>NC_092873.1:299674362-301063112 GCF_028372415.1 Notamacropus eugenii
AATCATATCCTCAAGACAAGAGTAAAAAATGGACAATTAAAAGAGGTAATTGTATATTATGCTTAAATTCATGATAAATAACAGAATTATATTAACTGTATATATGTGTGTTTTAGAACTAGGTAAATATAATGAAAAGATAAACAGGAAAGAAGTTAAAGACCTGAGTGTATTGTTAGAAAAATTAGATGTGATAGATCTCTGGACATTAATGAATGGGAACAATCAGCTAAGCATTTATGAAGCACCTACTGTGTTCCAGAAACTGTGCTAAGCACTGGGAATAAAAAGGCAAAAAACAGTCCCTTCTCTCAAGGATCTTACAATGTAATGGGGGAGACAACATGAAAACAACTATGTACTAACACAATTTGGACAGGATAAATTGGAGGTAGCCTCAGAGGGACAAAACTTAAGGAAATTAGGAAAGGCTTCTCATAGGAAATGGACTTTTATCTGGAACTTGAAGGAAACCAGGGAATCCAGTGGACAGAGAGGAGACAGGAGAGAATTCCAAAAATGAGGTATAGCAAGTGAAAATGTTCAAAACCAGTAAATGGAGTGTCTTGTGAGAAGAACAGCAAGGAAGCCAGTGTCACTGACTCACAGAATATGATGGGGGAGAGACACAAAGGGCAAGGGCAAGATAAGGGTGGGAGAGATAGTGAAGGGCTTTTAATAACAGGAAGAGGGTTTTAAATTTGACCCTGGAGGTGACAGGGAACCACTAGAGTTTGGATAGGGGAATGACATAGTCAGACCTATACTTTAGGAAGATAAAGAGTGGATGTA
Source organism: Notamacropus eugenii (assembly GCF_028372415.1). NCBI lineage: Eukaryota > Metazoa > Chordata > Mammalia > Diprotodontia > Macropodidae > Notamacropus > Notamacropus eugenii. The sequence goes on from NC_092873.1 coordinate 299,675,155, forward strand.
CTGGTATAGGGGAGACTCACCAGCAGACTATTGCAACAGTCCAGGCATAAAGTGATGAGAGACTGCACCAGAGAGCTCACAGCATCAGAGGAGAGAAAGAAGCATATATGAATGCTATGAAGATAAAAATAATTAGGCTTTGTTAATATGTTGGATATGGAATTGAAAAGTGAGGAGTTGAGGATGAAATTTAGGTTGCCAAGCCTGAGTGACTGAGAGGATGGTGTATACATATTGCTCAGCTGTTTATGGCATCTTTACAAATATTGACCATATGCCAAAAAGCAGAAAATTTATAAGCAAATGCCAATATTATAAACACATACTTTTCTGACTAAATATATACATATGATATATATTTACATGTAAATAATTTATAAATGTAATTAATACAGGGCAAAACAGCAAAAACAAAACTTAAAAAGATTCAAATTTAAATGGGAATGTGTAATGCTAAAGAATGTTTGGGTCAAGGAATATCATAGAACCGAAGATGCCCTTGCCTTCATCCAGTACCTTAGGCAGAAACTGAAAGTGTGATTTGCTTAAGGTAATCAAGGAAGAGTAGGGAAAGGCACCTAGTTAGGTGGTGGGCTACCTACAATATCAGCCCCCAATGGAATATTTGCAGAGCAGGCCATGATTCCTCCTTTCTGGGGAATCACACAGAACCTCTGCTTAAAGTCCAGGTGTTAAAAAGGAAAAAAAGAATAAGAAGAAAAAGAAGGTGGTAAATTTTTCTTTTTCATTTTGCTTTTTCATTTTCCTTTTGGAAAATGCATATCACTTACTCTGTCCATATAGCTTGCAATTTCCCACCAACATCTACTGCCTGCAATTTCATTTGGTGGAATCCTCACTCTGGCATCAGTGTTCTACACTGCTCTTGTCTCTCTCTCTCTCTCTCTCTCTCTCTCTCTCTCTCTCTCTCTCTCTCTCTCTCTCTCTCTCTCTCTCTCTCACACACACACACACACACACACACACACACACACACACACACACAGGCACCCCTATGCTCCCTGAGCTAAAAAAAATGAACTGGGTCATTGTTTCAGCCAGCATATTATTCTGCAAACAGAGAGGGCTTGTAATATCAGGGCTCTTCCTTCCTGGAGACTCTTAGTGATCAGTAGTGTTTTCTGAGCTGACTTTCTTCATTTTTGGCAGAGGGAGCTGGCTCCATAAGCCCTAGTGTGATCCATTGGCTAGGGATGTTTATAGAGTTAGCTTTTCTCTCTCTCTCTCTCTCTCTCTCTCTCTCTCTCTCTCTCTCTCTCTCTCTCTCACTCTCACTCTTTCACCCAAACAAGTAAAATTATTTCTTCTCCCTCATCTCCAAAGGCTGAAACTTTGTCCTAGGGTGCCATGGGTGATGCTTTCCAGGGATCTCTTCCATTTATCTATTCCTTGTCTGACTTGATCAGTCCTAGATTTTCTGCGCTGATTTGGAAATTTTGCCTGTCTGTTCTCTGTAGTTGATGCTATTAGGTCAGAGCCCTTGTCCAACTATGTGAAGGAATAACTGCATTTTCAGGTACTAATGGCCTGCTTTGCTCAGTATAATATATTTGCTAATGTCTTAGGCGTTGAACTACAAATGATCTCAGAAAGCATTTTGTTTGTGCCTCATCTATGCACTGATCACAATCATGTTTTATTTCACATTGTTATTATCAATGGATGGGTTGTATCTCTCTATTAGATATTACTCTGTGAGACCAAGGACTATATTTTGAATCCGTCTGATATAATCGCTGTCACTTACATAATCTGTAATACTTGTCCTAAGACAGTTACCAAGGCTCCTAGAAATATTTCTCCTTTGTCTCCACTCATCATATGGAAATCGGACAAGGTTATAGGATGAGTGCTCAGAAAGACTTCTGGGAAATATATTCTTCATTTATTCATTTAGCAAGTACCTACCAAGAATTCACTTTGTACAGACTCCTGCACACATTGCCAAAGGAGATACAAGCGTTAAATAAGGCTCCTTGAGAACACGAACCATGTTTTATATAAATTTTTTTCACCTCCACTAGAGTCAAAAATGGTGTTCTGCACACATTAGGCTCCTAGTAGATGGTTTTTTAATTGGTTCAAAATATAGTCCTTGTCCTCATAGAATAGTATCTAATAGGGAAATATAACACAAATTGATAACAACAGTACAAAATAACACATAGTCATGATTAAAGCATAGATAAGACACAAATTTAGAGCTTTTTAAATTCATTTGGGAAGGGCATTACCAACTAGGCAGCTAGATTACATAAAGGATAAAATGCTGACTCTGAAGTCCCGATGACATGAGATTAAATCCAGCCTCAGACACTAAAATAACTATGTGACCCTGGGTAAGTCACTTTTCTCTATTTTTCTTTAGTTTCCTCATCTGTAAAATGGGGGTCATAACAGTACCTCCATAGGATTTTTGTGAGGGTCAAATGACATAATATTGGGGAAGTGCTTAGCTTATTACCTAGCACATAGTAGGTGCTATATAAACGCTAGCTAGTAATAGTAACAGAGATGAACAAAGAATGACTGGAGGAGTGTAATTTCTGAGCAAGGCTTTAAAGGAGGAAGGGGCAGGAGAGACTTAGAATATCCTAAGGATGGGTGACATAATTAAAGACATGAAAGCAGGAAAAGGCAGGAAATATATGAGGAGTTGAGTATGTAAAATATATGAATGATTGAGTAATACAGATGAGTTATTTGGATTATGTGGAAGGGAATAACAGTGTGAATAAGGCTAGAAATATAGGGGGCCCCCAGAATGTAAAGAGCTTCAAATGCTAGACTGAGGGGCTGAACTTGACAGGCAAGGAAGAGCCCTTGGAGAATTTTGAGCACAGACTATAAGTAAATTGAGGTCCCCTAACTCTATATTTGTGTTCTAATAACTGTGACTCTTTCTACCCATACATGGGCAGCTAGATGGTACAGTGGATAGAATGCCGGACTTGGAGTCAGGAAGATTCATCTTCCTGAGTTCAAATCTGACCTCTTGCTAGCTGTGTGACTCCGAAAAATTCACCTAATCCTGCTTGCCTCAGTTTCCTCATTTTTCAAATGAGCTGGAGAAGGAAATGGCAAACCCCTCCAATATCTCTTCCAAGAAAATGTCAGATGGGGTCATGAAGAGTCAGGCATGACTGAAACAACTGAAAAACAACAATCCATGCATGAGGAATATGAGGACAATCAGAGAATAAGTAAGATACTTCGTCATCCTATCCACCTGTTGCCTGTCTCTTCCCCAATCAGAGCCAAGGACAGAGCTGTCCAGCACATTCCTGAGGGGTCATGCTGCCCTGCTGAGGGAAAGGTGACCCCATTCCATGTGCCTTTGGCCTTTGACCAGATATTTGCAGTGATATGCACCCATTCAGGCTTTGTAAGTCTTTATAATCACTGCAGACTTCTGAGAGACAGATCCCCCACCACCATCACCATGGCTGGAATGCACAAGACTACTCCAACTCAGGCAAGATTAATTTCTGGTCCTCTTCAGCTTCCACTTTTCCTCTCTGCCCCACCCCCTCCAGAGGGGGAGCACGAGGGCCTCACCAAAATCTATAATTACTCAATATTCGGGGACATGAGTGTTCTAATTAAGCAGCTTCAGAGACTTTTCTCCATTCTGAATCTAGAAACGACTTCTCTGGCACAACTCACTCTCTCCAGGGATCACTCTTTCCTATTGTGAGCCAGTCAACCAAATTCTTCTGTGTCAGATCTCACAGGTGCAGTGGCTGTTTCAGACTTCAGCTTCCTCTTAAAATCCCTCCTCTCAGTCATGCAAGAAAAATCACTAAATTATTCATAACTCTGATTCAGAGAGCCAACTGTGGGTCTCTACTCTAAAAGTTATTGACAGAAAAAAAGAAAATACATGGGCAAAATTATTCAGTGCAGGATTACTGGGTGAGGAGCAGTGGAAAGAGCCCTGGGTTTGGTATATAGCACCTAAAGTCATAATGTGTCCTTGCTACTTTCTACTTGTGTGAATTTGGGCAAATCCTTTCTTCTTGAGCCTCAGTTTCCTTATCTGTAAAATGACAAGGCCAGTTTAGATGGCCTGAAAAATACCATCCAGAGCTAAACCTATCATCCTATGAAATCACTCCAACCCTCAGTTTACTCATTTGTAAGAGAGGGGTATAATTGCCTTCTAAAGTCCCTTTAAACCCTAAATCTACAGTCCTGTGATGTCATGAAGTGCCTACTGCATAATAACAAATTATATCAACTTTAAAAGTCATAAACATTTGGATTAGGCAGATGTCACTTTACTGAATAATAATAGGCAAAGTTCATAAAAAGTACATGCCTTTGTTGAACCTTATCCCTAAGTGGCTTACTTCCTGAAGGATCCTGTAAAATGAATGAGATGCAAAAGCAGAATCCAAAGGCCCTCCATGAGTGATATCTGCACACACTTTACACTGACAAAGAAACCTCAGACAAATGGCCCAGTCCTGCAGATTTTAGTGTGTTAATGAAGAGTTTGTGATGGTGGTGTTGCCACTACACGAAACTACAGAAGCTTTATCTCAAGGTTTCTGAACTTAGGGAAATGCAGATTATACAAGGGCATCTAGGTAACACCAGAGTGGATGGACTGCTAGGCCTGAGTCTTCCTGAGCTCAAACTCAGCCTCAAACCCCAGCCGTGTGACCTTGGGGAAGTCACTTCACCTTGTTTGCCTCAGTTTCCTCATCTGTCAAATGAAATGGCAAACCACCCCAGTATCTTTGTCAAGAAATCCCCAAGTGAGATTATGAAAAATCTAGACATGACTGAATCTAGACATGCTCAGTTGTTTAACTGAGCAGCAGTAACAAAGATTATGCAAAGGCATAGTAGAGACTGTGTGATCGGTTACTTAAGTCTGTAAAAAATATAATGCCTATCAATATGAGTCTGATTCATAAAAACTGAAGAATGATGTTTTCAGTAGGCGTCACCATTCCAAATATTCTCATTCTCCACGCTTCATGGAACAAAGTGTTTGCAAAGCATGGAGACCTGCCTGCGGAAATAGGTGGGCTACGTATCACCCTTGCTGTCCTCTCTGCTACTGGAGATGTTACCAGGATGCTCTCAGAGAGTTGCAGAGGGTGAGCTTTCACCCTGATGTTTTTGTCCAAAAGAAGTAGCTTTTTGCCCACCTTTGTAATATATGTAGACCATCCAGGAATTTTATAGGTGTGTGTGTTTTGTATGTTTGTGTGCATCTATATATGTGTGTGTGTGTGTGTAACAGGAAAGCACTTTCTTCCAGGAATATTTCTATCTGAAACTCTTTGAAAAAGATGAGAAGAATGAGATGATAAAGATAAGAATGTCCAGAGAACATGATACAGTGGAAGGAGCACTAGAATTTGAGTCAGAGGACCTGGGTTTGAACCCTGCCCCTCTTGCTTATTCCCTTTAGACCTTAGGCAAGTCATAGGCTCCCATAGTCTCAGTTTCCTGATCTGTCAAATAAAGGGGTTGGACTAGGTGGTGCTAACTTTCCTTCTAGCCTCAAATCTAGTATCCTCTGACACTCCTTCCAACTTCCCCATCAGCAGGTGTAGTAGATAGAAAGTCCAGCCTCTGACAACTACTGGCTATGTGACCTGAGCAAGTGATTTAACAGTAAGTGCTTAAGACTAAATCACAGAAAAGGTGCTTGCTCACCTGCATTGTAGAGGGAGTATCCTCGATTAGGAATCCCATTTATCAGTGAAATCACAGGTCTAATCCATATCAATCAGTTCTTTCTCCAGGTTGATTTGCATTTTCATCTTTATTTACTCATTATAAGATAAAAGGACTTTGTGGATTAAGGGAATTTTAAGTATCAGCAAACTTGTGGATCTGCTGCTGGCCTTGCAGAAAGCAAGGTACATTCCACACGCTCCTGAAATCTACCGACTCAGCCTCCTCAAGAGGTAAACCCTGCTCCTCCTTCTCTGGGAGAGACCTTTGTCCAAGTGTTATTAGCTCCCAGTCTGACCCAGTTTCTTCTTTTCTTTCATCTTCTTTCTTTTTTGACCTACCCAGGTCTTCCTAATTCTGAAGCAGCTGGCATTTGATTGCGTTGTTCTTTTGAAAAAGAGTACAATTTTCTTTCCTCTTTTTCCTGTGAGAATATTATTTCCACCCAAGGACCATAATGGGTAGCTATACTTTTATTACAGGAATTGTGTCAGTTTGGACCTATATTGCTTAATTTCTTTGTCTTTTTTTTTCTCTCTCTCCTCTTTCTTCCTATCTTCTATCCCTCCCTTTTCTCTCCATCTAATCCTCTATTTTTCATCCCCCCTTCTTTTTCTCTTTTTCTCTTCTCTTTCATCCCTCTCTCTGCTCTCCCTCCTCCCCTTCTTTCCACCCTACTTCTATTTCCATTATCAGACAGTGGGATATGACCCTATCATCTCTCCAGAGATTTCAGCATCCTTTGGTGTTCAGCAGCTGCCTCTGGACCAGATATGGCCCATTTGTGACTTCATCACTGTACATACACCTCTTCTGCCTTCAACAACAGGTACGTTGTTAAGTCTTCTTGTCTTGGGCTGGGCATAGACTCCAGAAGACGAGATGAGTGCACTGGTCAGTCAGTTAAATATTTATTAAATATCTACTATGTATCAGGGATTATGTTATATGCTGTAGAAACAAAAAAGAGTAAGAGACAGTTCCTGCTCTCAAGGACTTAATGGTCTAATGGTAAAGAAACATGGAAACACCTGTGCGCAAACAAAGTGTATACTGTATAAACTGGAGATAATCAACAGAAAGAAAGCACTAGCATTGAAGGGGAATGGGAAAAGTTTCCTATAGAGGGTGGCAATGAATTTATCTGGGTCTTAAAGGAAGCCAGGAAGTGGACTTGAGGAGGGAGAACATTTAAGGCATGAGGGACAGAAGAGATGCACAGAATCAGGAGATAGAATGTCTTATGCCAGGAACGGAAAGAAGAGCAAATAAATCTTTGGATTGCAGGATGGCTGGGGAGACTAAATAAGGAGTCAGAAGACTGGAAAGCAAGGCCAGGGGTTATGAAGGACTTTGAATGCCAAAAAGGATATAAAATTTGATCCTGCAGGTGATTAGGAGCCACTGGAGTTTTATTGAGTAGGCTGGCGACTTGGTCAGACCTGTGCTTTAAGGTGATTACTGTGCCAGCTGAATGGAAGATGGCTGGAACTGGGGAAAGACTTGAAGCAGACAGACCCATTGCAATAGTCCAGTACAGTTATATAATGAGGGCAACTGGGGGTCTTTTGGGTAAAGAAGGTAGGGCTGCTCTTTAGCAGGAGGGACTTGAGTATCTGGGTAATGGAACTCAAATATAGCAGAAGAAAGATACATCTCCATAATGAAGGGATCTGAGGAATCAGAGATGTCTTGGTGAGAAGGGGAGGACAGGGAAGGCAGCCTGGCTCATGGGAAAACTCCTTCCTCTTCCCCAGGTTTGCTGAATGACAACACCTTTGCCCAATGCAAGAAGGGGGTCCGTGTAGTGAACTGTGCTCGAGGAGGAATCGTGGATGAGGGAGCCTTGCTGCGTGCCCTGGAGTCAGGCCACTGTGGTGGGGCCGCCCTGGATGTGTTCACAGAAGTAAGTACCGGGCTTAGTGTGGAATGAGGAGGAAGACAAGTCAAAAGCTGAATGCAACCCCATTTTTTGTCACTAGAGCATTCACTAATGTGACTGCATTCCAAAGACCAAAATCTGTAGGATAGTATGGGGAATGTGAGAAATGGGGTATCTGTATCCAAAATGCCTGATATTCATCCAAAACAAGCAGAAATGACTTAGCCTCTCTTCTCCATTCTTGCTCCCCCAGCTTCTCAGACAGGGATAGGCCTTTGAGGGGGATTCTATTTTCTGTTGGGTATATTGACTTTCAGAGTCAACTGAGTACCTTCAGGAGCCCAGAAGCAGAATAGGCAAGTAGTAATAGTGAGAGGTAACTTAGTATAGTGGATAGAGAACTTGCCTGGAAGATCTGGTTCAGGTCTTTCCCTCTGACACGTACCATCTGTGTGAACCTGGACAACTCACTCTGCGTCTCAGTGTTCTAAGAAATTCTCTAATACTACAAGTTATAAAGAAGGTACCAACTTATACAGATACAAGAAGTTTCCCTAATCAGGGTCCCCCTTCCTTTAGAGCAGTGGTGTCAACCTCCAATAGAAATGGAGACCACATACGGACTTAGAAAGCCACATACTAACATCATCTGTGTTCTGTTGTATTTTTATTTGTTTTGTTAACTATTTCCCAATTACATTTTAATCCAGTTGGGTCCATACTCAGAAGTGTTTGACCCATCTGTCGACCCATTGCCCATCTTCCTGCTTCATTTGCTAGTGCTCATCTGATTGATTCAGCCAGGTATTGAATGTATTGAGCCAAACGTCAACTGGCTGTGTCATCCTATCTGAGAGTCCAGTTTCCTTAATTTAATAATAGTAAATAATCATAACCGCTAGCATTTATACAGGGCTTTAAGGTTTCATACATTTGTTACCTCATTTGATCCTCATAACAATCCTGGGATGTGGGTACTATTATTCACCCCATTTTACAGATAAGGAAACTGAGGTACAGAGGAAGAGATTAAGAGATTCTCCCAGAGTAACATAGCTGCTAAGTGACCAAGGCAGGATTTAAACACAGGTCTTCCTGACTCCAACTTTAAAAATAAGGATAATAATGTTCCTGCTGCTTACTTTACTTCTTTGCAAAGACTGAGGTACTAAAGATATGGAGCATTAAATATGCTATCAGCTATGGTTGATGTGACACTGAAATGCTTTTCTTCCTTCCTTCGTGCCTCCCTCCCTCCCTCACTTTCCTTCCTTCCTTCCTTCATTCTTTTCTTTCTTTCTTATTCTCTGCCACCCTCAGTACAGAATGGGAAGGAGTATACAGTGAATTGAAAACAATATAAAAATGAAAATATCTCAATAAAAAGATTTATAAAAAGAAATAACCACCTAAAAAGTTAACTAAAAACCAAGGTAGCATATGATGAGGCAGGAGCATCCCAGATATTCAGGGCTATAAACATTCAGAGGAGGAAGAGTTTCAGGAAAGAGGTTTTGGTTGTATTTGTGAAGTCCTTTACAGACTTTAATATGCTACAGAAATGACCAAGATGATGGAGACAATTAAAACTCCAGGAAAGTTGTCTGCTACACACAGTCCTCTCTGTGGAAGTTATCTAGGTCCATGGGCAGTACATCTGTGATTCTAGTGGATATAAACCAGACACAGGCCACTTAGCCATTGAATGTAGTTTTTTTAAATCCTGTTTTGCCCACTATGGGGCAGAGGGTAGTACAGGATGCTTGCTGTTCCTTTGTTGTTCTTGATCTGGGCTCCTCTGAGATCCCACCCCAAGCTATGTTCTGATGGAAATGACTTTTCTGTGTAGGAGCCTCCTCGAGACCTGGCCCTGGTGAACCATGAGAAGGTCATCAGCTGCCCCCACTTGGGTGCCAGCACCAAGGAAGCCCAGAGCCGGTGTGGGGAAGAAATCGCAGTTCAGTTTGTGGACATGGTGAAGGGGAAGTCTTTGTCTGGGGTTGTAAGTATAACCTTGGCTGGGGAAGTAGAGATGAGAGGGGAGGAGAATGAAGAGGTGGGAGAACAAAAGACTCTGCACTTAGAAGCAGCAGGGAGAGGCGACATGGGGGCATTGGGAGAGACAGGGAGACCTGGGACCAATGCCCAGTCTGGGGATTTGGATAAATGAAATACATTCTCCCTCCCCACATTCTGGAGGAGGTGCCTGACCAGGGAGAAGGGAAAGTGTGTGTCTGCTTCCTTGGGTCTGGGCCATGGACTGGTAGGCTTGATGTGGGTGGGAGAGGGTAGGAAGGAGGCAGTGAAAGACTCAACCCTGCTACATTGCGCTCCTTAGCACAGAGAGAGTGCCATTTCCCAGGCCCTCCATGAAAGGCTCCACCCCCTGGTGCTCTGGCAGCTTTGGGGCCAGAAGCCTCTAGACTGGGTGACTTTTGTGTGACTGAAAACTCATGATTTTAGGTCAGGGAAATTAACTCCTGCAGGAAGGAGGATGGGAGAGGAATTAGAGAACACCCCAGCTAGGCTCTGTCTTGCTCACCATGTTGGTAAATTTTGTACCTTTCTTCATGCATAACCCCTATCCAAAAGAAAAGCAAAATTTCCAGGAATCCATTGCTACAAAAGAGAGAGACTCAGGGCCTGGGATACTCATCAGTGTCCTCTCTCTGATGCTATTGAAGATCATTGTTTGCCTGCTCTGCTTGCTAAATCCTCTTCTCCTGACTATCTTGTCATTCCTCAGACAGCTAGGCTCAAATATCTTTGGCTTTGGAAGAGCAGAGGAGTCAGTCAGTCACAGAATTCTGTTGTTTCCTCCATTGTGGGTTTTCCTCTTTCTTCTCATTCTTTCAAGTCCGACCATCTCTGTCTCCTTGCCCAGGCACTCATCAATGATAATGAATCTGACTAGGCCACCCACCTCCCACTTTAATATGGGCTGCACTCTGCTGCCAACCACACATTGATTTTACCATGCTTCTCCCCTGCTTAAAAACCTTATAGGATGAAGTCCAGACTCCTCAACCTGACATTTAAAGTCTTTCTTTACCTGTCTGCAACTTTATCCCCAGTGCTGACTTTTCTTTGACCAATAATGGTACTCCTTCATTTCTCAAAAAACAATATTTTATCCCAACTTTGATTCTTTTCCCTATATGACTCCACCACCCCAACCCCTCACTTCAAATTGATTTCTCCTAAGAGCCTACCCACTCTTGAAAGCCTACCTCAAGTACTCCCTACTCCATCAAGCTTTCTATGATGACCTCAGTGATCCTGGAATACTTGGCTGTCTATAGCAAAATCACAGAATCTAATAAGAGTTAGAGTCCCAGTCTAACTTGTGCCTGACCAAAGATCCCCTCTACAATATTACTGACTGGTGCCCTTAATCAACCTCAGCCCTTGCTTCTCTCTTCTCTGCAGGTGAATGCTCAGGCCCTCACCACTGCCTTCTCCCCCAGCACCAAGCCTTGGATTGGTCTAGCAGAAGGTCTGGGTGCATTGATTCGTGCCTGGGCTGGGTCACCCAGAGGGACCATCCAAGTAGTGACGCAGGGTGAGCCCAGACTTTACTTTGTCTTACTAAAAGAACTGAGGTGTGGAAAAAAAAAAGAAAAAAAACTGAGGTGTGGTAAAGAAGGTGGGAAAAGGAATTATCCCGCTGTGAGAAAACCTCTCATATAAATTCTAGCTTCCAAAACAGATAACATGACTCTTTTATTTAGGGAATGGTTCTTATGGGTTCTTCTAAACAGGGTAGTAATCCTGAGTGACATCTCTAAGGCAGCGCCATACGCATTTTTTTCTGTGGCTCTGACCTATTTGGCATGTTTATCAGTGGTTTAGTCAAAAGTGCAGATGGCCTTAGCTATCGGATTCGCTGGTGACATTAAGCTAGAAGAAATGGGTGATATCTTTTGTGGTTCCAATTCTGTCACCCAATATCTTAACAGGCTAGAAAGAAGGAACAGAAATGAATGAGATTACAGTCTAACAGGCATGAATGTAAAGCCTTGAAATCTTAGACTACATTGATAGAGGTCGATTTTACCAGATGACATATGAGTCCCCCTGGACTTGCATTGAGCAGAACACATCAGAAATATTTTGAGAAGGAAATTGAAGCATTGAAATGTATCTAGAAAGCAGTACCAGGATAAACTGGTGTCTAGAAACCATATTTAGGAAGAGTTTTTTTTTTACCTTGAGATTTTGTTAATAGAGTACCACTATTAGCATTATATTTGCTCATATAATTACTAATTTTTATTGTTGTTACTACTAATGATAGTAATTCATCGAGATAAAAGGAGATTTTAGTGATAACACCAGAGTTGGCTTCTCACATCTGAAGGAATGGAAATTAGATTTGTTTTCTAAAGCACCAAAGACCAGGACCAGTGATAAAGTCACAGGGAGGCAGATCTTGGCTAAATTGAAGGAAAGCATTCTAACAGTTCAAGCTGTCCAAAAGCAGGATGAGCTGTGGAGTAAGTGGCGAGCTCCTGGATGAAACTATATGAGGGGGCTTAGACAGAGCTACAGGATTTGTCGACTAGCTGAGGAGAGCCGTGTAGCTGAGTGGCTGCTGAAATCACACTCAAGTCGTCATTGTCATCACCATTAAAATTATAATGTAATATTTTAGTATGTATGATATTACATAATAATAGCTCTAATAATATAATCCTGTAAGATTTACAGAGTTATTTACAAATGTTATTTTATTCTCACATTCATTTTGAGAGGGTAGATGCTACATTTATCCCCATTTTGCAGATTAGGAAACTAAGGCACCCAGAGGTTACATGACTTGCCCAGACAAAATCTACCTCCCTATAATTTCCATTTCTGATCCTAGCTCTATTCCGGAGCTTCAGAACAAGTCTTTAGACTTGTAGCAATACTTCAGATGTTTGAAGATAGTAATCATGTCATCCCTAGAGTCTTCTTTTACCCAGACTAAATACCTGATCCCTAGCTTTGCGTACTACTTCTGCAAGACCCAGAGCTTTTGTCATTAGCCGGATCTGGTTACCATTCTTCCCTCATGTTCCTATGGGGCCAGTGCCTTGGCTGATCCAGGACCTGACTCATTTGTCAGTGTTGCCAAAAACCAGTGGTTTTAAGACAGGCAGCCTGGTGGTCCTGGTAATTCTTAGAATACTTCTGTTTGGAGGATGGAGCTGGAAGACACTGAGCTTTGTAGCTTAGACCAGGAATGGAATCAAGCTTTCAGGAAGGAAGGAAAGATAACACACCTTGAAAAAGATGAAAATAGAACCTGGAAGGTACTGGGGGCCTCTAGCCAGAGCCACCCACTGGCATGGGGCTGGCACTCCTTGCCTACTAGTTACCCTGCAAGCAGTTGCTGCCTTTGCCCAGAACCATCACCCTCACCAGGGCCTAGACAACACACAATTCTTTTTTCCACCTCTGATTTTCAGAGCACATCTCCTGGGTGCTGTCCAAGCAAAATGGCAGGTCTCACCCAATGTACACATGCCATTTAGACATACATTGCACTGACCTTTTCTCTGTGTCCAGGTTCATCTCTGAAGAACGCGGGGAACTCCCTGAGCCCAGCAGTCATCGTTGGCCTTCTAAAGGAAACAACCACCCAGGCAGAAATAAACTTGGTGAATGCCAAGCTTCTGATGCAAGAGGCAGGACTCAATGTATGTCTTATCTCCCTGAGAGTTTTGGTCTCCTGCCCTCACAGATTTCTCTCTCCTTCAATCTAAGAAGTAGCTCAGCATTATTAACACCTTGTATTCCAGAGCAGAATGTCTTAGCAGCACTACTCAGCCTCATTTTAAGAGGTGTCCCTTTTCTCTTGTCTTTCCCCAAATCTGAGATGCCTTCCAAATCACATCTACTCTGATCCATAAACCAAACCTTTCCTAAACACTATATGGCAATTGCCCTGACCTGGGTTTTGGGACTCCTCACCTCCCCTCTTCTCTAGCCTCTCTTTTTTCTCATACTTTTATACAGGTTAAATTGGATCTACACAAACATTAAAGGTAGTTTTGAATTAAGAATTAAAAGGAGGGGGTGCTGGTCATGGTGTGAATTTTCCTGATCTACCTTAACCCTACCACATACCCCAAAGACTCTTCCACTTCCAGCAGAATTTGGGAAAAGACACTAGCCAAGAAAGATTTTTGGTGTAAATGCATAGGTCACTATACTGGGAACCAGTAGAATCTGGATTCAAATTCTGCCTCCAAAACTTACAAGCTCTGTAACCCTGAGCTAGTCATAACCTTTGGTGCATCATCTTCCTCATCTATAAAGTGAGGAGATTGGACTCAGTAGCCTATAAGGTCCTTTCCAGCTTTAAATTTATTGCCCTGTGAAGTACATCTATTGGCAGGACCTCAGGATGATTGGGGGCCTGAAATTATGTCATACAAAGATTAGTTGAAAGAACTGGGAATATTTAAGAAACTGAGAATCACTTGCTATTATAATAATGGCAAACACTTTAAGGTTTCACAGATCATTTTACAAATATTATCTCATTTGATCCCTACAACAACCCTAGGAGGGAGATGCTATTATTATCCCCATTTTTACAGATAAGGAAAGTGAGGCAAATAGGTTAAATGACTTGCTCAGGGCCACACAGCAAGTGTCTAGGGCTGGTTTTGAACCCAGTGCTTCCTGACTGTGGTCTAGTGTTCTATCTGCTTTGCCACCTAAGCTGCTGGTCAGGAGTCAAGTGTCAAATTTTCAGTGTGAGCATTTATATAAAATCAGCAAACTATACAAATCAGAACTTCAGTTATTGTGTTATTAATTGTCTAGACTTCAAAAAGTAAAGAAGAAAACATTAATAATGAAAATTAAACTTAAAAGTATGTCTTATGTACATTTTTTTAGGGAGCCAGCAGTTAAACATTTACCAGCATGCCCCTGTAAGTAACAATAGTTATCCTCAAGTATTTGAAAAGATATCATATAGGAAAACCATTTTTTATCTCAGAGGACAAAACCAAGGGCATTAGATAGAAGTTGGAGAAGATTTTTATCTCTAAATAGAGGGAAAGCAATTCCAGCAGTTAAAGCTGCTCCAGAATGGAACGGACTCCCTCAGAGGCAGTGAGTTCCCCAGGACTTTGAGTCTTCAGGAAGAAGTTAAATAGCCACTTCTGGAGTTTATTACAGTAACAGAGAAGTGAGTAGGCAGAACAGGTGTGGGGATGAGCTAGATTCCCTCTCAAGTCTGTTCTAACTCTGAGAATCTCTGATCCTGCTTTGTAATGAATGCCACATTTCCTAGGTCAACACTCCCAGATTTCTGCCTCGTGGTTCTCCCTAAGCCAAGAGTTTCTTTAAGGAGGATCCATGTTCTAAAACATGATGTATGTTTGGAGTTGTAGAATGGATGTTGAGACAATATCCAAGGGGCTAACTTTCTACCTTTTGCTGCTTTTTTGCCTCCAGGTCACTGCCACACACAATTCAGCCTCCCTCCTGGATCAAAGCTCTGGGGACAGCCTGCTAACCGTCTCCCTGGCAGGTGCCCCTTACAGGGCAGTGGGTTTAGTCCAAGGCACCACTCCAGTCTTGCAAGAACTCAATGGTGCCATCTTCAGGCCAGAAGTGCCTCTCCGCCAGGATCTCCCCCTGCTATTCTACAGGGCCCGGCCCTCTGACCCAGAGCTGCTGCCCGCCATGATTGGTAAGAGTCATACCTATTGCCCTCCTGGCCTCAACAGTCGTTAGGCTACCTACCAACCAGTAACCGTACAAGGAGATAGGAAGGGACCTTCCATGGAGTTTGTGTGTCTGTCTAAGGTACCCTAGGTATCTCTCATCTCCCCTCCAGCATCTTTCCTTTATTTTAGGGTATCTCTACACTGAGATCTAGAGGTCATCATCTGAATCCTAAACACCCTATAAAAGATTCTGCGGGGTTGCCCATGGGACTGCTCTTGTGGCATAGGATGGACAAAGGGACTGGCTGACATTGCAAAGAAGTAACTCATGGGGAACCAATGGATGTGTTTCTCAGAGCCAAGTGAAGCCCAGATTTGAGAATCAAGGACATACATGACCCAGCACCCTCATTTTATAGGTGAAAAGTCTGAAAGCCAGAGAGATCGAGTAACTAGTAAAATTTGCCTGTGCCCAGTTGGCAGCCTAGAATTTAGGCTTTCTCATTCCCATTCACCATATTGCCACTCTTAGGCTCTTATAGTACCTTCTTTCTAGGAGTTCTGACTTGGAAACTCAATCCTCTTGATTTCCTTCATCATCATAGAATACTGTGGTGGCCACAAACCTCATAGACCATCCCTTGGAACTGAACTTCTCCTTAGAGGTGAAGCCCAAAGTTATCATAGACTTCCTGGGTCTGTCCCAATCAGAGACCTAGACCACAAAATCTAGTGCCACTTCTAAGTCTGGGAACCTATCACAGGAAGGCTACTCCATGGTCTTCAGAATCATAAGACTCCTTCCATATCCCCTAAAGTACCAGAATTATAGGATAATAGATTTAGTCCAGTAGATAGAATACTAGATTTAGTGTCAGAAAGATCTGAGTTCAAACCCTACCCCAAACAGTTGCTAGTTGTTTGAATCTGGTCAAGTTACTTGACTGTCTGCCTCAGTTTCCTCATAGGAAAAATGAAGGAGTTGATGTATTTGGCCTCTAAGGTCTTTTCTAGCTCTAAAGCTATGAACTTATGAGTCCAGCCTCCTCTTTGTACTTTTTTATCCCCAGACAAATCAAGTCTCTTCTTTTTTTCCTTTTTCTAGGACTTCTGGCAAAGTCAGGGGTGCAACTGCTGTCCTACCAGACCTCGGGTGTATTGGATGGGGAAGCATGGCATGTCATGGGCCTCTCCTCCTTACTGCCAAACCTTGATGCATGGAAGCAACATGTGACTGAGGCATTCCAGTTCAGCTTTTAAATCTGCTCACCCCTTCCAGGGCCCTTCTGAAGCAAAGCCAGTAAAAAGAGACCCCTGACAGCATCAGCAGCGAAGGGGCCATTTCATGAGCCTGGGGCTTCTGACACTGTTCCCATTCCAGAAAATCATCCTTACTGTAGTTTGGAAATAATCATTTAATAAAGAAACTACCAGAAACTAAGCCAGTGTCTTGCTGTCCTTCTACCCTTGCAAAGCCATAAGAAAGCCCATCATGGGGCATTGAGAGTCCTAAGCCAGGTTGGATGGAAGCAAGTGACTGGAGACTGGCACAGACTTTATTATATCTATTAAGTCTGATTCCCCCGTAAGCATTGCTTCCACTGCTGATTTTTCTAAAGCCAGATTATTTAACCTTTGTAGAGGGCCAGTACTGATGGAATCCGGAATGTGAGGTACTTGAGATTTGTACTAGTGTGAAGGCTGATATTCTCAGGATTGGCTCACCATTCCACTCCTAATAAGCAAGGATGAGATCATTCTGACTCTGATTGTGCACCCCGAGGTTATTACACAGAGGGAACTAAGATAAGGAAGTAAAAGATGTAAGCTAAAAATGTTCTCGTGGGACCTTGAGCAACCTTGCTTGCTTGCTTAAGAGAGTATGTAAATCTTGACCCTCAGATCAATAAACCAGTCATGTACAGATGGTACAGGCTCACCTAGCCCCCGCTTCTGTTATCTTTTCTATCACTGCCAGGCTTCCGATCCACCAGTTACTTACTGGCAAACCTTTTTTTGTATTGTGGTCCACTTTGATAGTCAGGGGACACCTATGGACCCCCTTCACAGAATAACATTTTTAAAGGCATAAAAGACATTGGATTGTAAAGGAAACCAATCATAGTGAAATATGGTTATCAAAATATCAAGGAAACAAGTTCACAGGACCCAAATTAAGAACTTTTCAAAAGACTTTGTTTTTCTTAAAGGGAATAAACCTCAGTGTATGAATATCAGCCTGGGAGTTTAGAAGGCCTGAGTTTGAAGCAACTCTGCTACTTAGCACCTGAGGCAAACTGAGTGGATTGGAAAAGGTGATCTCTGAGGTGTCTTCTAGCTCTAGATATCAGAATCTTCAACTATAGTACCTTCAATTAGTCTCCCTTCCAGCCAGGAACTTTGGAACAGTACACATTTTTTTTCCAAAAGAAATGTACATAGGATCACAGTCTGGAGCTAGAAGAGACCTAGAGGCCATTTGATCCAACACTTTAATTTTACGGAAGTAGAAATATACCCAGAATGGTAATTGACTTGTCCACATTAAGAAGTTGAGCCAAGGTTTGAACCCTGGTTTTCTATATTCCAATGCAACACTCTTACCCCTCCACCACACTACCACTACCTTCCTGTTTACAATAACTCTTTAAGGATCCATGGTTTAATAAGTCAGGGTGGCAAACTTGTTAGGTGCATGAGGACTACTTCTGTAGAGCATAGTCCCTCTCATTTAGTAAATGGTTTCACAAGTGGCTATGGCCAAGAGAATTCTATCAGCTAGTGACCGACAGTCTAATGATGAACTCTCTCTCTCTTTCTCTCTCTCTCTCTCTCTCAATATAGATAGACAGACAGACAGATAGATAGATAGATAGATAGATAGATAGATAGATAGATAGATACAGATATAGATATAGATATAGATATAGATATAGATATAGATAATAGGCTACACTTAGAGCATCTCCAGCATAGTAGAACCTACCAGAGATCGCAGGCATTGGCTTTAAGAGCACTGGTTCATCCCTATACCTTGAGGCATCTCCAGAGGACCTTAGTAGAGGCTTTTCTATATTTGATAAACATCTATAAGTGTCTTCTTTATTATCTGAAAGTAACTACATATCTGAGGGTTTTTTTTAAATTCATAGTGATAATAAGTTTGTCCTGATCCATCTCTACTGTCCTGTCCCATATAATTGGTGATCTCCATTTGTGATCCAGAGAAAGGAACCATAGAACAGAGCACAGCTTATAGCCATGACCTGTGACTCAGTACTGTGCTTGAGATAGTGGATCACACACTATGTTTGTATGAAATGATGGTGTGTGCTAAGTGCTTAACAAAATCTAATGCACTTAATAATGTCACTTAATATTAATGCATACAGATTATGCCTTCCAAAGAGTGCAAACAGCTTTTCACACTTGTCATCTCATTTATCCTTGTACCTTTCCTATGGTGGATGAAAAGCAGGTATTATCATCCTCTTAAAGAAAAGGAATCAGAAATTCATGTTTTCCAAAATCAAGCCATTTATTACTAGCTGCTGAACCAGGACTGGGATATAGACTAAAATATACTGTATACTAAAATATTCTCTCTCTGTGTCTCTCTCTGTGTGTCTCTGTCTCTCTCTCTGTCTCTCTGTCTCTCTCTGTCTCTGTCTCTGTCTGTCTCTCTGTCTCTCTCTGTCTCTCTCACACACACACACACACACACACACACACACACACACACACACACACACTCTTTACATCCAGGAAAAGCGAGGCTCAGATGTCTGAGGTCACTGGCCCAGTAAAAAACTGAGCCCACCTTTCCTAACTCAAGACTCCCTTCTCAAAAACCTTATATATGGCTTGGCTATTCTGAGCTTAACCACTTCCCAGACTCTGCACATTTTTTTGTTCCAAACAATCAGAGATTTATGGCAGTCAATGAGAACAAACTCCTAAAATAACTTCTTGGTACAGGCCAGAGAAGAGGCCCTGAAAGACAATGTCCCTGTGGCTCCTTTCCTTGGCCACAAATCCTTGGCCTTATGAATTGAAAAGGCCGCATTCCCTGACTATGTAGATTGGTTGCCAGCAGGAAGGGGTGGTCATGTGATTTGGCCTGTGGTTTGTCAGCAAGCCAGGTGCACATTGGCACTTTCGAAACAGGACTTCCAATCTTGTCTGTTGGTTCTAACCAATGCTTTGTGCATTGATGGGAGGTGGGGAGAGAAAACAAATGTTGAAAAAAGTTCAGTACAGTTTCACAAACATTCATCAAGTACCTCCTTTTTGCATGGCACTATGCTAGCTTCTGTGGGTACAAAGACATGAGCAAAAGAGGCAGATAAGAGCAAGATAATTGGAGAAGACTGGGAGCACTACTAACTGCAGTGGGAGGGAGGAAGGGATCAAGGAGGGCTTTCTATTGGAGGTGACAGTAAGTTCTGCTTTGAAGGAAGCCAGGGATGGTAAAGAAGGTAACAATATGGTGAAAAAAGAATTGGGCTTAGTCTCAAGCAAGACGCAGGTTTGAATTCTGCCTCCAATATCCCTTAGCTATGTAATGCTAGCTAGGCAAGTTATTTTACCTCTATGAACTTTGAAGTCCTTATCTATAAAATTAAGACAATAAACCTATGGGTATCTCCTTGGATAAATAACTGAAGAAAATTATCCTCAGAAAACTAATTCTAGGCAACATGATATTTAGGGATATTTTTTCTTTGACACCAAATCCATTTTAGGAACAGGGACCAGAACAGGAATTTCACTGAAATTAAGGCATTTCCAGGTAAGGAAACTCCTTCTATCAATGCAGATCTGAACCTTCTCTGCAATGTAGAATCTTACAGAATTGCCTAGAGCACAGGTGACTTGTCTAGGGTCACACAGCATTTCCAAGTCAGACTCAGACATCAATCTTGAGACTAGGTCTTTTTAGGCAACCTCAATCCAGTACACCAAGCTACCTCTCAGTCCATTTTAGAATATCAACGTATGGGTTCATCAAACTTCCTTTTCAATCATTGAGAACAATTCTCTTGGCTTCACTGCATATGGGAGATTTCTATTAAAATAAGAAAAATTTTCCTCATGCACAGTAATCATCTACCGTCTGCTAGACATGTTCATCACCATGGACCATCATGTTGGCTAAGATTGCTTTATGGGCAGCCATGAAAAAGCCTCTCTCAGGCTGCAGTCCCAAATTAGCAAGTTGGAATCTATGAGGGACATTGGTCTTAGGTCAGCATAGACCCCCCCACCCCCGTCTTTATCTTTCCTTGCTGCCAGTGAACCATTGCAATGCCCACAAATGCCAAAGGCTATCTAAGACATGGTAGGAAGGAAGGAATACAGAGAAAGGAAAAGAAAAGGAATAGTAGAATAGAAGAGAGAGGTGTAAAATATATAGGGAGAAAAGAGATAGCATGCCCCCAGTCTGAGGACAAAAGCCATAGTTAAGCATGAAGTATTATCACTGAATGACTTGCTGTCAGAGACCATATAAAACTAGGCCAGGAGTGACTGGAGGCAACCAAATATCACAAGTGGGTAGATGGACGGAGGTGAATTCAGGAAGGTCTGAGTTCAAATTCAACCTCAGACACTTACTAGCTAAGTGACCCTGGGCAAGTTACTTATCTATCTCAGTTTCTTCATCTGCAAAATAAAGATAACAAAGGCACCAGCACCTATATCCCAGAATTATTGTGAGGATCAAATAAGATAATATTTGCAAAATTTTTTGAAACTCTTAAAGTGTTACATAAATGGTAACTATTCTATTCCATTCTTTTTTTATTTTCCAAATTAATTTGTTTTCAATTTTCAACAATCACTTCCATAAGTTTTAAATTTTCTCCTCCCCCTCCCTGAGATGGCATGCAATCTTATATGGGTTCTACACATATATTCTTATTAAACACATTTTCACTTTAGTCATGCTGCATAGAAGAATTAAAACGAATGGGAGAAACCATGAGAAAAATGAAAGAGTAACAAAGGAGAAAATAGTCTACTTCATTCTACATTCCAACTCTATAGTTCTTTCTCTGGATGTGGATGGCATTTTGCATCATGAGTCCTTTGGAAATATTTTGGATCCTTGCATTGCTGTGAAGGGTGAAGTCTATCAAAATCAGTGTTCGCACACTGTGGCTGTTACTGTGTATAATTCTATTCCATTCTTGTGACAGGGAATTTTTAACCCTAAAGAAGGCAATAATTTCCCTGAGGGAGAAGGAAAGGAAAGGACATTTGTTGGAAGACTGGAGGACATATACAGGATGGGTAGCCTGGTACCCAGCAAGCCTGGTCAGAAGAAAGAGACCAGGTGAGCTGGTTCTCCTACCAAGCTGCAATGAGTTGACATTATGAATGGGCCTTGCAAATTTGTTCTCAGAGTTTTTGTATCCCTCCCCATCCACTCCTTTTGTTTTGTTTTTTTAAGGCCAACACTTTTCATCTTCTGTTATAAGTATTATAATGTCTTGGCACTGCCAAGGAGATTAGGATACTAGAAATGAATGCCCACTGGTGGGGAGAGAAATTTTCACATATATGTGTTTATATATATATATGTATATGTATATGTATGTGTATATGTATATGCATATATATACATATATACACCCCACCCTCCACCCATCCCAGGAATTTCATCCTCCACCCTTGGGATCTGTCAAGTTTTCTGAGAATCATGACTGCCTGGGTCTGACTTTGATTAACGAGAAAGCCCCCTCCCCAACGAAGCATTGTAAGGAGGGAAAGGCTTGAAGGGCAGAGAAAGGACAAAAGTAGAGAGGAGGGCTCTGGAAGTGGCAGAGCAAGTGGAACGCTGACGCCAACCTCCAGAGCCTTGGATTGTGACTGGGCAAATACTGGAACCCATTAGAAGGATGAAACCCAAGGCTCTAATTCTCCATTTCCCTGCTCCAAGGAATACTTTTCCTTCAACAATAAGCATTTATTATAGGCTGACTATGGGCCACAAACTGAGCAAAGTACGGGAGATTACCAAGAAAGGTCTAAAACAGTTCCTATTCTCTAGCTCATTGTCTTTGTGGAGGTCAAGACATGCAAACAGCTATGTGCACACAGATATACACAGAGTAATTTGGAGATAACTCCAGAGGGAAGGGGATCAGGAAAGCCTTCTTGCAGAAGGTGAGATATTATCTAGGACTTGGAGGAATGTGAAAAGTGAGGAGGCTGAGATGAGGGAGGAGAGGATTCCAGGCATGGAGGACGATCAGTTAAATGTCCAAAGTCAAGAGATGCAGAGTCTTACTTGGGAAACAGCAAAGAGGTCAGTGACACCTGATCATAGGGATGCCCTTCCCTCCCTTCCAGTGAGGACTATGCCTGACATGTTAGGAGATACCCTGTTTCTTACAAATGTGTCTACTTTTTTTCATTTAAATGTCTCCTTTGTCTCTTCCAGCAACTGTGATAAACTTAGAGCCTTTTCAAATCTTGGTGTTCTAATCAAGAGAACAGTAGGAAGGAGATGTTGGGGGATTGTAAAAGATTTTAAAGCTACTGTCCTTTTTTCCCCACAAAAAATCCCCCAATTCGGGGTGCAGAATTGAAAACAAGAATTATTGATTCATTTTCTGCAACTTCCCAGGAGAGGGAGGGAATGTACTGAATTTACACTGAGATCCATGAATGAATCAGTAGTAACCACTTCATAAGAGGGTGTGTCAGGCTTTGTACTCAGTGCTGAAGGATACAAATAAGAAAAAGAAAGCCAATCCATGACCTCAGGGAGCTTAAAATCCAACAACACACAAAAGAAAATTTAAAGGGGGTGGGAATGTGGTGGGATAGGGAGAAGGTGCCTGGTACGGTCAAAAAGAGTGAGGTAGGGAGGAAATGAGTTTTTTGCTCCACCCTCCTGCCTCCAATCAGAGGGGCAGAGAGTATTGAAGGCACAAATGAGGTGGCACAGTGGATAAAGTGCTGGGCCTGAAGTCAGAAAGACTTTATCTTTGTGGCCTCAGACATATACAAACTATATGACCCTGGATAAGTACTTGACCTCTGTCTGCCTCAGTTTCCTCATCTGTAAAATGGGGATGATAATAATGCCTACTTTTCAGGGTTGTTGTGAGATTCAAAGGAGGTCATATTTGTAAACTACTTCACAAACCTTAAAGCGCTACATGAAGGCTATCTTAACCAGCAGAAATATGGAAACCACTGCTGTGTTTAGACAGAATCAGCCAATCAACATTTATTAAATGCCTACTATCAACCAGACAGAAGGGAAGGTGGGGCAGAAGAGCTCCCTCAGTTCCCAGGAGCAACAACCAGCTCACAAAGTAGTGGGTTAACCATGTAGCCTGGGGAAAACCTCCAGAGTCCCCATGTTAGGTTTCTGATACAATCTTGCATTATTTAATACATTAGGTTCATTTTACAGATGAGGAACTGAGGCAAACAGGGTTAAGTGACTTGCCCAGGGTCACACAGCTAGTAAGTGTCTGAGTCTGGATTTTGAAAGCAGAAAAATGAGTCTTTCTGACGCCAAGCTTGGCATTTTATCCACTGCCCCACCTATGTGCTTTGGATAGGATATAAACATATATGCATGTGCATGTGTATGTGTGTGTATATATATATGTATATCTGTGTATATATGTGTATATGTGAATACACATGCATATGTGTGTCTATGTATGTGTCTATATACATGTATGTATATATTTATATATCAGGTTCATCTCATCAAGTTCCTTCTTAACCTGGTCCATAGACACCCCCACCAAGGGGTTTCAGAGTGTCTGTGAACTTGGATGGGAAAATAGACGCAACTAAGTGGTTCAGTGGTTAGAGCCCTGTAGTCAGGAAGACTCCTCCTCCTGAGTTCAAATCTGGCCTCAGACACTTACTTAGCTGTGTGACCCTGGGCAAGTCACTTAATCCTGTTTGCCTCACTTTCCTCATCTGCAAAATGAGTTGGGAAAGAAAATGGCAAACCATTCCAGTGAATTTGCCAAGAAAACCCCTAATGGGATCATGAAGAGTTGGACAAGACTGAAACAACAACACTGATAAATATAGGTGTGTATATATTATAATATAATTGGTTTTCTTTGTGATCTTGTAGGTTTCATTTTATGCATTTAAAACCATCATCCTTAGAAGGCATCCATCAGCTCCACCAGACTGCCAAAGGGATACATGAGGGAAGAAAAGATTAAGAACTCCTGATAACTCGGATTTCTTTCTCTTTACAGATGAAGAATGTGAAGCCGGAGAAACTAACTGCTTGGACTAAGATCACACAGAAAGTTAGTTGGACCAGATTTCTTTATTCCCAAGACTGCTTTCTATTAGACCCAAGGGTGGGGTGCTGGAGCAGCTTCCAAACAGCTGCGAGACCTAATTGTTCAATATTAAATGTGAGTATTTGCACCTCAATCAGTAAACTACAAATCAGGGCTTGATTTGTTAATTATCTAGATTCAAGAAAATGATGGGGAAAATGGCACTTCCTATGTATGTTGTGGTTTTTCTGGCTGTTAAAAGCTGGTTGTTCAACATTTACCAGTGCATCCTTGACAATACTTCATTGTATTCATAAGCAGTCCCTGTCAGTGGGGCCTGTGGGAGATGAGAAAGATAAAGCATGATTTCCCAGAAAGTCATAATGTCGTGTTCCCGCACTGATGCATGGGCATGAACTCTTACAGGAGCACCATGTCTCCGTATAAGACAAAAACAAAAAACAAAAAAATAGCCTCAGTAAATGTGGCTGGACTGTATCAGGGGTCTGGACTTCAAAACTGCACAGGAGCTGCAGTTCACAAGAGGCTCTAATAAAGGAACCCCCTCTCCTCTACTGCTCCATCCATCTGCCCAGGTTAGAAAGAGTGGATCAGCACCTCTAAGTGGACTTGGAACAGTGTCTGTCAGTACTTAACAAATGCTTCATTAACTCAAAAATCACAGTAAATTTTTAAAATTTCTTTGCTCTAAAAAGTCATTAAAAAAATGACTAACTCTCTTCTAACTCTAAGCCCCCAGCCAGAGATTTCACTCTGGCAAAATATTCTCATTTAAAATCTTTCTTTCCCTTTCTGGACATTCCCAATCATCCATTTCAATACTCCATTCGAACAATGAAACATAAGGTTTAGCAATAGAGATGGTGAACAGCTTATCACGTTTGGTGCTTAAGAGATAAAAGAAACATTTGTAAACAGTAAAGAGTTCAAAAAAAGGAAGATGGGAATGGGGTGGGAGAAAGGGAGAAAAAGGGAGAAAGGAAAGTGAAGTCTTTGGTCTGAGGTCCAGATAGATTATAGCAATGCAAGATTTGCCCCCCACCATGCCTTAAACATGATTTTCTCAAATTGTCTTGAATCTGGAGTCCCATATTGATAACCTCATTGGCTTCAGACCCTCTGCCATTCCCATAGCAACCATGATTCTACTACATCCCTCTCTTATCCCTCTCTGCTTCCTCCTTTTTTTCTCAGGATTTCAAAGGATGGGGGGAGAGAAGGTAGATTATCAGTCTGAGTCAGCCCCTCTACCAATCCCATAGTCAGGGCAAAACTCCCTGAGGGAGTCAAGTAAGAAAACAGGAGATTGTTACCCTAACGCAGCTGATCTCCTTGGTGATATCTTGGAGGAAGCATAGGCAAGACAATCCCACACAGACTATGTAATGTTCAACATCCACAAAAATGAGTTGCATGTACTAATGTCAGAAAATATTGAAAGAGTCAAATAATGCATTCAAACTGTGGAATAAAAAGGGTTTTCAGTCATTATTATGTAGCTAATCCAAGGCCAACAAAAGTATTAAATCAGCACTTCTCCCAGGGCGTGAAAGTTTCTCAGCTCTCATTGGAGTAGCTAGTCAGCACAGATTATCCTTGAGGAATGCCAAATACTGAAATACAGTGTTTTCATTGTAATCATATTTAAAGGGGAAAGATTAATTCATTCTCCATGCCACTTCAAACAGCTACCACCAGGGGACACCATGCTATTTTAAGGAAACTCCCTTGAATAGAATTATTGGGTTTTGATCTTAGGAAATGAGAAAGAAAATATAAAATATACACATAAGCGTTTGTCCTAGTTGGGGGCTTGAACTAAACTCTACTAAAGTAGCCCATCTATTTCTAGAGATTTAAGGTATAAGGGGAAGATAAATAAATAGCTAATTCTCTCCTTAGTATAGCTTAGAAGGGTCATGGGATAAGGTGAAGCATAAGTTAGCCTAACTGGATATGCAGGGGGAGGGTCAATGTCCAGGACTATAGTAGTATATACACTACTAGCAGGGTGTTGTTACCTAAGATAGTCCTACCATATTGGTTACTGTTATTCAATCATTTCAGTTGTGTATGAGTTTTCTTCACTCCATTTGGGGTTTTCTTGGCAAATATACTAGAGTGGTTTGCCATTTCCTTCTCCAGCTCATTTGACAGATGAGGAAAATGAGGTTTAAGGTAATTTTTTCAGGGTCACACAGCTAGTAAATGTCTGAGGCCAGATTTGAACTCAGGAAGATGAGCCTTCCTAGCATTCTATTCACTGTGCCACTTAGCTACCTTCTACTACAACCATCAACCACCCTAAAAAAAAATCTCCATCTCTATTTCTTCCCCTACCTCTGCCACATTTCTCAACTTCTGTACTTATATAGAGAAACCTTCTGAGGTCTTCAGAACTGTGCACCTAGAACAATTAGCTCTGATAACAGTTGGACTAGACTTGGCCATGGAGAACGTCCCAGGGTCTGGGGAACAAATAAAATTGTTCGTGGACAATATTCTTGATGTAATGCTGCAATGGTGCAGGGACAACCAAGGAACTGACCATACAGAAACAAGTTTATCTAGGGTAAAGGAATAAAGAGCTTGCCCTCTCCCCCACCACCACTCCCAACTTGACCCACAATTAAATTCTAGCACATCCTAACTGGTTCTTCCAACTCACTGGCTACTACAAGTCCCAGTGTGAGCAGAAAGTACAGGGAATTCTGTGGAATTTGTTCTCGCTTAGCAAAATTTTGTACCTCCCGGGTGGGTGGCAGACAATAAGGCTGACATGTACCCATGTAGCTCTGAAGAATTCAGATGAAGAGCAGCAGAGTCCATACAGGGATAGAAGTTAATTAAACTTAATTACTAATCACAAGAGGAAGAGAACAGGGAATAGTCTCAGCCACATTCATTTATTTCTGTAAATGTCCTTGAAAACCACTACAAGGACAGAGTTGAGTAGATGGGACAGACACAGTAGGTGGCACTCTCATCCTATGACTGCTCCTAACACTAGGAATTGCAGTGAATATTAGATATCTAATTAGATAGCTCAACAGAACTTGGAATGCCACATGTAGTGCTGTACTGAGACACTCTCTTTTTTATTACTAGTGCACATATATCATGTCAAAACACTAAAAAGAGAGAGGAAAAAATTAATTCAGAGGAAAGACTGACATTTTTCTGAACAAAAAGAATCTCCCACTACTGCTATTATTGAAAACTGAATAGCTCTGGGAATTAGATTTTGCCACAGACTTAATGAGGTTTCTTAGTGAATTCAACTGAAAATCACAGAGCAAAACAGTGCTTGCATGTGAAGCATACCATGGCAGAGTCAATTCAACAGCAGCTGAATCACGAGTAACGTCAAGATGCTTTATACAGTCCTTGTGTTGTCAAAAGTTAAAACAAGAAGTAAAATGTCTATTTCCACACGAATTTGCAGCAGATATATTTTCCAAGCTATAGTTCATGCAGCATATTTTGGACTTCAATGCTAGTGGGAAAGAAATTTCCATATTTTAAAATCTATTTATAATTTTTAATTAAGAGCTTTCTACCTAACCTTCCATTGGAAGTGATTAATCTGCAACGTAATGACATACTAAAAAGCAAAATCAAGAGAAGACTCTAATGGAATTCTCTAAGTGCTTTCTAAGTGATGAATGTGCTTAATTAAAACCATATGCTTTTGGAATGATATCAGTATTTGTCAATCCCTATCTGTATGAAAAGACATTTTCAAATTTGAAATACATAAAATCTCATTACAGATCAGTATTAATAATAATAGCTACCAATTATATAGTGCTTAGGCAGTAAGTATGGTAAAGTAGATCAAGTGCTGGGCCTGGAGTCAGAAAGAGGTAAGTTCAAATTCAGCCTCAGACACTTAGCTGTGTGACCCTGGGCAAGTCACTTAACTTTCTTCGGTTCAGCTCCTCATCTATAAAATGAGCTGAAGAAGGAAATGGCAAACCACTTTGGTACCTTTGCCAAGAAAACCCCAAAGGATGTCACAAAGACTCTGGCATAGCTGAAATAATTAAAGAACAACAATATGGCACTTACTTTGTTCCAGTCATGGTTCTAAACACTTTACAAATACTGACTGATTTGATCCTCACAACAGCCCCTGGGAGGTAGGTGCTATTTTATCCCCATTTTGTAGGTGAGAAAACTGAGGCAAATCCTAATTAAGTGACTTGCCTAGAGTCATACAGTTAGTAAGTATCTAGGGCTGGATTTGAACTCAGCTCTTTCTGACTCCAGCCCCAGCAGTACTATATCCACTTCATGATCTAACTGTTCCCATAGCTATAATAGATGAATAGCAGTATTAATAGATGAACAATTATAATTGGCTTTGATGATGGGGAATACTAACCTTAATCCCTAATTAAGGTAAATGTTATCCCCTCAAGAAGGAATCCTTTCCAGACTTGACTGAACAGATGCTGAGTGAAGTGAGCAGAACCAGGAGAACACTGTACACAGTAACAGCAACATTTTGGGATGACCAGTTTTGTTGGGATTAGCTCTTTGGAGCAATGCAGTGATCTAAGAAAATCCCAAAAGACTCATGATGGAAAATGCTATCCACATCCAGAGAAAGAGCCATGGAGTCTGAATGAAGATCAAAGCCTAGTATTTTCTCTTTCTTTTGTTGTTTTTTTTTCTTTCTCATGGTTTTTCCCTTTCTTTCACAACAGGACTAATGTGGAAATATGTCTAATATAATCATACATGTATAGCCTATATCAGATTGCATGCTATCATGGGGAGGGAAGAGGGAAAGGAGAGGAGGAATTTAAAATTCAAAATCTCATAAAAGTGAATGTTGAAAACTAAAAAGGAGGTAGATGCTTTTATTATCCCTATTTTACATCTGAGGAAACTGAGGCAAACAGAAGTTAAATGACTTACCTAGAGTCACATAGCTAATGTTTGAGGTAATATGTGAATTCATGTCTTAACTCCAGACCCTACCACCATGAGGATTGAAAAAGGATAAAAAAAGATTCATTTTGGGTTTTTTTTTCCAGTAGAAACACAAGGCACTCAAACAATAAATCAATATTCATTTATTATGTGCCTAATACTACTGCATACATCAGGCATTTTGCTACGTGGTAAGGATACAAGGACAATAAATTAAACAGTCCCTGCTTCCATGGAACTTACCGTCTATCTAGGAAAATAGCAAGTACATGCCTAAATAAATATATACATGACAAACAAATGTAGAACAAATGCATAATAAATTCAGTCTCATTTCAGTCATTTTTCAGTCATGTCCAATGCTTCGTGACCCCATTTTTTTTTGGCAAAGATACTGGAGTGGTTTGCCATTTCCCTCTCCAGCTCATTTTACAGATGAGGAATTGAGGCAAACACAGTGACTTGCCCAGGGTCTGAGGCCGGATTTGAACTCAGGAAGATGAATCTTCCTGGCCCAGGTTCAGCACTATTACGGTGCCACCTAGCAGCCCCTAATAAATACAATATACAGTAAATGCAAGCTAATTAAATACCAAGTATTTCTGAGGGAGGGTTGGAGATATTGAAAACGGCATTTTGTAGAACGTGTTACTTGAGCTACATCTTGAAGGAAATGAGGGATTTTGTGAAGTAGAGACAAGGAAGGCACATGTTCCAGAAATGACGGATCCCAAGTGTAAAGTCCCAAAGATGAGAACTAGAGGGCCATGTGTGAGGAACAGAGGAAAGATAAGATTAACCGGATTACAGAGAGCCTAGAAGGGTATCATGTGTAACAAAGTTAGAAAGGCGGGAATAGGAAATCCTAGATTATAAGGACTTTAAAAGCCAACGTTTATATTTTTAACTGAGGACAACAGGGAGCCATTCAATAAGAGCATGACATGATCACATATGAGCTTGAGGAAAATCACAAGGCAGATTTCTCTATAGCTTAAAATCTTCCTCTTGCCCACCTCCTGAGACAATATACACTTATAAGTGAATATGTTTATTTGGGGAATAGATGAGGAGAATGTTTTTAGTATTTTGTATTTCCTTATTTCATCCAATTGAATGCTTTTGCTTCTTCTAAGCTGTTGATACCTGGATTTCTATTAGCATTATAATAGACGAGAAGCTAAGCCTGAACTGATTTTATTAGTTATAAAATCTGCCTTTGATCCATTGTGGCCAGTGTATTTGTTGGGGGGAAAGTCAGTGGACACCATTCTCAGCTGCCTAGTGGTGATGTTTGCCTGGATTCCTTTGACAAAAAAATAAATAGATAGATGATAGATAGATAGATAGATAGATAGATAGATAGATAGATAGATAGATAGATAGATAGATAGATGATAGATTAACAAAGCACTTACTATGTGCCTACCCTGTACTGATGTACATCTAAAATAAGACGTAGCTTGTGTCTTGACAGGGCTCACAGTGTGTATTGTGAAGGGAGCAACTTGTGAGGGGGAGAATTGGGGGTTGGGACATTAGCAAAGCAAATTATGAGAAACAAAATGTAACCTAAGTTACATGTGGGGCACACATAAAAGTAATTGATAGAAACATAGTTTGTCCCCTACCCAAAACAAAAAATAAGACAACCGGCATTTTAACCTCTGGTCATCATGATCAAACTCCAGAAATTACCAGCTGCCATAATCAGTGTATGCATAAAGCCATATCCCTTCAGGAGAAAGTCTGACAGGATCTCATGTGACCTTGGTTGTGGGGTTGATGACTCTTATTTGAGTCAGAGAGCAGTAATCTCATTTGTGATTAATAGTGAATTCATAAATGTCTTATCTAAAACAATGAAAAATCCATCCTCTAGGAGAACACCACCCTTGAATTTATTTTAGCAATGTCTATATTTGTAAGAGGAAGGACCACTCCCACTTTGCAAATGATGCTGTATCTGATATCTTTTCTTTATGACCCTTAGAACTCAATGATTTCATAGAGAAAGTGTCTTCCTGTGCCATCAAATCTAATAACACCTTCATAAATTGTATATCTTTTTTAAACTATGTTGATGCATATCTCCAACCTCTTGTCTATTGGTGAATGGTTCTTCCTCCTCCTTCTTCTCTTCTTCTCCTTCTTCTCCTTCTTCTCCTTGTCCCTCATACTGTCTCCCTCCTCTTCCTTCTATTCTTGAACTACTAAACAAAAATAATAGAAGTAAATCAGCACCACCATCATCCCACATCTTATGGCCAGAGTATACTCCTATTGAACTAAGCTGCGATGTCCATCATTTTGGAGACATGGATGGTCATCACTGAAATATTTTAGGATGATGTAGCAATCTCATGACTTCCATGACAGCAGCAGGGGCAGGGGTTAGACCAAAGAGGGATGGATAATGAGCTAGCAAGAGGGATCCTCTCATCAGAACTTATAAGGAGTGATTGTCCTCTGGTGCTCTGTCTCTCTTCCCATCTGCTAAGAGAATAACAGAGGTTCTCCCTTGGACTTCCCATAAGAATAGTGAGTTGGGCCCCTTCTCTCTCACTCTGGCCACTATGGTGGCTGCTTATACATGGTAATAAGCATATAGGCTAGAGGCAGCTAGGTGGCACAGCAGATAGAGCACCAACCCTGGAATCAGGAGGACCTTAGTTCAAAGCCAGTCTCAGACACTTACTTAGGGAAGTTATCTAACCTCAATTGCCTCCAAAACCAAATAAATGAATAAAAATAAGCCCATGAGCTAGACTTTCAGGCAACAGGAGCCAGGGGATTCCAGGGAATCTAACTATTTCTTCATGTTCATTTCCCAGAGTGTAGGTGACCAAACAAAGATCAGGAGATAGGTATTTCTAGCCTATGTAGGCAACCTTGTGAGTTCAAGACATAAGCAACTCCTGGGGCCCTCAGTTTTTTAGAGCTAACCAACAGCAGAGGGTATTTTCTGCATTTGCATTGTTTTTAGAGAATATAAGTCCAGGAAGATGAGCCTAGGCCAAGACTGACTTGCCAAAAAACATGGAGCTTGAGGGAGTTGTTTGGACAATGTCCAGCTAAGGTGAAGCTGGCTGCTCAGCAGTCCCATTAAAAAAAATTATGTCACATTTGATGTTTTAAGTGTCAAACTTTTGGGAGAGTATAATAAGAACACAATAAGTTGTTTCATGTGTTGAGGCTTTGGCAATGTTTACTCTTTTGGTTTTTGTACATTTTTTCTCTTGTGGTAGAAATCAATAGCTGTAATATGCCTATTCACATTGTACAATGAGCATTCTTCTGATCCGCTTTGGGAAAACTTGAGACTTGAGACACCAAACTTAAATTGTCTTTAAGTGATTTTCCCTGAGGCTGTAGTTGGCTGTTGGGAGAATGAGCAGCCAGAAGAAATGAGTCTTGAGGAACCAAGAAAAGGACCCTTTTCTTTGTAAGTCAGACTCCCCTAGTACTGAACATGATCCATACATGAGTAGTGGGACAGGGTGTCCCTTCGCCCCAGGAAGCACCAATCTATTATTACACTGGAAATAAGCAATCAAAAATGGGAAACTGACATATCAAAGATATGGACACTGACTCAAACAATTTTACATATAAATATAATCAATGTAAATTAATTGCCACAATGAGACTAAAAAAGAAGGCGACCTGATCAACAAACACTTCACTTATCTGACAAACAAAAGGCGATAGCTGTCAAAGGCTTATGGGAAAGTCTCTGACCCTATTATTAGCCCCCCAAAAAATGATGAAGAGAATATTAATAACAGCTGATTCAACATGCCTATATTTCCATCTACAAAACTTTTTATGAGAATAGTCTATACTGCTATGTGCCAGAGGAGATGCAAAATTTAGACAAGATATGATTACTACTCTCATGAACTTTCAAGTCTAGAAGATGAATGAGATGCAACATGCTCAAATGTTTGTTAATTAATTTATAATGGACAATATGATAAATGCATCAGAAAGATGCAAATCAAAATACTATTCCAGGTGAAAGGTGAAAGGCTATTACTGACTTAGGGAGTATTTATTTTTAGTTTTCAACATTAATTTTTGCAAGAATTTGAGTTCCAAATTTTCTCCCCATCCCTCCCCTCCCCCACCCCAAGATCCTGTGCATTCTGATTACCTCTTCCCCCAACCTGCCCTCCCTTCTATCACACCCCTCCCTTCCCTTATCCCCATCTTCTCTCTTTTCTTGTAGGGCAAGATAGATTTCTGTACCCCGTTACCTGTATTTCTTACTTCTCAGTTGCATGCAAAAACAATTGTCAATGTTTGTTCCTAAACCTTTGAGTTCCAACTCCTCTCCCTTCCTCCCTCCCCACCCATCTCCACTGAGAAGGCAAGCAGTTCAATACAGGCTGTTCATGTGTAGTTTTACAAAAGACTTCCACAATAATCATGTTGTGAAATACTAACTGTATTTCTCTCCATCTTATCCTGCCCCTCATTTATTCTGTTCTCTCTTTTGACCTTGTCCCTCTCCAGAAGTGTTTACTTCTAACTACTCTCTCCTCCCATTTGCCCAAACACACACTACTTCTCCCCTTCTCCCCTACTTCCCTGTAGTGTAAGATAGATTTTCATACCAAATTGAATGTGCATGTTATTCCCTCCTTAAGCCAAATGTGATGAGAGTAAGCTTCACTTTTTCCCTCTCAACTCTCCCTTTTTCCTCTCCATTGAAAATGATTTTTCTTGCCTCTTTTATGAGAGATAATTTGCCCCATTCCATTTCTCCCTTTCTCCACTCATTATATTGCTCTCATCCCTTAATTTTACTTTTTTAGATATCACCCCTTCCTATTCAACTCACCTTGTGCCCTCTGTCCATATATATATATATATATATATATATATATATATATATATATAAAGTTTCAAGAGTTAAAAATAAAGTTTCAAGAGTTAAAAATATTATCTTTCCATGTAGGAACGTAAAAAGTTCAACTTTAGTAAGTCTCTTATGATTTCTCTTTCCTGCTTGCCTTTTCATGCTTCTCTTGATTCTTGTGTTTGAAAGTCAAATTTTCTTTTCAGCTCTGGTGTTTTCATCAAGAATGCTTGAAAGTCCACTATTTCATTGAAAGACCATTTTTTCCCCTGAAGTATTATACTTAACTTTTGCTGTATAGGTGATTCTTGGTTTTAATCCTAGCTCCTTTGACTTCTGGAATATCATATTCCAAGCCCTTCAACCCCTTAATATAGAAGCTGCTAGATCTTGTGTTATTCTGAATGTATTTCCACAATACTAAAACTGTTTCTTTCTGACTGACTGCAGTATTTTCTCCTTGATCTGGGAACTCTAGAATTTGGCTACAATATTCCTAGGAGTTTTTCTTTTCTAATCTCTTTCAGGAAGTGATCAGTGAATTCTTTCAATTTTTATCTTACTCTCTGGTTCTAGAATATCAGAGCAGTTTTTCTTAATAATTTCATGAAAGATGATGTCTAGGTTCTTTTTTTGATGATGGCTTTCAGGTAGTCCCATAATTTTAAAATTGTCTCTCCTGGATCTATTTTCCAGATCAGTTGTTTTTCCAATGAGATATTTCACATTATCTTCCATTTTTTCATTCTTTTGGTTTTCTTTTGTGATTTCTTGGTTTCTCATAAAGTCATTAGCCTCCATCTGTTCCATTCTAATTTTTAAAGAACTCTTTTCTTTATTGAGCTTTTGAACCACATTTTCTACTTGGCTTATTCTGCTTTTTAAAGCATTCTTCTCCACATTGGCCTTTTAGACTTCTTTTGCCATTTGGGTTAGCCTATTTTAAAAGGTGTTATTTTCTTCAACATTTTTTGGTCTCCTTTAGGAGGTTGTTGACTCATGATTTTCCTCCATTGCTCTCATTTCTCTTTCCAATTTTTCTTCCACTTCTCTTACTTGATTTTCAAAATCCTTTTTGAGCTCTTCCATGACCTGAGACTATTACATATTTTTTTTGGAGGTTTTGGATGCAGAAGTCTTGGCTTTGATGTCTTTCTCTGATGATATGCTTTGTTCTTCCTCATCTGAAAGGATGGAAGAAAATACCTATTCACCAAGAAAGTAACCTTCTATAGTCTTATTTTTCCCCATTTTGGGGCATTTTCCCAGCCAGTTATTTGACTTTTGTTACTTGACTTTGTCAAGTGGAAGGTAAACTACCCTAGGCTTCAATGGTTTTATGCAGTTGTTCTCTGAGATATCTCTAGGAACCTGTAAGTTCTCAGATCCTCTAAGATGGCACAATCGAGGGAGAGGAATTTACTCCTCTCCTGGCCTGTGCTCTGGTCTGAGAGCAACCACAAGCTTTTCTGCCCAGGATCTGTGAGTTGAATTCCCTCTCCAGAGCCTTCACCAGCTCCATCAGGCCAGTGCTCCTCCTCACCCCAGGGCCAACACTCAGGGCTGACACTCAGATTAGCTGCTCAGTTCCCCCAGGGTCTTTTGCCTGAGGGCTCCAAAAGGGACACAGCAACTGCAGTGGCTGCTGCTTCCCTGGGATCAAGTCTAGGATGGGACCCTGCTCCCTTCTTACTCAGGTAAAAGAGCTTTCTCAATGACTTTTGAAGCTACCTTTGGCATTTGTGGATTGGGAAATCTGGGAAATGCAACTGCTACCCATGATTCCACACCCTGAAGCTTGCTCCAGTCTTGTCCCTGCTGAGCCTTGCAGCCAAGGTTGGGCTGCACTCTGCTCTGAGCTCAGTGTGATAGACTTTTCCTATCAACCTTCCAGGCTGTCTTGGGCTGGATATCTCTTTCACTCTGTCATTTTGTGGCTTTTGCTGCTCTAGAATTTGTTTAGAGTCATTTTTACAGGTGTTTTGTGGGCTGTGGGGATAGAGCTAGAACAGGTTCAGCTTTCTACTCAGTCATCTTGGTTCCGCCCCTCGACTCTGCAAGAATCTTGTCAGCAATGACTAATAGAGAGACCCCCTCTGTGATTGTGACAGGACAACCTTATTACCTTTTCAGGCTCAGTTTCCTCATCTGTAATATGGGGATGTAATATGTAATCTGTAATAAAATACCTCACAGAGTTGTTTTAATGATCAAAAGAGAAAATACATTTAATGCACTTTGCAAAGTTTAAATTACTATGCAAATATTAGCATAGGGTGTGCCTGTGTGTTTCCCATGTAGATTATGTGTGCCCATCCAAACAGGTAGTCTAAATGTGGTTTGTGGGGAGTCTTTGATAAGGTATATCAGGAATCTTTTCCACACCTCTCCAAGGAAGACTTTGATTCCTGCCTGAAGAGGAAGAAGAGAAAGTGCCACAAGGCTGGTTACTCTGCTTTCCCTGGAGAATATCTGGCTAAAATTGTATCTGTCTGTACCCCTATATATTGCTAGCTGGGGAATGATTTCCATTAGATTTTAGCTATGTTCCTGGTCACTATCCTCTTAAAGAGGAAAGGCTTCACCCCAAGGCTATCCTAAAGCTTGACGTGTTCCCACCTATTGATAGTTACACAAAAGACCATCACAAATTATGAATAATGGAAGACTGGGGTGGGAGTGGTGGGTGCTAAGCCAATATGGTAGAGAAAAAGAAGGGACTCACTTGAGCTCTCCCAAATTCCCCTCTAAACAACTTGAAGTACACAAATTCCG
This sequence comes from Notamacropus eugenii, assembly GCF_028372415.1. NCBI lineage: Eukaryota > Metazoa > Chordata > Mammalia > Diprotodontia > Macropodidae > Notamacropus > Notamacropus eugenii. Next base: position 299,712,307 of record NC_092873.1, read on the forward strand.
GAGTGACAGAATGCACAAAAGGACAGGATGAAACTATTTTTTAGTCCAAGGCAACTTAGAAGTTAGGCAGGAAAGGTCTGTCACACAGGCATGAACATGGAGTGCAGTCCAGAGCAGACTGCACCTAGTACAGGCCACATCCCAGAAGCCACCATCACTTCTTTCAGAACAAAGTTGGTCCTTATAATTAGGCAGCATTAAGTTTCATTTTATTGTTGTTGTTCTTTCATTTACATTGTTATTGTAACTATGTATCTTGGGGGAGGGAGCCAAGATGGCAGAGTAGAAAGACACGCATACACTAGCCCTTCCCCCACAGCCCATAAAATACCTGTAAAGAAAGACTCTCAACAAATTTTAAAGCAGCAGAAGCCACAGAACAATGGAGTGGAGGGGATTTCTAGCCCCCGGTGACCAGAAAAGCCACTGGGAAAGGTCTGTTGCACTGGACGCCGAGGAGAGCCCAGCCCAGCTTTGGCCATGCAGCACCAAGAGAAGTAGAACTGAGCAGGCTTCAGGGACAGAATCTCCAGTGGCAGTGCAGATCCCTCAACCCACATGTGCGATAGATCAGTGAGAGGGTTTTTTCAGCTGGCCTAGAAGGGAGCAGGGTGTCCCCATATCTCTGGCTTCAGGCAGTTGCAGCAGAGGCAGCAGCAGGCAGGGCTCCCAGGGCAGGCAGCAGCCCACAGCCATTGTTGAAGGCCTCATTGTAAAGCCCCTGGGGGAACTGAGCCCTGTGTGGTGGCCCTGCCCCCACCTAAAGCTCCTGAGGGAATTGAGCAGTTCATCTGAATCTCAGCCCCCAGTGCTGGTTTAGTGGGACTGGAGGCCAGGTGGTTGTAGAGAAGAAACTCTACTACTTACAGATTCTGGACACAAAAGTTTCTTGTTGCTCCCAGACCAGCGTACAGGTTTGATTGTGCCACTTTGGAGGAACTGAGATCTTACAGATCCCCACAGTATACCCTACTCTTGACAAAGGACCCAAAAGTCAAGTTACTGGTCAGGAAAATGCCCAAAAAGGGAAAAAAATAAGACTATAGAAGATTACTTTCTTGGTGAACAGATATTTCTCCCATCCTTTCTGATGAGAAAGAATAATGCTTACCATCAGGGAAAGACATAAAAGTCAAGGCTTTTGTATCCCAAACATCCAAAATAAATATTCAATGGTGTCAGGAAATGAAAGAGCTCAAAAAGGATTTTGAAAATCAAATAAGAGAGGTGGAGGAAAAATTGGGAAGAGAAAGGAGAGAGAGGCAAGAAAATCATGAAAAGTGAGTCAACAGCTTGCTAAAGGAGACCCAAAAAATGCTGAAGAAAATAACACCTTTAAAAAATAGGCTAACTCAATTAGCAAAAGAGGTTCAAAAAGCCAATGAGGAGAAGAATGCTTTAAAAAGCAGGATTAGCCAAATGGAAAAGGAGGTTCAAAAGTTCTCCGAAGAAAATAATTCTTTAAAAATTGGAATGGAACAGAGGGAGGCTAATGACTTTATGAGAAACCAAGAAATTAAAAAGCAAAACCAAAAGAATGAAAAAATGGAAGATAATGTGAAATATCTCATTAGAGAAACAACTGACCTGGAAAATAGATCCAGGAGAGACAATTTAAAAATTATGGGACTACCTGAAAGCCATGATCAAAAAAAAGAACCTAGACATCATTTTCCATGAAATTATCAAGGAAAACTGCCCTGGTATTCTAGAACCAGAGGGCAAAATAAAAATTGAAAAATCCACTGACCACCTTCTGAAAGAGATCCAAAAAGAGAAGCTGCTAGGAACATTGTAGCCAAAATCTAGAGTTACTAGGTCAAGGAGAGCATATTGCAAGCAGCTAGAAAGAAAAAACTTGAGTATTGTGGAAATACAATCAGGATAACACAAGATCTAGCAGTTTCTACATTAAGGGATCACGGGGCTTAAAATATGATATTCCAGAAGTCAAAGGAACTAGTATTAAAACAAAAAATCACCTGTACAGCAAAACCGAGTATAATACTTCAGGGGGAAAATGGTATTTCAATGAAATAGAGGACTTTCAAGCATTCTTGGTGAAAAAACCAGAGCTGACATTTACTGGCTGTGTGACTCTCAGAAAGTCATTTCACCCCAATTGCCAAAAAAGAAAATCAGAGGATCAGTGAACAAAGTTATCTCAGTGGTTGCATCTTATAACATATATTGAAGTTACCTCATTGGAGGAATTGGAGGACAGCCTATAGGGATTCTTTCTGCTCTTCAGGTCAAATGTTTTTAAAAAGTAGTTAGCCAACAATAAACACAATAGAATCTTGTATTTATACCTTTAATTTAATTGCATAATTGTGAATATGTGCTCTTCTCATTTAGAAGGAGATTCTTGCCATGGTCTTACAATTTCTCTAATTCTTCATCAATATCTTTGTGTGAAAGCATACTGAGCACTCTCCCTATTCCTTCTTTAAGCTACATATTACAAAATAATATTAGTAGTTTAGTCTGGTGCTTTTAATCTAATCTGAATGAGAAACTTTTATCTTTCTTAAGCGATCAATTCTGAATCAATGTCCTGTACTAAATAGGTTTTCCCTTTTACCAACAATCCAAACATTTTCTGTAAGAGAAGTTGCCACAAGTTTTAGCAGGAACTCTAAATTCCTGGAAAATGGATTATGGTAGTAGCCTGATTTTATGGGGTTGTGTGTTCATCCTTTATTGCCAAAGAAGACCATGCCATCAAAGAAATGATGACATGACTAGCACTTGACTTTGGTTTGAGTGAGAGAGGGCTGTGCCGGTTACCAGCCTCACTTCTCCTCCAGAGCCATCTGAATCCAGTGACCAGATATTCATCAGAATGACTGGAGATGACCCAGGATGAGGCAATTGGGGTTAAGTGACTTGCCCAAGGTCACACAGCTAGTAAGTGTCAATTGTCTGAGGTGAGATTTGAACTCAGGTCCTCCTGACTCCTGCACTCCTGACTCCTGCACTGATGCTCTATCCACTGCACCACCTAGCTGCCCCTTATGGGGTTGAAACTCACAGTTTAAGAAGTGCTGAAAGTTCCACGAGTGGAAAAAATTCAAGAAGCCCCTATAAAGCTGCAGTACTTTAGTTCATCTCTACCCTTGACCCAAAAGTGGTTTAGGAAAAAAATATTCTCTGCGATTCAAAGACATTTTAAATGTCTGTTGTTTTGTTCAATGAATTGAAACTGTTAACTGAGCATACACCTAAGCTTTGTATTTTATCTTTTGTGAAATTTTATGTTTAAGATTGCTAGAAAATATAACTCAAAATGGCTTCTTTCAGGGATTTTCAAAAGCAGTATGGATTTCTGTCCTCTTGAGAGGTGTTCTCTATAAATTTTGACATAGTCAGTCACTTCTAGGCTATTCTCTCCTTTTCAGCTTTCGTGATCCTACATTATCCTGTTTCTCCTCTTATATGTTTGACCATTTCACATTTCTTTCATGGCTTTATTACTAACTTCTTAGGTGACCTTGGACAAGCAAGGAAAATTGACTGGATATTAACAACGAAAATTTTAAGATCAGCAAATTGAAGAGCTTGAAGAGGCATTAGAAATCATTTAGCCCAAAACCAAACCCGTCATTCTATAGATGAGGAAGTTGAGGCTCAGATTATGACATGTCATGTAGATGGTTCCATAAAGAAACCAGAGACATCCATGCATGCAGTTTAGAGGTGTGAGTTTCTCTAGGCACATAGGTTTCCGTACTCAAGTGCTTCGGTGCTAGATTTCTGCAACTTTTCATTCGCTGCAACTCCCCTCACCCAAACAATGTGTATATTAGTAAGATAGTATGATCCAAGTTTGAGTTGACTTATGTTTTCATTATTGCCGCTTTTGCTGTCATAAGTAATGATAATGCTACAATCTTTTTTTGCCTTGCCTTTTCATTTGGTAGTTGTTTCATGTTTAAGGTCATAGATGTCATTGAGACTGATTTTTATACATGAAAAGCACACTGCTGGGGACTCAGAAGCTACAGTTGCCAGTATGGATGCATATTGCTTCCACATTATGGTTACTCCTGTGACACTGAAAGTGATTTGAAGCCAGCTCCTACCTCCACTGGAGCACAGGGGAATGGAGGGGAATCCAGACCTGCCAGGGTGAATTCAGGTTAGAGTGAGTGTGTCAACCCAAAAAAAAACACAAATGGGATGGGGTGCCACATCATGTCGTGCTAAGTCATTATACTAATGGAACTGGGGAAGCTTGAATTAACTCCCACTCTAAAGTCATTAACTAGGGCTATTGTGAACCAAGACACCACAGACTTATGAGCATTTTATTTTGTTTCTGAACCTACACTAACAGTTTTCAAACTGATGTTGATAGGGACAGCTTTATCTGAAGTATTCCTGGAGTTACCTGACAATTCCATTAATTCGAGGGTTTGAAGGTCAGGCAAATGGAATTCCTCAAGCTTTAACAGAAGTTATAGGGCAAAGAGAGTATGCAGAAAACATTACAAATAACCCCATTTCCCATTTTAAAATGGATGTTTATTTTCCAATAAAAGAAAATAAACTGAGATCATCTATTTTGGCAAAGTAAATGTATGAGATGATCTTGTCTGTTCTTGTACAAGGAAGGCACAAGTTATAGATGCTCTTTCTGTCTCCTTTGCTGGGAATTCTTTGCATTTTAAAAAATATTTAACTATCTATTTTTAGTAGACAAGTATACCATATCCACAGACACAATGCCACAAAGGAGTTAGAGAAAGCAAAATGAGTCCACTTTAGGTGCCTAAATAAACTCTTTCTCCCCTCCCATTTCGAGGGAGGTCCACTGTCAATGCTGCCTCCATATCCAGGCTCTGTGCAGAGTGGAGGGGCCCATCCAAAATCACAATGGCAGTTCCTCCGGTTATTACACACTCCTCGATGGCTGCACTTTTGTGGGACACAGTCATAATTGAGAAGTGAGCTACTCTGGCAAGACTTGTTAATACAGATGAGCCCCTTGCCACAAGGGGTGCCATCTTTGACCTCCCCCACATCAGGTAAGTTAATGGTTGCCATTGCTGCATGATAGTCTGCTCCCCAGCATATAACATTCCCTAGATGGGTCTGAACTATTGAAGTGTGATCAGGCATAGAAGGGATGCTCCTGACATTGACACACTGCACTCTTCCACACATTATGTCCTGAGGCTTACATCGCTTATATTTAATGTCATTGAACCCACAATTGCCAAAGCGGTCACCTCGGTTGATTTGTGCATAGCAGCAAGCTGGGCCATTCTGGGCACCATAGCCAAAAAGTCTTCTACATTGCTGGAGATGAGAATGGCAATGATTGTGGTAACAAAGACTTGTCTTGTCATAACCACATGGGGCACCATCTTGTTTATGGAAGTCATCTGGGCAGAGATTGGTGGTCCCATTGCAGAACTCATCAAGGTCACACTCAGTCCTCTTGGGTCTACATATCTTTCCAGATGGAAGAAAACGGCAGCGTTCACAGCAAAGACCAGAATTACACTGGGCCTTTTGTTTAAATCTGCAAGTTGGCAAACAACATTTATCATGGCGACATTCTGCTTCAGAGCCACAGTCACAATCTTCTCCCTGTTCCACCACTTTATTGCCACACTTCTCTACCCTGTACACCATGCCTGGAATGTTGTAGAGACAGTTTCCTTTCTTGGTGACAAAATTAAAATAACTGTCAAAGCTACAATTACTGAATGTCCTCCCTCCCATGGAAGCATCCATGAGGCACCTTTTTGCCCCACAAACACAGAACTCTGAATCGTGAGCCATGCCAAAACCATGACCCATTTCATGAACAAAAGCCAAAGCATAGTCAAGATCAACTTCCCAGGGTAGGCTGCTTACTGAAGATGCTGTAAATGAATGACAAGCACCAGAAACCCAAGCCCACCCCCCAGCATCCCCAAAATGTTTGCCAACAAATAAGTGAGCCCAATCCATGGAAACCCGAGGATAAAGAACATATTTTTTATAGAAAGAAAATAATTGTAAAACTTGTATTAACTTGTCCCCATTTTCATCTATTTTATTTTCGTCTGTCCATACATCAATGGCTATCAGATGAACGTGAGCATTCAGGCTCTTAAAATTTGTGTCTGCTATTCCTGACAAGATAAGGCAATCAGCAATTATATGGGTCATATTGGAGTCTCTAGTCAAATACCTGTTGTGATCCATCACAAGCATCAACTCTATATACTTTAGATGTATATAGGACTGAGAAAAATCTGTCTTGCTACGAACCTCCAGGCTCTGGCTCTGGGCTAACTGACGTGCTATTTCTTGGTCAGTCAGGCCACAGGTCTGGTTTGTGATCCCCTCTTCCCTCAGGCGATATAATACGTGTTCGAACTTGGTGGAGGCTTTCAGAGGCTCCACTTGGTAAAGATTTCCATTCATGTTCAGTATCCCCCGAAGCCCCCCAAAGCAGGTGCTTAAGGAAGCCTGGGAGTTTGGGGAGCCTTCCACATAACCCCCATAGTTGCAGTCTTCGGGGATGTGAGGTTGCTCCTCCAGTCTGGCTCCCCACTCTGTGAAGGAGAAAACCCGCAGCTGTCTAGACAACAGAAGCTTCTTGACCCTCAAATGAACAAGGTATTTCTTGCCCTCCACATGCAGGAGATAGGACACCTGGCCGGCCACCTCAGAGACCCCACTGCGGGGTCCCAGTTGCCTGGGGATGATCACTTCGTAGGATGAGAAGCCCCTCTCTGGAAAGAAAGCGAAGTTCTGGATGAGACAGGAGAGGTCAGGAAGGAGCATCACCAGGCAGAGTGGTAGGAGCGAGCCGCCCAGGGAGGACACAGCACGCATGGTCCCCATTGCGGTCTTTCCTGCTTTTCCTCTGCAGCTTCAGTCCTGGGAACAGAACCAGATGCTCCTGGCAGCCACAGTAGCCAACAGTAGAAAGGACAGAGAAAGAAGTTGCTCCCGGCCTCCGCCTCTGGAACTTAAGGAAAGAATCAGAGGAGCTACGCTGAGAGAAACCAAGAAGGTTATCACTGCCAAGTCTGAGAAAAGGCAAGAGTGAACCTGGCCGGGAGGCTGGGAGGTAGGGGGTGCCGACAAGTTAACAGGGGTATAAACTAGACCAGGGCAGAACCGCGAATCATCAGCTGAGGAGCTACTACAGTAAAGATTCCCTCTTTACAGAATGGAGAGCGTTGGAGGTGGGGCAGGGATTCAAGTCCTCTCATTTATTACGTAAGTGACAAAGGTATGTGATAATGCAGCATCTAATAATGCCCTGAGACGCGGAATGATAATAGTGTATAGAACTCCCTTAGAATCCTGCCTCTCACATATACGGGCTGAGATGCTGGGTAAGTCTCTTCTCAGTGCCCCAGACAACTCTAAGACCACAAGTCCCTAATATTCGTCGGTGGAGGGAATGTCCCACACTAAATGAAATTGTTGTTCCAATAAATAATAACACAACTGTGTAGTAAGCGAGTACATCATCCCACTTTATAAGAGGGCAAAGAATTGATTATTTGTAAGGTACCATAGTAGAATATAGCTGGATTTTCTGTGTCCTTGTTAAACGCCTGATCTGACCGTTCATCTTCTGAAGGCTTGCCAAATCAGCTATGCTCTGAGAAGAGTTGTAGCTGAACTGGGGCTTGCTGAAATTTTCCTTTCTGCCTTCACAATTTTGCTCTGAGATAACCTTCTATAAAGTAGCTGCTCCTGGTGCTGCCTTACCTTAAGCCTTTGGAACTGCAGTAACACTAACTTTAACGCGTCCTTCACTATTGGACCAGTTGAGTTTGCCCAAGGAGCAAAGTCAGCGGTTGGCTAAGGACTTTTTTTAGAGAGCTCTGGGATATTAGCTTGTCAGCAGTCTATCAAATTGCAATATGCTCCCTCTACCGGGGATATTTTCGTTTTTACAGAGGAACAATGGTACGATTTGGATGACATCAAAAGAAAGTTCTAAATGTAGAATTAACATTCAGAGAAGTAGAATTTTAGAAATTAGGAGTGAGGAGAGAGAGAGGGACTTTTCTTCCAAATTAACCCTATTCATAGAGGCTTCCTGCTGATGTACCCCCGTGCCAGCTATTTTCTTCTTCCTGATTTCCATGCCCTAGCTTCCTTAGCTTCCTTTGAGTCTCAGGTAAGATTCCATCTTCTACGAAAAGTCTTTTCCTTTATTGCTAGTGGTTTCTCTCTTGATTATCTCCAATTTATTTCATATGTATCTTGTTTATAAAGACGTTGTCTCCTCCATTATAATATGAACTCCTCGGAAGCAGGGAACATCTTTCCCATTCCTTCGTAACCCCAATGCTTAACACAATATAATATTCTCCTGATTCTACTTACATGACCTTTCTTCAGTTCAGATATGTCTTCCCAGGTTATTCTGAAACCGTCCCCCTTGTCATTTTGTAAAGCACAATAGTATTCCATCACAATCATCTCCAACACTTGTTCAGCCATTTCTCAATTGAGGAGCATTTCCTCTGTTTTCAATTCTTTGACACCACAAATAGAGATGATGTAAATATTCGTGTATACAGAAGTTTCATTCCTTTTTCTTTTATTTTTTTGGGACACAGGCCTGATAGTGGTATTTCTGGGTCAAAGGATATGCACAGTTTTAGAACCCTTTGGACATAGAACAACATCTCATACCATATACTAAGATGAGGTCAAAGTGGGTGCATGATTTAGACATAAAGGGTGATGCCATAAGCAAATTAGGAGAGTGAGGAATAGTTTACCTGTCAGGTCTATGGAGAAGGGAAGAATTTATGACAAACAAGAGATAGAGAACAATATGAAATGCAAAATGAATAATTTTGATTACGTTAAATTAAAAGATTGCACAAGCAAAATCAATGCAACCAAAATTAGAAGGAAAGCAGAAAGCACAATTTTTACAGACAGTATTTCTGATAATGGTCTCATTCTAACACTTATAGAGAACTGAATGAAATTTATAAGAATACAAATCATTCCCCAATTGATAAAGGATATCATATCAAAGGATATGAACAGGAAGTTTTCAGATGAAGAAGTTAAAGCTATCTGTAGTCATATAAAATGTTCTGTATCATTATTGATTACAGAAACACAAATTAAAGCAACTCTCAGGTACCACCTCACCTCTATCAGGTTGACTAATATGACAGAAAAGGAAAATGATAAATGTTAAAGAAGATGTGGGAAGACTGGAACACTACTGCATTGTTGATGGAGTTGTGAATTGATCCAACCATTCTGGAGAGCAATTTGAAAATATGCCTAAAGGGCTATAAAACTGTTCATATCCCTTGATCCAGCAGTACCACTACTAGGTCTGTATCCCAAAGAGATCACAAAAAAGGGAAAAGGAGGCACATGTGCAAAAATATTTAGAGCAGCTCTTTTTGTGGTGGCAAAAAATGGAAATTGAGGGAATGCCCATCAATTAGAGAACGACTGAGCAAGTTGTGCTATATGAACATATGGAATACTATTGTATTTCAGAAAAACCTAAAAGATTTACATGTACTGATGGTGAGTGAAGTGAGCAGAACCAGGAGAACATTGTACACAGCTAACAGTCACATTGTGAAATGATCAACCAGGATAGCCTTACCTTTTCTCAGCAATACAATGATCTAAGACTACTCCAAAAGACACATGATGGAAAATCCTATCCACATCCAGAGAAAGAACTATGGAGTCTGAATGCAGATTGAACATACTATTTTCAATTTGGGGATTTTTTTGTTTTTTCTTTCTTTTGATTTTTCCCTTTTGTTTTGTTTCTTCTTTTACAACATAACTAATGTGGAAATATATTTACCATGATTGTACATGTCTAACCTATGTCAAATTGTTTACTTTAGGGAAAGGAGGAAAGATGGGAGATAAATTTGGAACTCAAAAATCTTACAAGAAGGAATGTTGAAAACTAACTTTACGTGTAATGGGAAAAATAAAATGCTATTAAGTGAAAGAGGAAAAAATGAATCTGTATTCTTAAATGGTATTAACTTTGGCTATTGTATCTTTTTGAGCTTTTTTGGCCTCTTTTTATGATAATTGCTTTATATATTTTTAATTAATGTTAATAATCAGAGGAAATGTCATCTATTTTCTTTTTTTCAGTATTAAGGTTTTTTTTTTAAAGGTCTAGTTGGTGTGATTGTAATTGCCCATAATATCACGATCTTATCTTCATTCTCTTCTAGTTTGATGTTCATTTTACTTTTGCTATAATGAATCACTGGTCTTAATGCAGACAAACAGCTGATATGTAAATATCGGCAACTAATCATTTTCTGCCTAAAAGTGTACCATATGTAAAGAATCTGAATTTTTACCTTACGAAATGCAAATATTATTTTACTTCACTACTTTAAAAAATACTTGATTTTACCTATGCATTGAATCATAGCTCTAATGCTGGACAAAACTTCAAAGGTCATCTGTTTCAATTCCTTCATTTGACAGATAAAGTTAAATGACCTGTCCAAAGTCAAACAGGTACTAAGTAGCTGGTGTGGGCTTCTCCCTTCACTATTCCATCATATCTTAGTAAAGCACTTAATGAGTTGTTGAAGCAAAAACAAAAACCAAACGAAGTCCTCACTGGGTAATAACCCTCTGTCACTGAGTATGATTTCCAAACTGGAACTCTTTCTAGCTCAGAAGGTACTATCAATGCTTCTGTTTGGCTAGCCTCCAAAATCGCATGGTTAATTATCCATCACAAAGAGAAATCAGAGGAAGGAACAAGAGAGTTGCTTTAGGAACCTCCCCAAAATAAAATGCTATTAAATGTAAAAAAAAAAAAAAACTTCCCAAAAAGCAATTAAAGAATAATGACAATGATAAAAATAATTCATATTAAAGCATTTCCTTTGCAACACCCCTGTGAGGTAGATAGTTCAATGTTATCTCCATTTTATGGCTGAATGACGTAAAAGGAGTTCAACAAGATGCCCATGGTCATCCAACAGGCATGGACCAGCATGAACAAGTAAATAAGACAACCAAGCATTCCTGACATGTACCTGGAGAGGCCTAAATGAAGAAGAAAGTGATAATGGAACCATAAGAAGAAAGGGAATAATTAAAGGGACAGGAAAAAAATATTAAGATGGGGAGAAAGGAATGTTTTTGAAAACAAAACAAGAGCTAAAGCAAGAGTTTCGTTGAAGGATGCAGATAATCAATATCCAAGGAATATTGAGTTTTGTACCTACAGAGCAGGCCTTCTCAAGGAATCAGATCATTTAGATCACTAAAGGGCTTTGCAAGCAGCAAACAGATCCTTTTAAAACACTGTTTCATGTCAACAAATGTTGGTTTTACTGTTGATTTAGCCTCTCTCTCTATTTCTCCTCTCTGAATGACTGTCTAAACAAATACTAAAGACCCAGGCAGGTCTGGAGCAAGCACAAATTGAATGATTTTGTGACTCATCCTCCCAAGATTCCTAATCTCTTTAGACACCTGTATACCCTTCCCTGAATTCCACCTGGTGGGAATTTGGACAGTACCTGTGGCAGACTGGTGAGAGATGGGCAGGGAGGGGGCCTTTCTCTACTTCTCAAGTTACATTACATTACATTACTCTTTTTCTGCCCACATCTAGAACTGGATCAATCACCGTATTAAGCATTTAATAGAGGAAGGGACTAAGCATTTACTAAGTATTTCATGTGTGTCAGGCTTTGTGCTAAGTACTTTACAACTGTTACTTCATTTGATCCTCCCAACAATACTGTGATATTATTACATCCATTTTACTGAAACAGAGGTTAAGTGTCTTGCCCAGAATCATACAGATGATAAGTGTCTAGGGCCACATTTGAACTCACTCTCTAACCACTGGACCACTTAGCTGCTTCTGTGATAACTGTGCTGAGAATTAGAAATACAAAGAAACTAAAAAAAATAATCCCTTCTCCTCTCATACAGCATATATTGAGATGGGTGAGACAACAAGCAAACAACAATGTACAAATTACATACAGTGTGAATGAGAGGGAATCCCGGATGTCAGACACTGGTGGGAGTTGGGGGAAAGGACTGGAAAAGGCCCCTTGAAGAAAATGAGATTTGGGTCAAGTCTTGAAAGAGGTCAGGGAAGCCCAGATTTCAGAAGATTTCAGGCACGGAACACAGTCATTAAAAAAAAGCAATTTCAGAATAGGGCATGTCAAGTATGAGAAATAGCAAGAAGGTTGTTGTCACTACATCTTTGAGTATGTGAAGAGTAAATTGTAAGAAGACTGGGAAATAAGAAAGGAGTCAGACCAAGAAAGACCTTAAAAGTCAAACAGAGGATTTTGTATTGTATCCTGCAGATAATAAGAGAATCTTTAGAGTTTAGTGATGGCTGCTGTGGGAAGGCAAAGATATAGTCAGTCTTGGGTCTTTCTGATGAAATGGGGGTCAGCATAAAATTTTAGAGTTCCAATGGGTCTTATTATAGAGAGAAGAGGAATAGAAGGACAGAGGAAGATAGAGGAAAAGAAACAAGGAAAGAAACAAAGAAACAAGAGAGTCGAAAATGGATTTATAACAGTTGGAGGAGGATAGGTTTAAGAGCATATGAAGATACTTTCACCCCCATAGCCCTCAGACCCAAGCAGGGGTGTGCCAGAACCAACTCCAACTGGTCAGGGGCCAATTGTTAAATTGTTAGTGTGAGTATTTGTATCTCCAAAGTCAGCAAACTGCAAATCAAGGCTTGATTTATTGTTTCATCGATTACCTATACTTCAGAGCTGAGAAAATGCTAATAATGCAGATTAAACTGAAAAGTATCTCCTGGTACATTATTTTCCTTTCAGAAAGTTGGTCTTTAGATACTTTCCAGCATGCCCATGGAATCAAGGGTCCTGAAGAAAAGAATTTCAAATACAATCCTGTTTGCAAAGTAGGAGTGGCTCTTCCTCTGTCTGGCATAGACAAAGCTTATAAAAATTAATCATCAATCTTCCTTCAAGAGCCCCAGAAAAAGCATTAGATAAGATTTTTGTGGATTGATTGTTAATTATAAACAGCTTTACTGCTTTCTGAGTAAAATAAAAATGATCACACCTGGAAATGAAGCATATAAGAATCAGTTAATGGGCACACAGTTTCCAGCTTCAAGAGCCTGTTGAGGAGAGGACCAGCAGAGCCTTTGATATCACACAGGTAACTCCCATGCACCATGAGATCAATAGCTACTCCCTTCGTGCACCTAATTCAACAGCTGTTCTCACATTCTGAAAGTTAGTCTGTTAGCTAGAGGTTATTTTCTAGAGTGGACAGTTTTGTTTCTGTATTTGAATAGAGCCTCCTCTTTTCTTTGTAGGGATTGCGTGGAAGATGTTCTACAGCCAGAAATTCAGTGCTAGGGAGTTTTCGAAACTAACATAAATTCCAAATGATGTTGAGAATCTGGAGCTCTAAGAATGAATCTTCTAAGCTGAAAGAATGCAGATAACAATATTCTGTGGGATATGTATGGTACCTGGCATTCTACAACCCTGAGCTCAAGCCTAGGCATTTGAATGATATCCCCCTCCCCCAGTTACACCACAGTAGCATTTTACTGTCATTCTCTCTTGTGTTATACAAGGTCATTCATTGTATTATCCTCTGAGCAACAGTTTCTGAGAACTTTTCATTTCCCTAATTAAAAGTCATCAGTGTCTGCTAATGACAAGTATCCCTAGACCTGAGTTTGATATCAGTTCAACTGAGATGAATGATAAGCTGGTGAGACAGTTTCTGGGTAATTAATAATCAATCTATTAATTAGCTAGCTGATAATTGATAAGTTGATGGTCAGTGGCTTCTCTTGGTAACCGAAGACACCTAATGGAGATATTGAATAACTTAATATACATTTCGAAAAGAGGGTGCCTCTAAAAGGTGAAAATCAACCCTAACTGGTGAACAGTTAATGACAGAGTGGACTGTCAAATGAGGAGGTGAGCTGAAAGCCTTCAGGAACTCCTGCTGAGAATATGGCTTGATTGTGAGACTTGGCCACCTCCAGCAATCTGGACAAAGGAATCCATCTCCACCCATATCACTCTGGTTGATTTTTTCCTTCATGAATTGGGTTACCCTAAATTCCAGTGGAGAAGTACAAGGAATTGACTTAATGCGTAAGGGCTGAAATTCACCTAGATTAGATTCTGTTTATACTCTAAACAGAAGAAAGGTCTTCTAATTGAGTGGGGTCCTGCCTAAGATTTGAGGAGCATGTTCTAGGAGGATTTGGACAATCTCATACTTCAGCAACATCCTTCAGAGACTGACTGACTTACCAGAGTTGGTCCCTGAATGAGGAAATAGAGAGAAAAAGCCTTAACCTTAATTTAATAATTGGTTATTAAAACATAATTTCTATCAAATTTAACAAATACTTATTAAGGAGCCACCATATACTAGTCACTGGAAGTATAATGGCAAATATAAAATAATTCTGGCCTTCAAGCAGTCTTACTTGTTTCAAGAAAGATACAACATATATCAAAATACACATAGAAGTAATTTGAGGAAAAAAAGAGAATTCTGAGGGTGAGAGGGGATCGGTGCCTATAGGGACCTGAAATAAAATGTCAAGTTATTTCTGGAGTAGGTGACACCTGATCTGAGCACTGAAGTAAGTTAAGGATTTTGAAAGACACAGGCATGAGGAGATGGTACATGACAGGCATGGGAGATCAATTGAGCAAAGCTGTCAACTGATTGGACATGGGCGATGAGAGAAAGGGAAAAATCAAGGATGACTCTGAGATTGGAAACCTTGGTAATTAAAAAGATAATAATGTCCTCAAAAGAAATAGCAAAGTTTTGAGGAGGGATTTATTTGGGAGGAAAGGTTATCAATTTTGTTTTGGTCATTGTTGAGTTTGACATGTTAATAGGATGCCCAAGTAACAGATGTTCAGTAGGTATTTGATAATGTAGAACTTCATAAAACAAATTAGGGGGTAGAAATATAGATTCAGGAGGTATCTCTACGGAGCTGATCATTGAAGCCATGGAATCTGAGGAGATGACTAATGGAGTCATCCTGGAGAAGAGCTTCCAGGACAGAACCTTAAGGGGTAGCACCCACATTAGGAAATGAGATCAATAGGATGGTACAGTCAGTCAATAAAAATTTATTAAGCAACCACTATTTGTTAGGCATCATGCTAAGTGCTGGGGGTACAAAGAACGTCAAAAGATATCCATAAGCTTACAATCTAATGGGGAGAAAATAATACATAAAAGGAAACTGAAAGTAGGGAATGGGGAAGGCAGGAAGGGAAGGTACCCAATATGAAACCTTGATGGAGAAGTCCAGAAGAGTGCACCTAGGAGAGAAATAAGGAAATGACTGGCTTTCCTTCTTAAATGGAGACTCTGGAAGGACTCTCTAAGACTGTAAATCATAAAGAAGTTGCTTATCAGTACTGATAGAAGTAATTTCCTCTTTGGGGATTCCCAATAGCAATTAAATCACAGATTTAATCCAATTTGCTCCAATCTGATTTTAAAAAAGAACTAATTTTTTTCCTGCCATGTCAATGATTTTATAATCTATGAAAAGCCCCTGATTTTTTTCATAACCAGTTGTCTTGTCATATCCCCCTCATGAGTTATAGCTTATAAAGCTGATTTTTTAGCCCAAATATAAAACCATATTTGTCCCTATTAAATTCCATCTTACTGAATTTGATTCATTTTTCTTGCACATGAAGATCTTTTGGGGATACCACTTCTGTGTTCTAACATTTCAGCTCCTCCAACTTTGTGTTGTCTGTTAGCACTAAATTAACTGTGAGGCACTAACATTTCAAGCTCTAAGCTAGGTTCAAGGTCATATTACTTGACACTGAGTTTTAGCTTATCCATGATTCAATCAGAACCTAGGGTTGAGCTCCTGCCTCCACCATCTTTCAGTCTAGCTCACTTGTAGGTATATAATAAAGCAAAATATCCCAGCCATTCTAGGATACAAATGACTGCCTTGGCTTGTCTCAGGTACTCAGACTACATCCTTTTTGTCTTGGTATTCCCACTGTGCTTTTGTTCCTCACTCACTAATCTCCATGAGAGAATGGAAGAGGCTTAGGGTTTGGGAAATTGGGAAACTGTAAACTCCAAAGCTCTTTAGAAGTTATTGGGCAAAATTTGTTACCTGATGTATAGTCAGATCTCCAGAGATTAAAACTGGGAGGTATTTGGAAAGCTTAGTATGAGATGGAATGAGGTTACCCACAGAGCCCCCAAGTCCAATGACTAGGAAGTTTACTCCAAAGAAGATTGTTGGAAGCCAATGCGGAGAAACCTTCTCTTTGTACATATGATTGAGAATCTCTTGCTGTCAAGATGAGATAACAAGACTCAGAGGAAACAAGGCAAGAGAACTTAAGGTGATGGGTTTTTGCTGGTCTTAAGCAAGAGTTTATTACTTTTTCTAAAAGGGCAATAATTAGAAGGGGGAAAAAAGCCTAGGGGTCATTAAGCTAAAAAAGCATGTCAATACTCATTCTTTCCTTGAGAAAGAATAGACAAGGATTTCAGCGATCCCGAAGGTGGAGGAAGCAAGAAGTAACCAAGAGAGATTGAGTCCAACTAAGCAGCATTCTGCAGAACAGTAACAGAGACTATGTATGTGGTCAGTTGGTGCCTAGTCAAGTAGAAATGGACAGACTCTAAGACCATCAAGAAGCAAGCTCAGATGGGGCCAAGTGATATCACTAGAAGGAATTATCAGTCCTGAAGCACTAAGGTGTTATTGGGTTGCAGTACATGGGTTACTCTTCTATACACATGTCCTACTCATACTTATGTCTTGGCATGTGTGCTCCTGCACCGATGTGGCCTAAGTGTGTCCCATTGGTGTTGTATACAATTGTGGGAGAGCTATACTATAAGCCCAAGGATTATAGGGGGAATATTTTCTTACTGCTTCTGTTACTACAACATTTCACTAAATCCCTTCACTTTGAACTAAATGTGTTCTCTTGCTGACTATTAATGATAAACGCCTTGGTAGGGGCTCTTCACCTGTGGTTTTATGAGATATGGACACAGAGAGTACACTGAACTCCAGTAACTGGCCCCCAAGGGAACGAGAGTTCAGCTAGTCAATAAAATATAGAAAGTATATAAACCCAGGAAATCAGAAGACCCCATTCTAGTCGCAGCTCTGCTACTAACTACCTCAATGACTTGGTCAAGTCACTCACCTTGCATGGGCCTTATTTAATTTAGCAATAAAATGGTGAGGTTGGTCTAGATAGACCATCCCAAGGTTGCTTTGAGCTCTAATATATTAAGATGAATTGTTAAGAGGCTCTGAGTTTTGGGAAATTCGCTGTCCCTTGGGTTGTCTTTGCACTCCCCCTACTGGTTGTTGTGAGACTACCTGGAGAGTAGACATTTGTCATGGAGAAGAAACAAAACTTAAGCATAAGTACACCATGGGATGTTTTTATACAGCCTAGAATTTGGTTTCTGGTTCAATTCTCTAATACTGAGATGTCAAGTGTCTGGGACATCAGTGAGGAAATGCAAGATTTATTTGTTCTCACCTATGACCCCCCACCATCCTTCAAGACCCAGGTAAAATGCTACCTCCTTCCTTCTACCAGTCATTTCTTTTCACCAAATACTGAAAGAATTCAGTTTGTACCTCTCAGAATCACAGTATCTCCCAGTTAGAAGGGTATCTAGAAGACCATCTAGACTTAAGCTATGCCTAAACAGAAATCCTCTCTCCAGCATTCCCACTAGTCATCCAATTTTGCTTGAAAAGCTTCCACTGGGCTCTCACAAACCATAAGTGCACAGACAGCACTTCTGCATTTAATTTCTATTTACCATCATGGTTGATTTGCATACCTGTCTTCTTTCCCCTCCTTAGCTTCTTAAGGACAAAGTTCAGGCATTATTTATCCTTGGTATCTACCGCCTACACCTGTCCCTTTCAGTAGCTAATATGCTATTGTGCATGGAAATATATGCTGAACAAATGAAAAATTAAGGGATGGATGACCAAATGAAAGAATTTTAAATGGGTATTGCTGTTCTTTAGGACTAGGGAATTCTCTAGCTCAGCAGGTCCAGGCCTTTGGAGATCTGAAAAATCCTGAAAGAAACTGGCTCCTTCCCATCTCAGCAAATATATTTACATTGCAGATCCAGGGCTATTCAGAAGCTTCAAGGACATAACAGGAGCCCGTGATTGAGAGGGAGAGGAAGAAGAGAATGGCTTCTGCAAACTGGCTGTTCCTGCTCCTGAGCTGTGCCGCAGTCACAGGCATCCTAGGAGGTGAGTTGCACCATTGACAGCTTCAAAGATAAAGGCCTCCTTTGAGGAGCCTAAAGTGTAGCACCTACACTAAAGAGAAGCCATTGGAAGCAAATAAAAAACCGATGGATACAGGGCAAGATAGCCAAGTGCTGAAAGGGTGCAGACCAGAGCAGTGCCCAGAAGGAAAGGACCCAAATGAAGACACAGAAATAGGAGCCAATAAGTTTGTAAGTAGGAAGGAGATGGTGGCCAAATAAGAATTACACTTTAAAAAATTCTTATGGAATGTTTTTTTTTTAATGCACAGATGAAAACATAAACATGCTGAAGAAGGAAAAAACTAATAGAGTAGTTTAATTATTTCCTGTTTAATAGGGATATTCAGTCAGTCAATAAGCATTGATTAATCTCTTATTCTGTTTGAGGCATTGTGGGGATACAAAAAAATGGGAAAACAGTGTCTGCTTTCAAGAAACTCATTCTAATGGGGAGACCACATGTAAACAGATACATGTGTGTACAGGATACATTCAGTGTAAATGGGAAATCATTTCAGAGGGAAAACTTTTGTCAGGGGGAGGTAAGAGGTATAGGGGCAGAATACAGGGAAAGGTCTTCTGCAGAAGATGAGATTTGACCTTAGTCTTAAAGTAAACCAGGGATAAGAAAGGAGGAAAGGCATTCCAGCTATGAGGAACAATTAATGGAAAGGCAGAGAGACAAGCAGACAGATGGAGAATTGAAAGGAACCTCAAGAAGGCCAGTGTGTCTGTATCATATTGTATGTGGTAGGGAGTAAAGCATAAGACCATCAGAAAAGTAGAAAGAGACAGTCTCTAAAGGGCTTTAAAAGCCAAACACAAAATAGGAACTGGACCTGGGATTTTATCAGTATAGGTAGAGGTCCAGATAAAGAAATTACTTCTACTAATGTAAATCTGGGGTGGGTAGGTGACTCTGTGGATAGAGTGCTGGACCTGGAGTCAGGAAGACCTAAGTTCCAATATGGCCTTAGACACTTACTAGCCATATGATCCTGGCAAGTCACTTAACCACTGGAGAAGAAATAGCAAACCACTCCAGTATCTGCTCAAAAAAAACCACGAACAGTATTGGTGTGATATGGTCAGTCTCTGCTGAATGACAACAATGTAAGTCTACACCTTCTCTGCAACTTAAAGGCATAGATTTGCCTAGAACATTGAAAAGCTAAGTGACTGAGCCAGGTCACATGTCAAATATACATCAGAGGCAAAACTTTAACCTCTCTGTATAAGTACACATACTTATATGTATATGCTTACATATGTATATATATATATATATATATATATGTGTGTGTATGTGTGCATATATATACATATCTGTGTATGTATGTATATATATATATGTGTGCGTAAATATATTTTTATATGTGTTATATATAATATATACATATATATGTCTTGTGATCAAGTCAAGAAACATTTCTTGAGAACTTCTTATGTACCAAGCACTAACAAAAAAATACAAACAGAAAGACAGTCCCTGCTTTCAAGAAGCTTACGTTCTAATACGTCCCAGACCCTCAGATCTGGAAGGTGCCTCAGACAAAACTAGCTCCAACCCTTTCCGGAGTGGGGATACCCTTGTCCACAACATACCTGACTAGGAGTCATCCAGCCTCTGTTTAAAGACTTCCAGTGACAGGAAACTCTCTGCCTCCCAAGGCAACTCAATTATCAAGATTTTTAAAAATTGGTCTGGAATCTGCCTGTCTTTTACTTCTATGTCTTGCTGCTATTTTTGCCTTGTGGTGAGAGGGGAGGGGCACATAAAGGTGAAAAAGAAGCTTCAAGACGATAAATCATGATTATTGCTACAGAAATTTAGTACAGAAGGGGCTATCTTCTGTCTTTCTTGGTCTCCCCAGTTCCTGGCAAAGGTCAGTAAGCAAAAGATAACTCTTTTACTGATATCTATTTGTATTGAATTGACTGGTCATCTCTTTTGGCAGCCCGTTTGTTCTTCCATCACTGTTCTAGGAATAAACAGGAATGTCCAGGATCTAACAGGCCTTTAAAGCTTTAGGAGGGAAGCAGGATGATCAGGGTAGCACTATAAGGTGGGGGAGAGGAAAGACTAGAAAGAAAGGATGCCAAGGAACTAACATTTCAGACCTCCCATAAACTATCCATGATGGAAACTCCTATACCAGAAACAATGGGAGAGAAATACAGAACCAACAAAAAAGAGACTAAGAAAATACCAAAGGACTCATCTTCAGGGATCAGGCTGTTATCAGTTCAATTATACCCCCAATACATGCTCAGAAGTTATCAACACCTTGCTCAGCCTGCACAGTATTAGGATGTGAGCCCTTAACCTGGCCCCACTGTGGATTGCAAGTAAATATTTGACTGGGCACATCTGACCTTAGGGAATTCATTCCTTCTCTGATTAGACTGTCTCGGTCTTGTAAGTTTTTTAAATATTGAATCTACTCTGAACACTATGACCTTGTGTTCTTATTGAAGTTTCTGTGTGTCCTATTTGAGAATCAGGGAGTATCAAGCCTAAATTTTTTGTCTCTGAAAGGCCACACACAGGCACCCAAGACTCCAAAGGAACATTGGAACTATTGTACTAAGTATGCTGTCTGTGAAGCAATGGTCTCTTTTTTCTTTAAGCAAGAATCCAATTTATTAATTTGTGGGCAGGGCAGAATATCTTTCCGGTGTTTAGAATACTTTCGTCTGGTAATCAAGGCATATCCAGTTACCTGGGATAACTACTACCTAAAGGTAGTCATCAGAGGGTTGCTTAGTGAGCACAGGACCACAGGAAAAGGGTCTGGCTGCTGTTATAATGCTATTATCGCATGTAGTCGAGCTTAAAGCAACATTTTCCGAACTGTTTTATATGTAATATGAATAAGATTTCCATAAAAAAGTTTTCAGGGCAGCTAGTTGGCCCAATGGACAGAGCACTGGGCTCAGAGTCAGGGAGACCAGAGTTCAAATAGTGGTTTCTATATAATAATTCTCTAATTTCTCTAAGGGCAGTGATAAATGCCTATCTCAGCATCAAATCACTTAGGGTGGGTAAGCCGAAAGAAATTCTTCATCGACCCCAAACAAACTCTTTCTTGTTGAAATTCAGACTCATTTGCAGACCATCTTTCATAAAAATGAATGGTTTACACACTCCTTCGAAGCCCTAAAAATGCCCCCTCATCCTCGAAGACTTATTAACACTGTAAGAACCAGATGTGTCAATTGACACAGAAATATAATTTTACTTCGAAATAAAAATTTTCATCCAATTATCTATATTGTCTTTACCTCCAGGATTAAGTAAAATAATAATAGTTCACTGGGTCAGTTGACACAGCTTGGTCCTTCTACTGTTAAACAACCCTCTCTCTACCTTCTCATCTCCAGATTTAGTAAGCTGTAGGATTTCAACTGATTAATAACCCGGTTTTCCATCTCTCCATGTTGGGACTCAAAGATGAAGGTCAAGACTGACATGAACCTGTTGAGTATAGAGAAAGGATTACTTCCTGGATCTAACAGGCCATAATAATATGGATACATCCAAGGACCATGTCCTAGATGGTCAAATGATTTTATTATAAATTTTACAACCATCAACAAAAGCAAATATTCAGAATAAAAGGAGGAATTGTATATAGCAACTTGAACATTTTAATAGAGTAAAACTAAAATAATAACAAAAAATTATTTTATTTTGTAATACTTCCCCCAGTCTGTCTGAAATCTGCTTACCTTTGTCATGTGTGTGTTCTGTTTCTACTGAGTGCGCATTGCATCACTTCATGTAAGTCTTTTCATAGCCTAATATTGGATTTTGTAATTATTCTCATTGTATAATGATTTAGTGTTTATCTTCTTAATAGGCCTGGAAGATAAATGGTACAAGTATTATCTCTATTTTACATAATAGAAAACTGAGACTTGTGGAAAGGAATTTGTTATTTTTGAATATTTAATACTTAGAACTGTCCAAAAGAGGAATAGGTATGGGGAGGGATAATCAGGAAGAAATGAGAGACCCCTGCCTTACTTTCATGATGACTAATGACAACTTTTTGTTTACATAAAGATATTCTCTTGAGACCCAGCTGCAGTCCAGGATGGTTTTACTACAGATCCAATTGTTATGGATATTTTCGGAAACGTCTAAGTTGGTCTGATGCTGAGGTAAGAAATTTGTGTCAATTCATGACAGCTTCTCCAGGGTTCTTTGGAACAGTTCCAGTCAATTAGCCTCAAGCATCAGGTGCCTCAAGGGACCTTGAGAGAAAAACTACAATGTTGATCCTATGTGTTTCAACAGTTAGGCAGACAGAGAGTAGTTATTTGAAAAAGAAAAGAATCACAAAATATCAGAAGAACTGTAAGAGATCTCAATGGTGACTTAGCACAATCACCACCTGAACAAGAGACTCTACTCCAATATACCCAACAGTCATTTTCTACCCTCTGCTTGAAAATGTCTGGTGATGAGGGAAATCCACTGCTTCCTAAGACAGGCCACCCCACTTTCGAATAGCTCCAGTGGTTGGGAATCTTTCCTTACTTTAAGGCCACATCTTCACTGTTGCTATTTCCAGTTCCCATTATTTTTATTTTTGTCCAAGTCTTTTCTTCTTCCAGCTAAATATCCCCAGTTTTAAAAAATATTCCCGTTCTCATATGCCATGATCTTGAAAGTCCTTCACCAACCTACACCTTTTGGACTCTCCCTAGGTTACCAATTGTTTTCCTTAAAATTCGTTGCCAAGAACTGAACACAATATTCCAGATATAGTCTGATGAGGCAGAGTATAGTAAGACTGTCACCTCTCTAGTTCTGGAATTACACTTTCCAGTACAGATAAAATTCATGTGAATTTTTTTGCCTGTCACATCACATTGCTTCTTTACACCAAGCTTGCACCCACCTAAAATTCCCAGACTTTCTTCAGAAAAACTGCTATCTAGCCAAACTTCTGTCATTTACTTATAGTGCTGATTTTCAGCTCTTGGGTAAGACTTTATATTTATCCTTGAATCTATCATCCTTCTTGCTAACTATTCCTTCCTGCTCTGTGTCAACTACAAATTTGATAAGCATACTACCTAAGCTTTTATTCAAGTCACTAATAGAAATGTTAACTAGCACAAGGCCAAGTCCAGATTCTTAGACAGTCCACTGGAGACATAGAAACTCTTGGACCAGGGCATTAAGTCAGTTTTAAATCAACTCAACAGTATTATTAATGCCCGCCCTAGTCCATTTCTCTCCATCACATACACAAAACTATACAACTTTTCCAAAAGCTTTACTAAAATCTAAGTAAACTGTCAGTCTACCCCTTCCAGAAAAGAAAATGGAGTTAGTTCAAAAATACCTGTTCTTTAGGAAGCCATTGGCTCATTGTAATATTCACGATTCTTCTCATTAGCAATTTTGCTAGGAAGTGAGGTCAAGCTCACTGGTTTACAGTTTATAGACTTCTTTCTAGTTCATTTAAAAAAATCAGGATAAAGTCTGGCCTTCTCTGGTCCAGAGGCCTGTCTCCACCATTCTATGATCTTTCACAGTGGCTTAGAGAGTACGTACACCATGCCTGGCAATGCTTTGGGATCTAATTCATCTGAGCCTTCTGACATGGAATCATTAAAGGCAGAAAGGTTTGTTGTTGTTCAGTCATTTTTCAATCTTGTCTGACTCTTCATGACCCCATTTGGGGTTTTCTTGGCAAAGATATTGGAGTGGTTTGCCATTCTCTTCTCCAGTTCATTTTACAGATGAGGAAACCAAGGCAGAACACAGAGCTAGTAAGTATCTGAGGCTGGATTTGAACTCAAGCTTCCTGATTCCAAGCCTGGTTCTCTGTCCATTATGGCACCATCTAGCTTGTCCAAAAAGGTAGACAGGTGTTCTCTTACTATTTTCTTACTTTATCCTTTCCAGTCTAAAAATAGTTGTTCTTTGCAAAGAAACAAAAGCTAAATAATAATTAAGCATCAAATAGTGATCCTGTCCTTTGAGACTTCACCTTTTTCCAAATAATGTTTAAAAATCACTTTTTTGTTTTTAATCTTTTCTTAGCACCTCAACTTATTCTGAGCTTTTTACTAGTCATCCTGTTTTTATTGAGCCATGTCACAGTTTTCAACTTGGGCTCGTTCTTAGTATATCCACAGCTAGTCTCTTTAAACAACACGCCTTCATCAGAATTGTTTTTCTACGTGTCTTTAGAATTTCACTCTTGAAAATTTTCCCATGCCTACTGGGTTGACATCCCTCCAACCCATACTGGCTGTGTAATTTTGGTCTAGTCAAACACACCACTTGGGATTGTTCCAGTGCCCCTAGACAGCTCTCTACAATTAGGAGTTCTGAAGGTGAATTACATCAACAAGAGGATTTCCTGTTCTTCATCAATGAAATCACAGATATGAATCAAACTGATAACTAGGATATGTGTATTTACCCAAAGAAGAGAAATCAGTTGTTTTCTACATTTTGCATAGTCCTTAGGGCACATGGAATTTCATAAACTATCTATTATTCAGGATTTTAAAACTTCTTGTATCTTTAGTGTGACTACTTCTTCTACCACCACAGACACCAACTATCTACATATTAGCAGATGGTAAGATGTTACTATGGCCAAAAATACTCAACACCAAGTGGTCAGCTTCCTGTTGATGAGAATTATCTGATTTGGTCAAGACAAAGCTTTTGACTGTGCTCCAGTGGACATGGTTATGCATAGCTTTGTAGAAGTGAGATCTAGGATAAATGCAAAAATACCCAGGATTATAGGAGATATGAATTTAATTGCCCAAAAGGATTTTTTAAGCTGTAACACAGATACAAGTTACACATCAGCCCTTGCTGTAGCTAAATTGGGGGAATGATCTCTATTTCAAGTTCAAAGTCCACCACTACTGAGGAAAAGAGCCCAGCAAACAAATATTTGTCTTAGATATACGTCTTTTAAAGGCACCTGAAAATATGACTGGCCACATCATCCATTGCCAGTAACTTTTAACCGTGGTATAAGATTATATTCCTGTTCTCCTAGTGGATGCAACCTTCCATTCTGATGGCATTCTTCGAGGTAACCCTTTTATCTTCTCTCAGGCCCAAGGTTACTCTTTGCTGATGATTCTGGTAAATTCTAAATTTCCTAAATGAGGGTTTGGATAGGAGTTAAAACTACTGAGACACAGTTCTCTATCTGGGAGCCTGGGATTACAGTGATGACTGATGAAAGCTCCTCTTGCTTGCAGCTGGAGTGTCAGGCCTTTGGGAATGGGGCCCACCTGGCTTCTGTGCTGGATCAAAAGGAAGCCAAAGTCATAGCCAAGTACATCTGGGTCTACCAGCGAAACCAGCCTGTCTGGATTGGTCTCATTGATTCCCAAAAGGTAATTTTTGGAGGGGATTTTTTACTGCCTTTTTAGAAATGACTCCAATCCTCCATCTGGGAATTAACCTACTTTCTCTGTAAGAAGGTAAATAAGTTTGCTGGTTTATGCAGGTAAATGATTAATAATCAGCCTTTGAGAAGTAAACCAAAAAAGCACCCACAAAGTACTTTTAAACTTAATCTGCCCTCTTGAGTAAACAATCAACAAAACAGTAAAACTAGCCCTGATTGATCTCCTGAGTCTAGGGTGTAAATGCTCACACTGAACAATTAACCAACCTTGAGCTGATTCCAGCACACCCCTAGTGTTGGTTGCCAACGTCCATGCATGGGATCATTACACTCTGGGTCCAAATGGTAGGTTATGAGTAGAATGTAAACTCTCTGAGGACGGGGTTTATTTTAGTCTTGTCTTTGTAGTGTCCGGGTCTAGAACATAATAAGCACCCACTTGTTATTGTTAAGGTGTGTCTGATTTTTCATGACCCCATTTGGGGTTTTCTTGGCAGTGACACTGGAGTGGTTTGCCATTTCCTTCTCCAGTTCTTTTGACGGATTAGGAAACGGAAGCAAACAGGGTAAAGTAACTTGCCCAAGGTCACACAGTTAGGAAATGACTGAAGCAAGATTTGAACTCAGGAAGAGAAGTCTTCTTGACTCCTGGCCCTGCAGTCTAACCACTGTCCCACCTAGCTGGCCCAATACTTAATAGTTATTTATTATTTGAATTGAATTAGCCCCCTGGATAGGGTTCTGCTAGAGTCCAGCACAATATAGTGCTTCAGAGGATGGCTAGAGAATGGACATGATGCTTCTGAGTTCAGGGCCTCATTACCTCTTGGAAGTCAAGGTTCTCATGACACACATACATACAAAAGCTTGTATACACAGACATACATAAAGATTTAACTCTCCTTTTTTATTGACTTTTTATATCCTAGAAACCGTACTAAGGACTAGGTATGCAGAGAAAAAGCAAAAAATGTCTACATTCCCATGGAGGAGAGACACCATAGATCAATCAGAGCATCTTCATAATAGTGAACAATTATATAATGTTTTAAGATTTGAAAACCACTCTACATGTATGTTAACTCATTTGATTTTCCCTTCAGCTCTCTAAAATAGGGGCTACTATTTTGTTCATTCTTTTTTTAAGTTAATTTATCTATTTTTAGTTTTCAACATTCACTTCCATAAATTTTATATTTTCGCCCCCTCCCCAAGATGGCGTGCAATCTGATATAGGCTCTAACATACACATTCCTATGAAACATACTTTCACATTAGTCATGTTGTTTAGAAGAATTAGAACGAATGGCTGTTTTTCTCATTCTACAGATGAAGAAAGTGGGGCACAAGGAGATTAAGTTATTTGCTCGGGGTTACACAGCTTTGCTGCTGTAGGAGTCAAAATCAGATTTTCCTGATTCTAAGCCCTGTGCTGTACCCACTGTGCCACCAAGCTGCTCCCACAAGAAGTCAGTCAATCGATAAATATTTATTAAGAGCATCTATGTGCCAGGCACTGTGCTAAGCAAGGGCGCAAAAGATAGTCCCTGTCCTTAAGAAGTTCATAATCTAATTCTGAATAGATGGAAGGTTAACAGCCTCTTAGAGGAAGTGTTGCTTGCGATCCAGTCTTTCCTTCATAAAAGAAAAGACAAAGGAGGAAGAGAAGAGCTATGCTAAAACCTTAGGAGATGCCCCTTGTGCTTGGGTTCCAGATGGGATGGGGTCAATAACACAGCTGTTCACTGAAAATTCACATGTTCCCGGTTCAATGCTCCACTCTAAAAATTAGATGTGTAACTCATAGTTCAAAGATCATTTGCATGAAACTCTTCTCTTTGATGGAGACTGACTACTCAATGTTGCCAATTTGCCTAAAAGCTGGAGCCTGGGGAGAGAAAGGAGAGCCTGGTCTTCTGACTTTTAGTCACAAAAAGAAGCTGACATGTAACCTTTGAACCGCAAGCAGGCGGGTACAGATTTCACATTTGCTGTTACAGACCATTTATTCACTCCTCTCTTTCTTCTAAACCTTCAAAGAAAGATTAGGGGCACGAAGAACCCGAGCCACCTCACTTTCCAGTCACCTAGTCACAATCAAGTATAATGAAAGTACTAAGTAGAATAACTCCACTCCAGAGTCACCAAATTTATGTAATCCATGAGAGAGAGTGGTCCCAGATTGTAGGTGCTCAACTAATATTTACTGACTTGATTAAATAAAAAGTGCAGGGGCCATCACCAAACAAAGCCCACAGGATCTGAAATGAAAGAAACACCAGTTAAATAAGGAAAGACATCAGGGGTCTCAATTACTAAGTTGTACTCCCACTTTCTAGTTAAACAATGTAGGAACCTGGCTGGGTGGGGACATGATGACATATACACTCTAGAAAGAAAAGATCCTGAATTAAAAATGAACGTGGTATACTGAGGAGACTACCCTAAGTACATCCTGGCAGGAGCAGAGACATTCTCTTGGACATCTCCCTACCCTCACCTATCACATCCAATCAGTTCTTCATTCTACATTCATAATGTTTTTTTCTATACTCCTTACCCACCACCTACGTTGCTTCCACCCAGGTGCATCCCACCTTAACCTTTACCACCTCTGGCCTGGATTTTCCTAATCCCCTCCTACCTGATCTCTCTGCTTCCACACTTTTTTTCATCCTTTAAACAGCTGCCAAAATAGGCTTTCTGATACACAGGCCTGACCCATCATCACTCCTCTATTCAAATACCTTCTGGGGCTCCCTATTAGTTATAAAATAAAATATGAACTCTGCCTGGAAGGGAAGAACTTGGAGAGAGCAAACAGTCAACCAAAAAGCACGTATTAAACACTTGCATGTGCCAGGCATGGTGCTGGAGATTTTTTTTTAAAAAAGGCAAATGGGATAAGATTACAAAGTGCCCAATGAAGTAGGGTTAGAACTACTCTTCTGAAAGTAGTTTGTCAGTGAAAAGGAAGAGAAATATCATATGACACATGAGGGAATAACAAGGTCAAGGCCAGATGGGTTTTGGTTTTGGTTTTTAAGATAATAATATCTAACACTTTAAGATTTGCAAAGTGCTTTACAAATATTATCTTATTTCTCCTCACAACATCCCTGGAAGGCAAATGCTGTTGTTATCCATATTTTCTAGTTGAGGAAACTGAGACAGACAAGGTTAAGTCACTTGTCCAAGGTCACTTAGCTAATAAGCATCTGAGGCTAGATTTGAACTCAGGTCTTGGTGACTCAGGGACACTTTCCACCAGCACTGTTCTTGGAGTCAGAAAGGCCTGAATTCAAATCCAGTCTCAGATACTTGGCAGCAATGTGACCCTAGGCAATTCGCTTTGTCCTGTTTGCCTCAGTTTCCTTATCTGTAAAATGAACTGGAGAAGGAAATGGCAAACCACATCTTTTAGCTGCCTAGGGAAGACCTGAGACTGCATGCTTAGTGGAAGGAATCAGAAGAAAAACAGAGGATGAAAATGCAAGAAAGGTATCGATTTATAGAGTAAGGTCCTTGAAAGGAGGGAAGGATGGGAAAGGAGGGGGTTCAAGGACACAGATGGAAGGATTAATCTTGGCAAAGATGCAAATCACTTCATTCTGAGATGGGAGAAAAGGACAAAATGCTTGAAGACATAGGGAGGAGAGCACTCTCATGTAAATATTCTTTCATTTCACCTGTTGCTTGCAGAACAACAATTGGAAATGGATTGATGGAGGCTTGTTTCTCTTCAGAGCCTGGTCTGACAAGTCTCCTCATGGAAATAAGGCCTGTGGGGAAATGGCATATCAGAACAGTAAGTGCTGATGCATCATCTAGATCTGCTTCTCACTTATGGGCAGCTAGGTGGGATGGAAAGGCTATTAGGCTTGGCATCTTCCAGAGTTCAAATCCAGACTCAGACACTTATTAGCTGTGTGACCCTGGACAAGTTGCCTCAGTTTCCTCATCTGTAAAATGAGCTGAAGAAGGAAATGGCAAACCATTCCAAAAAAAACCCCAAATGGCGTCACAAAGAGTGGAATATGACTGAAACAACTGAATGACAACAACTAACAGGTTTTTTCCTTATTAAAAATGAAAAGTGAGAAGCATCCCAAAGTCCTTACACTTGGGTATACACAAACACACAGTCTCTAGCACACACCCCCACATCAGTCCCTCGATATCAACCTCTTAACCATTTATAACTCTGGGATTCCACTGGAGAGTCTTGTCCTCATCCCTGTCTCCCAAACAGAGATAGAGACTAAATCTAGGATGCTGTTTGTATAGGGAACTCTCTCTTACCAGTGCAGCTGAGTTATTTCTCTGCAGCTTCGAAGTCTGAGAAATTGCTTGGCCTAGAGGTTAAATGATTTATCTCAGGTCATAGTCTGTACAGATCAGAAGTGAAACTTAAATCTAACTGTCCCTGGCTTTGAAGACAACCCTTTCTTTACTCTGTCATCAGTGAGATTTAGATGGTGTTGTGGGAAGAGAACTGGCCTCAAAGCCAGGAATGGCCAAATTTTGCTTCTGGCATATACAGGCTGTGTAACCTGGTGAATCATCACCTCTCAGCTCCAGGCTTACAATGTCAAAGTCAAAGAGAAACAAGGGCATCTAACCCATACATAATTCAGCAACATATTTATTATGTATGTAAAATAAAATATTATCTATGTTTCTATTGCATTTTTATTTTGGTTAAAATTTCCTAATTACACTTGAATCTGGTTTGAGCTGCACTGGTGAGTTTTAGGGGCCATATATGATACTTCTGCTTTAGGCAACTAAGACAACTATAAATTGCAAGGAATTGCCCCTGTGCATTAGCAGAAGGAGTTTTCTCATGGCGGGGGGTCGCAGAATTTTCTTTATACCTCTGAAATCAGAGGTCTAGCTCTTATCGTATCTTATGAGTATCTAAGTACTTAGAATCAGAGAGTTAATCCAACCTCTCTCCCAAAAAAGAAATCGCAACTAAAGCATTCCTGAGGCATCCAACTTCTTTTTACTTGAAAAACTTCAGTTATTGAGAATGAACTGCTCCTTGAAGGAGGTCTGTTCTGTTGTTGGACTACTCTAAAACTGTTTATTTTTAGTTCTCTTTCACTGAGCTAAAATCTATGCCTTCTAATTTCCGCCCATTGATTCAAGAGATTGAATCAATTCAGAGATGGAAGAAACCTAAAGAAGGGGTTTAGTCTAACTCCATTATTTTAGGAATGAGGAAATTAAAACTCTATAAAGGGTCACACAGCTAGTGAGAAACAGCCAGGACTCCCATACAAGTTTTCTGAGATGAGCAAAGTGTTCTTTCTCTTTTTAAAAGAGGGGTAGTTCACTTTAATTAAACATTTTTTTCAATTAACAGGCATTTATTTTCTCTCCCTCTTAGTCCATTTCCTCCCATTGCAAAACAAAACAAAAACAAAAAAATCCCTTATAGCTGATGGGCATAGTCAAGCAAAATAAATTCTTATGTTGGTTATGTCTATAAATTTATGTCTCATTCTATGCCCTGAGTCCTTTCTGTCAGAAAAGAAGCATATTTTATCACTAGTCCTCTGGAATCCTGGTTGGTCATTCCATTAATCAGATTTCCTAAGTCTTTCAAAATTGTTTGTCTTTATAGTGTTACTATTTTATAAGTTATTTTCCTGATTCTGATCTCTTTACTCGCTATCATTTCACAAAAGTCTTTCCGGATTACTCGGAAACTGTCCCCTTCATAATTTCTTCCAAAATCATCGTATTCCTCCACTTCCAAATACCATAATGTGTTCAACCATTCCCCAATTGAAAGTCATCCTCTTACTTTCCAGTTACTTGTCGCCACAAAGACAGTCTATCTCACTATGCTATTGTTAGTCTCCCTTTCCTATAACACTAAACATCTAAAATCTTCCTTGTGACCAACATACAAGATTTCATCCCTTCATACATCTTTCCTTAAATTAGAAAACAGATACCATGCATATACCTCAAGTTTTGGCCTGCCAGTAGTGGTGGCTGTATAGTGGTGGTGACATGGTCCTGTAAACCTGGAGAGTCATATTTTACTGTCCCCTGATCCACAGGTCATAGTGATGACCAGAAAAGACTTATTTGAAGGGAATTGAGAATCCTTTCCTTCTGCTTCCCATCAAACTAAAACATCACTGAGCTCGCTGCCTAAAATTACTAGATGGATCATCTTTTAGTATAATAGGTTTTCTTAAAAAATTGGGGTAATATCAGTGAGTCATCAAAACAACCCACCTTTTTTGGTTAGAGGGGAGTAGTAACAGCATAAGCAAAAGGTAAAGTGACTGGTTATTTCAGTCAGTATTTATATGTAGTTGGAGATCCAAGCTCAGTGTCTCTCCCCAAGGATCATGGTATTCTCCCCTCAAGACAAAATGTGAGATGCTTCCACTGGGTTGGACAAAGGACAAGGCTTTGTGGTTACTCAGCAACCAATAGAGACAGAGCTGATATTTTTTAGATTTTTCTCTCTGTTCTTGATGAAATATGAGTTCATCTTTCAATGGTAGGAATCACCAACCCTATCAGTTGTCTCCAATTTACAAACTTATTTAAAAAAAAAAGAAGGGCCACGGGAATTTTGGGTAACCTTATCAGGGACTTGAGATTGGGTTTAAGGCAGAGAAGAAAGGGAATGTTTTTATATTTTTTTTTCAGATTTCTTAACCTGGAATAAAAATCACTGCAGCAAGCGCCAACACTTCGTATGCAAGTACCGACCCTAGCAGTGAGGCTAAGACCCAACACCAGTCACAAGTATGTTTTTTTTTTATTCCTATCCCAATGGGAAGATTCCATGAACTACTGGAAAACTTTTCCCTCTTCAGTCCTTCCCAATCAATTTTTATCAGCAACGTGTCAGCAATTTAGCCAATGGATTTCTGAAGCATTAACTTTCTAATTCTCATGTGTTCTCCCCTTTCCCTCCCTCCTGCCATCTTGGGGCAGAATGAAGATAGAAATAGGAGGAGAGACATCACCCCCAAGTGATGGAGGATCTCTGTGACTTCGGGGTGGCAGATGGAGGGGTAGGGAATAAAGCAAGTTTTCTCAGCACATGCACTGCTTGCCCCAGTTCTGTGGGATCTTTCTTCTCCAGGTTCACTTACCCTGACCCTTGTAACTCTGGTGTAGCCTCCCACCTCTGGCTAGGAGGATATGTATCCAGTGCAAAGTACAGCCTGTCTTCCACCAGGATAGATCTACGTCATGAGCCCTGATGTTCCCTTTTAATAAATAGCTGTGTGCACAAAAGCTGACTTTGCTTCATTTGGGGCTGCTGAGGGTTCAAAGACCACACTCAAGACTTTTACTCTACAATTCTTTCCTCACAGACTCTGTCCCACTTCATAATGGCCATCTCCAAGGTACCTAGATGCTTATGTAGCTTGTTTCCTTCCTTTGGATGGGAACTTCTTGAAACCAAGGACAGTTTTATTTATATCTTCCTATCTTTGGCATCTGACATGGTATCTGGTCCATAGTAACTGCTTAATAAATACTTCATAATTGATTAATTACCAAGTTCTTTTCTGGGGCTAACATTCTAGGACCTTACTGGTCCAGGAAACATAAAGGTAGTTATTGATCAAGATTTTAAAATTGTTTCAAGTTTTTAAGTTATTTAGAGGAAATGAGTTCAATTTGCTAAAGCTTCTCTCCTGGCCTTCCTTTGTAGATTCACTAGAAATAATCCCACTTGGCACTGAGTTTGAATTATAGAATTTTAGGACCGGAAGAACATTTTTTCCCAGGGCCCAAACTATACTAGGACTTGAAAGAGCACAAAGATTAGATTTCCTTATCTCAGCTGGAAGGACCTTGCAGTTACTTAAGTTTTTTTTTTCCTACATTGCTCGTAACTATTTCTGATGTCCCATTTTTAGCAAATTCCTGTATTAGGCCTGGCATAGCTCAGCTTCAAATCCAGTTTTGTTCTCCTGGAGAAGAATGAAATCTCTTGCCTACCATCTTGCCTCATAGTCCAATCAACCAACAAGCATTTTCTAAGGGTTTACTATGCGTCAAGCACTGGATGCTAGGGATACAAAGGGAAACTATCTTCAAGGAATTTACATTCCAAATGCATAAATTTATAAATAAAACAAGGGAATGTGAATGGAGAGGAATCACCAACAATTAGAAGATTCAAGAAATGCTTGTATAAGCGGATAGAGTTTGAAATGAGTTTTGAAGGAAGATTGGGATTCTAAGAGATGGAGGTGAGGCATACATTTCAGAGTTGAAGGCCCCTAGGCAAAGATATGGAAGAGGGAAATGTGACATACATTGTTCCATCTGCCCTCTGCCCAAGCACAAAACAAGAAAATGACTGTTGGAATAGCGCTTGATTAAAATCAGCTGGAGTGCTTTCCCTAAGCTAGATGGCCCAATGAATACAGTGATGAAGAAGCAAGAAGAGCTTGTGTCCTGCCTCAGACACTTTCACAGTTGTGTGACACTGGGCAAAGTCACTTTAACCTCTGTTTGCCTCAGTTTCCTGATCTGTGAAATGGGGATAATAATAATAGCCCCTACCTCCCAGGTTTGTTATGAGGATCAAATGAGATAACATAGGGAATGTGCTTCTCAAATCTTCAAGTCCTAGAATATGCAAGCTATTATTAAGCATGAAACAATATAATGAATCTGCCTTAAAATCCAAGTGCAGTTTAGGGGATGGCTATAGAAATGATGCCTATGTGACTCCGTGGAGATGCACTGATAGGCAAGGACAGAAATAGTCTTGTGCCATTGTCTGAAAAGGTCCTTGCACCTAAAAAATTCCCAATGAACTTTTGAGGCAAAACCCCTTCCACATCCTGAGAAAGAACTATGGGATTAGATCGCAGAATGAAGCAGATCATTTTCCTTTGTGCTATGTTTTGTTTTATGGTTTCTCACATTCATTTTCATTGTTCTACTTAACATGACTATGGTGAAATTGTATTTTTAAAAAAGGTTCTTGCTGTGCTCCTGAGCAGGCTATAGTCAGACCCTGGCACCTCAGTGGAAAGCCCAGGGAGATTGTTTTATTCACAATGGATCCTCATCCATCCATCAACAAGTATTGATCAACTAAGTATCAATCAACAATATTAAGTATATCGACCCTTTAACAGAACAAGTATTTATTGAGAACCATCCGTAAGCCCACAAACAATCGGAATTGTCCCAGCTAGGGAAACTTTAAGGATCAGTGGAATTGCTACTAGAGGCTCCTTTCTTAAGGGTTATGTTATTCAGTCATTTCAGTTGTGTCCATCTCCATGACCCAATTTGGGGTTTTCTTAGCAAAGGTACTGAAGTGGTTTGCCATTTTCTTCTCCAGCTCATTTGGTAGATGAGGAAACAGAGGCAAATATGGTTAAGTGACTTGTCCAACGTCACACAGCTAATAAATGTCTGAGGCTGGATTTGAACTCAGGAAGATTATTCCTGACTCGAGGCCAGGCACTCTATTCACTCTGACACCCAACTGCCCTGTCTTAAGAACTATAAGAAACCTCATCTCTGGGACTGAGAGCAAATTCAGATTACAATAACAAATAAAATCAATATAATTTTTAAAAATAAAGTGAAAATGCATAGGAAAGAATAAAGAAAGCCACTAAGGAAGCAAAGAAAAGCTGGGTAGCTTTGAAAATAATGTATAGTATTTATTATATAGGTTTTCTTGAAATGGAAATGTATTGTTTTATATTAAATCCTCTCTTATGGTCTGCGGTGTATATGACTTTTTTTCTCATTTTGTATTTAAGTTTAAAATAAAAAAATTTCACAAAAATAATTCAGATTATAATAGACTCGGTACTTCTTGCTGTTTTTCCTAACCCACTTACATGCTCCCAAACCAATATTCAGAAAGAGGCTTCATAGATCATGTCATACATCACTTCTGGTCATCAGGACTAAATAAAGCAAATTATGGATCATAAACAATTTCCATACTTGGTTAGGATTCTGTCAAAGGAATACCTGAAGTCCCAAAGAAAAGTTATATGGGCCATCACAGACTATACAAGTTGGGAACAAGAATAGATTGTTCAAAATGGAATTCTGGAACCCTCAATCTGCAAAAGTGCCCTTCTCACCACAAAATGACTCTGGTAATTTAGAATACAATTTCAGATATTTTTCTGGTTGCTGAAGAACTCAATGAGGGCCAAGGATGAGGGAAAGGTGGCACAGAGGGGCCACTCCCAGGCCTAACCCTGACACTTGTGCAGTGAAGCCCTGGTCTCCTGCAGTGCTGGGCAGCTCCCTAGAACAGCTGGTGTGGCAGGTTGGATTCCCTTCCAGATGGGCCACTCATGGCCACTGTCCTTCTACCTGCAGCAACCACAGGCCCTGCAGAAGATGGGGCAGGAGGGCCACAAGGAAATCCTGGGAGCACTGGCCCAGGACCTACACAAGAGAAAATTTAATATAGTTCTTATTCAAGAATTCTTATTCAATAAGTTCTTAGTGTTCTTGGGGAATCTGACTGTGTACTTGCAGAAACTTTCCTGGGTGGCTTGTCCCAGAGCCAGCTAAGAAGACTCTCCTGACAATAACGGAGGGGAGCCATCTCGACTCAGAGCCTCTAAGAATGCTCTTGCTTATGGGGCTTGGAACTCATTTATCCTAAATATCCAGCCATTCATAGGTGTCATGGAAACAAGAGATGTTATCAAAGTCAAACCAGCAGGATGAAGTGAAAGGACAGTTACACTCTTGGTCACAATTATGTTTTTAAACAAGGAGCCATACTCTGTTGTTAACAGTGGCGTTGAGAAGACCAGGGAACTTCTGAAGCAAAGATTTGACCTCGTTCTCTCTACTGGAATTGTCAGTCAGGAAGATCGTCATGGAAGCTGCTGCCAATCATTTGACTCCTGTGACTGCAGCTCAGAAGGAAGAGTCCATATTGCGTTGACAAAAGACTGCCATCTTGATGCTGGTCACAGACCTGTCACCTGGAGGAAGTCTATGAATTGTGGTCATTGCTCCAGATTACATTCTGTGGGAGCCATCCCTCCAAAGTCAGACTGTAGAGAAGTTTAAGGAAACTGTAAAGAAATTCTGTGATGAAGAAATAAAAAGTCTTCTGACTATGAAAGGATCATCAACCTTCCTCACTTTAAAAAGGTAACAAATATACTTAGAGGACAAAAGAAAGCTTTTAGAGGGGAGATGCAATACATACTCCCCAAGTATCCTTAGCGACGTCAATCCCAACTCTAAGGTGATGCAAAAAGAGATTTTTGGTTCTGTGCCTCCAGTGGTGCCTGTGAAAAATGCAGAGAAAGCAATGCAATTCCTAAACCAGAGAAAGAAATCCCTGGTCCTGCATGTGTTTTTGAATAACAATAAGATTAAAAGAATGATAAAGATAACTTCAAGGAGTGGGTTCACCTACTAGCAATGATGTCATCTTGCATTTCACTCTCAGCCCTTTGCCCTTTGGAGAAGTTGGTAATAGTGGGATGGGTGCATATGATGAAAAATACAGTGTTGACGCCATCTCCCTTCGATGATGATGCCCTGCAAAGAGTGTAAAGGTGCCAACAAGCTCAGATGCCCCCAAATAACCAGTACAAGGTAGAATGGGCAAACTTCTGACTCTTGAAACACTTCTAAAAAGGCAGAGCTGGTCTCTTCTTATTGACTTTTTCACTGTCAAACTTTAACACTACTAAAGATGACTCAGGTTCAACTTGCAAGTTGTCTTTACTGGATTTCTACTTTTGTTACAAAATAATTCCTGTTAAAAATATAAATGCAAAAGTGTAAAGGTTAACCTTAAAGTAAGCTGCTATTTACTTCTCTAAAAACCTGCCACTTCAATCACATCTCCAAACCTCTTCTAGCAACAGGGTCATTTGAAGTGAATGTTCCAGACTGAGTCTGTTATAGATTGAAATTGTTATAGGATGGAGGAGAAAGAGATGCTTTAGCTGGGACTCTGGTTCCTGGCCTCTTCCTCCCTCAACCCTGCACCCACCCCCAGGCTCCCTT
Organism: Notamacropus eugenii; assembly: GCF_028372415.1. Classification (NCBI taxonomy): domain Eukaryota; kingdom Metazoa; phylum Chordata; class Mammalia; order Diprotodontia; family Macropodidae; genus Notamacropus; species Notamacropus eugenii. The sequence goes on from NC_092873.1 coordinate 299,750,058, forward strand.
AGAATGTAAGGAGGAAGGGGGAAAAGGTGTGAGCAGGGCCTTTGAAAGAATTCCTCAGATACTAAGAGCCCTTAATGACCCTGGAGACCTTGAGTATTGACATGGAAGTTGTCCTTCTTCAGTATAGCTCAGCCACCTGATACCAGGTTAGAGAAGCAGCACAGAATCATTCCCTTTGCCACACTCATGTTTGAGGAAATTAGAACTGCAGGCATTAGAGAGACCCAGGGAGATGCAGGTAACTTTTAAACTTGGCCATTATCAAAGAACTCAGTCAGGGAGGAATTTTTCCCCATCTTCAAATTGAAAATATGGATTCAGAAGAGGAATGAAATTTTCCTTAGAGGTTTACTTCATTGACAGCTTTGCTAGAATGAATCTGTTCAGGGGTAAGTATAATTTGCTGGTAAAGCTTCATGCAGTACAAGTAATAATTAGCTTGTTTTAGGAAATAAAATCAGTTGAGTAAATGGTGACTTTTAGTCATTGACCTTAAAAATGTTAGGTGTGGAATTTAAAACTGTTTTGACTTTTTGGTAAAACTAAACAGCTGCCTTGTCACTAACATTAAAAGCTTTATTATGAGTAACAATATAATATAATCAATAAAATAAAATGATAATAAAATGAGTTTTTAAAGGAAAAAATAAATGAAACTAAAACACTGACTGAAGAATGTGGAGGATTTGACAGAATTAAAACTCTCTAGTCCCCATAAAAATGAAATGGTACCAAAAGCTGCCTAAAGTACAGAAAAGTATATCTCTGCAGAGAAAAACAGTCAAAATGTTGTGCCAGAATCTTTCTCTCATGGCTATACCTTCTGAATTCAAGAGGGCACACTTGCAACCTTTAAATCTAGATGTCTCGGTCAAACCATCAAGTGTTGTCTGGCTTGTTCTTGGTATAATTATGTCTTACTGTCTCTCCATTAAGATATTTTTCAAATATCTTTTTAATATAAATATAAATAAATTTTTAATATACACCTACAATACATTTGAACTATGTCCATACTCTATGAAACTTCAGTCCTCAATAAGGTTATTTTGTGTGGAATTTTCTGTCTTAAAAACAGCCATATTTGTGAGCTCCAAGATTAAATCTGAAAACACCTACCTGAGCAGAGAGAAAAGTTACAGTTTATCAGCTTCTGGCACAATCAAGGACTGATTGGGTGCTGGAGAAACCTTTACTTTACTATCAGGAAGGAGAAACAAGCTTCATATCTAAGAAAATAAAAGAGGATGGCATCTTCCCTACTCCAGCTTTGGAGCTCATCTGCCCTACTGATTTCCCATTCCTTTCCCTAGACTCTCCTCTGCATCTTTCTATGGCAACATCAGTACCTCATTGTCAGAATTGCAGACCTTTAAATCAGCTTTCTTTTAGTGGCCCTATAGCACCCCAGGAGTCGCCCCTTGTTGAGCCTCAAGAGATTAGAACGAAGAATGATGACAGTTACAAAGAAGCAAATAACTGATGTCAGGTAAGGCAGCTGGGTAGTGCAGTGGATAGAGCACTGGCCCTGGAGTCAGAAGCATCTGAGCTCAAAATCTGGCCTCAGGTACATACTAGCTTGTGATCCTGGGCAAGTTACTTCATTGTGTTTGTCTCAGTTTCCTCAACTGTAAAATGAACTGAAGAAGGAAATGGCAAACTCCTCCAGAGTCCTTGCCAAGAAAATCCCAAATGGGGTCACAGTCTTTTATGTCCTGATTTCAGCTGAAACTGCTCTCCCCAGTGTTCCCAGTGATCTCTTAATTGTCAAATCCAATGACCCTTTTTCAGTTCCCATCCTTCTTGAGCTCTCTCATCATTTAATTCTTTTAACTAGCCCCTCCCCTCAGATTTTCCCTTCTCCCTGCCTTTTTGTGATGCTGCTCTCTCTTCTCTGTCCTCCTATCTGGCTGGTTGGTTCTTCTCGGTCTCTTTTGCCAGATCATTGTCTTTGTCACAGACTCAATGTATGGACATACTCCATGGCTGATCCTGAACTTTGTTCCCTTGTCCCCTTCTAACTCCATCCCTTGGTGATCTCATCAGCTCCTATCCCTATGCAGGCAACAACCAGATCTGTACATCCACTTCTAGTCTCTCTCCTGAGACTCAGATCGATGTCACAAACCCCCATTAAGCATTTCCATATGGATGTCCCTTGGGCATTTAAAAAGCCACATGTCCAAAACAAAACATTGTCTTTCTCCCTAAAACCCCACTCTCTTTCTAACTTTCCTATTTCTTTTGAAGATAGAACTATTTTTTCAGTTACCCATATATGTAACCTCCAAATCATCCAGTAGAACATGAAGCCCTTGAAGAGTATGGGGTACTTCACTGTTTTGTCTTAGCATCCCCCGCATCTAGCTCAGTGCCTAGCACCTAACAGGCTCTTGTTGATTGATGTGTCATCCACTCTTTCCTCTCTCTTATTCCTCATAGTCAATCAGGTGCTAAGTCCTTTCCCTCATTTCAACATGCATCTCATATCTGCCCCTAACTCTACTCACACAGCCATCAACCACCCTGGCTCAAGCCAGAATTGCCTCTTGCCTGGAGTATGGCAAAAGCTTCTTACCCTACTTTCAGTGTCCACCCTCTCTAATCCATCCTTCACACAGTTACCAGATTGATAATCCTAAAATACAGGTCTGATCATGTCCCTTCTCTGTTCAAGAAATTTCAGAGGATCCCTCTTTCCTGTGTGATAAAATACAAACACCTCCATTGAACTTTTAAAGCTTTTCACAATCAGTCTCTGGTCTACCTTTCCAGATTTATTGCATATGACTTTTCCTTCATGCAAACTCATGTGGCATCTGGTCACACCAGCCTACTTACCATACCACATTTATTTGTGCATAAAACTCCAGGCCTCAAAAATACTCCCTTCACTTTTCATGGAATCCCTGGCTTCCTCCAAGGCTCCACTCAGGTTCTGCCACCTAAACAAAGCCTATCTTGATACCTGCCAGATCCCCAGCTGCTTGTATCCTCTGCCATGAAATTACTATGTATTTTCATTTGTATTTACTCCCTGGGAAGGTGGTGCTTCTCCCACACTGAGGAAAGGGATTGTTTTGTTTTTCAGCAGTGTATGGTCTGCATAATGTTTGATTAATGAGTCCAGTGAACTGTTGAGAGCAGCAGAAGAATTTGAACCCACATTCCCTCATTCCACAGGCAGTGCTGTTTCCCCTCCCCATACTATCCTTGGCACCAGTTTCCTAGCCTAAAAGGTAGGCACTAGAGGAGCTCATCTTTAAGGTCCTTTCAGTTCTAAATCCTGTGAATCCAAAATTGCTTCCATTTTCTTTGGCACAGTACTTTGGAATCCTTACAGCCTAGAGCAGCATTTCTTGAACTGTGAGTCATGAGGCTGCATAATTGAATGTGAGGATCATGAAAAATTTGGCAACAATAAAAGTTTTCTGAATGCGCAACAACCAAAAATTAATTCAAAATCAAACACATATTGGATCAGAGGTTTTGCTGGCAGTGTTTGCATGGCTGTATCTTGTGATTTCACAACTTCACTTCAACCTTGGTTCTGAACACAAAGCATGCTCACTTTGTACTGCCACACGGTGCACTCCACACAATGCCAATGACCGCCGCCAGAAACAACTCAGCTCAGATTCAAGACTATTGTATGTTATGAACTGCAGTGTTTTTACTGTACATACAAAGTTTTCTGCTCTTTCAGAAAATTTAATTTTAATTAAACTATGGAAAATAAATATTTTTCTACCATCATTCCTCAGCATGTAAGTACCAAATTAGTATATATTTGAATTAGATTGTGTTAGAATGTTTGATTTTTAAAATTGCTGTTATCCCCTTCTTTTACCAAAACATAAGTGTTTAATTGCAGCAAATAAAGAAAAAAGCCCTTTAATAATATTTTTCCACCATCACCAATGTATGTGTATGTTAAATGTGAACATCACCTTTTTAAAGTAAACAAAAATAAATGTAATTTCATAAACTAAGGCTAATATTTATCTGAGAAATTTTTAGCAATATTTATATTTTAGGGACAAAAATAATTTTCAGTTATGGATAAGCAGTTAAATTTAGACAGAAGAGCTAAAAATACTGATGACAACGAGGCAGACTCTTTTCTACCAGGTTATAGTACACTTAAATTGACAGGAAAAAGAAAATATGTCAAATGATGTAGCTCTCAAGAGAACAAAATTTAAACAGATTATTGACATTAAAAGATGAAGCTGTTATATTCTGACTGAGTAGAAATCCAATTTTCTTAATTTTTTTCACAATAACTTATGGCTTTCAAATGTGCTATTTGTCAAGTATTTTCAAAAACTCAATGATTTAAACATGTCTCTTCAAGGAAAAATTATAACATTTCTTAAAAGATGAAATTGAAAGTTCTACTTAAAAAGTTAAGAATAGGGTGGAAAAACAGTTTTTTAGAAATGTTTATGTCATGGTTTCTCCCATTCATTTTAATTCTTCTATGCAACATTACTAAGGTAAAAATGTATTTTATAAGAATGTATGTGTAGAACCCATATAAGATTGCACTCCATCTCGGGGAGGGAGGGGGGAAGGAGAACAGAAGATCGGGGAGGGAGGGGGAAAAATCTAAGATATATAGAAGTGATTGTAAAAAACTGAAAACAAATAAATTACCTAATTTAAAAAAAGAAATGTTTACAGCTACAGGTGATTTTATACTTGAAAAAACCTTCCCAAAGATTTAAGAGTTATAGTTGATATCTGAAGTACCTAGAGACATATTTTCAGGAATACTTCCCTTCAAATTTTGATTCTAAAAAACTAAGCTGGGTTCATAAACCATATTCAATTGAAATAAAAATGCCAGTCATCTGCCATTAAAAGTTCAAGAAGAATTTGCTGAGTTATCAAATGACACAGGACTGAAACTTGAGTTTCCTAAAAAAAAAAAAAAAATCATTAAATGAATTTTGGCTTGGGATTAGGACAGAATTTCCAACAATTTCTGAAATGGCCCTAAACATACTTCCGCTATTTTTAACTATGTATTTACACAAAGTGGCATTCTCAGCACTGATGATTATAAAATCAAAATAGCAATCAACTCTGAAAAAATGTTGAAGATGCTCTGTGTCATACAGTATCAAATATTCTACCAAGATTTAATTCTTTATGTAAATATAAACAAATACATCCACCTCATTACTATGCAAATTTGCTTTTATCTTTAATAAATGGTAAAATTATGCATATACCAAAGAACTATTTTAAAATAAATTTCTTTATGATTTATTATCAGTAAATGCTTGATTTGTATACCTATTTTATATACCTGAGGTCACATAAAAATTTCTTAGGTGAAAAGTGGTCGTGAATGATAAAAGTTTAAGAAGCACTAGAAACCTAGAGAATAGGGACAAGAGAATGGACACTTCCGAAGTGGCTAAGCACTTTACAAATATTACCCCATTCGATCTTTACAACAACGGTGCAAAGGAGGTGCTCTTATCATTCCCATTTCATAGTTAAGTAAACATATTAAGTAACTTTGTCCAGGGGCACATAGCTAGTGTCTGAGGCTAGATTTCAACTTTGGTCTTCCTGGCATTAGATTGGAAGCTTTTTGATTATTTATGGCCTAATAACAAAAGCTAACATTTATATAATGTTTTAAGGTTTGCAAAGCACTTTACAAATATCTCATTTTATCCTTATAACAACTTTGGGGGTAGAGGGAAGTGCTATTATTATCACCATTTTAAAAAGAAAAAGACAGAGATTAAGTAACTTCCCCAGGTCTCACAGCTAGTAAGCACCTTTTTAGATTAGTGTAGATGGCTGCTGAGGTCCCTTCCAACTCTGAAATTCTGTGATGAGTCCACTGAATGAAATATGAAGTGTTAAGCAACTTCTGCTACCATGTAGTTCAACCCATCCTAGATAAAGAATCCAACCTACAGCCTTTGCTTGAAAATCTCTAGTGGTTTTGTTGTTGTTGTTGTTTGTTTGTTGTTGTTGTATTTTTATTCCTTTTACTAAATATTTTACAATTACATTTTTTTAATTTAACGTTTTTTAAAATTTTGAGTTACAAATTTTCTCTCTCCAGTTCCTCCCCCACCCGCTGAGAAGGCAAGCAATATATTATTGACTATACATTTGAAATCATGTAAAACATATGTCCATCCTCCAGTGATTTAAAAGAGATCTTCAAACAATAGTCATTGCTGAAAATATGCAGCAGCCTACCAGTATTCATCATTTCTTTCTTCCTCTCTTTGTAATAAGGGTAAGCTAGGGTGGATGTTCTCCCAGGAGACCCTTTCTGCTAACAAGCACATGCTTCCTTCAGGACCAGGAAAAAGAGTTGGTGCCCTTTTATTCATTATTTTTATTATGTATTTTATTATTAATATTATGGGTGCCACAACCCAGGGGAGCCTGTCTAAAGTCGTAGGTTAAAAAGAGTAGGAGGATGATGGCTTCGATTTTGGCACTGCCACTCACTTCTTGTATGACCTTAGTCATGATGCAATGTTGAAGGTCAAGTTTGCTCATTTATAATCCAGGCAGCTACATGGATCAGTGAATAGAGCACTAGGTCTGGAGTCAAGAAGACCTGAGTTCAAATCCAGCTTCAGACACTTACTAGCAGCTGTGTGACCCTGGATGAGTCATTAAACTCTGTTTGCCTAGGAGGCAGCTGGGTAACTCAGTGAATAGAGGCTGTATTGAAGTCATGAAGACCTAAGTTCAAATCTGGTCTCAGATACTCACTAGCTGTGTGACCCTGAGCAAGTCATTTAATCTCTGTTTGCCTTAATTCACTGGGGAAGGAAATGGCAAACTGCTCTATTGTCTTTGCCAAGAAATCCCCCACAAAAGAGTCATGAAGAGTCAGACAAGATTGAACAACAACATCAGTTCTAAATTCCTATTATTTGCTATCCAACAAGAGCCACCTGGCTACCCCTCACTCAGGTGGAGTGCCTTACCCTTTGATAAGTTGTAGACTTGGTCTACTCTAGGTTCTCTTCCCTTCTCCTCTGACTCAGTCAACCATTATATAGTAAGCAACTATGATATGCCTGACTTCGTGTTAACCATGAAATCTATCAAACCATAAATGAAAGAGTCCTTGGCCTCAAGGAGAATTGAATGGGTATCAATAGAAGTACGTACAGAATAAGTCAAAGGCAATTTGTTGGAAGAGGGAACTAGTAGCTGCAGAGATCAGTCTCCTAAGGTTCTATCTCTAATGCCTAAGCCTCTATCCCATTTGCTTACATTATCTGAGATAATCCCAAAGTTCCATCATCTTGAGAAGAAAACCACAGTGCCTTCAAGTTCCTTTAGGTTTGGGGCCCATTTATTTGTCCCATATTCCCTTTCTTCACTCTCCCCTCTCCTTCTCCAAATTCTTTCATGCTTCTATGAAGAGTTTTTAAATTTGTGAACAGTTCCTCTTCCCAGGCACCTTCCTCTCCCCCAGAATGGGTGGATTTAAGGAAAATACCTGTCAAACAATGCGATGGGTTTTCTCTTCCTTTTCAAGTCAGAATTCTCTTTTTTCTAGGATGGTCTCTCTCTCTGGATGACAGTTGTCAAATATTAACAACAATAATGATTAGCATTTATATGGTACTTTAAGTTTTTTTCTCATTTGATCCCTCCCAACCACCTTGTGAGGTAGGTGCTACTGTTATCCCCATTTTACAGATGAGGAAATTGAGGCAAACAGAAGCTAGGTGACTTGACCAGATGGTCACTCATCTGGTGAGGCAGGATTAAAGCTCTGGTCTTCATGATTCCAAGTGTGATATTCTATCCTAAGTGCTACATAACAAATGGCTTTAAGACGATTTTTTTTATATTTCTAGTACTCGGCAGGATTTAATGAAAAACAAAACTTTGAAGAATGGAACTGTCAGTGAACTTCTGAAAAGTGGTAGTGACATCTCCATGTTGTCTCCCCTATAGAAATAAGCTCTTTGAGGGTAAGGAATGTTTCCTTTTTGTCTTTGTTATCTCTTGCAAAGTGTCTGGCACATAGTAGGTGCTTAATAAATTCTTCTTGATAGATTGATTGATGGCTTAAAAAGAGACATGGATCATGGTCAATAGTATGTGCTCCATGTCAGCAAGAATATGCTATATAGGCCCTTAAGCCTGGATCCAAGATGGCATCAGCCACTGGCTTCATCCAGGGGCTCCGGAATTCGGCCTCCAGGCATAATCTTCAAGCTAAATTGCAGTTATGTCACCAGGACACAGCTAAGAGAACTCAGCCACCTTCTAAGCTGCCAGTGGGCCCTAGCCATAAGTTTTCAAACAATTATTACTGTACTCATGATGTAGGTCAGCAATCCTCTCCTCCTTTAATCATAATGACCACTGTGAAAATTTTAGAATCTGGTCTTCTGGTAAGAGCTCAGAGGAGGCTATAACAATTTCTGGGGAAAAAACAGCGATACCAGGACCCCCCATGAAAAAGTGGGAATTGTCAAAGGATGAACCATATTTATGAAATGAATGTGGCAAAATGAACATACAGATGCTGAGAGATTGTGTTTTTAGGGAACTGACTTGAAGGCACCAGCTCAGCTGCAAAGGCATCATGGAGGACCATGCAGCGAACATTATATTATGATATTTTATCTTGGGGGTAGGGGAGAAACTTATCCTAATACATGATAAATACACTGAACTCAAAAAAAAAAGAATATACTATATAAAAAATTTTATTCTCTTTTATTTCTACCCAGTTGGTTTGCCAAATCATTTCAGACCTAAATAAAAGCCTTGGAGTAATTGTTGATAAAGTATAGCTTGCGAAACATCAGGAAACCAGAACAGTTTGTTTCTTTCACGAAGCTTGCAGAATGACTGGTTGCCCTTTCCCTTAGTTTGTTCTGAAACCTCTCACCTACCTAGAAAGTAATCTATGGAGACTGGGAGTGGGGAGATAGGGAGAAGGGGATAATCTCCCTCTCTGAAATTATTGTGTTCTTTGGAATTGAAACTTTGCATATCTCATGAGGCAATTACAAAAACATGAACTAACAAGAGAAGTTTTGGCCTGACATCAACAGCAATATATAATAATCAGACCTCTCCACTCAAAGGACCACAGCCAGCTCACAGAAAAATGAGGAGGCCTCACCTTTGAAGAAATGGAGATTTGTCCCTAGATCTGGCCTTCCCCAGAGAAATGTTCTACTTCTTTCCTTCTGGCCCTACTCCAATGCTTTCCCCATGTCCAAAATTTTACCATGGTAGCTTCATTCCTTTATCTTAAAGTTGGAAACTTCATTAAAAAGTAAATACTCTTGGGAATGAAAAAACAAACTGGGGAGTAAAAAAAAAAATAATTATCCATTGAATCCAGAAGGAACTGATAAAATGAAAGTTGTAAGAAACCTTAGAGAAAAAGATCCTTTCATCTTAGTGTTCCTGGTCACGCATTCCTGTAGACTTTAGAAAAGCAGTTTTTCAAAGATCCAAACAAAAGATAATCTCATCACGAGGTTCTCTAAAAGGAAGGTGACTGAAGACAAATTGAAGGTTCTCAAAAATAAAATTCTGGAAATACAATTAGGATTGATGCAGATGAGGAAGAAAAAGAAATGCTAGCAATAGAAAAAGAAATGTGGCTATGTATACAGGGAGCTCTCAAATGTGTTCTTATTCTAAAAGTCATATGCAAAAGATAGCAGAAGGGACATGTGTCTAAGGAGGAATATGCACAACCTGAAGTTAAAATCTAGAATGAACTTATGAAAAAAATTAGGAACATTGATTTAAAAAAGGAGTTCCCAGAAATGCAGCAAAATGTTAATAGGAACACTTCTTGATTATAGGAACAAAACATGAATTAGAAGCAAAAGAATTGTGAGCAACTAGGTGGCATAGTGGATAGAATATGGGGACCAGAGTCAGGAAGACTCATCTTCCAGAATTCAAATCCAGTCTAAATACTTACTAGTTATGTGACCCTGGGCAATTCAGTTAATCCTATTTGCCTCTGTTTCCTCATCTGTAAAATGAGTTGGAGAAGGAAATGACAAACCACTCCAGTATCTTTGCCAAGAAAACCCCCAGTAAGATCACAGAAAGTCAGACATGACTGAAATGACCAAACAACAACACATGAAAGTAATGGAATATTACTAATCTACAAGAAATGATAAATATAAATTAGCATCTTATTTGTTAGCACCTTATATGAGCAAAAATCTTAGCACATATTTAAGCTTCAATAGCTTAAACCTAGAAAAGCATACAAAGATATCTACATGAGTTGATGCAGAGTAAAGTAAGTCAACAGAACAACATATGCAAAGACTACCGCCATGTAAACAGAAAGAATCCGCACAAGCACAATCAAAAGTGAATGTTACAAAATTATAAAGAACAAGAATGGCTTGAAAGAAGATATAGAAGAAGACATTCCCACCCCTTTTCAGAGAAAAGAGGTTCACAAGAATTTCAGATTGCATTTATTTTCAGATGTTTTCAACATATGAATTAGTTATGCTGATTATTTTTTATTCTTTTTCTTTCCTGGCCTTTGAGGGTAGGAATTGATGAAATGCCAGGTGAATGTTTATTGATGTCAGGAGGTCTAGGGCAAGAAATGTTTCACTTTTGGCTTTGTTATCTCTTGCAAAGTGTCTGGTACACAGTAGGTGCTTAATAAATACTTGTTGATGGATTGATTGATGGCTCACAAAAAGACATGGATCATAGTCAACAGTATGTTTTCTATGTCAGCAAGAACATACTATGTAAAAGAATTTTATTACCCTTTATATCTTTTATATCTACCAGATGGTTTGCCAATTCATTTCAAGCTTGAATAAAAAAACCTTTTTGAATTTGATACCTGTGAAACCATAAAGGATTTAAAGACCTTACCTGCTAGTTTCAGAGAGGATGGTTCTTACCAAAGGCACCTTGTAATACAGACACACTCAGTCCTCCACAAGTGTTCTCCAAGTATCCAGTAGTCATCTCTAGCCCAGAAGCAGTTTTTAAGGCATTTGGGGTGGGTTATGGGGTGGTCTATTCAGTTGGATCAACTTTTAGGACAGTGGAACAAGAGTGAACAGAGAAGTGACCCTTAACTTATTTGAAAGGGCCTGGAAACATGGCATTTCTGTGTGGAAATGTGCAATGGGTTATTTAAACTCAATTATGGGCAGTAGGTATTGCCTCCTTGGTGCAATACATGACATCTGAAGTATTACCTCTAGGATCAAAAATTATCTCTGTGTCATTGAAAAGCCTGGCATCTTCTGATATTTGCAGTCTTCTTAGACTATTCCCCTCCATGTACTCTACAATCCAATCATATTGACCTATTTCCTATCTCAGTATCTGTGCCTTTTCAGTGGCAATTCCCCACGGCTAGACTGCTGTCCCTCCTCACTTCTGCTTCTTTGGATCCCCTAAATTCCTTCAAGACTCAGATCAAACATCCCCTTCTGCATGAAGGTTTTTCTGGTCTCTCTCCTCCTTCCCCCACTTCTGCTACCTTCCCTTTTAGAATTACCTTCTATCTACTATGTATGTATCTCATATGTACCCATTTATTTATAAGTTGTCTCCTCTATTGGAATGTAAGCTCTATGAGGGTAGGATCTGTTTTTGCTTTTGCTTTACATCCTCAAAGCTTAGTATAATGCCTGGCACAGTCATTCTGATTGATCAATTGATTGAAGTATTGCTTCACAATTTGGTAAATACTAAATAGTAACTGTTTCTCTTTTACCAAGGAAACCTGAGGGTCTTCCCCTCAAAGTTTGATTTTTCTTTATTAAGAGGGGCCATCCCTTGAATAACTACTTGAAGAGGCCTATTGAGTATCTCACTCAAAGTGAGAATGTGATAAGACCTTAGCCTAAAATGACCAAAATCCTACATTGCATCCTGGGCCATCTCCAGTCATCCTGATGAATATCAGGTCACTGGACCCAGACGGCTCTGGAGGAGAAAGAGAGGTTAGTGACCTTGCACAGCCCTCCCTCACTCAAATCAAAGTCAACTACAAATCATGTCATTTCGAGAACAATGGACAAACACAAGCTTCAAAACCACAAGATTTTTTTTCATACCTTAAGATATAACGCGTTTAGGTTTCAGGTCTTAAGCTCATTTAAAGTAGCAGGGTGATTCTTACTATCTCCTTATGAGTTTCTGATTTAAATTTCCTTCTAATCATGTTTGGCCGATTTTAAGCCTAAAGATCAAATCATTGATAGAAAATAAAGAGTTTCAATTTCCTTCTGTTGGTTGTTAACATCACACCATCTGTTTGAGCAATATATTTTCTTCCACTACAAACAAAAGTACTACACTGTGATATCTTCTGTCTGCCCATTAGCTCAAGAGTGAGATGTGATGGAGAAATGTACTTTGATGTTTAGGATAGTTAAAAAGGCAACCCCAAAATAGGAGACAAAATACATCTCACAGTTTAAAATGACATGCTCAGGTAATCTACAAAAGTGGGAGATTTCCCAAAGGAATAGGCAGGTTGCTTCTGTGGCTATGGGAGCAGGAGAGAGCAGAACAAAGGAGAAATTGACTTTTTTATTTAATTTTTTTCACTTAGCAAAAGATTATTTTTTCTTCCCACCACCTCTCTCCCTTATTGAAAAGAAAAAAATTCACAGACTAAATATGCACAGTCTTCCCACATTGGTCATGTCCAAAAACACTGTGATTCATTCTGCACTCTGAGTTCATCGCTTGTTTCTGTCTGGAGGAGGGAAAGTAATACACTTCTCATGGGCCCTCTGGTATCATGGCTGGTTAGACATTGATTATAGTTCCTAAGTTTTTCAAAGTTGTTTTTCTCTACAATATATTGTTGTTATCACATAAACTTTTTTTTCTCCTGGTTCTGCTCACTTCACTCTACATCACTTCACAAGTCTTCTCAGATTTCTCTAAAAATATCCTTTTCATCATTTCTTATGCCATGATGGTAGTCCATTACACTCATATTCCATAATTAGTTCATTCATTTCCCCAATCCATAGGCACTCCCTTAGTATTCAGGTCTTTGTCACTACAGAAAGAATAGATAGATAGATAGATAGAGAGAGAGAGAGAGAGAGAGAGAGAGAGAGAGAGAGAGAGATAGACAGAGAGATAGAGATAGATACATACACATATATACATATGCACATATATGTATTTGTGTATACTTATATATAAGTACATATGTTTGTATGGACATACATACATACATACACACATACTTTACAAATGGCTTCTTTTTTTCTTTCTTTGATCTCTTGGAGGGTAGGGTCCTAGAAGTGATATCACTGGGAAAAAGGGCATGAATAGCCTAATAATTTCTCAAAGTTAGTTCAAAATTACTTTCCAGAATGACTGGACCAATTCATAGCTCCACCAATAGTATATTAATGAACTTGTTCTTGCAAGGGCTAAGTTAGGGATCAGGAAAACCTGGTTTCAAGCCTTGTCTCTGACACATTACTGACTGTGTGATCCTGAACAAGCTGATAAACTTTTCAATGTCCCAGGTGACTTCCTAAAGCCCATAAATGTCAAAGCAAATGCTTATTTGCACTGAGAGAGGAAATTTCCTCATTAGGCATTCTGAGTGGTAACAAAATCATAAATTGATCCCTTTCCTTCTTCCCTTCACCCCTCCAACCAAAATATAAATTTTAAAAAATGAGAAAGTAGCAGAATAGGATGGTTAAATGACCTGATCATGGTCACAATAATACTAAATGTTGAAGTCAAAATTTTAACCCAGGTCTTCTTATTCCAAAACCAGTGCTCTTTTGTATTTGGCTCATATATAGCCAAACTGTACCACTAAAATGGAAATAATGGCCACCAATTAGGGAATATCTGAACAAGTTATAGTGAGTACCTAATATGCTGTAAGAAATCATGGAGCGGATGGTTTCAGAGAACCTTAAAAAGATTAGCATGAACTGATACAGAAGGAAGAGACCAGATGTAGGATAACAATTTATACAGTAACAGCAAAATTATAGATACAAACAACTTGGAAAGACTTAGAAACTCTGATCAACCATGAATCCAGAGAACTGATGATTAAGTATGCTACCCACTTCCACAGAGAGGTGATGGACTCAGAGAGCATATTGAGATATACTGGGGTGGGGGAGATATGGTCAATGTGGGAATTTGTTTTAAAGTATACGTAATATTTATATATTATAAACATATTATATATTTCTTTTCTTTTCAATGGTTTGGCAATATTGGAGGGATAGAAGACAGATTTTTGTTAATTAAACAAAAGTAAAATTATTAAGGGGAATTGTACTACTAGTTCCCTGATGCCTCCTGGCTCAGTGCATACTTTAAATTTATCCAACTCCATCAAAACTTTTCTCTGCCTTCAAGACTTAGCGCAGACACTTCTGTTTCCTTAAAGCTTTCCCTGGGGTAGTTAGGTGGGGCAGTGGATAGGGTACCTGGCCTGGAGGCTCATCTTCCTGAGTTCAAATCTGGCTTCAGATACTTACTAGCTGTGTAACCCTGGCCAAGTCATTCCTCAATTTACTCATCTGTAAGACAAGTTGGAGGGTGAAAAAGATGCAAACCACTCTAGGATTTGCCAAGAAAACCCCAAATGGGATGGAGTCAAATGTGACCAAAACAAATGAATGACAAAAAAGCCTTCCCGGAGACATCCACGCACCAACCTCCCAGTTGAAAGGCTTCTTCACCCCTCATACTTTCCTAATGAGTACCACATCTGGTTCTCCTTTACCATTATTACTGTATCTTGTATTGTAGTTATTCATGTTGTAATCCCGCAGCTTTTTTTTATGTCATAGATCCCTTTGACAGTCTGGTGAAGCCTATTCTTAGAATTATATTTTTCCATGAATAAAGTAAAATACATAGAATTACAACAAATATAAATTATATTGAAATAAAAATGCATTTTTCCCATCCAAGTTCATGGACCCCATGAACTGAAATCTATCCACTGACTCCTTGAATTGGTGAACCCCAGGTTAAGAATCTTTATTCTAGGAGACTGGAAGCTCTTTGGAGACATGGAAGTTGCTTTTGGAACTCCCTCCCCACCCTCAGCTCCCAGCACCATGCTAGGTATTAAAACAGTCTGTGAGTTGGGTTGAACTTCCTTCTGACTGGATATGAGACAAAGTAGTTTATGACAATAGGAAAGGCAAGTCCCAACCAGAAGTTCCCTTATAGACTTGGAAGAAAAGCCAATAAACCCACATTTACTGCCATGTTGTTCTACCTAGAGCTATGTATGAAAAAGAAAGAATCTCCTAAACATATATACACCTCCCTGACTAGATGATATGACCTATGGCCCACAAAGTTCCCCCACCTCCTATTTACTACACTGCCTGAATCCCTATTAGAGACCCATTCATTTGGATTTTAAAAGCTTCTCATTCCTCCAGGAACTGTGCGATTTGGGAGATGGGAGAATATTCCCTATTGCCCAGTTGTTTCCTCAGGGTCTCTCCTACCTTACAATTCCAGGAGTTTGCTTTTCCCCTCAATGGCTATATTGTAAAAGAAGGAAAGGGAATTCTCCAGGACCCGCTGAGATAGAGAAACTCACAAGGTAAGTCTATAGAATGTAATGGAGACAGCTCTTCCCTACCCCCACTCTGCTGGACAAACAACAACTTCCAAAGACCAACACCTTGATGCCTATCAGAGACAATGTTTTTCTACTGACAGCTCCCTTTGGCTACTGTGCCGTGAGACCTTTGGCCCAATTTTAGAAAATGAAAAGCTGATACTCTTGACAAACACGGGGTGGAGCCTCCCTAGGAAGTTGTCTGAAGAGCTTATATAAGACCCATCTGAGAAGAGCAAGAGCATCCCCCAGCTGTCCTGTGAGCTGAAAACTTTCCTTTCTCCTTTGGAAAATGATTCGGCTACTCAGTGCCCTGAAGCAGACCTTGCACGTGAAATCAGTGCTGCAGAGCCCCAAGAGGACTCTCATCCCATCATCTCTCCTTCCCACAGCCCACCAGAGGTGAGTCAGGCCCCCTGGAAGAATCTCCTGGACCGCCCCCTCCCTGTTTAAAATACAGGCTCGCCACCATCTTGGCTCAGGAAGCCCTGAAGTGTGGGATTCCCTGTTGTGTGTTAGTGAACTATGTGTGTGCCTTTGAGTAGGTCACTGGGTTTCAGTTTACCTATCTGCAAAATGAGGGAGTCCCTCCTTAAGGACTGTAAAAAAAAAAGATCAGCTTATAAAATATTCTGTGATTCTATATCAAGACTGTGATGTTATCTCCATAGAGCTGAGGTTTTTAACCTAAAGTCAGTGAACTTGTTTTTTTAAAAAAATTTTGATAACTGTATTTGAATATGGTGGGGCAGTGGATAGAGTACTGACCTGGGGCCAGAAAGACTTCAAATCCAACACCAGACACTCACTAGCTGTGTGACTCTGCCTCAGTTTCCTTATCTGTAAAATGAGCTGGAGAAGGAAAAGGCAAACCCCTCCAGAGTCCTTGGCAAGAAAACCTCAAATGGAGTCACAGAGTCAGACATGACTGAAACAACTGAACAACAAAAACAACCAAATTTCCCATCCAATTTCATAGATACTCAAACAACTGAACAAAATATTGCAGTATAACAGGCCTCCTTTGTCATCTTGTGTATTTTTATTTTATGACTTTAAAAACATAATTCTGAGAAGGGGTCCATTGGCTTTACTAGACATCCAAAGAAAAGGGGAACAGAATACAGAGAAAGTGAAGAACCCCACTTTTCCCTTTTTTGTCCTGTTCACTCTATAAGTATAATTGTGTTCTTTGGATTCAATGTTTTAGAAAAAGCTGTTTAAGAAGAATCAATAATGGCATTCTTAATGACTCTGGTTCTTTAATCTTTGAACTAGGTTTATGTCATCTGGGGGGAAGGGAGTGGGAAGTGGCTCAATGGTCTCTTTTCTATAGAAGCAGAATGGTGCCGACACACTGATCTCACATACTGTGAGATAGCTTGACTAACAACTAAGCAGGGGTCAACCGAGCCCCCACCAGACATGTGCTATATGTGTTGGGTCTTATTAATTGTATGTGTAAGATTACGTCAATGTATCATAATTGTGTTGTATATGTATCAGTAAATCAGGTCACCACACAATGAAAAATGTTATCCACCTCCAGAGAGAACTGGAGATAAACTCAGAGATGAACAGTGCAGGCTTTCTTTTGTTTTCTGTTTCTTTTTTTAACATGGCTTATATGGAAATGTTTTACATGACTTCACAGATTTCACATTGCTTGCCTTCTCAATGAGCGAGGGAGGAGCAGGAAGGAATGAGAGAATTTGGAACTCAAATAAAAATTTTTAATCTTAAAAATAAATATATTTTTTAAAAAATCAAATCAGTTATGGGTGTAATCTAAATGGGCTCCCCAAGGTACAGTGGTGCATGGAAGTAACACTGGATTTAAGGGGGTCAGAAGTACTGGGTTTCAGTCCCAGTTCTGTCATTCACTAGCTTTGTGATGATGGGAGAACCTCCTAGAGCCTCAGTTTTCCCTATTTGTTAAATTTGAGAAGGGAATGATCCATGTACTAACTACCTTAGAGAACTGTGAGAAAAGTGTTTTTATAAATTATAACATACCATAGAAATTTGAGCTTTTTACCGTGAGTACTGGCAGAGAGAGTGGTGACTACTATTAATGGAAAAAACAGATCTTGTTGAATGTCATTTGCTTTGGAGCCAAGAAGACATGGATGACCATCAGCAAGTCACTAAGACTCAGTTTCTTCATCCATAAAATGGGATCAGGGAATCATAGATCTAGAGTTGTACCACCTAGGAAGTGATACAGCTGTGCTCAAGGTTGTGACCTAAGGTTGAACTTGAATCCAGGTTCTCTGCCTTCCTCAAAAACCATGCTGTTGCTTGCCTGTCTCTCAAGGTTGTTATAAGCATAACATGAGATAAAATACAAAAAGCACTTTGCAAACCTTAAAGCACTATATAGAGACCAGCTGTTATTATTTACCAAGGACGCCATTTGACAAAATGAGATTTTACACTAGTACATTGGTCCAACAGATATGGCCGCATGATAGGAGGTTGTCCTATTAAGTTTCTCTCATTCCTCCCAACCCCACTCCCCTTTCCAGGACTTGTTAAATAATCATTTTTTTGAAAGTTACAGAATATAAGAATCTGAATACTCCCCATCCTCCACCCTTAGAGTCTCTCCCTACAACCTTGCAGTTATCCCCGAGCTCAAAAAAGAAAGTACATGAGAAAGAATCAGAGGGACACTGGATCTCAGGGAATGGGTTAATTGGAGACATTGGCTAAGCTAAAAAATCATATTTTGGCTAAGCATGGCTCATTGAGGAATGTGTATGTATATATGTAGCTATGTATATGTGTGTATAATGTATATGTATACATGTGTGTACATGTATGTGTGTGTGTGTATATATATATGTGTATATATATATATATATATATATATATATATATATATATATATATATATATATATATATATATATATATATATACACATATATATGAAAACAGTTATCCCTTCCACGTTGCAGGGGTTAGGGAGACTTCTGCCATCTGGAAAATCTGGGTAAAATTTTTTGTACCTCTAAATTTTTTCTTTTTCTTTTACAGTACCTTACTGTAAAATTTGGGTTAAGGTCATAGGCTCTGTGTCATCTCCTGGCCTTTTCCTGTCATTTGCAGCTACTGTAAAACTCCCCTAAAATTTCCATTTAATTTCTTATGTGGACCCACAGTATGTCAAAACCTCGGTGAGGAAAGTTTCAATATGGAAGGGATAACTGTATGTATGCACACACACACACATATATATGCATTTATGTGTGCACAAATATACATATATATATACACATACATAGGTATATATTATATACATAAATTTTCTTTAAATATCTGAGATTGCAAACTCCAGCTTATACTTTGCTCCAAAAATGGATAATGAGAAGTAGGATTATTAAATAAAATCTTTCTCTCCCTGCTCGCCCACTCAGGACATCAGGCAAACTTAATCTTTGCCACTTTCCAGTCATTTTTATGTCTTTTCCCTTCACACAGACATGAACAGATGAGGGTCACCTCAAGGGGTGCAGTACCATGCAAAGTGTGCTAAATCTGAAATGGGAGGGACCAGGTTTCATTCACTGTTGAATTTTTACTTATTTTTGTTTTTACTGTCTGTTCCTCACTGAATCTATTCCTCCCTCCTGCCCTACTCATAAAGTGACATTCCATCTCTCAACAGCCTGTTCTCCCATGCCTGGAATGCTCTCCCTTCTCACCTCCACCTCCTGGTTTCCTTAAAGAGTCAACTCTAATCCCACTTATGCAGGAAGCCTTTTCCAATCCTCTCCTCCTCACCCCTTCCCTGCTAGTACCTTCCCTCTGAGATCATTTTCCATTTATACTATATTTTTCCCATATTCTCAGTTTTGTTTTGTTTTGTTGCAGGATGTCTCCCCTATTAGAAAGTAGCCTCCTTAGGTACAGGGACTCTGTTTCTGTCCTGCTTGGTATACCTGGGCATGACATAGTTATGTTATACGTTATCTTATATGTTAGCACAACATAGAGCTTAATAAATGTTTGTTTACCAATTGACTTAATGAGAGGGGGATTGGGAAAGCAGTTCAGCAAAATTAGCCAACCCATCAGTCATCAACAAACATTTATTTAACACCTATTATGTGCCAGGAATTGGGGATACAAAAGCAAAATGGTCCTTACTCTGAAGTGGCTCACATCCTAACGGGTTGAAATAACCCACGTATTTCTAGATAAGGACAAGACAAATTCAAAATAAATACAAGATAATCCTGGAGGAGAATTCACTAGGGGTGGGGAGGGCCCAGGAGAGGACTTATGCAGAAGGTGGCTCAAATGAGTCTTGAAGGAAAGGAGATATTCTATAAAACAAAAGGGAAGAGTAGGTACCTGCCAGGTGAGGGTCACAGCCAGGGCAAAAGACGCAGAGTTGGGAAATGGAGTGACAGGGTGAAGAACCAGCAAGAAGGCTGGTTAAACACTCACTGTAGCTGGTGCTAGAGGGATGTTCCACATCCATGTTTCCCCACTCATACAACTGGAAGATTTCCTCAAGCCTTTTCCCAGGATATTGTCATCATAGTTACAGCATGATCTTTTTGTTTCCTCTTTACATAGTTGTAGCCGTTGTGTATAACGTCCTCACATCTATCTCCCCCAATGGATTGAATCTGGGGCCATGTCCAAGTTTTCTGTCCCCAGATCCAATTCCACTCACAGACATACTTCCCCTAACTCAGTGTGTGTACCACCTTTTGTCTACATGTTCCTTCATTTCCCCAAATAAACAGGTGTCATAATTAAACGGACAACGCTTCACAAACCAGCGTAGGGGGAGATAAGCTTTATAAAACTTGAACATGAGGGGGAAGGTACCCAAGGCTTTCTTTCACTCATGGAATTAAGGGGTTAGAGCTTTGTGATCCAGCCTCAGAAAGGTATATAGAGCCAAAGAGGAATAGGTATGAACAAGTAGAGGAAAATAAGACAAATGAAAAACTCTCCTAGAAAGTTGAATTATAATGGCAGAGATTAACCCAATAAGTATGAATTTCAATAAGCAAGAAAAGGGGCAGCTAAATGGTGCAGTGGATGGAGAACCAGGCCTAGACTCATCTCGCTGAGTTCAAATTTTGCCTCAGGCACTTTCTAGCCATGTGACCCTGGATGAATCACTTAACTCTGTTTGCTTCAGTTTCTTCTTCTATAAAATGAGCTAGAGAAGGAAACAGCAAACTACTCCAGCATCTCTGCCAAGAAAACCCTAAATGGGTTCACAGAGATTTGGATATCACTGAAACAAATGAACTACAACAAGTAAGCAAAAAGAGAGAAAAGAAAGATTCAAAGTAAAATTAGCAAAGGTTGTACTGCTCCGAGAACATCATCCCTCCAACCAAACAAAAATCTGCAGTGGCTCTATGTTACATATCAAATGAAATTTAAGATCCTTAAATTATAATTTGAGAATTTTTCTGTCATCTGATTCCGATTTACCTTTTATAGACTAATCTCATATTTTTCTAGGAAACAAAAAGTAGTATACAGAGTGCAGGGCCTAGAGTCAGAAAGTCCTGAGTTTGAATGCTGCTTCAGACACTTACTAGCTGTGTGACCCTGGGCAAGTCACTTAACCTCTGTTTGCCTTAGTTTCCTCATCTGTAAAATGGGGGTGGTAATGGCACCTACTTCCCAGAGTTGTTGTGAGGTTTAAATGAGATATTTGTAGTGTTTAACATAGTGCCTGGCACCCAGCAGAGGCTTAATAAAGGCTTGCTTCCTTTCTTCCTACTCTGTTTCACATAGTTTTATCTTCCAGTCAATCTAGACCACTGTCTCTTCTTTCTTGTTCTGCATTTTACACAATTGCTAACACCCACTCCTCTTGCTTGGAGTGGATGTCCCACCCCCATCTCCAACTAGCAAAATCTTTTCCTCTTTCATGACCCAATTCAGGTATCACCTTTCTTTTTCCTCATTCCCCACACCCCACAGTAAATCATGCTGGGAGGGAAAGAGAAACTGTTACTATTGATAATTTCTCTAAGCCAGCCATTCAGTGAGACTTGGGCAGGGACCCATTATTGTCCAATCTATGACCTTCAGCATGCACTGGTTCTAAGGTTTTGAGAACAACAAGGAAGGAAGAAAGGAAGGAAGGAAGGAAGGAAGGAAGGAAGGAAGGAAGGAAGGAAGGAAGGAAGGAAGGAAGGAAGGAAGGAAGGAAGGAAGGAAGGAAGGAAGAACGGAAGGAGGGAAGGCCTTTTCAGGTAGTCACTTAGAAGGAGGTCTCCCTCCCATTGCATCCTGGGTCATCTCCAGTCATCCTGATGAATATCTGGTCACTGGATCCAGATGGCTCAGGAGGAGAAGTGAGGCTGGTGACCTGCACAGCCCTCCCTCACTCAAAACACAGTCAAGTGCAAGTCATGTCATCATTTCTCTGATGTCATGGTCTTCGTTGAAAACAAAGGACAAACACAATGCCCCACATTAGCTGACATACTTTCCCTCCTAAAATTTTCCACAGTACTTTGCCTAGATTTCTCTTTTGTGTCTTATCTTAAACTCATAGGACTTTATGGGTTAGAGGTCAGAGCTTTAATTAGTCAGATTGTTATTGTTTAGTAGTGTCTAACTCATTATGACCCCATTTGGGGTTTTCTTGGCAAAGACACAGGAGGTCAAATTTGAACTCAGGTCCTCCTGACTCCAGGGCCAGCATTCTATCCACTCCACCTCCTCATTCCCTAGTTAGTCAGATACTTGCTATTTAAGCTCATTCTAAATATCTAAAGACTAAACTTAGTTGCTTCTGTGATTCTGTCAATACCCATCTAAATTTTAATGCCCTGAAGCATAGTAGCAGCCATCCTGCCCTAGTTACTCCTTTTTTTATGGACTATCTTTTATCAGTCTACCTGTAACAGATTTATTTGGGTACTTTCCTTCTTCTTCCCATTAGATTTGGGAGACAAATCAAGATGGATGAAAATCCAATATCCTAATAAGTTTACCTCCCTATGGGGCAGCTAGGTGACACATTGGATAGAATGCTGAGCCTGAAGCCAGAAGACCTGAATTCAAATCTGGTCTTAGACACTAAATAGTTGTGTGGCCCTGGCAAGTCACTTCACTGCTGACTGCCTCAATTTACTCAACTGTAAAATGGGGAAGATAATAACAATTGCTTCCCAGGGTTGTGGTGAGTATTAAATGAGATAATATTTCTTAGTACAGTGCCTGGCACACAGTAGGAGGTATATAAATGCTTATTTCCTCCCCCTCCACCCTCCACCACATTCCCACCTTCCTCCCCAGGAGGAACATGGTTAAATTTAATAAAATGAATATAAACACTATCTTTTATTGACTAAATAAACTTGATGAATAAAAGGCATTATAACTGTTATCTCTACTACAGATTTTTCACAGCCTCTGCTGTTCCCCTGGCAAAAACAGATACTTGGCCAAAAGATGTCGGCATCCTTGCCCTGGAGGTCTACTTCCCTGCCCAGTATGTGGATCAGACTGAGCTGGAGAAGTATGACCGTGTGGAAGCTGGTAAATACACAGTGGGCTTAGGCCAGACCCAAATGGGGTTCTGCTCTGTTCAAGAGGACATTAACTCCCTGTGTTTGACGGTCGTGCAACGGTTGATGGAGCGCACCAAGCTCCCTTGGGACAACGTGGGGCGACTGGAGGTGGGCACAGAGACTATCATCGACAAGTCCAAGGCCGTCAAAACAGTTCTCATGGAACTCTTCCAAGACTCAGGGAACACAGACATAGAGGGCATTGATACCACCAATGCCTGCTATGGAGGCACTGCATCCCTCTTCAATGCTGCCAACTGGGTGGAGTCTAGCTCCTGGGATGGTATGTACCGATAGCCGTCCTGGAGCTGTTCTTTACTCCCTGGGTGCTTTCCAGAGTCTCTTCCCCCATTTTAGCAACAATTTCCCCATCTGTAAAATAAGGGAGTTGAACTACATAATCTGTGAAGTTAACTCTGCTTACATTCTACTGGAATGGCAACTCTTCTGCCATTTATAGTCTTAGAGAGCTTCCTAGGGCACTGAGAAGTTAAATGAATGACTTTCCCAAGATCACATAGTCAGTGTGCATCGATGCTGGACCTTGAATTCAGGTCTTTGAGGCAGGCCCTCTATCCCTCTACGGTGCCAAGCTCCTTCGTTATCATTATTATTAAGTTCTGATACCAGTTCACATTTCTATGTGAGCTACATTTGTATGTGTTTATATGTTAGCAATTTTTTCATATGTTAGTTTAAGGTTTACCAATAGCCTACATTACCTTAACACTCAGTATCTCCATGGATCTTCATAACAGTCCTGTGAGATAAATAGTCTAAGTACTATAGGTGAGGAAACAGAAACCCAAGGGGGTTCATAGGATGATAGATCTGATTCTGGAAGACCCCTTATCTAAACCCCTTATTTTACAGATGAGGGAACTGAGGTCCAAGAAGGTTGAGTCGAGTGTCTTGCCCCAGATTCCAAAGGATATGAACCCAGGACCTCCAACAATGTTATTTCCATTTTATCTACACTGACTCTCAAGTAAACTTGGCCAAGGGATTTTTCTACATAGAGGCAATTCTCTCCTAAATGTATTTAACAAGCTGGGGGCTGGGGGGAGGGGGGGGTTGGTAACCTGCAGCTAATTTGTTCTACAAAGTTTGGATTCAGTCAAAGGGCAGCACTTGACCTAGAGGGCCACATGTGGCCTCAGGGTGGCAGGTTCCCCACTCCTGGTCTATGCTCTATGTGAAGGATAGGTCATAATGATTTGAGAGGAACACCTGAACAAAGGGAAAGGGGGCATGGAAAGAAGGGAAGAAGAAAAGGGAAACTGAAAAAAAAGAGTAAGAAGATGGCCTGGAACCTAGGGAACTTACCTATGTTCTCAGTCACACAACTCTCCCTTAGCTCAGCCACTGAAGCACTGTCCAATCAGGGTTAAAGGAAAGGAACAGGCATCTACTATGTGCCAGTCACTGTACTAAGTACTTTACAAATATTGACCTCAATGAACTAAAAGAATATATACATACTGAGGGACAAGGTAGCCCTTTCATTAGTTAATGGTGTAAACTTAATTGCATTCTAGGCTACCTTAGAGTCAAGAAGACCTAAGCATTAACTCTTATGGGCAGTGCCACCCTGGGCAAGTTAATTAACCTCAGAATTCCAGTCTCTACATAGTTGTTGTTGGTGGTAGTGGTGGTCTTTTGCTCTCTAAGAGGACAAATGATATCAGGAAGGTGATGTCTTGACTTGCATGTGAACTGGATTTAAGTGAGGCAGAGCTGTGCTAAGTCATCAGCCTCACTGTCTCCTCCAGAGTCATCCAAGTCCAATGGTAAGACATGGGTCAGGATGACTGGCAATGGTCTAACACTACATTTCAAGGCAGCTGCCAATCTGAATCCTTGAAATGGTTTGTCTCATTGATTTCTCAGGATTTAATTCCCTTTCAGCCATTTTTTTTTTGCTCTGCACCTCCTAACCAGAAGGTAATTTTCCTTAATAGAAAAAATCAAAACAAAAAATAAGCAGTTCTATGTTTTTGTCTATAAAATTGTCTAGTTAATAACATTGTAGAATGTAATAAATGCCATGAGCCAGTCAGGGTCAGTCTACTATCCAAAAGAAATTAAAGGATTTCAGATAAAATTCGACCCCAGAAGAAAAAAGAGATGAGTAGTTTGTTTTCTATCACTGTTCCTTTTACCCAGTCACCTTCATGTCGGGATTAGACACATTACAATCATAAATAAATGATATTTGGTTCCTCTTTAAAAACTAGTAAGTGAACTCTCTGCTTACAAGAACAGTAATAATATAGTTAGTATTTATGTACTTTCCTTTGTGGTATCACTTTATCCTCATAATAGCTTTACAAGGTAGGTGCTCTTATTATCCAGTTGAAGAAACTATGGTAGACAAAAGTGAAGTGACTTGCCCAAGGTCACACAACTAGTAAGTGTCTGAGGTCCGATTTAAACTCAGGTCTTCCTGGCTGGCTCCCAATTCAAAGTTCTATCTACTGTGCCACCAAGTTGCCCCAAAATGATGGGGCCAGAGGCTATGACTCAGAGAGAGGGTCCTTTCCAGAGACCTCCAAAGCTTATATGTACCCTTTTTTATCTCCCCTTCACAGGTCGCTATGCTATGGTGGTGTGTGGTGACATTGCTGTCTATGCCAGTGGGAATGCTCGATCTACAGGTGGAGCAGGGGCTGTGGCCATGCTGGTTGGGCCCAACTCTCCCCTGGTCCTTGAACGAGGTGAGTAAATAAACAGTGTGTGGGGGCAGAGGATGGGGGTAAACAAGGGCTCTTCTCTGACTTAGAGGAGACCACATCATTTATCCATGAGACTGCCTAAAAAGGCAAGCAAAGAATAAAAGAGATGAGGGCTGATGGGGTTGGATCCTGGCTCATAGGATCAGAGATTTAGAAAGGGGGGAAGGAGACCTTTAGCCCAAATCCTTCCTTTTTACATGTGAGGAAACTGAGGCTGAGAGAGGTTCAGGGACCTATATTTTGAACCCAGCTGCTCTGACTCCAAGTCCATTATAGCAATGAAGGATAATGAAATAGCAATTGAATGGAATACATGCTTCTTGAGATGCCTGGGAAACTAAGTGGTTAAAATCAGAGGAAAATAATTCTCCAAACATACAGTGAACTTTATTTTCGAAATTTGTACCTCTTATCTGAGACTTCACAAGGAGGAGTCTCTATGAATAGAATTTACGTAATGACAAAAGGGAAGAATTTATCCAATTGCCTTGAGACACAAGAGATGATTGAGTGAGCATGAGTTTTAGGGGTGGATGGCAGCCAATTTAGTCTTCCTATCTGAATCCTTACATCCTTTCGCTCCATCTCTGCCCTATGTGTCCATCACACCATCCTGTCTCTGACTTCCTTCCAATGAACTGTTCTAGGACTAAGAGGAACCCACATGGAGAATGTGTATGACTTCTATAAACCTCACCTGGCCTCCGAGTACCCTGTGGTGGATGGGAAGCTCTCCATTAAGTGTTACCTTCGAGCCGTAGACCGATGCTATGCATTTTATCGAAAGAAAATTCAGAATCAGTGGAAACAAGGTATGGGTTCTGGGGGGAGTGGAGCAGATAGTATAGAATAGATACAAAAAGATATGAAAGTTTCTCCTTAATGACAGGCATTCTCTATCACAGAATCACAGTGCTTTGGTATGGAGAGGAAACTGTCTTCTAATACAAATACAATTTATAACACCATGTTCTTAAGACTTCTCTTCTCCAAAATAAACACCCCCAGTACTTTCAACCAGTCCTAATAATGCTTGTATTAAGGTCATTTATCATTCTCTAACTTGTCAATATTCCTCCTAAAGTGTAACATCCAAAACCAATCATAATATTCCATGTGTGGTTGAACCAGAACAGCATAGAGCAGGACTATCCACTTAATTTAGTTCCTGATCACCTAAAGGCAAAGAAAGTCCCACTCAGGTGAAGTAGGGGCCTTCACACTTTGCAGATGTCCCAAGGCTATCCAAATCACCCTGATCTACTTTGTTGACCAGATGCCTTTCTATATAGAGGAAAGGGGAGACAAGTCTACTCAATCTAGGTGTTATAACCTTGTTGAGTACTATTTCTATGCTGTGGCTAAGTAAACCTTTTGTTAACCGTTGAATTATCTATAAGTATCTCATGTTATTGTAACATCTGACTTAAGCTAACAAAGGACCAGCTTGAGTCAGGGTCAGGCCATAATAGCCATCCACTTAGCCATCCACTACACCTCTTGCCCCCTCTAATATGGGGTTCCTGATCTGTCTCACCTACCTATTCAGAATCATTTCACATCACTCTAATACATGAATGTCATACTTGTTCTATATTCATGAGGATAATTCTAAGAATTGGAGAGATAATCCAGATTTGCTGCCAGTTCCCCAGGATTTAGAAGCTAATGCTCACTAAATGACTAGTGACAGAACAATCATTTCCCCTGAACTATCAGTAGGTGAAAGCAAAACCCACTCTAGAACTCAGATGTATCCTTGTGAAATTTATCAAAGGATATGAATAATCTTTCCTGAGTGCTAACTGGTCAGAACAAATACGTCTAGATTATGGACAGTCCAAATAATTGTTCTCTGACACTGAGCGGTCCTAGATGAAGATGTTCAGCATCTAAGGGCAAACTTATAACCCAAGAACAGTGACATTGGAAGGTAGCAGTTATCTCAGGATAGACAGTTTGCTCAGTTTGCATACTAGTAAATATCCTCAGAACACCTTTGATGGGAGTTACTGTTGTCTTGGAGTAGTGAGGGTTGGGATGGGGTGGCAAAATACTTGGTACAAGTTAGGAGAAAAATCAATGTTTAAGCCTATTACTCTTTAACAAGCAAATTTACGTGGCTACACATTGTGATGCTTCTAAAAAACGATTAACTAAATAGTCAAGCAAAAAAGGGTTAGAGTAAATCATATTTAATACAAAAGTTTCTTCTACTTAGGAAAGGAGTCTCCCACAATGGTGAACTTGCAGTTACAGTAGACAGTAAACAATGACAATAGTAATAGCTAATAATACTGGCTTGCTCACTTAGCTTCATTGCTAAAGGTAGAAATTCACATATTAGTAGCAACTCAAACCATAAGATGGGTCACAAGAAGGCATCAACTGATTAAAAAAAAATCCAGCCAGGATAACATTCTGGTCAAAATGGCCTACTAGCTGTTCCCTGAACTAAATATGTCATCTCCCACCTCTATGCTTTTACACAGGCTGTTCCCCATGCCTAGAATACACTGCCTCCTCACCTTGACCTCCTAGAATTCTTAGTTTCTTTCAAAGCTCAACTTATGCGCCACCTCTTGCAAAAAGCCTTTCCTGATCTGTGCTCCTGCCCTAGTTCTTGTTCTCTCCGTAATTTTATTTCCTGGTTCTATCCTTGAATCTCTGGATTCCTCTACCTCCTTGTCACCATCTTTCTCGCCCTGAGAATGCCTCTGTAACCTCTTCCTCTGGTTGATGGGTACCCCCTTGAAGCTGTCATTTTAGGAAATGCCCAGACTACCCATGACCACTTCTCTCTGGGCCCTAGTTCTGACTCTCCAAACTTCTCCATCTTGCCCCGACATGGGGACTGGGTACTCTCTCCCTCCACAACCACCACTTTCTAGCTCCTTTTTATTCATCATTTCCCCCACTCAAATGTAAACTCCTTCAAGGAAGAAACAGTCTGCTTTGCTTATGTTCCCAGATCTCAGAGCAGACTTTGGCACATAGTAAGCACTTAGTAATTGCTTCATCTATCTCTTTATTTATCCAATCAATAAACATTTTTAAACACCTATTATGTACTCAGAACTTTGCTAGGTGCTAGCCATACAAAGACAAAAATAGACTGCATTCCACTGAGAATAAACAAAATGTACAAATAAATATAAACTACATGAGAAATGAGTGCAAGTCTTTGAACACATCGTACCCTTCCCTAACCCTAACCCTAACTCTCAGGTAAAATATAAGCTTCTTGAAGGCAAGAGTTGCCTTATCTTGTCTTTGTATATCTTAGTGCCTCATAGAGAGCAGGTGCTTAGGAAAAATTTATTGAATAGAATTGAATGTTATTTTTTTCTCCCTCAACATTCACTCAACAATATTCATTTAGCATTTATTAATTGCCTACACTGTGCTCTTCCGACATCTAATAACTCTTTGTACTTCTTGATAAAATCTACTTTGATACTTATTCACATGCACCTCTTTCCCTCCTACAAAACTAAAGTCCTGGAAGCCAAGAACTATGAGTTGTTGACTGTTATGTCCCTCATAGATCTTAGCACATAGTTGGTGCTGGCACATAGTAGGTGATCAGTAGATTCAAGTAACGAATCCATCTTACATTTTCTTCTCTACCAGCTGGCATTGAGCGACCTTTCACCTTGGATGATTTCCAGTTCATGATTTTCCATACACCTTTCTGCAAGCTAGTCCAAAAGTCCGTGGCACGCCTGATGTTCAATGACTTCCTGTCGGCCAACAGTGATGTTCAGAGTAGCCGCTACAAGGGTCTAGAGGCCTTCAGGTAAACTCTCATTAATGAGAAACCTATTGACCTTGGAGAGAGCAGGGGTAAGGTGTAGGAATCCTGTTCCACATTGGAACTAAATATGGTCTGGTAAATGACCAATAGCTACTTAAGGTGCAATCTCTGCATTGGTCAGTAGGTGGCACTCTCAGCTGGACTCTTGCAGAATCCTTGGTTTCCAGACTGAGTCCTTCACCTGCCGGTGTGGGATGGGCTGTGTTCCCCTTCGCTCCTATGCTTCTAGTGACACAAAAACCAATCTAGTATCAATCTGATTCAATTAATCAGAGGTTAAAAAAGTAAAGATTATAATAACTTATTCAATAACTTTCTAACACCAATTATCTCCCCATCACATTAAGATACTCACATCCTTCCCAACATTAAAGTTTCTGAGTAAGTCACTACAGTAAAAGCATGAAATTTCCACTCTCCAGTGGTGGTAAACCTTAATTAACCCCTGTTAAGGTCAGAGTTTGGAAGTATAGAATCACAGACTTGGAGATAGAAGGAACCTTTGAGGTCATTTTACGGTTGAGGAAACTAAGGAGTTAATTGACTTGACCAAGGTCCCACAGTGGCAGATGGAATTCAGGGCCTCTAGTTCTGAATCTAATACAGCTGGCCTATTGTCAGGAAGATCCAAGTTCAAATCCAGCCTCAATCACTTACTAGTTGTGTGACCTTGGGCAAGTCACTTAACCTCTGCCTGCCTTCGTTTCCTCAACTGCAAAAGGCAGATAAAAATAGCACCTACCTTGCAAGGGTTATTGTAAGGATCAAATGGAAATAATATACAGAAATCGCTTTGCAAACCTTAAAACACTATGTGAATGTAGTTGTTATCATTACTATCTTATGAGTTTATAGTTTCCCATCCTTTTGGTACCTTTGGAATGAGAATAATGTAGGAGAATGAAAAAGAAAGAAGCCTGAGGATAACAAAAAATAACATAAAAACAAATAAGATGTTTTCAACAAGGGTCTGAAACACAGGAAAAGGAGTTCCTCTGAGAAGAGACACCAACCACACTCATCAAGAGAAGGTAAAAACCCAGAGAAGGAAGACCCTGATGAGAAAGGGAATGTGGCTCATCATTGTAACTCTGGGCTGGAAATACAAGAGATCTAGAGCTATCCTGGCCCCTGTGCTCACCTCCATGCTGCCCACATTTCTGTTTCCAGCTGAGGGGAAGAGCTTCTCTTTCTATAATCCAGATCTCCCATCTTCATACATTTAAAGCAAGGGTGCCTTTCCTTTTTAGTCGATGGCCCCAAAGCTTTACAGAGATAAGCATAAAGGCAAAGAACCTTCACACTGCTAAGAGGATCTGGCACTTTCTGAAGGGAGCATCTGCTTAAAGTTTCAGAAAAATTCTTCAAATCCCCTCCCTAAACATCTCAGGGGCACTTAGGTGGTACAAGGGATAGGGCCCTAGGCTCAGACCTACCAGCTGTGTGACCTTGGGCAAATCACTTAACCCCTCTCTCCCTCAGTTTCCTCATCTGTAAAATGAAGATAGCACCTACCTCCCTGGGTTGTCATGAGAATAAAATGAGATATTTGTAAATTGTTTTGTAAGCCTTAAAGCTTTAGATCAATGAAAGCCATTATCATTACTAACTGCTCTCTCCCCTTATCTAAGTTCTACCAACTGTTACAAAAGCCTCCTCCTCTCTTCCTCCTTCCAATGGCCTTCTCACTTTGTTTCCTCACTCATCTCACAGGGATTTGAAGCTGGAAGATACCTATTTCAACAGGGATGTAGAGAAGGCGTTTCAAAAAGCCTCTCTAGATATATTCAACCAGAAGACCAAATCCTCCCTCAACCTCGCCACTCGAAATGGGAACACATACACCTCTTCCCTCTATGGGTGCCTGGCTTCCCTCCTCTCCCAGTGAGTATTTTTTTCTAAGAAAACAAGTTCCTTCCACAATTGCTATTGGCCTCGGTCCACTTCTGTCTCTAGTTTTTGGAAGTTGAAAAACAGGACAAGGGATTACTGAATTTAATATTCATGCATGAGAAACTCTAAGGAAGTAATATAGACATTGTTTATAAAAAGAATAGCTCACATAACTACAGTATTTTGTCAATAAACAAACATTTATTAAGCTGCTAATAGATACCATGCACTGTGCTAGCACTGAACATTCAAAGCCAAAAGTGAAATAGACCCTGCCCTCAAGGACCTTGTATTCTATGAGGGAAGACAATGTGTATATGTGCATGTCTTTGCATATATACACATACATGTACATGTGGGTGTATGTACATGTATACATGTGTATATGCATGCAAAACTAACACAAAGTGATTTGGGGGCATTAGTTGTTGGGAAGATCAGGAAAGACTTCATGGAGAAGGCAGCACTTGACCTGAGTCTTAGAGAATACAAGGAATTCTAAGAGGCAGAGAGGTTGCAGGAGAACATTTCAAGCATGGAATGTCAGCAAAGATGGTAAGTCAGGAGTATTTCTCACTATCTGCCTTTCTCCCTAAAGTATTCCTAAGATGTTTCATTTTAATAGTGGTTTTCATACTTGTCCTTCCTTCTTTCCCTCTGTCCTTCTGTTCATGAATACTTATTGAACATCTACTATGTTTGCATATGTCAAGATGGGACATAAAGATGAGTAACAGTCAATCTTCCCTCTTTAACTTTCAATCTAGAGAGGGATAAAAGAACTGTAATTTTAAAAAAAGAGTGTGACCAATACCATGACAAAAGTATGAACCAAATGTCATAGTCCAGAACTGAGGGAGATCACCCTTGCCTGGTGTTGGGCATCTTCAGGAAAGAGATGTCATTTTAAATGAGCCTTTCAGGATGCTTGTGCAGCTAAGTTGCACAGTTGATACAGTGACAGGCCTAGAGTCAGGAACACCTGAGTTCAAATCTGACCTCAGACACTTACTATCTGTGTGACCCTGAGCAAGTCACTTAGCCCTGTTGCCTCAGTTCCTCATTTCTAAAATGGGCTGGAAAAGGAAGCAGCAAACTACTCCAGTATCTTTGTCTCAAGGACATAATACATTGGCTGCTTTCTTGAACACTGTCCAGTCCCTGGGTTTGTCTCCAGGATTTCTTAGATAACCTCAATGGGCGCAAAGCCTTCTGAAGTCATATCCAATTAATTAGGAAGGGCAAGTGTGGTTGGGTTGGGGCAGAGGGTTGGGTGGGCATGGGGCCATGGGGTTAAATGTCACTATTTTGTCTGAAGGTAATTTCTGTTTCATGGCAGACACACTCCCCAGCAGTTGGCTGGGGCCAGGATTGGTGCTTTCTCTTATGGCTCTGGCTTGGCAGCAAGTTTATTTTCAATTCAAGTCTCCCAGGATGCTACTCCTGGTAAGTCTCACTTTTCCATCAAATCATACCTGGCGAGAAATAATTTTTAATAAAAATAATAGCTGTTGTGTTTCAGCACTGTGAGGTTTGCAAAGTACTTTCCCACAAGTATTATTATCTCAAAACAGGATAGAATGATAGACGAAGAAACTTAATGTCAGAGAAATAAGACATTTTACCATGTGCTGGTCCCTAGTGCCCTACTTATCACCAGGCTAACTTACCACTGAGCAGTTGCTATGTGCTGGATGCTATGAGATATTCATATCATTTAACTTCATTTAGAAAAGCATCATGACATTCTAGAGAGAAGGCCTTGCCTAGGAATCAGGAAGTTTTGGAGCCAAGTGCTGCCTCTGATACATACTGGCTAAGTGACCTAGAACAAATGATTCTTATCATTTGATGCCCTAGGACATTCTTAAGTTGCCAGTCTGCATAGATAGAGGGACTTTTCCCCAAGATGAAATCAATTACAGGTCCAAACAAAACAAATAGCACTTTATCTTTACAGACTTGTTTTTCATGTTTACAAAATACTTTCACATATACTAATTATCTCATCTGATTCTTACAACAACCAATTAACAAGTATTTATTAAGGGTATACTATAATGAGCCAGACACTATTGAAATCCTGGCCCTTAAGCTAGGGATAACCAAGGGAGATGCCATGTACATATGTATGCATATATGTGTATATAGATAGAGACAGATACCTAGATAGATACAGAGGTGGATTTTATATACATATATATACACACACACACACATAGAGAGAGAGAGAGAGAGAGAGAGAGAGAGAGAGAGAGAGAGAGAGAGAGAGATGGATGGATGAATGCATACAGAGACAGATTAGATAGATAGATATAGAGAAACAGACAATAGACGGACAAACAGAGACAGATAGATGAATGGATGGAGGGATGGATAGAGACAGAAAGAGACAGAGAGAGACAGAGACAGAGAGACAGAGACAGAGACAGAGACAGAGAGTTGATAAACTCTAAGGTCCCTCACAGCTCTGAATTGGGTGATGCTATGATTAGAATGTAATGCCCTCCTCCAGGGCAGGGACTTTCTTTTTGCGTATACATTCCCAGTGCCTCCCGGTAGCTCATTGCCTGGAATGCAGTAAACTTAATAAATGCTTGTTGACCTGACTTGACAATGATGTTAGAATCTAGGTTTAGGTCTTGGCTCTACCACTTAGCAGTTATGTGTAGATTTAACTTCGCTGAGATTTCATTTATTTCTCTATAACATGGGGATGATGATACCTGTACGGCCCACCTCACAGTGGTTATGAGGTTTGAATAAGTAAATAAATGTACGTGAATGTATTTGTGACCACAAGGCTAGATTAAATAGCTGTGATCTGTGATCATGCTAGTATGGAAAGCCCCTTGGTACCCAGTTCGTTGCCATGAACACTATTGTTTCTTTCAAATAGCTAGTGAGTTCGATGATGAAAATGAAGCATATTTCATCTTCACCATGATGAGTTTTTCTCTTCCCATTTTCTTTCTCTCAGGTTCCCCACTGGAGAAATTAGTGTCCAGTGTATCAGACTTGCCCAAACGCCTGGCCTCCCGCAAGTGTGTATCCCCTGAGGAATTTACTGAAGTCATGACGCAGAGAGAGAAATATTCCCATGAAGGTGAGGGAAGGGGTGGAGGGTAAGGGAGAGAAGAAAAAAAGCCCCTCAATGCCTTGCTCCATGCTGTGGTTGGGAGGAGAGCTGTGTCATATGCCAGTGGACTTTGTCAGGGCAGATCTTTTTCATTTGTGGAGAGTTGGTCTGGATTTAAACTTCTACAGGATGTAGGTGGGAAGAGAAGTCTTTGGGGTCTAAGAAAAAGATATAAAGAAAGAAAGAACACAGAGAAGAAGACATGTGGGAGGTGAGAATGGATGTGGTCGAGAAAAGAGGCAACATCGAACTTCCCAACAAAGTCAGCATCAAGGCCCTAGGAGATTGTTTTAATAGCCCTGGTCCCAAGGATACCTAAGGGGCTGAAACCAGGACAAGTCAATAGCAGAAACGGAAAACCAAGGGTAGAAAATTTGTCACCAGACAGCATCTATAGGGCATCAGTCTCACATGCTGATAGGGATATTTCATAATATATTGGAAAAACAATGAATCTTCAAAATGAAGAAAAAAATCTATTCCACAGAGCAAGACCTTCAAAGGCCACATGCAGTCACTGTTAAATGGGAAAATCAGGGAAGTAAGAGAAAGATGTGTAGAGAAAAAAAGGAAATGCAAAGGTTACAAAGACTTTTAATGGAGGAAGAGTATGTTTAACCAGAGGAAAAGGCCAGATTCCAGGAATTTTTTTATAGTAACTAAACCGCAAGAGCAACAACCTTCTACTTGGTTCCTTGTAATCAAGACAGCTAGGTGGTGATGTGGATAGAGTGCTGGGCATGGAATCAGCAAGACTCATTTTTATGAGTTCAAATCTGGCCTCAGACACTTAGCTGTGGGGTCCCGGGCAAGTCACTTAACTCTATTTGCCTCATCTATGAGATGGGCTGGAGAAGGAAATGGCAAACCACTCCAGTATCTCTACCAAGAAAAACCCAAATGGGGTCAAGTCAGACATGACTGAAATAACTTAATGACAATAACAACAGACTACATGGCCTCCAAAATCTTTTCTAGCTCAAAAATCTAAGATCATAGGATTGAACAGATTTTAAAGATCGCCTAGGTGGCACAGTAGGTAGAAACAGTATTAGGAAAACCTGAATTCAAATCCTGCCTCAGACATGTACTAGCTATGTGACTGTGGGGAAGACACTCTCTCAATCTCAGTGTCCTCATCTGTAAAACAAGGATAATAATGGTACCTACTTCACAGGGTTGTTGTAAGGATGGAGTTAATACATGCCCTTGTACACCTTCAAAAATATTAACTTTATTAAATAATTTAATAATTAACATTTTATAATATTGAATGGGCATCTTCAGTATAAATTGAATAACAATTGACAATAATAAGAGTTCAATAATTAAAATTATTAAAATTCTCTTATTTGACCGATTTAGGAAATTCAATTTGAATTTCAGGAATTCAAGGAAATTGAATTTTAGGAATTCATAAAATTCAATTTAGGAAATTGAAGTCCTAAGAGATTAAGTGACTTCCCCTCAACATAGTTTTTATTGTTCAATAATTTCAGTCATGCCTGACTCTTTGTGACCCCATTTGGGGTTTTCTTGGCAAAGATACTGGCTCGGTTTGCCATTTCTTTTCCAGTTTGTCTTACAGATGAGAAAATTGAGGTAAACAAGGTTAAGTGCCTCGCCCAGGATCACCCAGCTAGCAAGCATCTGAGGCCAGATTTGAGCTCAGGAAGATGAGCCTTCCTGATTCCAGGCCCAGCATTCTATGCACTATGGCGCCATCTAGCACATTTAGTATTGTTTGATGGTGGTTGAGTTGAATTGAATTACCAAAGTCCCTTCCCAAGGCCCTGGCACATCCTAGATGCTTAATAAATGTTTCTTGATTGATTGGTGAGGGGGTCCAAGAATTGAACCCAGTCCTTCTGACTCCAAATACAGTGGTCTTTATACCACACTACATAATGATATGGTCAATGGCTTCCTTCATTCACTGTTCATTCATTCATTCACTCATTTATTAAGCATTTCCTAAGCCAGTTCTAGAGATAAAAAGAACAACAAAAACTGTCCCTGTCTTCAAGGAGTTTATAATATAATGGAGAAGAAAACAGGTAAACTTTTTGGGCAATTTTGCTTCCACTTTGCATTTATAACAAATTTTTAGTCCTTCCAATTCCCATACTATCCCCTCAAAGTATTTTGGGTGAGCATTTCCTCTTTCTTTCTCCCCTCCAGTGAATTTCTCACCTCCTGGTGACATAAACAGCCTCTTCCCAGGCACATGGTACCTGGAGCGAGTAGATGGGATGCACCGCCGGAAGTATGCACGGCGGCCTCTCTAAGGAGGAACGAATGGACCACACTGCCTGTGGTGAATCATCAGGTTTGTTGGACAGAACCATGGTAGTAGCCTCTAGTACCACTTGAGATCCTGCATCCCCTTCTGGTCACTGCCCCTCAAGAAGTCATGGGAGGGCTGAAGAAGGAGGATGGACAAGGTATAGAAGTAAAGAACAAAATCTGGGACTCTCCATCCTGGAAAAAAGTCTGTGAAGAGATGTGATCAAAGTCTATAAAGTGACAAAAGGAATCAACAAGCTGGTCCCCATTTGCTTTAAAGGAAGGGGGATCATCAATAATTTTTAAGAGTGTAAAGGGGTTAAGACCCAATAAAAGTTTAAGAACTGTTTAGGGTATCTTAGAGGTCTCCAGTAATACCATATCCATAATTGAATTAACAGAACTTTGAATAAATGAGGACAAAGCTCTGGCCGTATAAATTAATTTTAGAATTAGTGTATTAGGGGTCAGTGCCCCTTCAGATGGTGGGCCCTAAGACCTTAGCTTACTGAGACTTTCTGGAAGTAGCTTTTGTCAGAATTTATGTGACCCAAAAGTACCCAATCCACATGTTGCTGGCCACTGTTACTTTTGCTGCCCCAAATCTGTGCTACTATCTATATAAATTCATTTTTAAGGACCATGGATCTCAAATGAAAGTCCACTCCTGCCCTATTCTATTCTGCAGAGCTAGTAATAGTTGCACGGATCCATATTATGGCAGCTTTTCTGCCATTCTGGCCAGCTTTGAGGTAGAGTATGAAGCAAACAGGTAACCAACCTTGTATTCCCACGTGACATGAGGGTAGAAAGGTGGAAGTCTATAGACACAAGCTCAGGCTGTAACTGGAGAAGTTCCAGGTGAAAATCAGTCGCAGAACTTTGCCATCCTGCCTTCTAAGAAGTCAGGGGCTTCATGGGTGGTGATTGTTAGAGACCACATGGCTAAATTTCCTTCCCTCTGTTTCTGCATGCCCATCCAGGCACAGGGGGAAGTGAATTCCAGGAGACGCTGGCCATGAGCAATGCAGAAAATCCACATTTCAGCTCCCAGCAGCAAATACCTTCTCTCAACTGTCAAACCACAACATGGGCTGAACCAAATGGCCAACATAACCACAATGGCACAGAACTTTCCCTAGTGATGCATCCCAGCAATCAACTGTTTGCAGAGCCTTTCTTTAGCCCTCCCCCTTTGAAGACCACTAACACCCCCTCCCCCACATCCCCTGGTATATGAAGCACATTTATAAAGCCAAGTAAAAAGGAGCCCTTGATGAAAGGGACAAAGATGGAAGACACAGAGTGAAATCTACCATTCGATGGAACAAGCATTATCATGGGCCTACCTACTACGTGCCAGGTACCAGGCAAGGAATAGACAGATTCTAAAATAAAAACATTCTCTGCCCTTCAAGGAACCTACTCTCTAATAGGAAGAAATAGGAGATATATACATTACCAGTTAGAATGAGGGCCAAGTAGGAGTCTCAGCAAATAATATTTTATTTATTTATACAGGGCTTTATAAGGTTTACAGACCTCTTTCCTCATAATAACTATGTGAGGTAGTAGGCAGTAGAAGAAGTATGAGCTATAGGGGCAGCAGATGGGGAACAAGACCAAGGAAGGTTTCTCAAAATTGGAAAATCTTACAATCAACTGAGTCAAACCATAGCCCACCAAAGAATCCCCAGTGTGTCACAGCTGACAAGTGATCATCTCTAACCAAGGTTCCCAAACTACACTGTGGCATCCCAGGATGCCAAAGGGAACTCACAGGGGTACAAAGAAATATTTCTATTTTTCACCTAGATACTTAATGCATGGGACTATAAGGTATTTTCTTTGGACTAGGAGTGCCATGAAAAAAATTGACCAAGACATTAAGGGTGCCAAGTTTGGGGATCCATGATCTCCATGAAGATGTCCACAGAGAGGGCCCCCACCACCTCCCCAGGCAGCCCATTCTATTTGGGGATACCTCTCTTTGGTAGGTGATGTTGGCTGAGATCATGCCTAAGTTTGCCTCTCTGTAACTTCCACTATTGCTCTTAGTTCTTCCACTGGGGTTCAAACCAAACAAGTCTAATCCCTCCCCCATATGGCATCCCTTAAAATCTTTGAAAATATCTGTCATGCTGGATGGAGGAGGAGCAACGAAGGAAGAGAGGAACTCAACAGTGAAGATTGTGGAGGCAGAGGATTCCAGGCATAGGAGATCAGATGTATGAAAACAGAGACTCAAGAGAAGCCAGGGCAAGATCCAAGAATAACTATCAGATCTAGGGATTCATTACACAATATGTCTCACTTGCCTGAAATGCCACCATTTTTTTTTTTTGTTGTTGTACAGTCACGTCCAACTCTTTGTAAATCTTGGCAAAAATACTAGAGTGATTTACCATTTCCTTCTCCAACTCACTTTACAGATGAAGAAAACTGAGGCAAACAGGGTTTAAGTGACTTGCCCAGGATCACATAGCGAAAATTGTCTGAGGGCAAATTTGAACTCAGGAAGATGAGTCTTTCTAACTCTAGACTCAACACTCTAACCACTGAACCACCTAGTTGCCCCAATTCTACTATTAGCAATTTGCTAAAACTGCTGCTTTTCCAAGTGTCCTCTTTTAAAATGCCAATATCTCTGAGTAACTGAGGTAGGATCAATCGGTTGATGTCAGTCATTTACCATTGGTGTGAATTAGTTTATCAGATACATTTATTCCAGGAAAGTTAATAGAGGCCAAGGCCCTAAAGAGATGAGTTTCATTGAAGAGAAAGACGGTTTCAGGACATGTGGTCCTCAGTGGCCAAGTAGAGTGTATATGGGCAGGTACCATAACGAGCATTAAATGGATCCTGAATTCCTAGGTGACTATAGCAGGAGAGAGAAGAGAGGCCGCTGCCCAATTTCACAGTTTTGTCCAGAACTAACCCTATCCTTGAGTTGGGACAGACACTATAACAAGTCGTGTATGGTAGAGTCATCTAGACCAAAGCGAACCATTTACTACAGTCTCTAATCTGAGGTCAGTTGACTTTTATTAAGAGATCTTGGGAGGGGGTCATATTTCTAGCTAACCTCAAACAAGAGGCTACCCTTATCTTGCCTGCCTATCTGTATTACAAGCTAAGTTGTGGTGTGGATAGAATGCCAGGTTTGGAATCAGGAAGATCTGAGTTCAAATCTAGCCTCATGACACTTACTAGCTGTGTGACCTTGGGCAAGCTACTTAACCTCATTGCCTCAGTTTTCTCATCTGTAAAATGAGCTGGAGAAAGAAATGGCAAACCACTCCAGTATCTTTGCCAAGAAAACCCAGAGAAGTCATGGAGAATTGGACATGATTGAAAACAACCAAATGACAACAAGTAAGGCAGCACATGCATCACCATGGCACCCCAAATTCCTCTTCTGCCTCATTTCATCCTTTCATCTATTCTTCACATTTTTATTCTTCTCTCCATGCCACTCCTCCATTTCTCCCTCTCTTCTTTCCTCTCTCTATCCTTCCCCCTCTACCTTCATCTGTTCCCCTATCTTTCCTTCCCTCTCTTAATGATTCCTTTACTTCCTATACCCTTATTGTCTTGTGAAAATTAGTGATTATGTTTTATACAGCATTACATAAATCCAGAGCATTTTAGATCTGGAAAATACCTGAGATCATCTAGTTCAGTCCTCATAATCCTAAAATTCTCAAAAGTCTCCAGATAAAAATTCTTGAGGTTGGGATATATTTTGACAACAGAAATTCCAAGAACACGATAGCAGGGATATTTACAAAAATCAATCCAATCCAACTTCTCACACAATGTTGATCCTTTCCCTCACTGCTCCCTCCCCTATGCAGGTGAAGGGTGGGTCTGAGTACTTTGGAACCAGTCCATTCATCACCCTAAGGGCAAGCCAGATTGCACCCACTCTAGATTGTACAGCAATACTCATAGTTGTTCCTCTTTCCTGGAGAAGAAACTTTGAAGATTCCAAGAGTCACTCGAGACCTATATAGTTTCACCTAATCCCTGAGAAAAAGATGGCCATGAAGATCTATTCCCTGCTGAACATTAATCCCTGTGTCTCAGGGTCCAGCATCTGTTCCTGAGGCAATGCCTGGTAACACTCAGCTTTTCTTAGATCTATTCTCTCTCTTTATCTCACTTCTCCTACTCTCTTTCTTTTCTTTGTCCTTTGTTCCTTCCCTCTTACCTGCACCTTAGAGCTGCCTTTGACATTTCTTTACTCCACTGGCAGCACTGAGATAAACAAGTTAAACTGAGGACCATGTGCCTCATAGACCTCACTCTGTTAATTTTGGACTCCAGCCTAGCAGAAGCTTTTCGGCCCCCTAAAGACATCAGTCAATATTTTACCCCTTGATCACAAACATATCCAGTAGACAGTTTGGAGTGACTGTACACAAACGGGGAAACATTCCTCTTTCCTCAGGAATCTCCTGGAAGTCAAAGTAAGAGCGTGGTCCTGAATAATATAGAATTCAGTAAATCTAAATATTCTCTGAAATGCACTCTTGGCAGGGACATGGGCTGCCAATAATAAATAGTACAATTTCATAAATCAAGGTAATGAAAAAAATACATTCCCAAATCTCATACTGGCTAGAAAATGGTCTTTTGTTATTTCTTCAGGTATTTTTAATATTTCCATTCTTCCATACTCAATGTAAATATACAAAGCATATTAACCAGACCAATATGACGAACAACGGGACTTCTTGTTTCAACCCTTATGATACCCTTGGAAACCCCCTAGAGAAATGTGGACTGGATGACAGTACAGGTATGTAGATTTGGAACAGAAGGGAACCTGATCTTCAAATATTCAAAGGGCCACCATACGAAAGAGAGTTAGTTGCTTGGTACCAGAAGTTATGAAACCTAAAACTTAGCTCAGCAAAAGGGAAAAGCTTCCTATCACCTAAATCAATCCAAAAGTGGTATGGTCTGCCTTGGAAGGTAGTGAGTTTCCCTGTCATGGGAAACAGTCAAGCAGACGATGTATGACCATTTGTTGGGAATGATTTGGAGGGAGTTCACTTATAGTTTCATGTCGGTCTGTGTGGTCTCTCAAGTTCCTTCCAACTTTATAATTGTTTCTATGGCAGGGCCAATGTGCACTTGGTTCCCAGATGCCACAAACTATGAACAGAACAACATGGCTGGCCTTCAACCTTTTCTGCAATGGGAGCCTCCCCTCACTTGATGTTGTAAAATATCCCAAGGCAGATAGATTTTTGCTTCACTGGTAGCATCTTACACTTGGAGCCTAGAAGTCCCAGGCTGGAATTCTGTCTCCCACTTGCTAACTGTATGACCCTGGGTAAGTCAC
Source organism: Notamacropus eugenii (assembly GCF_028372415.1). NCBI lineage: Eukaryota > Metazoa > Chordata > Mammalia > Diprotodontia > Macropodidae > Notamacropus > Notamacropus eugenii. The sequence goes on from NC_092873.1 coordinate 299,792,480, forward strand.
TGTTTTGTCTTAGTTTCCTCATCTGTCAAATAAGCAGCACTGCCTACCTTAAAGAGTAGGTGAGGATCACATTAGTTAACATGTGTAAAGCATTTTGCAAGCCTGGAAAAGCTCTGTACAAATGTTGGCTATTATTATATTAAACTTGTATGGGAGAGGCATTGTGAACAGACTTTGGAGAGACAGCATAGGTGCCTTGTTTCACATAGCCTCCACTCTGGCCAGCGTCTGGTGAAAAAATTTTAAAGTGCTTAAGTAAGATCTCATTACCTGCCACAAATCTTTGGTGTTGTGGGAAAACACCAGTGCCCAAAGGATAGGAAGTAGGTATGCTCAGAACTGAGGCAGCTAAGTGGCACCAGCCCTAAAGTCAAGAGGACTTGAGTTCAAATTCATCCTCAGACACTTACTATGTGACCCTGGGCAAGCCACTTAACCCTGCTTGCCTCAGTTTCCTCATATGTAAAATAAGCTGGAGAAGGAAATGACAAACCACTTTAGCATCTCTGCCAAGAAAACCCCAATTGTTTGACCAAGTATCAGACATTCCTTACACGACTGGACAACAAATACTCAGAACAGCCTTCTGTCTAGCCCTTCTGAGGGAGGGGAAAAAAAGTCTGAGATAATTGGGAGGCATGCTTCAGTCAGTGAGGCAGGCAAAACCATTTCACTAATCTCATCCTCTTCTCTGTATTCATCGCATTCGTCCTTCCTTTCAGCACAGGAATATTCAGTATTTTCAAGAATTTGTTCCACTCTGATTGATGGGCATCTTTGTTCCCCATTCTTTGCTATCGCAAAAAAGTGCTGCTATAAATATTTTGTTACATGAGGACTTTCTTGACATCAGTGGCCTCCCTGGCACATAAACCCGGTGGTGGGATATCTGAGTCAAAGGATAGGTATATTTATTTGTTATTACAGTAGTTTTCTGATTGGTCTTCCTATTTCAAGTCTCTCCCCAATTCAGTTCATCTTCCACTCATCTGAAGAGCAGTTCCAATCATGCCATGCATCCCACCCCACTTCAATAAACTTCAGTGGCTCCCTATTACCTCCAAGATCAAATATGAAAATCTCTACTTGACTTTCAAACTTCTTGACAATCTGGCCCTTTCCTACCTTTTGAGTCTTCTTACACCTTCCTCCCCTCTACATACTCTTCAGTTCAGCAACATGGACCTTCCTTCTGATCACTGATCTTTCCATCTCTTGACTGTATCCTTGCTCTGACTGCCCTCCATGCACAGAATGCAGTCCCTCCTCACCTCCACCTCTCCTGGCTTCCTTCCAGACTATGCTTAAATTTCAGCTTTCTGCAAGGGGCCTGTCCATGTTCTCCCCCAATTCTATTGTCTTCCCCCATTGCTTCCTATATGTGTGTATATATATGTATATAAACATGTGTCATACATGTATTATATGTGCATATCATGTATACACACACATGTGTGTGCATATACATACATGTATGTATGTGTGCATATATACATATATGGGGAGACAAGGAAACTGTACAAAATATATGTATATGTATTTAGTATGTAGTTTCTACATATATATTGCATCCCATAAATATAGTATGTACAGTCTCCATGTATGTCGTATGTACATGTATGTAAATTATATAGTTTCCATGTTGTTGTCGCCCCAGCCTTTTAGGTGATCTTGAGTGTTTGTCTTTTTTTGTATCTCCCATATTGACAATAGTAAATAACTAAATGCTTGTTAAACTAGTAGCTGACTGGCTCAGTCTAGTATATGGGAAACACACAGGCCAGATGAAAGTGGATAGACTGGGGCAAAGCCATTACCACTATGGGGGCAAAGAGAAATCAAGAGTGCAAATCTTAATGAGAGATGTATAGAGAGGGTTAGAAATAGCTTCCGGGCAGAGTAAGGTCAGGGATCAGGAGTAAGGTTCAGTGTTTCAGTGGTCTCCAACCCTTTGTCATCCCATTTGGGGTTTCCTTGGGGAAGATACTGGAGTGGTCTTCCATTTCCTTCTCCAGCTCTCAGGGAGGAATAAAAGGGCTGAGCTATTTCAGTGAGGGCCCGCTAGATAAGCTGGATAACATCAGTCTGCAATGGTATCTACTCAGTACAATTGTGGGACTTTCAATCCAGCTCTCTTCCTCTCCCATTCTCTTCATTTCAAAAGTTCTTTAAATAAAGCTATTTGTGATATTACTATAATTGTTGTGGGAAAAAATTTGCATTGTTCTATTCCTGAATTGAAGGGTACCAAGAGATAATATCTGTGAAGATTCATTCCCTTTAAAACATAATGGCACTAACCTTAAATCCATTGACTCCTTGGCGGCCTATGGATTTCAGGGAGTCTTGCAAAGTTGGGTGAGAAAAGGGACAACATCTTTATTTCAGGATAATTGGTTTCCTTTGTAATCCTACGTATTTTATGCATTTAATCAAGCAAGCAAATAAGCATTTATTAAGCACTTTGTATATGCTAGGCATTGTGCTGAGCACTTAGAATATAAATAAAAGTCAAGACAGGGCCTGCCCTCAAGTAGTTTGTATTCTAAAGGAGAAAGACAATACATAAAAGGAAACTGAAAATGTGTGAGGGGTACCCACGAGGGCATGGTGTCAGAGTCCACCCAAGGATGACTGACTAGTGTGGGTCCTACTTCAAAATGGAGGTTCAGGGAGAAACTAATGGAAGAAGGAGAGAGAAGGGGTAGAAGTCAGGAGAAACAAAATAACTATATAAACATGATGTGGAGAAGGGGTCCATAGGTCTCCAACCTAAGGCTGAGAAAGGGGTTTGTGACAAAAGTGGCTATGAACCTCTGCTCTAGAATACAATAAAGAATGATGAGACAGGAAGTTAAGTCATATCAAAATCTCCAGCTACCTTTCTCTACCCTCTTACCAATCCAAGACTGTTCCCTCACTGAGACCCAAAAGGGAAAAGGAGTTGTTATCAGAAGTCCTGATTTCAAATCCAGGTTCCACATTTACTATCTATGGAACCTTGGACAACCCACTTTATCTCTCTTGGACTGTTCTTTATAAGGATGGAAGGGCGTTGAATTAGATAACCATCCCTTCCAGCTCCAACTCAAACCCTATGACCCTTTCCAATAATATAGAAGCACAAGGATGCTGGGCTAACTTTTAACAGATGATTTACTTGATGGTTATTTACAAACTACAGTGAAGGCCACATTGGGGAGTGTGAGCAATGATGGAAACCACTATCAGGGCCAAGGGAAAACACCCCAACTCATGAGCTGGGCCCCCACCACTCTGCTGAGCTTATCTTCTTGCCAGGTTGCTTCAGAAGAACCCAGACATGATGGCAGAGGTAAGCAGGCTAAAAGATGAACTGAAAGGTTTCCATCACATGCCGTTTCCATTCACCAAGGTTGGGGAGTGAAGAAGAGATGCCCATCACATACCAGGACCCCCCATCCAACAAGTTGGAGGTCTGGTCAGATAGTAGCCATGCTCCTGCCTTTGCTAAGAGCTCTAGGGAAGATAAGCAAAACATCTGATTGGCCTAGGAAGGGGAGGCACTTGGTATGAAAAAAGTCAGGCTTCCAAAGAAGCTGATATGAAATTAGGAAGATGGAAATCAAATTATTTCCTTCACTTACCATGACCTGCCAGCCCTAAAAGGATTTCTACCTATAGGAGATAAGGAAGGAAGGAGAAGAAAACAGAAGGTATACTCCTAAGGTGAGAAGAAGACTCCAAGTTACTTTATCTATCCCTAACAAGAAAGGCCCTCTCCTACGTCCTTGGGCAGATGAACTTGTGGGTCAGTGGGCTAGGAATAATTGGGCACTGGTAGGCACTAGGTTCTACTCTTACCAATCATGGTGGGCAGCAGCCCTGGGTCAGAAGACTGGGCCCTGTAGAACAACAAGGGGAGGTCCCGGAAGACAGGTACTTCTGGTCTGAAGACAACACCATTGAGTTTTTCCAGGACAGGAGTGGTGCCTTGGACTGAACCCACTGCATGGTAGGGAGCGCCTACAAGGGAGATGGTCAGTAGGCTATGCCCACTGCTGTGATCCAGAGGAGAGGCTGGATTGTGTGTGGCAATGACTTGTACAGCAAAGGTCAGAAAAAGAATAGACAATCAGACCCTTTGAATACTATTTCAACATTCAGTTCACAACTCCAGATTTCTCAGGATCTAGAGGTCCTGCAGAGGGGAAAGATTGGCCAAGACCTCTGCAGAGAAATATCCAGGCAAGGAAGCAAGAACTAAATAATATTGATATCAGCCCAGAAAATGCAGAGACCAAGCTAGAACAAGTCACACTATGTTCAACTCCTACTTCTGCCTTTCCCTCTCTCTTCTCTCTTTATATTTTCATTCAGGTGAAATCTAGTTAAAAGATAAATCAGCATCCTTATCAATGGGAAAACAGCAGGAAATGTTGCTTAAGAGCAAGAAGCAAAATGAGGCATGGGGAAGGTGGGCATGGAGAGTTTTCTCTTAGACGAGTCAAGCCCCAACAAAGGGAGAAAGTAGAAGTTTTTACCAGACATAGACCTTGGTCAAGTATCACATCAAAGACAAGAGAGGGGTTAGCTTTTCAATTGGAGTAGATGGGACAAAGTAGCAGCTCAGTTTCAGAGACAGGAAGAAAATGTTTTGGCCTAAGGATGAGTAGAGAGCAGGGATTTTCACCAGCCTGGTAGCTCCCAAATTCAAATGCAGGTTCAATTACATCCTCTGCTGTTCCTCCCCTGCCATGAGAAGGGAGAGGGAGCCCAAGCAGGTGTCTCTGAGGAGGGCAGTTTAGCTGAGGAGACCCTCTAATTTGGAGCAGCAGGACTAGAAAGGAAAAGGCTAGTAAGCCCCCTCCTCTTCCTGATGTTTTCTGCCAGTCACCACCTCCCTGAAGGTGATAAAACCTAGGTGGTTTTGAGAGTTTCAATGAAGACTTTCAGACTGTCCTTTGCCCAGATGAAGGACATAGATGATGAGAAGGTAGGTACCAACCACCTTCAAATCTATAAGTTCCCGGGGGAACAAAATGGAGCACAAGAGGGTGTATTGCTTGGGGGTCCAGCCTCACTGACTCACTATATCATGCTAACTCACTTGGCCACTGTGGTCCTCAGTTTCCCCCTTTTTAAGAAAGGGATAAACCCTACTAACCTCCCTTTCTTCCCTCAGAGGGCTGCTGAGAAGATGAAATGGGACCCATGGATATATAAAAGCATTATTGCAATGTGTAGCTATCATGAATGCAGTGGTATGCCTCAAAACTGAGAAAAGAGATGATAGGGAAGGCAGGAGACCAAACCCCTCCAGAGGAAAAGACATACATTGAGTCCAGCCTCTTGCATTAAGAGCCTCGCATGTACCAAGTTTACTTCTGCTCAGGTGGCTCTTTCTTTCAGCAAGCCAACAATGACAGTGGGGTTCAGAGAGGTTCCTGTGTTCTTCAGAGATGGTCCTAAAGACAGAGAGAGGAAAGGAGGGGGAAACTGCTGTCTCTTAAATTGTATGGCCTTAGGCCAATGGCAGTTGCCACATTATGAAAAATAAGGCAAAGAAAAAAAAAACTGTGCCAGAGCTATAACCAGGAAGCAAGGAACAGCAGGTGGGATGGTGGGGGAGAGAGAGAGAGAGAGAGAGAGAGAGAGAGAGAGAGAGAGAGAGAGAGAGAGAGAGAGAGAGAGAGAGAGAGAGAGAGAGAGAGGAGGTCCCCCAGAGAAGAGAGCATGCCCCAAAGCACCATGAAGCTCTAAGCTGCTACAAGACAGACCCCTAGTTAGAATAAATGGGGAGTAGGATAGGATGGAGGGAAATACAGTTAGTCTTTTACATCATGACTATGATGGAAGTGTTTTGTGTAACTACACATATATAACCTACATCAAATTGCTTGCCTTCTCAATGAGGGTGGGTGTGGAGGGAGAGAGGAAGGAAATGTGGAACTCAAAGTTTTAAAAATGAATGTTAAAAACTGTTTTAACATGCAACTGGGAAATAAGATAAACAGGCAGTGGGGTATAGAAATCTTCTTGCCCTACAGGAAAATAGAAGGGAAGGGGATAAGAGAAAGTGGGGTGGGTGATAGAGGGGATGGCAGATTGGGGGAAGGAATAATCAAAATGCACATTGTCTTGGGATGGTGGGAGGGGAGAGATGGGGAGAAAATTTGGAACTCAAAATCTTGTGGAAGTAAATGTTGAAAACTAAAAAAACAAATTATTGAATCATTAAAATTAAAAATTATTAATAATTCAATAATTAATTAACAATTTAATGATAAATTATTGAAAATAAATTATTAAAATTGAAAAAAAAGATATACTCCTAGTACAAGGTTGCCACTGCTGTAGAGTGGGCCAAAGCAGAGCTCTGTACACTTTGCCATACTCCAAGTAAATTCAATGTTGTTCTGATGAGCATCAACCTTTGAGGAACAATTCCTTGCCAAACAACTGGGAGCCCAGACTACAGGCCCTGCTATATTCCCTACGTTTTCCAACATCACCTCTTTCTAGACATGTTTTTCTCCCCTTCCTCCTAAAGTTTCAAGATCAGCCCTGGAGAAAAGTGTAAATCCTGGTCTAAGCCACAAAACTCATCATCTTCTTTCCTATTCTCCAAAAAGTAATTTAAGAATCATGAGGACTATAAGGCTGCTGCCACTGGCTTTGGTTCTGCCATGCTGACTAATCAGTCAGGTCCTGAACCTGATGAGCCACTGTCCTGTCAGTCACCCCATTGATCAGGGTCTTGGTTCTCCCTGAAGAGCCATCAAGATGCAAAGTTAAGGCAAGAGAAGACTGAGGGGCAACATCATAGCTACCTTCAGATATTAGAGGATTGCTGTGTGGAGAGGGAATTAAATTAGAATTTTTCTATGTAGATTCCAGAGTGGAACCAAGGGGTTGAAATGACTAGGAAGTAAATTTTGGCTCAGAAGAACTTTCTAACTCATCAGTGGGCTAAATGTTTCTTGCTGCCTAAAAGGAAAGGAATTCACCAAATCAGCATCACTGTCAAGGATTTCACATGCCCCACAATCATTAATTCAACAAACATTTATGAATAACACACTGTGTACAGAAAGCTGTGCTAGGCTCTTGGAAGATGCCAAATTTATATAAAATAGACAATCTCTGCCTTCATGAAAGGCAGTGTAATAAGTGGTTAAGACAAAAACTGAAATTGTTCTATATAACATTACATGCATTCATTTGAGAATTGTTCAACAAAGTGCCAGGGGTTAGTGGTCCTTGAATGTCTGGTTAGGGAGAACTTGGAATGCTGGGAAAGGGAATTGAAATTTTAATTAAAAAACAGTACATAATCAGAGAAGATCTTTTTCTCCCTCAAAGAATGGCATGAGCCGATGTGTATTGCTCAGTTCAACAGATCAGAATACACCATAGATACTACATACAGAGATTTTTAGCATAGCATTTATCAGGTTCCCTTCTGAATGAATGTTTTTCCAAGCTAACTGATTTCCTTAACTCTAAAGTCTCTACTTACCCCACTCTATCCTTTACACAGGTGCCAAAGCCCAGGTCTGATCATGTCTCTTTCCTACTCAATCAACTTCAGTGACTTCCTACCCAGTCAAGGGTTCAACTATCTTTTTCATCTTCAACTCACCTTTTAAAAAATATTTATTTTTGTGCAAACTGAAATATAATTTTCTCACTTTGTTTTTCTTGCTTTTGCATGTGTGACATGGCTAATATGGAAATGTTTTGTATGATTTCAATATGAATAACTGATACTGTATTGTTCATCTTCTCAGTGAGTGGGGAGGGACGAAAGGGAGGGAGGGAATTTGAAACAAAAAAAAATTTAAGAAAGTTAAAAATAAATAATAAAATTTTAAACTACATAGCTAAAAATATCTAGTTTTATGTAGTTTTTTACCAATTGTTAATATAGAAGCACATTCTATAACATACATAAGCCTATATGCATACATTCTCATATATTTGAATACCCCTTCCATACATATATGTGAATGTATATGTGTATGTATATACATATATGTGTATACATGTGTGCACGTATGCATGTATGTAAGAGATGCTCAAATATGTTTTAGTGAGAGAGGTGCATCATGAAAAGTCTTCGGAGCTCATTAGCCCAATGATCCCTGGGATCCTACATTCTTTCCCACCATGATGACCAGGTACATTGGTCCATTCATTCCTACCTTAGGTGGACTCCCGAGATGTTTGCTAAGGGAGAAGGGCAGTTCAAGGACTATGGTTTTCCCAGCTGGAATCACTTTATAAGCAGAGCTTGTAGAAGCTAGGTAGATGCCTGCTGCCCTCTGTTGGTGCTAACAAATTCTACAGGTTCCTTCCCACCCAGCACCACCCTAATCAATCCTAGTCAATCTGATGTATCTCAGAACTCCATCTCTGCTGGATGCAATGCCTCCTTCCCCAAAAGATGAAAACAAGTCACAAAGACTTCCATGGCTATCATACAGGCATGGTCCCTGCCACTTGATCCTTCTAAGCTTCTATGTGTCACATGGAGGCCAGCAGGAGACAAATGATGCTCAAGGTTACCCACACCGAGTTCATTTAATCTCACAGTTCCCTGATTGGCAATATAACCAATTACTCTCTCACCACCAGAGCCACGTCCAGGTTCCCTACTATAAAGTCCTTTCAACAGTCCCCCAGAAGCAAGCCCACTTTAACCCTGAAGCCCAGCCTTTGCCCTTCACTGCCTGTTAAATCCCAGAGATGTTAAATATTTTAGACAGTTTACAGTAATGAAAAGAGTGCTGGAATTGGGAAGACCTCACTTCAAGATGCTTCCTAGCTGCGTCACCCTAGGCAAGTCACTTAACCTCTGTCTCATTTTCTTCATCCATAAGATGAGACTACTAATAGCACCCACCTCACTGAATTGTTGAGGATCAAATGAGCTAATAATTTTAAAATGCTTTACAAAACCTAAAGCCCCACATAAAATGCTAGGTTATTGTTACTGGTATTTAAAGATTCCATTTCAGTAGTGGCAGTATTAGTACTAAGGGAATTGTTCCACTCAGCTGCTCCCAAAACACTAACACTAACAAACATCTCAAGATTTTTAAGATATCCCTGCAGTTTCTGAAATTTCACATTCACAATCCCCCGGACTGCCCTATTCCTCCACTCTCCAGAAGAAAATATACGAAGGGGAATTTGACTCCCACATCACCAGGTTCCATCCGTCATTCTCTGTCTTCCACACACCACACTGAGATGCAATACTCTAGTATAGTTCTGTTTCTTTCTGAAGACTGGTTACTTCCCGTAGCTGAGCTATGTGAATTTAGAGGGGAAAGGGAGGAAGGAAAGAGAATAAGTATTTATTTTAAAACCTATTGTGTGCCAGGTACTTTGCCAATCCCTTTACAAATATTATCTCATCCAATCCTCATAACAATCCTGAGAGGTAGGTGCTATTTTTCTCCCTCTTTTAGAGTTGAGGAAACTGAAGCAGACCGCGTCATTAAGTGACTTGCCCTGAGTCACACAGCAGGAAGTTTCTAAGGCTGATTTGAAGTGAGTTCTCCCTGACTCCAGGACCCTCACTCTAGATGACATCGAGCTGAAACTATGTCTGATTTCTCCAGAAGCCCTTATCCCTTATTAGATTTTATCATCTAACTGATTTCTGGAAAGGAAAATGTTAGTCCCCTTTCTTAGATGTCACTAGATTCCCTGCTCTGATTCTAGGGAAGGGGCTGACCCCCATTCATTTCTCTGAATGTTCAGGGAGTGATGCTCTATACCATGGGTCTATAATGGATCTTATTGCAATTTCAGAACCAAGGACATCAGCACATCAATACTTCAAGTAATTCAGCAGTGGACTTCTCCTTGTCCCTAGGGAAGCATCCTGTGCCATAGGAGACAGTCCTCCAGAGTTGCCCTTAGCAGCAAACCCATCTCCCTCAGGCCAACCTGCCTCTCTAATTCAGCTACCATCACCACTCATGATCAGCCTCTCTACCACAGTAGGACCTGATAGGCAATAATCAATGTCTTCAACCACGTCACAAAATGTTGACTGTAACAAGGTCAAGAGAAAAGACCTGTGGCACTTCATTTAGAGATCTCTGGCATTCTAATTCAAGGAACTCACAAGAGCCCTTCCATAAAGTCCCCTAACCTATCTGTTCTAAGACACAAGTTTTAAATGGGAGATTTTTTGGGGGGGGAAGCAGACTATACCTGGAACAGGTGTCAAGGATTGGCATTTTCTCTCCCCTCCACCTTTACTGTGGCCCCAATTTCCTTACAAGCTATAGACAAGCAAAGTCTAGACACCCTATGTCACTACTTGGACAATCCTTTTGGGTGACCTAGCCCAGGCTCGAATCAATGTACCCAGAGCCTCTGCCAGACCAATCCAAGGCTTGGTGCTGAGGGAAAAGGCACTGGTGAGGGCGTGGGCATTCACCTGTAAAGAGAAGAGGGAAGCAACACTCAGGATAGACATTGAAGTTAGGAACACATCCTGCCAAGCTCAGGTCTCCAGTCATGGCCTCCTCAACAGAGGTAGTTATGTTGTGCAGTGGATAGAACACTGGTCCTGAACCCAAGACAACCTGAGTTCAAATCTAGCTTCAGACACATACTAGCTATGTAACCCTGGGAAAGTCACTTAACTTTTGTCTCAGTTTCCTTATCTGTAAAATGGGGATCATTATTATTATAGCACTTGCCACCCAGCATTGATGTGAGGAATAAATAAGATAATCACTGTAAAATGCTTAGTCCAGTGCCTGGAACTATATAAATGTTAACTATCATCATCATCATTCTCAGTAGAGGCAGAGTAGGTGGTGCAATGGAAGGAGTGGCCATATTTGAAGTCAAAAAGACCTGAGTCCAAAACCTACCTCAAACACTTACTTAGTCAAGTGACTCTGGGCAAGTCTCTTAAATCTCTCTGTGCCTCAGTTTCCTCATCTGTAAAATGGGAATAATAATAACCGTCTACCTCACAGAACTGGGGGGAAGATGAAATGAGATAAGACATATAAAAACTGGATCATAAAGTGCTATATAAATGCTAGCTGGTATTCAAGATAAGAGATGGATAGTTGCTTTTCTAGATGGGAAACAGACCCACATAGAAAGGTGGAAGTAATAAGCCCCTGACTCAGAAGGACTTATTGTCAGGCAGTCACTCACCAGCTATGGTCAGATGGGATCACGGGCTCAGAAATCTAGAACTGGAATGCAGAGGATATTATTTGCCAGATAGGGAAACTGAGGCACAGGAAGGCTAAATGACTTGACCAAGGACACAAAGTGGCATCGAAGGCAGAATGTGAACCCAAGAACTAGAGTCAAGGCTCTTTCCACTGTACCAACACTCTCTCTTTGATCTATTCCTTACCAGCAGTTTTGGAGGAACCAGGGGTAATCAGTCAAAGGAAACCATTATGAAGAAATAGCTTAGGTCAGGACATAGTCAGACATAGTCATACAAAAAAAAAATTTCTACCCCCACAGACGCTCCCTTATTCAAGCCCTGGCTCTCTTGGACTGAGAAGATGGCAAGATTTGCCAAAGGCAAAACCAAACCTAGTCCTGGCTCTGATCAGCAGCAGTCTCCTTGAGGGCCCCTTCAAGGAAAACCCCTTATTGTTTTTTCAAAATGTTCCCTTGAATATAAAGGATCAGGCCATTTCAACTGAAGCCATTGGCCAAAGGACAGCAAGTTCCTGAGGAGAACCAGTTGGGAAGTTGAATTCCTAGCTTCTACTTGCTTATGATTGCATCTATCAATTGATCAATATTTATTAAGCACACCAGATATGACAAGTGATACGCTCACCTTCTGCCTGGTGTTCCATATGTTGTTCACGTCCGTATCTCATTTGCCCCATCCCCACTAGACTGTAAGTTCTTCGGGAGCTGGGATATTTCCCCATCCCATATAAACAGAGCAGTAGTTGACAATGAGCTCTCCACTCCCCCTTCCCAACAAAAGACTCCCAGTCTCTGCTCCTTCTCTCCCATCTTGTTTTCAAGGCCAAAAGTATTCATGGGATTAGAACAAAACAGAGGATTTGATATTTCTGGAGTTAGATTCCCTGGCCAGCAGCCATGAAATCTCCAGCTAAACAAGGGTCACCCAAGCAACAGGCTTCTGGCCCTGAAGGAGGCAGAGCATCAGAGGCTGGGTCTTTCATAGGGAGCTATCTGGCAGTGGGAAATGGCACCCACTCTTTGCCTTGGCGGAAAATCTAGTAAAGACAATGTAGCCTGGCACTGCCTCCTTCCAGCCCCAATGCCCAACACACCGCGCTTCCCAATCCATGGCCCCGACTCAAAGAAGGCACACTCTGCTTTCAGCGGCCAGGAACCTCCCCCAAAGTTGGGGGAGGTGTTTCAGTTGCCCCAAACCCCAGACTGAGCATTGATCCCAGGTCTGCCTGTCTCTCCCACTGCCCCCAAGTCTCCTCCCACTGCTCTTCTAAGCCCAAATTCTTTTGTTCTCCCACCTCTTCATTCCCCTCCCCTCTAATCTCCACTTTCCCCATCAGGGTTATACTTACAACCCCAGACAAAGACTTCCCCTTCACCATGTCCACAAACTGAACTGCAATTACTTCCCTGCACCAACTCTGGGCTTCCTTGGTGCTAGTGCCCAAATGAGGGCAGCTGATGACCTTCTCATGGTTCACCAGGACCAGGTCTAGAGAAGGATCCTACACAGAAAAGCTGTTTCCATCAAAACACAGCTTGGGTGGGATCTCAGAGGAGTCCAGATCAAGAACAACAAAGGAACAGCAGGCATTCTGTACCACCCTCTGCCCCATGGTGGGTAAAAAAGGATTTTTTTAAACTACACTTCACAGCTCAGTGACCTGCCTGAGAGAAGTGTCTGGTTGTACCCACTAGAATCACAAACATACTGCCCATGGACCTAGAAAACATCTACAAAGTGGATTGTGTGTAGCAGAGACCTTTCATGGAGACTCAGTTGTCCCCATCATCTTGGTCATTTCTGCAGCATGTTAAAGTCTATAAAGGATTTCACAAATATAACCAAAACCTCTTTCCTGAAACCCTTCCTCCTCTGAATGTCTGTAACCCTGAATGTCTGGGACACTTTTGTCTCATCATATACTACCTTGGTTTTTAGCTAACTTTTTATGTGCCTATTTCTTTTTTATTAATTTTTTTATTCTGATATTTTGAGAAAAAGAACTCACTCATCTCCACTTCTCCTGCTAGACAGTCTACTTTCTTCTTTGTGGACTCCTCCTGAAATGTTGTTGGTCGGGATACTCCCCTCCCCAAGCAACACTCTGTCTAGAACCCACTTCTGTGAATACATCCAGGGCAGCCTCACCACACTGGCCTGACTCCAGGTCACACAGTAGGGCTCCCTCATCCACCATCCCTCCCTGAACACAGTTCATCACATGGACCCCCTTCTTGCACTGGGCAAAGGTGTTATCATTCAGCAAACCTGAGAAAGAGGAAGAAGGTTTTCCCATGAGCCAGGCTGCCCTCCCTTGTCCCCACTTTCTCATCAAGACCCTTCTGTTGCTCAACCCTGTTTTTTTCTGGTGCTTTTCCCCATGAATCTATATCTCTGTTCCCCTTGACTAAATAATAAGCCCATCATCCTTACTCTATTTCCTCTATGACCTAAACCATCATGGGTCAAACGTAATCCATTCTGGATCTGGACTGGAAGCTCAGTGTATTTAAAAGTGTAAAGAACAGAGTAGATATCAGAAAGACCTGGCTCTGAATCCTGCCCAATACATTTACTAGGTGTCTGAGCAACTCACTTAACCTTTCTCAGCCTCAGTTTACCCATCTGTAAAATGAAGATAATAATAACACCTACTTTCTAGGGCTTCTAGAAGTATAAATGAGAAAATATTTGTAAAGTACTTTGTTAACCTGAACACTTAGTACCTTCCTTTTGATTTCTTTCTTTTTATGTCTGTCTTATGTTCATTATTAAATCATAAGAACCTGGGGAACAAGGGATATGCTTTATATCTCAGTTTCCTCATCTGTAAAATGAAAACTGAACTTAGTGGTCCCTTTCAAGCTCTAAATCATCTATAATACTAAGAGATCTAGGTTAGGGTATGCTGGTAAATGTTTTACAACCAGCTCTTTAGAAAAAATAAGAGTACCTATGATACACTTTTAAATTTAATCTATATTACTAACATTTTCTCTATTATTTCTTAAGTCTATACAATCAACAGCAACAAAACTCAATCCCCTATTTGTAGTGTTTGTCTATTTCTGAGGTATAAATGCTCACATTGAGGTGATGGATAGAGGACGGAGAAAATGCCCTGGTTGTGATAATCTCACCTAGCCATGACATTCTTTTGGAGAATGTCCATGCACTCCTTGGTATTTGTGTCAAAGCTTCATGAAGACCTGACAGAACTTAAAGCCAGATCTCAAGGCCTTAGAAGACCAGAAGCACCCCAGTCTGGAAGTCTGGTCTTACTTGTCTCCCTGAGAAAAGCCACCTGGTTCTGATTTAGAGAATATCCCCATTTAACCTGATAACTTTTCTAAGTCTTCCTGTTTGCTACAGACACTAGTGTGGCTAACAACAGCCTACAGTAACCAGTACCCAACCCAAGGAGTACACATTCCTGCCTACCTGTTGTGGTAGGTAGGAGAGGTATATGCACTGTAATGAAGTCACAGAGAGCCACATCTGCTCCAGGGGCAGCTGGTGAACACCAAAGGATTCTGAGACCTCCAGAGGAATTATGGGGTCATCCCACAGTCTGATAATGGAGAGACTGAGTGATTCAGGGAACAAAATGATACAAAACTGATGAAATCAAAACAGATCTCATCAGTGTCAATGAATCTAAGAAAGGTGTCATTAAGAACAAGCAGTGAAAAACAGCTCTTGAACATCCACAGACAAACCTGGACCCCACTCAATCTACTATGCAGTCAACAAGCTTTTTGGAAGCTTATTTGATGAATAAAGGACAATGGGGTTAAAAAAAATATATGTGCCCTCAAGTTGTTTATATTCTCTAAGTAGACACAAAATGTACAAAGATCAAAAAAAAGGAAAAGCTCCTATATATACAAAAATATTTGTAGCAGCTCTTTTTGTGGTGGCAAAGAATTAGAAATCAAGTAGACTCCCATCAGTTGAGAATGTCTGAACAAGCTATAGTATGTAATATTACTGTGCTGTAAAAATGTTGGTGATGGTTTCAGAGAAACTTGGGAAGACTTGTATTACCTAATGCAAAGTGAAGTGAGCAGAACTGGAAGTTTATACAATTAACAATAGCATTGTAAATTTCAGCAAATTTGAAAGACTTAGGAACTCTAACCAACATGGTGACCAGCTACAATTCCATAGAACTCACAATAACACCTCCAGATAGAAAGTCAAAGGACTCAGAGTATAGATCAAGGCATCTATTTTTATTTTGGATATGACCAATATGGAATTTGTTTTGCTTGACTATTTGTGTATGTTACAGAGCAGTCAGCAATCTATGTTGGGTAAAAGGTGCTTTCTCACCAAAAGGTTCCCCATTTCAATGAACTCACAGCTCCAAACAAAACCAAAATAAATTCAAGATAATTTGGGGGAGAGGGAAAACAGGGAAGGCACTAGCATCCAAGGGCAAAATATGCGAATGAAGCTGGGCTTTCAAGAAAGCTACGGATTCTAAAAGACAGAGATGAGAAGAGAGTGTATTTCAGGCATGGAGGACAGCCAGGGAAAGGCACAGAGAGAGAAATGTATGATGGATAGCAGCTAGGCAAGTCTGACTAATCAACTGAGTATGTAAAGAGGAATAATATATATATATATACATATATGTACATATGCATATGTGTGTGTGTGTATATATATAAAGTTTGTAAATGTAGATTGGAAAACGCTGAAGTAAAATGATCACAGAGTGATGACGCTCAGGGAGAAATATTATCTGCAGACTTACCCAAGCAGATGGGACCTTAAAACTGGAAGTAGTAATGGCTTCTTGGGGATTAAGGAGAAGAAAAAAGCTGGAAAACAAAGAGAAATAGAGGTTGATGGGGAGGGTCCATACTAACTCCCTCATTTTACACCCTGAGAGACTGTAGCTTATCATTTGTGTCATCTGTTCCCACTGAAAGATTTTAAATGGGAAGATTGATGTTGATCCCAAAGACAGAATAACTCTGTGATGGAACCTGCAAGCAACCAATGAAGCTGAAATACCCTAAAACCTCATTGTGCTATGTAGAAGCCTTTCAGAAGTGCTATGCCAAGTCTTCATTTAGTCACTCACCCATGGTTAGGAGAAGAAGGAGATCCAGGATCCAATACTCTCAGAAGCTGGGAGGGTGAGAAGCAATCTGACTAAACCCCTCAGCAAAAACCAGTGGCCAAAATTCCAAAAAATTCCAAGGACAAAGTCAATGGTGCCAAACAACCCCCACATACAAACCTAGGCATTTCCCTTTTTCCATTAAGCAAAGATTCTTAACCTGGGGCCCATGAACTTGCTTTTAATATTTTGATAACTATTTCAATATAACCAGTTTCCCTCATATTTTTATAATTTTATTAATTTAAAAATATGATTCTGAGTAGGGGTCCATGGCATCCACCAGAATGCCAAAGGGGTCCCTAGCACAGAAAAAGATTCAGAATCCCTGCTTTAAAGGGTCCCTTTGTAAAAAGGAAAGGTTCACAACTTAGCTAGCAGAGACTAAATTAATTATCAATTAACATGTGAGTTTCTTGAAGGCAGGGATTGTTTCTTTTTTCTTTTTGTTCTCCCATCACCTAACACAGTGTCTGACATACGGTAAGTGCTAAGTAAATGTTTGTTGATTGGTTGCTAAGCACCAAAAGGCAACCTGGTGGCATAGCTATGGAAGACCTGAGCTGGAATCCTACTTCAGACTAGCTATATAACCCTACACAAGACAGTTCACTTTTTCAGCCTCAGTTTCGTTATTTGTAAAACGAGGATGACAGCAACACCTACTTCATAGGGTCATCATGAGGACCAAATGAGATGACATTTACAAAGGGCTTTGAAAACATTAAAACACTGTAGAAATTTCCAGGCAATTTCAAGCCAAGGAAGCAAGAATGGGGAATAGAATAAGACTCTCACCAAGAATAAGGATAAGAGATGACAGAATGAGTTAGCGCTGGCAAGGAATCCCCACTCAAACCTCCAAAGAAAGCAGGGAGTGATGCTAACATCAATTTCATACCTACAATTTCTCACAGGAAAGGAAAAATAAAAAACAAAGCATGAGCCAACCTTGTGGGTTACTGTTGTAACCTTCTGCCTTGCTGGAGTCATCCTGATGGATTCTTCTACCATCTGGATTTCAATTATTTAGGCAAGGAGGCTTATCTTCTGCCTTAGAGGAACAATTAGAAATTGCCTCAGGATGAAAGAATGATTGTTGTGAATGACATGTCACCACCCTGGCTGGACAACCTGTCCAGACAAACACCATTTCCTTACTGTACCTCATTTGTCTATATCAATATGGTAGGAAAAAATTCAAGGTAGAAAAATTGAATTTCAAATTCTAAACCCTGTTCTCAGAAGTTCAGGAATGTTCCTTCTGAACTCAATCTTTTTTTTTTTATTTTAAAATTAACTTTAATTTTTAAAAAAGACCAGGCAAAGATGATTTACAAAACCTCATTTTTCTATACCAATATGGCAGGAGCTAAGTTCCAGGTAGCAACATTTGATTTCAACTTCTAAATTTATTCTCAGAAGTTCAGGAATACTCCTTTTGAACTCAGCATTTTTTTTTAATTTTTAAAAAAGACCTGGCAAAGATAATTCACTAAACTTCATTTGCCTATACCAATACAGTGGGAGCTAAGTTTAAGGTAGCAACATTTGATTTCAATTTGTTCTCAGAAGTTCAAGAATGTTCCTTTTCAGCTCAGTCTTTTTTTTTCTTAACTTTAAAATTTTGATTTTTTTCAAAAGGCAAAAATGACTTGTCTAAACTGCCATTACTAGGGCATACATGCTGCACTAATTTTTTCAGTGATAGTCTGGCGTTAAACTATCTCATCTTCTCACTTTGTCTCCCATTCTTAGAGTTCTAGACAATTGGGGGAGAGAGGAAAGATGGAATTCATATCCGTTCATCTAGTCTTTCCTCCTACAAAGAGCACAGGCATATTCATACCTTTGGAGATGGCCAGGAAGAAGTTGTGTGATGTGAAGGGTAGAACATTGACCTAGGAGCCCAAAGACCTGGCTTCTAGACCCAGCTTTGCCAGTAAAATCCGGGTGACCTCTACCATTAGAAGAACCTAGGATGGCATGTTCCTGAATCCATCAAGATCTCTGGGGTAAGATCCCCATGCTCAACCCAGCACACTAGCAAAGCCCTACACCCACCAGAAATTCACTGAGGGAGGGTCAGAAAACTCTTTGAAGATCAGAGAGACAAAGTAAGGCAAAGGAAAGGAAGCAGTTTACAAGTCTGTGTAGCAGCTGATGAGAGGAGGAGGTTAGCCTCTTGTCCAGCATCTCAGCTGTCATGTCCATGTCAAGAATGCTCCCTTTGCCCCAACTCCCACCCCTGCTACAGCACCCAGCTAGGGAGTAAAGATGCTGTCTGAGATCAGCAAGAATAACAGGTGAGTTCTTATTCCTTAAAGCTTATTAAGTTTCCTCTGCAAATATCCTTTGGGTTAATTTAAAAAAAAAAAAAAGAGTAACTTCTCCAAGATCTAGAGCCTAAAGTGCAGGACAGGGAGCCCAGGTATGAGTTCCAGCTCTGCCCTACGATCTGCTGTGTCCTCATGAGAAAGATATGCAATCCCTCAGCTTTTTCACCTATACAATGAGTATAGTGATAGATGCTCCTGTTATATCAATTTTCTTTACCTGTGGTCTACACAAAGGGACATAGAAAGAATTCTTCAATGGAAAGAATGTGTAAGTCTCCTAAAGAAGCTGTCAACAGAAGTAGAGGGTAGTATTACTAGAGATACTCATTAGCATGTCTCCAGGTATGAGGTACTCCAGCAATTTTATAAGGATCTAATAAATAGGAGGCTCATAAGATCATTGATTTGAACCTTTGAAACTATCCAGGAAACAAAACAAATTTGCTTTGACTTAGAAGCCAGCACAAGCATTTATAAATAATATTTAAAGGGGCCTGCAAACTGCTCAATGAACTTTGATGACTTTTCAATCAGACAAGAAAACAAGAATGGTCCAAGGCCACAAGGAAACCAACTTCACAGAAATTCCAAATGGTTGAGCAACACAGGAGAAATTTCTTCTCTTCCCAAATCCAAATAAGGGAGATTTGGGAACTCCAGAGGAGGAAGGATTAGGAGCTAGGGAGGTACTCTGTGCTAAGAAAGCTGAGGGAAAGAGGGAGAAGAAAAGAAGAAAGTCCAAAAACCCTGGGTAAAAGCTGAGTCAAATAAAGCCCTTAGCACAGAGTCTGGCACACAGTAGGAACTTAATAAATGCGTGTTTCTTCCCCTTTCCTGTTTCCCAAGATGTTGGGAATCCAGAGGAAGAGAAGAGGAGAAATTTCAATAAGACATACAGGTCTGTGAAGCAGCTGATGAAAGGAGAAGGTTAGCCCTTTCTGCAGTGTCCCTGCTACCATACCCATGCCAAGAACCCTCCCTCTGTTCCTCCAGTGCTTAACCAAGGAGCCATTGTGCTGTTTGAGATCAACAAGAGCCTATCCAAACATAATCTTCCCCAACGCAAAGCATAATCTTCCCAGCATCTTAACTTCAACCAACAAGGTGATGAATTCTTTGGCCATGGCAACCCAAGAAACAAAATTATGCAATGGCCCTCAATTCTGCAGTGACTGATAAAGTGGTGGGAAGTAAAAGAGGGGATGCTAAGGATTATACAGAGTTTTTTTTGACCACCCATAATTACAGAATTAACTGTTGATATTGTACATCAATCAGTCAATAAACATTTGTTACTTTTGCTTTTCATTTATTAAGCACCTACTGTGTACCAAGCACTATGTTAAGTGCTGGGGATAAAATACAAAAGAGAAAGACAATTCTAGATCTTAAGGAGCTTGCAGTCTAGTGGTGGAAGACCATACAAAAGGAAGCTAAAGAGTGAGGAGAGGGAAATGGAGAGGTAAGCAGGAACAGAGGGAGGGTTCTTGGCATGGGCATGCTAGAAGGGATACTGCAGAAGGGGCTAACCTTCTCCTTTCATCAGCTGCTTCACAGACCTGTATGTCTTATTGAAATATCTCTTCTTCTCTTTCTCTGGATTGCAGGAAGCAGGGATTGATTCTGGTTTTTTGTCTTTCTTATCCTTTATTTTGTCTCTCTACTATTCAGAAAGGGTTGCTGACCTTCAGTGAATTCCTGGTGGGAACAGGACACCATTCGTATGCTGGATTATACAAAGGAATATCATCCCAGAGATCCTGATGGATTCAGGAACATGCCTTCTAGGTGCCAGGGGTAGGACTTACCTTCAACCAAACTGTGACTTTCCCACCCTTTCTCTTTGGCACACACCTATACCCCTTTCAATGTCCTCTCCTTTGGCCTGCAGGTCTAACTCACCCAATGCTACTAAGCTTCTATACCTCAGCACCCAGTTCTGCCAATGGCAGAGGTTGCCCAGCTCTTTCACTGGCAAAGCTGTGGCTAGAAATCAGGTCTTCTGAGCCCTAAATCATTGTTCTGTCCCCCATATCACACAACTTCTCCTTCCTAGCCATCTCCAAAAGCAAGGATGGGCCCATGCTCTTTGTAGAGGAAAAGACTAGATGAATGGCTATGAATTGCAGCTTTTCTCTCTCTCATTGATTAGAATTCTAAGAGGAGGAGATGAAGTAAGAACATGACATGGCTTAAAACAAGGGCATCACTGGGAAAAACATGCAGCACACACACCCTTCCAATGGTTTGGTCATATTATCTTTGCCAACTTCTTTACTGAGTAAATAAAGGACTTGACACATATATTTAGAGCTAGAAGGGGCCTTAAAGCTTTCTAGTACAGTCTCCTCAAATTATAGATGAGGAACCTCAGATCCAAGTATTAGTTAAGTGACTTGCTATAAATATATATGTATTATATTATATATATAATAAAATAAATGTGTGTATATATGCATATTCACACATTTGTGTTAATTGTTAATATATTTTGTATACCAAACTCTTATAAGCAAAGTTTGATACAAAGTTGTTTTCCCATTTTCCTCTTTCCTTCTTATCCTAGGTGCATTAATTTTGTTTGTGTTGAAGCTGATCAGTTTCATTTAATTGAAAGTATTGGTTATAATTTCCTCTATCCCTTGTATCACTACCTACACAAAGCTGAGAAAGGTGTATGATTTCATTTTCATATGGTACTTCCTTTTATGGTACAACCTTTAATATTAATATTAAAATCATGTATCCATTTAGAGTATATTGTGAAATATGGTATAAGGTGTTGGTCTAAGCCCAGTTTCCGCCATACTGCTCTCCAGTTTTGCAGCAGTTTTGTTTTGGGTTTTGTTTTGTTTTTTTTTTAATCAAATAAAGATTGATCTTCCCTAAGTAATTTCTGTTTTCTGGTTTATTGGACAAAGCTATTGAGTTCCATTGTTTCTGATTCTCTTCTGCATAGTCTGTTCCATTGATCCATATTTCTATATTCTAACCAGTAATATAGCTTTGACAACTGCTGCTTTACAAATATAATTGAGGTCTGCAAGTACTATCTGTCCTTTATCCCTGCCTCTTTTCATTTTTTCCATCAGTATTCTTGATATTCTAATCCACCCCATCATCATCTTTTTGAAACCTAGTTTGGGGAGAAACAAACTGATAATAGCCCTCTACCCATTCCCTTACCTTCGGAATGACTCAGTCAACATTAACGAAACAATATGAGCTCTGCAGTCTCAGGATAGGATCACAGTAATGACAGAAAGGTCTGCATTTCCCTAAATGGATCTGGTCGGGGTTACTGGTAGTCTGTGAGTGGGCAGGCGAGTCTGCTGGTCTTACCTGGCCAGGCTCATAATCATCCCATACGTGAACTCAGCAGCACTGAGGTTGTTCCCATTCAGGGTGCTGAAAGTCAAAGCAAAGAAAAACTCATCAAAGGAACTAGTGACCCACAGTAAATGTTCCTACACAGAGCAAAATGAAACACAATTCAGTCTCAATCATTCATCCTCCTGTCCCATGAGCTGATCCTTTCTTGCCATACTCTCCTGATCCTGCCAAGGAATCAAAGAAATTTCCCCTGGATTCCTATACCCCAAACTCTAGACAAGTGTTATTCTTGTGCAGTTTACAGGTCAGGAAGAAGGTAGAGAGCTAGGAAGTCCTATGGGAAAGTCAAAAGTCAAATGAAAAATATTTTCCAAATTATTTGAGGGAGAAAAGATGGCAAGGGTGTAAACTCTAACCCCTTCTCTCTGACTCAGAGGGATGAGAGTCCCTCCACTCAGATAACTACAATAAAGAGAGGAGGTATAGCCAAAATGAAGTCCTATATAAACCAAAAACCAGGAATAGGTGGATACCAGATTCCAAGCAGAATACAATGTTGAGATGGTGCTGCAACAGCCTTAGAAAACAGTTGTTCTTACAAAAGCACAGTCTAATCTGTAACAGAGAAATGTTTCCAGACATAACAAGAGTCATGCGGTATAAAAAAAAAGGGATAAGAACTGTAATTTCACTTGTATAGAGAACTGCCTGGGGTGGAAATTGCTTCTACCAGTGCAGATGGCACCTTCTCTGCAATATGTAATCTCAAGAGAAATGTCTAGAAGACTGGAATGTTCATTGCAGAGGTAAAACTTCTACATCCTCTGAGTTTGAGATGCATTTTCTATCCACTCTGCTTCTTCTGTTTTGAAAAACATCTATTTTTATGCAAAACTTTTTGCCATTCATTATATGTATGCATCTGTCTTCTATCATCTCTTTAATCAAGGGTGTGAAGGACAGGTTTTTCCACTGGTGCACCAGTACGCTGACTGCCCACTCTCAACTTTCTAGGGTAAACCATGCTCAGAATGTGAAGTCCATAAAGAGGATAAAGGAACACCAGACTCTTTAGGTTAGCTAAAAGTGTTGAAGGAAGGAAGGAAGGAAGGAAGGAAGGAAGGAAGGAAGGAAGGAAGGAAGGAAGGAAGGAAGGAAGGAAGGAAGGAAGGAAGGAAGGAAGGAAAAGAGAAAGAAAGAGGAAAGGAGAAAGGGAAAAAGAAAGGAGGAGAAAAAAGAGAAAGGAAGGAAGGAAGAGAGAGAAGGAAAGGAAGGAAGGAAGAAAGAAAGAAATAGGGAGGGAGGAAAAAAGAAAGGAGGGAGGAAAGGAGGAAGAACAACTAACGTGTATATGGTGCTTTATGGTTTGCAAGTGCTTTTAAATATAGCATCTCATTCAATGCTTGCGGTTGCTGCTATATTATTATCCCTACCTCTTATGGACAAGAGCACTGAGAATAGTGTCAGAAGCTCTGAATTCAGGATGAATTGAACAACAGTGTTTAATTTTAAAGACCACAAAACGGGGCTTGCTTGTTTTTTTTAAGCTGTCTGAGGGGAAAGAGAGAATTAAGGAAGGAAAAGGGCTCCTGTTCAAAGGAGATAAAACAATAACAGGTGACAGAGGAAATCCAGAGCCCTTCCAGTCCTATTTATTTTTCCTAGCACAGGAATGATCCTTGAAATGGAAAGGACTGATCAGAACTAGCTAATCAGAAATTAAAATCCCAAATAAGTAAGGAGATATCAAGAAAGTACACAGCAGCCTTTGATGAATTTAAGTCACCAGTCCGACCCCTCACCATCCTGATGGCCTGTTCCAGGCACACTCTTCGGACTCTCAATGTGGTTTTAAAATGTGACTCCTGTATGCTGAGGCACGTGAGTGTCATAGTGACACTCACATACTTATGACACCATATATTTAGCCTAAGTGACAAATTAGGGAGGAAGGAGTTAGCAGGGAATGACTGTGATGGAAAAACTAAGTGTCAAAAAAATGTTTAATTAAGTAAATGAATGAATGAATGCATGAATGCATTCATGAATGAAGAATGGCTTCCAAAATTGAATTTAATTTGTCGTAATCAGCTGCAATTCTGACCAGCATAGATGACAGTCAAGCTGTTATTGCCTTCTCTAATCCTGGACCAAATATGCTCATAGAAATACAGTCATATGGGAACAAGCCTATTTCTGCACATGTGTCCAGGCCTACATTTAAACTGAGGTATCAGTTCTCTTGGTTCCTTGGGTATATGCAGCTGATGGGAGACAGAAGGCTGGATCAGATAACCTCAGGGACTATCAAGTTCTTTCCAACTCTGAGCAGCAGAGAGACATAGGAACCTCAAAGTCATTTATAAAAGTTACTGTACTTTATAAAAACTGTGTGTGTGTGTGTGTGTGTATGTGTGTCTGCTGCCAATCCCTTTCATTAGCCCATACTCACTTCATGACAAGTAGGCCTTTTCTCATTGCTGCTTCCAAGTCCACATTGCCTACCCTGGTGCTGGCCCTGCCCACCACCTGGAGCTTCTCAGCAGCATTGATGACGTCTGTAGTCACTGTGGTCCCTGAGCAGACAATCAGCCTCTCACAGTCCTGAGGCACAAAAAGAAACCCTGAAGATGGTTGTGAGGTCACATCGTGACTTACAGCAGCAACTGCAACAGAGATACCCACTGGGCTGCCTGCCCTTACATCCTCCTTCCTTCTCCCTCTCTCTCTCTCTCTCTCTCTCTCTCTCCTCTCTCTCTCTCTCTCTTCCTCTCCCTCTCCCTCTTCCTCCCTTTCTTTCTCCCTCCTTCCCTCCCTCCCTTTCTCAGTCCCTTCTCTCTTTCTCCTCTTCCTCTTTCTTCTCCTCCTCCTTCTTTCTGTCTCTCCTTCCCTCTTCTCTTTCTCTTCTCCTCCTCCACTTTCTCTCCCACTCCTCCTCCTCTTTTCTTCCTCTCTCCTCCTCCTCTGCATTCTCTTTCCCTTCCCCCTCTCATCCTCCTCATCTCTCCCCTTCCTCTCTCTCCCCTTCTCTTCCCCTCCCCTCTTTCTCTCCACCTTCCCTTTTTCTTTCTCTCCCTCTCCTAACCATATCTTCTAGAAAGGAGGAAAAGGGACAAATACCATCCCACATTTACATTTAGGCAAAGTAAGGCACACAAATGTCAAGTGTTTTTTGATCCATGGCCATATAGAGTGACAAAGCCAGGACACCTGCATTTCAGCTTCTTGAATTGAAGTACATCAACCTTTCTATCTCTTGCACTGAGGGAGTTCACAAATACCTACTGGCAAAAGTGTGCTGGAACAAGCTCATTTTAATTCTAGAGAGCTGACTGTTAAATTTTCAAGGTAAGCATTTACACTTCCAAAATCCACAAGAGCAATAGATCAGGGCTTGATTTGTTATTTTGCTTGGTTGTCTATAGACTTAAGAAAGTGATGAAGAAAATGTTAACAGAGCAGATTAAATTTAAGGCAAGTCTTTCATGTATTTTGGAGGAGGAGATGGGGAAAGCAGGATGTTAAACATTTACCTACACATTTCTGCACTGTCTAATATGTCCAGATGTATCCAGAGAAGGTCCGCTAAGAAAATAATCAATGAAAACAACTTCCAAAAGGAAAATATTTATACCAAAGTAGAAACAAAATAAGGGAAGAGAAAAGAGAATTTGAATGGAAAGTTATCATTGAATATTAAGCTAAATGCACATATGACAGGGAAGCAGACTTAGGGTCTTTTGTTCTAGTTTCAAGTGTCAATTCTGCTACTGGACTTCAAGAAAAGAAGTCAAACTTAATGGAGCCTTGGGAGGAGTTGATAATAAGAATTTATGGTAGGGAGAGAAGAAGGAAGGACAACTGAAGCAGGAAGCTGGAAGTAAAAGAGTTACATTGGGGAAAGGTGAGAAGGCCTGAGACACTACTTGCCCTCCCTATCACATGCGATGTATCTTCCTAGTCCCACGAAATGCACCCCAGTCTCATTCCTTGAATCCCCAGCCCATACGATGCACCTTTCTAAGACTTAATGTGATGCACTCCAGTCTCAGGCGTTGAACACTCACAGTCCCATGACACGAACCGCCTAGGTCTATGCATCCCAGGCCAACGAGATGCACCTCCCCAGTCCCACACAATGCCTCCCTCAGTCCCATGAGATGCACTCCCCCGACCCATTTTGCCTCCTCCCCAGTTCTAAGTAATTCAGAACGCTACCTTCCATCCTCCTCCCCGCCCTCCATTCCACACCGCGGACTCTGCGAGGATCAGAGTAAGAATGAGTAGAGCTGGCACCCGGGTTCGAGACGGGGGCACCGCCGAAAACCCGCCCAAGCAAGAACGCCTCGGCACAAAACAAGCGCAGCAGAAAATCCGCACCTCCGGCCCCCCGCGGCTACAAAGCCCTCAGGGTTCAGACACACAGAGCCGCTCGCAGTCTCAGCCAGGGCCCTGGCAGTCCCTAGCCCCGGAGCCCTGCAGCCCGAGCTAGCCCGGGATGCCAGGATGCAGCCGGGCCCCTTCCCGCGCTGCCACGTTACCTGCAGCTCGGCTACGAGCTCGTCTTTGCTGAGGTTCTGCTTCTCCACCACCTGCAGCCCTCCGTCCTCCAGGATCTGGCGGCAGCAAGGGTCCAGGCTGTCACTGATTAGGACCTTGCGGAGATTAGCAAAGGCCATGGTCACAGTCCACCTCCAGACTCGCAGACCAGCGCTCAAACTCAAATCACTTTAGGCGAGACTGACTACTCTAGCCCTGCAGGATCCTGTAACTAAAGATTCTCTTTGGGTTTGTTTTGATCTTTGCTTTCTCCATCTCATTGGACAAAAACTCTTCAAATCTCCATAGCCCCGCCTCCTCTTCACTGACTCCCCTCCCACCTCGAGTCCCTCCCCTCCCACGGCACCTTCACTTTATTACTCTTGTGGAGACTAAAGTTCCATTTCAGATCTTTTCTGCACCTGGTGCTCAGGTAAAATATAGACTTAAGTATGTTTATTCAACTGTTGTCTGAAATAACAGGAAAGGGATAACCTCAGTTGGTTCTTCTTCTAAGGGAAATGGGTCTTATTCCACTTTTCTCTTCCTAAAAGGTCAGACGAAAGTCATTCATTCTCTTACTCAACCAATATTAGCTCAGCTTCCCCCTATATGCCCAGCAATGCCAGTCACAGAACAGGAAAGACAAAGGCAGGGATTATTCCTGCCCAGAAGGAGCACAACATCCAAGGGCAGAGACTTTTTTTTTAATCATCCGATTTTACTTTTTTGGATAACAGGTGTTTTGGATTTAGTTCTGAGCACATTTTTAAAAGAAATTAACAAATGAGACCTTGTATCAAAATATGATAACTAAATTTAGAGTTTAGGAATCTATATCATAGAAGAAATAGTTCAAAGAAACAGCAGTGTTAAAGATAAAACCGTTTTAAGGAAGAGGACAGGTGATAACCTTTCAAATTTGAAGTCTCAAAGTAAGATCCATGTCACCCTTCATAGACCATCTCTTTGCCCATAGGAGCATTCTTCAGTGGAACTTCCCGTCCCTACCAAAGCAGTGGCTCCTTTTTTCTCCCTCTTTTCAGTTGTTCCACATTCCTCCTCACTCACTCTCCATAGACTTTCTCTTTCTGAGACCATAGGAGTCATCTTCCCAACATTGATTGCTAGCCATTGCATTCACCTTGGCTCACCACCTACTACTCTTCTCTATCCCCTGCTTCTCTCCCTCTTTCTTGTGCCCTCTCCCATTGTAAGGTAGTTCCACCAAAAAACAAAAACAAAAACAAACAAAAAAACACTGGGTCACTTGTAGACAGGGTGTCACCAAATTCTATTCATAATGTCTGTGTCTGCCTCTTCACTACTAACCTCTACCAGTTTGGCAGAGACTCTTAAAGGGCATATAGGCATGAAGACTTCAACCAGATAAGAGGCATAGACTAGCACAGGACATTTCAGTATTAAATTTAAAAAGACTGATAGAGACAATAATCAATCAAGTACATATTCAGGTCCCACTACATGCCAAGCACTCTAGATTAAAGAATGCAAATACAAAGAATGGAACAATCCCTACTCAAAAGAAGTCAGCATTCTAATGGGAAAGAAAACAAACTCATATATCTATATCTATACATATGTATATATATATATATATATATATATATAGTATAAATGTTGTCATTCAGTTGTGTTTAACTCTTTGTGACCTCCTTTGGGGTTTTCTTGGCAAAGATACTGCACTGGTTTGACATTTCCTTTTTCAGCTCATTTTACAGATAAGGAAACTGAGGTAAACAGGGTTAAGTGACTTGCCCAAGGTCATGCAGCTATAAGTGTCAGAGGTCCGATTTGAATTCAGGATCTTCCTGACTTCAAGTCTGGCATTCTATCCATTGAACCCCCTAGCTGCCTCTACAGCATAAATATAAAGTTATTAACACCAAACTTAAGAACTATTAAGCACAAGGTGGTTTGGGAGGCAGCATGCTAGAAGTCAGGGGTAGCAGGAAAGGCATCATGCAGAAGACAGTACTCGAGGAGGGTTATAAATTTAGATCTTTGCAGGTTTTTACACTGCCAATTGCCCTTTTCTCTTTGATGCTCTCTTCTCTAGATTTTCATGACAGTATTGGATCTCGGTTCTCCTCCTACCTATCTGATGGACTATTCCTTCTTAGTCTTTTCTGTTGAATCTTTGTTGAGGCCATGCCCACTAATAGTAGGTGTCCCCCAAGGTCATCAGGAACCCTCTTTTCTTCTCCCTCTCAATTATTTCAATGGGTGATTTTATTAGCTTCCAACTTCATCATCATCTCTGTGCTGATGATTCTCAATTCTACTTATCCAGTCCTAATTTCTCTGCTAACCTCTAATCTCCTATCTCCAACTGCCTATTGGATATTTGGAAGTCTATGTCCCATAACCATCTTAAATATGTCCAAAACTGAGTTCATCTCCCCAAACTCTCCCCTCTTCCCAACTCCCCTATTACTCTTATCGGTACCACAATCCTCCCAGTCAACCAGGCTCACCTCCTAGGTGTCACCCTACACTCCTCACTCTCTCACACCTGTATGCAATCTGTTACCAAGTCCTTTTAATTTTAACTTTGTAACATCTCTCATAAATACCTCCTTCTCTCTGATGCTAGCACCACTCAGGTATGAGTCCTTATCACCTCACACTTGGACTATTGCAATAGCTTTCTGGTTGGTCCCCCTCCTTCAGGTCTCTCTCCACTTCAGTTCATCTTCCATTTAGCTGTTGAACTGATAGTCCTAAAACTCAGGGCTGACCTTGCCACTCCCTTCTATTCAATAAACTCCAGTAGCTTCCTGTTACTTCCAGGATCAAATATGGTTGATGCTCAGTCATCTCAGTCATATCCAACTCTTTGTGAACCTGTTTGAGATATTTTTGGCAAAAATACTGGAGTGATTTGCCATCTTCTTCTCCAGCTCCTTTAACAGATGAGGAAACTAAGGAAAAGAGGGTTAAGTGCCTAGGGTCACACA
Source organism: Notamacropus eugenii (assembly GCF_028372415.1). NCBI lineage: Eukaryota > Metazoa > Chordata > Mammalia > Diprotodontia > Macropodidae > Notamacropus > Notamacropus eugenii. The sequence continues at coordinate 299,822,009 of NC_092873.1, forward strand.
GCTAGGAAGTGTCTGAGGTCAGGTTTGAACTCAAAAAGACAAGTTTTTCTGATTCCACATCCAGTACTCTATCCACTCTAGCTACCGCAAAAAAGAAAAGAAAGTTTTTGTCACCAAAGTCATCGGTACCATCAAATAGTTCAACATCAGAAACAGATGTAATTTTATTAGTAGAAGTGATATAAAAGAAGAGGCATCACCATCAGCTCTGCAGCTTCTCCCTAAGGAACATAGGACCTTTCCAACTTGCCCCTGAAATCTTGCAGGTGGGTTGTCTTCCCCACTAGAAGGGGAACTTCTTGAGAGCTGGAGTGACTTACTTTTCTTTTTGTATCCGCAGAGCTTAGCACATAATAAAAGCTTAATGAATACTTCATTCATTCATCTCTTCATTTTACTAATAAGGAAATTAAGTGCTTGCCCACACAGGTAACAGGAGCAGATCCAGGCTTCCAAGCCAGTTCCTCCAATTCTAAATTCACTCTTCTTGCTCATACGTCACCTACCTACTTCCTTGGTATAACTCCTGTTTTCCCAGATTGGAAAAATGAGTTTCAGAGAGGTAAAGGTTCTGACCCAAGGTCTGCTAATGTCAGAACCAGGGACAGAATCAGAATTCCAGGAGGACTCTTATTCAATCGGTAAATGGTTCTGTCTTTGTTGTGGCACTAATATGACTTCTCACGTGCTCAACTTCCTGGACTAAATACTTAGAAAACTTCTTCCAACTCTAAAATTCTCTGATTGGAAGACAATAAATTTAGAGTGTGGAAAGAGACATCCATCTATATTTTTGTGTATAGCCATTGAAGGAATTTGTTTTGCTTAACTATACATATTATAAGAAAGTTTTTTTCTTTTCTTTTTTCCCCCAATGGACTAGGGGGGATGAGAGGAAGAGAAATTAGATTTTTCTTCATTTAAAAGAGAGGAGGGGGGAAGTGTTAGAGATGAGGAATGCTACATCTATTTTCAAGTGAAATCACTATATTGTGATACAGATGTATTCACTGTAGAGTTTTACTTTGTTGTAAGAGATCTTTCATGAAGTGAGAATAATCTGTAAATGTATGTAATGTAAAAACAAAACACACACCACTGAAAGGGACCCAAAAAAAAAAAAAGAACTTAATTCCTTTACAAATACACACACATTTGCAATTATACATATATATAAAAGCATTCTACAAATACTTCTATTGATCAGTTCTTTCTCTGAATGCAGATAGCATCTTCCTTCATAGGCTCTTTGTAGTTAATTTGGTTATTTGTGATAGTCAAAATGACTTAGTTCTTTAAACAATATTGTTATCAATGCATTCAACTAACTTTATTAAGCATTTAAAAGAAACAGCAAGTTGTACATAATAGATTTTCAGTTTCGTGTGCAATCTTCTACTGTTCTACTATGTTATTGAAATGTTTGTTTTATTTCTTAAGTTCAGAATAAAATAAATACATTTTTAAATGAAGAAAAAAAAAACCTCATCCATGTCATGCAAAATATCATGTCTAGGACTGTGGTCCTGAAGTCCACATTCTGAGCCAAAAGTTCTGTGGTCCTTAGGGACTTAGGTCCTCTATAAAATCAGTATTCCAAAGGTATGTACATATTACCCAACCATCATTTCCAACCCACTTTGTGTCTACTGTTTATTATTTCATGTTTGTGGTCTTACTATTGATGCTTCTTTCAACATGAGTCTTGGAGCATTAGAATTTCACAGCAAATTGTGCAATTTCCCTGCTATTGAGATACCTAAAATCATTTGGCAGCTCTGTGGAGACTGGAGAACACAATTCTTTACCAAGAACATAACTGAGGCAAAACAGACATGAGAAGCACCTGCATATACAGAACCAAAGTTGTATTTTCTTTTCTTTTTTTAATTTTCAAAATTTTCCCGCACTTAAGATTTTATTCTTTCCAATTACATGTAAAGATAGTTTTCAGCATTCACTTTTATAAGAATTGAGTTCCAAATTTTTTTCCTTCCCCTCCCTCCACCAAGATGACAAGTAATCTGCTACAGATTATACGTGTGTTTTCTTTCCTTTAACCTCTCAGTGAATGTTTCGCCAATGGGTAGGAAAGAGGGTAGCAATATGAGGAAAAGGGGAATCCCTATAGCCTGACTTAGAACACCTGAAATTCCGAGCAATTCATCCAGCCTTGAAAACCATGCTTTGTCATGTTTAACTGCAATAACGACTCCTTTCCCACTGCCAGTCACGATCTGTTTCCTCCTAGAGTCCCTATTATATCCAATACAAAACTCCCTCCACCACCCCCACCATTTGCCAGCTCCAGCCCCTTAGCCACAGTCTGTCTACAGACCACAGACCCAAATCAGTCCAAATCAACCCCCTCCTCTCATCAGCTTTTAAAGCTGGAACAGTTTTGCCCCTTCTCTGTCATTTAAAAATCTTTGTATGTTTCTTTTAAGCTCATAGTAAGTGCTTAACAATTATTTGTTGATTACCCTCAGAGGCCAATAAATGTCTCCATATTATCTCCGGGATCATTTGGGCTCTTTATAATTTTGCCCTTCCCCCTCTTTCTAATCTTACTCTTTGCCTAAGATCCACCTGTATTTATCTATGTATTAGTCCTCACACATGATGCTCTATATACTCTCTGTGCCTTTTTACTAGCTATCTCCCATGCTCAGGACACTCTTCTTCCTCAATCTAGTCTCTTAGAATTTTCTGACTTTCTTCAAGACAATTCAAATATCACATTTTGCATGAAACCTCAATCAGTCAATAAACCTTCATTAAGCATGTACTATGTACCAGGTACTTCTCTCTGACCCCACAGATGAGTTTTGCATCCTTCATAGCTGCCTTCCATCTACTCTGCAATTATCTTGTTTGTAGGGGCAATTAGGTATCCAAGTGGATAGAGCATGGGCTTGGAATCAGGAAGACTCATCTTCCTGAGTTCAAATCTAGCCTCAGGTACTTATTAGCCGGGTGACCCTAGACAAGTCATTTAACCCTCTTTGCCTCAATTTCTTTATCTGTAAAATGAACTGGAAAAGGAAGTGGCAAACCACTCCAGTATTTGGAGTATCTCAGTATCTCCATCCCTACTTGTGTATGTCATTTCCCCCACTAGAAGGTAATTTCCTTGGAGGCAAAGACTTCTTTTTTTCTTTTCCTTAATATTCTTGGCTATTAGTACAGTGTTTGGCACAGATTAAGTCCTTAATAAATACTTGTTGATTGACTGATTGCTTTTATAATTCATCTTCTTCCAGGATGCTCAAAAGTCACCTGCCCCAACTTTACCCCCAAAGCAATGTTCCATAGGTATTAGTGCCCTAAATATGTGTTGACTGACTAAATAAATAAATCAACTGTGCTGATCCAGAAAGAACTTTTTTTGGTTCTCTGATTTTTTGACATGAAAATTCAGTTTCTCCAAGTTTTCTTTTTAACACACACAGTAATCCTTGACTATTTGAGGTAGAAGGAAAAAAAGCATGAATCACCCCCAAGGCAGTAGAAATAGGATATGAACATAATAACTCAAACGAGTCATGCGGAAGAGAAATTAAATTTTTCATTTGTCCCAGAAGGCAGAACCAGAAGCAATAAATAGGTGGAAAGTAGCCGAGGCAGATTTAAGCAGCCATTTAAAAATCCATTTTAATTTCTAATTGATCTATCTATCCTTATTGAAAGTCTTTTTAAAAAGAGCATCACAAAAGAAAGCGCTTGATCATTACAAACGTGACTGAGAAGCAGAAAAAAAGGGACTAACTTGTCTAGAAAGATACTTAATGTAATAATCTGAAATAATTAGTGAAAGTACCAGAAACCAAATAATTGAATTTGACCTTCAGTGGTAATAATAATTATCAGTAAAATGGACAAATTCTGAGGCAAAATTCTGAAAGAAAATTAAGTGATTGTAAACCTCCTCCCCAAAAACATAGGCACACATGCACTTGCACAAACATATGGAATTCTCATTACAGCGAAGGGAAAATTTCCCACTATGTAGTGGGGAAAAGCACAGGGTGCTTTTTGACTCTAAAGTCAAAAGATCTGAGTTCACATTCCAGCCCTGATGATAATTTAGCTATGGGCAAATAATTTCACCTTCAGGGCCTGGGTTTCCTCATTTGTAATGTGCAGGGATAAAATAACCTCTTAGGTCCCTCTCAATGCTATAAAATCTATGACCTATGAAATGCTTGGGTAAAAGTTGTGTGGGTAGAATAGAAGCTTGGCACTCTTGAGCCAGGATGTGGGTCCAACCACTGTGATAAGTTCCATGGCTGACCTCCCAGTTCAGTCAGAACAGAAGGTGGGATGTGGGGTCATTGTTAGAACTTAACACCCTCCTTGCTTGTCACTGCTATAGTCATGTGATTGAAACCAGACTGGTACTGCCAGGGACAGCCACTGAGCAAGTTCCTCCAGCTGCCTTCCTGCCTTCTCTGATCTTAAGTATCTTTCCTTTTTTTGGGGGGGGGGGGGGGGTTAGGGGAGACACTTAGAGGAATCCAAAGAGGGTTTAAAGTATTTTTCCTTTCCCTCTGGCTCTCCTCATTCCATTGCTCTTCTAGTCAGTAGATATGGCCCCTAGACATGATTTTCATTCCTTGATATTTCACCCTTCTTATATTCCATAATGAATGGATCCCAGACAGGAAGTAGGAAAAGATCTTAGAGCCAAACCTCAACCTTAGCCCCAGTCCTAGCCCCAGCCCACTTGGAATTTTCTTCTATTTTTTCTACAATGTTTAAACCTTAAATTTTTGAGCTAGTAGCATCCCTACTGACACTGGTCTGTAGGGAATTATAAAACCAAAGAATCTCAAAATTGGAAAAGATCTCAGAAATCAAGTCCAATTCATGAAAACCTGTCTTCTCTACAACATCTGCAAATCATCAACCAGGCTTTGCCAGAAAACCTCAAAGTGATGGAGAAACCACTAGCTTTATAGGGAGACCATTTCTAATCTTAAAGGTTTGTTTTTTTTTTCAGAGATAACTCTGGGATTTTGATCCTTTGTGAAAATGGTGCCACCACCTACAGAACTTGAGAAGTTTGAGGTGAGACTAGAGAAAGTTTGAATGAAAAATAATACCAGTTTGGGATTTGCTAATTTTGAGATGCTAGTAGATATAGACATAAGAGATTTTCAGACTGAGGGTCAGGGGAGAGAGTAAGTCTAGGGATCTAGATTTAGAAGTCATCTGCATAAAAGTGATTATTGAACACAAGAGTGTTATTGTGATCACCAAAGGAGAATCTCTCTCTTTCTTGTCATCAACCTTCCCCTCTTTGTTAGAAAAAAAATGGAAAGGAAGCTAGGGCTGATATTTAAGGGATGGTTAGCTGGTAGATCATGTTAGGTTTTTCAAGGTAAGGAACTTCACTCGGCTGAATCAAGTTGAGGTTTCCTCAATAACCGTCCTTGTTGAACATCCTCCTCCTGATATGGCTAAATAAATCTCTTTTTTGTTAACCGCTGAATGGCCTAGTAGAGATTCATTTTGTTCTAATATTTAACCAATCTCAGAAACTTCCTAGCTATGTGACCCTAGACAAGTCATTTAGCTTCTGTGTGCCTCAGTTTCTTTATCTGTAAAATAACGATAATAGCACCTCTCTTCCAGAGTTGTGAGGATCAAATCAGACAATATTTGAGAGTACTTAGCACAGTGCCTGATAGACAGTAGGTATTTAATAAATGCTTGTTTCTTTCATTTCTAAGAGAGCTGACAGCTAGCATCCTATTTTTTCATAAGTAATCAAGTGGCTGATCATTCATACTGATCATAGAATGCTGCTTATTAAGGCATGGTGGTGCTGCGTAGTATGCTTTGAAAGGTTCTAAGAAGTCCTCCCCTCCCTCCATCTCTACCTACTTCTGTGAAATTCTGCCATTGTAAATTTTTGCCTCTGGATTTGAGTGGCTTTGAGCCTTGAAGTGTCCTCTTAGTAACATCCAAGTGGGAAGTATGACGGTTTGCTGAAAAAGCACAGCCCTGAGAAAATGGGGGAAAAAGAGGAACGTGACAGAAAGAAGGAGTTGGTGAAACCCAGGAAGAGGATGTGGAGGAAGTAAGATGAATTTTGCCTACTTCACAACTTTGCATTGGACTCCGGAAGTTCTTGAATGCCCATGAAGGTAGGGAAGAGGAGAAGACCTTTAAAACTATGCACTCTTGTTCCAAAACCTTTCTGACATAACAAATCCTGGCTTCTCTCTAAGTCATATTCCATTCTTTTCCCTCAATAAACATATATAAAAATTTGCTGAACAACCAAGATGGAAAATGTGAAACATGCTATTTTTTTCTCAGAGAAAGGGCAAAAAGAACCATGGGAACCACGTTGGTCCAATGTCCTGTGTTCAAATGCTCATAATAACAAGGGCTGAGACTTTTAAAAGGTGTTAGTCAACTCTGCCACCCTAGGTACCATCATACCTAATACCAATCTTTAAGACCTCAAAGCTCATTAGGAGACCCACTCAAGGGTATTGCAGTAATTATTTTCTCTGTGTTCTTAGGTTTGTTCAATTCAACACACTTTTTTCACATTTTTAATTTAATATATTTTTATTTAGTTCATTACATATTTCCCGATTACTTGTAAAAGAATTCTAACATGTAGAGAAGAGATACTCAAATTAATAAGGGTTCTAAACCAGCACACTTATAGGAAAATCTGACAAGGCATGACTAATATTTCTTTAGCCAATCTTAGAACAATTCTTTACACATCTAATTGAAATGACTTTGAATGATTGATTGATTGATTAATTCAACAGAGATGTCTATGCATTTTCCACACCTAGTCCACTCCTTTGATTTATTTAATCAATTGAGAAAGTAGGGATGACTTGTCAACCTTACATCTGCAACTTGGAGTCTTAAAGAGTTGCCTAAACCACTGAGGTTAAATGAATTTCCCAGGATCACATGATAGAATACGAATCAGAGGAAGGATTTGAACCCAAGCTTTCCTAGCTAGCTCTCTAACCATTATATCACCTTTGCATCCTACAGATATCATGACACATGGCCCTGAGATGTGGAGGGGAAAAGAAGGAAGGAGAGAGGGAAGAGGACAAAAGAGAGAAGAAAGAGAAGACAAGAGTGGTGACAGTAAAAACAATTCTTCTTGACCTCCCTGTATCACTCGATATTGTGAACCACACTTTTTACTGGCTGCTCTCTCCTTTTTTAATTTATATGACACCACCTCCGCTAATCTACCAGAGCTCTGGCTCATTCTCCTTTGCTGGATCACAAGCCATATAATTCTTTCTAAGTGTGAGTGTGGTCCAGGGTTCTGTCCTGTGCCCTGCTTTCTTCTGTATACATTATCAATTGACAACCTCATCAGCCCCAGGGGTTCAATAAATCTCTATTCAGATGAATCTCACATTGAATAGGTTCAATTCTAATCTCTGTCCTGTGCTCACCTCACCAACTGTACAATGAACATTTCAAACTGAATTATCTCAAAGCAACATGTCCAAAATGAAGTTCATTGTCTTTCTGACAAAACCCATTTCTCATTGGAACTTCCTTATTTCTGTCAGTTACCATTGTCCTAGTCACTCAGGTTCCTGACTCCTTATTCCCACTCACTCCACAAATCTAGTTGCTGAATCTTGTCATTTCTATTTTCATAATGTTTCTCACATCCTTTTCTCTACTGATGTTGCAACACCCTAGTGGCCTGAACTACTCCAGTAACATCCTGTTGAGTCACCATACCTCAAATGTTTTCTCTCCCCAATCCATCCTCCTCACAAAAAACAAAGGTGATTTTCTTAAAGCACAAGTCTGACAATATCACCTCCCCACACCCACCCCCTACCCTCAATAAGTTCCATTAAATTTTGATTATCTCTAGGGCCAAAGACAAGCCCCACTTTTGAAAGCAAAAACCCTTTCCAAGCTGGCCCTAACTTACCTATCCAACTTTATTATGTAGAGTAGAATGGAGTGGAAGAGGGCACCTACTTTCAGCTCAACCAAGAGAGAGAAGGGATGAATCTTTACACACAAACTTAATTGGACTAATGCTGTATAGAAACTGAGTTAGGTTTTGAGCCTAATCCCTTCCCCTACCCCTAGTCCCAAAATAAGGTCATATATGGCAGGAATTATGCCTGCAAGGGCATAGGAAAAACGTATGTTTATTTTTTGTATATCTTTGAAGTAAAGGGCTCTTTGTAAAATAATAATAGAGTCATTAAATGGAACTGGCATGCTATTCATTGGCCCCATAATATAGCCACTGGGGGCTTAGGCTGATGCCAGAGAACAGAGACATTCCACCAAATGGAATGGCAAGGGAGAAATGTAGTCTGCCTACCCCTGAGAAACTAAGGAAGCCCGGGACACACATGTCACATGTATGTAGGCATATATGCAAACATAATAAATGTACTGTCCTGTGTCCTGTGTGAATATATATGCATGTTTATTTGCACTGCATACATGTGTATACTATATCCATATGTATACTGTGTTAAATGGTATATGTATGCAGACACATATAGAGAAACAGCTCTATCAATTGATAGATGGATGATAGATAGATCCCATTGATCAGCATGTATTCTAAATAATTCAAAGATAGAAAATAAGAAATACGTGTATTTGTATGTATCATATATATAGTCCCCAAGTAAACATTATAAAAACATTCATTTTACATATGTATCTGTACTTTATGTACCTACCCATGTGTATATATGGTCAGTGAAAATACATGTATGTGCATGTGTGTCACAGTGGAAAGTGTACCATGTCTGGAATTAGGAAGACTCATCTTCCTGAGTTCAAATCTAGCCTCAGGCACTTACTAGTTGTATGACCCTGGGCAAGTCACTTAATCCTATTTGCCTCAGTTTCCTCATCTATCAAATGAACTGGAGAAGGAAATTGCAAACCATTCCAGCATCTTTGCCAAGAAAACCCCAAATAGGGGGTCGCATAGAGTCAGACAGGACTGAAACAGCTAAACAAAAATATATATGTACATACATATGCCTAAATGTGTATACGTATGTGTATACATATACAGTCAAGCATGGATATATATACTCCCAAATATATGAATGTGTCTGTGTATATATATGTATATGTATACATATACATATACATACACACATATAATTAGGATATTTAGAGATTTCATATCAGAAAAGAAATGTAAACAAAGTAAAACAATGATTAAGGACCAGTCAAATGGATTGTAATACATGAGTATAATAGAATTTTACTACATCTTGAAAAACATGGTACCTCAAATCTACAAACAAGAGAGGAAGGTTCATTTTTTTCACCTCTTCTCTGGCATTGAGTGTAATCACTCTACAAAATACTAGGTTTTGCTTGTTTTCTTATTGTTCTTGGCATTACACTATTGCAGTAATTTTGTATGCTATTTTCTTGGTTCTGTTTGCTTTCCTTTGTCCTTTCAAATCCATCCCACTACCTCAAATAGAAGTGGTGACAATGGACATTTTTGTTTCACCCCGGAATTTATTGGAAAGGGTTCTCTAGTTCATCTGTCTTATAAATAGTGGTAGCTTTTGATTTTAGATAGATACTATTTATCATTTCAAGGTAAGCTCCATTTTTTCCTATGCTTCCAATTATTTTAATAGAAACAAATGCATTTTGTCAAACTCTTTTGCTGCATCTATTAATGTAATCATATGATTTTTTTATTAATATGGTTATGTTTATTGTTTTTCTAATATTAAAACTACCTTCCTTCATTTATATACTCTTTCCTCTCCTCCTGTTCCCGAATGTGTATCTTTGTTGAGTTGAATTAAACTCTTGCTGTATGTCCATGTGTGTGCAGCTGGTTTGGTAGTGGTGGTTCTGGTCTCTTTTGACCAGTTAATTTGAAAGTCATATTCAAGTTATGCCCACTCCCTTCACTCCTTGCCTGTTTGCATATAGGTCTATTTGCATAACCTGATAATACATCATAAGTCCTTCTATCTTTCCCCCCAGTTTTCCTTATGTATCCTCTCCTCTCTCCATCTCTTTTCTTTTTTCTTACAATATCTTTAAAATATAACAAAGGTATTTATACCTATTTATATATTCTGTCTCAATTGACTCCCTCTCTGATCCTTTTTGACATAAGGTTTCTAAAAGAACTTTTTCACATCCCTCCTTTCCATTCAAATATAAACAGATATTATTTATGAGGACACAATACTCTCTCAGAGGAAATGGTCTCCCTGTCCACCAACTCCCTCCAGAATGGACCATTCATAAAATCCCCATATCCCATTACAGCAGATATCTTTCCACCCATGGGAATAATATTTAATGGGATATCATCCCCCAATTGGGTCAAGATTTCCCACTTTCTTTCTTCCTATTTCAGTACCTTCCTTTGTCCCTTCATCCATCTCCTGTAGCTCCTGTTCTGATCATAGTTTACCTATGACCTTGATTAGGGGACATCACATACTCTCTTCTTTCCTCCAGCACCTGTTCCTCTTTTTTGTACCTTCCCATTTTCAATCCAGTCACACACTGTCTCTCTTGTAAGGGGGATTAGGATCCATCATGTTTCTGGTCTGGTAGTTCATTGTCACTTCTCCTATTTCTTTAAATTCTATTCTGTATTTCTAAAACGTCTCTGTGTTGCATTTTTTTCTCTTTCTTAATAAGTATCTTTCTAATTAAAAAAATTTTTTTATAGTATCTACAGCTGGGGAAATTTATTAAATTGCCTATTCTTTCCTTGATATTATTTATTTACTTTTGTGTGTTTGTGTTTTTTGAGGGTGTTTGTAAGTTAAATAATCTGTTCACATATTTTTTATAACAACTATTCAAATGTCTCTTTTTTGGTGCATGTCAATTTTTTTTCATTGACAATAAGGCTTAGGTTTTCATCCTATGTCATCTTGTCCTTTGTCTTGATCTTCAGTTTTGTGGATATGCTATTCCATTGTTTTCTGCAGTGTCTGGTGAGTGTCTTTTATTATTTGAATTTCTTTCTTTTTTTTTTTTTTACATTTAAAGGCATATCTCCTGGTTCCTTACAGAATTTGTTGCTTGTCATTGAAATAGTTCAGTTTGACCATGCTGTGTCTTTGAATTGAAACTATAAGAATTGTTCTAGTGGCAATCTGTGGATTATTTTGATAGGCTTCTAGTTCTCTGTTTTTAGGAGCTCTGGTCAGTTTTCCTAGATAATTTATTAAATTGTATTCAGGTTATCTATCATATTTTTCTGGGATGCCTCGGATTCTTAAGTTAATTCTGTACATCCTATCTTTGAAATCAGTATACATTCTTCTATAACAATCAATTTTATTTTTTAAATTATTACATGTTGTCTCTATTCTTCCAGAAGACATTGTAAGTCAAAATAAGTCAGCATATTTGCATTTCTAATCTGTTATTCTCTTTTGATTTTTTTGAAGAGATTCATCACCTTGGTTTCTAGTTTTTCTATTCTGCTAATTATTTCTGCTCTGAAGAAACAAAATTTTCCATTTGCTCACTCTCATCTTTTTCTCTCAAGATTCTAATTTCTTTTTTCAACCATTCTGGAATGGCTTACTGTCATTCCAAGCACTCTTAGGAATCAAGAGGATTCTATTTTAAATCAGGTCTTGCTTCAGTTTCTTTGTCTTGCAATATTTATTTAGATTAATTTGTAATCCCTTTTATGTTTTGGTATTCATCTTCCCTTTGAATTTTAGTATTTTCTCTGTTGATTTCTACTTGTATTCTAGATTGTTAACTAAATTTTCTTCTTTTTACTTTCCTTGATTTTAGTGGTTTTAGCCTTTTTAAAGTCATATGTCCCATTGCTCATTTTCTTAGTTTTCTCCCCTTTTATTGTGGTTTCAAAGCTGTTTCAGCCTCCTCCCAAGTTGGGAAATTTATGGCATTAGTTTGTGTCCCAAACAGCTTCTGGGGGGGAAATAACTGTCCCTTGATAGATTCTAGTCTGCTTTTCTTCAGCCCTGGTACAGCTGGGTATCCTGGACTTGCCCCAGTTCCCTCTGTTCTTTAGTTTTCTGTCTTAGCTGAATTAATGTTTGCTGCTTTTCACAAGGTTGGGGGAGAATGGTTACTCCAGATAGCAGGAAACCCAATATACTCCTGTTGTCACTTCTTGTATACCTCATATCCCTGGGAAGAGTTGATGTCCAGAATCAGATGAAACAGGAAGCTTGGGGAGGAGCATACATCGGGTATCACAGAAGAGACTCCAACAGGATGCAAATATCCAAGTGAGTCAACTCAACTCAATTTGTACACTTCACTAGAGCAGGGGTGCTGGTAGGGGAGGGCTATTAAATAAGAACTTTAAAGTTTAATATTTTCCATTGTTAATTCATATTGTTGGATTTATTATTTTTCTGTCCTGTGGAAACAAATGTAATTGACCTACTTCTAATGAATAATTCCTCTCTCTCTTTTTTGAAAGTTAATGGAGACTGAAGAAAATGCATAGTTCATGTTTTTGGTGATGTGACCAGAAGCCTCCTTTTTTCTTTACTATACTGTCTCAAATCCGGCACTATTGATTTAATGACATTTGGGGAAAGGAAAGGAAGAATACATGCCTGCAGGCCTCAGGGAAATAGAATGTGGCCTACTGGATTTGAGGAGCATTAAGGATTAGAAATATGACTTGAATTTTTCACAACATTATAAGGGTCTTTTCCATTGCCACTAACATTGTGACATTCCATTGCTGACACAACAATATACATGGATAAATCTAGGTTGCCTCCTCCAAATTACTCAGCTTTCAAAGGCAGAGAGAGAAGGACAGAAACAGAGAGAGAGAGAGAGAAAGAGAGAGAGAGAGAGAGAGAGAGCACAGTCTTTGCAGCTGTGCATAAACTGGTCAAAGATGATTCATTTATCAGTAGTCAAGGCAATAAGCACTCAGTACCAGCAAAGAGTCCATAAACTTGAGACCTCCCATTCATGGTCAATTAGACCTTTTATGAACATAGTCCCTTTAATTCACTGAAGTCATCTGTCATATTTGGCTATACCTGCAGAGCTGGAGTGACAGTTATATCTGAACAAGATACAGCTCTGACAAATAGGAGCTCCTCTCTCTGCATATGAGTACATTGTTAACTGTCCTATTCTAGGGTCACAGCTAAAGTAACCACTTCAGGACAGCACTTAGTATATATGTCCCTAGAGATATTTGGGAGCCCTGATGGTCTACTCCTGTTGTTTGAAATTAAAGGTTCTCAGAGAATTGGTGAAGCCTTGGTGAAGGTATTGATAATATATAATAAATGCAGGTTCACAAAAACAGTATACAATATAATCATTAGCTCACAAAGTATTGTTCCATGAGATCTCACCTTTAATCCAACCCTTGTGTTGTGTTGGGTGAAGACTAGAATTTTTTCCCTCCAAGATTAAACTGGAATAGAATGGTGAATACCTGATGGGGTAAGGAAGACAAGAATCTGTGAATAGAGGGCCATGGACTCAGGAGACAGCTCCACACTACTCCTGCCAGTACTTTTTAAGTATCAATTTGAATCTTACCAAAGCCTTGAAGAAATTTGAACCATTTTTTAAAAAAATTAACTAGCATCATTTTCTCTCCCTTTTACTCTCCTGTATATTTATTTCAAGGTATATTGAATAGCTTTAATACTAGTTGCCAATGGCATGATGGACAGAGAAATCTACTCATCTCCTCCTTAATATCAAAGGAACTGGAGGCCTCCCATTCCTCTGAGTGTGAGTGTGTTTGTGTGTGTGTGTGTGTGTGTGTGCATAGGAATTGGGCAAGACTAATTAAAATGCACGCACACAAAATAGCTGCCTGAGGGAACTGGACATGTGATAGCCAAGCATGTTTTGAGTGTAAACTGGGCAACCTTCCCCTCTCTCCATATTCTCAGCTGAGAATATTGCCATTATATTTTAGTGAAAAAAATAGATGTCATTCTCCCAGAGTTTCTTCCATTCCCTTCCTTATGTCATGCAACTCATCTGCCTTCGGCCACTATTTTCTCATTTACCTTGTCTCAAAAGAAGTGGTCCTTCTCCTTCCTCGAGCAAGCCCCTCTACATGCACTAGTGATCCCATTTTATCATGTCATCTCTGCTGATTGCCCCTTCCCTCTTCTCCACATTCTCACAATCTCTTCTTATCTATTAGCTGCTTCCCTTGAGAAGGCTGTCTATAATAAGTATTTCTACTTTCTTTCCTTTCCCTCTTCTTAACCCTCTGTAGTCTGGCTTCTAACCAATCATTCAACAATTTAAAAATTATCTTTTAATCATCAAATTAGATAGCCTTTTCTCAATCTTCATCCTTCTTACTTCTCTGTAGCCGTTGACACAACACCCAGTTCTGCTCCTATTAGTCTGATGACTCCTAAACCTCCTGTACTGCATCTTCATCCAGGGCATGTCTAGTAAATGCTCTTTCCCCTTCTCCCTCTATAATACCTTGCTTGGTGATCTCATCAATTCCTATTGATTCTATGCCCTCTGTGTCCATAGATTCTCTATATTTGTATATAGTTGTTTGCTTCTTGTGTCCCCAATTAGGCTGTGAGCTCCTTTAGAGCAGGGAAATTGTGGTTGTTGTTGGTGTTGTTTGGTTTTTTGTCTTTGTTTGCTTTTTGCCTTTCTTAGCACAGTGCCTGGAACATAGTAAATGTTAAGTAAATGCTTGTTGATTGGACAATAATATTACCCGAGAAAGGATGGTGGGTAGAATACCTATGGTGTCAGGGCCAAGGTGTTAAACAGGTTAGAAAACAGGATTAAACCAATTCAGGCTCTGAACATAGAAAGGGAAGTCCTCTCAACAATATCAGTAATAATAACCTCATTCTATTGATTATTATAGTGGCAGATGACAACTCCAGGAGGTAGCTTCAGTAGCTTGAAAAGACGTAGGGAAAGGACAACTTCAGAGGCAGAGAGGAAGAGCAATTGGGGAGACACAGGAAAACAGCAATAAGCCACAACTAATTGCTAGGAGATGGACCCAGGAGAGATATTCCAGTCAGCTGGGAAGCAGCAGTGATGTAGGGCAGTGGTGTCAAACTCAGCTAGAAGCAAGGCCACTAATCAGTACATAAGGATCCCTGTGAGCCCCATATTGACTTAGTTTTCAAATGTAATATTGGTAATTCGTTGTATATGTATTTTGTTAAATATTTCTCAATTAGTTTTTAATCTCATTCAAGTTGCACTTAGGAGTATGGTGGGCCACATGCCTATAATAGGGTTGTTGTTAGGAACAAATGAGATGTTTGTAAAGCACTTAGCCCAGTGTAGTATATTATTACATTAATGCTAGCTGTTATTATTCTTAGCAGGTAGGTGGCACAGTGAATAGAGCACTGGCCCTGGAGTAAAGAGGACCTGAGTTCAAATTTGGCTTCAGACACTTACTAGCCCTGTGAGCCTGGGATAGTCACTTAACCCTGTTTGCCTCAGTTTTCTCATCTGTAAAATGAGCTGAAGAAAGAAATGGCAAACCACTCCAGTACCTTTGGCAGGAAAACCTCAGATGGAGTCACAAAGTCGTGTCTGACATGTCTGACAGCTCTCATCATCATCATCAACCTGTTTGACATCTCTGGAGCAGGGGATAGAGTACTGGACTTACAATAAGGAAAAATTGACTTCAAATGCTGCGTCAGGTGCTGTGCAACTCTTGGCTAATTTCTTAACTTCTCTAGCCTCATCTATAAAATGAAGGGGTTGGGTTCAATGACTTCTAAGTCCCCTTCTGACTCCAAATCAATTATTCTCTGAGAATGAGTTTTTCTGAGGAATGTTCCTTCTCCTATCCTGTGTTTAAAATAATTATCCCCTCCCCCCCGCATATGAGGCATTTTCCCCTGTGTGTTTCTCTTTATTACTGGATGCATGGTTCTTGGTCTTTTGACAGAAAATGAACCTTGAGAGCTGCCCCAACTTCAGGACTGTTTAGGGATAATGACAATTTTTAAAATTTTGTTCTTGCTACAAGAACCTATTTGTGTCAGGCTACCTGTTAGTTTTCTTGGTTATTCTTAACAAATCAAGATTCTCTTTCCCTCTAGTTTTTATTTTATTGCACACAGTCTGCTGTGTACATTTACTTGTGTCTTGCTTATCTAATCAGTTCCACTGATAAACTTTTCTACATTTTTTTAATCATAAAAAATAGGATGGGAGAAGGGAATAAAAATTGCCTACTAATATGCCAGGCATTGTGCTAAGGACTTTACAAATATCACCTCATTTGATTCTGAAAAAAATCCTGTGAGATAGATGGTATTATTATCCCCATTTTACAGTTGAAGAAACTAAGGCAGACAGAGGTTAAGTGACTCACTCAGGATCACACAGTTAGCAAGTGCTGGAAAGTGGATTTAGACTCAGGTCTCTTCTGACACCAGGTCCAGTGCTCTATCCACTATATCATCTAGCTACCTCTAGGCTAGCTTCCTTTCTGGTAGCATTTAAGAACTCACACCATTATTCCTTGGAGTATAAAAAGCTGCTTCTTTAGATTTCTATGGAAGATGGGATTTTAGTTGGGATTTAAAGGAAGCCAGGGAAGTCAATAAGCAGAGATGAGGAAGGAAAGCATTGTAGGCAGGTCAGTGAAAATGCTGTCAGGAGATGGAGTGCCTTGTTCAAGGAACAGCAAGGAGGCTACAAGCCACTGGATTGCAGAGTACAAGGCAGGATGGGAGATTTAAGATTAGAAAGGTAAAAGGGGCCAGTGCTTTGAATGCCAAACAGAAGGTCCTGTATTTAATCCTGGAAGTGATAGGGAGTCACTGAAGTTTATTGAGGACAGGGTGGGTGATAGGTGGAGTAACATGGTACAACCTGTGCCTTAGGGAGATCATTTTGGAGCTTGAGTTTGGAGATTGAGTGGAAGATAACTTGGAGCTCCAATGACTTGTGGCTAGGAGATTCATCAGCAGATTGTTGTAATAGTTCTAGTAAGATGATGAGGGCCTGCATCAGGGTGGTAGCCATGTTGGAGGAAAAGTCACTAAGGTAAAATCAATAGGACTTGGCAAGAGATTGGATGTGGAGTGGGGTTGGGGTAGAGAGGACAAAGAATCATCGATGACCCTTAGGTCTCAAGCTTCAATGACTGAGAAGATGGTGGTACTCTCCACAGGAACACGGAAGTTGGGAGAAGGAGAGGGTTTGGAGAGAAGGATGAATTCAGTTTTGGAAATATTGAGATTAAGATGTCTATGAGACATCCAGTTAAAGCTGTCTGATGCTGAACTGGAGGTCAGCAGAGAAGTAGGGCTGGATAAGTAGTTATAAAAATCATCAGTGCTGGGATTGGAAGCTCAATTCCTTGTGGACAGTCTCGGGCGGGTAAAGGTGGGAACTTCTAAATCTTAGAGTTCTCACGAGGCCCCCCATAATAACAACAGGGAATCGAGGAGGAGACCGAGCTATCTCGTGTATTTCCGCCTCTTCCCGTGAGATCCATGATGGGAGGAGCATCCCCGCTCTCGAGGCTGTCCCGGATCTGGGCACACCTATTGTTACCTAACAGGCTCGGTATTGACGTGCAAACTACGCGACGGGAGAGCTTAAGTAGGGTAAGGAAAGCCTGAAAGTTCTCTTGGGTGGAGGGGCCACGAGTGTGGACAGAAGGTTTCCCTTTCCTCTTTCCTTTCTTCTCTCCCCTCCCCCTCTCTCCCCACTTACACTTCTATTTCCAATCTCTTATTGTAAGATCTTTGCCTCCTTGGGAGATCTTTCTCTCTCCCTTCTAAGGAAGAATTACCCCTGCACTTGTTACCAGAACCCTGAATAAAGCTTAACCCTTGTTCGACTCTGAGAGGTCTCTTCTCTCATACGAGTATCTGGCTTGGCCAGCCGAAGACCTGCGATAGAGGTAAGAAGACTCAGGTAGCCCACAGGCCTCTAGGCCTGGCACATCAGCATAGAGATGATAATTGAATCCATAGGAGCTCCCCTCATCACCTGACTCAATATTTTGTCTCTCCTCCATTTCTCCATACAAGATCTCCTAGCCTTCCTTCTGTTCTCTTCTGAACATTAAAAATACTTCAACAACTTTTAAATTTCCTTTCTTTTTCTAGTCAACCCTATTGAAACTTTGCTCTCTTTGTCATCTCCCCTTAATACAAAGAAAAAAATATACAATTTTTACAACAAATACACATAATAAAGCAAAATAAATTCCCACATTGGGTGTATCCAAAAATAGATATCTCATTCTTTACCCTGAAGCTATCGCCTCTCTGTCCAGTCAAAGGCAGCATGCTTCATCATTCAACCTCCAGAACTGTGGTTGGTCATGGCACTGGTCAGAATTCTAAAGTCTTCCAAAGTTATTTTTTCTTTGAAAATGCTGTTGCTATTGTTCTCCTGCCTCTATTCACTTCAGTAAATATATATCAGTTTGTATTTTTATATCAGTTTAATGAGTCTTGCCAAGATTCTCTGCTACTATCCAAAGGTGGGGGTTTTTGGGACACCCACATTTCGGTGGTAGGAGAGTGACAAAGACTATAGAAGGAACCTAGAAAAAGCAGCCACGTAAGTACTAGGAAACCTAGAAGACAGCAAGGTTACAGATGCCCAAGTAAGGAAAGCATATCCAGGAGGAAAGGGTTTCCAAAGTAGTTGCTTCATGAATGCTTGAATTTAATCAAATTTGTTCAACTGAATTGAGTGAGGTTGGTCAATAATGGCAAATACTGCCAGAAGGTCAGGGAGGGTGGGGACCAAAAAGATCTGTTGAATTTGGAAAAACAAAGTCATAAGTTATGCATGACTTTGGGGGAAAAAAAGTATTGGAGACAGAAGCCAGACTCCAAAAGGTTTAGGAATGGGTGGTGAGGAAATACAGTCACAAATGTGAAATACTCTTTCTAAAAGTTTGGTAGTAAATGGAAGAGGAAGGGAGAATGACAACTTGAAAGGACTGCAGAGTCAAAGGAAGGTTTTTCTTTTTCTTAATGCAAACTAAACAGGTTTGTTTGTAGAAGGCAAGGAGCCAGTACAGAATGGATGACTGATGGAACAAGGTCAGAAGAAATAGGAGAAAATATCAGTGGAAGCAATTAGCCTTGATTAGGAAGGGGAAGACCACCTCCCTCTGAGATGGGAGGGGAAAGAATGTCTAAGAGCCAACATAATTTTCCCAAAGTACACATTTAGCCATACCAAACCCCTGCTCAGTAACTTCCACTGGCTTTCCATTACAATCCAGTATCAAATATAGTCCTTTGTTTCATATTTAAAGATCTTCACAACCTGGTCTCTTCCTACATTTCCAACTTTCATTCTACTCCCTTTCACAAACTCTACCACTTGATGATTCCGTCGTACCTTCATACATGTTGGTAACGTGACAGTCCCATCTCCTGTCTGTATGACTTTGTACTGCCTGCTCCCAATGCCAGAAATACTCTGCCTCCCAATTTTGTTAAATGAGAATTCTGGCTTCCTTTAAGACTCAGCTCAAGTCCTATCTAACATGAGGCTGCTGACTTTGCACAGCCCTCCCTCACTTAAACCTAGTTCACTTGCATGTCATGGCATCACCTCCCTGATGTCACAGTCCTCTTCAAGAAGGAAGAACAAACAAACAAGCTTTTATACTCTAGGAACTCTGTTCCATTCACCTCAGTTGTTAATATCATTACCTCCTCCATCCACTCTTTATTTATTTTCTATGTTTTGATCTATCTATGCTGAATTCTCCAGTAGAATTGTCCTCCTTGAGGACAGACTTTTGGCCTTTCTTTTCTCTTTTGTATCCCCCGTGCTTAGTAAAGGCTTAATAAATGCTTAGTGATTAATTGATTGAAGTGAGACAAAGTTATTACTGGAGCATGGTTAAGGGAGATAAGTATACAGCACTTACACTCCTTGGGCCCCTGAACATCTAAAAACAATAAAGCTTAGCACCTAAATAGCAAGAATAGTTACTTTAAAGGAGCATCACCTGCTGCTTTTTCAGGCTGCATGAACTAACTCTCCCATCCCAACTCGGTGGCCTAAATGTGTTCAGCCCCATGGCTTCCTTGTCTTTTCTCAATTGAACTTGTCTTTAAAAGTTGATGTGAGGGTGCTTCTCACATTGTTCACGTTTTGTGAAACTCATTCTTGTGTTGAAAAATGCTAAGACTGGAGGAGTTGTAGAAAGGACTCAAGTCCTTTTCCATCCATGTCATCTGTAAAGTAGGACTCAGGGGAGGAGATAAAGAAGGTGGAGGGAAGGACTTTAGGACTGGAGAAAACCACTGAGCTTTGTGACAGGGTCTGTGGGGAATCAGCTTTCTAGATGATCAGAGATGAATGAAAGGAGTATAGTGGATACTGGCCTTCAAATCACTTAGACACTAACTGTGTGACCCAGTGGCAAGCCACAGTAGCTTTTCTGCTCCTCAGATTTCTCATCTATAAAAAGAGGGGTTTGGATTCTAGGTCAGCAAAGCTTTTAATCTACGATCCCAATTTAGGTTGGCACTAATTTGTATATGTACTCCACTGGAAAATTTTGTGATTTATTCCATAAGTTTAACCTGTCATAAAGCATTTATTAAACAAACCCTTATTATGTGCTAAGCACCATGCTAAGGTATTCTTAAATACAAAGAAAGGTTAAAAAAAATACAATAATCTCTACTTTCAAGGAGTTAACATTCTAATGGGGGTGAAAGGAAGTAAGTAAAAATGGGTGAATATGTCTGTATGCATATGTTTGCATACTTGTATATGTACATATGCACATACATACATATATATTCTAAGTGAATGGCATGATCCAAAGGAAGAGGACAACTTCTCAGATCTCCTCCCCAGACTCCGTGTTTCATTCATGCCTACTCACTCCCCCCAGCCCCCTTTCTTAGAATGCACTGTCTTCTTCCTTGGTTTCTAATATTCTGAAAGGGTAGTAGGTCTATTTTTAGGGGTGAGACACGCAGGGGCCACCACAGTCAGGCACAGAGGGTTCCTCAGGATTCCAAGCCATCCGCACTCTTGGCACACTTGAGAACAGCCAAGATGGGAATGTCGGAGGGTAGGAGGCGGGAAACAAGCAGGCGTGCTAGTCACAGACAAGTGAGGAACCGGGAGATTCCCAAGACTGATTCCTTTAGATTAATCCCACAAGTTCATTGCTTTAAAATTCTTCGTGGCAGCTCCGCCTTGATCTTAAAGCAAGATTTCTGCGTTTTTAGTAGAAAATAAAATATTAGAACTCCAGAAACCAAGCAAAAAAAAAACCATGCCAATCCCCCAAACCCCATCTTCCAGTCCCTTGCAAAAGAAAGGAAAGGACCCCTCCCGCACGCGTGCGGCCAGCCCGCAGCCGGACCCCACAACGCTGAGGTTCACCCGCCGGAGGTCCGGGCGGCGGGGCGGCGCCGAGGTGGGCACGGCCTGGCGCAGCGGGAGGCGTGCGCGGACTCTCCCTGCGGGCAAGGGAGATGCGGGGGCGCGGGGGGCTGCGGGCAGGAAGTCCCCGGGAACTACAAACTGAGGCATGCTGGGAGCATTCCCACGCCCCTCCCAGGAAATGTCCTTTGTCCAGCCGCACAGGAAGCCCCTGGAAGGAGTCAGCCCGCGGCGGCCGCTGCAGCCGCTGCACCAGGGCAGGATCCCGGCCGCCGGGGCGGCTGCGGGCGCTGGCTGCTCAGCCTCGCCTTTTCGTCCTTCCCTTCGCCTCCTCCCCGTCCTCCGCCCCCGGCCGCCTCGCGCAGGTAAGCGCCGCACGCTCCCCGCGCCGGGCTGGGAGCCCGTGACCCCGCCACCCCGGGTGGGCACCGCAGCCATCCCCGTGGGGAGGGCGCGCGGAGGCTCCCTGCGGCAGGGTGGGGAGGCGGGGCGAGTCCCGGAGAGATGGGGGGAGCACCGTGCCGCGGACCGCCGAAGGGGGCATCCTAGACCCTGGGAAGCACGGAGTCTGGGGAGGAGCTTGGAAAGCAAGGTGAAGGGCTTTGTGTGCGCGTAGCTCCAGCTGGGTGCTGGGGGTGGCCGCGCCGCCCTTGTCTCCCCTCCAGCGGGACGGAGGGCATCTGGTGAGGGTCCTCTCCGTGCCACCCTCCCAGCGCGCTTCCTTTTGCCCCCCCCTGTGATGCCTCGGTGGCCGCCTGTGTGGCTGTCTTCTTTCCTTTCATTGTATTCTCAGCGCTTAGCCCGGTCCCTGGCACCCGGGGGTCGCTTAGTGGGTACTAGTCGACTGGCGGGGAGAACCGTACCGCGGGCACCGCAGCCGCGGCTGGGACGCAGTGGGGCCGGGGGGCTCTACGCATTTCCCTCTTCCAGGTGGGCGCCTTTCCCCTCTAGGAATGGAGAATGAGCCCTAGGGGCAGCGTTGGGATCTTCGCCTTGGGAGGCAGCTGGCTCAGGGGTTTGGGGTTTGGGAATTATGTGGGGAGACCAGGGAGTGCGGTGGTAAAGAGCGAGTGATAAGTGCCCCCAGTGTACCCCGGGAGGATGAAGGAGGAGGATGGGCACAGAGACAAGAGTAAGCACTTTGCCCCGACTTGATCATAATGTAATCTTCCAATTCTTCCTCCCAAGCCTTTTATCTTAACCCCTTTTTGGGGAACTCTCTGCGGTTTTTCTTACAATTATTCTAATTGGACTTTTTTTTTTTTAATTACTAGTTCCGTGATCTTAATTTGAAAAAAAAAGTCAGGTGATTTTGAAGACTTTGTTTTGGGAGTGGGGAAGGAAAGAATCTTTAAGGTCCTAGATTGTCTCCTCTTTGGCCCCCTTTTTCACCCCCATCCCTATCCATGGCTCTGATAGAAAAATAAAAGGTTTCTCCCTGTGGTCCATTGTGGGGAAACAAAGGTGCCGGTTTGACTTCTCTTGGATGGACTAAATGAGCCTAGGTTGAAAACAGATTCAAGATTTTCGGGATTTTTATCCCCCTCCCTTTGCAGTGATGGAGTGAGTGGGGTGGAGGGCTAGTTAGACTGGAGAATAGATTCTGTAGATGTGAAAGAGGATTGATTTCTTGGCTAGTTTGGAGAGGATCTAATATGAAGAAATAAGACATTCCTGCACTATAGGAAAAGAGAAGCAAAAGAGGTAAGCAGAAATTCATTGGAGACAAAAATCCGAAGTGAAAGGAACAGCCTCAGCGGTCTGGCTGTACACAAGTGTAGAAGTATGAGTAATAAGCAAAATAAACTAGAGTCTAATGCAAGAAGGCAGAGAGACTGAAAAACTTGAGAATAGGTTGAACTGGAAGTGTAGCTGGGGGAACTGAACTGAAGGCTTTGGTTCAAGGAAGTAGGTTGATTATTGCCTAGGCTATTTCATATAAAATCAACAAGCTGGCAAGTATTTATGAAGGGGGAATGCCATGTACTTGGCACTTTGCTAAGAGCTGAGAATACAGCTCTTAGGCAAAAGAGAAATCACTGATCTCAAATAACTCCATCTAATGAAGGAGACTATGTACCAACAACTGTGTAGAAATGTTATATATAGGATAGTCAACAGAGGGAAAGCTCTAGTTTTAAAATGGACCAGAAAAACCTTGTGGAAGATGAGATTTTAGCTGGGACTCAAAGTCAGAAGGTAGAGATGAGGAGGGAAGGATTCCAGGCATGGGGGACAGAGTTTAAGATAGTGTCTTGTGCAAGTGTTGAGGTTTTGGGATGCTTTGTACCCCAAAATACCAACACCCCGAGTCATCCCCAAATGAATTTGACTCAAGCCTTCTTTTAGCCAAAGAAAAACAAAGCTTAATACCTACCATATTGGGTTTACTTTTGTACAGCCTGCCAGGTAGAATCTGAGCTAGGTTGAATCTGAGGCACCTTCATGGAGGCAAGATGGAGTTTATATATAGACTGACTGTGGGAGGGATCTAGGGGTGGTCTAGTAGTCTGGGAGCAGGGGTCTAAGGAGGGTCTTGATGGGACTGGGGTAACTAGAGATCCGAACCAAGACTGGGATTTTGATGAGATCTAGGGTGGGAAGCAGCTGGAGGCAATTGGGAGGTAATAGGCAGTGGAGGGCTAGGCTTGTTTAAGGGGAACAGATTTGGGCATAGATATTTTGATGGGATCGAGGGCTAAGGGTTATGAAAGGCTTATGACCTCAGGCAAATGCCTGGTCTAGTGGGAAGGAGAGTTCAAGGGGCTTCCCAGAGCCCACACCCCATCTGGAGGAGCAGCAAAGATTCCAGTGTCACTGGATCACAAAGAAGCTGAGGGGGTGAGATGATGTGGAATTGGGAATATAGGAGGAAGCCAGGTGTGAAGGACTTTAAATGCCAAAAATTTTATATTTGTTCCTGGAAATGTACTGAAATTTATTGAATGAGGGAGAGATGTGGTCAAAGCTGAATGGGATCTTAGATGTCCTAAAGGCATCAAACTCAAAGCCCTACATACCACATGTGGCCACAACACTTCTGTGCAGTGGAAGGAGGGTAAGATGTAATTGGGAAATATTTAAAATAAATAAAAATACAATAAAACATAGATAATATGAATATTGTGGTTTTATAAGCCATTATGCAACCTTCAGGGATTCTTAGATATAATTTTGTGGCACTAGATTCGAGTTTGACACTACTAATCGGCCAACTCTCCCATTTTACCTTATAAATGAGAAAATGACCTCTTGGGAGGTCAAGTATTTGATTGAGCTTGCAAGTAATAAATAATAGGAATAGGGTCTGGTTCTCATTCTTGGATATGACATTTTTTTTCTTCTGTATCACCAACTTCATTTTATTTGTGAAAAAATTGAATTCTGTCTCTGCCTAGAATTGCTTCATTTACGTAGTTTATATCCTTCTGTGTGTGTACTTACTCCCAGCAGTAAAGTTTTATTGAATTCAACACTAGCTTGACGATTTTCCCAATGTCAGATAGATTGTAAACTTCCAGTTCTAGATTTATTCCTCCGGATTTACCGGGTAAGGGTAGGGAGTGGGGTAAGGAAAATAGGACTGACCTTCAAAAACCTTTAGGTGCTAAGCAGTAGGGAACCCACTCTCTTATCCCCACCCTCACTCCAAGCCCGGATAAATCCCCAGAGTTTTTTTGGGTGGGCAGGGTAAGGGAGAGATCTTAGGAGGTTGCCAGGACATCTTTATTTTCTGACATTTTTTTCCTGCCTTTAAGGATCATCTAAATTCTGAGTTACTGAAATCCTCCTACCTCCAGCCCCTTCCCCTCTCCCACCCATCCCAATAATAAATATCCTTTGGTGTGGGGGAGGTGCCATGGTGGGAAAAGTCTGATCTGCCAAGAGTTTTCAAATGTCTACCAAGTTTGTCATCTGAACCATTCTATGGGTCTAGTTGGATGGGAAGATAACCACTTCCTTTCTGGAGCCTGAGTTATTTTTAGCAACGAAGGAGGGACTTCTGTTTCCCTCCGCGCCCCCTCACTTTAGCTGGTAGTTGGATAAGAAACTCCACAGGCCCTCTGTAACTGTAAGGGGTGGGCAGCTGTCTGGTGCTGTCAGGAAACAGAAAGCAGTAGTTGGCCTTAAATCCTTGGGATTGGGAGTGAGTGAGGGACATGATGAGGCTGGAAAAGACCAGATGGTTCAGTTAAACACTGCTCAGAGATGACATCCCTAGATATTATATGGCTAAAATTGGTAGGGTTTTATCATTCCCACCATTGTCTTCCTCCCCATTTGGAAAAAAAAAAAATGTGTTTTCTAAGAATCTAAACATTTGCCTAATTACCAGAGTCTGTTTAAGGGAAAGGGAATAAATTCCCTGGCAAGAGAAAGCTAGTTGGATTGACAAATTCAAATGAAGTCTTATTCTCTCCCCCTCCTCCCTGTTGCTAGTGCCCTGCTCCAGGAAATTCCTTGTTATCTATATTTTCTATTTAATTCTTTATGTAAATGTTGCTACTTCCCTCCTGTAGAATAGAAGCTCTCTGAAGTTGGGAACCGTTTCATTGTCTTCTCCTCCTCGCCCAATTTTGGTCAACTTCGCTGATCTATCTGATCCAGTGCAAAGTGAGACTTAAAAGTTAGTCATTAATTTAGAGCCTGCTAGGGTGGTAAAGTGAACATTTTTAGACCTGAATATGAAATGAATCCTGCCTTACCTGCTGACTAGCTGTGTGACCCTGGGCAAGTCTCTTGGTCTCAGGGATAATAACACTGGCTCCTAAGGGTCATTAGTGAAACTTAATTTTTAAATTACTGAATTGTGCACGTGGAGTTTTTGCTTTTAATTTGTATCTCCAGCTTTCTCACAGAGCTTATATGCTTATTGATTGGGTGTTGAGAGACTTTGTAGACCTTGAAGAACTCTTGAATTAGTTTTCATCCAGCCTGAGTAAGACCCTTAGAACGTATGTAGCTCATCCCCCTCATTTAGCAAATAAGGGAAGCCCCCCCTGGGATGGAATAAGTTGCCCCTGGTCACTGAAATGCTTGAGCTGGGATTTGAACTCAGTTCTTTGTCTCCATACTGGCCACTCCTTTTCCACTCAGAGGAAAAACAGCTCTTATTCCTCTTCCTTGACCTTTCATTTTAGTCCGAGCCAGAAGCCCACCCTGTGATGATCCCAGAAGAAGGCGATTTGGGTGTCTACATTCTCGACGCTAGCCATTAGCATGTTTAGTTGAGTTACATAACTGAGGCTCATTTTTGCTCCTCTGTAAAAGGAAGAGATAGGGCTAAATGACCCTTGAAACTCTTATTTTTTTTTAGACCTGTAATAATGTGACTGAGAATTGGGAGGCAGGGTAAAAGCCTTCCTAATGAGAATAGTCTCTGGACTTTTAGCATGATGTTGGAATGTCAATGAAGACTCTCAGTATACGAGGTTTCTCAGTGTCATAACTCAGCTTGGCACTCTGTGACCATTTAAGAAATAGGAATTGTTGGAATAGGCAATAATGATTATACATCCAGGCAGTGCAAACCATTTATCTGTTCCCTGGTATCTGACGCAACTGAGCCAGAAGGGGTCTGAACGGTTTTCTTGGTGTGGAATTCCAGTGAATTGGACCCAGCTTTCAAAACAGGTCAGTTAGTGCCTTCTGGAAATCAGTCGAGAAGAATCTGCCACGGTTTATTCTCTTGACAAATATGATCAAGGAGCTTTAATGGGAAGTTTTTGTAGCTTGGCAGGGCTTTCAAGTAGGAAGCATGTAGTTTCCACGTACTGCAATTGTATTCAGTTGCCGTTATTTATTCCTTGAAGGGTTCTTTGAATTGTGCCTGACTGGAAGAAGGAAAGAGTTTTCTCTGACTCTTCAAGTGGAGGTGTGTGGGGGTTTAAACAATAGGACTAGGGGAACATCACATTGGTTTCTCCACCAGTGAGAAAGGCAGCATCTCTGGCTTTTGTCCAGCCTTTTAATTTCAGTCATGTGTCATGGCAGAGGGCTATTGGGGAATGGTACAGAGATCTGTGCTTGCTGTGGATTTTCAGTCAGTCATCAAACATTCATTAATCACCTTGTGCATGCCTGAGCTGGGGGTACAAATCCAAGCAAAGAAATGGGTTCTACAAGAATTCTTTTACAGAGCTTTCTTCCCTTCCTCCCAGTTGCTGTAGATCACAGCTGGTCCTGTAGCCCTGACTGCCCTTGTCGAAGGGGGCATCACCCTGAACAGCACAGACCTTTGGAAGAAAAGTGAGGGGATTATGGGGATGCCCACCTGTGTTTCTTGAGACCCTGAATTACAGGAAAGGGGTTGGGTCAGTGAATGGCTGCTAATATTATTCATGGTTTTAGGTGCCCTAGCGAGCACAGATTCTGTTTTTACTGGATATAAGACCCTCAGGCAACCTCTCCTTTGGAATTTGAAAGGGAGGAGGGAGAGTTCAGTTATTTGGGTAACTTCTTTATGCACAGTCTTCAGGAAGCTTCTACTGGATTGAATGAAGACATATAGAACAAAACTCATTCTTTCTGTGATTCTAAGTACAGTGCTCTTCCATAATCAGATGTTGGTGATGACTTAAGGAAGTCTAGAAGCAAGGGGAATGAGTAAAAGAAAAAAAGACAACTTGCCTGTTTTGTATTACTTTTACCGTGTCTGTTAGCTTTCATGTTCATTTTCTCATAACCTGTCACAGTGCCTAAATGTTATTTGTATGTAGTGCCAAGTGCTGTAAGAATCAGTATGTAATCTCACTCCAGCAGGGAAATATCTAAATAATTCTTATTCCCACTCTTGGTTAAAGTTGGTCATAGGGGCAGCTCAGTGGTGTGGTGAATAGAGCACTGGCACCAGAGTCAGGAGGACCTGAGTTCAAATGTGACCTCAGACACTTGACACACTTACTAGCCTTGTGACCTTGGGCCAGTCACTTACCTCCAATTGCCTAGCCATCCCCCCTTCAAAAACAAATTAAATTGTGGCCTTATCAGTTGTTTAAAATGGAATTAGTCAGAGAAGATTTATAGCATTTTACAAATCATATAAGTAGGGATGGTGGGGCAAAGAAAGAAGACTTTTTAAAAATACTTTATGTGTATGATTGTTTTGATGGAGAGGTGAAGGGAAAGTTCATTTAATGGAAAAGCAGATGAATCTCTAAATTTAAAGCATTTGATTCTTTAAATTCAAATTTGATGAAGAGACTTGAAAAATTGAGTAACTTTTTTGGTGGGGAGAGCCAGTTAAAATTAACTAAGACATTAATATTTAAACATTATTACTGAACTTAGTTCTTTTTTGTCAGATGGAAAGTACGTTTTTTAGAAATTAGTTTTATTCCATTAAATGTTTCCAATTATACGTAAAAAATTCTTAAAATTTTTGAGTTCTAAATTCTCTCTTTTCGCCCCTCGTTGAGAAGGCAAGCAATTTGATATCAGTTATATATATATATGAAGTCATGCAAAATATATTTCCATATTAACCCTGTTGCAAAAGAAAACAAAAGCAAAACAAAACAATAAAATTAAGTTGTTTTTTTTTTAAGTTATGCTTCCATCTGCATTCAGAGTTCATTAGTTTTCTCTCTGGAGGAGGATAGCATTTTTCATCATGGTTGTTTTGGAATTGTCTTGATCAGAGTAGCCTAAGTCTCTCAGTTTTCACAGTTGATCATCCTCACGGTATATCTGTTACTGTGTACACCATTTTCCTGGTTCTGCTCCCTTCACTTTGCATGAGTTTATATATGTCTTCCCACATTTTTCTGAAATCATTTCGGTTATCATTTCTTTTAGCACAATACTATTCTATCACAATCATATACCACAACTTATGGAGCCATTTCCCAATTGATGGGTGTCCTCTTAGTTTCCAATTCTTTGCCCCCACTCAAAAAAGCTGCTGTTATAAATATTTTTGTACAAATAGGTTATTTTCCCTTTTCTTTGATTTCTAGGGGATATAGACCTAATATTGCTGGTCAGAGTATGCAGTTTTATAGCCGTTTGGGCATAGTTCCAAATTGTTTTCCTGAATGGCTAGATTGGTTTACAACTCTACCAATAATGCTTTAGGGTTCCAATTTTTCCACATCCCCTCCAGCATTTGTCATTTTCCTTTTCTGTCATGTTAGCCAATCTGACAGGTAGAAGGTGGTATCTCATTTGTTTTAATTTGCATTTTTTAATCTTAAGTGATTTAGAGCATTTTTTCATACTCTGAGCATTTATTGCCTGAGGAATGGCTCTTAATTTATAACTTTGGCTCATGTCCCTATATATTTAAGAAATGAAGCATTTATCAGAGAAATTTGTTGGAAATTTTATCTTATCTTGTTGGAAATATTATCTTCAAAGGGTGATAGTTTTTTTCCTCATTGTCTGTTCTAATACCTTCTATTTCTTTTTCTCATTGCTATAGCTAACATTTCAGTTGTTTGTCTTGTGTTTTCGAAGAGGACCATGACATCAGGGAAATGATGACATGATTTGCAGTTGACTTTGATTTCAGTAAGGGAGGGCTGTGCAAGGTCACCAGCTTCACTTTCTCCTCCTGATTCATCTGGATCCAGTGACCAGATATTCATCAGGATGACTGGAGACGGCCCAGGATGCAATGGCAGACCCTTGGCCTTTTAAGCTAAGGCCTTTTCAGGTACTCCCTTAAAGTGAGGTAATGTCTCTTCAGGAAATAGGCCTCCCTACTTTAAGAAATGAGTTAAGCGTTGGTCCCTTTAATTAAAAAGAAAACAAAACAAAACAAAAAAATCAAGCAGGGAGGGAAAGACTCTCAAGGTTGCTATTCCAAAGAGAAAGAGTTACCATTGACATTGACTAAATTCACTTAAAGCTAGGAGGACCCAGAATATAGCCATTAAGTAGAGCTTGGCCAAGGACCCATTGTGGTTGAATGTATGAGCTTCCGAGTGAATTGGGGAGAGGGAGGGAGGGAGAGAAATTACAAAGCATTTTGCTCACAATAAACTTGTCAGGAATATGGGACCAGTATCACAATTTCCCTTTTCCAGAGAGGTGAAACAACATAATGACAAGCACCAAAACTCAAACCCAGGTGTTTTTTATAAACCATGTTTACTTCATATGCTTCTATAAAATAAGTTTTGAACTGAATGTTCTCTAAGATCTTTTCTAATGTTAATGTTCTTTGACACTGGTACCATGCTGTGCCATCCCATGTAAACTTGACTTCTGTTTTTAAAAGGTTTGATATCTTTTGTTTTGAACAAGTGAGATAATATAAATTGCTTTGTAAATCTCAAAGCAAAATATAATGCTAGCTATTATAACTATTTTTACATCCCCAACCAAAAATAGTTTTTCTTTTCCCACTCCCAAAGCACTATCTCTTATAATAAAGAATTAAAGAGAGGAAAAAGAATTTAGTAAAACTAACCAACATATCAACCAAATTCAACATCCTATATAGTATTCAATAGCCTTAGTCCTCTTTCAGGTCACTTCTACATCTAGATGTACTCCTATGACCTTTTCAAAGGGAGGTTAGTGTATTTTTATATCTTCTCTTTGGGGCCAAACCTCATTATTAAAATTTCATAACATCGAGTTTTGATCTTTTTTTGTTCTTTCCATTTCTAGCACAATATTGAATAATAGTGTGATAATGGGCATCCTTGCTTCACTCTGATTTTATTGGGAAGGCTTCGGTTTTTTCCGTTACAGATAATGTTTGCACTTGGTTTTAGATAGATACTACTTATTATTTTAAGAAAGGCTCTGTTGATTCCTATGCTTTCTAGTATTTTGTCAAAGGCCTTTTCTGAATTTATGGATATAATCATGATTTTTATTATTGCTATATGCTGATAGTTGTCCTAATATTGAACCAACCCTGTCTTCCTGGTACAAATCCCACCTGGTCATAGTATATGACCTTTCTGATATATTGCCATAATCTCCTTGCTAATATTTTATTTAAAATTTTTGCATTAGTATTCATTAAGGAAATTGATCTGTAGTTTTCTTTCTCTGTTTTTGCTCTCCCTGATTTAAGTAACAAAATCATATTTGTATCATAAAAGGAATTTGGTAGGACTCCTCCTTTACCTGTTTTTTTTTTTTAAATAGTTTATATAGTTTGGGGATTAACTGTTCCTTAAATGTTTCATAGAATTTACTTGTGAATCCATCTGATCCTGGGGATTTTTCCTTAGGGAATTCATTGGTGGCTTGTTCAGTTTCCTTTTCTAAGATAAGGTTATTTACATATTCTCTTTCTTTTGTTACTATGGGAAGCTTATATTTTTGTAAATATTCATTGATTTCACTTCAATGTATAATTAATTGGGCAAAATAACTCCTAATAATTGTTTTAATTTCATCTCCATTGGTGTTGCATTTACCTTTTTCATTTCTGATACTAGTAATTTGGTTTTCTTCTTTTCCTAAATGAAATGAATGGTTTTTATCTATTTTGTTGGGTTTTCCCCCCATAAAACCAACTCCTAATTTTTGAGCTTAGACTGTTAATACTGTTTTATCTCATTTCAGCAAACATCTATTACATAGCAATGTTAATAGAGCATTGTGTGCTAGTCTCTGAGTGAATGAAAAACATCTGTTAAGTGCTTATCAGATCCCCAGTACTGTACCTTTCCTTAAGGAGTTTACATTATAATAGTGGGAGATAACACATTGAGGGGTCTGGGAAATTTTAGGGACGGTAACCAAGCCCTAGAGGTCCTAATTGGCAGGTCTTTTCCAGTAGCATTGATGGCATTGATTTTCAATATGTAGAAGGGAGAGATGACCAAAAGATGCCAAGAATGGGTGACTGGCTGGCATGTGAAAAGAGCTAGAAGAGAAACAGTAAGTTGCCCTCTGACTTTTCCTTAAAAACTTCCAGGAAGGAGGGACTGTCACTTACTAAGGTAGCCCATTTCATTTTTGAATAGCTCTGCTTGTTAGGAAACCTCTCCTTACATTGAGCTGAAATCTGCTTTTGCAGCTTCTACTCATTGTTAATAATTGTGTCCTTTGGAGCAAAGAAGAAAAAGGCTACTTCCTCTCCCATGTAACATTCTTTAAATACTTAAAGACACCTATCTGTCACCTTTCTCTCCTCTTCACCCCACCAGCATCCTCACATGGTAGGTCTTCTGTCAATTAAATATCCCCATTTCTAAAGAAAATCCCAATATGGCATGATTTGAAGGTTCTTCACCATCCTGGTTATAATCGATTGTCTGTGTCCTTCCTAAGATATAGTACCCATTATTAATCAGTGTTTCAGATTTGATCTGATGGGCCATTAATCAGACTATCCCTTCCCTTAGGCCTGTGTACTATGCCTCTCCTAACGCTCCCTAAGTCTGCATTGGTGTTCTTTGCTGCCATATTGCACTGTTGACTGGTTGAGCATGCAGTTGACTAAACTCCTAAGTGTCTTAAGATGAATTTTTGTCTAGCCAAATCTGCTCAACCATGTGCTTCTGAAGTTTTTTGTAGAACTTTACAGTAATTCCTATTTTATCTAATGAGATTTAATCCCATATTCAGTCTTGTAAGATAGTTAAGAATCCTGACTTGTCACATGTTGTATTGTCTGTCCTTTGAGGATTTATGTCATATGCTCTTTTGATAATCATTTTTCTTAAGCCTTTAAAAAGTCATTGGTGAGATTTTTAACCCACGAATAAGTACAGATCCCTGGGATACTTTGATAGAGACCTTGTTCCAAGTTGACATTGAACATTAGTGAACGAACTACTCGTTGACTGGGCTCAATCAATCAATCAACAAGTATTTATTAAACACATTCTGTTGTGCTAGGCACTTGAAAAGCGAGTACAAAGAAGGAAATAGTTTCTGCTAGCAAGGATCTTACATTCTAATGGGAGGAGACACCAAGAGTCCACTTAATTGTATTGTGATCAACCCATATTTCTCCATATTTTCCAGAGAATAGCAGGGGAGACAATCAAATGCTTTGCAAAATCTCAATAAACCGTATTTCCTGCATTCCTCTTATTTGCTAGTTTAGTCATCTCCAAAAAGGAAATGAGGTTAACCTGGCATGACCTGTTCTCAATTAAGCCATGCTGGCTCTTTGTAATCACTGTTTCCTTTTCTAGATGGTCACTTCCCTTTAATAATACATTTTAGAATTTTGACAGTACTCATAGTCATAGTCTTTTGCTCTCTTCCACATTTTAGAAAATTGAGTGATATATTCATTCCTCTTTCCCCAGTTCTGGTAAGAGTCCCATTCTCCACAAGCTTTCAGAAATCCCTGGGAGTGCCTCAGCACTTGCTTTCAATACCCCTAGACTGTATATTGTTCATCAAAGCCAAGGTACTTCAATTTATCAAGAAAACAGCCAGGGTTTTCTTACTATTTTCTTATTTATTTTTCATGTCAGCTCTTTGTTGGCCATTTTTATTTCAGGCTGTCCAGTGTAAAGATTGAAATACAACACAAGCAGATTAAGACTTGGACTGTTCAGCCTTCCCAACAGTAATATTGTCCCATCCACTTGGAGCAGCAGCTCCATCTTTTCTTAGCTGTTCCTTTTGTCTACAGTATAACTGAACTTATTATACAGTATATCATACTTAATTAACATATTGTATATTTCAAGAAGGATTGAAGGGTGCCTCCATTGTCCATCTCTATATAGGAAAAGATTGTTCTGTGGTGATCATGGGAGATCTCTCCTAGTCATTGCTAGCAAAAACCTAGTAAGTCCTCTTAATAGGCTGATTAATCATTTGAAAGACGGTGCCTTGTCAGAGAGAGAGTCACTAATTTTAGAAAGGACTAAAGAACAGTCAACATAGTGTTTGCTTCCTGACAACTCCAGGAGATGTGCCAGGAGCAGAGTAGAGGTCTGTAAGGTCAGCCTTGTGAGGGCCTATAGAAGATCCTGGAGAAATTGGGTTGCCCAGAGAAGTTCATCAATATAGTACACTAGTTTCACGATGGCACATTTGCGTGGGTTCTAGATGAAGGATGATGCTTTCCCTGTCACCAAAGGAGTGAAGTAGGGTTGTGTGTGCTTGCTCCCATGCTCTTCAGCAAGATGTTTTTGGTGTTGTCAGACCCCTCCAGTGAGGATGAAAATGACATCAAGATCAACTTCAGTACTGATGGTAAACTATTTAACTTGGAAAGGGCATTTGTTCTGTGAAATTTGGATTCAGTAAAGGACAGCACTTGAGGACCTAGAGGGCCACATGTAACCTTGAGGTCGCAGGTTCCCCACCCCTGTTCTAAGATAAAGTTGTCACTTTTCTCCCAACCATCTTGTCTGTGATTGTGTCCAAATCAGGTTTAGAATAGCAGTTTCTCTTACAACTTCTGTCTTGAAGAGTGAAACGATCACCAAGGAAGACAAGGATTTATCAACAGCTCTGTTTTTGGCAGAGTTCCGGCAGGTATAGAGTGGGGAAAAATGAAGACATGATAGAAAGTTTTCAGTGCATGGTGTGTAAGTTCCCTTGTGGGCCTCCTATTTTCTACAGAAAGGAGTGGGCACTTGGTAGTTTGTATTTAGGGAAGTGCTTCATAGAAGCTTGTCTTGTTGTTGCCTGTGATAGTACTGAGTTGTGATATCCAGGCGTGAGTGAGAAGAAATTTTTGAAGGACCATCTCATGCAAGCAAGAGTTTTTGTCTTGGGAGAGGGTGGAGGTGCCTGATAGCTAACTACCAACCAATAGAACCTTTCCTCAGTTCATTATCTCTAATTGATCCTGTCTGTATCTGGTCTGTATGTAGCTGTTTGCATGTTTTCACCTCCATTAGATTATGAGCTCTTTAAAGTCAAAGATGGTCTTAAACCTTTCTTTTTCTTTTTTTTTTTAATTTATTTATTTAACTTTTAACATTCATTTTCACAAAATTTTGGGTTACAAATTTTCTCCCCTTTTATCCCCACCCCCCCCCCCCAAACACCAAGTATTCTAATTGCCCCTATGACCAATCTGCTCTCTCTTCTATCATCCCTCTCTGCCCTTGTCTCCGTCTTCTCTTTTGTCCTGTAGGGCCAGATAGCTTTCTATACCCCTTTACCTGTATTTCTTATTTCCTAGTGGCAAGAACATTACTCGACAGTTGATCCTAACACTTTGAGTTCCAACTTCTTTACCTCCCTCCCTCTCCACCCCTTCCCTTTGGAAGGCAAGCAATTCAATATAGGCCAAATCTGTGTAGTTTTGCAAATGACTTCCATAATAGTTGTGTTGTATAAGACTAACTATATTTCCCTCCATCCTATCCTGTCCCCCATTACTTCTATTCTCTTTTGATCCTATCCCTCCCCATGAGTGTCGACCTCAAATTGCACTCTCCTCCCCATGCCCTCCCTTCCATCATCCCCCCCACCCTGCTTATCCCCTTATCCCCCACTTTCCTGTATTGTAAGATAGGTTTTCATACCAAAATGAGTGTGCATTTTATTCATTCCTTTAGTGGAATGTGATGAGAGTAGACTTCATGTTTTTCTCTCACCTCCCCTCTTTATCCCTCCACTAATGAGTCTTTTGCTTGCCTCTTTTATGAGAGATAATTTGCCCCATTCAATTTCTCCCCTTCTCCTCCCAATATATTTCTCTCTCACTGCTTGATTTCATTTTTTTTTTAAGATATGATCCCATCCTCTTCAATTCACTCTGTGCACTGTCTCTATGTATGTGTGCGTGTGTGCATGTGTGTGTGTGTAATCCCACCCAGTACCCAGATACTGAAATGTTTCAAGAGTTACAAATATTGTCTTTCCATGTAGGAATGTAAACAGTTCAACTTTAGTAAGTCCCTTATGACATCTCTTTGCTGTTCACCTTTTCATGCTTCTCTTCATTCTTGTGTTTGAAAGTCAAATTTTCTTTTCAGCTCTGGTCTTTTCATCAAGAATGCTTGAAAATCCTCTATTTCATTGAAAGACCAATTTTTCCCCTGAAGTATTATACTCAGTTTTGCTGGGTAGGTGATTCTTGGTTTTAGTCCTAGTTCCTTTGACTTCTGGAATATCCTATTCCATGCCCTTTGATCCCTTAATGTAGAGGGTGCTAGATCTTGTGTTATCCTGATTGTATTTCCACAATACTTGAATTGTTTCTTTCTAGCTGCTTGCAATATTTTCTCCTTGACCTGGGAACTCTGGAATTTGGCCACAATGTTCCTAGGAGTTTCTCTTTTTGGATCTCTTTCAGGTGGTGTTCTGTGGATTCCTTGAATATTTATTTTGCCCTCTGGTTCTAGAATCTCAGGGCATGAGATTCTAGAATGGGCATGAGATCTTCATGAAAGATGATGTCTAGGCTCTTTTTCTCATCATGGCTTTCAGGTAGTCCCATAATTTTTAAATTGTCTCTCCTGGATCTATTTTCCAGGTCAGTTGTTTTTCCAATGAGATATTTCACATTATCTTCCATTTTTCCATTCTTCTGGTTTTGTTCTGTGATTTCTTGCTTTCTCATAAAGTCCTTAGCCTCCATCTGTGCCATTCTAATTTTGAAAGAACTATTTTCTTCAGTGAGCTTTTGAATCTCCTTTTCCATTTGGCTAATTCTGCTTTTGAAAGCATTCTTCTCCTCATTGGCTTTTTGAACCTCTTTTGCCAATTGAGTTAGGCTAGTTTTCAAGGTGTTATTTTCTTCAACATTTTTTTGGGACTCCTTTAGCAGGGAGCTGATCTGCTGTTCATGCTTTGACTTCATGTCTCTCATTTCTCTTCCCAGCTTTTCCTCCACCTCTCTAACTTGATTTTCAAAATTCCTTTTGAGCTCTTCCATGGCCTGAGCCCATTGGGTGGGCTGGGACACAAAAGCCTTGACTTCTGTGTCTTTGCCTGATGGTAAGCATTGTTCTTCCTCATCAGAAAGGAAGGGAGGAAATGCCTGTTCACCAAGAAAGTAACCTTCTGTAGTCGTATTTCTTTTCCCTTTTCTGGGCATTTTCCCAGCCAGTGACTTGACCTCTGAATGTTCTCCTCACACCCACCTCGCCTCCTGATCCTCCCAGCCAGCGTTTGGGGTCTGAGATTCAAATGCTGCTTCCAGCCTCAGGGCTTTGGGGGGGGGGGCAGGGCTGCTATTCAGTGTGAGATTAAGTTCAGGTGGTCAGGTGGGGCAGGGCTGCCTCTCAGGCTCAGTTGCCTCAGGGGGTTTATGCACAGACCTTCCACAATGGATCCAGGCTCCTGCCTGCTTGGGTCTGCCGCAGCCCCTCAGCTTCTGCCTCCCGAGGGGGCCCGAGCCATGGGGGCACCCCACTCCCCCCTCGACCTGCCAAAGAGACTCTCTCACCGACCCCCGTCACCTGTGGGTGGAGGGACTTGTGCGGCTGCTGGTGATCCCGTCCCTGAAGCCTGGTCGGATCTGTTCCTCTTGGTGCCGGGGCCGAGGCAGGGCTGCACTCAGCTCCCAGTCCCCGTGCCCAGTCCTCGGTGTGAAGGACCCTCCGTGAGAGGTTTGCAGGTCTCTCTGGAACAGAAATCTCCCTCGCTCCAATGCTCCGTGGCCTCTGGGTGCAGAACTCGCTGTGAGTTACTTCTTTGTAGATGTTCTATGGGTTGTGGGTTCGGAGCTATGTGTATGTGCGTCTTTCTACTCTGCCATCTTGGCTCTGCCTCTTAAACCTTTCTTTATATCACCCTCACTTAGCACAGAGCCTGACCCATAGTAAATGCTTGTTGACTGACTGACTCACTGACTATGTCACTGTCTCAGTGTGTGGTTTGTACCATTCATGGAAACTAGCAGCACATTTATTGTATCCTTTTCCAGTAGAATATAATTCCCTTTGGGTCAGGAATGCTTTGGTTTTTTTGGCGTTGTATTTCTAGTTCTTCAAAAAACAGATTCTTTTCAAATGTTTGTTGTGTTGAATTGACACATAGGTCTGCAAGGATTTTTTTTTTTTGGTCTTTTTTCAGAAAGGAAAGGTTAACTTTTGGTAAGTCAAGTGTTCTGCTATGTAGGTTAGTGCTTAATAAATATTTGTCTGTCTTTTAAAATCAGAACCTAACAGGAACTGGAAATCTCAGATACGCACATTTCAGATACAGCCTGGAGAGGTCCTCACAAAGACTTGAGCTTAGGCTTAAGGTCCAGGTTGTATAATGAATAACT
Organism: Notamacropus eugenii; assembly: GCF_028372415.1. Lineage (NCBI taxonomy): Eukaryota > Metazoa > Chordata > Mammalia > Diprotodontia > Macropodidae > Notamacropus > Notamacropus eugenii. Next base: position 299,860,500 of record NC_092873.1, read on the forward strand.
GGTGGACTGAATAAGTGAAATAAAGGTATTGGGAAAACTGATCCTCAAATTTGACTTTGCAGCCAAGAATGCTTTAATAGTGGCTTGTGTTTGCTGTCTTGAAAAGTGGACTGAATTAGGTGGCAGGGGAGTTCTAGTCTTTAGGCAGCCAGTTCAATTAGTCTTCATGTATATTAAGTTGCTTCTTTGTGTAGGGCCCTGGGTTAGATGTCAGGGAAGGGCATGTGTATAGATGGGACCCATCCCATGATCAAGAAGCTTATGTTCTGATGGGAACATTCGGCATGTGACAATGTGCACAAATAACGAGTATACAAGGGAGAATGTGCTAAGTGACATGAGGAATTTAAAGCAGGAGAGATTACTAAGCAGCTATGTGACCTTGGACAGATAAATCACTTAGCTTCTTTCTAGCCTGAGACTTTCTCCACAAGGCTCCCACAACTCTAGGCAATTCTGTGATTTTCAGTTTCCAATCTGTTTGTAATCCTAATTTGCAGAAGCTTTTTAGGATTATGGGTGGTGGGTTGCACTTTAGCTCTAAAACATGACCTCTTTCTCCCTTCCTGTTCTACTCCCCCAAAATGAGGGGGACAGAAAAGGTTGAGGACACCTGGCTATATATAGATATAGATATATATCTATGTCTATATCCATATCTATATATCTGAGGTTGATCCTGAGCATCATGCAGAAGAAACCTTTAGAAGAAGATTGATTTGAAGTTTCACCAAGTAAAACTAATGAACCCAAGTGGGTATATTTTAGAATGAAGAATATTCACCAGGAAACTAAAATGTTTCCATGTTGAAAGAGAAGAAGAATAATTCTTCGTGTCCATGGTGCTTTATGGTTTACAAAGCATCTTTGACCAGTACTCACAAGAAAAGTTCCTTTTTTTAAAAAAGATGAAGACACATGGGGCCCTGAAATGTTACACTCATCCGTTTTCACTGCACCACATTTCCTTTCCTTCTCTTGGGACTTTTCATTACTACCATAAGGTCATAAGAAGCATAGGGGTCTTAGAGATAATTCAGTGTAGTGTTGGTTGGTTGGTTGTCCTTTGTCCTTTGTTCCAAAAGAGTACAAAAAAGATGGCTATATCGGGGTCACAGCTACACTCTGTCCAATTGGTTGATCAGACCAGTACAAACTCCGAAGGCTCTACCCCAGGATGGGCACAGATAGTCCACAGGAACGTTTGGAGTGGAGATGCCTCTAGCTGTGCATCTCTTGTTTCTTTTGAGCTGTTGTGAGTCTGCTTTGCGTATAGAGCACAATGCTTTCTATGATGGGGCCTGCCATGCTGGTCAGTCTTTTGTCAGTGTCTCCCAAGTCACACAATTAATTCCCGAGACCTTGAGTGTCCTTGTATTGCTTCTTCTGACCACCATATGCAATTCTGACCTGCCTTCTGTAATTTCTCCCTAAAACAGTCCTTTAGGCAAATGTACATTTGATATTCAAACAACATAGCTAGGCAATTGGAATTACATCTCTGCGGTAGGGTTTGCATGCTTGGTAGTTTAGTTCTAGAAAGGACCTCAGTGTCCAGTACTTTGTCCTGCCAGGTGATCTTCAGAATTTTCCTAAGACAAGTCAAATGGCATTGATTCTGTTTCCTGGCATGACGCTGGTATCACAGGAATACAACAGTGAGGTCAGCACAAGGACTATAGACCTTCAGTTTGTTAGGCAATCGAATACTCTTGTCTCTGGCATTGGGTGAATCAACCTCATCATTCCTGGAAAGTACTACCAAGGTAAGTGAACTTAGCCGCAGCATTCAAAATTTCTCCCTTGGTTCCATATATGATGATGTGGGGCTGGCTAGGGGAGAATTTGTGTTCTTGGTGTTAATTATTAGGCCAGAATTAGCACAGGCAGCAGAGAATCAATCCATACTTTTGTTGCGCCTGGAGCGTCAGAGGTTGCTTTGAATGTGCAATTATCTGCAAACAAAAAAATCATGAACCAACTCCACTTTAGTCTTGGCCTGTAGCCTTACATTACAGCATAGTGTAACCACTTGTTCAAGGACCAAAATAAGGCTAGCAAAGTGTCCGAGTTATCAAGTCAAAAAAGGACAAAATAACAGATAAAGATTTACATAGCACCTACTATATGCCATGAGGTTACCTTGGCATGACTATATTGTGCTCTTGCATCTCCATTAGTTTGCCTGTGTCACAGCTGTAGAATTTTGTGCATAGCAGTTCTGTTACTAAGGAGAGGCTGACCAAAACGCTCTCCATTCCTAGTCATTTTCACCAGATCTGCTTGCCGTTTCTGCCACGGCATGCTGTATTGATAACCCAATAAAAGCTAAACATTGAACTGAATGGAAATCTTCATTTCTAGCTGAAAAAAATTAGAAACAAGGCTTTTAGAGATCACCAGGACCAATCCACCTCATTTTACAGGTGAGGGAAACTGAGACCTGGAGGAGTGATTTTTGCCCAAATTCACATACCTTATTATCCTCAGTTCAGAACTTAATGATAATATAAAGAAAATCCAGAAGACAACTGTAATTTTTACAATTATAGCCCTGTGTCTGTGGGATACTTTCAACAAAGCTGTCTGTAGAGAGGGATCACTTACCTATTGCTGGAATGCGTTGGGCTGGAACATATCTGCCATTCTTCTCCAACAAGTCTCTGTAGTTATTTTAAGCAGGGAATTGGAAGAGCATTTTCTCCGGTTGAAAGTTCATGAGGAAGCCAGGTCAGCCGAATATAAACTTCTCAGATCCTCTTCTGTTTCCCTTCTCCTTCGTGAAAAAAGCTGGTTGTGTACATATTTCTATCCCCTCCTTGACAGTTGGGTCCTCCTCTCTTCCCTCTCCAGCTACTAAAAGTTGTCTTTGGAAGCCAGGAATTCCAGTGGAAATCTGATCACAGAATTGTTCAGACTAAGAAAAGACTTCCTGAGCAGGGTCACCTGGTCCTGTCTGGCAGCTTTGACAAGATTGAGTCCCAAATTATTCCAAAACAAGGTGACTTATTAAGATTATCCAAGGAAGTCTCCTTGGTAACAACTTTATGAGAACTTTAAATTTTTTTGCTGTAATCTTAGTGTAAGAAGGAGTTAGCGATGGTGGAAAGAATTCATTCAGGAAGATCTGGATTCAAATCCTGCCCTCATAATACTCTTCACTGTGTGACTTTGGAAAAATCGCTTAATCATTCAGGGTCTCAATTTCCCTGTCTGTAAATGTGGTTGATAATATTATAGTACGTATAATAATATAACTTCCCAGAGTAGTTTGGAAGATCAAACATGGTAAAAGTTGTATAAATGGTTTTGCAGACTTTAAAGTCAGCTTTTATTATCTTTAGGTCTCTCAGAAGCTTAGTATAATTGCCTAGTATAATTCCTTGGGTGAGTTGTTGTTACTTTTAAAGGTACAGTAGAGTATTGAAATTATGAGAAATGTTGAGCATTTCAAGTAATTCCTTTAGCTTGCTTGAGAGGATGACCTCAAAACACTCCCTTATGGCAGCTACTCATGTTTTTCCTCCTTAACACAAGAAGAGAGTCACTTGACACAGATATTATGATTTTACTTTGAAATAAACACTTTCATCCTACTCTATTTTCTTTGCCTTATGGATAAATAAAGCAGCCCATTTATAGCTTGATCCTTTGAGATAGTCTTAAATCCTGGGCCTTTTAGATTAGAGGGAAAATGCCCATGTAGAATAATAATGGATGAGGTCCCACATACTGTATGTACAGGGTATAAATATTAAAAAAGAAGATTCTTAAACTTGCAATCTAGTATATTCAATCCACTTAAAACTTCCCTGTCCATAGTAGGTAGTTGATATAGATGAGTAAATCCTGTTTTGATAGATATGAAGGGGAGAGCCCAGTATGTTGCTGGTTCTCAGTAAGCAAGGGGGAAGTAGATCCAATTTTTTGTAGTATGGAGCTGTGGAGGAGGTGGAGGATGGAGGCTTAGCAGCTGTGATGAAGCTTTAGGCCAAATGGAGGGGGCCTTATCCCAACCAATCTGATGGGAAGTGCCTGATTCTCTGAGACATTATTGCTGTTCTTCACCAGACACCCTTGGAGGTCTAAGAAAAGTCAGTCACCAGTTAAGTTATAAATTGACTTCACCATTGCTGTGGATTTGAGTCTTCCCTTTTGTGCTAAGGAGGGTATATTTTGGTCCTCCAATAAATAAGGGAAAACCACCAAGATAGGGACCATCTAAAAATGGAAGGGTTTTCTTTTGGCCTGAAGTTTGGTAACCCCCTGGCTCCAGAAGAATGACCCTGGGTGACCTGAATGACAATGCACTTCCTTTCCTAGTCTTGCCCAGTTCTGTGGACTGGAATTTTGAGGCCTTTCACTGGACAGAATGAGTTTGTGCTTGAGGGAAGAGCTTTGAGGAAAGCCCAGCTGCCATTTTTTTGAACACCAATACCCAACTTGATAAGAATCATGGCACTTATCTAGCCCTTTATAGTTTGTCCAGTGTTTATATGAGTTATCTTATTTGGTCCTCACTTCAGCATTGTGAGGTAGGGACTATGATTATTCCCATTGTACTGATCAAGAAATTGTGAGAAAGGTTCAGTGACTTGGCCAGGGTCACAGAGTCCACTAAGTGCCAGACCCGAATTCCAGCTGGGGTCTTGTTGACTTCTCTGTCAAATAGCCCTCTATTTCCTAGCATATTAAGTGGTCCAGATCCCTGAAAATGTAGGGAGAGGGCTGATGGAATGAAATACCTCTCCTTTATGGCTTCTTATCCTGATTCAGTGAGTGATTCTGTATAATGGCCTGGCCTGGAAAATAGGCTGGGATTATTTTTGTCCTCAGCAAAGAACCAGTTCAATTAAGTCTTAACAAAAATCCCATCTTTTCCTGGAAGCCTTTCCCAACCCTTCTTAATTCCAGTACCTTCCCTCTACTAATTATCTCTTATTTAGCCTGTGTGTAGTTTGTGTAAGTTTGTTTGCTGGTTAGCTCTCCCTTTGGATTTTGAGCTCCCTGAGGACAGGGTCTATCTTTTGCCTCTTTGTATCCCAGCTTGATTAGCAAGCAATTAATACATGCTTATTGATTTGATTTCGCGCTCCAGAAATGACAGCAGACTTCAACTTTGTCAATCATCGCTGGTCAGAGTGAGCTGTAATCATGATTCCATTTCCTGAAGTGAAGGCAGGAAGTGTGATGATGGGAGAATAATGTGAATGTGATACCTGTAAAACAAATCTAGCATGCGAATGTCCAGTTTTCCCCCAAAAGATAAATCAGAGTTTACTATTGCTTCATGGAAGCCTTCTCCGTTTTATGGAAAGAACCTCAATTAATTGCCTTTCAGAATAAGCATCTTGGTATATAATTAAAAGATTATCTGACTCGCATCTCTTAAGAAATATGTCTGTTGAACACAGGTATGCTGGCTTTCTATCATCACCTTAAAAGGATGAGACATTGCCGTGTTGTTGACAGCTAGGTGGTGCAGTGGATGGAGCACCTTGCCTGGAATCAGGAAGCCCTGAGTTCAAATTTGACCTCAGACACTTACTAACTGTGTGACCCTTGGCAAGTCAGTCACTTCACCCTGTTTGCCTCAGTTTCCTCATCTGCAAAATGAGCTGGAGAAGGAAATGGCAAACCATTACAGTATCTTTGCCAAGAAAATCTCAAATGGGGTCATAAAAAGTTGGAAACAGAATGACTGAACAACAAACATAGGAGGAAACTGAGATTCTAAAAGTGGTACCTCCTCAACTGCACTCCAGAAGTCATAAATAAGTGGACTCATTTCATGAAACATTTAAATATATTGACACATTCTTATTTTTACATTACTTTGTAGTAAATATGCTCCTCTACTAAGCAAAGAAATGGGATGAGGGAACTGCTTCAGCAAAATTAACCACACACCAGCTGAGTCTGAGCCTCCCACACCCAAGATTCCTCACTTTGGCAGAAGATGGGAGAGAGGTGCATGAAGGACACACTTGTACCACGCTGAAGGGCTCATTGAACAGGGAGCAAAGAGGTGGTCAGAGCCCCTGGGAGGGATCATCCAGAGTCCTGGGACCAACCCAAGAGAGATCTGCCCTTCTTGCTCCAGCGAGTGAGCCCTCAGAGGGCAAGGAGCAACAGGGAAGGTAAGGGGAAGACTTGGAGGCCCTGGGCTACTGCTATTGCTGGGGAAGTAGACTGGTGATTGGAGACAGGGGGTTACATAGTGAGGGAAGCTGAGGAGGAGCTGGTTTTGGATGACTGCCTGGAGCCGCTTCCTTCCCTCTACAGCATGGCTCTGCTGGCTGCCAGCCATCTCCTAGTGACTGGATCAGGATGCTTTTCCTTGCTGTCCCACTCGTAGCTGTATGCATGGGCAGGAAGGGTGTGGGGAAGGCACTCTCAGAGGGTTAGCTGAGGAGCTGTCTCCAGCCTCTTCCCTGGGTCACTACACATCTTTTGTCTTCTCCCTTCAGGTAGTGGTGCTTTTTCTTCATTTGTGTGCTATGTACCACACACCCTCTCGCTCCCCCGGTTCTTCCCAACTCTGGCCTTATCAAAGGGTCACAGAGTTAGACCTGAATTGGGCAGGGGGAACTCCCAAGTCAAGTGGTCCAACCTCATTTAATGAATGAGGCATAGAGAGCTGTAATTTGAACCCAGGTCCTCTGACTGCCACCCCAGTGCTGTTTCCATCAGACACACTGCTTCTGCTCTTCATGGATTTGAATGGTTCATCTCAACAATGTTGTGGTTCAATCTTTTTTCAGTTATGTCTGACTCTTCGTGACTCCATTTGGGGTTTTCTTGGCAAAGATAATGCAATGGTTTGTCATTTTCTTCTCCAACTCCTTTTGCAGATGAGGAAACTGAGACAAACAGGGTTAAGTGACTTGCCCAGAGTCACACAGCTAGTAAGTATCTGAGGCCAGATTTGAACTCATGAAGATGTGTCCCTGATTCCCAGCCTTATGTACTATGACTATGGTGAGCTACTCCCGTATGAAGAAGGCTTTCTTTGGAGACGCCCTTATGGGCTTGAGACGAAAGAAGATCCAAGTTGTCAGACCAGAGGTGTTAGTTCCTAGCCTGTTTATCTTCATTTACCATCAGAGGGTAGAGTCTTCTTTTCTGATGAAGTTTCCTAGGTATCTGATCTAGTGAGGATCATCAAGGGGACTTTTGAAATGCTTCTAAGCTGGAATCTCTGTCCCCTCAATGGCTGCTGTGAATTTGACCCACTCCTCAGGTATTTGATAGTATCTGGTGTATGCTCCCATTTTGAACTTGGAAACTCCATCCTAGGACTTCCTCACCAACCTATCCTTGAGCTGACTATTCGACTAAGGGAGTCAGATGCCATTTGTTTTTCAATAAGGCAATGGGCCAGATGCTCCTTTGCAGTGATTATAGACTACTGAATGTAGTCACCATGTAGGATAACTATGATTTCTACTGGTCTTCCACCTCCAGACCCTGCTGAAACACTTGTGAACTGAACACTGAAACATCTGTGAAAATGGATTAATAAAATATTTATACTCCATCAGGAAAGGTAACTAAAAGACTATTTCAGATTTGGGATAGACAGAATATATTGTGATACCCTTTTGGTCTCTGAAATGCCACCACAATTTCTCAGCCATTTATGAGTGTCATTTTCCATGGTCATTTGGACCAGGTAGTATTACTCTACTAGGATATATTCTTCTAGTTCCAAGCTTCCAGCAACACACCTAGCTCAATTGGACTGTCTTGTTGTTTGTCCTTTGACAGAGGACCAACAACATCTTGGGTGATGTCTTGACTAGCAAGTGAGGCAGAGTTGCCCAAAGTCATTGGCTTCACTCTCCCTGAGTCTTTGAAGTCCAGGGATGTGACAAAAGTCAAGAAAACTGGGATGAAGTGTATGACCTTAGCATCTTCAATGCCTGACCAAGCTCTAAGTGTACCACAACATCTGCTTCAGCCGCCTTCACGGCCATTGGAACAATGTTGTTCTCATCCACCCAGTCCACTGGGGGAGGTCTTCACATGCTTGGAGTGGACATGCCTTAACTCATCTATGGGGTTTGAGTCCTGTCAGTTACACTTAGCACAGTTTAGCCCATCTACCTAGATCATTTACCAGGGTGTGGGTGCTACTCATGCTACAGTTTCTTGGAGCCACAAAAGAAAAGTTGGGTGAATCAGGTGGATACCAAAGTTCCATAGACCCCAAAAATAAAATATATGCTCTGTATGACCACAAAGAGATCTGAGCCCTCAATCTCCTGACCTGTAATCAAGTGCCTTATCCATTAGGCCTGTTCTGGGACCTCATAGAGCACTTGTTTCATATGTCTTCTACACTGGTCATATGTGCTGATGTGGATTTTGTCACTTAATGCCTAATGGACAATCTTAACTTGATGCTGGTGCCTTATCTCTGTACAACAGTGGAGAAATATCATTTTGACTAGACAAAAGATGCAGTTGTTGGGTCTCATCTAGTGGGAAATCTTTTTGTGTATGAGTTGGATTAAGTGACCTCTGGGATCTCTTAAATCACAACTACTAAATCTTTGATCCTGGTATCAGTCAACCTTGGGAATCCTCCCAGTCTCCAAGGCCTAACTCAGTGACTACTGCCTCCAGGAACCCTTTCTGACTATTTTTCCTCACTCTGTGTAGTAGGTAGTGATCCCACTCGACCTCACAGAGCACTTTTATATGTCTGCTGCATTTGTCCTATATGACTTTAGATGCCACATCCCCTAGTGGGCTGTGAGCCCCATGATGACATTTAGTAGAAGCTGGTTGCATGTTGAAATTGAACCTACTTGATCACGTGCTGATGTGGGCTTTGTCACTTAGGTCTAATCAAATCAAGGCCTTTTTAGAGTTACTACGATCCAAGAAGGGAGAGGGAAAAGTATAGTATGTGGTTCTCACATCCTGGCCAATCGATCCCTCTAGAAGAAACTAAGTCAGAGAGGCACTACTTCTAGTTTCTCCCTATGTGATATGATAGGCTTTCATTGATTCCAGCTCCTTCTGGTTTTATGCTGTTTACCTCCCAGCATTCTCAAATGGAGCCTTTGACCTGGTTCCTCCCTTTCTGCCCTTCAGCTGCAGTACTCCTTATCAGTTCCTCCTAAGTATTCTCTTGGCTTTAATCTACCCAAATACTACCCTGGTCCTCCTAGGTTCTTAATTATCTGACAACAAATGAAGCACGTTCAGAAACCCAGGCCAGGGGCAGCATACCCTTGCTGCATCTTGAGTGTTAACTCTTTGCTTTGGGTTTTCTGTCCAGAGGATAGAGTGAGTCAAATTTCTGGCCTCGACAAAAGAAACAGCTAGTTTAGAGTCTGTCTCCTGCTCTGATGGATGGATGGTTTGAGTAGGATTAGCTGATGGAAGACTTGGGTATTGTTTCTGGCTCCTTTACAATCTTATCATTTTGTGACTCCCCAAAATTTAAGTCATCTCCTTGTGCTCTGATTTTTCCCTTTTCTAAAATGTAATTGGTAGTGGTTTGTTCCTCCCCTTTATGAGGAATGGAATAAGCATTTATTTGCCATCTATTTTATGCCAGCTATGTCATGCACTTCACAAATTTGATCTCATTTAATTCTCATAATCCTGCAGAATGGATGCTATTATTACCTTCATTTTACAGAATAGGATTTTGAAGCAGAGGTTAAGTGACTTCAGCCCAGGGTCACACTCTGGATCCAGAGCTCTGTCTACCCATAACTGCCTCAGTACATAACACTTACACAATAGACAATTTAATTAAAGAAAAAAAGTTGATGAGATTTGTTAGTTGGTACTCTGATTGGGGTAAAAAAAAAATCAGAATTCTTAAACTATTAAGAAAAGCATCTGGGCATAATGCTGAGGGATTCTTAGTCCAAGAAGTGTATCACATTCATTTCTAGGGTATATGGGGTATTTTTGTCTTAGGGGGAGGTTTTGGTTAAGAGAATTGAGGGAGAAGGGGAAGAGTTGGAAAAGTATCAGAAGTAGCATCTCACCCCTGAAAATTTCCTTGTGGTCAGGACTTTCAGAAATGTGTGTATCCTGTGGTAGTGGTTTGTTCTTCCATGGAAATAAGCCTCTTGCCTAGGTGAAGTAGGGCATATTCCTATTGACCACAGCTCTCATCCAGTCATTTGTCTGACCCATTACCTGGCCAATAATAGGTGCTTACAAAGGAATAGATAAAAAGCCAAGAGTGAGACTGCCTCCTCCCCCTCATTCCCATTGGAATTTCTATCACTCACAAATGCCCTTTGTATTCTTATATTCCTTTCTGAGAATTTTATGACCCTGTCTAGCATTGGCCATGCCTTGCCTTGCCTTCCCCAAGGTTCCTCCTGATCTCTGTTTCTGCAGCACCTTCATTAAAGTTCCTCTTTCTCAAAATTCACAATATTTTTATTTTGAAACAGTTGGGGTTTTTTTGTTTTATTTTGTTTTGTTTTTCTTTGCCCAGGCTCAACTATTAAGTGGCAGGTGTCTGAGGTTGGATTTAAACTCGGTCCTCCTGAACCTAGGACTTTTAGTCTATCCACTGTTCCACCTAGCTGCTCTCAAAGTCATTTTTCCTAAGGACCTTCTTTGTTCATACCACTCCTGTTCATCAATGCTGATTGTCTAGCAAAGGATATGAATCCTATAATCCAGCATGTGTAAGATTGAGATTATGGAACTGTGACTTTAGAGTGATCTCAAAGGCCTTCTGTCCTTATGTCTTTATTTTATATATGAAGAAACAGGCCTAGAGAGTGATTTGCCTAAGGTTTTGAGCACCAGATTTTTTAAAATTTATTTTTAGTTTTCAGCATTCATTTTTATAAGATTTTGAGTTCTAACTTTTTCTCCCTTCCCCTTCCTCAAGACAGCATGCAATCTGATATAGGTTATACATGTACAGTCATATTAAACATTTCTACGTTAGTGATGTTGTGAAAGGAAAATCGGAACAAAAGGGGAAAACCATGAGAAAGAAAAAACAAAGAAAATAGTACACCTCAATCTGCATTCAGACTCCATAGTTCTTTCTCTAGATGTGGGTAGCATCTTCCATTATGAGTCTTTTGGAATTGTCTTAGACCATGGAAGTACCAGAATTAAAATGGTGGGTGGAAAAGGGAGAGTCTACTAGGAGCTGTCCAATCAGAGGGAGGGGACCCAAGGGCATGGAGAAATTCTTGAGGTGCCAGTTACAGGGCTGAAATTATCTTCCTGGATTAAAGAGATTTCCAGGCCATGATAGAGAAGTCCAGAAGAATCAGCCTAGCCTCATGGTAAATCTATTAAAAAGGGAATTCTTATTTTGGTACACTTGTACTAGATTGCTTCAGAATTCCCTTTCACCTTTTCAAATTCATTGGGCCCCTATGCCTGCTGCCAGGAGCTTTTTGACCTCCATTTATCTGCTGTAGCTCCTCCCCTTAATTTGAGTGCCATTTCTTCCTTACTAAATCTCTGCTCTTTGCCTCACCTTGAAGTGATCCTTTCCTCCACAGCTTCCTCCCAGCACCTTGGCTGGATTTCTTTGCACTTTAAAATTTTGCTTTGCATTTTAATTGTGTGTTTATAGCAGAGATGCAAAGTTGCTTAAGAGCAGTGACTAGGTTTTGTTTGTGGAATTTCATCAGCATATATCCAGCTACATTTAGAAAAATGTGGTGCTCCCCTAAAGCTAATTCACCTTCCATGGGTCATTGTTTGTTTTCATTGGGATCAGTGGTTGCTTTCATTGGGTTTATAGTGCGTCTATGGAAACCCCAAAATTTCTGGGCAAAAATCCAGATTTTGACCTATATTATCACATATATGACCTATGCTGTTTGGTGTGTACTCAATTGGCCACATAACTGACCCTTCCTGCTCATTTACCTCCCCACAAAATAGCCGGTTCATTGGCTGCTGATAAAACCATTATGACCTTGGTCTTGATTCTTGCCTTTGTGATTTGCCTTTAGCCATTAATAACTGCTATATGGATTGGTAAAACAGCTGCCGCAGTTGATAGGTCGAACTCCAGCTGCCCCCATCATTTTCTTGTCTCATCAAGGATGGCATAAGTCAAACAATAAACTGTTTTCCAAATTTAAATACAAGAAGCAGTGACTCCTGGCTTTGTCCCCTGAGATTCACCAAGTTGTCAGTCTTTTGTTCTGCTCTTTCTTTACCTTGCTGGGGTCTTCCCCCCAATAATAATTCACTTTTGCTGGCAAACTCCCAACTACTCTATTAGAAAGAAGTGGAAGTTATATGTCATTCTCATTATTTATAAAAGAGTAGTCTGAGGCCCAGAGAAGTTAAATAACTTACATGTGACCACAGACCAGCATTGCCATCCAAAAAAGACTAACTCCCATCTCCTTCTGGTCCCATCTACTTCCCTCTGCAACAGCAATTCAACCAATTCTATAACACTGACCTCATGGAAGATGATCCATGGATTGTAGGAGTTCATGTGTCTCTGTACTTCATTTTGCATTCTGTTCTGCTATTCTCCTAACTACCATTTTTGTTGGTGAAGGTTGGTGTTCCACCTAAGTAGAGCAAGGAATCTTTCTAGTTCTTGTTAACTTGCCATTGCACTAAATCTTATTTACTGTCCTGGGAAGGAGTGGTGTTGATTCATCTAAATATTGTTCTTATTGACGTTACTTTGCTTGGCAAAAATCTGGTTAAATGTTGCTTGCCTCTCCAAGCCTGTAGCTTGGCCAAATGATTTTTGAGGGAGCTTATTTTCTCTTTTTTTTTTTGAATTTTCTCTTTAATACAGATTCTGAGAAAAGAATCCCATCTCCCAGGAAGTCAACTTGCCAGCATTAGCAAGCCAAAGGAATCACTCATTGCTTCCAAGGGTGGAGGACACAGGTAAGCATATGCTGGATAAATTTGATTCTAGGTCATTGGTGGCTCACAGTGGAAGAACATGCAAAATTCATGTGAGCCCTAAGGTAGCTTTCTTCTAATGAAGATGAAGTTACAGTCTAATGTAAAGAGCATGGAGTTGAGAGTCAGAGGACCCTTACCCCCAGTGTGTGATCTTCAAGAATTCACTTCCTCTCTATGGGCCTTGGTACCTTACTCCTCTATTAAGGGAGAGAGGAAGGAAGGAAGGAAGGAAACTACCTGCCTCCAGGGTGCCTTTTAAGTCTAAAATTCTTTAATCCCGAGAAAGAATTTATGATTTCTTAAAACTATAAGCCTTAATAATACTATGAGGGAACTCAGTTTCTGACAATGTAATTATTAAGTGGGTTATTAAAAGTGCTTTATGAGCACTTTAGAAAGTGTTCATTTTGAGCTAGCAAGGGGTTCACCAAAGAGAAAGTAAGATTAGAATAACCTTATTTCCCTAATTTATAGGATTATTAAACTCATTGAAGGGAATACTACTGATCTAGTATATATCTTCATTAGATATCTTAACTGAGTCCCACAATACTGTTGTGAATTGGGTGGAGAGAAGAACAAGAGGCCTGGGTAGTAATAGACTTAATTGAATCAATCAGGCACCAATGGATCAGTAATGCTAGTCCAGAATAACATCTTGAGTGCTTTTCTTTTGGACTCTGGATGCCTCTCTTCTGTTTCTGTTCAACACTTATCTACATGGTGCTTTTAAACATCATATAAAGGTTGAAAAGATTTGTAAGTCAAATTCTTACATGGCATGAATCTAAAAATGATGGTTCATGCATTGGATCATTGGATGAGATAACTGGGATCCAGAAAATGGTCTACGATAATATGCAGAGGAAATTTAATAAGGGACCTTGAGGATAATTGAATCTTAAGTCCTTAATTTTATTCGTGGATTAAAGCAAGACCCATGGGAATATTTGACCAGGGTATGGGTGGTATGCAGGTCAGATCCCATTTGTGTTGCCTTTTGAATACTTTTTAAAAGGGACATTGATAACCAGAGCATGTCCAGAGAATACCAGCTAGGGACAATAAGAGCACACATGAAGACTCCTTAAAAGTCCCAGAGAGGATGACTTGTGGTGAACATGATCGCTGTATTGAAGTCTTTGAAAGGCTCTCATATGGAAATCAGTTCACTAAATACTCACTGAATGCATTCTAAAGCTCTGGCCTATAAAAATGAAACAGATTCTGCCTTCATGGAGTGAGATTCTGTTCTGCCCGGTTGGTTACAACATGTACAAAGATGAGTAATTCAAAATAATTTCCAGAAGGGGAGAGCACAACAGCTTCAGGGTATAGCAGAGATAGTGTCTTCAAGCAAGTGAGGCAGAGATGAGGAGGAAATGTGTCCCAGTCCTGGGGGCTGGCTAGCATGTCCAGAAGCACAGATAGATGGGAGTAGTGGTATGCTATGTTCATGCTCTTCATCTGAGCTTCAGAGCAGTTTGGGCTTGAACCCTGTGTGTCGTGATTTGAAATAAGACAGAAAGGTAGAAACAAGAAGGAGAGGACTTGATGCCATAGACTCAGGAGTTTGTCATTTTTCTTTGAAGCAGGGAAGAGCCACTGGAAATTTTTGGGCAGAGTGAGTGATGTGTTCCAGGTTGTAGTCAGACGTGTTCCCAGGAATTTTAATTTGGCTGCAATAAAGAGGGTGGATTGGAGTGTTGTGAAACCACAGTTGAGCAGAGCTTTTAATTGACTGTTAAAATAGTCCAGTCTGAAAGGTGATTAGAATCTGAAAATTAGAGTTATAGTTCTGTTAGAGAAGAGAATGGGTGAGATACTACAAAGGCTGACCTAATAAGCCTTGGCAGATGATTTATGTGAATCAGATGATCTATAATTTGATTATGAGTTTATTTATAGTGTATTGAATTAAAGAATAGAGAGGTTTGGAGGTGGAGGGTAATGGGTTTTAGGGGAAATAAAATTCTGTTTGGGACATGCTGAGTTTGATCATGTCAACAAGATATCCAGAGGTGTGAAGCCAAGATGGAAAAGTAGAAGGACAAACCGGCTCTAGCTTTCCTCCCAAAACTCATAAAATACCTGTAAAAAATGACTCTAAACAAATTTAGAGCTGCAGAAGCCACAAAATGACAGAGTGAAACAGATTTCCAGCCCAAGACAGCCTGGAAGACCAGTTGGAAGGGTCTTTTGCACCAGGTTCAGAGCAGAGCGCAGCCCAGCTTGGGCCAAATGGCATGGACAGGACTGAAGCAGGTTTCAGGGTGCAGAATCACGGGTAGCAGCTGTGGTTCCCAATCATGGGTAGCAGCTGTGGTTCCCAACCTATAAGTGCCAAAGATAGCTTCAAAGGTCAGCAAGAAAGCTCTTTCATCTGAGTGAGAGGGGAGTGTAGTCTGGCTCCAGGGCAGCACTTTTGGAACCCTGCCTAAAGACCCTGGTGGAATCAAGCAGCCTGTCTGGGTCTCAGCCCTGAATGGCAGTCCTGGGGTGAGGAAAAGCACTGGCACAGACTTGTGGAGCTAGTGGTGGCTGTGATGGAGCTGGTTATGGCTGTGGAGGGAACCCTACTCGCAGTTCCGGGGTAGAAAAGAGGGCTTATGGTTGCTCATAGACCAGAGTGCAGGCCAGGAGAGAAGTAAATTCCTCTCCCTTGATTATGCCACCTTGGAGGAAATGAGAACTTACAGGTCCCTAGAGATCTCAGAGAACAACTGCACAAAACCTCTGAAGTCTAGGGTAGTATACCCTCTACCTGACAAAGGACTCAAAACTCAAGTAACTGGCTGGGAAAATGCCCAAAAAAGGGAAGAAAATAAGACTATAGAAGGTTATTTCTTGGTGAAAAGGTATTTTCTTCCATCCTTTTGGATGAGGAAGAGCAAAGCATACTATCAGAGGAAGACATCAAAGTCAAGGCTTCTACATCCAAAACCTCCGAAAAAAATATGCAATGGTCTCAGGCGATGGAAGAGCTCAAAAATTGGGAAGAGAAATGAGAGCAAAGCAAGATAACAGCTTGCTAAAGGAAACCCAAAGAAATGCTGAAGAAAATAACACCTTTAAAAATAGACTAACCCAAATGTCAAGAGGTCCCAAAAGCCAATGAGAAGAGTGCTTTAAAAAGCAGAATTATCCAAATGGAAAAGGAGGTTCAAAAACTCACTGAAGAAAATAATTCTTTAAAAATTAGAATGGAGCAGATGAAAGATAATGACTTTATGAGAAACCAAGAAATTATAAAACAAAACCAAAAGAATGAAAAAATAGAAGACAATGTGAAATGTCTCATTGGAAAGACAACTGACTTGGAAAATAGATCCAGGAGAGAAAATTTAAAAAATATTGGTCTACCTGAAAACCATGATCAAAAAAAGAGTCTGGACATCATCTTCCAAGAAATTATCAAGGAAAATTTCGCTGATATTCTAGAACCAGAGGGTAAAATAGAAATGGAAAGAATTCACCAATCAGCTCCTGAAAGAGATCCCAAAAGGAAAACTCTTGGGAATATTATAGCCAGATTCCAGAGTTCCCAGGTCAAGGAGAAAATATTATAAGCAGCCAGAAAGAAACTACTCAAGTATTGTGGAAATACAATCAGGATAACACAGAATTTAGCAGCTTCTACACTTAAAGGATCAAAGGGCTTGGAATATGATATTCCAGAGGTCAAAGGAGATAGGATTAAAACCAAGAATCACCTACCCAGCAAAACTGAGTATAGTACTTAAGGGGAAAAAATGGAATTTCAGTGAAATAGAAGACTTCCTAACATTCTTGTTGAAAAGACCAGAGCTGAATAGAAAATTTGACTTTCAAATACAAGAATCAGTTGAAACATGAAAAGGTATATAGAAAAGAGAAGTCTTAAGGAACTCATTAAAGTTGAACTGTTTACATTCCTACATGGAAAGATGTTATTTGTGACTCATGGGATCTTTTTCATTGTTACGGTAGTTAGAGGGAATATGCGTAGGCGTGTATGGGTATGTATGTAGGTGTATATTATATATGTGTAGGTATGTATGTGTAAATGGGTGTATGTCTATATATGTATGTGTATATGTATCTGTATATGTGTACACATATATAGATATAGATATATAGGCAGAGGGCACAGGATGAGCTGAATATGAAGGGAGAATACCTAAAAAAAATAAAATTTACTGTTGAATTCAATGTACTAGGAGTAAGAAAATGGGAGTGGTAGAATGTAGCAAGTCATCTCACATAAAAGAGGGAAGAAAGATTTTACAATGGAGGCAAAGAGGGGAAAAATGAAATAAGTGAGTCCTACTCTTATGGGATTTGGCCTAAGGAGGAATCACACACACTCAGTTGGATATGGAAATCTATTTTACCCTGCAGGAAGGCAAGGGGGAAGGGGATAGGAGAGGCAAGATAATAGAAGGGATGGTAAATTGGGGAAAGGGATAATCAGAACTCCCACTATTGTGGGAGGACAGGTCAAGGGAGAGAATGGAATAATCTGAGGGCAGGATATAGGACAGAGGGAAATGTGGTTAGTCTTTTACAACACCACTGTTATGAAAGTACTTTGCACTGTTACACATGTATGACCTATATTGAATTGCATGTTTTCTCATTGAGGGTGGGTGGGGAGGGAGGGAGAGAATATGGAACTCAAAGCTTTAAGAATGAACGTTCAAAATTGTTTTGACATATAGCTGGAAATTAAGCTATACAGGCATTGGAGTACAGAAATCTATTTTGCCCTACAGGAAAATAAGAGGAGTAGGGGGATGGAAGAAGGGTGGGTAATAGAAGGGAGGACAGACTGGAGCAAGGGGTGGATGCAGTGCATGCTGTTCTGGAGTGGGGGGGTGGGGAGACATGGGGAGAAAATTTTGAATTCAAATTCTTTTGGAAGTGAATGTTGAGAACTGAAAAATAAAGTAAAGTAAAACTAGGAAAAGAAAGACATCCAATCAGAGAAATCCTCTGGGAAAATGATATAGGACAGGAATTGAGGAGAGATTAGATAGAACAGGATATATACATTTGGAAGTCATTTGGAAGTAGACAATAATTGAATTCCAGCGATCTGGTGAGATATCTAAGAGTATGTGTAAGGGAGGGGCAGAGGAAGATTTAGAATGATAAACAGTTGTTGATTAATTGACTAGGGGTAGCACTGACCAGGCAAGGGAAGGTTGTGTGGGGAGGACATGGGAGGGAGAAAGAATTTTTTATCTCAGCAGACTGGGAGCTGAGAGTTTGCTATCAATAGGGGAAGAACCAGTGGGCAGGGCTTCCATGGTGCCAGGTTCTGAAATGACTGAGCCCAGAATCAGTATGGGGTAGCTGGGTCAGTTTTCCAGGCTGGTCACTTCAGGTACAGAGGAGCCTGCAGACTGAGGTAAAATACTTCACAGGCAACTGGGTCAGAGAGTAATTGGTTTGAATGGACTCAAGATTGAAAGAGAAACAAGATCTGAGATCTGTTTTATATAGCTTGTCTCTGGAGCAAAAAGTATTGGCATTGATGGGTTATAGAAATGAGGTAGAGCTTCAGCTTAATTATAAGGAAGTGCTTGTCAGTTGGGAAGGGAATAAACTGCTGCCTTTTCACTAGAATGGTAGAACAGATAGATGGGCACCTCTTGGAATGCTCAGGGAAACTTTAAGCTTCAGATAGATCCATTCACATCAAAGCTTGGGCTTCTCTTCCTCCACTCCTTTACTGGGGTCTCCGATCTGTGCCATTTAAATATACAGTCTCTGTAAAGGAGGGGGTTCTCCTTAGGGCCTCAAATGCTGGACTCTTATCCATGGAGATGGATTCCCAGAGGCTGTGCCCAGCTACACAGGCAGGTTTCTTCCTGGCTCTAGAATACACTGCACTCCCTGCACTCGGTCATTGTGAACGCAGAATTAGTTCTGAGGATTATTCATGGTTGTTCTGGTACCCATCCTCCATCCACACTCTCCTGCTACAGTGAGAACTGGGTACGGGAGGCATTTGCACCCAGAGACCTATTTTGCTTCATACATATTCACTCCCTAGTTTGTAGCTCCCACTCTGAGGACACAGGCACTTAGCCACTGACTCAGGCTTCCTTCTGCTTTCCTGTTCAGTAACTGCGCCCCTTGGTCTCACAGACACACCCACCAATTCCTGGACATGGTGTCATCTTACCAGTTTTTTTTTTATGGTCCCACTGTTTAATCTGCGTCAAGATGATAGATGTAGCTTTGTCTTTGTATCTGTTTAATCTCTTCATAAATACAAATGTATTTCTAATTGGTGAATCACCATTAACTGCAGGAAGAGTGATTAATTACTAGTAACTTCCTTTCACCTACGAGTTTGCCAGTCAAATAACATTTATTAAGGGGTTAATATGTACTAGAAATTGTGTTTTATGCCAGGAATACAGAAATAGCGTCTATCCCCAAAAAGCTCACATTCAGATGAGGAGGCAACATGAAAACAACACTGAATACACAAGATGTACGTGAGGAGTGTGTAGTTTAAATTGGAGGGCATCATTCAGCAATGGAGGGGTCTGGAAAGGCATTGTGCAGTTGGGAGGTTGACTTGGAGCTGAGTCTTTTCTTTCTTTCTTTCTTTCTTTTTTTTTTTTTGAGAGGGGAAGGCAAGGCAATTGGGGTTAAGTGAAAGTCTTGAAGGAATGTAGTGGGATAGATGGGTAGAGTGAGCATTTCAGAGGAGAGTGTGCTTTGTAGGGACACAGCCACTTAGGTTTGGGTAGCTAGAGGAAAGTCTGTGTGGAGAGGGAGGGAAGCAGGAGAATGGAAAGGTGGTGAAGGCCTTTAAGAGCCACAAGGAGGGTTTATATTTGATCCAATGGAGGAAGCAACCAAAGCTTATTCACGGTGAGGGGGTGAGAAGAGGGTCCATGTGGCAGCTGAGCAGAGGGTAGACTTTGTAAACAGACTTTGGAAAGACCTGAGGCTGTGAATCTAACTAAATGACTGTTGTATTAATCCAAGAGGAAGGTGATTAGGGCCTACCCAAGAGAGGTAGCTGTGTGGGAGATCTGAAAGGTACCTGGAAGGAGGGATGTTTTGTAGGTAGAAATGATAAGATTTGACCAAAGTGACTTGCCTAGGGGTAGGAAGCATCATCATCAAGTTCAGAGCAAGCTTGTCCCTGGAGGAGGTTAACCTTGCCTGATAACTTACTTCTAGAGGAGAAACACCTTTGCTCTGTGCTGCCTGTATCCTTCCTGTCCTGGTGTTTGCACCAAACACCCCTAATGCCTTTAACCAGGACAGCCATGGCCCAGAACTTGGTCTGCTGGATGCACAGGGTAATAGGTGGCAGAAATACATTATTTTTGTCTCTACTACTGGGCACTGTTGGCACCAAGCCTGTATCTTTGAAAAGGCAAACCAGGGGCAGCTATAAAAGTTTGGGGACCTGTGATGTTATTCTAATGTGTTTGACACAATTCATGTGCTGGTCACTCTCTGAGGCATTTTTCTTTGTTGGGAATGCAAAGTAAATGGGGCCAAGCCTGATCCAGAGAGTAGAAAACCTGAATGATAACACTTAGCCCAGTGTTTGGCATACAGTAGGTACTTAACAAGTGTTTGACTCAGTCATCTACTGTTGTCCATTGAGAAGGCCCAGGGGTATAGGGACATATCGAGTATTCCTATCAGAGGCATTACACTTTCAAGATGCTATGGATTAGCATCTAGGTTGCACAGTGAAAACGGCACCAGGCCTGGAGTCAGGAATACTTGAGTACTTGTGTGACCCTGCGCAAGTCACTTAACCCTGTTTGTCTCAGTTTCCTCATCTGTAAAATGAGTCAGAATAGGAAATGGTAAATCAGTCCAATATCTTTGCCAAGAAAACCCCAAATGGCATCAGGAAGAGTCCAATACAAGTGAAATAACTGAACAACAAAGGTAATACAGAGTAGATGCCTGATAAATGCTTCTATTAAGCACCTGCTGTGTTCCAGGCACTATGTTAAGGGTTGGGGATGCAAAGAAAGGCAAAAGACAAGGCCCTGCCCATGGTCTTTGAGTGGTGGAGAAAACATGCAGCTAACTGTGAACAGACAAGCTATAGACAGAATAAATTGGAAATAATTAACAGAGGGAGAGTCCTAGAATTCCAAGGGATCAGGAAAGGCTCCCTGTGGAAGTTGGGATTTTAGCTGGGATATGAAGGAAGCCAGGAGACAGAGGTGGGGAGGGAGAGAACTCCAGGATTGAGGACAGCCAGGGAATATCTTCCAATTCTGGGCATGTTCCCTGGTTGATGGCATGTCTTGGCATGTCTTGACTTGTTCAAGGAGCCACAAAGAGGCCAAGGTCATGGGACCACAGGGTATGCGGAGGGCAGTCGATCACAGAGCAGGGATGTCAGACTCATTGCAGGGGGCTGGCAGAACCCCCAGGTGCAGCCTGAGCCAGATTAAACTGTCATTAAACTGTAAACTGAAATGTTTAACAAAATAGGTACAACACACTACAGCATGATGTTAGTATGCAATGGGATCTGTTTCTATTTGGGTCTGATGGTGTTGTATAGAATATATGGAATGTAAGGTGTACGAAGATTGGAAAGCTGTGGGGAGGGGCAGGTTGGAAGGGCTTTACAAGCCAAATGGAGGATTTTATATTGGATTCTGAAGGTAATAGAGAGCCACTGCAGTTTACAGGGGTAGAGTGTGACTTGATCAAACCTTTAGATCTTTAGAAAGGACACTTGGACAGCTGAGTAAAAGATGGACAGGAGTGGGAAGGGATTTGAGATAGGCAGACAGACGAGTAAGCTTCTTATGAGGTGACAAGGACCTGCCCTGGTGTGATGAAGTGTTAGATAATTTTTTGATGTTGTTGTTCAGTCATATTTTAGTCATGTCCAACTCTTTGTGACCCCATTAGGGGTTTTCTTAGAAAAGATACTGGAACGGTTTGCCATTTTCTTTCTCCAGCTCTTGTTACAGATGAGGAAACTGAGGCAAACAGAGAGAAGTGACTTACCCAGGGTCATACAGCTAGTAATTGTCTGAGGACAGATTTGAACTCAGGAAGAGGAGTCCTGGCACTCTATCCACTGCATCACCTAGCTGCCTGTAGTTGTTAGGGGACAGAAGTGAGCACATGAAAGATGTTACAAAGGTAAAAATCAAAAGGCCTTGGTCACAGAATGAATATGGGATGGAGGGTGTATGTGAGAGAGTGAGGGGTCCAAGATGATAGGTTTCAATCATAGGTGACTGACAGGACAGTGGTAGGCTCAACAATAAAAGTGACATTAGGAAGAGGGAAGCTTTGTAAGGGAAAGTTAATGAATCCAGTTTTGAACTTGAACTTAAGATGTCTACTGGACACCCAGTTGGAGATAGCCAGTATGTAGTTGTTGATATCTGCTGGTAGCTAGAGATACCCAGTAGGTAGTTGGAGATAAGAGACTAGAAGTCAGCAGAGAGGTTTGGGCTGGATAAGTGGATTCTGAGAATCATCAGCATAGAGGTAATAACCAACGGGAGCTGATGTCATCAAGTGAATTAGTATAAAGAGAGAACGAAGGGGACCTACCATAGAGCCCTGTGCAACGTCTACCTTTGGCTGCCATGACCTTGATAAAGACCCAGCAGAGGAGACAGAATGGAAGCTATCTCATATGGAGGAAGAAAGTAGTGCCAAAAACCTAGAGAGAAGATGGAGTGGCAGGGAGAAGAGGAGGGTGATCCTGCAGCATCAAAGGCTGCAAAGAGGCTGGGGAGGATGAAGATAGAGAGGGGGAACATCCCATTAGATGTGGCAATCAAGATATCATTGGTAACTTTCAGAGAGATCATTTTGGGTTGATTGAGGTTGGAAGCCAGATTGTAAGGCATTAAGAGAGAAGAAAGGAAGCAGAATCACATAGCTGTTTATAGAGGATTTTTGAAGGAATGTAGGTCAAAGGAGAGAAAAGATGAGAATCAAGAGCTAGCAGTCAAGTGAAGATTTTTTGAAAATGGAGTTAGACATAGGCATGTTGCTTGTAGGCATCAGGGATGCAGCCATTAAGCAGGAAGAGATAAAAGATAGTGGGGGTAAGGATGATAAAGGGGGGCTGCTCGCGATGGTGGGACAGAATGGAATAATTTGTGCATGGGTTTACCTTGGGAAAGAGAAGCACTGCCTCATTTTGTGAGATAAGTGAAGGAAGAAATAGCAGCAGGTGCTAAGTGTCCTGGCCTGAGAATCTTGTGATTTCTAGGTCTGCTACTGATTTCCATTTATTCTTGCTCAGATAACTCCTCTAAGAAGTGAATGAGATGTAAACTGTTGTACCAATCTGTATAAATGCCAGCTATATTATTACTATTATTCTACTTTCAATCTCCTCCACCACCAAATTTTCCTTGCTCCATTAATCAAAGCTTCCTCTTTTTTTGCATCTCTTTGCCTTTCCTTTTAATTAGACCTTATCTTCATACTATAGAATTACTTTCCCTTGCCAAGATTTTCCTTGACTGTTCTTTGCTCTCAGATTATCATTTTGTATCCTTTTCCTTTCCTTCACTGCTTGACTTCAAGTAGGAATACTCTACACCAGAAGTTCCCAAACTTCTTTGGCCTACTGCCCCCTTTTCAAAAAAAGTTTACTCAATGCCACCCAGGAAATCTTTCTTTTTTAACCCTTTAATTTTTTTAAAATTTGCATCATTTCAAAAAAATATAAAATTGATTAAATAACATCTTAAATTTAATAATTTACTGTAATTTGTGGGGTGTTTTCTTCCTGTATTGAAATCTTGATGATGTAATGTTGTGTCATATAACTGTATAGTATCGTAAAGTCATTACACACACATGTTCCTGCCCATGCATGCTAGACTTCCCTACAATGCACCATATGCTTGGCTGCTGACACTTGTTTGTTAAGACCTGTCAGCAGACTTGACCGTTGATTGATTTATAACTTGCATTTTCTGTCTTTATTTGAAAAATAATGTAATCACTACAACTTTAAAATGAACTTTTCCTCTCTGGTCCATATATTTATCTTCTCAGGACAAACCCAGATGTCACCTCTTCCATGAAACATTTCCCTCATACTCTCCCTTCTACCTCGAATGTGAGCTCTTCCTCTTTACATTCCTAGACCACTTTCCTCACATCTCGCCGTTGTGCTTTTCTCATCCTCCCTTTAACCATAGTTATTTGCTTATTTGATCTCTTCCCATCATTGTTCATTTGTTTGTTCCTTGAGAGCAGGACCTTTGTTCTATCTTTGCATTCCTAGTATAGTGCCTTGCCCCAGTAGAGCCTGGATATATGTTTGTTGAGTTGTTGAATTGAATTAATGAAATCTCCCACAAAATCATTTAACTTTTTATTTTTGTGTGTTTGTATTTTTGTATGTGAGCAGGAATCTCTGATCAATTCCTGACCTGGTTTTCCCGGATGGAACAAGAGGAAGAACTGGGTGTATCTGAACTCCAGGACTCAGGGGACAGGGGGATGGGCTCAGATATCGAGGACTCGGAGGAGAGGGGGATGGGTTCAGACCTGCAGTACATGGATGAGAGAGAGGACGACTCGGAGGAGAGGGAGGTGGGCTCGAACCTGCTGGACAAGAAATACAGAGAGGAGGACTCAGAGGAGAGGGAGATGGTGACAGACATCTACACAGGTGAGGAGTACATTATATGTCAAGCTGGAGTTTCCATTGAAGCTGCCCTGAGTACGTTCAGTTCTAACTCCTCTAGTATTGTAACCAGCAGTTGCATTAGGTGTTGAATGAGGCCTCTGGGGGAGCCTGAGGCAATATGGGCTACAGTACCACCAACATGCTGTGGAGACCCAGCTTGGCATCTCCTTCCGTAACACCTGGATGCTGCCGTTTCCTAGCTCTTTCCAGTGTCGGGCCGAGAGTGGATCCTTATCCTCAATCCAGACCTGATTGAGGTGATGCTGGTAGGTATGGGGGAAGAGACATAAATGGAAGGAAGCTGTGACTTGCTTCTTAGATGGAAGGGGTATGCTTTGCCTTAGTCTTCATAAGTTGGTATCTTAGAACACTGGCTGGCTTCGTTACACCTCCTGGGTTCCCAGGGTATGGAAGTTACACAACATGCCTCATGACTGGGATATTAAGACTTAGGTTCTTTCCTCTAACACATTCCCAGCCTTTTCTTCCAACCCCTACAGTGCAGAGGGGCATGCAGCTTTTCCTAACCGAGCAGCCTTGAGCTTAATTCTTGTAATACCTTCTGCTTGGGAATAAGAAGCAAGAAACTGGATGAAGTCTGGCCTGGACCTCTAACCTGGGCCTTTAGCTTTGCTCTTTGTGTTCACTTTCTAGCTCTGTTCTTCCCCCATGGATGTAGCATTTTGCAAAATATGCTTCATAGTCATGTTTTTTTAATGATGAGATTAAATATGGGAAGGAAACAGTGACCTAGAGTAAAGTTGGTCAACCCCATGATCATGCTTCTCATTAAGCTTATTTCTCTTATTTCTTCTCCCCTTTCCCTATCTTTGGTTGTAAAGATTTGGAGGCACAGAAGGGTGAAGTGACTTCCCCAAAAGTCACCTAGTGTGTGAGTGGCCAAAGACTTGGGCCATTCACACATTTATTTTGACTCAATTTCCAGGCACTTTGCTTGGTTCATTGAGACATTATATAGAATGACTAATTGTATTTTGCAAAGTGCTTGATACTTCCTCTTGCTCATTCATCTGTTATGGCTGAGGGGATAGTTATATTTTCTGATTTTCAGTTTTGGGACTACCTTAGAAAGGTACAGAGAGGTTTTTTGAATGGCCAGCTTCTTCCCCTGCCTGGAATCTCCCTCTCTACAGCTGCTCCAAGAGCCCAAGAGGGGAAAATATAAATTGAGTCTCCTCAAGTTCCCATGGAGAAAGTGGGGCCTCTAGGGTGGGTGGGATATAGTTTGCAACATCACTTCACCTTGGTGATTGAGTGGGATAGAGGACCTTCCCTTGGGTCTTATTGACCAGTGACATGAGTCTTTTCTTTCCCCAGGACCTTCTTCAAAAGAATTTGATGGGAGGGTGATGTTGAAAATAGCAGTCTGGAGATAGGGTTGAGATGGGATATCTTACATTTTTTTTTTTTTTTTTGAGATTAGTGTTTGGCTTCATTTGGTTTTACAAAAAATTCCTCTAAACTCAAAGGAAAATAAATCCTACCTGCATTCTTTTTTTCCCCTAGCAGATGACAGGCTGCTCAGTGAGGAAGAAGAGGCAGCTCTCCATGAGGAAAATGAAGAGGATGTGGAAGATCCTGAGGTGGTGGAGATGGGGATGTTCTCAGGACTGTCCGAGTCTGAGAGTATAACCCAGAGCCCCAGGGAGGAGGATGAGAGTGCTGGAGAGAGCCGACTGGAGGAAGAGGAAGAGACTCCAAGTGTGTCCTGGAGGAGACACCTGTCTGTAGGGAAATGCCACCGGGAAGGCAAATCCGTTCAGCGCCGTTTCCATCACCTCCATCACCCAATGGCTGTAGACTTTGGGGAGCTCAATAGCTTGATGGCCAGCATCATGGAAGCCCCCACCATCTGTTCGGATTGTGGCGAAAGCTTCAGCCCAGGCACAGCCTTCATTCAGCACCAGCGCATGCATCGCCTGGCTCAAGCGGCCGCAGTGGCTGGTGTCCAGCCTTATGGCTTTGCTACAGAATGTGGGGGAGTAGTGGGGATGGTGGGACTGGGAGGGACAGGGACCTTGGGCTCTGTATTGCCTCGGACCCCAGGAGAGAAGCCATACCGATGTGGAGAATGTGGTAAAGGATTCAGCCGCAATACATACCTGACGAACCACCTGCGCCTACACACCGGTGAACGCCCCAACCTGTGTTCTGACTGTGGCAAGAGCTTCAGCTGGCGTGCAGACCTGCTCAAACACCGACGTTTGCACACGGGGGAGAAACCTTACTCATGCCCTGAGTGTGGGGAGGCCTTCAGTCTCAGCTCCCACCTTTTGAGCCATCGGCGGGCCCATGCTGCAGCTAATGGAGCTGGGGCAGCTGTGTTGCGACCTTTTGCTTGTGGGGAGTGTGGTAAGGGTTTCATGCGGCGCTCTCATCTGGCTAACCACCAGCGTATCCACACTGGTGAGAAGCCCCATGGATGTGGTGAGTGTGGCAAGCGCTTCAGCTGGCGTTCTGACCTGGTGAAGCACCAGCGTGTGCATACGGGAGAGAAGCCCTACATGTGCTCTGAGTGTGGGGAGACATTCAGCGTCAGCTCCCACCTCTTCACCCACAAGCGTACCCACTCAGGTGAGCGCCCCTATATATGCAGTGAGTGTGGCAAGGGATTTGGGAGGAACTCACACCTGGTAAACCACCTCCGGGTACACACTGGGGAGAAGCCATTTGGTTGTGCAGAGTGTGAGAAACGCTTCAGTGACTTTTCTACCCTCACCCAACACCAGCGCACCCACACTGGGGAAAAACCCTATGCTTGTGTCGAGTGTGGCAAGAGCTTCATCCAAAGCTCCCACCTCATCCGCCACCGCCGCATCCACACTGGAGACAAACCGCACAAGTGTGCCAGCTGTGGGAAAGGCTTTCGCTACAAAACCCACCTCGCCCAGCACCAAAAGCTACACCTCTGCTAGGACTGGCAGGGAGTGATGGGGGTGGGGTACTAATTTGGGAGTGAACATGTGGGGAGGAGGGCACATACTCTTTTCCAAAGCAAGGCGTCTCTGAGAATTGGATAGTATCTGGGTAGGCTTTTGTAGTAAAGTTGAGGGGTAAGGTGGAACCCAAGAGTATCTCATGGGGACATTCGGGGAGGAAGAGTTGAATAGGGGGTTTTTTCTAGTAGTGTTACAAAAAAATTTTAGGAGATTTGTAATTTGTCTCTTTGCTCCCTCTCATGAGAAAAGCAGTTAGAGTGAGCCACACAGTTAAGTGCTTTATTGAATACAGTCTTTACAAGTGGTTGTTTTAGAGTCATTAAGAAAGAGGGTGGAGGCTGAGGGGGTAGGGAAGAGAGAAGCAGGGTATTAAGAGGGAAGGAGTAGAAATAGGATAACAACAAATAGGGTCTTAAATCAGGGAAGTGTGTGGTTAGTACTGAAGTGAAGGGGGCGTTTAAGATCTTCCTGTAACAGGTACTCTCATTAGAGTGGTCCATCCTCTCAGGACCCCCTACAGCCACCTGCATATCCTTTCTCTTCAACTTTGTCTTTTGAGCCAGGTATGTGGAAGGGAGAATTTTATTTACTCCACCCATCCCCTTTTTCTCTGGGCCATATTTAGCTGCTATTTTGAGGCTTCCAGGGCACATTTCAAGGGAGAAGCATCTGCAGAGAAGGAGCCACTTTGTTCAGCGTCCATAGCCAACCCAGCTTTGGCTTCAGTTTTCTGGTATCCTCACCTGGTCCTCATCAAAGCCCCTCTCCATGTACCAAATATTCCTACCCTCTGTCCTGGAATGTGCTAGGTCCATGATTTATATTAGACCACACGTGTGTAACTTTTAATAGAAGAGGAAACAGCCCAAGTCGGGAATTGTGGTGTTGTTTCTCCTCAGTACAGTGTACTGCTTGCTTTCCCATGTAAACATCAGATAATCTTCCTAGTGGAAACCCAGAGAGCATTGTCCACTAACTTTGCTGCCCCATCCCCCCCTTGAGGATCCCAGGAGAGCAGATACACTGAGCCCATTGTCCTTTGGTTCCTCTCTCATTTTGCTTCTCACTTCTGCCTTTTTCACTTGAAGATGAAAGAGAAACACTGGGCGTTAACTTCTCTCCAATACTGCTTTCCTCTGTTGTTAGTTCATAGAAGAAATATGGAGGATGTTCTCTAAAATCTTGTTTATGGTTCCCACAGTGGGCAGTGGGTGAGAAAAGTATAAACGCAAACTCTTACCTAGCAGCAAACACTGCATCCCGTAGGTGCTGAAAAGAATGCCAAATAGCACTTAGATACTTAGAAAGGTGCGCTATCATTTTTACTATTATTAGCCATTCATCACATTGCTTGTAAGATCCATCAGTATTATGGGCCCCGTCTTAAAGAAGATTTAAGGCATCAAAAACTGATCTCAAGAGGTGTGAGAGTGTCAAATAGGTCTACTCCGGCCTGTGCTTTGCATTTTGACTACTACCAATTAATTGTTGTCTATTTCAAGAGCTTTTTCTAAATTTCTCCTTGTGTGGAAAAATCTAGAGCTACTCTAGAAAGGAACAGGGCAGGTACTTCCTCATTTGTAAGATGGACCTTTGTTAGCCATGTGTTAACACCTTTCCTCAGAAAAGCCTTTAGAGTGGGAACAAGTAAGAAAGTGGGGCTTCTGAGCCAGTATCCTGTATTGTCCCTTGGACCTGTTTCACAGACTCATTTGGCAGTTCCAGCATGGAGGGAAGGAAGCTCCAAGATTATAGTCATTTTGGCTCTTTATGGTCTTGGCAAAGGTTGTCTAAGGATTTCCTTAGAAGTAATGTGGGCAGTTCTATCCTGGGAGAACTCTGGAGGAACTATAGGAAAAAAGGCATTTCTACACTGCTACAAATAAAACAAAAAGGCATTTCATTTTTAATTGAATTCTGTTGAGAATTCTGGTCTATTGTACATGCCCTGATGACTTTGTACTACTTGGGTCTCACATGGAAATGAACATTTGAATTATGAATGTAATTTTGGAAGGCATTTTGTCAAAAAAAAAAAAACAAAACTAGGGGGTAATAAAAGCAAAACAGGTATCCAATGATTATCGTGACTTAACAGTCTAAATTTATAGCTTTAAGGAGAAAAAAACAAACTTCTCTTCTGGATGCTTCTTGGCTACATTGTTTATTGCTATTTACTAGTAGGCCCTCTTGATCATGGGCCATTTCTCCAGTTTAGGAAACCAGGTTTTTGCTTCTCTGCCTTCATATAACAATATCTCTGAAAGAAAGTGGTCAAAAGATCAACTCATTATCCCCTTCTCTGGGAATTTTTTTGGGCCAGGAGTGGTGGGGAAGAGGGAATAGATTGGAAATTTATCATTGAAATAAGTTGGGTGGTTGGGGTTGGGGGGAGGGGGAGGTTTCTTTAGATCTCATTTACCAGTACTTCTTGTCTCATTCCCACCGAAAAGAGTCAGCTACTACTGTTTTGCCCTACTTTATGTAAACAAAACATTTCAACCAAAAGGGGTGGGGTGGGGTGGGGTGGAGTTGGAGTTGGGTAGGGTAGGGAGCAGGGACAAACCAAACATAATAACAGTTTCTCTCCTGATTGATTCTATTTTACAATCAATGATGGGACCTTTCAGGAACTCATCTGTAAAGAGTTCAATCCCCCCAAAAGTTTTCAGTTTTATGTCTCTAGTTTTCTTTTAGATTGTTCTTGAGTTATACCCTCTCTGTGGCACCCTTGAATGTGTTACGCAGTATGAAAATAATTAGTATCCATCAATTCATTTGTCACCACAAGGTCAATTTTTTAAAAACTCTGGGTTCTTTAGGAGTTTAGTCAAGTAGTTTTAACTGAGATTAAGTGGTTTTTTTCAAAGCTCGTGCATGGATTTGGAAACAAATGAGATGAGAATTTCTATCAATACTCTAAGCTTGCCCGGAGCTGTTGCAAAGCCCCTCTGTGGGATCTCTCCAGCTTCATCAGAGGCTATGCATGTGTCATTTCAATTAAGAATTTGTTTTTTAGACAATCTGAGCTGTCATTTTTGAACTTGTACACATTTGAATGCAGTGTAATTTGTGAAAATGATAATTTAAAGTACTTCAGGATAACAGGTGTTGTGGATGGGGTGGGGGGTGTGGAATTTCCTTACTGTTTTCAGATTGTTTTTATTTAATAATGGTTTTCTGGACAATGTTTTGGTATTTGACTACCAGTACAGTGTATTAAATTCATAAGATGTTGATCACGTGACTCCAGTTTTAGTATTTGTCATTTAAAGTGCCTATTCCAGATCAATCCAAGTCAATCTGGTCTAAGATGCTCAAGGTGACATCATTACTAACAAGTGACTCTTGCTTTGGAGGATTCAGAAATAGGGTCATTCAGTGTTTCACCCTTGTCACAAATCTGGAGGAGTGTTCAGGTCAGCAAATTCAACACACATTTAATTTACTGAGCCCATACTCTCTGTAAGGCACTCCACAGTACTCTGGTGCTACAAAGATGTAACTAGATATCATTCCTGCCCTTGGTCCTCTTCAGGCAGGTTTACCAACAGACAAAAAACATAACTACGGCTATAATTTTCTAGTAGTAGAAAATCTAATCTAGAGAGAATGATGTCTTATTCAAGTTAATACTGTGAGGTTAGGCCTTCCTAAAATGAGCCAGTCCTCTCTATGTTAAGTGGGATAAGCTAGGTATTTGAGAAATTAGGAAGGTACATTTTCCTACCAACCTTGTGAAAACCTTGTGAGTTTGGGACATGAAGATGTAGAGAGTGAGAAGGAGTGGTGGAACCAAGATGAGAAAGAGTGATATGTACTGTTTCTCTTTATTGATAAACATTTAATTGCTCAACATGAGATCCCTACAGTGCTAACTGATGCCTTTTCTCTTTATGTCTGTCATTTCTAGATCCAAGTTGAACCCTTTTTTGCGACAAAAAAGCAATTCTAGACTTCCCCTGCAGCCTGATGATATATAAAGCCTGGCCTTAGTAGTCTCCCTCTCTGCCTGTGGGTGGGAGGTCTTGCTTACCTGCTCTAGAATTTCAGTTTAGGAGTTTGTTTATATTGTGTATATTATTTATAAATTTATGGTCATTGTGTATATTCTTTCAGTTCATCTTTGCTGGGCATCATTGCAATATAAATCTCATGTTTCTCATTTCGTAAGTGATTATTTTGAATTATACAATTGTATTGCATTCATATGCTGTAGGTTTTTTAGCCATTCCTCAGTTGCATGGTACCCACTTCATTTCCAGTTCTTTGCTATCATAAAGAGTGCTACTCTGAAGATTTTGGTATATGTTGGACTTTCATTTCTATATTTGACTCCCATGGGATATATGCCCAGTAGTGGGATAACTGGGTCCAAAGATTTGAACATTTAAATTTTAAAAATAGTTTATTGATGTCTTTATCACCAGTTTCCCCATATCTCCCTCTTCTACCCCCTTCCCAGAGAATCATGCCATATAACAGTGTTTTTAATGAGAAGGAAAAGAAATCAATAAAATGATCTGATACATCAAGGAAATGTGAAAGTATATACCATACACCACACTAGTGAACTTCTCTCCTCTACATAGAGGTAGAGTGGGAATGTCTTTTTAGATCTCTTCTTTGGATCCCTGCTTATTCTCTGCAATTTTTAAACAGTCACTTTTGGCCTTTTTTTTTAAATGGTTCTTTCCATTTACATTTGAGTAACTATTGTGTATGTATTTTCTGGCTCTTAACTTTACTCAGCATCATTAATCTCTGCTTCTCTGTGTATCATTTCTTACAGCCCAGTAATATTCCAACACTTGTTAGCATCATATGGATGTCAGAATTCTAGAGAAAGACTAAAATTGCTGTGGTTTGGGTGCATTTTCATTTCCCTGGAGCCTGCTTTTATTTCATGCTGAGTATGCCAGGTTCTGTGTCATGGTTACAAGGAGACTTGAAGATGTTTGAGTGATCCTTGGGAGAAGAGCCATGTGCTGGGACCTCAGGGATTACAGCCATTCAGTCAGTGATGCCTGCCCTGAGAAGGCCATTATCTAATGCTCATGCTCCTAGACTGATAGTAACCTATACAGATCAATTCTTGATAAACTACTGCTGTCACACATTATTTTTAACCTAAATTTTATTTTCAGTGGTTCCAGTAATACCATGGATACCTGAAGGGTCTATAATTTGATCAACTTGATTCCACCAAAGCAGATTACGACCCCTGTGATTTGGTAGATAGTTTTTAGGGGTGGCTGAGGCCTAGTTTCATCAACCTGAGACTGGACCTTTTTGATGTGGAGCCTCTCTGACCATAGTGAAGCTGGTCTTTGGGTGACAAGAGTTCATGATTCTCTACTTCCCAGCTGGCATTGCTTTGTTGCCTGCTTCCACCAGTTAGGTGATTCCCTAGGATACCTTGGACCAACCTAAGTTGCTTTTTCCCCTTCCAAAACACAAATTGTCCATGAATGGAATGTCTCATAGGTACTTTAACATTGGGGATCTTCCAGCAGATTGAATGATTGCTTATAGAATGTGTTATCTTCCTGAAGATAGTTTAAAGAAAGCAGGAGGTCTCTGAGGTTTCCAACTTTTAAATTCTCTGTGAGGAGAATGCCTTTGAGAGATTGTTCAGTAATGTCTCAAACTGCAGAGTTTGAATAGAATAAGTATTTGGATTTAGCAATTAATAGATGGTTGGCAAACTTGGATTTGAGCAGTTTGGATATTAGTGGTATTGAAAGCCAGCCTGCCAAGAATTGAAAAAAAATAGAAGAGAAATGTCAGTAATGACATTCCCTTTTTGTGAGTTGGATTGTGAAAGGTAAATGAGATGGAGGATAATAGCTTGACCAGATTGTAAAGAGGTAGGATGAAGAATGAATGGGTTTGAGAGCAGAAAGGCAGAGTTCATCCTATGGGGCAGGCAGAAGCACCTGGGCCTCTGGGGCAGCAACAGAGGGGAGAGAGTACACAGGTTCAGAGGGCTTGCCCTAGACTACTACTTTTTGGAGGCTGCATTCTCTCCCCCTCTGTCCTCCTTGTCTCCATTAACCCTAAACGGGCTGAGCAGAGCCATACCCCAGGAGCATATGAGGTCTTTGGACAGAAGGGAAAGCCCTTACCTGGAGTCTGTCATTTGTGGAATGAGAGCATCCTTTAGCAAGACCAGAGGACACCACAACTCCTGGGCTAGAGGCCAACAGTCACCTTAACTAGAAACTCCGAATTAACTGATGGTACATGACCATACTGGACAATGCTAGACATTGAACCTGTCTTTTGACATCTTTGCTTGTTTGCTTCAAAGTACTTAGTACTGTACTGTCCTTCACTCCTGATTAACACTGAAGTGACTGACTGCTGCATTCAGGAGATGTATACCAAACCCAACTAGGCTGACCTTGACTGATCCTCAGTGAAACCCAAACAGAAACTTTAACCAGGGCTTCCTTCCCAGCCCACCCTAGGTCCCTGCACTCCCCAAAATGGCTAATTGAAAGCTCCTCTCCTTACCCCCACCCCTTCACCACCATCAGGTGAGAACAGGGATATCTCTTGCAACCCTGCTTAATATGGGAGAGAGATTTTGACTCCACCCCAGCCTTGGTTACCACTCAGATTCCTGCCACCCCCAAGCTTTCCCTTCTGAGCAGAAAACGTGTGGAAGGTTGTAAAGTTGATGACTTCCTGAATCCCTTCCCTTCATGAGAACAGGGCCAAAAGGAAGATTTGGGTCCTCCCTTGTCAGCCCTGCTTCTATATCTCTACCTTGCCCTTGATGGCCTGTTTCACACGAGGTGCTCTTTGGTCTAATGGTCTGAAAATGTCCCCTTGCCCAAAGGTACAAACATTTTTTAAAAAAAGTGTGGGTTCTCCCCTCTTCTCCAATTAGCAAGCATTTTATTTTTCCTAGCCCACCACCTTCCCATTGGTGCAAAAGTAAGGAAAACAAAACTCTTGTAACATACACGGTCAATCTCACCAAAAAAAATAAGACGGAGATATTAAAAGATTGTGATTGAAGAGAAGTTTAAGTATTGTGTCAGATCAAGTGATATTTGGCATTCCTATAGTATTTTATGCTTTGAAGAAAAAAAGTTGCATTCTTACAGCATCTCTGGGAAGTTAGTTATCCCCCAGTTTACAGACAGAAAAGTCATATAACTTGCCCAGTGTTACAGCTAGTGTGGTCTCAGAGGCCAGATTTGATCTTGTTTTCCTGACTTCAGGTCCAGTGATATGGTGACACCTAGCCATCTAGTACCACAGCAACTAAAGGTGGCAGCAAATTCAAGAGTGTTACTACATTATTGTGTGGCTGAACAGAATGGAGCTGGAGGTCAGGAGTTGAAGTTGACGTGCAATACAATGTTGGAATGAACATGTCAATGAACACTGAACCCCAATACATGGATAGAAAAGACTGAGTGAGCAATGTACTGAACTTGAGAAAGGCGGGAGTTTGACCTGATACCAATAGATGACTGCAGTAAGAATTCGGATTTGCCCATGGTCACCAACCTAACATTCCAGGTAGGATTTGAACCCAAGTTAAAGCCAGTAGGGAATGAGTCAGTTGACAGGAAAAGCTTGAAATTAGTTGCTTCTCCTGGGTGGGGAGGAGTCCACAATGTTCCATGGTACCAGTTCTGACTTGTCACAAAGGTTTTGTTTCACTTTTTTTTTTCCTGAGACATGAGTGACTCGTCGTGCTAGGCTGTGGTAGCCTTCTTTCTTCCCCTCATTTCCAGCTGGCCCTAGAGATTCAGTCAGTGCCTGGATCCTGGGCCCTCTCTGTGATGCCTCCTAGGAAACAGGTTCTGGCTGGGGGCAACAAGAAGGCAGCAGAAAAGGAGATCAATGAGGCCAAAACTTTTGGCTTGAATAAGAAAAGGGCAAAACAGCTGAAGTTCATCAAAGCTGTGACTCATCAGTTTAAATTTGGTCAACAAAGTCCATGACAGGGTTCAGAAAATGAAGGCGATAAGAAACTAAACATGAAGAGAAGAACTTCAGAACTAAATGAACTGAAAATAAGGTGCTGATCCTAAATCAGTAGGATATGTATTATTCAGGCAAGGGCAGAGTGCTAAAATACATCTAAGTTTTCCCATGATTTGTTTCTGAAAAGAATATTTGAAAAATGAAATGTTTATATAGATGCAAGAGATGAAGAACTTGAAAAAGAAAGGTACCATGGATAACTGGGATGAGAAAAGGCTGGAATAAATGAATTACAAGCATGATGAGGCAGAAAAGAAAAAAAAACTCAAGAATATACGTTTTCTTGGTGCTATTGAAAACAAATATGGATGATTCACAATTTGCCTTGGAGGTGGTAATTATATATTGCCATGCTCTCCCTTCTGATTTTGTATTTTCTTTTTTTAAAAAAGACAATTTCATCTTTTCTTTTTATTAGATCTAATAGAGAACATTCTTCATTAGGAACAAATGTTACCAAAATAACTTTAGAGTCTTTCCTTGCATGGAAGAAAAGAAAAAGAAGAAAAGATTGAGAAGCTTAAGCAAGATATGGAAAGAAAAGCAGCCTTTTAAAACAGGAAAAGCACTAGTGATCATTAGTCTTGAGTATTGTGAATTTGTCCTAAGCTGGTTGATGATGAAGAAGCAGATTATATTCCGTGCACTCAAGGAAGAGGTGGTGACAAGATAGAAGATCTGGTACAAATTCCAACCAGTATGTCCCAAAGGATGAGGATAAGACAGGTACTACTGTGACTAGTCTTGAAAGATTCAATACATATACTTCAGTAGAGAATAATAATAAATTGAGTGAAGCTTCAGGAGGCAGGGCAGAAAATTGAGAGCAAGTGACTTGGAAGAAAATAATAAAGAACAGGAAAATGAAGTTGTTGGTGCTGTTCCTATTTATTAAAACCTTTTGGAGAGAATTTGGGTGAACCAGAAGAATTCAATACACTTGATTTAGACAAAGGACAGCAAGCAAGTCAGATGATCAGCTCAGTGTAAATTGAAAATTGACTAAGTGAATTTTTTCCACTTGAATTCTTAATGAGAATGTTTATGATTTCTCATACTGATTGTGGGAGGGCACCTTCTCCCCTCTGCAGAAAAAAAAGAATATTCACCCTTATCACCTCTATTCTGACCTGACTTAGTTCAGAGTTAGGTTGTAAGTAATCTGAAATGTAATGATTACAGAAAAGATTTTTTAAATGATTGAAATAGGAAGTATAACTGCTTTTTTCCAGTTTGTGAGTTTCACTGGTATGTGTTATTACCAAGTACAATATATATAATGAAAATATCCCTTAATTATATTGCATCTTTTTAATGAGATTTGATTTACTTTATATTTACACACAACACGCATGTATATCGAATGGATGTTAAAGGTGCAATTTCTTTAAACTGACAGCATCATCTGGAATGCTGTAAGCCTTTTTAAATTTTCCCTCTGCCTTTTTTGCTAACCAAGTTGTAAAATAAAGAACATCAAATGTTAAAGTCAGAAAAAGAAGTGATATTCTCATTGAAAATAAAAGATCAAGTCAGTTTTTTTAAAAAAAAATAGAGGATACAGAACTCCAGGTCACATAAGCAACAAGATGGCAATATAAACATTTTCTCCAATACCCATGACCTCTCAGATCGCTCCAGAACAGAAGTTATGTGCCAAAGACAAAGGAACTTTGCTATTTCCATGGTCCAGGACACCAAAAATCCAAAACAAAGTTTAAAAAAACAACTCAAAAACTGATGCTCACTAATCTTGAGCTCATTTATGACTCCTCCCCCACCTCTCACTACCAGCATTGAGGTTGCACTAGTAAACCCAAGAACAAAATAGGCCTACATCAAAACCCCTTCCATACATATCCCTTCCCACTCCCTGCTAGTGGTTTGGAGATGCAGCTCTTTTCCTGGCCTCAACAGCCAACTTGGCCTCAAGCCTTTTAGGAGGAAAAACTTGCCCCGGCTTGCAACCCAGAAGCACCAATGCTGCAAAGTTATGAACTGCTGGTGCCAGGCCCAATAGTTAATCAAAAGAGGGAATGGGATAGGTCTTTGGGACAGGTGACTGTGCAGAGCACTCCACCGAACCTGAGGACAGCATAGCACCCAAATGGGGCCAGTGCTGATCACTCAAAAGTCAGTTGGGACAGAAACCTTGGCTGGTGATCCATGAATTGCCTAGTATATGAGGAGGCTAAGACACTGAGATCTAGTGCCCAAGGAAACCTCAATTAGAGGGAAGGGAATCAAAAGTCATGGATAAGGAAAATAAGGCAGAGGGGGGACTGAAACTACCAAAGATTACAGGAAGAAATCTCAAAGACCTCGAACATAAATATTAACAACAGAAGGAAAAATGGCCGCCAGGCCTAGTAAATGATTTCAGACATCTATGAAGAAATACTGCAAAACAATGCAACAATTGATAAGACAGAGGACCTTCTGGAATTTGAGAGGAACGTGGAGCCACAATATATTGCTCCTAAGTGATTTACAAGAGAAATGAGAATTATGAGCAAAATTCATGTCCTATATAGCAAAAATAATCAGAATAGAAAAACTTGAATACACAATGGCAATTCTCACCAAAGAAACAAAAGAGAAAAACACATTGGGAATGAAAATAAATACACAGAAGTGAAGGACGATCTGTGAGAAGAGAAGCAAAAAACATTAAAAGAAACTTACCTGTAAAACACATGAACCTAAAAAAATAGGATCTTTTTTTTTTTTAATTTAGCTTTTAACATTTATTTTCACAAAATTTTGGGTTACAAATTTTCTCCCCTTTTATCCCCTCCCCCCCCAAACCCAAGCATTCTAATTGCCCCTGTGACCAATCTACTCTCTCTTCTATCCTCCCTCTCTGCCCTTGTCTCCGTCTTCTCTTTTGTCCTGTAGGGCCAGATAGCTTTCTTGACCCCTTAACCTGTATTTCTTATTTCCCAGTGGTAAGAACATTACATTTGATCCTAACACTTTGAGTTCCAACTTCTTTAGCTCCCTCCCTCCCCACCCCTTCCCCTTGGAAGACAAGCAATTCAATATAGGCCAAATCTGTGTAGTTTTGCAAATGATTTCCATACTAGTTGTGTTGTATAGGACTAACTATATTTCCCTCCTTCCTATCCTGTCCCCCATTACTTCTATTCTCTTATGATCCTTTCCCTTCCCATGAGTGTCGACCTCGGATTGCATTCTCCTCCCCACCCTGCTTGTGCCCCTGTCCCCCACTCTCCTGTATTAAGAGATAGGTTTTCCTATCAAAATGAGTGTGCATTTTATTCTTTTCTTTAGTGGAATGTGATGGGATAGACCTCATGTTTTTCTCTTGCCTCCCCTCTTTATCCCTCCACTAATAAGTCTTTTGCTTGCCTCTTTTATGAGAGATAATTTGCCCCATTCAACTTCTCCCTTTCTCCTCCCAATATTTCTCTCTCACTGCTTGATTTCATTTTTTTTTTAAGATATGATCCCATCCTCTTCAATTCACTCTGTGCACTCTGTCTCTATGTATGTGTGCGTGTGTGCATGTGTGTGTGTGTGTACTCCCACCCAGTACCCAGATACTGAAATGTTTCAAGAGTTCCAAATATTGTCTTTCCATGTAGGAATGTAAACAGTTCAACTTTAGTAAGTCCCTTATGACTTCTCTTAGCTGTTCAGCTTTTCATGGTTCTCTTCATTCTTGTGTTAGAAAGTCAAATTTTCTTTCCAGCTCTGGTCTTTTCATCAAGAAAATTTGAAAATCCTCTATTTCATTGAAAGACCATTTTTTCTCCTGAAGTATTATACTCAGTTTTGCTGGGTAGGTGATTCTTGTTTTTAGTCCTAGTTCCTTTGACTTCTGGAATATCCTATTCCATTCCCTTCGATCCCTTAATGTAGAGGGTGCCAGATCTTGTGTTATCCTGATTGTATTTCCGCAATACTTGAATTGTTTCTTTCTAGCTGCTTGCAATATTTTCTCTTTCACCTGGGAATTCTGGAATTTGGCCACAATGTTCCTAGGAGTTTCTCTTTTTGGATCTCTTTCATGCGGTGTTCTGTGGATTCCTTGAATATTTATTTTGCCCTCTGGTTCTAGAATCTCAGGGCAGTTTTCCTTGATAATTTCATGGAAGATGATGTCTAGGCTCTTCTTTTGATCATGGTTTTCAGGTAGTCCCAGAATTTTTACATTGTCTCTCCTGATTCTATTTTCCAGGTCAGTTGTTTTTCCAATAAGATATTTCACATTATCTTCCATTTTTCGAATCTTCACGCTATGTTCTGTGATATCTGTCTTTCTCATAAAGTCCTTAGCGTCCATCTGTACCATTCCAGTTTTGAAAGATCTATTTTCTTCAGTGAGCTTTTGAATCTCCTTTTCCATTTGGCTAATTCTGTTTTTGAAAGCATTCTTCTCCTCATTGGCCTTTTGAACCTCTTTTGCCAATTGAGTTAGGCTAGTTTTCAAGGTGTTAATTTCTTCAACATTTTTTTGGTTCTCCTTTAGCAGGGAGCTGATCTGCTTTTCATGCTTCTCTTTCATCCCTCTCATTTCTCTTCCCAGTTTTTCCTCCACCTCTCTAACTTGATTTTCAAAATTCTTTTTGAGCTCTTCCATGGCCTGAGCCCATTGGGTGGGCTGGGACACAGAATCCTTGATTTCTGTGTCTTTGCCTGATGGTAAGCATTGTTCTTCCTCATCAGAAAGGAAGGGAGGAAGTGTCTTTTCTCCGAGAAAGTACCCTTCAATAGTTTTATTTCTTTTCCCTTTTCTTGGCATTCTCCCCAGCCAGTGGCTTGACCTCTGAATATTCTCCTCACACCCACCTTGCCTCCTGGT
Organism: Notamacropus eugenii; assembly: GCF_028372415.1. Classification (NCBI taxonomy): domain Eukaryota; kingdom Metazoa; phylum Chordata; class Mammalia; order Diprotodontia; family Macropodidae; genus Notamacropus; species Notamacropus eugenii. The sequence goes on from NC_092873.1 coordinate 299,900,866, forward strand.
CCTCCCAGCCAGCGTTTGGGGACTGAGATTCAAATGCTGCTTCCAGCCTTAGGGCTTTTGGCGGGGGCAGGGCTGCTATTCAGTGTGAGAATTAAGTTCAGATGGTCAGGTGGGGGCAGGGCTGCCTCTCAGGCTCAGTTCCCTCAGGGGGTTTATGCACAGACCTTCCACAATGGATCCAGGCTCCCGCCTGCTTGGGGAGCCCCTGTCTGCAGCCGCCTCTCAGCTTCTATCTCCCGGGGGGGCCCGAGCCATGGGGGCACCCCACTCCCCTCTCAACCCGCCAAAGAGACTCTCTCACCGACTGTCCTCACCTGTGGGTGGAGGGGCTTGTGCCGCCACTGGAGATCCCGTCTCTGAAGCCTGCTCGGATCTGTACCTCTCGGAGCCGAGGCTGCCGCAGGTCTGGGCTGGGCTCCGCGTCTGCAGCGTGACGGACCTTTTGCGAGAGGTTTGCAGATCCCTCTGTGGGTGGAGGGACCCGCGTGGCCACAGGAGATCCCGTCCCCGTAGCCCACTCGGATCTTTTCCTCACGGTATCGCAGCCGCTGCAGGGCTGCACTCAGCTCCCAGTCCCGGCGCCCAGTCCGCAGCGCGAAGGACCCCCCGCGAGAGGTTTGCAGGTCTCTCCGGAACAGAAATCTCCCTTGCTCCAATATTCCATGGCCTCTGGGTGCAGAATTCGCCGTAAGTTACTCCCCTCTAGCCATTCTGTGGGTTGTGGGTTCGGAGCTATGTGTATGTGCGTCTTTCTACTCCGCCATCTTGGCTCCGCCCCCCAAAATAGGATCTTAACACCATAATGAAGTAAAAAACAGGGCTTCCGAACATAGAAAATAAAATTCCAGTTAAATAGATCAAGATAGATCTAGATCATAGATCAAGTCCAGGAAAGAAAGGCTGCAAAATCCAAGACACAGTGATTAAATTGAATAATTCAGAAACAAGTTCTACAGGCCACCAGGAAACATGCCTTCAAAAACAAAGGAAAGGACATTCAAATAATGCAAGACTTCTACGCCCACTACAAAAAGGAGGAGGGAATGAAATGAATTCACAACAGCAGTAGAGCTCAAGATAGAGTCCAGGGGGACCTATACAGCAAATCTGAGTTTAACCATACAGGATAAAAGATAGATATTCAATAATAAAGAAGAGTTTGAAACATTTTTAGGAAGAAAGCCAGAACTGAAGAAATCATTTCTATCTCAAACACCTCAAACAACAGAAATGCAAGGAGTGAATTAATGAAGACAACGGTAGCAACAGAACAACTTCTGAAAGACTAGCAAGAGATTTCTTCCTATGTACGCAAGGAGACAAGTGAAAGTGGAAATCTGGGAGAGACAATAGTGAAGAGATGCGTGGTGACATTAGGGACGGAACCTGGTTACACCTTGTCTACTGTGGGACTGCATTGCAACATGGAAGGGTACATGAAAAGGGTGGGGAGGGGGATGGGAGAGAGAGGAGTGAGTGAGGCACTAGTGTCAGACCTTGGTCTAGTAAGGAGGGGAAGGTAACCTTTGTGGTTTCAGAAAGAGAAAAGCCTAGACAGGAATGGGTGAGGAGGAGAGGGGAGAGATTGAAAACAAGGAGAAAGGAAGGAGGCCTTACTTGGGAGATGGGAAGGAGTTTCATTGATGCATGCTCCTTTGGGTGAAGGGAGATGTGGAATTTACACTGCATAAGGTCTAGGGGGAAGGAGGGGTTGGTGCCTGAAAAGACTATTTGTCCTGCATTGGGAAGAGTTGGATCCCCTGGGGCACCGGGCACCCGGCACCTGGAGGAGTGGGAGAGTATGGGCCCGGGGGAAGGTTTCTAGGCAAATTTAGGAAAAAGGGTCAACAAGCAAGGATATAAATCAGGTGGGGGGGAAGAAGGGATGTGTCCTGCCATGGGGTAGTGTCCTCTCTGACACCTGCAATAGGCATTCTGTGACACACAAAGGAAAAGGGATACATGAGGCAAGCTCTTCAAGGCAGTGATAGAAAGCACCTTAAGGGCAGAGCCTAGAATGGACACCTCGGAAGGCCTGATTGAAGACTACTGAGAAAAGAGACCAGATGATTATAGGGGTCATGAATCTGAGAATAAGAAGCTTGAGTAAATGGAAAAAAGAAACTAAGTAGTGAAAAGTGAAAGAAATCATTTTTTCAAAAGGGGCACAAAAATGAAATATTTTAAAAACCTAATGAACAGGACTAGCCTAACAGGGAGGAGAGGAAAGGGGAATCTACCCAAGGGGGAAAAGAGGGTAGAGATATATAAGCCGATTAAAGGTAAGAAACTAATAAAACCCTAAAAGAAGAAGGATAACAAGTGAGAAGAGGGGATCTAAGGTGAGGGGAAACGAGCTAGTGGGGACAGGGCCACCAAAAAAAAATTAACTGAAGCAACATTTAATTACAGCAAAAGAGGGGGAAATGATAAAGCCCAATTTTAGAAAAAGATGGAAGAAAATATAAACCTAAACTTAACAATTTAAATGTCAATGAATTAATCCAATGAAAAAGTGACACTGGATAAGAAAACAAACCTCTAAAAATGTTGTTTATAAGAAACATGTTTGAAAAAGAAAGACATACACAAAATAAAACTGAGGGGATGGAAAAAAATTTTTTTTTTTTTTTTACCATGCATCAAATGAATCCCAAAAAGCAGTTGTCATCATGCTATAACAAAGCAAAAAAACAAAAACAAAACTTAATTTTAAAAAGATAAACAAAGATGCTATACTATGCTGAAACTAACCATAGACAACAATCATCAGTAATAAACATGCATTAAATTTCTTAGCATCCAATTCATAAAGAAAACATCTCAGTTTCAAGAAGATAGTAACACAATAACGACAGGAGGCTTCAATACCCCTCTATCAAGTTTGGAAAAGGAAAAATATGGTACTGAACACATTTTTCTCACAGGAAAAGAACTTAGCATATTTTTCTGCACCGCTTGGAACTCTTACAAAAACTGACCATGTTCTAGGGCACAGAGATTGCAAACAAATGTAAAAAGGCAGAAGTAGTCAAGGCCTCCTTTACAGACCATAATACAATAAGAATAGAAATTGGTTTAGGGACCACAAATGAAAGATCCAGACCCAAATGGAGACTTAACAATGAAATCTTAAATAATCAGTGTGCCAAAGAACAAGTCATAGAAACAATAAAAAAAAAAAAATTTACAGGCTTACAACCATATATTAATAAGATAGGAAAAGATTAATTGAATATGCATTTTAAAAGTTAGGGGATCAATAAATAAACCTAAATTAAGCACTTTTTGTGATGGCTAAGAATTGGAAACAAAGTAAGCTCATTGATTGGAGAATGGTTAAACAAAGTGTGGTGTGGGAATATAATGTAATACTGCTGCACTGTAAAAAATGATACCTGCGATGAATACAAAGAAATATGGAAAGAGGTATATGAACTGATGCAGATGAAGTAAGCAGAACCAAAAAACAATATACACAGTAACTACAGCAATGTAAACAGAAAGAATGACACACCAAAAAATTAAAAGTAAATAACAAAATTATAAAGATCAAATGGGATTGAATGAAGAGATGAGAAGACATCCCCAATCTACCCCTTGGTGGAGGTGGGAGATTCCAAGATGCTACACATTACATATGTTTTCAGTTTCTTTCAATATACCAGTCAGTTGTGCTGAAAATTTTTTCCTCTCTAGAGAAAAAATACTATTTGTCATAAGGAATGGCTCTCAGGGAGGGAGAGGGATACATGGGATACTATGGTGATATAAGAAACGACATCAATAAAAAAAATCTGTTTAAAGAATATAGGTTACATGAGCATGTTTGTAGGTAACAGGAAAGGAGCCAATAGATTAGGAAAGAATGAAGGTTAGAGAGAGGGAGTGGTAGTGGGAACATTGGTGAAGACAGGAAAAGATGAGATCAGTTTGCATGTAGAAGGGTTGGCTTTGGCATGGAGAATCCCCTTTTAATCTGAGACTAGAATGAAGGAGATATGGGGACCAGGAAATGGTGTCAGGGAGAGTGAAATGAAAAGGGGAGAAGAGGGAACTATTTGGTAAAGGCAAACTCAGCTGAGAGGACAGAGGAAGGGAGCTGGGGAGACTTAAAGGGTCTGAAACAGCTGCTGTGGAGAGTGGCAGAAAAAAATGAACAGAAAAGAGTAAGATTATCTTGCTGTAGTGAAGACCAAGTTGAAATTAGAAGAATCAATGAATTTGTAGAAAACTCAAACATAGTCCCTTAATTTCTCTCAGCTGAATTCAGCAGCATTGAAGAGTGAGAAGTGAATGGTGGGAAAAATCCAGAACTGGCATCTGGCCAGGCATAACTGGTAATGGAACAAGGAAGCAAGGAAGGAATTTGATAGGAGAGGATAGTGTAGAGCTGAAGTGGTTCATGAAATTAGGAAGAGAGTAGATTGTAGCCTGTGCAAAAATAATATTCTGGGAATATACTAAAGTGTGGTGAGATTAGGGGTAGCAGTGAGAATAAAGTATAAGATTAGAGGTTGTAAGTAAGAGGGAAAGATGGAATGAAAAAAATTATCAGATAAAGAAATTTCAGAGTTCATGAACATAGTGGATGATCACAAAACCAACAAGTGTAATGGAGATAGAGGAGAGGAGTAGGTCCTCACCTACCCCTCCTCAGAACCCTGTTTCCTTCAGAATTTGGATCAGGTGCCATTTTCTAAAATTCTCTCCCCAACTCTTCAGTTTCTGGTGCCACCCTAAATTACTTTGAATCTATTTTAAATACATTTCATAGTGCTTATTTTGCTATATTTAAATGTGTACATGTTGTCTTTTATAAAATGTAAGTTCCCGAGGACAGAGAGTTCTTTGTATTTCCATAGCCAATGTGTTTCCATAGCCAAACAATTCATAATAACATAGAAAGATTGTATATGGTACAATGGCTTGTTGATTGCTTGACACTGCAAAAGTCTAGTCAAATAACAACGATACCATGAACTAGGGTGATGGATATATGAGTAAAAGAGTGAAGTAGTATAGCTGTTTGAACCTCAGGTCTTCCTGACTCCAGACCCAGCACTCAATCCACTGCACTGCCACCTAGTTGCCATTAGCCTCTCCCTACTCCAAGTTACACTTCACAAAGCTGCCCCCAAAGTGATTTTTCTAAAGCATATGTGTGACCATATCACCTCCTCCATAAAACTGTCCTCTGTTCACCACGTACCTGGGCACTGGCCATCTCCCATACCTGGAATGCACTCCCTACTTACCTCTATCTGTTCCTTTAAAATACAGCTCAATCCTTTTCCCCCCAAGATGGCACCAAAGACAAGGAAGCCGTTGTACACCCCCCACCCCAAGACAGTAGCCAAGTGCAAGGCCTTGACGGCCAAGAAGGCAATGTCAAAGGGTGTCTGAACATCCCCCACTATCTGGCAACCCAAGACACCAAGACTTCAGAGGCAGCCCAAATACCCTTAGAAGAGTGCCCCTTGGAGAAACAAGTTTGATCACTATGCCATCATTAAGCTTCCCTTGACCACTGAGTCTGCTATGAAGAAGACTGAGGGGAACAACACTCTAGTCTTTATTGTGGATGTCAAGGCCAACAAGCATCACATCAGGCAGGTGGTAAAGAAGTTGTATGACATTGACATGGCCAAGGTCAACACACTGATCCAGCCTGATGGAGACAAGAAGACCTACATCCAACTCGCTCCAGTCTTTAGACATTGCCAACAAAACTGGAGCCATCCAAATTGTGTCCAGCTATCCCACTCCACCTACAATAAAAAGTTTTCCAGGAAAAAAAAATACAGCTTAATCCCCATCTACTACCCAAAACTCTTCTTGAGTCCCCACCCCCTGCCAAGTGCTAGTGTCTTCTTTCCCAAACAACCTTATATTGGCCTGATTTTATGTCTTCATATTTATTCAACTTATGTTTATGCTGTGTATGTTTTTATACATACTTATTGCCTATCCTGTGACAATGTAAACTTATTGAGAGTAGGCATTATTTCATTCTTTGCACTTCTATTTCCAGAACCTAGGAAATGACATATATAAAGCATGAGTAATTAATACTTGCCAATAGACGGTTTTTGGTGGTGGTGGTCACACAGCTAGTAAGTGTCTGAAGCTGGATTTAAACTCAGGCCTTCCTGACTCCAGTCCTGTACTCTATTTATGGCACCTCCTAGCAGTCCCTAAAAAACAAATCTTTCCTTAACGTGGTAAGTGTTGTTGTTCAGACGGTTCTGCTGTGTCTGATTCTTTGTGACTCTGTTTTGATTTTGTTTGTTCTGAGAAGACAGTGGAGTGGTTTGTCATTTTCTTCTCCAGCTCAGGACAATGGAGTAGTTTGTCATTTCCTTCTCCAGCTCATTTTGCAGATGAGATGAGGCAAACAGGGCTAAGTAACTTGCCCAGGATCACACAACTGGTGTCTGAGGCCAGATTTGAACTCAAGGAAATGAGTATTCCTGACTCCAGGCTTGTTACTTTATCCACTGTGCCACCTATTGGTAGGGTACTTAATAAATGCTTGTTGAATTAAAATAAGGCCAAGGTCTGACAAGAGACGAGCTATAGACTTCAGTTATAAGTGGGGTTTTTTTTGTTGTTCCCTCTACTCCTATCCTGGACAACACTGCAATGCTTTAATAAAAATTGTTTTTGTTATAAAATTTATTATTTAGTACTATTATTATGCTTTGGAAAGTATGTTTGATGTCATTTACTTCAACCCCTTTCTTTTGCAGACTAGAAAAGTAAAACCTAGCAAGGTCAGATGAGTTGCTCAAGCTCACACAACTAATACTTCGTTCCTGGGACTGTATATATGCTTCTGTTCATAGGCTGCAAGCATTAAAACTACCTTGATTTCTGCAGTTTGAAATAGTCATAATGATAGTTTTACCTGAAGTATCCCTGGAAATTCCAGCCAATTCCCTAACTCAATCCCCACATTCAAAGTTTGGACAAATATGATTCTTTAATCCTTAACAGAAGTTACGGAACAGATAAAACTCTCACAAAAATCTCATTAGGGTAAAGGATCTTTATTTTCTGTTAAAATATGTAAGCTAAGAAAGCCTAGCTTTGCATGACATTCATGAAGTTAATGGTTTTTATGAGCTACTGTTTCAAGAGAAGATTTCGGGGTCTTCCAAATCATGTAATATAGATGAATCTGCTTTCTTATTCAGCAATAATGGTTTTCCTTTTCCTTTTTTCTTGCCTGGACTGCTTCATTTTTCTAATCAAAAAAACGGTGAAGGAATTGTGCTGCTTCACCTACCATAGACACAAATATTGCTCCACCTAACGCAAGACACCGCCCGAGAAAAAGGGCCACGGGGAGGATATTTGGCCATGGAGTCCTTTCCCATTTAGGGGGAGGGCCACTGTCAATACTTCCTCCAAATCCATATTTCTTACAGAATGGAGGGGCCCATCCATAATCACAGTGGCAATTTCTATTATTGTTGCAGATTCCTCTCTTGGTACATTTGTCCACTGTACAGTCCAACTTAAGAGCATTCAGGTTTGTACAAGTCTTGTTGATACATAAAAATCCCTCACCACAGGCAGTACCATCTTTGACTTCTCCAATATCCACCTGTTTCATCGTACTCATTGGAGCATGATAGTCTGTCCCCCAGCAAGTAAGATTGTCCTGGCTGACAAAATTCATAACTATTGTATAGTGATCCTCCAGGATAGGAACAGCCTTGACATTGATACACTGTAATCTTCCACATAACACATTATCAGGTTCACACTTGGAATAACCACTGGTCAGAATTCCACAGTTGCCAAAGCGGTCTCCATGATTGGCTTCTTGATAGCAAGCAAGAGGTCCTGCTGTTGCACTGTGTCCAAAAATACTCTTGCACTGCTTATTCCGAGAACTGCACAACCCATTGAAACAATAGTTATGGTCAGAGCATAGGGTGCCATCCTGAATGTAGCTGTTAGCAGGGCAGTGTTCAGAGGTGCCATTGCAATACTCCTCAAGGTCACATTCATTACTTTTGGCTCTACACAGTTTCCCTGCTATTCGAAATCTACAGTTATAGCAGCAAGCACCAGAACCACACGATGCTCTATCTTTTAATTTACATGTTGGCTCACAACACTTATCTTGCTCACAGTCCTTTGGTGTGCCACAGTCACACTGTTCCTCTCCTTCCACCACTTTGTCTCCACATACAGAAAATTTTCTTTCCTCTGGTACTGGTACATTAGACAAACATGTTCCATAAGTAGATATCTTGTCAAAATACTCGGTGTAACTGCACTTACTGAAACCTCCATCGCCAGGGTTTTTGTTCATTAAGCATCTATCGGGACCCCCACATGTGCATCCAGCCTCATCATCTTTCATGCCCACAATATGGCCCAATGCATGAAGAAATTCATTAGAACCACTCAGGTTCTCTTGAGATAGGCTGCTCACAGACGCGCTATTTCCTTTATCACAGATACCTCCTACCTTGGCTTGTGTGGCTATCTCTTTACTTACAATTAAATGTGCCCAATCTGACTCCTCACGAGGGTCAAGTTGCTCCTCTTTATATTTCATAAAGTCTTGATAAATTTTATCTCCTTCTGAGTCCCTAATATTTATTTTGTCCTGGTCGGACCAGATCTCAATTGCCTTTAGAAAAACTCGACAATTGAGTCCCTGAAAAACCGTGTCTGCCAAAGCCATCAAAGTCAAGCACTCATTAATGCAAGCAGTTATATTGGATCCCAAAAGCTGATATCTCCCGTTAGATATCACAAGAAAGGACTCTACATACTTATGGTGTAAGTAAGACCAAGAAAATTTGGCAGAAATCTCTAGGTTCTGGACCTTAGCCAGAGGAGGAGGGGTTTCTTCATCAATTGCCTGGCAGGCACGATCAGCTCTAACCTCCTTCTTCAAGCGATATAACATGTGTTCAAATTTTGTAGAGGCCTTTAAGGGTTCCATTTGGTAAAGGCTTCCATTTATGTTCAGTATCCCTCGGAGTCCCCCAAAGCAGGTGTTTAACGTAGCCAGGGAGTCGGGGGAGCCCTCCACGTAACCTTCGAAGCTGCAGTCATCTGGGATGTAAGGCTGGTCCTCCATGATCGCTCCCTGTCCAGTGAAGGAGAAAATGCGCAGGCGACTGGACAACGGTAGCTTCTTAGGGCGAAGGTGGACAACCTGCTTCCTGCCCTCCACCTGCAAGAGGTAAGATGTCCGGCCGGCCACCTCAGGATCCCCCCTGCGTGGACCCAGCTGCCTAGGGATGGTCACTTCGTAGGAGGAGAAGCCCCTCCCTGGGCGGTACCCGAAGGCCAGAGCCAGGCAGCCTGGACCGAGCAGGAGCGTGCCCAGACCGAGCAGCAGGAGGTAGCTACCCAGGTGTGAGACGATGGCTCCCTCAGACCTCATGTCGGCTACTTGCCTCACCTCCATCGAGCCCGGGAGCTACAGCCCAGGTCTGGGGAGGGAGGTCTGAAGGAGCCAGAGAAGCGCCAGGGGCAATCCAGTAGCCAATGGTGTAAAAGGCTGTGTGAACTCGGCTCTGCCCCTGGCGCGCCTTCCAGGGCATTGGCCCACGCACGAGCCTTCCGAGCGGTTGGGGTGCGGTGGGGTGGGCTCCACTAGGATAAGGTCCGTTGGATGGGGACCAGTGGAGGGAGCTGGAAGGATATAAAAAGACCACGCGAAACTTCCTGGGGGGATGGGGAGATGGGTTGGCTGAAATAAACAGTGGGAGTGGAAGAGAACAAGGAACCAGTTGGGAGAAGGCATGTTGAAAGATCTCTATATTCTATCTGTTGCTATAGCTCTAAGGACAGATAGAAATGTCTGCAACGTCTACATATCTATCGTATATCAACATATAGAGACAGATTTTTCTATCCATAGAAAGACATCTACATCTATCTACCTATAGAGATCTACCAATATCTATAAATAGCCATATCTTCCTATCCATACTATATACATATAGATAAATATCATATATCACATATGGACACATCTATTTATAGATAGAAATGGCTATCTACCTATAGGTAATAATCTAACAATGTTCATAGAGATATCCAGTAAATATCTCTATGTTGTGAACTTATAATTATCATATTTATTTAAAACTATATTGATAAAGCTAGAGATCTAACAATATCTATAGATAGATATCTTAGGTACATGTCACTATACTATATACTTAGAGCTATCCTATATCTGAAATGAACACATATAGACAGCTCCATCGATAGACATCTACCGATAGATATCAATCTTAACATCTATAGCTATATCTTAGGTAGATATTTCTATGTTATTAACTTGTAGCTATCAGATATATAAACAGAGACAGATGTATATAGATAGAAAGATATCTATATAAGATAGAGGACCACCAATAGATATCTTATATATAAATACTGTTGAGTTGTTCAGTGATGTCTGACTCTTTGTGACACCCTTTGGGGTTTTCTTGGCAAAGATACTGGAGTGATTTGCCATTTCCTTCTTCAGCTTATTTTACAGATGAAGAAAATGAAGCCAAAAGGGTTAGGTGACTTGTCCAGAGTCACACAGATAGTGAGTGGGTGAGGCCAAATTTGAACTCAGGTTTTCCTGACTCTAGGCCAGGCACTCTATCCACTGGGCCACCTAGCTGGCCTATAAACACATTATAGACAGATCTATATCTATAATATATATATATATGTATATAAACACACACATGTATATATGGCCATAGTTATTGCTGTAGATATAGCAACAGATATCTGCAACATCTAGATATCTATCACATATTAACAGATGTAGACAGATTTATCTATAGGAAGATATCTATCTCTACCTATAAATACAAATCTACCAATATCTATAGATAGAGATATCTTAGGAAGATATCAATCTATACTGTATACATAGAGATATCTATCATATATTATGTATTAACATATATAGTCAAATCTATAGATAAAGATCTATATCTCCCTATAGATATGGGTCTACCGATATCTGTAAAATATCCTTAGATAGATAGATATCTACATATTAATCTGGAAGTGATTAATATATCTTTTCATTAGTGTGTACTTATAGAAATTTTTTTTCAAAAACAATCTATTGAAAACTGAATGATAAAGGACATTCTTTTTTCCATCAAACTAAAACAACGAAACTTATTTAGAAAACAAAACTAACAATGATACTTAAAAATGAGAAACAGAATACTAGTTCTAGCTGTGGTGATAAGCAAGACCATATGAAGATAAAGATAATGAAAATTAACCATATATTTAACCTGAAAATGAGTTCCCCTAAATCGATCAAAGCAGATAAAAATTTCTTCATCTTTCTGTCCCAGAGAATAGACATCACTGACCAGACCTTGTGAGCTTAAATTCCCCAATCACATTATTTTAATTAACCATGAAAGCCAATTCTCATTCAGTGTACAATAATGAGTAGTAGCATTGTGTCAAGTCAACAAACATTTACTAAGGTAGTTGCGGAGGTGGAAATAAATATCTATGTAATGCCTTCTTGCCAGGTACTTTTATAAACATCTCACCTGATTCTTCCAACAACCCTAGCTGGGAGTGAGAGTAGGGGTGGGGACAGGGATGAGGAGGTAAGTGCTATTGTTATCCCCGTTTTACCATAGGAAAAACTAAGATGAAGTTAAATGACTTGCCCAAGGTCACACAGCTATTAAGTGGCTGACTGCAGATTTTGAACTCAGGTCCTTCTCATTCCAAACCCAATGTTCCATCCACTGCACCACCAGATGGGCATTTACTCTTAAGCACTTATTATGTGGCTAAGCACTAGGAATTTATATGAAGCAAAATGAAAGGTTCTCCTTGCCCTCAAGATGTTTACATTTTAATGTGGGAAGAGTAGAAGGGAGTTCAAAAGCAGTGAAGTAGAGGGCATCTTGCTGAAATCTGGAGAGTCAGGAGCAGAACTGGGAGAGAGTTGAAGAATGGATGGTATGGGTATTTCCTCAAAATAGGGGTTCCAGGAAGAATGGAGGGATCCTCAAACATTGTGCCTTATTTTTTATGTGTGCAGATTTTAAAATGGTTCTTTTATTTGAGCAATTTATAACAAGTAAAACTATATTGAATAGATTTTTGTAAAAGTCCTAAAACATAGAGGACCATTAGAATTCCTTTAGCTAATCAAGCCACAATATAGTGGTTTTATAGAGTCACCTTTAGGAACAGATGCATAATGCCAAACCAGTCAGACTTCAGTGTCCAAAGCATCCAAAGCTATTTCAAATTTGCTGGCAATGATTCTCATATATTTATCATTTCTTATGAAACTCATAAAATAATGGAATAATTTTGCTTTCAAGCAGCCCCTACTTTTGCTCTGTATGATCATTTTGTATTTGATAATGACTTCAGAATCATCAGCTGGGACCCTACTTACTGCAAAATCTCCGTTGACTGTGAATTATGATAGGGAGGCCTCTCTATGAAGGCTTAAAAAGCCTAACAACCTAAAAAAGTTTACTTGTACCCATGTACCAGGAAGATGTCTGAATAATGTGCATAGCAGTGTCCATGGACTATGCCAGTGTTTCTTTACAATTTATTTGCACTCTATAGTATACACAGACATAGTGGATATACCATTAAAACATATTATTGATGGGCAGTCAATTTTAAGAATGCCAAGAATGTCATTTAACTGGCCAAAAATAGAACTGAGGATCAATTGTCTATGGTCTCAGAGTAGGAGAGAGATCTAGAAAGAGCACCGGTGATTGGGAAAACTAAGGATAAAACACAGTGAGTCATTCTTCCAACCTAGGCCATCAGAGAGAGTGAGATGGAAGTCTGTGGGCACTGGGAGCAAGATCTAGCCATAATACAGACATAACACAGAACCTTCCAGACTTGGGACTGGATTGAGACTTGTAGCTGTTTATTAATGTAAGAAGTGGCCATGAATCCCACAGGGATAGAACTGATGCTGTGCAGGGAGCAGTTACAACTTTGTTATGGAGATGGTTTCCAAGTGCAGTGTGGACTGAGGAAGGGACCTTTGCATAGGGCTGTCATGCCAGAGCAAGGGGTGGTTGTGGGACTGAGACTGTGTACTGGATATGGAACAGTAGCAGAAGCAAGCAAAAACTGTGTGATCAGAAACTCTGATCCTTGAGCAGGATCTCAGAATCAGCTCCAGGCTTTCAACCTTGTCTAAAGTCTGAAGCTGAATGACCAGAGTAGGGAGCTCAGACTAAGATGGAGCCTACAGTTCTGTTACTCTGAATCTACAGTGCCCTCCAATTAGCTGATAGGGCCTGGAGCTAGGAACAGTCTACTGAAGTTCCAACCAGAGATAAGCCTACAGTTGTGTTACCTAATCCCCAAAGGGAGTCAGAGCTTAGACTACGAAATCAGCTGTCAGACTTAGCCCATGATCAGACCATCTGGCACAAATGCTAAAACCTGACTCTAACACAAAGTCCCAATTCAAGAAATAAGGCTAGAAGAATAAGTAAAAATAAAAAATAGGCTCTCGTCATTAGGAGATATTATGGAGATAGGGACCCTCAAGAAACAAACCCAAAGAAGAAAATGATTCCAAAATATCTATAAGCAAGAGGAAAGAACTGGAGAAGAAATGACAGATTTAGGGAAAATAGCTGGAAGGAGAATTAGCAGCTATAGTACAAAAGGTACAAAACCTCAGCCAAATAACAAATTCCTTGAAAATTAGTATGAATCAAACATAAGTTAATCACATAATGAGATAACAAGTGATATTAAAAACAAATGCAAAAGGGTGAGAAAAAGAGGAAAAGTTATAGTATTTCATAAAACAACAGAATGGGCAGACAGATCAAGGAGAGATAATTTAAGAATCATTTGGGATAGTAAGGATTTGTAGGAAGATGGCAGCATTCTAAAGACCTAGAAGAGCCTAGATTCTTCTGCAAATACCCCAGTAAAACATTAAGATGCACTAGGAAGAGACAAAAAAGAGAATATCTTATATTCCCCTCCACATAGTAGAGTGGTATACAAAACCCCTAAAATTCTGATAGAATCCTGAAGCAGATAAGTAAAGCTAGGTCTAAAGCATGGCACGAGGCAGCCCCAGGGCAATGAGAAAGGTCCAGCACAGCCCTGAACCTCCCCTCCCCGGCATGGGAGGGAGCAACAGGAGAGGGTCCCCAAGGAGAGACCAGACCTGGGAAACTTCAAAGTCTCTTGACAGGAACCCAGGAGCACCTTTTGAGTCTAGCACCAGGGGGCAGGTCTTAGGCAAAGTTTAACACATGAGGTGACCTTGGAGTACTGTGGCAAGAGGAACACCCCTATCCTGGGGCAGCCCTAGAGTCCCTTGAAGGAGGAACCTAGTCTTGACCCCCACACTCAGGAATAGGCGGGACCTGCCCACTCCATTAAGAAGTATAAGAGCAGAGCCTGACCCAAGAACAGGTTCCCATACCCACCCAATTTAGACACTGAAGCTGCTGAAATTAACAAATTAAGGAAAACACTGAATACTATGAGGAAATACCTTGGACTGAGAGATGTTCAGAGGATAAAGAAGAGAGACTACACAAGTCCAATTAAAGCCTCTGGGGAAAATATCTATAAATCTATATAAATATAGATATGTATCCCAGTCACAAGGACTACAAATTGGAGAATACAAAACAAGAGATAAAATTTTAATATCTAAGGAAGAAGAATGGCAAGAATTGTTACTTTAAAATAAATAGTAGAAAACATCATCCAAGAACTGAATGTCCTAAAAATCTGAATGAGCCAAAAAGAAAATTAATCAATGAGATGAAAAATATTAAAGCAAAACTGAAAATAACAGAAGAAAACGTAAGAAATGTAAGATCAAAAACCAACCAACCTAGAAACTAGGTCGAGGAAAGATAACCTCAGAATTATCCCATTATCTAAAAATCTTGCCAAGAAAAAAAGCCTAGATTTCATACTTCAAGGAATTACAAATGAAAACTAGCCAGAACTTTTAGAACCAGAGGAGAAAATAAAAATTACAAGTTCACAGATTAGCTCCTGAAGTTAAATTTAAAAAGGAATTTAAATTAAAGTTAAAATTTCTAGGAATCTTATAACCATAATCCAGACCTTTCAGATCAAAGAAAAAAAATGCTACACACATTCAAAAAGAAAAAAAGAATTTCAAATACCAAGAAGCCATAATAAGGATAACAGAAGATTTGGCAGTTCATGATACAGAAGAAAAGAGTTTGGGATCCGATATTCCAAAATGCAAAATACAAGAGGTTACCACTAAGAGAAACCTCTTCAGTAAAATTAAGTATATTCACATAGAGGAAATTAAATTTTTAATTAAAATAGAGGATCTCCAAGTATTCCTGGTGAAAAAGGCAGAACTGAATAGACATTTTGAATTGGAAATGTAGTAATAAAAATAAGCACAGAAAGAATCACACATTTGTTTAATTGGAAGGGAATATGTGGTGAAGAATTACTTACCTCCAATTAGAAAAGAAACAAATGTCTTCTGAGAACCCTAATGTCTTTAAGGGTCCCAGAGAAAGTTAAGTATAACAAAGGGCCTAGGGATGCTTTTATTCTATCTCAATGATCTCATGAGAAGACAAAAATAGGACAGCCAGGAGACAATAGTGCAGAAGAAAGGAGGAGGAAGGGAACAGAAATCACTAGCACATAAGATGAAGAATACTTAATCGTAGAGGAATGGGCATTTCCTAAAATTCATTTTCACCTGAGCCCAATAAAGGAAGGTTGAACAATTACAAACACACACACACACACACACTATCCCCCATACGTAAAGATCTCAGTATAGAAGAAAGACATTAACTTAGGAGGGAAATAGCAGGGTATAAGGACAATAAAGGGACAGTCAGGGATTTAAAGGTGATAGCAGGATAGGTAAGGGAGCAATCATAAGTAAAACTTACTCAGATGTTGGTGAGGAGTCCTTGGTTTATAAAAACTGAATCTCTTCCCCATTACAAACACCTATTTGACTAGAGAATTTAGGTAACTAAGAATTTTGTGGTAATTAGGAATTTGATTTGTTACAGTACTTTGGGGATTTATGTTACGTAAAAGACATTTTACACCAGCTTAGTTTTGATAAATTCCAATTTTAGAGGTTTCCAACTAATTTACATCATGAAGTGTAGTGATTATTCATTTAAGATTATTCTTATTACATCAGGATAAATGTTTTTACGAAAGAGAAATACTTTTTCAAGGAAATGTTAAAATTCTTGTGTGATTTTTAGTAGGCCTACTAAATTTTCATTTGCAAGCTAATTTATTGTAATAATAAGTTGATGTTGATAACAATTATGTCCAAACCTACAATAAATTTCCAAGTTTCAGTCCTAGGTTTGTTGTGTCCTTAGAGTGGTCTTAAATAGATGCTTTCAGAGAAACAGAGTCAGAGTCAGCAGCTTGATGGAAGCAACATCAGAGATCTAAGGCTAGTGATTAATATAAAAGTATCTAAATTACTGTAATGAGCTGTAAGTGGGAAAGATCTTGCTGTTTTCATCTGAATTTATAGTCATTCCATAGCCTAAGCAATAATTATAATTAGTGTGTGAATTTATCATATGTAGAATATTCAATTCCGGAAGTATATCGTTCTTTCAAATTGAGGATGATTACAGAAGGGTAAATAAGTTTGAGAAACAAAGAGGTAAATCTATTAAGTTGTGAGGTTAAAGTCAGGAACCTGTTTTGTTTCTGTTTTAAGAAATAATATTTTAGTACAGATAGTTATGTTAGTGAAGAGTAGTAACTTGAGCTATGTTGTGTTATCTTCATGGGAAATTTGATTTTGCTTGGGTTTGTTATTTGATCTGGAATTAGAACAGGTGTAGAAATGTATGCAAACTATTTAAGACTCGCCTTAAAGATGTTCCCATTATTTAAAGGGATTCTGATAACAGTGGTATTTTTCTGTGATAAATCTCTTACTGTTACCAATGTGGGATTATAGTCAGATATACCGATCCTTGAGATCTGAACCTACCTGAAACTTTGATTATTGGAGCTTGCTATTCAAGACTTCATTGAGCCAGTGATCCACAATGCCAACAACCATATGGAATTTTACATCTATAAACTGAAGAGGATGTTCTCATGGAAAAGTCTGGGAGAATGATTTGGCATGAGCTGAAGTAGGATTCTCCTGACTCAATTTCCCCAGTATGACACATGGAATGAAAAATATGCCATGTGGCTGACTTTAAGCCTGGCTCAATGCAATTGGTCATCTACATAACTTTTGCCTGCAATTGACATGAAGTTAGGGAAGTGTTATTTCCTTACTGTGCAATAATGTCCCTATTCTTTTATGGCAAGTTTCTATAATCATGTCAGATGATGAGTGCGAACACAATATTAAATCTTTATCTTGTAAACTAATACTGGAACTTCTCTGAGTTACTATAAGACTAGTTATATATTCCTGTATAAATTAGGGTCCTTTAATTCCTCATAATGGTATAGGGATAATTAGGTCAAAGATTTGTGAAACCAATAATTTAATTACTGTCTCAGTTCTATTACAATTAGTTATCTTAGAAGAAGAATGACTTGTGGTCTATTTTGTAAATGCCTTAAAAATAACATCCACTTTAGACATGGGTTATTCATTTGAACATGGCTAGAAGTTGGAAATATTTTATTATAAATAACTTACTTGATATGCACTGTTGTAAAATTGATTACTCAGTGTATTTATGTATACCATCCCTGAAGGTTTTGTTATTATTGTAGTTAATCTGGCAACTTTTAAATCAATTCATTTATGAAATTGGAGTTCATCTTCTTATAAAAGGTGTTTTGTTATTAATTCCTTAGTGGAATCTCTTCCTTCTAACGAGGGAATGAATAATGCGAAGTATAAAAATTGGGTTCTAATTTTTCTGTTTTTATTTGAGTTTCTTAGACATATCAACATGACAATTGGCCAACTTAAAAATGTAAGTTCTATGGTCTATAAGTTTCCAAATTTGATTATTATTATTATTATAATAGAGATAAAAGGACTGAGTCATAACTTTCATTATATGACCTGGTTATTGGCAAAGTAATTTAAAATTGTGTTAAGACCAATTTTGTAGGAGATTTGTAACACAGAAAGAAGATCTCTACAAGTGACCTGAAGCTAAGAAGATAGTCAGCTAGAAATACTTAGATCATACTCAGAACTGAGAATTTCATCAGATGGTGTTTAAGAATCAGAAAGCTATATGAGATGAGTCTTCTAAGTCTTAAATGGACAATTTTATTCATGGTTTACTTCTTCTCTTTACATCTTTTATCTGTACAGTCTACTTACTGAGGGGACTGCCCCCTTTGATTTTGTCAATGTGCCCATCAATTTCTCCCTTTTCTCCCCTCACATTGTTACCCATAAGTCCTTGATGAAGTGTTGGCCATATCAGTTAGTGATTCATTGAGGAGGCTATACCTCTCAGAATCAGATGGGTGAATGTGAAAAATGATTATTAATAATTACTTATTATTATATATTATAATTATGTACTCTAGCCATATCAATGAATAATTATTAATTAAATAATTATTAAAATAATCATAACCAATATCTTGAAGATTTAGAGCTTCCCCTAGACCCCTTCTTCCAAAATCCTGATTTTAAATTCAGTTTTTCTTCAGAAGGACATTATTAATAATGAGATTGTACTGACTTTACTAATCCTGGACAGGCCCTATCCAAATTTGAAAGTAATTTAATCCAAGGTAGGAAAGCAATTTTGTTCTACTCAAGCTTGATAGAGGCAGATTCTTTTGTCTAGGTAGCCCAAATCTGAGGGGGTGGTCTGACAAAAGAAGTATTTCTTCTGCCCAGAGGTGAAATGATGATGAGGTGACATCAGCCACTGTTGAAAGGATATATAAATTATTACCTTAACCCCAAAATGAGCCTAGTTCCAGACTGGCTCCCATGCATGCATGCCATCTGCTTTGAGAGAAATAAACATGGATATGACCTAATCCTATTTGTCTTTGTTAGATCAAACTATGAGCAGGGGAAGAGTTTATAAGTAAACAAGGGGTAGAGAGTATCAAAGAAAATAAAATGGACAATTTTGATTATATAAAACTGAAATAGTCAGGTCATTTAAGCAACAAGATTGTAGAGTAGCCATTTTCTCCAGTCCCTACAACCTTTCAAACCTCCCCCAAACAGAAATTTTGCACCAAAGATAAAGCAACTTCATCTGTTTCCATGGTCTAGGACATTAAGAATTCAAAACAAGATAAAAATAAGAAAAACAAGGACTGACCCTTACTGATCCTGAGTTCACTCAGCACCCCTCAACCACCTCCCAAACTATTAGCAGTGAGATCACACTAGCAGCAAGGGCAGGTTTACATTGAAATCCATTCCTATAAATAATAATGAAATGCAAAAAATACCTGGAGACCAACTTTCCAAAGCAAACAAAAGATTTTTGTAGTTTCAATTACAAAGCACTCCTATAAATGTTAAAGAACAACTTACACAGCTGGAGGGAAGATTCAATGCTCATGGCCAGGCTGGGACAATATAATAAAAATGATGATACTACCAAAAGTAATTTATACTTCTTAATGCTATACCAATCAAATTGCCAAGAAGATACTTCACAGAGCTTGATAAACTATCAAAATTGATTTGGAAAAACAAAAGATATAGAACATCAAGGGAAACGATGAAAAGAAGTAAGGCCAAAGGGGGAACAGAACTTCCAAACCTCAAACTATATCACAAAGCAGCAGTCATCAAAAACATCTGATATTGGTTAAAAATAGAGAGATAGATCAGTAGAACAGAATGGACAAGAGAGATTCAAAAGCAATATAACTCAATAACCCAATGTTTGACAAAGTAGCAACCATAAATTACCTAGGACAATTCCCTGTTTAATAAAAACTGCTAGGAAAACTGGAAAGCAGTCTGACAGAAATGAGGTTTGGAGCAACACCTTATATCACACTCCACAATACATTTTAAATGGAGATGTGATCTGAATATTAAAGCTTATTCTATTAAAAAAATTAGAAAAGAAACCTCTTAAGCTATGAGGAAAAGATGTATTCCTAACCAAATAAGAGACAGAGGGAATTATTAAAGATAAAATGGTTAACTTTAATTACTTGAAAGTGCATCTAGGATAAGAAGGGAAGTAGTTGAATGGGAAAAAAATCTTTGTATTAAGTTTTCTTAATAAAGATTTGGTAGCCAAGATACATAAGTAGTTAATAAATTTGAAATTATGTAAGTAAAATAAATATTTAAAATATTTAATATTTTATGCATCTTTATCTTATCTATGAGTGCCTCCATCTTTGATCATCTAAGCAGGTGCCAAAGCCAGGTTATACTTCCACATAGTTATTCTCCTCCATTGGAATGTGTGAGCTCTTTGAGAGCAGGGACTGTCTAATTTTTCTATTTATATCCCGACCTTTTTCACATGCTTTGTACATAATAATCATTTAATAAATATTTTGGTCATTTATTCATTCATTTACTTCTTATTTTGCTTATGTTCCCTACCAAAGAGAATGATTACCTTTGAACGGGAAAGAATCAGTGAGCTATTCTTTATAATAAATTAGATAAAGATGTATAAAATATTAAATATTTTAAATATTTAAGCTTAAATATTTAAAATATTTTTAAAAACAAAATATAAAATAAATAAATGAAATAAATGATAAACGAGTCCCTTATGATAAATAAGAGAATATAATAAGAGAAAAGAAAGAGAAGGAAAAATAACACAGCTCAATATCTGTTCAAATAACAGTTCAATAAAACTAGTCAACCTAGTCTGACGGTGTTTGCAGTTTTCCATACACACAGCCCCTGACCACTGTATTTTTCTTATGTCTTCTTTGGGTCTAAACTTGGTCACCACAATTCCACAAGATTAAGTTTTTCTCATCATTCTTTTCATTTACATTGTTTTGTATCTGTTCATCCATGTCTTCCAATGCTCTTCTTTATGCTTTGTATTTATTATTTTAGGGTGCAATATTAATATTTCACAATGTGCATACATTACAGTTTGCCTAACCATTTCTTAATTGATGAACATCCACATTTTCCCCCTCATCTTCCCTGAGTCATTTGCTGCTCAACTACTTGCTGTCATGCCACCCTCCAAAGAGAATCAGTAGGGACCATGCCTATGAGGAGGAGCACAGCCACTGGGCACTTGAGGTGTCCCCAGAGTGACCATCCCCACAATCGTCTCCTCTTCCTTTCCCACCCCCACCTTCCACACCTTGATGGGAGAAATGAAATCAAATCAATACTAACATTTCTTTTTTTCTCTCTCTTTTTTTAAAATTTTTTTTCAGTGTTCTACAATCACTAGCATATAACTTAGATTTCTCCCCCCCTTGTCCTCCTTCCCCCCTCCCTCCCCAAGACGGCATACAATTTTATATATGTTCTACACATACATTCCTATTAAATACATTTTCACCATAGTCAAGTTGTATAGAAGAATTAAAATGAATGGGAGAAATCATACAACAAACCAAAACGTAATACAAAAGAAAATGATCTACATTCTGCAACTGAATTCTGTAGTTCTCTCTCTGGATGTGGAAGGCATTTTGCCTTAAAAGACCACTGGGAACTTTTTAAGTCCTTGCATTGTAATGAAGTACTAAGTCTATCAGAAAAAAATCCTCGCACACTGTGGTTGTTGTTGTGTACAAAGTTCTCCTGGTTCTGCTCCTTTCATTCAGCATATAAGTCTTTCCAGGTCTCTCTGAAGTCTTCCTATTTATCATTTCTTATAGTGCAATAGTATTCCATTACACTCATATACCATAATTTATTCAGCCATTCCCCAATTGATGGGCATCCCCTTGATTTCCAGTTTTTGGCCACCACAAAGAATGCTGCTATAAATATTTTTGTACATGTGGGACCCTTTCCCATTTTTATAATCTCTTGGGGATATAGTCCTAGAAACAGTATTGTTGGGTCAAAGGGTATACACATTTTTGGATCCCTTTGGGTATAGTTACAAATTGCTCTCCAGAATGGTTGGATCAGCTCACAGCTCCACCAACAATGAATTAGTGTTCCAACTCTCCCACATCTTCTCCAACATTTATCATCTTCCTGTTTTGTCATGTTAGCCAATCTGATAGGTGTGATATGGTATCTCAGAGTTGTTTTGATTTGCATCTCTCTAATCAACAGTGATTTAAAGCATTTTTTCATATAACTACAGATGTCTTTAATTTCTTCCTCTGAAAACCGCCTATTCATATCCTTTGATCATTTATCAATTAGGGAATGACTTGTATTCCTGTACATTTGACTCAGTTCTCTATATATTTTAGAAATGAGGCCTTTATCACAGGCACTAGTTGCAAAAATTCTTTTCCAGTTTTCTGCTTCCCTTCTAATCTTGGTTGCATTGGGAATACAAACATTTCTTACAAAAGGAGTGTTTTAATTGGCTGCCTTATTGTTCCATTCATAGTTTTTGTGACTTCTCATGACTTCTCAGACCTTAACTTACCTTCCCAAAAACCACTCCTTATATTTGTTATTATCCCATTTAGAATGTCAACTCCTTACAAATAAGGATTGTCTTGTTTTTGTGTTGGTAGCTGGCAGTCAAAGTCCGTCATGCCCTGTCTTTTTCCATTTGTCTTGTTTTCTTACACATTATAGGTGGCAAAGACAAGATGGATTAGAAATAAATATGAAATGAGGTCTCTCAAACCAATGCCTTTTTTTCCTTTCACATTATTTTGTATCTTTCCAAAATTCTTTTCATTCATCATGGTTTTTTTTTCATTTTTACTCATAAGGTTATACTCTAATATATTGATAAATCATAGCTGATTTGGCCATTTCCCCAAATGTTGACCCAATCCTAGTTCATTTTGTCTTTACAAATGATATTGTTATAAATATCTTTGAACAAGTAGTTCTTTTTTATTTTCTGAAAAAACTATTAGGGTTTATTCACAGAAATGAGACTAATTAAGAGCATGTGACTAATTAAATGATTCTTGCAATGCTAGAATGATCTTCACAAAAACCAGGCTGATTTGCAATCTAGCCAGGAATATAGGCTTGTATCTGCTTCTTCACTAGCTTGGTTTCTCCTCTTTTATCTCTTTTTGCAGATTTGATAGATATGAAGTCTGGGATCTGCCACTTACTGGGTATGTTACCTTAGGTAAGTAATTTAATTTCTCTTGGTCTCAATTCTCCTCACCAGGTGTAAGACTAGGTAACTTACCTCTAAGACTCCTATATCTAAAAGTCTTTAGTTCAAAGTGGTGCCTCAAAATTTTAGACCCATCTGGCATTTTTTGTTCACTAGCTGCTTGTCCCCTACCTCCAATTCTAGGAAGAGAATTGATGTGCTCAGAGTGTCTAGATGAGAGCTACTACATTATGGAAGGTCCTTGAAATCATGCCATACAGTGCTGTAACAGATGTGTGTGTGTGTGTGTGTGTGTGTGCGTGTGTGTGTGTGTGTGTTTGGAAGACCCTGGGCAGAGGGCATGAAGCCAGCCAAGGAAAGGAAGCAGGATGGGGCCAGACCAGGTATAAGCCTATATGACATACAGGAAGAGTTCAGTATCTCACCTCAAGGCATGCCAGCCTTCATTGACATTGTGTCTCAGGTCACTTTCCTATGAGTCTCTCTTGGTAGAATTAAGTCATACTAAAGCAGA
Source organism: Notamacropus eugenii (assembly GCF_028372415.1). Taxonomy (NCBI): domain Eukaryota; kingdom Metazoa; phylum Chordata; class Mammalia; order Diprotodontia; family Macropodidae; genus Notamacropus; species Notamacropus eugenii. Next base: position 299,924,608 of record NC_092873.1, read on the forward strand.
GGTAGCCCATTCCCCAGTGTGTTTCCTCAGTGCACATCTTACCCTCCCGAACCCCCACCCTACAGCCCAGCCAAAAATCTTCAATTTTCAGAGGGAAGAAAGGTATACCTCTTTCTAGACCTTGGGATGCAGTAAGAGTATGGGACAGGAAAGGTGTTCCACTGGTCCTTGGAGAGGGAACCAGACAATAGATATGATGGTGGGGCCAAGTGAGGGAACGAGAACAGAAGATATGGATTCAGGGCAATTGGTACAGCAGTGGTGTGGGCTCAGTAGCAGTTGGGAGGATGGATCTTTCAGTCTTTGTCACAAGTTCTTACTGCCTCCTCTCTCTTCCTTCTCTCCTTGCCTGTACTCAAATTCCTTTGACCCTGCATCCAGGTAGTAACCTTTCTCTTACTGAGATCTCTTGGTAAATAGCTGGTAAAGATGCGTTAGAAATTTCTGAAAATGTTTCCCTCATTCTATTTGCCTTGTATAATGTGGCCCTTCCCCTGAGTATGCTCAGTCATCCTTCCTCAGAGCATGTACAGGCTGGCCTTACTCTTGGCTGTAACTTTCTAAATAGTGAGATATGACACCAGTGAGGGATAAAGAAAGGAGCGGGTCTTTCTCTACACTAGTCAGGGTAATCCCACTCACATGGTGGCTCGTGCCAGGGGGCTTAACTGGGTTAGCTGCAGTATCAAACAATACCAAGTGCAGAGTTACAATGCCTAATTAACAACCTTGTACAAAAACTGCTTTATTTACTGATGAGGACCACCTAACAACCTCCTAGTGAACTACATCTGTGGTTGTTGTTGTTAAGTCATTCAACTGTGTCCAACTTTCCATGACCCAGCAGAAACTAAGGCAGTTAAGAGTACTTATAATAATAATTGCTTTCCTTTACAAAGGCCACAAGCTAATGAGGTTATATACGTTTTGAGAAGAATCTTGAGGAGAGTTACCTGCAATGCTGATTTGAATTATGATTATAATTTTTTCCTTTTGGCTTTGCCTTCAAAAACCTAGGTTGTGAAATTTGTATGTCAGTGGGAATATTTGTTACCAAGGAGCACAGAAAATAATCTTAAGAGTATTCTGTTGGACCTGCTTCTCACTGGTCAAGGGGTTTCTGCCTTACCCAGCTTTCAGTCTACTAGGATGTGTTAGCTTAGGACAAATTCTGCTAAGAGCCAGCAGACAGCAGTTTGGTAATGTCAGCCAACAAAAGTCAGGCAGTGCCTCTAGCCTAAGATTAGATCTATCCTTTTTGACCCCTTTGTCTAGGCTGGAGATCAAAGCCTTTTGCTATAAATAACTGGCTTATCATTAGCATTCAGCTGTAACTGAATTTGAACCTGGACAAAAGGTAACTTAAATAAGAAATTCAGTCATTATTTTGCACACTTCTAGCTCACCTTCCTAACTTTATTAGTCATATCTGTCAAGGTCTAAAGTTTTATTTTGGAAAGTGACAAGTTTCCTTTCTCTACATTTAATTACCTTTTCTTTGCTATTAATGTGGAAATGTGGAGGTATAAGTTTGCCCTGAAAACCATTTTTCGGTACCCATTAGATTTTGATCATTGATAGTAATTGTTTTAATTTTTAAAATGATTTTCTAATTTCTGTTTTAACACAATTATTGTGTTAATTGCCACACACCTAATACCATTTATATCCTAAATTGCCTTTATTGATCTTTTCTATTTTTTTGTACTGTGATCTGAAAATGTTTACCTTCTAAAATTTATCCAGGACTTTATTCTTTAGTCTTGATTCAGCCTTGTCACTAACTAGTAGAGTGCCTTGCAAAAAAAAAAAAATCACTTCTTTCTTGGTTGTAATTTCCTCATATGTAATATAAGGGAGTTGGACTAGAATCAGTTAGGCAAATTACATTAGGGGCCAAATTCTTCTGTTGCCTGATTTGTTATGGCTCATAAGCCAAGAATGATTTTCACATTTTTAAATACACCTGTATTCAGAGCTCTTTGTTTTAAAGGTTTTGTTTTAAATATAATTAAAACTGGAAAAGCCATTCTTAAACTTTGCTCAGTGAATTGTTCTCTTGAGTTCCTTGCCTCTTTATTCGCTCAAAGATCTTGTCCTACTAAACCTCAGACATGGATTGACCCCACCATCCTCTCTGTCTTTGCTATTAAACAAAGCTGGAGAAACTCATAAAACTATGCTATCTGGATCCACAACAAATTGTTAGATAATCTCAACTGTGGCCTCACTGCAGTAAGTTATTCTTGTTACACTTCCCTAATCAATTCACTGTCTTACTCACCCCAGCACCTTTTCCAAGCTTTTATATCCCTACAAAATCCGCTCGAAGTTCCTTTTCCTCTACCCTCTCAAGTGAGAAACTTTGCCTCATATTTCACTGAAAAGATTGAGGCCATTTACCAAGAATTCCCTCTTCCTTCTCCTCTTCCTCATGTCACATAGCTTCCATTACTATCTCCTCCTTTGTTTGCCTCACATAAAGAAGCGGCCCTTCTCTTTGCCAAGGCAAATGCCTCTACATACACATCTCTTCCAGCAGATTTTCCTGTTGGTCATCGCCACTCTCTCACACATCTTCAGTTTCTCCTTGTCTACCAGCTGCTTCCCTATTTCCTACAATTATGCCCACGTCTCTCCTATCCTTAAAAAGCACTCACTTAAGCCATTCGTCCCCTACTGGTTAACATTCCATATGTGATTAAACTTCTTGAGAACCCTGGTCTACATTTGATATTTCACTTCCTTTCCTTTCATTCTTTTCTTACCCCTGTATATATTCTGGCTCCTGAACTCATCATTCACCTGAAACTCCTTTCTCCAAAGTTACCCAGTAACAACTTGTCATATCTAATGGTTTCTTAAATTCCTCCTTTTTGACCTCTCCACAGCCTTTGATACACTGTTGGATTACTTTTTCCTTGATATTCTCTTCTCTCTAGGTTTTCATGATACTCTTAGCTCTATGCCTACATATCTGATGACTCCTCAGTCTTCTTTGCTGCACTTTTTTCATCTTTTCACATTCATTTTTAAAATTTGAATCCCAGATTTTTTCACTCCCTTTAGTGCCTTCCCCATCCACGGAAAAGGCAAATAATATGATACCCATTATACATATGATCCTCTGTTGGTCTCCATCCAGGTTGGACTTGCCAACTGTGAGCATCTCCCAGGACTCTGTCTTCTCTTTTCTATGTACTTTTCCATTTAGTGATATCAGCTCCCATCCATTTAATTATCATCTTTATGCTGATGATTCTTTAATCTGCTTACCAAGTCCTAACCTCTCCACTGACCTCTAGTCTCCCATCTCCAATTGGCTACTGGACATCTCAAATAGGATACCCCACAGAAGCCTTAAACTTACTATGTCCAAAACTAAACTCATTATCTCTTTTCCCAAACTAAGCAGAACTTGACTGCAAAACTGAGTGTAATCCTGTTGTGGGGAGGGTGGGGGAATACATCTTTAATCGAATAGAGAACTTTCAGCCCTGAGTAGGAGCCACTGAAATACAAACACAAGATTCCAGATAAACTTGGAAAAGCAAACGTGTTGGAGCACTCCAAAGGAGGTTATGTGATCATCCAGGCCTAACATTCGAATGGGAAAAGGAACGAGAGTCCTTGCAGAACCTTATTGCCTTCAAAGGGTACTGAAGGAATTGAATAGGGAAAAACTCAGAAGCCCTGGGAGCACTTGAAGGCTTTTAGAATGGAAAGAGACGGGAGCCTAAGAGGACTACACAAGGTTAGAAAGAAGCAGGTGTGGTGGCTTTTTTCACAATTGTGGTGAGAGGGCACCTGGGGGAGACTTGCAGTCTTATCTGAAGGTGGGGGAGAAAAAGGGTTTACACCTCTCTCTCCCTCCCCGCCCAGGTCAGAGCTGGTCCTCCAGCTTCCATCGTTTCCTGGGTTGGCCTCCTCCCACAAGTGTGTCTTAGCTTTCCCCCATCCTGAACTTGGCTCCTTCACCGTCCCCATAAGTGGGTTTCCTTTGTCTCCCTTCTTCCGTGTCCCCCACCAACGCCTGGCTTCCACTCCTCAACCGTCTGAGGGGCACGCTCGCGCAGGGCACGCAAGCACAGAGCCCGCGAGGAAGGGCGGGCGGAGCCCGAGAGGTGTCTCTTCCCCTCCGCCCATCGAGGTCGGGTCATCCTGGCCTCGGGGCTCCTCCGCTGACTGAAGCTACGGCTCTTGGGCATGGGGGCCGCCACCCCCGGGGACACCCTCCTGCTTCTGAGCCTGGGGGTCCTCCTCTTTGGGTGGGGCTGCTTGGCGCAGGACCCCGTCTTCAACCCGGACTGGGGCTTCACCTCCTACGAAGTAGTGATCCCCAGGCAGCTGGTGACCCGCGGGGGCGGCCCCGAGGTGGACGGCCGTATGTCCTACCTCCTGCGCATAGAGGGCAAGAGGAACATCGTCCACCTGCAGCCCAAGAAGCTCCTGCTGTCCCGACACCTCCGTGTTTTCACTTTCACGGAAGATGGCACCCGCGTGGAGGACCAGCCCTATGTCCCGAGTAACTGCAACTTCCGGGGGTCAGTGGAGGGGTCCCCCGGGTCCGAGGCAATGCTGAGCACCTGCATGGGAGGCCTTCGAGGAATGCTCAAGATCAAGGACAGCGTGTACCAGATCGAGCCCCTTCAAGCTTCGTACAGCTTCGAGCATGTGGTCTATCACCTGAAAGAGGATCTCCTTACCAACTTTACCTGCGGCCTAACGGACCAAGAGATTGAGAGGCAGCTGAGCAAGCTCAAGAACCTGCCTGCCCCCAAAGCCCCTTCCTGGACTACTTCCTACATCCACCAGAAGTATCTAGAGGTGATGATCGTCGTTGATAAGCTTCGGTATGACTTTTTGAGTTCCAATGCGACCAAAGCCATCAGTGACACCATTGTCATGGCAGGTATCATGGACTCATACTTTCAGCCTTTGAATACCAGAATACACTTAAATGCCATCGAGATCTGGACAGATACTAGCAAAGTAAATGTTACTGTGAAGAAATTGCTCCAAGTTCTTGAATCATTCTCCAATTACAGAAAAAATGTTATATATCCAAAAATTAAATCAGATTGGACACACTTATATGTGCATAAACATTATCCAGATGCATTGGGATGGGCGTATGTTGGAACTGTCTGTAATAGGAATTTTGGATCATCTACAAGCACTTTGCCAAGTAAAAACCTGGTTGCTCCTTCTACATGGTCTGCTCATGAATTGGGACATGGTGTTGGCATGCCCCATGATGTAAAATACTGTTATTGTAAGGGTAAAACAGAGTGCATCATGGGCCCGGGTGGAAGGTTTGGTTTCAGTAATTGCAGTTTTATAACGTATTTTGACCATGTGACTGCAGGAGCTGAGTGTCTGTATAATGTTCCAGGACTTCCATATAAGTTGAAGCAATGTGGAAACAAAGTAGTGGAAACAGGAGAGGAATGTGACTGCGGTACAGTAAAGGAATGTAAAAAGGACATGTGTTGTCAACTTAATTGTAAATTGAAACCTGGTGCACAGTGCAACACCGGTTTGTGCTGTACCAATTGTCATTTCAGTCCATCTGGACATATATGTAGAGACAAAGAAAATGAATGTGACCTTACGGAATTCTGCAATGGAACTTCAAATTTATGCCCAAATGATTTTTATAAGCAAGATGGGACTCCATGCAGTAGGGAAGCCCACTGTTACCATAAGGGATGTTATGACCGCTTTTTGCAGTGCAAAGAAATTTTTGGATCTGGTGCCAGGAATGCTCCCTTTGTATGCTATTTACAAGTGAATAAAAAAACTGATCGATTCGGTAACTGTGGCTTGATAGGACAAGGCTATAAACCATGTAAAACGAATGATGTATTGTGTGGAAGATTGCAATGTGTCAATGTGAAGAATGTCCCTGAAATGCCTGATCACACAACAGTCATTTTTACTCATGTGAAGGAATTTAATCTTCGGTGCTGGGGGACAGACTATCATCCCTCAATGGTTGCAATGGAGTTACGTGATGATGGAGCTGTGAAAGATGGCACTTCCTGTGGTACAAACTTGATATGTATTAACCGTGTCTGTCGCAATATTTCTGTCCTCAGATATGACTGTCAGCCAGCGAAGTGCAACAAACGAGGTGTTTGCAATAATTTGAAACATTGCCACTGTAACTATGGATGGGCCCCTCCCTTTTGTGAGACTCCTGGTTATGGAGGAAGCATTGACAGTGGACCTGCAGCAAAAATGAAAGAAGTTCCGAAGCCAGTTAAAGTTGTGCCTATTATGTTTATTCGGCTTACTTTACTAGGTATCACATTGGTTCTGATAATCTTGAAAGAAGTGATAGGGAGATTCCTTAAACGAAAGGCGAAAGTGGTAGTCCATTTAGCAAAAAAACCTCTGCCAAAGAGCAAAGGGGAGAAAACGAAAGAGAAATACCCCAAACCTACCAAATGAGATTATTCTTGAATTAACTTTTATTAAAAAAAAAATCCAAAACAACTTCATTTGAATATCCTCTATGGAAAACAAGGATGGCACATACTTGTTAATTTTATGGTTTGTCATTAAAATTCTCTTTTTCATCTTGGGTTTTTCCTCAGGTTTTGGTTATCAAATAAAAACTGACTTCATATTTGAACCAACCAAGGTTATTCATTATATTTTTTGTAGCATTCAGTTGGCCCTAGAGTTTATATTGAAGATTTTTGGGATTGAATTTGTTCTTGGGATACTTACCTGACCCTCTAAAACTGATAGGTCAAAAGCTCCTGGGCTTCAGCTTTAGATGTTACTTTTCCAATCTGGCTCACATAATCTGGCAGTTAGTTATGTTTGATTTTGTGAGAATCCTTTCTGTGACTACTCTGAACAAAGTGAAGTTTTCACTATTTCGTATTTTTATCACCTGCTTCCTTCCCTACATGAAACAGAAACAGAAAAAAGATTATAGACCAACAGACAGCTTCCAGTGTTGCAGAATCCTAACTTACAGAGAAAATTACAAAATATCCACATCAATTCATAGAACATGTTTTCATCTGTTTTATTTTTCATTTTGAGGCATTTTTGAGACTTCCACCCCTCAATCCCCAGAGAATGATTGGTATGTGCCCAACTTTTGGCAGCTAGAAGACAGAAAATGCAAAGTGAACCCTGTACATAGGTATTTGGCTGTGATATCAGAATGCTTGGTCTTACTGCAGACCTCCAAACCTCACTCAATTTTCAGCTGAGCATAGAAAGATGACCTCATATAAAAGAATCCTGTCATGTTCTTATGGTAGGATGATAGGACAAGATGTCATCACTTGACAACAGCAGCAGTGATACATTTTTATAGTGTTTTAAGGTTTGCCAAGTCCTTTATGTGTATTATCTCATTTGAGCCTTACGACACTGCTGTGAGGTAGGTACTCTAGAAGGCCGTCTTGAGAGTCAGGAGGTCCTGGGTCAGATCCTATTTATCAGATACGCTAGCAAGTGCAAGTCATTTAACTTTCACAGGGACCCAGGCAATGCTCTAAGACTTCCAGTTATAGACATGCATTAGCTGAGAGAGTTTCCATTTTGGGAGTTCCCTATCCAGAGGAAATCACAGTTTTAGACCAAAAACAAAGGGTGAGGAAACCCTGCATTTAGATAATGGCCCAGGCAGAGGCGGGGTCAGAATTCTAAAACAGGTATTTCCAATATTGCCCTATATCTAAGCCTAGATTGTATCACAGAGGTTCCTAATTCATCAAGGACAAATGATATTTTAAAAATTAAAAACTCATTCACACAGTGCTTTATGCTTAAACCTGTAAGAAAGTCTTATCCTGACACAACATTATAGCATAGAGGAGAATCCTAGTTTTTTGAAGGCTTATTCAGGCAAGTTCTGCCATGTTGTACCCCCACTAGAAAGTCTTTGTGTATAGTCACAAAACAGACTGTTTCCCACCCAAGGAACAGACTGACTCAGGATAGCGAGGCCCATCACAAGAAGGTTGTTTGCTGGGTGAAGAAATTTCTGGCTATCACAGTTCATTGAACATATGAAAATACAAAACACCTTGGCCCTTTGTTGCTGCTACAGTGACAATGTTGGAGAGGCAGAAAAAAATCACGTAATACTTAAACCATTTGCAAAAAATTACCTGTTAATATTCAATTCAACAAAAATTTAATTCAACAGGCAATATATATGAGGTGTTGGGTATTCAAAGACCAAAACTAGTTCCTGCCCTCAAGGAACTTACACTGTGACCCCAAAACCAGAGTTTGTTCTAAGAAAGGAACAAATGAAATTAGGGTATGGGTGTCCACATTTTAATTTCTCCCACAAGCTAGTGACATGCATTACATGGGAGTTACAGTCCAGAACTAAATAGCCCTAAGGGGGCCAGTCCAGAACTGGCTTGATTTGGGATTTGGGGATATCCAGTTATATACCTTTTTAACAGGGGCTGATATCATCCTGCCATCATTCTACTTTCAGAGGAAATATCTGTTCTATCTATATCTGGCTATATCTGTTCCCCTCCCTTCCCTCTCCCCCAATATCAGACCATTCCCAGTCTTGGGCTATCCAGGCAGAAAAATCTGTCGAGACTTGACCAGAATAAGAAGATTCAATGCAATCTCATTATCAGTAATATCCTGAAGAACTCTGGAGCAGAAGGATGGGAAGTAAAGCTCTGAATCTCCAAGATAGGAAAAAAAATATCATTTTTCACATTCCTTCATCTCATTCTGATGAGAGGTGTAGCTTTCTCAATGAATCACTAACTGATATGGTCAATACTTCATCAAGCGCGGGTAACTATGAAAAAGGGGGGGAGAGAAGAAATTGATAGATTCATTGACAAAACAAAGGAGGCAGTTTGAAAGGGAAAAGGCAGGCAATGAATAAAAATTGTCCATTTAACCTCAGAAGTCTCATCTCACACAGCTATCTGGTGTTCGGGACATCATCTGATGACGTTTTCTAGTCAAAGTGTTGTTTAAGCAGTTTCCAGCAGACCATTCACCTCAAGACTCCTTGTAGAGAGATCCTCTTTCTCTGTTAAAATCTCCTACAAAATTGATCTTAACACAATTTTAAATTACCTTGCCAATAAGCAGATCAAATGTTGAATACCTTGACTAGTTGTTAAGCTGATATATCTAAGAAACGTAAAAAAAAAAACAAACCAGAAAAATTAGAACCCAGTTTTTATACTTTGCATTAATTCATTGTTTATTCCCCCATCAGGAGGATGAGATTCCATTAAGGAATTAATAACACACTCCACTACATACATAATACATTGAGTGATCAATTTTAAGACAGTATTATATCAAGTAATAAAACAATTCCAACTTCTGGTTATGTTCAAATAACCCCTAATTAAAGTGGATGCTTCTTTTAAAGCATTTAGAAGATAGAGAACACAAGCCATCCTTCTTTTAATATTAACTAATTGTAATAAAACTAGACAGGTATACTATTAACTAAGTAACGGAATAATATCCTGGTTTCACAAGTCCTTGACTTAATTATCCCCACACCATTATGAGGAGTTAAAAGACCCTAACTTATAAAGGAATATATACTAGAAACAGATGGTAAGGTTAAATAGTTGTTTGGGCTAAAATTCTAGTCCAAATAGCTCAATCTTATACTTACATCTTACTATGGAAACCTCAGATGTTCCAGCATCAACCTATTATTTAATAGATTTAATATTGTGCTTACAAAACTTTTTGATTATAGGAATTTTCCGTAAAAGAATAGGGACATAATTATAGCAAGGGAACAATGCAAAACATTATGAAGAAAGATATATCCAAACAGCCACATCACCAAATCAAAGATTTATCTGGCTTTATATCTCTCATATCTCACCCCTTTTCTCCAATCACATAGCTAACACCTTTGTTTAGTTCCTGATGACCTCTCACTTACATTATTGCAACAGCCTCCTAATCCTTGCTTCAAGTCTCTCTCTACTCTAGTCCATTCTTCACATCGCTGTCAAAGAAATTTTCCTTAGGCACAGATCTAACCAAATGACTCCCCCATTCGACTAGTTGCACTGGTTTCCTGTTGCTTCTAAGGCAAAATATAAACTACTCTGCTTACCTTTTAAAGTTCTATACAGATTTCCAGCCTCATTCAACATTTTCACCCTCCAACACTCCATAATCCAGCTCAGTTGGCTTTTTCTATGTTCCTCACACACTATCCTCCATCTTCCACTCCATACTTTGCACTAGCTGTCTTCCATGCTTGGAACACATTCCCTCTGTGTGGGATGGCTCAGGTCCCTACATCAATCAATCACTCAGAGGCCTCTCAGAGTAATGCCAGAAAAGAGATTTATTCGATTCTCAAGAAGCGGGGCAATCCTGCAGGAGTAGGAAAGCCAAAGACAAAGAAAAGGCAGTGATTTATGTAGACCCTAATGCAAGTCCCTCCTCCCCCCACTGACCATTATCTTCATTAGCTGAGAATATGATCTTACATTTTAGACACGAAATCTAACCAATCCCTTTTGAAATTAAGACATTGAGGAATTATGTAAGTTTTATCCAATCACTGAGACCCTAATACACTACACAGTTTTATATCCTTATATGGAACTATTCTATTCTAAAAATATTGTAACCTTGAGCCTCTAGGTCTTACCTCACCCCTGGGAGAAGAATTACAATCTGAGAAGTCTTCACTAAACCTATCCCACTCACCTCCTTATCTTTGTCCTCTTTTAAGATGAAGTTCAGATACTGGCCTCCTTTCCCCAAGTGCTTACACTCTTACTTCCAAATTACCTTGTATTCAACTTGTTGTTTATTTATTCCATTGTGTCTGGCTCTATGTGACTCTGTGTACCAACTATCCATGGGGTTTTCTTGGCAAAGATACTAGAGTGGCTTGCCATTTCTTTCTCCAGCTCATTTTACAGATGAAGAAACTGAGGCAAGGGAGGTTAAGTGCTTCAGTTTTTGTTTCTCTCATTAGACTGTAAGGCAATTAAGAGTGGGAATTGCTTCATCCTTTGAACTTACATCCCCAAAGCCTATCATGGTGCCTGGTATATAATAGGTGCCTAATATATGCTTGATAGATTGACTGGCTTGTGAGTGTAGGGAAGGGGATGGAGGGAAAAGATGTGGAAGTACAGTTTATAGGAGTTGGAAATTAATTGGATATGGGGGATGAGGAAGAGGGCAGGACTGAAGATGATTGATTCGTGGTTGAAAACATCAGTTGACTGCGATGGTGGTGTCCCCAGTAGAAATAAGGAACTTTGAGGGAAGAATTGGTTCAGAGGGGAAAGTAATGAATTATACTTTGTATACATTGATTTTGAGACACTTACAGGATATCCAGGTAGAGGTGGTTAGGATGCAGTTGGCAATGCCAGGAGAGGAGCTTAGGTGGGAGATTAGGGCTAAACATATAGAGGGTGTAAGGAGAGAAAAGAAGAGGGCCTAGGACAATCCTTAGAGGGAAGAAACACATATTTGGTGAGCAGGACATGGATGATGTTCATACAAAAGAGACTGAGAAGGAATGATAAAACAGGTAGGAGGAAAACAAGGAGAGAACAGTCACAAACACTAAGGCAGTAGAAAGCAGTGGTTCACAGTGTTACACCCCTACGGAGTTCAAGAAGAATGAGGAAAGATCATTAGATTTAGCAGTTAATAGCAACCAAACAATCAAACTGAGGGGAGAAGACCCTCAGGGTTCTAGGGTAAAAGAGAAACTGTTACCATTTAGTAATTACATTCACTCTGTACTAGGTGGGTGGGAACGTTGTGTCCAATCTATGAGCTCCAGAGTGAATTGGGTGTAAGGCTTGTTCTTTGAGTCAGAAATGTAGCCAGTAAATCCAAGGGAGAAAAGGCAGCTTTTGGCAATGGAAGTGTATGGATGAGAGGAGAGGGGAGGGGAGGAAAGGCTTACTCACTCACAGTTTGTATTTGTTCTTTGTTCCCAAAGAGGACCATGACATCAAGATGATGACATGACTTGCAGTTGACTTTGATTTGAGTGAGGGAGGGCTGTGCAAGGCCACTTTCTCCTCCAGAGCCATCTGGGTCCAGTGGCCTGATATTCTACAGGATGACTAGAGATGGTCCAGGATACAATGTGAGACTTTGGGCATTTTAGGCTAAGGTCTTATCAGATTCTCACTTTGAGATTCATCCATTCAATGAATAGGCCTTTTAAAGCAGTTACTCAAGGGATGACCCCTTTTAATAAAAGAAAAAATAATCAAACTAGAAGGGGAAGACCCTCAGGGTTCCTGGGTAAAAGAGAAACAGTTACTATTTAGTATTTATATTCACTCTGTGCTAGGTGGATGGGGATCTGTTGTCCAGTCTATGAGCTCCAGAGTGAATTGGTTTAAGGTTTGGTCTTTGAGCAAGAAATCTAGCTAGTAAATCCAAAGGAAAAAAGGCAGCTTTTGGTGAAATGAAGAGGTATGACAATCATTTAAGATCATTTGAATCCCAGTAAGGGCCAAAGCCTGAACTAATCAACCAGACATGCTTTGCGTGGCTATAAAAATGCCCTTTCCTGTGTTAGCAACTATAGGACCAGAAGAGGCTGACCAGGAGCCTTCTTCCTGTTTGTTACCACTAAAGGACAGGATTCATGAGACCAGACATTGTCTTGAACAGTGGGGCTTATCTTTGTATCCTGTGGACACATGCTATATGGGGGAAACAGATATCCTGGGATTATAATTCCAATGGCACTTTGTCAATTGTCTTGTCTTGTTGTATTTACAACTTATTCAACTAAGAAACTTTCTTTCTCATGCTATGGTTAAACTCATTTGGAGATCGTATATTTGAGTGACATAGAGATCCTGAGTTGGGATTGTTCTAAAATGTACTTAAGGCTTCTCATTCTTTAATCAGACAGAATTTTTCTGACTCCATGTATATGGGTCTGCTGGTTGTTCTTCATCTTTGAAGAGGACCAAAATGACATCACCATTGTAAAGTGAAATTTCAGTGTGTCTGACTATGGCTGATCAGACCAATACAAGCTTGGAATGCTCTACCACAGGTTAGGCATAGATAGTTCGTGTGAATATTTGGGGTGGATATCCCAAATTTGCACATCCTGCGTTTGCTTTGTGCTGTCTTAATTCTGCTTTGCTCAAACAGCACAGTATCTTTTCTTATGTGGGCACGCCATGTTGAGCGGTCCTGTGCCAGTGTCTTCCATGTTGCACAGTCAAATCCAAAGTTCTTGAGAGAGACCTTGAGAATGTCTTGGTATCATTTCTTCTGGCCACCATGTGATCGCCTGCCCCATGGAAATTCTCCATAAAATAGTCTTTTTGGCAAGCGTACATTTTGCATTTGAACAACGTGGCCAGCCCATCAGAGCTGCACTCTCTGAAGCATAGTTTGAATACTTAGCAGTTCAATTTGAGCAAGGACTTCAGTGTCTGGTACCTTATCATGCCAGGTGATCCTCAGAATCTTCCTAAGACAGTTCAAATGGAAACGATTCAGTTTCCTGGCATGGCTCTGGTAGACTGTCCATGTTTCACAAGCATATAACTATGAGATCAGCACAACAGCTCTGTAGACCTTCAGTTTGGTAGTCAGTCTAATACCTCTTCTCTCCCAAACCTTTCTTTGGAGACTCCCAAATACTGAGCTATCTCTGGCAATGCGTGTATCAACCTCATTGTCATTGTGTACATCCCTGGAAAGTACACTACCAAGGTAAGTGAACTTATCCACAGCATTCAAAACTTCTTCATTTGTTGATGGTTCCACATATGGATGGTGTGGTAGTGGCTGATGGAGCACCTGTGTTTTCTTGGTGTTAATTATTAGGCCCAAATTAGCACAGGCAGCAGAGAATTGATCCGTACTTTGTTGCATCTCAGCTTCAGAGGTTGCATCGAGTGCACAATCATCTGCAAACAGAAAATCATGCACCAACACTCCCTCCACTTTGGTCTTGGCTTGTAAGAGAAGTTCATCAATATTGTAAGTCAATTTCAAGATGGCATGTTTACCTGGGTTCTGGATAATGGACAAAGCTCTCGTGCCTTCCCAGTCACCAATGGAGTGAAACAGGGCTATGTGCTTTTTCCCATGCTTTCTAGCTTGATGTTTTCAGTCATGATGACAAATGCTTTCAATGAGGATGAACATGGCATCAAGATCAACTACAGTACTGATGGTAAGTTCTTCAATTTGAAAAGGCTAAGACCAAAGTGGAGGGAGTGATGTGTCTGCTAGCTTAAAGGGAATAAACCATATGAATTTATATATCACCTAGCCTGTTTGCCTCTTTCTACCAGACTTTCAGGTCGGCAAGTGGTAGAAGGAAAGGGATTGTTTTCCCCTGGGCAGACTATGACTGAATCACAGGGTTTGGGAGAGGAAAAGATAGGGGTTTACTCTCCATAGGATGGAGCAGTATCTTTGATTTGGGCTCCTACCCTCAAGGGTCCTTTGATGACAGAGAGTGGGCAGCATCGGTTCTATTTCAAGCATCTGGGAAATAAGGTAATTTAGCTGGTCATCTGAGTCCATAAGTTGATTGATAAGTCTACTTGATTGGGAATACATCACACATTTCCTTTTATCTTCTTTCACCTCTTCCCTTTTTGTACGCTCTCCAATTCTGCAGTTTACTCCACCCCCACCCCTACCCCCACCCTGCACCCCTCTGCACTGGTTCACTGGCAGGCAAGGTGTTATAAGGTTTCATCAGTGGTGTTTGGGGCCTGTTTCTCCCCTTTCAATTCTTACATTAGGTTCCTTTTTCACGTCTGTTTCATCATGTACTTTTAGAAAAAAAGTTTACTACTGGTACTTGTTTTTATTTTGTTTTTGTTGTTATTATCATAATCTGCTCACTGGCTAAATAGTGCTGACATTCTGACTGATGGACTGAACTGATTTCTACTGAACTACAAATTTCCTGGATGTCTCTGGCAACATTTTCAAATTCACTTGTCTGAATTCCCTGTCCAGAGTTTGTGGATTGCTCAGGTTGGCGATTGCCATGTCCAGAGTCTATGGATGTCCCTTGTTCTATAGGTACCTTTCAAGCTAGGCTGTTACCTAGGAAAGCGAGAGCTTTTGCAGCCCAGAGATTGTCTAGGGTGAGGATAGACTTGAATGAATGACTTCTTGAGTAGGGAGTGTTTACCCATACACAGTTTCTTCTTCCTCTGATTTGTTCTTTTCTTAGCTACTATCTAGCTTTGACAATCTGTTTACAACTAATGAATAAACTTTTCTTGGAGCCTGCTTACCTAATATTTCATCACTGTTACCCTCCATTCATACACTGTCTTGATTTGTCCTTTAATGTTTTTCTAGCCTGATTCCCTTTCTAGAAAATGTGAGCCTTTGATTCTTTATAGTTTCTTGAAAAAAATGAGTTTGGTTTCTGTTGCCTTCCATGTTTTTCTGACCTTCTGTATCAGCTATACTTCTTTGATTATTTTCCCTGCCTGCCTCTGTCTTCCTTTTTAAATTTCATAGTAATTAGTGATAATACTTGTGGCAGTTTTTTCTCACCCCACCCCCATACCCACCCTGGTCCGGCAGATCTTTTGTCTTTGTCTTGATTTGTCCACTTTTTCCATTGTGAAAAGAGAATTCTATTGAAAGTGGCTATCTGGAAGTGCCTTTCACAGTGCTGTATCATTTGATGGGCACTTAAAAATAATATGTTGAACTGAATGACACCAAATTTTGGCTCTTATCTCTGGACTGACCAGTTTCTCAAAGGATATATTTATGAAGATGACTTGAATTTCCAGAACTTAGCTAGCACCAAGTCTTTAGGAATGAGTGGTTTCCTTACTTCTTAGATTTCTCTGTTGGATGGGGAGAAGAAGGTGAAGAACAAATCATTTATGTTTGCCTCAGGCTTCTTCTAGTACTTACTTTGCCCTTGTTTTACTAAACACTGTTACAGATTTGATCTACATGGCAATTTGATTAGAATAGGAATGGTAATACATTGGAGAAATTTTTAAAAATCACCCTGCAAACACAAGGCATGTCACCTAAGTCTTGGGAAAGTGGGAAAGGAGATATGAAGTAATGGAATATATAAATATAAATATATATATACACACATTCACACACATACAATTTCATTCATATTTAAGTTTTGTAAGAAAGTAATGTTTTAGTCCTTGTTATATTCCCCTACAAACTTACACCTCTTCTGAACTTTGCTATTTCTATCAAGGGCAACAGGATCCTTCTAGCCACCCACGGTTCACAAGCTTAATGTCATTCTCACTCTCTCCCCACATTAGCTAAGCAGCTGTCAACTCTTGTCATCTCAACTTCCACCACTCTTTCATCCTTCTCCTCTCTACTCACATAGGCACCACCTGAGTTCAGGATCTTATCACCTCCTGCTTAGAATACGCCAATAGCATCCTAACTGGCCTCCCAGCCTTGTAAAGTCTATCTCCTCTCCAAGTCATCCTTCGTAGAGGTGCCAGATTGATTTTCCTAATGAGTAAATCTGACCCTTCCACTCCCCTACTCTGTGAATTCCAGTAACTTCCCAAGAGCTTCCAGATGGAAAGACTACACTCTGTTCCCAATCTGTCTTTTCAGCCTTATTGAAAGAAAAAGAAAGAAAAAGCATTTTTTAAGGACTTACCATATACCAAACATTGTGTTAAGTACTAAGAGAAAAGTGAGACAGTCTCTTCTCTTAATGTGCTACAGTTAACTGAGGGAGACATTATATGTAAAAGAATTCAGCTGCATGATGGAGTAGCTCTACATCAGCGGAGCTAATGGCAAGCCCCAAGGTCCTTAGGGTGCATTGACAGGGGGCATGGGGATCTAGATGGCATATTTTCAGGGCAAGATGGTGCTTTCTCTCCATTTCTCTCTCTCTCTCTCCATCTCATCCCTCTCTCTCCCTCTCTTCCTCACTGTCTTGACTTCTCCTTGTCCCTCTCTCCTTCTTCCTCTCCCTGTCTTCATCTCTCTCTCTGTCTTCCTCCCTCCTTCCCTCCATCTTCCTCTCTCCCTTCCCCCATTCCTTTCTCTCTTTTTTTCTCTCTTTCCACCCTCCTCTCATTGAAAATGAATATCTGGGAGAACAGAACTGACTCCATTTTGCTCTATATCAGCCATCTTGATGTATATAACTCCTGCATCAATTGCAAAATCAGATGCTGGTTTCCTCCAGTGTCTTCTTTCCTCCTTTAATGGATTCAAAGGACTTAATTGGTAAAGAAGGAGGATTTCAGAGTCTCTGGAATGTTCCCCTCCTTTAGCTAGCTTGACAATTAGTTCCCATTGATTTAGTGAAACTAGCAACACTAACAAAGACACATATCTTATTTGTCTCCTATAGCTAATGATATACATTTTCCTTAAGAAGTGGACTCTTTTTTTCCCCTTTTATATGGTCAGCTGCATTGAGCAGGTATCTTTTTTCTTTGTTTCATATATTCTATAAATATTGCTTGCTGAATTTTGAATGACACATTCTTCATCAATGGTTGGTGACAATGTAATAAAGCCTTGTCTTCTAATTTATTCTGGATTATTGATGTTAGCTAGTTGAACTGATAAGAAAATTCCAAGTGACCCTCTCTCTCTCTCTCTCTCTCCCTCCTTTCTCCCTCTCTCCTCCTTTCTTTCCTTCTCTCTAGTTTTCTCTTTCTCTCCCTTTCTTTCCTCCCTCCCTCTCATCTCTGTTTTCTTCCTCTCTTCTAGCCCTGCCCCCTTCAAGGCCCAGTTCAAGTACCATTCTTTGCATAAGACCTATTCTGATCTTTCTGTCCCTCCCATCCTGTATTTTTTTGCATACTTATATTTGTACATTGTCTTCCCCAGCCATACGGTTACTTTCCCAAAGGGATGTTCATTTTCATCCTTGTATCCTACATAGCATCTAGTCCATAGTAGATAATTAGGAAATGCTTTTTGGTGGATTTACCCTATCTGTCTTTTCTATTGATATGTATTATTAATAAATGTTTTAACAATAATGCTATAATCTGGTGGATCTGAGTGATGGATTCAAAATCTCAGTGTTAAAAATAGACCTCAGAGGCCACTGAGTCCAACTCATGCCTGAACAGAAATCCCTTCTACAACATATCCAACAAGTGGTTAACTAACCCTTGTATAAAAGACCATCTCAGATGTAGAGCTCATTACTTACTACAAAAGCCTATTCTACTTTTGGACAACTCTAACTGTAAATGTTTGATGACTGAGCCAAAGTTTCCACTGAATCAGTAAACTTTTCCCATTTCTACTGGTTGGGATGACCTTTATGACCAAACTGAACAAGTCTGTCCAATGACAGTTCTCAGCTGCTTGAAGGCTGCTAACATGTGCTTGAAGTCTTCTAACTCAACATCCCCAGTTTTCACCCAATTGTCTTTAAGTGGAGTGGTCTTCAGTCTCCTCTCCACTCTTATTCTGCCTCTCTTGGAGATACATGTTTTTCTTTAAAAATTCTAGAGTTGAAGATAATTCTCCAGATCTAGTCTGAGCAACAGAGGGTACAGCTTCATGTTCACCTTCTCTTGAAGACTCTGTACCTTTCAGTGCACCTTAATGATGTATTATATATTTTGGACTATCACCATGTTGATTTATACTGAGCTTGCAGTCCCCTAAAACCTCTGTGCTGTCCAACCATCCGCACATCATTCTTTCCTATAGTTACACAGCTAATTAAAAAAAAAAAATCCAAGTATAGAATTTTGTAATCATCTAAGGTAGTGTGCCATAGTAGTTAGGAGTGGTTCCAGTCACGAAGACCCAGACTCACGTACTGCCTCTAATAAATCTATTAGTTGTGTGATCCTGGGCAAGTCACTTGACTTTGTAAATTTCTGTTAAAACTAAGACTACAAGCAAGTTGGTAGAGGAGTTTCTTTATCCCAGAGTTTTATCTTACTGAAATTACAGACCCAGGTTCTACTAGTAAGCACCAAATCACTATTCAGTGGCCTGTGGAGTAGAAAGGAATGTGAGATAGAAGAGAAAACCCATCAGTTTCCAACAGTCAAGTGACTCTTATGGGGCAGATATATCAAAAGGAGACATACTTGGTATGTGAAGGAGAATTAGGGTGTGCTAAAATAGCAGTTATGAGACAGATCCTCAGTGGAAAGATATCAGGAAAATAAACTGGAGGCTTGTAGGAGGGAAGACACACTTTTTCTGTGAATTTTCTTAATTCTCTTGCAAAGGATACTGATATTTGGAGCACACTTTGGGGAGCTTCGTTAGGTTCCCTGCCCTCCTTTTGCCTTTCTCTTAGTATTTCTAATGTTAATGGGAAAACCCATAGCAAATTAGCAAGTTCTATAGAAATTATTATACCATGAAGAACCAGATGTAAGATCTTGAAATAACTATTGAACCTTCAAAAATCAGTAATTTACCATCTTTTCACTGGAAGAATCAAGCATAAAAACCTCTAAAACCTTCAGGGACTCTCCAGGTAAGCTACAGGTCATAACTAAGTCACTATTCCATGAACTCACAATAATGACAGAGATGGAAGAGCAGCCAAGTTATCCAACACCAAGGTTTGCTGGCCACTCCTCTGCTTCTGCTTACTACATTGAAATGCCAACACTTTAACACTTAATTTAAATATACTCTTCTATGATTCACTTTCAACTTCCTCTGACTTTCCATCCTATCTTATCTAATAATAATGATAACAATAACAGCCAATATTTATATAGTGCTAACTATGTGTGGGGCACTGTGCTAAGCTCTTAACAAATATCTCATTTGATCCTCACAACAATCCTTCAAAGTAGATGCTATTATTATCCCCATTTTACAGATGAGGAAACTGAGGCAGAAGGTAAATGATTCATTCCTGCTTTATTCTAGCTAATATTCTCATCTCTCTCTGCCTAAATTCCATCTACCATCTACAAGATATCCCAGGAAGCAGTTTGGCTGCTTGCTTCTCTTAAATACCTTCTGTCTTAGACATTGCTACTTATTTACTCTGGTTTTATTTGGATGAACCTCTGTCTTACAGAAATGCCAGTACTCAATGTATATCTCAATTCTTCAGTTTAGGAAATTTCTCCAGTTTGGAGATCCAGATTTATTCTAAAGACTTATAAGATTTTACAACAGCCCCTCCCCTCAACAATAAGGCATATTGAAGTCCACAGAAGTTCCCAAATGGTGGGCATGTGGTCAAGAGAGCTTGTCCTTTACTTATTTTTTCCATTTTTACCTTTGCTTTCATTTTATTTTCCTATTTCTTTCCATTTTATTGTCAACTTCTTACTTCCACTACATGCCTGGTTTTTCTCTATTTGGAATCCTTGCTTCCTTTTCCCCCTTATTATTGGCACTTGTTTTAAGTTCTCTCTTTCTCAAATCATCCCACAGAATATTTGGTGGAGCACAGCCATGTCTGCCCTTCCCAGTTCCCACTACACATTGATGTTTAAGTCTCCAGTGGTATTGATGGTAGCCATTCCAGTTTTCTATATGGCAGGAATGGTTGTAAATCAGAGCACATCGAGAAAGTTTCCCATAACTTAGTTCCTTCCATACTTTCAAATGAAATATACTTTGTCTGAAATTAAAGGAACAAGAAATAGAATTCTAATATGGTTTTCCATTGGTTAGTGCTGGGGGCAGCACTGTGTGTCTCTCTCTGAGGACAATATAAGGGAAGTTAGCCTTCATTCCCAAGGCACCTGTCTGTCACTGGGGACTACAGTAAATCCAAGTGAATGGGACTAAACATCAGAATAATGAAATGCCATGTGAATTGTGACATGTAAGCTTTTTATTTTGTGATAAAAATGTTTTCATATAAATCTCATATCTACTTTTGGAGTAAAACTTAAAAAAGTAAAAACAAGGCATGCATCTTCTTGATTGTTACCAGGAAAATGCGGTCATTTTAACGGTTATGGATTCTTCATACAACAGAGGTGATATCACCTTTGACAGATGGAAACAATTGAGACAGACAGGAAGGGACAACATAGTACCAAAAAAACTATCCATGGGGGATACAGACAACAGGGTAAGCAAATATGCCCCTCCCCCCAGCCGGTCACCATACATTCAATGTACTTCAGTTCTTAAGGCAAAAGAACATTATACCTTTGGTTTATGACTACAGAAAAACAGCAATAAAGATCATGGACTGTACCTAAGCAGCGCAATCACTGATTATTTGCACCAATATGTGCAACTAACTCACAGTCTCTTCTTTCCATTTAAGTCCCCTCACAATGTAAGTCAGAATTGGCTGCTGCAAAATTCCTGCCCTTTGGCGCAGGAGAAAAGGAGTTTGCCATCAGAATTTAAAAATTACATCACACACATGGCACAGGTAATTGTGTCCTGTAAGAAATCAGTCTTCACGAAAACCAAGTCCAAGAATAGCAGAAAAACAGTTTCTCAATCTTCTCACATCCTGAAACACCTTTTGATTATACATAGAGGAAATCCTTAAAAACTAAAAAGGTGTTAAAAATTGTTGGGAAGCAGTATTCTCTTCACTGTTGGAGATGCTTGTTGCTTTTGAGTGCCAATTAACCTTTACATTCTTCTTTCCAAAACTCTGAGACCTCCAACATGGGGCTTTCAAGGAAGGGGGGAAATAAGCTTATCTATATTCTTTCAATGGGCTTGTAAAATTGCTGGTACTTTTGGTGGCAGAAAGTTAGACAGTAGTGGACAGGGAAAGTAGATTAATTATGGTCTAAATGTAGGAAGCTGTTAATTTTCATTTAGGCTTACTTATCTGGGAATGGTTTTGAATCATCTGAATCACTCCAGATGAAATATCAGTACTCCCTTGAAGTAGGTGAAACATAATGCAATTGCCAAGTTGCCTCTGACCCTGGCTGAGCAGAAAAAACCAAAGATATTCACTCTTTGAGAACTTGTCATTGATGACTCTGGAAGGTGAATGTTTTCCCATTCTAGCAGGGGTTTGTTTAGTCTCTCATGGCTTAAAACAAAGTTAATGGAGTTCAGTGGCTTTAAATGTTTCTGTATATTTTAGCAGGACTCCTCTGGCCTTCTGCTATCGTTATAACTGTCCACAAACTGGCAGGTGTCCACATAAAACCATATTAGATACTTCAGAGTCCTGTGTAGTCCCAAGAATGCCTGTAGAGCTTGGCAGGAATAACAACTGCAGTTATTATACCAAAAGGATAATTTACTCATGAACACCTGCAAAATGACCTGGAAAAACGAATTTCCAGGGGTCTGTGGAAATGTGAGGATGATGATAAGAATTTACATATAGGATCAGCGATCAGCTGACTCTTCTAACCAGATGGAAGAACAACCCTCCAAATATTCCTGATCCTACATCTAGGGCTGACAGTCATCATCTTGATCCAGTGAAGAGCATGAAGAGGGTCTAAGTATCTGGTTAATGATTGCAGTTGGACGGCCTGTCCATGCAGGACAAGAGTAAAGTTGGGACAGATGTAGAGAATTAAAAAAATGAGCCCAATGAAGGTGAAACCACAATTGGAAAGCCATGACAACAAATACCTTCATCATTCTCGGTGCCCATGAAGGGATGGTCCTTCAGAATAGATACTATTCTTCAAAAAGATGGTCTATTTGTTCTAAATAAATACTAATGAATTTGGGTGTCTTCAACAAAGCCAGCTGCCAGAGCCCAACATGCATCCAATAGGTTCACGTTACAAATTTTTGGACTGGGATGAGGTCAAACCACTTTTTTCTGGAGAGGGGTGGAGAACTTCCAGGTTGTATATAGATTAGGACAGCTAAGTGTATGAGGGAGAACAGCATAAGAACCTGGAAGGGAGAATATTCTGAAGGGAGAATTGAGTTAAGCACCGGGAAGTGAGGTCACTCATCAGGGTGATAAAGACCTGGGTCTTCTTCATAGAGAGGTGAGTAGGAGGAAATGCCCAGCAACCGTGAGTCTGACAGAGTAGTTTTAGCTAGAAGATGAAACAGGAGGGGAAGAATATGACACAAGAGTCCTGAAGTTTTGCCACTGGCAGTGAGTAAAGAAAGAACTTGGGAAATAATAATAGGGCCAAACACCTACTGGATGCAGACATCCAAGAAATGACAAGAGGTCATTTCTCCTGTTGTCTGTGTCTAACTCAATGTATCTATGTTGCCCTGGTCACTCTCTCCACTGAAGGTGGCTGACACTGGAAAGCAGATGGGAGAACAGGAGAAATTTTCATCACCCTTGCAATAAAAATATCTCACCTCTCCATTCTCCCACTGATTGAGATGCAATGAGTATAATGGTATATGTATATTCCTTGAAGAAACACACTTTGAAAAGATGTGGTGAGAATCGTAACCAAAACAAAACCCTATGAGGCTCCTGGGGGCATTTGGAAAGGAGTATGGAAAGATAAGACTAAAATCACCTTCCTGGGTAGGAATGATTAAAAGTATTAAATACACACATATAGTTCTATAACATATACAGATGTGACCAGACCACAGATAAGACACATGAGAACTACTGATAAGAAGGTGCAGAAACATAAGCACCATGAAGGGAAAGGACAAGGTGAATAAAGTCATTTGAGGCCTAACGGGAAGACACAAGTTCCCAAGAGAGGACTTTTGACTTTTGGTCTAATCAACAGAAGTGACAGGAACCTAGGGCTTCAGACATATTTCAAGATTCCAAGCTGGGAAAAAGGACACACTATAATCCGTAAACCTGGTGGGTTCCCAATGGGGAGAGAATATGCATGACTCCAATGGACAGTTTTCAGTTCCCAAATGTCTTGGTTGGCAGGCTATGAGGAAGAAGCCATGACCTCAAAGGAAACCACATGTCCCCCAACAGATAGGCGATGATGATTACTATCTCCCATTTAACATTTGAGAGAGGCAGAGAAAACCCCTCTTTGTCCTGCTCCAGGAGCCCAATTTCCAAAAGTTTCTTCATTTCCATCTTGGATGACCTTCATTTTGTTCATCAGCAGCACTAAACACATGCCCGTCAGTTCAGTCCCAGCATTGGGTGGTCACCCTCTTTCATGCATATACCTGCATATTGGTGCGTGGTGGGGGCTCAGCCATGTGTGCCCCAGGCCCTCGTTGGCCTCCACCTGAACCCCCAGGAGTAGGGCTGGTGGTCACATCTGACCAGTCGGAGGCAGAGTGAGGGGATGAACTAGACCACTGGTCAGGAGATTCTGGGGATGGTGTTAGATAAGGGTGTTCACCTTGGAGGTGACCACTGTGGCTGGGCGTCCGCTCAGCAGCAGTTGAGGAGGCATAGCTGTGCTGTGATGGGGGTGTGGGGTACTTACCCACAGAGCTTGGGAATGGGTGGTAGGATGGGAGGACAGTCTGAGCTGCCTGTCCATCCTGCTGGGGCATCATGCTTGTGGGAAATGCCACGCTTGGCAAACGGGCCATATCAGGAATCTGGTACATGGTGGGCAGGGGGCCAGCAACAGCTGGAGGGCAGTTGGGCTGTGGCTGAGTAGCCCCAGATGATTGGGTGATACTGCCTTTGGGGATCAGCTGGAAAGTCATGATGGGAGGCAGTGGCTCTCGGGGGGTGCCTATGTGCTTCCCATCAGGCTGCCCTGGCCGGTTCTGTGGTGCCAGGACAGAGTGGGAACCCTCAGCTGGAGCCAGAACCATTCCAAACATCTCATTGTACTGGGTCTCATTCATCTCCATCCGACTCATCCAGTCAGCTGGGACAGCGACTGGATGTAGCCTCCCCGAGCTCCCACCACTGCTATTGCTCGGTGGGGCGAGGTGATGATGGGGCAGCAGCTGACTAACAGAGGGGAGTACTGTGTTAGCCCCATGGGCTAGCGGCTGCATCTCATGTAAGTTAGAGAAAGATACTGCGTGCTGTGTGTGGACTGGTGCAGGTGGTGCAGCAGTGGCCAGCATTGGGCTGGGTGATGCTTGCAAGAGCCCAGGTGATGTGATCATGGGAGAAGATGTGGTATCAGAAACATAGGTGTGAGGAGACTCCAGGGAATCAACCGGGGAGAGGGTCACTGAACTCTCAGACAGCTGGCCCTTGTCACTCAGAGACTTCTTCCTCCGCCCACCCTTGGAATCTTTGGCCTCTTTGGCAAGGTTGGGTAGACTGGTGGGCATGGTGCCTTTGACATGGGGACGCCTGGGCTTCTTGCCCACAGGGGTGTGTTTCAGGTTGAGGAAAGATCTGTTGGGTCCACAGATGACAGGTGAGAGGGCTGAGGTCAGCATGGCGCCAGGGGGACTGTGGGCTACGTTGTACTCATTTAGGAGGCGCACGATATCATGGTGCATGCGGTCCCGGGCCACGTCCCTCGGGAGTCGGTCCATGTGGTCTGTGATATCCCGGTTCGCAAAATGGTCCAACAGAATCTTGGCTGCTTCATAGCTCCCCTCTCGAGCAGCAAGGAAAAGAGGTGTCTCTTCCTGCAAAAACAAAAAAAAGGTCCCCGCACAGGGCATGTTTTAACCCATGAAGGTGATTCAGGCCATTTCAGACCAAGAATCTGGCCAACTCTTCTATGTGTTTGAAGAAAGCAGATCCATTGCCTGAGGGTTCTAAGTGAAAAGGAGGAGAGAGCCAGGGTGGGGCAACCAGAGCAAGAACAAAATAATGGCACCAGGTAAAAAGCAGAAAAGACCAAGCATGAACATTACAGTGAAAGAAAAACAAAGTCTGTGAGAATAAGGAAAACAACTGAGAAAGCAAAAACAAAGAACAAGAGAGGCATGAAGGATGGAGAGGATGGAAGAAAGAAAAAGGCTAAGGGAGAAAGTGAACATGCAAAGAGCCACAGGGGAGTCAGAGGAAAACAGAGAAGAGGCGGAGACTGGGAGAGATCTATCCTCGCCAAGAGGAGGAGAAGAGCGAGACCAGGGAGGGAAGAGCAGAGAGGAAGCCAGTGGAAGTCCTCACAGAGCAGCTGCCCAGCCAGGGTGGCACGTTTGGGCTGCTGGGGGCCCTTGGCCAAGCTGGACACACCTGCTCATTATCTTACAAAGTTACAGCCTTCTGAAGGAGAAAGAGAAGAGCCCAGAAGAAAGCATCAGCAAAGCTGTCTTGGTGTCCCGAGCATCGTCAGAAGTCTCTCCAGATTTAGGGCTTAGAGTCCATACCTTGTTGTCCTGCATGTCTCTGTTGGCCCCATTTTTCAGCAACACCAAAGTGGCCTCCACGTTGTTGACAGCAGCTGCCCAGTGGAGAGCAGATTTCCCTGCACATGGGAAAGATAGTCACTTCAGAAAGAGATGAAGACCAGGAAGCTTGTGCTCCTGATCTGCCTAATGACTGAAGAACCCCTCCACCTACCCTTCCACCCAAAAGGATACTGATGTGCATGAGAAGCCTCAGTGATCTGAGGATGGTAGAGGAACATTCCTTAGAAGGCAGTAGGAAGACCATGCCCCACAGTGGCCTGAGGAAGAATACCTGCATCTTCCTGGAGTCTCAGAGACAGCTTTAGAAAGTGCATAAAACAATTTCCTAGGCATAAGGCCCACCTGGTCAGTGGTTCTGAGCTCAGGCAGAACTGACTTCACCATCAGCTGCCATCTCCAACAAGTCACTTTCATAGAAGTCCAGTTCTGTGTCACACACAGTGATGGGAAGTGGATTCTAGGACCTTGGTGGCTAGGCTAGTGCCACACAAGGGGCTGGTCAGTCCTGCAGCCAGCCATCAAGGTAGTGTGCTGCAAGCAGCAGCCTAGCTCAGCTAGAGACAGGCATCACCAGAGGGGCCATAGCATGAGTGATTTCTCTGCCAAAGCAGCCCCACAAGACCATCTACTAAGTTGCAGAAGGTTTGTGATCTGCATCAGTAGTGGGAGGACCCTCAGAAGTAAAGTCAAAGGTCCTAAAAGGCTTTTAGTATACATGCTCCTAAGGAAAAAACTCTGGACATGGGAGTCAAGGACACTGGGTCTGAAGCACAGCTATGACATTTCATGTCTATGACCATATGAGAAGTGCCAAACTTCTCTGAACAATGTTAAATGTTCAAGGTCACAGAGAAATAGAGGTTATCATGATCATTACTGTTGTTATTTCCTATCTCCTCAGCAAATACTACAGAACTTCCTAATGAGCTCTAAAACCACTCAAAAATTTCAGTCTAACAACCTACACATAAAAAACCAAGTGGATGAGTAATGCGTATTCTTCAGACCATTATGAAACTCAGTTGGTCAATTCATAAATAAATTTTTTATGGACAATGAGCAGGATCCAGAATAGGAAAAGAGCAGGCTTAACTCCATTTGGAAAAGTGTGAAGCATTTCAGTGACCCCTTCTCCCCAAACAAATGAGAACCTGTCTTTATAACATCAATATTCTTTCTACTGATGCTACATGGCAGTGAATCACAGAATCAAAATTGTGGATGACCCAGACGGCAATGGAGTATTATATGGCTTAAAGAGACTATGGCATATTACCAGCGATGACTTTTATGTAAAAAATGACTTAACCGATGTCGTCCAGAATATGTACAATTGGAAAAGGAGGTGGGGAAGCCATGTCCTGAGAGGAGGACAAAAGCCAGCCAAGTTCTCTATGGAGGATTTATAGTAAGTCACAGACTAGAGTTAAACACTGGAGGAGAGGGTGTGGATGGGTTGTAATCTGCATTGAGGAGAAGGAATTCCCAGAGATGACAGACCAACTTCCTCAGAATATGCTATGAAGATATACACAGAATATCTTTCCAAGACATACTATTCCACAACAAGAATCTATCGGCATCTTTGTCAGGTCAGTCCCCCAGTAAAGAAAGCATTAATAAGCAATTTAGTAGTGTCATTCAGTCTGCACCCAAGGACCAACTCAGCCCTCCTCAAGAGGTTCTAATCCTTGGCATTCTCATCAAGGACAAGGCAGCAGTTTCCCTCCACACCCCCAAAAGTGAAAATCCCTTTCCATTCTGTTACCATGGTCATCCACTGCATTGACATCTGCTTGGCAGTTGATCAGTTCGGCCACCATCCCTTCTACAGCCAGGCGGGCAGCTAAGATTAGGGGGGTTGTCCCATCATGCATCCGAGCATCCAGGTCTGTCACACGGTTACGGATTAAAATCTGGGAGGGGATAGGATCAAAGTCATCAGATGGAGGCAGAATGATGCAACAAAACAATGGGCTGATGAAGAGATCACTGGATTTGAAGTCAGGTTCAAATCCTGTGTCCACCATTTACAACTATCTGTGGTCTTAGGCAAAACAAAGATACAACTTCTCTAGACTTGGACTATAGGGTTTATAAGGCCCTTTCGAGCTGTAATCATAACATGTAAGGTGCAACATACTCATCTTCCCGAGTTCAAACCTGGCCTCAGACACTTACTACCTATATGACTCTGGACAAATCACCTCCCCCTGTTTGTCTCAGTCTCCTTAATCTGTAAAATAAGCTGGAGAAGGAAATGGCAAATAACTCCAGGAATCTCTGCCAAGGAAACCCTAAATGGGGTCATGAAGAGTTGGATTTGACTAAAAAGCAACTGCACAGCCACAATATGTGATGCTATTGACTCCATCTGTCTCTCCTGTGCCTTAGTATTCTTATATAGAAAATGGAGGCAGTATCTGCTTCTGCCTTTCTCACAGAGAAGCTGTCACACAGAGCTCTGAAGCACTGTAAGGCTGAGGCATTCTTAGGATTCCTCTAATCCTTTCCTCCCACATGCATTACCTGGAAGACACCTTGGGCATCAGCAGCCACTGCAGCATGAAGGGGGCACCGCCCCATGTTGTCCTGGGCATTGGCGTCTGCGCCTGCATCAAGGAGACGCTTGGCAGCGTCTGCCCTGGAGTAGCGAGCTGCGAGGTGCAGAGCCATCTCCCCAGTCCGGTCTGTCTGGGCCTGGAGACTGGCCCCCTGATAAACCAGGTCTGTGATGATGTTGGCTGGAGAGTCATCTGCTTCATCATCTTCGCTCAAGTCGGAGCTGCCTCCTCTGAGGGATGCCAACATCAGTGGCGTACAGCCATCTGGGGAGGGGGAAAATGTTCAGAGACGGATTCTAAAGGAGATGGAAGACTGTCCTCAAGTGGACCATGATGCAGTTAGATGCTGTTGGGCCTGAATTCTGTTCTGGGAAAAGAAGGTCCCTAGACCACTCATGCTAAGTTATCAGCACTGTTTTATATTTGCCTAGTACTTTTTTCTGAGGTGCTTTCTTGAGAAATAACAATAGGAGTATAAGTATGCACCCTTGTCCAACCTATAAGCTCTTCTATGGGACAGATAAAGTTGAAATTACTAATCAAAATGGTCCAGTTCAAGGAACTGACATCCCTATCCAAGGTTCTAAAGACCTAATGGAAAGACAACTCATACACAGAATTAAAAAAAAAAATCCAACCATGACACAATTAATCTCAAAATCACCACAACTCAGCCAGACACCAGCTTTCTCTTTCTTGGAGCTTAATTTACTTATCTTACTAATTTCTAAGACTAGGTATTTCTTATCTCTATATCTTTCTCTTCCCTCTTCCCCCACCAAACACACACTTTTCTTCAGATCCTTGGGATGTCTTTCAACATTTAGATTCTTTTTCTATCTAAATATGCTTTATTTGAAATCACGGAGATCTGTTTCCTCTTTCTTGTATAATTGTATATCGGCCCACACTGTTTTATATATGTTTTCCATAGCTGTTTCCAAAGGGGGAACACAGAAGCAGGGAGAGGACTACTCAGAGGAAGCATTGCCTGGAGTAGAACAAGAAACCTCACAATACCAACCTGGTCCCCTGACATTTACATCCAGCACATCCACCTCTTGCTCGGCTTGTGGTGGGGTGAGGGCTAGGGATGGTGTCCTCCTAATATCTGCAGCTTCAAGGTGCTGCTGTGTCCACTGCCGCCTATCTATTGGGTCATCTTCTTCTGAAAGTAAAGCCTGATCTTCAGCCTGAAAAGAAAGGACACCCACTGCCAGTGAATGTAAGCAAGAAAGCAGGATTTGGAATCCACTACATCTCCATTCAGCCTCACTACATATGTAGCTTAGTCTCCTCTTCTCCCGAAGTAATCACAACCCATTCTACCTCTGCCTTCTTTGCGTACTTGGTTCAAGACAGAGTATTCAAACCAAGTTTCTTAGCATTCTTCCTTTACTTTTTAAATGAAGACTATTGGGACACAAAGCCCAGGATGGGATTGGCTAGTCATCTAGCAAGTTTAACTTTGTTGCCAGAGGAGATGTGGAAGCCAGGGATCCTTTTGGACTTCTTTCTGGAGTGTGACAGCTGAGCTCTCACCCCTCCCTACTAGCTTAGCAGGACACTGCCTAGACACCCAATAGTAGCCCCTTTTTCTCCCCTCCCCCTAACCATGCAAACCAGAAGACCCTGCTACTATAGGAGCGTGGTATCCCAACAAGTCTAGGTGGGATGGGACAACAGCTACTATGCCATAATTGTGTTACCTTGCTTCTCTTTGGCTGGGGTGCACCATCATCTGCCCAATGTTCACTGGTGCTGGAGTCAATTAAGTTACCCTCTGAAACTTGGACCGACAGACTTCTAATGGGACAAGATTTGTTGTTGTTTTTAAAAAAAGGAAAATAAATGGAGAAGGTTTCATTACAGATTTGTCTATAGTGATTAAATATACCTAGAAAGTGATTGGGGCTTAAGGACAATGCAGTTTGAACAGCCTAGTTAGTGTGGCCTAGTGGGCAGTGAAAGTTAACCTGAAAGTTAACAAGGTCCAGTTTTGGCTTTATCACTACTTGGCATCACAAAGAGTTAGGAGGTGAAATTTCTTACTTCAGTCCCATGGCATCTTGTCCAACTGGCTCTCGGCGCGTATGGTTGTTAGAATCCCGTCGTAAGATGAATCCTTCGGGGAGCCAGAGAGAGCCGTGTTTACGCTTACGTTTTGCCATGATCACTCCCAGGAGGATTACCAAGAGGAGGATGACGAAAGCCACAGCCAGCAGGTACAGAAGCTGGGTTGGCTTGGGGCCCAGCGACTCGCCTGAAAGTCCAGTGCACC
This sequence comes from Notamacropus eugenii, assembly GCF_028372415.1. Lineage (NCBI taxonomy): Eukaryota > Metazoa > Chordata > Mammalia > Diprotodontia > Macropodidae > Notamacropus > Notamacropus eugenii. The sequence continues at coordinate 299,955,607 of NC_092873.1, forward strand.
CAACAGATTAGCCAGAGTAACCACTTGGTACGTCTCTTTTTTTTTTCTCCCCACTTAACAGTATTTAACTTTTTCTAATTACATGTAAAGAGTTTTCAACTTTCATAAGATTTTGAGTTTCAAATTTTTTTCTCCCTCTCTTCTCCCCAAGATGGCAAGCCATCCGATAAAGGTTATATGTGAACAATCATATTAAACATATTTCCACATTAGTCATGTTGTGAAAGAAGAATTAGAACAAAAAGGGAAAAACCATTAGAAAGAAAAGAAAGAGCAAACAGTATACTTCAATCTGCACTCAGATGCCATAGTTCTTTGTCTGCATGTGGATAGCATTTTCTATCATGAGTCTTTTGAAATTGCCTTAAATCATTGCGTTGTTGAGAAGAGCAAAGTCTAAAAAAATTAGTTATCGCACAATGTTGCTGTTACTGCGTACAATATTCTCCTAGTTCTGCTCAGTTCACTTAGCATCAGTTCATGTAAATCTTTCCAGGTTTTTCTGAACTCAGTCTACTCATAACTCTTATAGCACAACAGTATTCTATTACATTCATACACCACAAGTTGTTCAGCCATTCCTGAACAGATGGACATCCCCTCAATGTCCAATTCTTGGCCATCACAAAAAGAGCTGCTATGTGGATCCTTTTCCTTTTTTTATGACCTCTTTGAGATACAGACCTAGTAGTGGTAGTGCTGGATCAAAAGGTATGCAAAATTCTAAAACCCTTTGAGCATAGTTCCAAATTGCTCTCTAGAATGGCTGCATCAGTATACAACTCCACCATCAATGCATTAGGTTCCAAATTTCCCACATTTTCTCCAACTTTTGTCATTTTCCTTTTCTGTCATATCAATCAGCCAGTTTGACAGGTGTGAGGTGGTACCTCGGAATTGTTTAATTTGCATTTCTCTTAGTAGTAGTGATTTAGAACATTTTTTTTCATATGACTATAGATAGCTTTAATTTCTTTATCTAAAAACTGCCTGTTCATATTCTTTGATCATTCTGGGGAATGACTTGTATTGTTTTAAATTAGATTCAGTTCTCTATATATTGTAAAAATGATACCCTTTGACCCAGAAATATTACTTCTGGATCTAAGACAATTCCAAAAGGCTGATGATGGAAAATGCTATCCACATCCAGAGAAAGAACTCTGGAGTCTGAATGCGAATTGAAGCATACTATTTGCTCTTTTCCTGTTGTTCTTTTTTCTTTCTTGTGGTTTCTTCCATTGGTTCTGACTCTTATTTACAACATGACTAATGTGAAAATATGTTTAATATGAATGTATATGTATAGCCAATATAAGATCACATATCATCTTGGGGAGGGTGAAGGAAATGGAGGAGAGGAAAATTTAGAACTCAAAATCTTATGGAAGTGAATGTTGAAAACTAAAAATAAATAAAAATGAGGCCTTTATCAGAAACACTGGCTATAGAAATTGTTTCCCAGCTTTCTGATTCCCTTCTAATCTTGGTTGTATCAGCTTTGCACAAAACCTTTTAATTTAATGTAATCAGAATTATCCATTTTGCAATTCATAATGTTCCTTATTCTTGTTTGGTCATAAATTCTAAATAATAAATAAAATAAAAATTAAATACTTGGCAGGTAAACTATTCCTTGCTCTCCTAATTTGCTTACAGTATCACCCTTTATGTCTAAATCATGCACCCATTTTGACCTTATCTTGGTATATTGTGTAAGATGTTGGTCTCTGCCTAGTTTCTATCATTCTATTTTCCAGTTTTCCCAGCAGTTTTTAGTCAAATAATAGTTCTTATCCCAGAAGTTAGAGTCTTTGGATTTATCAAACAGATTACTATAGTTATTGACTACTGTGTCTTGTATACTCAACCTATTCCATCGATCTACCACTCTTATTTCTTAGCCAGTACCTGCTCAGCACATTTCAACCTTCCAATTATGATGTTCCTTTCTTGAAAAAAAATCAAGGGGCTACCTACACACTGAGGTGTGCATATTCCCTTCTCCTCTGCAGTGATGAGCCTCCCCTTTCAGCCCCATCCTGTTCCACATTCCCCTCTCCCCCCAGGCCAGTGTCCATGCTACTCACTTAAGACAGACACAAGAGGATAGGAGAGGGTGCCTTGGATGGCGTGAGAGGCCAGAAAGGCTGCAGCAGCATCAGTGTTTTTGAAGCATTGTTCTGAAGCTTGGAAGCACTGGCGGTTGTCAATTTCTAGGAACACCTTGGAGCTGTGAGAGAGAATAGAGAAGATGAGAGTAGGGGTTAGCCTAAGCTAAGTGAAAGAGACCAAAGTCTGGCAATCATCATAACAGAAAGGGATGAATATGCCCTGTTTCCTGAGGGTCCATCACCACTCTATACACTTCTGGGTAATGCTTTTAGAAAGAGCTCAGGTACCAGTCTCCTGCCTCTAGAGTCCCCTGATGGATGGCCAGCCTGCTGGCACTAGACCAAAACTAGGAAAGCTTGTTCTGACCACCTCAGCCCTTTATATCTTTGTTCCCAACAACTTTCTATTAGATCTCAGTGGTACTAGAGTGACCTTCTCCAAACCTATCCCATGCTCGAAACTCTTCTCTTTCCCTTACTGTACTGATTTCAATTGGTAGTCATGAAAAAGGCACTGGATAAACTAATTCAGACTAAGGTGTATGACTGATAATGGGCTACTCTACTCGGGGTATTTTCATTATTACAGGGCATCTAGAGAGGGTAATGCTTAATAAATTTTTTTTAATGACTATCAGTGGAATTTTAGGCACCTGTGCAGCTTGGGGATAGACGTGAGGAGGGAGGTGGTGAGGGGAGATATGAACTGATCGTCCTTGTGTACTCAAATCATACCATGTAAGCATGACTCACTCTTTGATGAAAACTCCAGTTATAAGACCCTGTAATCTGTTAGAGAGAAACAGCAGATGCTGTTCTAAATAAACGGTCTGCTTTAAATAGAACATATATTATGTCATCTTATGGACCGAGTTAAATGCGTTTTGTGTGAAATTTATACTTTTGAGAGGATCGTTGTGTACATGTTTTAATAATGATGATGATGACAATGATGAATTACCTTAGATTCAGTAATCAACCTACCCTGCCACTTCTTGCTCCTGTTCATCAGGGAGAGATCTTCGGCTCATTGTTGACTTCCTGTTTGCTTGTGTCTTCTCGCCATAATAGGGAAACACCATGAGGGCCCCCTGAGAGTCTCGTTTGATGCGCAAGTTGGTGTGAAGCAGAGTGCCCAATGACCGCAGGAAGCTGTGGGTGTCCTGGAGCAGCTGCTCAGGGGGCAGCAGCACCACGATGACCAAGGTGCCCTCAGCCAGGTTCTCAGGCTGGTCGGTGGCACAGTCCAGCCCATCCCAGTCACACTCCTCGCTGTTACAGCCTTGGTCACAGTGGTTGTCACTGAAGTGATCAGCACAGTATTTGTCATATCTAGGGAGGAAGGGGGCAGGGAGAACAGAGAAAGAAGAGAAAGGCTTAGGAGTAGATACAACTGTCTGTCTTTCACCAAAACTACCACCAGTTCACTTATCCATCATGGAGGGCTAGCTTAAGTCCCATTTCTTCCTTTAAAGGCCCTCCTTAACTACTCTGGTTCTTGCGAATTTCTCCCTCTTTTCATCTCCCATAACGCTTCTTGTCCCAAACCATTCACCATGATTGAGGTAAGACCCTCATTTCAGCACTTAGTAATATACAGCTTTATATTCCTATTGAAAGGTTCCCTCAGTATTGCCTTCTTGATGCAACTGTAAGCCTGAAGAATTTACATTTTTTTTTATCCCAGTATCTTTAAGCCTGAAGAATTTACAATTTTTTATCGCAGTATCTTTAAGGTGCCAGCACAGAGCTATACACAGAATAGATTCAATAAATACACATCAAATGAAAAGAAGAATGAATGAATGAATGGTGAGGTCTCAACTCCCAGTTCTTATCTCAGGGTGCTATGTATGGACTCTAGATATTAAGCTAAATCTCTTTTGAATAAATAGCATGTGTTACATGCCATTAGCTACTTCTGTCTCAAGGGCAAGCCAACTCTTGATCATCCGTGATATAATTCTAATCCTGAGGGAAGCCTCCAATTTCATTTTCAAATCTCAACCTCTCCCCAAAAGATCTTTGGGCAGAGCAAAAAAAAGAAAAAGAAAAAGGGGAGGGAGGGAGGAATCGGTGGTTTGACTTTCCCCAGTTTTTGTTTCCATTGTTCTCTGATGGGACAATAATATCAAATATAGTCTAACAGCAGGAAGGGAGAATGAGAAGAAGAATGAGGTTTGGATAGCCACTCTGAACAATTAAGAGTTGGTAACCATTTCTTTCCCAAGCACAGCTGGATATGGACCAGGTGGAGGTCCCAATCTCCACAATTTCAGGCACTAATATATGCAGTGAATGCTGGCCCCTGAACCAAGAGGTTTTGGGGGAATGCCAGGCCTGAGTTCGGCATTCCTTGCCAGATGCAGTGGGGAGAACACTGCATCAGGGATAGGGGGGCGAGACGCTCTGATTTTCACCTCGGCCACAAAGTAGCTGTGTCCCTTGGAGCAAGTCATCCTGCTCCTCTGTGCGTGTCTACCTCCTTGGCAAGATACCGGCTGCTCTACCCTAATGCTATGGGGTTATAAAAAATCAAATTAGATGTGGTGGCTTTAGAAGCACTTCAAAAAGTATAACGTAATGGTCTCATACCTGTGTCATTAAAGGGTTTCTATTCTTTGCTTCCTAATTACTGGGTGGACTAGAAGGGGGAGATAAATATTATCAAATATTAAATTAAGTTATTAATAAATAATTAACATTAAAGGATAATGTAACAAGGTAAATAACTCAGCTAGTGGAGCTTGGGAAACAGAACAGTTTTGGGTAGCATGTGACGTTTTTCACACCACAGATTCCTTGAATGTCCCCTAAGGTGAGATTTTATCTAGTACTGACTAAAATCTCCTGAAGGATTTCAATGGGGGGAACCAGAGGTGGGCAATTGGGAAAGAGAGGAAGGGTAGGAGAGGGGAGTACAGACCTTTCCATCCATCCTGTAGGCAGGTTAGCGTAGGAGGCCGCCTAGGAGCAGGGTTACACCACTTCCAAAAGTTATCTCTCCCAGGAGGTCAGGAGAGCAGCAAGTGAGAAGGCAAAGACAGGCAGAGGCAGAGAGAGAGAGGGGGTGAGTGTGCGGATGGACGAGTGTCCCTGGGCCTTGGTCAGGAAGGGAGGGCGGCATGACGGGGCCTGGCCCTGGCAGGGAAGGTCTACAAAGCAGAGGCAGCCGGAGCGGTTAGGAGCAGAAGGGAGACAGACCGGCGGGTTAGTGACAGAGCTGCCGCGAGGCTTCCCGGGACCCCCGAGGGGCCCTTACTTGCACGTCTTGGCGCTGCCCTGGCACTCGAAGTTGTCGAACAGGCACTCGGCCGTGTTGCACAGCTCATCACACTGATGGTTGTTGATGTAGTCCCAGCAGGGCAGCGGGGAGGAGCAGTTGGCCCAGGGGTCCTCCATGGTGAGCGAACAATCACCCCCATCCCACTGGCAGGCATGACTGTTGCAGTCTTCATCACAAATGCCATCCCGTGCCTTGTCGGCACAGTGCTGGCTCAGGCAGGTGGGTGCGGGGTTGTTGGTGGGGCCCGTGGAAAACTCACAATGACTGCCCCAGAAAGGCAGGGGGCACTGGCAAGTGTAATAAGGCGGCTTCCTTTGGGGGGAGCAGCTGCCACCATGCTGGCATGGGCTGCTGGCACATCCGGTCTCACAGTCCTCGGGCCGGGGGCAGAAGCAGCGTGGCCCCAAGGAGGTGTGCACACACTGCTCACCTTTCTTACACTTCATGTGTCCACAGGTACTCTGGCACCTTGCCCCCGAGAAGCCCTTGGGAGAGAAACAGATGATGAAGGCAGAGAATACCAAGGTCCGTAACCCCATCTATGCCTGGCACAGACCCTTCCCAAACAGACAGTGCTGGGGTTGGACAGCCTCCAGAACCACTGTTCAAAGAACAAGGTCCATTCACCTTTCAGCTACTGCTGGAAAAGTCATGTCACAGACAGTCATAGGACACAATGCTGACCCAGAGGAAGATAAGTCTACAGGCCTCAAGGGACATGAAGACAACAATCTGTGCAACAGGAACCCTGCTGCCTTGTAAAGAAAAAACTCCTCCCTACTAGAGCTCTGCCAAAGTAGGGATGGGCTGCCTAAAGGAGCATGTTCCTCCTCCCTGGAGTTCAAGTAAAGATTGCAGGTCTGATGACTTGTTAGAAATATTGAATAACGAATATTTTGGAGGAGGCATGGGCTGCAGAGGTCCCTTCCAACTATGAGGATTTATTTCTGGGTCAGAATTCAAGCCACTTACCCTCTGTGTGAACTTGGGCTCTGGGGCCCAGTTTATTCATCTATAAAATAAAGGGGTTGGGTTAAATATCCTCAAAAAAACCTTCTGGGACCCTATGGTACTATGATAATGATATAGCATCCCCTCAACATCCCTGCCCTCCATAAACAAATCAGGTTCCCATTTCTAATTACCATGTGAATACCTGGAGTTATTAAGAAGAGAAATAAATCACCCAGGGAAGTTCTGGGATACTCAGAAATCTCTTAAGAATCTCTGAAGAATCTGCTCCAAGCCCTTCTAAGTGACTGAAGCTCAGATTCACTTGGGAGGTCAGACTCTGGTCTTTGCTGGTCCTCCACAATCTCCACTTTACTGAGGATATGGCCTTTAGCAGAAGCAAGAAATGTCCAGTACAATGCAGGTACTAGAGGGAGACTCATTTTATGAAGTCAGAAATTTGTCTAAATAATTATGAGTTGATGTCATCTGAAGAGAGAGCAAGTGGCTGAGCCAGGAGGGGAACTGGAGATCACAGAGCACTTACTGGAGGACAATGGCAGATGAAACCACTGGGTGTGTTACTGGCCACGGCACAAACACCTCCATTCAGACATGGCATCTGGGGACAGACATCCAGGAAGGTCTCACAGTGTCGGCCTGGAAGGTAAAGAGTGTCTCACAATATTGGCCTGTGTGGCAAAAAGTGTACTTTGAACTGTCCCAACATCTACTGGGAAAGGACTGGACAGTCCAATGGTTAGGGGAAGAGAAAGAAGGCATGTGAAGCTCCAATTTCATGAAACTGTAGGAAAAAGGAGAGAGCACAAAGCCAGATACCCAAGAGCAATGGCTCAGGGACTGGGGGAAAGGGTCAGTAAAGGGAGGCAGGAATGGTTCTCTCTGCTGCGCAAAGAAGGCACATCATTGACTCTTGGGTTGCTGGGAATCATTTAGTAAATCACTTCTCCCTATATTGACTAATACCCTACAGGCATAAGAAAGATTGACACGCCTCCAAAAAGAGGATGAGTTTTGATCAGAGGTCTTCTATTGGGCCCTCACTTTTCTAAGAGAAATATAATCCTAGAATCTCAGTAAAAAACAAAACAAAACAGACCCAGGGATCAGTTAATCTAACCTATACCTGAACAAAATTTACCAGTATACTATGACAAGTGGACATTCAACTTGCACAAAAAGAGTCCTAGGAAAGGTTCTTAATATCTCATCTGAATCCAGTCCCATATCACCAACTACTTTTTGGACAACTTCACCTGGATGTGTTACTGACACCTCAAATTAAAATTATCCTGAATTGAAATCATCATCTTCTCTCTTGAAACCCATTCTGAAAAATTCCCTATTTCTTTTGGTGGGATTACCTCTCTCCCAGTAACCCTGGTTCTCAACCTTAGTTATTTTTGGTTCTTTTATCTTCTCCACATTAAATCAGGTGTTAAATCTTGTCAGTTCTACTAACTTTAAAACAGTCTTTGTATCTGTCCTCTCCTCTCCCCTAACCCTGGGTCCATCTTAATTTAGAACCTTAGCACTGACCATGTATTTTACTGTAAACTGAGTTTTAGTTAATCTTCTGCCTACAACACTAACCTTAGCACATCTATCAAGATAATGCCAGAATGGCATTTAAGATTCTCAGTAATCTAGTTCCAATTTACCTTTAAACACCAATCCTCACCTACTGTTGTTCTAGCAAAACTAGAACAAGAACAGTTCCTGACTGTGGCCTAAGGTCTCTTGCTTTTATGACACTCCCATGCCTAGAAAACTCTCCATCCTCATCTCTACTCGTTAAAATCTTTCCCTTACTCACTCCAACTTTACCTTATTCACAGAGCTTTTCTTGATCTCTCTTCTTGATCCTGGGCTATCCTTGAAGAGCTATTTTCCTCTTATTTTCCTAATGAGTACTGTCTCCATCTCTGCTGTAGGCTTATCCCACTCTGCCTGGCCTCACCCTTATCTGAATACATGCTGTCTGTCCTTCAGTATACTGCAGGCTCCTCAAAGATTCAAACTGTGTCATTTTCCATTTTTGTTAACACAGGGAATGCTTAATTGTTTTGTGGATTCAATGCTACGTGACAAGGCTGCCCTCTGCTGGCTGTATTGACCAGTAGCCCCCCCCCCCCCCCAAAATGGAGGTGGAAATTTAGGGGAAGGACATTCCAGCCAGAGAAAAGGATAAATAAGACCGCAGAGGCAGGTCTTCTTGACTTCGCTGCCTCCTCTCTCTAGCTGTAGGGGTCATCTCTGCCCAAATGATTGCTGAAGCCACAAGAATGGATGAAATCACTTTAAACAAAAGAGAGAGCTTAGTAAAAGGACCAAATACAGAACCTTAAGGAAAGCTGACATTTAAGGAAGGAGAAAAGCCAGGGAAGGCGACCAAGAAAGATGGGCCAAAAGAGACTCACGTCATGTGTGAAAAACCTTCCTAACAATCAGAAGTGCCCCTAAAGAGAAGAGGCACCTCCCTCCGCGGAGCTTTTCAAAGCCTAACCGAGATGTCCACTTGTCAAAGCTGTTGTAAAAAGGATTTCTGTTGAGGTGTGGGCTGGACTCCATAATCCCTCAGCTTTCAAGAGAATTATTTCATAGAGACTACACATGTATAACCTACATTTAATTGCTTGCCTTCTCAATGAGTGGGGAGAAGGAGAGAAGGTGAGAACTTGGAACCCAAAATTATAAAAAACAAATGTTAAAAAATTGTTTTCACATGTATTTGGGGAAAAATAAAATATTAAATGAAGGGGGAAAAAAGAGATTCATTTCAGTGGAGTGGTAGGGGTGGAAGCCAGATTATGGGAGCTCAGAAGGGAGCTGGTGAGTATATACTATCCTTTCAAAAAGACTAGAGGTAATCAAAGATTTATGACCGTTGTCACACCATCTGTTGACCAAGTCATCTAAGGGGAAAATGCCTACAAAGTCCACTTGAGTTCTGGGCTTGTCCCTCCCGTATTATCTAAGCAGAAGGCTGGCTGCCTCCCTGAGAGGGAGGTCCAGGCTGCTATTACTGCAGGCCCTACTGAGCTCCATGGCATCAGCAAGTGTGAAGGGGAGAGGCATAGGGCCCTGCTCACCAGTGAAGGTACTCCGACAGATGCACGAGTAGTTATTGATGAGTTGGATGCAATCCAGGCTGCCTTCGGGGTTGCAGGGGTTGGAGAGGCACTCGTTGATATCCCCTTCGCAGCGTTCACCAGCAAAGCCAGGAAGGCAACGGCAGGTGTAGCCCCCGATCTTATCCACACATTGCCCCCCATTGAGGCAGTGGGGGCCTCCTGCATCTGGAGCACAGTCATCTATGTTCTCTTCACATCGGAGGCCTGGGAGAGAGGGAAAAACATGAGCCATGATAATTAAACTGAGCATTAATTCTGAGCAAAGGGTCAGCTCTTTCAGAGCTCATCAGATGTTGTAACTCAACCCTGGTGGGATCTTCTAAGTCAGGAATTAGTGACCTGCTTAGTTGTGGCTATTCATCACCACCTTATGGAAGAATAATTCTCATGGGATCCATGAGTAAGTCCAAGCAGAAACAAACAGGAAAGGAACAGGGAGAGAGAGAGGAGAGGACAAGGGAATTAAGAATTGGAGAGTTTGAAGAGTCCTGCAAGATCATCTAGGCCTAATGCCCCCTCATTTACTGAGGAGGAAGGGAAGGAGATTCAGTGACTCACCTAGTCAAGCAACCAGTGAATGGCAGGTCAGCAACAAAAACAGGGGTGTATCCTTAGTCACAATTCATTGTTCTTTTCACTAAACCACAAGCAGGCCCCAAGAACAGAGGGAGAAAGGACTGGAAAGAAAGAAGAAATAGAAAAGGGAAGAGAGAAGGAAAGACAGGAGTAGGAGATGGTGGTGTGCTAGCCGTAGCCTCAAGGGCTGCCCAGAGGTACCATGACCTCCTCCTCTAGGCTTAAACCCTTTGGAGGAGGTCAGGATCAATTAAAATCATTTCCACCCTACAACTAGTAGGCATTTTTTTGTTGTTGCTTTTAACTCTAAGTATTGTAATTAGGTAAGTATTGTGGTTAAGTAGCAAACAAGCTTCTGGAAATTAAATGGTGAGGAGGGGTGAATCACTTGGACAAAATAAACTGGAGGGAACAAGAGTTTCAATCACCCTAGATGCCAACAATTAGAGATGGGACACTCAGGGCTTAGGGAGAAAGGAAATTGAAAGACTTGGCTCCTCTCATTTTCATCATCATCCTCTTCCTCACCATCAATAAATGCTTGCTGAAAGTCTACTGTATGTAAAAAGCCCCTGCACTAGAGACTGATCTTTGAAGGAGATGATCTTATCTTTGGAGAGGGCCCTTTATTCTTAATGGCTCTAAGTCCCTACACATATGATCTCTGCAGGGATAATCACTCCTCTTTGAAGACAGAGAAAGAGAAGCAGCAAAAGGTCAAATAATGACACAGTCCATAGGACAACCAAGGTTAAGAATTCTCTACTTCACAAGGTAACAGCTCAGATAAGAAAGGCCCTCCTTATACTGAACCAAAACCTGTTGCCAAAAAAATACTATCCACTGAATTCTAGACCTACATGGATCAAGTCATGTTCTCCTCCCCCCACTTCCAATGTCATGATCCCAAGACTAGTCATGGATTCTAATCTGGAAGACATTCTTTAGTAGTATCCATGAGACCTGTACTTAGTTCTAGGCTGTTCAGCATTTTTATTATTGTTTTGGATGGTAAAAATGTAAAAGGGTCCAGAGGCCAAAAAATCTGAGAACCATTAGACTAGAACAATGGGTCAATTCTAACAGAATGACATTTGACAAAAATAAACAAAGTTCAAAACTTGGGTTCAAAAACAACTTTCTAAGTACAAGATGGTGGAGGAGTCACTAACTAATAGTTAATTTTGATGAATTACAAACTCAACATGAGTTGACAAAAGGATATGGCAGTCAGGAAAAGCGAACTCAACTCCTGATTGCAAGAAGGAAAGGGACAGTTAGCTCTGCTTCCCTTGGGCCTGGTCAAAATGCCCTTGTGGCACCACGCTTTACCTTGGGAGAAGGATCCTGACAAGGGGAACAGCATCCAGAAAATGAAGGCTAAAATATCCAGAGGCCTTAGCAACAAGGCATACTAGGATTAGCTGAAGAAGGTGGAGATCTTTAGCTGCAGATATCTGGCTGGGGAAGTCTTAGAAGGGACGTGGCAATACTCTTCAAATATCTAAAGACATGTGGACAAGGGATTAAATTTGTTCTTGGCTAAGGAGGTAAAACCAGAAGCAGCAGGTGGATGTTGCAAAGAAGTCATTTTAGCCTTAATATCAGGAAATAAACTCTTCCTAACATCCTCACAATTAAGAGTGACCCCAAAATGGGATGGGATGCCTCCTGAAACAGTGAGTTCTCCTCACAGAGTTCTTCGAATAAAGGCCGGAGGACCACTCATTGGGCATGTTGCAGCCACAGGCTAGCCTAGATGGCCTCTAATGTCCCTTTCAGCCCAAAATATCTGATTTAGGGAAATATTTCAGGAACGATGACACCATCTCCCTTAAGTTTTCTCCTGTTATCTCCTTCCTTACTTGACTCATAAATTAGGACAGATAAGCACACTTTAATCTGCCACCAAAATAAAACGACATTTCTGAAAGGATATTGATCAAAATGTACTTCACTTCAGAGAGCTGAGTTGGGGTACATGACCTTCTTTTTGACCTGTTTTCCTTTGTCACCCAAGAAAAAACTTGCTAGCTCTCCTACACTTCTTGTAATAGGCTGATCAGAGCAAATATTCCTGTGCTTTGTTAAAATATGCAGATTTAAAAATACTCTCAAAACGAGTATGATCTGACCCAAGACAAAACAAACAAAGCAAAGCAAAGCAGTGAGCAAAGCACCCATTGAACCCACAATCCTTCCATTAACTTTCATGCTTAGGTCCAAACTAGCTATCACATGGAATTTACAGAATTCTTTAATGTTTTCCATTCTATGTTAAGTGAATATAGGACAGATTTCCTTCCCCTAGTTCTTAAAACCAATGAAAAAGATGTTACTAAAAGTCACAGGAGAGCTCCCTAAGAACTGGGAGAATAGGAGAGACTCTAATGGCAGGGTTTACTCTCCCACTGTAAAGGTCCATTCCATGTCCTACATACCTCGAGTGCCTGGTGGACAGGAACACTTGAAATGGTTCACTAAGTCAATGCAAGTCCCTCCATTCTGGCATGGCTGGTATTGGCATTCATCTACCTCATATTCACAGTTGACACCTTGGTATCCTGGTACACACTGTTAACAAGGGAAAAAAGATCACTCATGGGCTATAGGACCATTATCAGAGTGCAGACTAAGAGAGCAGCTGACAAACTGTACACTTTTATCAATCCAGGCTTGTCAGACTTTCCTACTTTGTTTCCCAGTTTATTTAGGAACAGTCCAAGTCTCTGTTGGTATCTGACTATATCCTTGAAAAATAGATAAGTTAAAGAAGGCATCAATTGTCCTAGGTTTTAATTTGACTCAATTTAATCATTCAACAAGAATTTATGAAGGAGGCGATGAGTGTAGATAGGATTTTTTTTTTAAAAGAATTTGACTGAAAAAGGGGGAAGAAATGTTGAATGATACCTCATGGAGATGGTAGGTCCTAGAGAAGGATTTTTTTTTTAAGGATGGGGAAACCTGGGCATGTCTGTAGATAGCAGGAAAAGAACCAAGAGATAGGGATAATGATCAATGTTTGTGTACTGTGAAAATACAAACCAAAACTGGGGGTGGTGTGGGAATGGACATTCCTTCGTGGAAATAGCTAGCAATAGGATGTCTCCAGAGATATATCGAAGAAGACCCCAGGGGTCTATGGAACTTCCCCAAAGGCAGAGATTTGGGTTTGGAGTTAAATTGCAGTATATTTTCTGGGATCATGTTTAGCAGTCTCCAAAAGTTGATTCAATTCAATAAGAACTAAGTACTTAAACTATGTAGGGATACCTTGCTAGGCAGTGGGAAAAATGCAAAGTTTAGATAAGACGTAATTCCTGCCCTAATAAACCTTACAGTCTAGTAACTATTAGCAATTCATGGGAAGCTGGAGTAAATAAAACAAATTATCAATACATTCGGTCAGAAACAAACTATGCTAAATTCTATCTTGATATTACACTGAAAAATCTGCTATTAAAGTAAATCTTTGACCCTGACCAGAAGGCAGCCCATAAGAGAGCATCGTGAGTGTCTTGCCCACCTCACATCTATATCCTCCAACATAATCTCTGCAAGTGGCTCCATGCTGGCAGGGATTGGAGGCACATTCATCCAGCTGTTCTTCACAATAGCTTCCTGTGTAGCCCAGGGGGCACTGGCAATGGTGAGTGTTGCCAGCATTGATGCATGTCCCCAAGTGTTTACACAGGTGATCAACAGGCACGTCTATGGAATAACAGAGAAGCAGAATTGCATCACACATAGTATATGACACAAGGCAAGTGGCAGGCTCAAAAAAACCCTAGCAAATGATCAAAAATCAATGTAGAAATTCCATTTTATTAACATCTTCAGTTCCTAACTCAAAGACTCGGCTAATCTAAAGCTAATAACAGACTAATCATGAAAATAGAAGCATTCATTCTCATGTAAAGTAAAATAGTGTATTGAACATCATCTCCAGGAACATGAGAAGGCAGTGAGGACAGAAAAGTCCAACAATTTAGGTAAAAAAACCAGATTTTAAAGATGTGCTCTTACTGATGTCTGGAATTTTCATATACTAGAAATGGTGCCAGGAGTGTTAAACAGTTCTGTCGTTGCTTACATTTATAAACTGTTGTATGACTGATAAAGTGGATTTCATCCCAACAGCCCTACTGTTATGCAAAATGGGAATGTTTATTTCCATTTTATAGATGAGGAAACTGAGGTTCAAGGATGGTGTAACTTGTCCAAGGTCATTTGCCTTGGTTGGGATTGGAAACTGCATCTTGTGACTCTAAAGCCCATGGCTCTTTCTGGTGCACCATTCTAAAACATTTAAAATGGTACCAAGAAAAATATATAGGGAATGAAGGTAAATGTGGTCCTTAAGTAAAAGATTTGATGGGATCTTTAATGTTTCTAGTTTATGATATTATGGAAAGAAGAAAACAAGGAGTTCAAATCAATTTAGCTTGGTAAATATTTCTTAAATACTTAAAATGTGCAGTGCACAATACTGGATATTAGGGACATGAAGATGAAAGAAGACATAGTTTCCATTAGGCGACAGGAGTAAGACAAAAATAAAAACAACTCTAATTCAAGTAATAAAAATATGATGCAAGAAGAGAGACATCATTTTAGATAAAAGAGATCACTAATAGCTGGGAGACAGTACACAGCAGATTTTCAGATTCATTCAATATCTGACTTTTACTTGATTTTTTTCTAATTACCACTTCTGTCCTGCCCTTCTAAATAACTAAGATTTAAGAGATCGGGCCCAGGTGTACTCCATCCAAGGCTACTGAGAAAACTGACAGATGTGATTTGGAGTGAGTCACTGTCAGTGATATCTGAAAGACCATGGAGAGGGGGGTAAGGCCCTATAGGACTAGAAAACGGCAAATATCCTGATTTTTCAAAAAAGGAAAGTGAGTAAAGTCTACAAACTTTAGAGTAATAAGTCTAACTTCTTCATGGCAAAATTACAGAATGTTTTATTAAAGGGATGGTTATAAACATCTGGAGAAGGTAGCAGTGATCACAAAGAAACATCAGAATGGTTTCACCAAGAACAACCCATTCTAGGTTAATTTCATTTTTTTGAGTGGGGTGTAGGAAAACTTTAGACTCTAGACTCACTACTAGACTCAATACTACACTAGACTCACAGGTGAGGGGAATGGATTCACAGAACCTGGACTCTGGAAAAAGAAATTAACTGAGAGGCAGTATAACATACCAGATGGAATGTTGGCCTGAGTCAGGAAGACCTGGTAATGACCTGCATTCAAACAATGAAATCATATATCTAGTTCCTATCCCTATCTGATTTGATGAAGCATTGCATGATATTTTTTGGGGGGAGAGGGTAAGGTGGAGAGCTGTGTGCTAGAAGATAACAGAGTTAAGTGGATTCTACACTGACTGAATGCTTGAATCCAAGGAGCAGTTAGCTTGGAAAGCCTTTAGTGTGGGATCTCCAGGATCTGCCTGGGGACCTGGGCCATTAGATCTTTGTATCATTACGTTAAAAGCATGGTGAAAGGACTTGAGATCATGGCATATTAAGGTCAGTTGACGGAATTAGCTGCAATGTTTAGCTGGGAGAAGTTTTAGCAGGGACATGAAAGCTTTTTTTTATATAGTCTGAAGAGAAACTAAAATTATTCTGCCAGGCCTCAAAGGGCAGAATTAGGAGTAAAGGGTAGAATTTGTAGACAGGCAGATTTATCTAAGAAAGAACATGGGAATAATTACAGTTGCTTGAAAATGGAACGGTTGCCTTCGGAAGTCATAGGGTTCTCCCTCTAGAACCCATCACAGATGATGTTTAAGGGATTTTTTCTATCGGCACACATGGCCCTGGAAACCTCAGAACTGTGATTTCCAATTCCCTTCATCCTTTTGACTTGTATCTTTCTCCATTTCTACCATGAATATCTAGTTTTTCATTCTTCCTTCCTACTATACATGCCATATTCTTTGCTAGAATCAGCACCACCCACACCAGAAGCCAGGACTCACTTCTGTGGGATGCAGCCACCTCACAGGAGACATTGGGCACATCACAATAAGCCCCAGTCCAGCCAGGTGGACACAGACACTGGGACTCTGCTTTTCTCTGAGTGCAGGTGCCTTTATTTTTACACGGTGACCGGCTACAAAGGTTCACAAGGGTCTGAAAGACAACACACACACAAACACACACACACACACACATAAATATCCAAGAATCCAAAAGTGTAAAAGAAAACAGGGCAGGTACTGGCATTCCACTAGAAATAGAAACAGTAGCTAAGTGTGGTCAAGAATTCTTTCATTTCAGACTCATTTTGCCAGAAATTCCCACCCATTCTGTTCCGCCAGAAATGCTTCTCTCTGTCCTGTATATTGGGAGCTGTTTTGTCCTCATGCAAAAAGGAAAGCACAGCTTTCTCTAAAGGTAAATCATCTTAATTCTATCTTCCATTTATTCTCACACTTCTCTTTTCTTGCTAAACAGACCCACAGCAGCCCCCAGACTCCTTTCCCAGTCTTGACCTTTGTTGAAACTTTATCCCTTCTTCCTTTTCACTTGTTTCCACTGGACAACACAACTTGTCAGATTTTCTGGAGTGTAAGCTAAATGTATAGGAACTGGCAACTCTTGCAATCAAATGGTTGCATTGTTTGGAAGTGATTTCAGAATCACCAACCAGGAGGAGGGTCCCCATGCTACTTTAGGAATTAATATGGCCTTAGGATGCCAGACTCAAGAAGTGGATTTTAGAAGGAGCTGATTCAAGTGCAAGAATTGAAAAAGAGGGTGGGTGGGTAGGGAAGAGGTTAATTACCTGACAGTTTTTCCCTGTGTAGCCCAATGGGCAGTTGCAGCGGTAGGTCCCGAGGCCATCAATGCAGGTACCCTCATTCTGGCATGGATGAGAGTTGCACTCATTGATCTCATGAAGGCAGAATGGACCAGTGAAACCCACAGGGCACAGACAAGAAAAGGAATTGATTCCATCCACACACGTGCCTCCGTTGAAGCAAGAACTGAGAGACAAACAGAAGATAACCAATATCAAGATGATGACAAGGACACCAGAGTCTACTAATGTCACTGACTGAGAATCTGAAATCCAAGGACTCCAAAGTAGGTAAAAAACCTTGGGAACTTATGCCCCCAACAACCCCAAAGCCATATTCCTTTTCATATATTTCAGGATTGTTTCCTGTGGTCACCAAACTCAATAGAGAGGCAAAAAAAGCCCAACACCATTCTCCTCTTTACCGCTGATCAAGGACTTAGGAGATAGTGGGCTGACTTGGGAAGCCCTAGAAAATGCTTGGTTCTCCAGGATTCTTGTTCAGGCCTTCACTAGCTTTTCATGGTTACTTTTTTTTATTTTAGCAAAATTAATACTTTTGAAAAGGATTGGAGTGAGGGCTCTGGACTTGATATTTCTTCTCCAGTTACCACGGAAGAGCTACAGAATTTGCAAAATTCATGATAAATAAGGACATCTAAGTGCCTACTTACATAATTCCCAAAGAATGAGGGACTAAAATGGCATCCCATCCAACTATAGAACAAATGGACAATGAGCCAAGAGGTGGGTAAAAAGCTAAAGACAAGGATCAAAGGCTCTCCTTGCTTCCTATTGAACATTTATTCCCACTTTTAAGATCCAGAAGGCTATATTATCTGCTAATTACCTAAAGGTCAGCCGCTTTGGTTGAAAGGCTTGGGAAGTGGTAGTGAAACCCAAGCAAATTCTCCACCTCAGGAAATATGATTTGCATCAACCTCCCCCCTTTCCTTTCTGTTTGTAGGGATGTCCATTCCTAGGTGACCGTTCCTCACCTCTCTGTGCATTCATCAATGTTGTTCTCACAGTGAGGTCCATCGAATCCAGCCTGGCACTTGCATGTGTAACTGTTGACATAGTCGGAGCAGGTTCCTCCATTCTTGCAGGGTTCACTCAGACACTCATTCATGTCTGTCTGACATCTATCACCATTGAACCCCGGCAAACAAAGGCATGAGAAGGTGTTCACTCCGTCCACACAGGAAGCACCATTCTGGCAGGGATCTAAAATAATGAACACAAGTATGTGAAAACTTCCAAGAACAGCTTCCATGAGTCACTGAGACTAGTCAAGGTCCTTCCTTCACAGAGCTGCTTAAGAACCCAAAGGGAGCAGAGTCAAGTACTCTCATAAAAGAAGCATCAGGCACTGGATCTGTGACCAAAGACCCAGGGTCTAGCTCAGCTCTGTTGGTCATGAACCTTTCTCTCTCCTGATCTGGGTTTACATGGTGCTTGCTCTCTAGACTACATATCCAAGCTTCCCCTTTTGATATGCTGATGCTTGGTCCTCCTGGAAGCTGCTAATTTTCTTAGTTAGGAAAAAAGCATCATGAGTTCCAGCCTGGACAGAACGATTTTCTCTGCTCCCTTTGGCTTCAAGGACTTGGAGGATCTTGCTGCTTCTTTCTCTGTGTGAAAGGCAAAGTAGCCTAGCCAAAGAACTGGGGGAATGGTAAACAGAATGAAGAAAATATTGTCGAGTATTTTATTCACACTGAGTATTAATAAACATTTACTAGATACCCAGTATGTGCAAGGCACCATATTGGATATTGGGGGAGATGCAAAGAAGTAGAAGAAAGTCATTACTCCAAAGGAGTCTTTATCCAGGTGGAGACTGAATATATTTGTTGATATAAATATATATATATATAATATGATATATATTGAATATATATGATATACATTGAATATATGAGTATATCCAGGTACAGACTGAGGATAGAATTCCATCCACTGTGCTATCTGCCTGCCGTATACATGCATGCATGTATGTATGTATGAATGCATGTATATATACATGTATGTACATTTATATATACATACACATATATATGTATGAATAAGATTGCTACTCTAAGAGGGCTAATACATGGCCTCTATTTTATAAAAGGGAAAGATAATGCATTCCTCAAATCACTTTTGGACTCAACTTTGCCCTAGAGTTCTGTCATTATTATTAGAGAAACCAGAAGCAAGCCATCTTCAGAGAACCAGCTCTGGCTCATCCCTCATGGCAGCTGTTGCTGTTTTCCCACAATATCCCTGTTTTAGGGCAGTAGGCAGTCCCTCCCCACTATGGACTGGCCAGTTGGCGCACACACTCACTAGCAAGGCAGTCGTCAGTGTCTTCTTCACAGTCCACACCGGTGAAGCCAGGGAGACACTTGCACAAGTAGCTGCCCTCAGTGTTATGGCAGATGCCGCGGTTCATACATGGCTTGGAGGCACACTCATCAATGTCCACATTACACCGAGGCCCTGGAAGCACCAGAGGAGCAAGCCTTAGAAACTCTGGGATCTTAAGGCATCCTGCCGATGGATGCCCAGGTGGGGAGCACAAAGAGGTTGTCCAAGATTCCCTACAGGTCTGTGCACCAATATAGCACTTCAACCACTAGGGGGCCCCAGAAGCATGGATGATGGCGGACAAGGTGCGGCCAACTCCAACTCTAGCCCTGTGTTCAAAGCAGGGGAAAGGATACTCGGAAGACCTGGAGTCTAGGAATTTAAATCAGTCTTTTGTTCTCCCTCTGCCTGAACATGAGAACTACTGCTTATGGAAATTTGTTTTCTCCATCCCCACTAAGCTGAATGTCCATCTCACCTTGCCATCCAGGAGCACACATGCAGGTATAACTGTCAAAATTTGCAGATTCTTGGCAAATGGCAGCATTCTCGCATGGGTTGGGATTGCAAGGGGCCAGCAAGATCTGACAATTCTTGCCTGCAGGGACCAAAGCACTGTGATCATGTGGAAATAAACAGGCTAGAAGAATAGACAATTTACCCTTTTGGCATATTCAGAAAACAGGAACATTAGCAGTCAACAACTCTACCTAAAACTGAGGACTGAAAAATGAGGAATGGGGATAGTATTGCCACATAGATCTTCTTTTTGTTAAACAAGAAAAGCATCCATGATATTTCATTTTGTTTTCCAATGTTAGTTCCAGAAATCCTCCATTTAGTGACAGAAGCCATGTGTACTGGGGAAAGGTGTGATGGAAGCGTGAAGGAGGAAATGCTGTACTTCTATGACATTCCATTGGTCCTCAGGTAAATCCAAAAGAACTGAAGCTCTCAACTTATTTAGTGAAGGAATTATGGAACGCTGAGCATAAATATTCAATAAAAGCTTGAGAACAAAGAGTTTCCCTCTTTTGAGTATGGCACTGGCTAAAATCATAACTAACTGGCTAACTCTTGGCCAAATTTTGTGTTCCAATTGGAAAAAAAATACCTTCCTTAGATTTTGACAGAAATTTCCAGAATGATGTCTCATCAGACTGATTATGACTCAAATGATCTAAGGAAAAAGCAGACTGTTCCATTACCAGTCACAGTGAACCAGAGTCAATTAGAGATGAATGTGACCATATGCCAAGCACTGGGACTTTAATATGCTTGTGGTTTTGGTCAGATGTAATCCCTCTATGTTCACATGCAGGATATAATTTTAATGTGGATCTTATCTACAGCCACAACATAAACAAATATCTTCCTAGTATCTGAGCAATTTGACGACAAATTAAGTGTTCTCAAAATCAGCTGCAGGCCTCAGTATGACTGGGCTGCATACACAGTCATATTCCATTCAATGCCAATACAGGCTGGTGAAAGGCAGAATAGAGAACCTGAATGTCAGACTTCCCCCACATAAAACTGAAGTACATGGCAACTGATAGGATGTGGGAGAAAAGGAAGACAGAAGAGTCAAGAATAATTGTAAGGTTTTAACAATGAACAGATACAGGGAAAAGATGAAAACAGGGCATTGGCAGGAAGTTGGGGGGCACTGGAAAGGAGATGATGACCCTAGGTTTGGACACATGAGCACTTGGTAGACACTAGAAATGAGAACTGTAAACAGTGATATAACAAAAAGCATAAATATGATTTTGGAAACATCTGGATACTGGATGCAAACTGTGCCATTCTTTTAAGCTGCTGCCTTTGCAATTCCCTGGACTACACAGTTTCTCTGCCTTTACAGTGAGAACAATGATATAAAATAGCTACATTTAACAGAGGGTGGTCCATATGGGCTCTTCCTCGCTGTAGGTCTTCAAGGGAAGGCAGGAAACCCAACTTGCTTGGGAATATTTGAGAAAAAAAGATTTTCAGTCAATTGGACTAAGTGAAGTTCCTTCTAACTCTTTACAGTTTGGAATTCTATAGTTACAAAAGAGAACAAGGGTACATAGGAGCCTCCCACATCACAAGAAGGCATAACATTTTCCATAATTCTATGGATCCAGCCAACGAGCCCAAAGGAGGAGGATACCTGGAGTGGTAATTTTCTGTTATTCTGCTACCAGAGATAATGTCATTGATAATCAAATGCTCTAAATGACATTAGAGAGCCAAGGGCCTGTTCTGTTTTAACATGTATACCTGTTGGTCACCCAAGGAACTCACCTGTGTATGGAAGCATACATTGACAAGTATAGCCACTTATGTCATCAGTGCAGGTACCCTGATTAAGGCATGGATTTGAAGCACATTCATCAATATTGACTTGACAATTGTAACCTACAGATGACAGGAAATGAGAAAAAAAAGAATGAAATTTAATGTCAGCCTCATTGCTGCCTCAAATGAATAATGCAAGCAAAATTCACACTGGAAATTACAGTAACTCTTTCAGGGTGCTAGAAAAAGTTCCCATTAAATGTGATGAGAAATCACCACTGCCTATACAATTCTTTAGAGGCAACAGGGACTTAGGCTTTTCCAAAGAATCCCTCAGAAATGGTCCAAAGAATATCATAACATGTTGTAAACTTGATGCACTATGAAAAATCACAACTTCTGAATCACACAGAATTTGAAAGTTGGAAGGGCCACCTAGTCCAATCCCTATCTTAAAGGCCTGACTCTCAAAGCATCGTTAAAATAAGCAATAAGAGTACAGGATGGAGAGTCAGACGGAAGACCTTGGCCAGATTCCCTGCTTAGTCACTGCCACTCAAACCAAGCCTTAGTTTCCTCATTTGGAATGGAGACAATATTACTGGCATACCATCTTTCTGATGGGGTTGTTTTGAAAAAACAAAACACAACTTTGTAAATTGTAAAGTGTCATATAAAAATGTGAGGTATTCCTGCCATCACAGTGCTACAGATTTTTGTACAAAATACCAGTTCAGAAATTTAAATACATAACTGGGCAAATGTTAATATGTCTGATTTATACCTCCTCTCTCAGATTCATAGTATTCACCACTACTCTGATACCCTCCTACCTCCAAAAGTCATAACATTCACTGCTTTTCCAAATCCACCTCCAGAAAGGAAATGAGGAAAGAAGGAATTCCTTCTGACTTTTGAAGACTCTGATTAAGGGGATTGGGAGGGGAAGGTATACAGATTGAGGGGAAGAAGGGGTATGCCTTGCATTTTTCAGTCTAGTGTGATAAGGTTCATGTCAGGGGGATAAAAGAAAATGAGGCAGGCTTCTAGGAAGGCAGGAGGATCTGGGTACAAGATGGAATCACAAAGACATCTGGATCTTGGGAATTTCTGAGTACATGACAGGGAGAGTTTCATCCAGCTATGTAGGAGGCCACAGTAAAGATGAGACACCCACATTAGAAATCTTCCCATTTCAGAAATGGTGAGGTCTTATAAAATGAAGAAGAAATAGGATTATGGCAAGCAACTAAGGGGATTACCTCCCCAGCAGAGGGACTCTGTTGCCATTATCTGGGTCTTTCTTATTTCCCTACTAGATTATAAATTCCTTGCTGTATCTTACATGTTTCTGTATCCTCTGTACCCTCTGTCATAAGGACTTGCACAGATAAGGCATTCCAAAAATATGTGCTGACTAAATAAAGGAAAGAAAGATGTGCTTCTTAAAACCTGGTTTTCAAATGATTAAGGATAGTAGGTCACTAAAATACTCGAAAGCCTTTTTCCTGGGTTTTCCAAAAGAAAAATGGTGGCAGAAACAACAATGGGGACCCAAGGAATAATTACAAAGAACTCCTGAATGGCTACTTTCCTAGAAAGCAAATAGGTGATTATCTGAGAACATCAGAAAATGAACAATGGTTCCATTATAAGGGGATGGAGAGCATGGATCCCTTGCCCTCGATATGCCAACGTGCTTTAAATACACTTGACCTCCACCTCGCTCTCACTGAATTGTCCCTGTAACCCACCGATAAAACACTGCATGTCTCAGGAGAACTAAAGAGTGAAATCAAAACCCTGTTCCTGTTCCTTCCACAAAACTGACTCCATATACCATTCCATCCCAAACCAAGCAGAAACGAACGCTTTTGTTTTCACCTTTAAAGCCCTGCTTGCAGGTACACCTGTATCCATTCACCAGGTTGTCACAGGTTCCTCCATTCTGACAGGGGTTGGAGAGACATTCATTTTTGTCCACCTCACAATTGGTGCCAACCCAGCCTGCTTCACAGAGGCACTTGTACCTGAAAGAAAACCACACAATGCACTGGAGAAATTCCTACTTTTGATTCTAAATTACTACTGGAATATAACCCTGAGCTAAGGAAGAGAGGGGAAAAAAATAAGCTCATTTAATCCCATTTACAACAACCATAAAAACAGAAGTAAAATCCAGTTGAAGGCAACAGATATAATTGCCCAGAGAGATTCAGTGGGGGACAATGAACAAACACGTTCTTCTGTTTGCTCGGCCTGGAAGGCCTGCCCTGATGCAGGTCTCCCTGACAATGACATAATTCTTGTCATATCCTGCCTCATTTGTTCAAGATGTAAATGGTTCAAATTGTGGGGTTTGGGTAGAAGCCTAACCCCCATGGTTGTCAGTTTGCTGTAAATACTGAATTTATAGTAATAATAATGTGAAAATGTTTATTTTAATATCTAAAAAGAGCTAACTTCATTTCTGGCTTTCTGCAAACCTGTTAATCTGTGGATCCAACTAGAAATGACCTTCAGTAAAATATGGAAGTTCCATATGTGACATCAAATGTCACACCAAACAAACTTACCCATTGGCAACACCTGTACAGTTCCCATGGATGCAGGGATTGCTGAGGCATTCATTCACTTGTGAATAACAACTGGGGTGGTGAGGTCCTTCTGGACAGATGCAACGGAAACCATTCACATCATTGATGCATGTTGCGCCCTTACGGCATGGGTTTGAGGCACACTCATCAATGTCAACATTGCATCTTTGCCCTATGACAAAAGGAAATCAATTCTTTTTACATGGCTTTCCAAATGCATGCATTTCACATGAAAATATTTAAGGAACTGGTGGTGGCCCACCTAATTTACCTTCAAACTCCAGAATCTTCTTTGCCCCCCTTCCTCATCCTTTACATCTAAGACGTTGCTAATTCCTGCTGATTCTGACACCACACATCTCAAGTGTGTTCCCTTAGCTCTACTCATATGGTCATTACCCCATCACTCATAACTGGTATCCCTGTTTCTAGCTTCTCCTCTCCTATTCACTCTTCACACAGACAGAAACATAATTTTTCGAAGGTCCATCTGTGTTACTCTTTCTCAAACATGCTCTCTTGCTTGTACAATTAAATAACAACTCACTAAGAGCCCTCCACCATCTGGCTGTAACCTTCCTTTCCAACCATGCTCCATATTACTCTCCTTCACATATACTCTGTGTTCCATCCAAACTGGAATACTACCTATTTCTCAAACTCAACATGCTACCTCCCACCTCCATGGATCAGTACAGACTGTTCCCCATGTATACCCACATTATCTGAAATGCACTCCTTCCTCACCTCCGTTTCTCAGGATTTTTCTCTGGCTCATTAGGGGCCACCTCCTTTGTAAAGTATTCTGTGACAGAACAGTATTCCCTCTCTCCTCAAATACTGCTAGAGTACATTGGATCTTTTCTTTCCCTCATCATACCCTGTCTCGTATTATACTCATCTGACTATGTGCATGGCATCCTTTCCAACAGAAGATAAACTCCTTGAGGACAGTTATTGTAATTTTGGGGGGAATGAATAAGAAATGAATTAGTAGATGGTTATTGGATCTGGAAATTAGGAAAATGATGACCTAAAAGAAAGAAATTTCTGTAAAGTGGTGGGAACAAAGCCAAAGTAACTTACAAAGAGCCGAAGGCATTGAAGGTAGGCTACCCCCAAAGAAAGGCAGCTTCTTCAGAGCTGGGATGGATCTCAGAGATCACATGAGAAGTGGTGGAGAAGATGGTAGGTTGAGGGAGTCAAGAAAAGGAAGACAGGACAATTGTGTAGACCAGGGGTGGGGAATCTGTGGTCTCATGTGGTCCTCTAGTCTCAAGTGACTTGCCACACTTAAGGACCTAGAGGGCCACATGTGACCTTGAAGTTGCAGGTTTCCCACCCTTGGTGTAGACAAAGGAGAAAAAAATGAATGGAGCAGGAGAGACTTCAAGTCATGAGAAAGGAGAGAAAATTGATAATGCAAGATCCCAAAGGAGAGAGGAGGAGAGGATATCAGGTCAGGAATACAAAGAGAAGGATTAATCCTGATGAATAAGAGGGGAGTGTCTTCCTCTAAGATGAAAGTGAAGAAAAAGACCAGTTGGAGATGTAGGGAGATTATGAAGTAAAAAAAGGGAAGTTGAGAAAGTTAATATCAAATACTTTTTCTTGAGCAGTAAAAAGGAGATAAGGGCATCTCTAGAGTATATAAGGCAGGGTGGAAGCTAAATGCATTTGATGAGAATGAAAAATGTTTATAATAGCAGCACAGCTGAAAGAGCCAATATCCAATAAATAAAAGAATTCCCAATGAGCAATCTAACTCTGAAGTCAGCTGGAATGAATTTACACCAGACCTCATCAACATGGTTTTATTACTTTTTCCAGCAATGCAGGAGAGAAGAAAGCAGAAAGTAGGTTTATCCAGGGTTAGTTAATGAATACATAGGAATGGCAAAAAGGCTAAAGACATCCTGAGTTTCAGAATGGTATTGAACTGAGTCTAAGAAGGGTATGCAGGCAAGTGAGGTCAGTATTGTGGTGACAGACTAAGAGAACCAGATAGAATCAAAAGACTAAAAATTGCAATGTTAGACTCCAGTAAGAGCAGTCAATTAAGTAGAAGCAGGTAGGTAAGACAGTAGGATGGGTAAGAATATACTTTTGGAGTTTAAGGTCTGGAAGAGGCAGAAGAGTTGTGAGTGATGATAAAGTCTTTGGTGCAGAATTATCAGGAGGTAGCTGAAGTGTACTTGACTTGAGATGGAGGTCATTTATTTATATCTATATCAATTTACTGTGCAGAAAAAAAGTCTTTATACTCAACAAGCTCACATTCTCATGGGAGACACAACACACAAATAACTACATACAATACACACACATGCACAAACACACAGAGCAAATGGAAGGTACTCTCAGAAGGAAGGCACTAGCAGTGTAGGGAGTAGGGGATGGAAGAAGACCTCCCTGAGAAGATAGGATTTCAGTTGGGTCTGCAAGGAAGCCAGGAGCTAGAGGTGAGGAGGGAGAGCATTCCAGGCACAAGGACGGTCAGTGGAAAGGTACAGAAAAGAAGGTTAGTGTTGCTGGATCATACAGTCTACAGGGCAGAGGAAGTATTAGGAGTTAGGAAGGGAGGAAAGGGCCATGTTTGAAGGCCTTTAAAAGTCAAACAGAGGATTCATATTTAATACTGGAAGTAATAGGGAACCACTGGAGTTTAATGAGAGGAAGGGAGGGAGGTACCACAATCAGTCCTGTGCTTCAGGAAAATTACTTGGGCAGCTGAGAGGGGGATGGATTGTAGTGGGGAGAGACTTGAGGCAGGGAGATGGATAAAAAGACTATTATAGAAAAGACAAGTCCCTGCACCAGGGCAGTGCCCATATGAGTGGAGAGGCAGGAACATGCATGAGACAATACTATAAAGGTAGAAATAACAAAACTAGGCAAAAGGTTAGGTGGGGGTTGTCTGAGAGGAGAGGGGAGGACAACGGTGCCCTGGACAAAACAGAAAAGTTGAGAAGAAAGGAGGGTTTTGGAGGAAAAAGAATGAACTCTGTTATGGATATCTGAGTTTAAAGCACCTATGAGGTATGTGCAAGTAAATGACAGCAAGTTCCAGATGCGAATGAATTCATAGATTTCAAGCAATACCACATTCAAAGAGAAACAAACACAAAACATTCTCTTTCCCAGTCTCTCTCAATATCAATCATGTATTTAGAACCAGAAATTACAACAGAGACATATACAGTTAATATGTGGATACCAAAACTTTTTTATCTGTTATCTATTTCTCTAAATCATTCATTACTGGCAATTTAGTATTACACAAATAAAATAATACTATATTTGGTAATATATAATGTCATAATAGTGACTATTTTCCTTTTTTTTAAAGTAACATTTTCTTAGTAATTAATTTTTAAGTACTATTTCCTTGGTCTGTTCCTTATACGTTGAACTTAAAAGTTAGAAAACCCAGGTTTGAGTCCAGCTCTGGGACCAATGGTAAGATACTTCCCACCTGGCCAGGTCTCCCTTCCTTTATGTAAGATGAGGATGTTGGCTTAGGTGCTATCTGATATCCCTCCCAACTCTAGATCATATTGGATGATTCTAATCCTGGTGGAGGATACTCAGGAGATAGAAATCTGTCATTGGCAGGAAGCTATGAATGGCTGCTCCTGGGTCTGACAACTATCCCCTGAACTATGCAATACTGGGTCAGAGGAAAGATTCCCTTACTCCTTAGTTCTTTTGGGGAGGAAATTTTTTACTTGGTAGTTGACTTCTCCCTGATCTTCACCACTGACTTATAAGGCCTTCTGATGCTAATACAGTCTGCAATGAACCTTCTTTTATGCAGTTTACGGAAACCTCACTTTGGGAAGAATGATGTGAATGGGCAGTATGGACTTATTGGTAAGAAGGAATAAGAAGGAAACATTAATTGATGGGTGGCACTTTGGAGAAGGGACAAAATGGCAGTAATGCCAGGGACAGAGAAAGAGAATAGCAGCACAAGCGGGACAGATATGTCAAGGTCAAGATCACATTTTACCAAATGCAGAAGCAAAATCAGAAATCAATTTGAATCTGAAAAGACGTCCTACTCTCAGTAAGTAATTCAACCCAATTTCTCCTCCCTGCCCCCAACTTGGGAGCCTCAGTGCCTAGGACACTTGAATTACATTTAGAAAAGAGCTTAATAAATTTTTGTTGTCAACTGGGCTCCCTCTGCCTGGAATCTGACTCCAGGCTAACCTTTCCAAAAGGCACTTTGCAAGGAACTCTGTATAGGATGGGTGCAAGGAGAATGATCCAGGCATAGTTCCTTCCCATCAGGACCTCCTATTCTCAGAAAAAGGGACCAGAAGTACTTAGCACACTATCATACACCTTGTAGATCACTCCGTAATTACTGATTAAACTGAAATAAGGAGTCTAAGAGGTAGAGGATTACATGTTTGTCAATTTTCCAAGGATCCAGGAAGTTGATCAAAGCAACAATGGCCACTGATTCCAAAGAACCAAAGATGAAGCTGTTATGTTTGAAAACTAAGGTAAGCTGGGAGATGATGGTCTATGCTCAGACCACTGTCATCCAGTTCACTATAATTTAATAAACATAACAAAGTATGCTACTTACCTTCTGAAAGAGATTCAAAATCTCTTCAAAAGGAGTCATGCTGTTTTGACCTGGCTAATGAGCAAATTTGCTTCACTTGACTATGAATAGTTGTCACAAGAGTATTCTCTTTCTTTTTCTTTTAATTGGGGGACAATAGGAAGAAGTAGAAGAAGAAAAAAATTCTCAATAGAAAAAAATTATTTTTTTTAAAAAAGAAGTATTTATATGCCTAACTTATTTCCCTTCTACTAACACTTTGGCTCTGTCTTGGGATGCTGTCTCAATATATCCTAACCATCACACAATTAGAAAGTATAGGCAGGTACAGAACACAGAATTTAATCTTTTTTTTTTTTTTAAAAAGCTCCCCTGAACCATACAAACTGTTATTAAAATGGCAAAAAATAGAATAAGGGAAAGAACACCATACCACACTGTCAGGTGGTGGGCACACACCACTAGAACCACTGATATTTTAAACTCCCCAGACTAAGAGACAGAGAGAGGCCCCAGAGAGATGATCTAGGCCCATACTCAAATCATAACATTCCACTTCCTGCCTGGTGTGAATTTTATGCTACACCTTAAGTTTATTTTAGAATATCCCCAACCTATTTATTTCTCTCTTACTTTTCTTGTCTGGTACAAGGCCAAAAAGTTTGTATTCTTCAAGAACTTTCTGAGAAAATTAACCAGCCGGAGGCTCAGGTACTTTTAACATGAAACTTGTTTTCTGGAAGTCTTCTAGCAAAAATGTGCGTTGTCCAGTAGGCATTTTTTGAGTTTAACTTGCTATCAGTCTGAAGTAGCACATTTCAGGGCATGAATATTGTCTGGCTGACGCAGGCCACATATAGCCCTAGGTGTTGACATGAAAGTTTCCATCCTACCTGGCATGTGAGTGATTTCTCCAATCTGTTCCCCAATACGGGCAACAGATATCCTCTCAAGTGCCCCACAATCATATAACCTTTGTGGCAGGCCAGGCAGGAGAACACAATCAATCATAAAACATGAAAGGAGAATAAGTCACTGGCAGGAAAACTGGAAGCATTTATTTGTAGCTGGCTTGGTGCTGCCTTCTGACATCATGGTTTAAAAGTCTAGAAAGGAAATTTCTTACGAGGGTTGTAAATAGCTGTATGGCAGGCCTATGACTGTTTCATCACTTAAAAATATTTGTTGCATTTTTAAAAGCCTTTATTAAGTACCTACTCATGTACTGCTCTGTAAAATAAAAAAACGGTACAGTGTTTTCCTAGCCAGCATGTGAGGCTACTCCGAGGATGTCCTGGCTTAATAACTTTTGACTAGGAGGAAAACAGAGAAAAATGGACAAATTCTTATCCTTGTGGGTATACTGACTATGTCCTTTCTGTTGTGTTCCAACAAGTTCACTAACACGTCTTAGACTAAAAAGGGATAGGAATATTGCTCTGCTCATTTATAATCATCTGAGAAGAGTTTACAACCTGAAGAATTTTGGATCGTCTCTTTCTCTGGGGTGGGAAGCTTTCAGTCATGTCTGCCAAACTGAGCTGTCCTTTTCTAAATCGTAAGTTCACCCAAAAAGAAATACTGAGGATAGGGGAGAAGGTGGTGGGGTAGTTTTTTTGGACACTGTTTCTTGCTAGTGTTTACCTCTGTTACACATAGTGTGTGTGTGTGTGTGTGTGTGTGTGCGTGTGTGTGTGTGTGTGTGTACACTGCATATATGTATATGGGTGTCTCTCTCTGTTTCTCTCTCTCTCTGTCTCCCTCTCCCCTCCAGTAGTATTTACAGGTGGCACTGATCAATTAAACCGAAAATACCCAGTGTCATCTCAAAACATCCCAT
Organism: Notamacropus eugenii; assembly: GCF_028372415.1. Taxonomy (NCBI): domain Eukaryota; kingdom Metazoa; phylum Chordata; class Mammalia; order Diprotodontia; family Macropodidae; genus Notamacropus; species Notamacropus eugenii. Next base: position 299,986,176 of record NC_092873.1, read on the forward strand.
GTCATATACTATAGAGAAGAAGTGGAAGGATTCTTTCTGACCCAAGCCCTGGGCCCAGAGGAAGGGAATGTGTAAAGTTAAGTTTTCTACGTCACTCTTCTGAGGGTAATGAGCTGAAAGGAAGGCTTTTGAAAGGAAGTGAAATGTTACCTGTGAATCCCGATAAACAGACACAACTGTAGCGATTAATTCCATCCATACAGATCCCATGAACGCAGGGATTACTTGCACAGTCATCAAAATTAATTTCACAATTCACCCCTGAAAAGATAAAAGCAAACTACCTCAGTGAGGCAATTCCCATTCTTCATTATTATCAGTCACAGACAGCAGAGGCCTCTGCGTGGTGGTGATTGATGGTGATGGTGATGGTGGCCAAAGTAGTCTAAAACTCACCCAAACTTCTTTGGGTAGAATAAAAAGCTACAATAGGTTATAGGTCTCGGGTGGTATCTATCTAATTAAGCTTGTTCTTTGATTGCTATTACATAAAACCATAGCGCCTAGTTTTCAACTAATTTCTCACTTGCAGCCAGAGAAGAGATGTTTCAGGGACAGGGCAGGGACAAGACAAATCAACTGGTCAATCACATACAGAGTCCTACTGAAGCTGAGTTTGCATCACAATTTTGCCACGCCTGTCAAAAGCACTCCTAGAAAGACTTTCTTTTTTTTTTTTTAAAAGGCCCCTTTCCTCATTCTAATCCTAAATCTTAAAAAAAACCCAAAAACAACTGGTTAAAAAATACCTTCTGTGTGCAAAGTACTATGCAGGCACTGAGGAAGAAAAAAAAACTAAATGAGATGTGGCACCTGCCCTTCCAATCTAGCCAGAAAGACCCTATTGATTGCTGCTAAAATGGTGAAGCTTGGTTAGGTTAATACCAAATAGGATTATAAGTGGTCAGCCTCCTTCAGGTATGGATGGCAGAGAAGCAGGGATAGATGGATCACCACTTCTCACTAAAGTTTTTTTCCTATTTTAAAGTTACATAAGTATACATAAAGTAATATATATTTATTTAAAGTTGCACATATATACGCATATACATATATATTTAAATATATATAAAACTATACATAGAGGTATATACCTATATATAACTAAAGACAGATAACTTTCTAATTTTTTGCAATGAAATATCCAGCAACAGTTAAGGTTAAAAATAAAAAAAGAGAAACTGCATAAAATTGCATATTTTGTCATTTAACTGGTTTGCAGTTTCTAGCTAACTCAATTTATCCCAGAACTTATATCTAGTTATGGCCTAACTGCACAACTGTCTATTCTCAATCACCTGTTAATAATGGTATTAGCTAAAATTAAAAATTAAAAAGTAAACGGTATTGGTCTCACTAACAGAATCCTTGGTATTTCAAGTAAAGGAATTGCCTTTGTCATTCAGCGTTCCTTACTCTGATACCTGCTACCTTAGTGTGTGTGTGTGTGTGTGTGTGTGTGTGTGTGTGTGTGTGTGTGTGTTCTCCAAGGGAGACTAAGAACAAATGGGCAAAAGATATACAGAGACAAGCTTTATCGCATTGTAAGCTCCAGCAGAAGGTAAGTTTCTTGTGGGAAGGGGCTGTTTCATTTTTGTCTTACCTCCAGAGCTGAGATCACTAATGAATTCCACTAATCTTGCATGTTCCCTAGTATCCTCCCTCACCTGTTACAATCTGTTGTGTCTTCAATTAAATTTCATTTATTTTCCCATATATCCCCAGAGCAAGTGAACTATGGAACCCCGGTTCCTGGCCTGTCCTTTTTATTGTGCTGCCTGCAAATGCAGTCAATTATTTCTTGTCCTGTTCAGGGACAGGTTCTTACACCATCCCCCCAGGGCACCCACCTGATACCTACTGGCATGATGGAATAATCCTAGGGAAAACAAAATGCCTGCCAGCTAACTCTTCACCCAGTTTTACAGCATGTTGGATAAAGTGGGATAGATAGCAAAGGCAGAGACAGCTCTTCCATTCTAAGGGCCTCCATTCACTTGCTTGTAAATCTCTCAAATTTCTTTTGGGGCTGCAATTTCTCATGTCTGGGGACCAGCCCGGAAGCAAATTGCTTTTGGAAGGTTTCACAAAGATCCATTCAGCCCTTTTAGTGAGTTATCTAAACGTGGAGGGAGGGAGAAGAATTTTCAGCTGTGAAGGCATGGGGATGTTTTTTTGTATGCTTGAGTAATTCAAAAAGGACTTTGTTTCCAAACTTGGCATGTATGAGGTCCTGGATGAAGACCAGGGCCTTTGACATGTTTGGAGAAATTGGTTTGGAAATAAAAAAAATAATAATAAGTTGAAAGCATCTGACCACCCCTCCCCCTCCACCCCCTACATAAATCACTTTCTTCAAATCCTAAATGTGTTTTCAATAAATCACCCGATGTATTGGCAGGTACCCTTCTCACAGAGGCATACACTGGTTAATCTTTCTCTAATACATTTTTCTTTGATCTGAGAAATAGTACCTCTCTGTCCATGAACAGCTGGCATGGCAATACATATTCATCTAATAAGTAAAACTGGAATTCAGGGAAGTCTGTGAAATGCTGCCAACTAAGAAAATAATCTCACAATTACCTACCATGAAGTGGCATGTTCTCATTGCTAACAAACACAACTAGCCATTCACCTGGGCTCAGTGAGTTTAACCAGGAAATCTGTTACTGGGATGGGGGGTGGGAGTATATGTTCAAACGCCCAGATATATGGTAGGACCATTATGAACTGCCTTCACCTTCTGAAGTCCTAGACTGTAATGACCTTCCCAATGTCCAAGAATGGTGTAGAGGCAAAGTAGGGAGACTCAGGACTGAATATGGAGAAAGAGACCATAAAAGAATTATCAACCAGAAAACCAAAACGTCCATTCCTTTTAGAAGAGAGGGGTAAAAGTAAAAGTCTAGAGGCTACCCAAAATTAACTGAGTTGTTGTATTTGAGAAAAAGGATTTCATTTGTTCTAAGGGGTAGGTGTTCATGCATATAATCCTAACAAACTAAAAACCTTCACATCTATACATAGAAAAATGATCAATCCCTAAACTCTCAGTCGGACAGGAGGAGCATTTGTTTCCAAAGATATTTATAGATGTGGCTTTGGCTGGGTATTTTTCAAAATTAGATCTTAAAAAAAGTTGCTGCATGTATGCCAGGAAAATGTGAGCCTGTGGGTGAAATGTGGGGAAAGAGCTAAGCCCCCAAACCAAACAGAAACAAAGACTGTCTCACCTGATGTGCCAGGCTGGCAGTTACACTGGTAGCCATTCACCAGGTCAATGCAGCGTCCTTCATTCATGCAAGGGCTGCTCAGGCACTCATCGATCTGCTCGCTGCAGATAGCCCCCATGTACCCAGCATTGCAGATGCAGGTGTAGGAATCAATGCCATCCTGGCACTGGCCATGGTGACAGGGATCAGGGTCACAGTTGTCAATGTTCTCCTCACACAGAAGTCCGGTGAAACCTAAAGAGGCAAAATCACCAAGGGTCAAAGTCATCAAGAGAGGGAGGCCTATTTCTGAATGAAAACAGCATACCTACTTAATATTCCTATCTTGTGGGTTTGCTGCGGTAGAGACTTAGCAGAGAACAGTGAAATCATGCTGCTGCTGACCTCACTTAGAATAAGCTTAAATATTGTAAATTAAATAGCATAGATCAAGTTTAGATAATTTAAATCCCACTTTTATCACTGATTACCTAATTTCAGAGTTCCTCTACTTTTATTTTGGATTAAATGGTCACTGGGCAATTGTCACTAACATATAAAGTTTGGGTATTCCTAACTCTTTATCACCAACTCTAACCTACTTCCTATGTAGGAAAAAAGTCAGGCTGGCTTATTTGGAGTCAGAGGATAGTCTTGATAACTATCCTTTCTCCATCACCTATGCCCAATTAGTCACAAAAGCACTGTCAATTCTTCCTTTTGTTTGCATGTCTCTTACATGCACTCTTCCTTTTCTAGCCCAGCTGACATCACTCAACCAAGTACCTGTTACTTCATATCTGGAATATTGCATGTCTTCTAATGATTCTCCCTATCACTAGTTTCTATTCTCTCTGAACCATTCTACTTACCTCTCTGAGATAAATCTCCTAAAAATACCAATTTTACCATGTTGCTTTCTTAACCTCAATTACTCACCATTACTCACAAAACTACATCCAAACTTTATCCTGCCATTCAAGGCTCCTTACCCTACCTATATAACCTTATCTCCAACTGCTCCTCAAAGAGAGTGAAACCTGTGTACCACTCAGGCACTCTCAACGTCCTGGTATGTCCTATTCAGTCTCCAATTTCCATTTTGTATATGCAAGTCCCCTCAATGATAATGCTTTTCCATCCCCTCCAAATCCTTTCCCACCCAATTCTATCTGATCCTATGCATCTTTCAGCTTAGGTCTCACCTGTTCCACCATGAAGCTATGTTCCCTACTGGGCTTCATTCATCTTCCTGTCCTCTGAGCTACTGCTTTCTATAACAATCCCTTATCACTTACCCAGGTGCTGTGGTAAACTGTTACTTAACGATTTCAGGTATATATGTCCTAGCTTCCCAACAAGACTGTGAACTCTTGAGACTGGTAACCACACTCCTGTCACATTACTTTGACCTCTCCTATGATACCTCACACAATGCTATGCATAAAATCAGTTAGATTAATGAATGAATGAAATTGTCATCTGGATTAGAGAGAATGAAGAAAAGGGTCAATTGCCCCCAAATGTCTCATGGGTGAGCAGAAAGCAGGCCTTGCCTCCTATACTTCAAATGGACCTGATAAAACTCTAAGCCTTGATAGTGTCTTCTTGTCCCTTTTAATATAAATTCACATTTAAAAATTCCCCTCCAGTGAATCTTGTCCTATGAGACTAGTCATGAGGGCATCAGCTCAGTATATCCCTAACTGAGGACTACAGAAGAAAGTGCTACAGTGATTCATCTATGGTCACCAAGTAATAAATTGGATTGGGAACCTGAGATACAGTGCTCTCTACCCTACACCATGATGGCTCCCTGTTCTTATTTTGTATAGACAGCAATTCACTGGAAGATAGGGGTCAGAATGCTCATAATGACTAGATTCTTTAAGAATGGAATGATTTTTTTAATTATAAAAAGTGTGCCTATTTGAATGCAAAGAAAATAGAATACCTTCCCATTTTCTCAGGCAATCAGAGAACAAAGATGGTGGAAATTTGCTTTCCCAAATGATCTGGAAATGCCATTTTTTAAACTTCAGGGGGTTGTAGGAAAAGGCAGGAATGATAGGTAGACTGGACCAAAATATACCCTTATTTGAGTTCACAGCTGAAAGGGGAATTGTGCCAAGAATATGTATATGTATGTGCAAGTAGATCTACGGTGACTATTGACTAATAGTGCTTTAAAATCATAAATCACTTCTTCATATCGATCCTCTAAGTTATCTAACTAATCTCCAGTTTTCAGGGGCTCAGAGGTTAAGCAATTTGCCTATAGCCATTTGGTGTAGTGATTCAGCTAGTCAGAATCCACAATCAGACCTTGTGAATCTAAGACTACATTTATTCCATTATGCCAACTGCTTTAGTAGCACAAAGGGCCACGAGGGGAAAGTCAACCTTTCCCAGAGTTAGAGAAACCTGGATGCTAATAACACCTGTTCTCTTTTCCACAGAATGATGTTGCTCTTCACACAACAGTTTATCCCTGGTCTTCTGAGTTCTTTCTTCAGCTACTTGCCTTGGGAGGTCTAGGGAAAAGTCTCCCTGACAAAAAGCCCCAATGGATGAAAAAACTAAAACCCATTCATTTATACAAAAGAAAAAAGGAAAGTCAAGCACTAAGGTCAGTTGGAAACTCACTAACGCCAAAACTTAAAACAGAAGGACATTGACCAAGGGTCTACCACTCAGGAAGGCTGTTATCATGGAAGAGAGGGTGAATTGGTATCAAGGGACTTCCACTTGGGCAGAATGTTATCATGTAAGAGATGAGTCCTATAGGAAGCAATAGGAGAAGAGAACCCCTCCCCCAGAAGGAAATGCAATGGAAGGCCATTCCTTCTATGTCCTTCCCAACCTGCTTTTGTTGTCCATTTGGGGAAGTCACCAAAGGTGCTCTCCTAGCTTTGTTCAGGGGCATTTGCAAAGGGTACAACAGAGAGGCAAAAGCAACAGCGTTCTACCTGTAGCACACTGGCATTCATATCCATTGGGATGATCAATGCATTTTGCACCATTTAGGCATGGAGTACTGGAGCAGTCATCGATGTCAATCTGGCAGACTGATCCAGTGAAACCTGAAAGAAATACAGGTGGTGACCTGAGGAAGCCCAAATGTGATTCAGAGGGTGATGCACTTCTGACATCATCCTGGCTCTTTATCTCATGTAAGAACCCTGGAAAAGGGCTGAGTTAAGGTTATGAACAGGGCAGCAGCAAAGTCAACTTGCACTGTCAGGGAAAATTAGAGCTCTTCTGACTAAGAGGCCACCAAAATAACTGGCTTAAACTAATTGGATGAGAAGTTGAGTCATGAACACTTGTAACCATTCTTGGACATTGCCACTTCCTGGTATAAGGTATCCAACTCCAGGTAAACTAGAGAGAGATTCAAGGAGGAAACAACTCCACAAGGAACAAGGATTGCTCCAGGTGCAGTAAGCAACTACCCTTTGAAGAAATAATGGGAAAAATCAAACCATTAGGTATATGACTTGGCATGAATTCATGTCAGAGTTGGGGGAAGAAGGAGGAAGTAGACTTCCTTAGAATGACTGCTATATTTCTGTCTTAGGATCCATAGGTAATGAAATGACTAAAGAATTGGTCTTTCATGAAACCACAAGAAAATGAATTAAGGGAAAATCAAATTCTGAACAACATACAATGGGAAGCATCTATGAGGAGTGAGTTTCCTGAAATACACATGAAGATGATCCAAGATCTTATGAATGAACTTAACAGTTCCATCCACAAGGGATTAGAAGATGAATGAGTTACTGCACTGGCTTTTCACCAACCTTCATAGACATACTCCTACTTCAAATTCCTCATTTTAATGAACTCTTAGGGTCCATCCCACATACACCTTCCTCCCTCTCCAACTCCCTCTCTCCTTCTGGTCAGTTGGCTTGGTGCCTTAAGAAGAAATTAGAACAGGTGGTAAGGATACTTACCAGGAGGACAGACGCACTGGAAGCGGTTGACTTTATCTAGACACTTCCCGTTGTTCACACAAGGGTTGCTCTGACACTCATTTATCTCCAATTCACAATGCACGCCTTTGAAACCTGAACACAGAAGGAACCACACAAAAGGCTCAGAAGGGAGTATTTTCCAGGTATCCAAGAACTCATGAGAAAGCATAGTAACTTCAGTCGATGACTACAGCCTTGATAGGCAGGCAACGGTCATACAAAGAGAAAAGGGATTTGGCCATCAAAGTTCAGAGGAAACGCATTCTAAACATTTGGGTAATACGGAAAGAGTGAGATAACCCAAGCACTATGGAGGTGATGATGGTGTGTGGCAATAACTGTTCTATCATTTCAGACTGAAGAAATGGTTGATGCTTTCAGAAATCAAATCCCCATCCTTAGAAGACTGCTCTCCACACTCTAAAGGCAGAAGACCTTTCCCCATATCCTTAAGAAGACTGAGGATTAAAGATCCAAGAAAATTTGTGTCTCCAAAGTGCCTTTCCACTCTTTTATCTCTCCAGTATTCTGTGTGTTTGTGTGTGTGTGTGTGTGTGTGTGTGTGTGTGTGTGTATGTTCTGGTTCTCTGGTGACTTCATTCATTGTCCTGCTGGCTCAGGGGGTCTATATCTGATCATTTGAAACATAATTTTTCTGTAGAAGCCTAAGCTTTCTTCACTTTTTTTTTGGATTGTATCTTTTAAGCAAGGTATCACCAAATCCATCACTATAGTGCATGACAGGCTACTATCCTTGAATAGGATGTTAAAACTGAATGTTGGGAGGGATTATGAGGTTATTTGGTATGTCCTGTGCCCTACCTGGATACTCGGACAAATGCCAGGCCATGGAGCATCACCACCCCACCCACTGAGAACTGGTTTTGAGACTGACAAGGCTACCCAAAGAGCAGGTCCAAACCAGTGCTCTCTGGAAGGATGAGATCAGAACCACCCCTATCTCTGAATCCATCTTTCTATCTGGGATGGTCCAGAATGTCTAATTAGAGCTTCCATGGCAGGGGCACACACAGTCACAACATGTGCCTGAGGGGCTGGTACAATCCTTCCAAAACCCATAGGTTCAACAGCATAAACCTTCAACATTAGGATTTTAGTTTCCTCTGTGGGGACACTGGAAGTATTTCTGAAAGAGTTAGGATGACACTAGAAAAAGACAGCTGTACTCTGTCTTATGCAGGAGATGAACATCTAAAAAGTCATAGGTGAAGGGCATTTTTGTCAATTGACAAATATCTTAAATTCTCAATGTGATGGATATACTCACCCTCATTACAAGAAAAGGAATCTTACAGTAAACAGCATTTGCTATAATAAAAATCATTAAGGATATGTAAAACAATTCTGCTAACTTATCTATTATACAAACTTGAATTTTATATGATGAGTGGTTTTTTAAAGCAGGAGTTCTTAACCCATTTTCTGTCATGGACTGCTTTAGTACAATTTAGAGAACCCTATGGAACCCTTCTCAGAATGATGCTTTTAAAATGCATAAAATAAGGGGATAGGGGAGACCTGGGAGAGAGAGAAAATGTGGAACTGAAAAGAAAATGAAACTGAATAAAAAATATTTAAATGCTTAAAATATATATTCATAAGATTACAAAGGAAACTGATTATATAGAAAATATATGCATGTATATATGTGTGTAAATGTACACAGATATAAAGATAAAATAGAAATATATATGTGCATGCATACACATACATAAAGATAAAATAGAAATATGTGTGTATACATACATATATTCACATATATGAAATCAAATTAAAATAAATAAATGAAAAATAAAAAAATAAAATGTGTAAATGTGTGCATATATACAAGTACATCAGGTTAAGAATTGATTTGAAGGGAAGCAGATCAATATGACTTGGACAAATTATTTTTTTGCATTTGCAGCTCACCAATGAAGAGCCTTTTAAGGTCCTTTAGTACAGGTACTGACTTAGATGTCTTCTGAGGCAACAACAGGCAGGATTTATTGTCAAAGACAATTAGACAACCAGACTGCCCTCAGTGCAGCATGAACAGACACACCGTCACCATGGGCTTGAATTCTGATGGTCACCAGGCACTGTCCTGGACATGACAACCCACTCCTTCTTCCCCAGGGCTCCTGTCCTGGAGGATCTTGCCCAGACTCTTCCTTTACCTGGCATGCAGAGGCATGTGAACCCTCCAATCTTGTCCAAGCAGGTGGCATCATTCTGGCAAGGATCCGAATGACACTCATTGATGTCCATCTCACAGCGGGGGCCTGTGTATCCCTTCAAACACTCACAGTGGAAGGCACCTTCTGTGTTCACACATTTCCCCGCATGTTCACATGGATTACTATTGGCTAAAACAGAAAGGCACAGATCATTGGAAATAAAAAGCCCTCAGAGGGGCATGTTCCACCAAAGGGAAGCAAGGGGATGGGACTAATGACCGCAGAAACACCTGAGCTCTCATCCAATCCCTGCCAAAGACTTGCTATTAGGAGCAAGGCTAGTCTCTTGAAGGTCTGGTGACTCAGTTTCCCATTTAGCCTCCATTAAATGAGACAGGACAAATACTCTCTTCACTCTGCTCTGTCTGCCTCTACCCACACTGCCAGAGGGCTTTCCCCTTATAGTCAGCAATGGGGCCATATTTGCTCTGCTGAAGAATTTCTAAGCTGGGAAGCATATGCCAAGCTTCTCACCAGAGGTGGGCATGAGACTCTTGGAGTAAAGAGGTTTAAGGCAATCTTAAGAGTCTGTACTCATTTAAAGTATACTAAGCATGACCATACCTCCCTCCTTTGTGTAGAGGATAAAATTAATAATAATTAGTAATAATCATGACAGCTAGCATTCATGTAGCACTAGTATGCACTAAGCACTTTACAATTATAATTTTATTATTATTCCCCATTTTACAGTTACTAAGGTTAATAATAATAATTGTGATTATTACTATAAATAATAACAACTAACACTTATATAGCACTCACTATGTGCCAGGAACTGTGTTAAGCACTTAAAGTAATTATTTCATCTGATTCTCATAACAACCTTGGGAGGTAGGTCCTATTATTATCCCCATTTTACAGCTGTGAAAACTGAGGTTAATAATCACAACTACACCTAACATTTGTATAGCACCTACTATGTACCAGGATCTGTGCTAAGCACTTTACAATATTTTTGTCCTTATAATATATTTCTCCCTTAGGCCTCACACCAACCTCATGATATAGGTGCTGTTATTATCCCTATTTTACAGGTAAAGAAACTGAGGCAAACAGGTTCAATATACTGCCCAGGATCACACAGCTAGTAAACTGGTTTGAATGTGGGTCTCCATGACTCTACGCTCAGCACTCTGTGCACTATGGAGCTCCCCTGCTGCCCCAAGTCACGCGTACTCACCCATGGCACATTCATCCACATCATCGGTGCAGGCAGCTCCCTTGTAGCCTTGTGGACAGGTGCAGATGTACTGCCCATTCAGGGGGTTGGTGTCACACAATGCTCCCTTGTGGCATGGGTTGCTAATGCATGCATCATCCAGGTGACACAAAAGCCCTGTCCCAGGAAGAAGAGAGATGGGAGGTCACTATTAGAACAATAGGATCCATACCCACTACAACATTCCCTCTCAGTGCTCAGCCAGCATCTTCTAGATTTCCATAGAGAGAAGAATCACTCATTCAAGGCAGCCTTTCTCATTTTTGGAAGCTCTAGCTGTTAAGATGTTGTCCCAAAAGCAAACCTCAATCTGTCTCTGTGACTTCTCCCCACTTTTCAGTTCTTACCCATGGAATGAAGACCAAGTCTAATTCTTTTGCTACACGAGACACCCTTTCAAATGCTGAAATTTCAAATCCTCTTCCGCAAGACAAACCTCTCTAGGTCCTTCCAACCGATCTTCATATGGCATAATCCTGTATTCCTTTAGCAGCTGTCATGCCCAGGACTGACCAAACACAATTTTTCAGGTGTAGCCTGAACAGGGTAGTAAGACCCCCATTTCTTGGGCATTAAGGCCATCTTTAAGGCAGTGTGAGGTCATTACTGAAGAAAACTATTCTCTTCCTTACTAGAGAGAAGGTTCACTCAAATCTGGGTGATCAATAACATGACAGTTATGATGATTGGTGCCGGTAGGGAAAGGCATCTATACAACAACAGGAAATCACTTCGTAAACCTGGTTCTGATTAGGAGGCCACTCTGGGCCCATCAGGGAAAAAACCAGAGCTTATACAACATGGTCCTCATGTTCTGGACCCTCTAACCTCAGTAGAATATGGACTTATGGACATGGACATGATTCTGAATGAGGTAAGCTTTCCCACGGCCACCTCTCTGAAAAGGAAGCCCTCCCTTCACACTTTCTCTGAGGTCTAGCAAATGAGAGTGAAAGCCAAGGTTTCGCTAGAATTCTGATCCCTGGGAAGCATAAGGATCTTACCAGCCCGAGGAGAGCAAAACTAAATAAATGACATCCTACTCATTTTAAGCAGCTGTTTTGGAGCATCAGCATTCCTTGTCTGTGAACCTGAGGGGTTCTGAAGAAGACATTACTAGGTACCCTTGTCCCCCAAACAAGAACAGTCACTTAGGAACTGGCTTTTCCAGTCTGCAGTCTGCTTAAGGACACATGAGTAAGACTCCTGCAGCACAGCTGGAGGTGGGGCCTTTAGAAAAGCATTCACAATGAAATGTTTCACAACTGTTCTTGCTTCCTAAGTTTTTAACTGCTTCCTCCTCTAAAAGTTATTCAGTTAGCAGTGATTTTAGCTACTTTAATTTCACATTTAAAGGTCCCAGTGGATGACGACAGAGGGCTGAGATACTCTCAAATTCGAGCTTTCCTGATTAGACTCTTCATATTTTTACTTGGTTTTTGTTGATTTAGTTTAGTTTAATGAGAGCATTGATAACTAGATTTCACATTGAAATCAAGTCCGTAAGTCCCTTTATCACTAATAATTATTACTTTTTATTCATGAAGAGTTTTTTTAATCTTATAATTTCAAGGAGATGAAAAGATACTCTCAGATATCAGCAGTTACTAGACTTGTATTTCAGCAAAATAAAATGAGGTACAAAAAGGAGAAATGAATAGTGCTCAATCAACCCCAAGTCACCTGGTTAAAAAACCCTCTGAAGCTCTGACTCTCAGCACTTTGTATAAAAAAGGCCACATTTCAAGAAGGAAAGTTTCAAATTATCTACACTTAAAAATGGCATTTTGAGAGCTTTGGTTTCTCAAAGGACAAGCTATATAAAATCACCCAGCCCTCACAGCTAACCAGACTCCCCGTTCTTCTTACCCGCCTTTCCTTCTGGGCATGTGCAGGAGAAGGAGGCCACACGGTCAATGCAGGTGGAACCTGGAGTGCAGGCGGCAAAGGCGCAGTCATCGATGTTCTCACTGCAGTCATCACCACTCCATCCATTGACACAGACACATCCATAACCCCCATGGTGATTGGTGCAGGTTCCTCCATTCTGACAAGCGTTGGGCTGTAGCTGGCATTCATCCACATCCTCTGTGCAGAACTGACCTGGTGGGGGAAGAGAACGTGGACATCAAGACTATTATTCCCAAGTGATCAGGACCATGTTATGCTGCAGGCACTTAGCTTTGTCCTCACCACCATTCACAGCAATCGATCAATAACTATTTATTATGTGCCCAAAGTGCTAGGCACTGTCTGTGCCTTTAAGTGCTGAGGATACAAAAAGAGGCAAAAGACAGTCCCTGCCCTCGGGAAGCTTATGCTGTTTGTCTTTAGTTTACATCACAGGATGAGTGTGTGAACTGGATTTAAGTGAGGCAGCATAGCACAAAGTTGACAGCTTCACTCTCTCTTCCAGAGTCATCAAAGTATAGTAGTAGGACAGAAGTCAAGATGGCCCAGGATAAAATGGATGACCTTGGCATATTCCATGTCTGACCAAGCTCCAAGCACTACAGAGTCTGCTTCAGCTGCCTTCATGGCTGCTGGAATAAATTGTTCTCATCCACCTATTCTACTGGAGAAGTCTTCACATGTTTGGGGTAGACAGCCCTCTAACTCACCAACAGGTCTGAGGTCTATCAGTTACCCTCAGCTTGGTTTATTTAGCCTGTCTGGGTTGTGACCACTGCAGATGCTACAGCTTCTTGGAGCCGCAGGGGAGAGGTAGACTCCAAAGGTGGATGAGTAACCCTGAACAGGACTCAGCAAGCCTTCTCACCAGAAGTGCTAGTCCTTCATGAACACCCCATACACCCTCAAGAAGCTTATAATCTAATGGGGAGAGGCACCAAGCAAGCAAATACATACCAAAAAAATCATGTACAGAATAAATATGGAGTAATTGAGAGGGGGAACACTGTAATGAAGATGGGTAGGGAAATGATTTCTCTAAGAAGTAGGATTCTAGTTGAGACCTAAAGGAAGCCAGAGAAGTTTAGAGTTGGAGCAGAGAAGGGAGAACATTCTAGGCATGGGGGACAGCTGGAGAGAATGTATAGCATCAAGGGATGGAGTATCTTGTTTGTGGGACAGCCAGGAGGCCAGGTCATTGGATCAAAGAGTAAATTTGGGGAGTAAGGTGTAAGAAGACTGGAAAGGTAAGAGGTGGCTGAGTTATGAAGGGCTTTGAATACCAAAGTCAAGTGCCTAGTTGTGCCAAGCACTGTGTTAAGGTAACAACAGTCCCTGACCTCAAGGAACTCACAATCTAAAGGGGGTGGGAGGAGGTAACATGCAAATAACTATGTACAAACAAGATCTATCCATCTATCAATATATATGTGTATATATATATATATGCACACATATACATGTGTGTATAAAAATATAAATTATGGTTGTTTATGCCAGGAAAGTCGTAGAGGAACAGAAGCAGCTTCCATTCCCTAGAAACTCTGGCCTTATGGGAATTTGACTGGCTAAAAAAATAATCACAGCTGACATTTATGCAATGTTTACATAAGTTCATCTGATCCTCACAACAAATATGTGAGATAGGTTCTACAGGCCTCATTATCCCCATTTTACAGATGAGGAAACTTAACACGTAGCAAGATTAAGTGGCTTTCCTATGGTTACACAGGAGGGAGAGAGGGAGGGAGGGAATAGACATGGAATTCAGGACTCTTTAAAACATGGAAACTGCTTGGGATCACATACGCATGAATAACAAGAACAGGTTGAAGAATAATTAGTAGATGAAGGAGAAAGAAAACAAGGAAAGGAAATCACTATATCAGAAAGAAAAGGTAGCAGTGGGAACTAAGAATAGCATAAAAAAAACCCCAAAACCCTGGCACTTTTAAGTGTAGAACAGGGAAAAGCAGAGTCTATAGAGGAGTCTGGCCCCAATATGTCCACCCCAAGGACAGAAAGGACAGAGGAAATCCACAGAGTATAAAGGGACAGGGATGGTCAGACTGAACTACAACATGGCAGCAATCTTAAGATGTGTCAAACGCTACTATTGGGTGAGCTAGGGAGCTGGGATAATGTCTACTCTCTCCATGACCAGGACATATAGCTTCAAATGGAAGTTAAGGAATTTTAAACAGTAGTAAGAATAAATCTGACAGCCAAATCATAAACTCTAAAGCTGATGGATGGTCTGTTGCATGTCAGACCTTTAAAAGACCAAATCAGATCACCACTTTTTGACATGTAGGGTCCAGTTCAGTAACTTCAGAACAAATGTTTGTTGAATTACATTAAATCTTAATATCAGTAAGCCACGAAATTAAGTTGAACCTAAAGACATAGGACCTCTCAAAACCTATTTTTCCAAGGACTCAGAACCAGATCAAAGAAACATACACAAGACCCTTGTTACTGATGGATAACTGGTACTAGAAAAAGGTCACTTAAAGTGAATCGACTTAAAACAGAGATCAACATTCCATAATAAATAGTTTTTAAAAAGGCACTGTGGGGATTTTATCTTTTTTTGTGGGGATTTTATCTTAAAAAATGAAATGAAAAGTATATTAAAAAATCTGTCTTATTGAACAAAACTAAGGTTACAATTCCAAATATGTACTAATAAACAAAGAAAAAAGATTTTTTTAGGATGTAATTTTTCCAACAAAATTATATGACAGAAAAATGATAATAAAGATAGTGACTGTTATGAAAATATTCAAGTGCTTCATAAATTTTTCCAAAGCCTCTGCCTCTATTAACCCTCTGATATTCAAAGCCTTCTCTTCTGATTCACTTACAACAATCAAGAAGAGACCAGAAAAGACTTACTTGCAATGGGTAAGGATAGATTATTAGGGGCTAACTTTAAATGGCAAGGACGTTTGAGTGGATTCTAATTTTTAAGTGGTCAGATCATAAGTAAATATTTTTATATTATGATGACTTTTGCCCCCTTACACAGGAATGAAGGGATGTAATGTGGTACAGATAGCCATCCTCAGAGTCAGGAAGACCTGGGACACATACTGGGGTAACATTACCCTTGGAGAAGTCACTTAGCTTCTCATGCCCCCAACAACTCATTAAGCTGTATTCTGCTCAATTGCTGATCTGCATTGATAGAGGCAGTTTCCTTAACCAGCAGTTCCCTACTATGATGAAAACATAGGTATAAAACAACATCATCACTCCAGGGGTGTGGATAATAACTACTCCAATAATGAGACCCCTTGAATTCTATTCTAACCCTAGTCCAGTCGACTTGCATTTCACTTTCTTATCTCTGCTCCCCTCAAATTCACTTCTTACTCTCCTTCACAGTCACTGATGGACAAAGGTTCCACAAAAGGAAAGCACGTGACATTTCAACCTAGAAAACAATCATTCCACACCACACACACAAAATCAATCAAGAATTTTCTGAGCAACCGTGTGTCCAATTCTAGGTCAAACAGAAATGACATAGGCTGAGAGAAGGGAGAACTTTCTAGCATGAATGTGAAAAGGGGAAGTAAGGCTTATCAGCAAACATGAGGGCCCAGGGCAAGCTCTTCAGGACAGACTACCTTAAGTGACTGCTCTCAACCAAGCTCCGTTCCTTGCAGAGATGCTTGCTTAGACTGCCAACAGCTGTGTTTACTAGGATTCATGGGAGATTTAGAAATGAAAATATGACAGCGTATCTTGAGTGGAGAGTTGCTGCAGTATTTAAAGTTTCAACGAAATAAAATTTTAATATTGGTGCTGACTCAATATTTTCATGTTGCCCCATTAATTTAATTTAGCAGTGGTATCTAAGCAACTGAAGTATCACTTCTTTTTTGCCTCGATATGGGGTGATCTGAGGCATAGCTCAGGGACATAATGAAGATCTTAAAAAATATTTTTAATAATACTTTAAAAAGTATTTTCTACTTGCTATAATCATCACTTTGATATCTCATGGTGATAGAATGTGGCTAAACAAGGCAAATTTCAGAAAGGGAATTTGAGGAAAAAAGGACTCTTGTCAGAAATGAGAAGTATAATCTTGAGCAATTCGTTCTATCTTTCTATAGTTGAGTTTTAGTACAATGGGATGGAAAAGGAAGAAACTGAAATACTGATCCATCACACAAGGTAACTGATGGTAATTTGTGAATTCTCTCAACTAATGCTTTGTCTTTATTCAAAAGTTCTTGACAGTTTTCTTGTAGGGTTTGCTGCATTATGGAATTCAGGCAGTTTGATGTGTCATGGTCTTTGGGGAAATCTGTGATCCTTAAAATTATCCCTGAACATCTTATTTTCAAGGTATCACTCTAAATTCTTATCTGTTTTAATAGAATTGTTAACTTTTACTTCTCTTCTAGGAATTTTCCTCCACATCAGCAACGTATCCCACATCTGTTGTTGTCTCTCTATAGCTTCTACTTCTCTGGAAAGATTTTTTAAAATTGTATAATCAGTTTTTCCTTCTCTGCCAACTGGGTTTTCAAAATTCTCACACCGAGAGCTAATTTCTGTGCTTGGAGCAACAAATTCTGACCTAATTTCATTCCCAATTTATTTTATGAACTTTATAGTTGCTTGCTCTTGTTTTGTGGTCTCTTGGAGGGTCACAGGATTCAGTCTTTCATTGACTTCACTTTCCTTCATATTATTTCTTTGAGATTTTGCTGATTTTCACTTCTGTTTTCCCTTTTCTCTTTATCTTCGTGTGTCCTGGACTTTTAAAGTTCATGCTATTTCTCTTTATATTCATGACACTTTATCTTTTTCTTGTATTCTCCCTTCACTTTTTCATTCATTCCTTTATTCTTCGTTCACACGGACACACAGAAACACAAACACACACACGCACCCCAGGTCACTGGATGGAGGAGGGAGAACTACTTTGCAAATACAAAAGGCATTACTTTAGGGATGAGACTGGTCTTTGAAGAAAAGATATTGGAATGGAATATATCATATCATTCATTGAAAAGCACACATCATTTGTTTCACAGACTGATATGAAAACTAGAGCTGGAAGTCACCGTGCTGCCTTTTAAGGATACCTTTATCACACATTAGAAATCCTCCAGGACTAAGGAGTTCTCATTCCAGAAGACTGGTCCTATTTGGCCTTATTTCTGCTAGGGTCCTTTTTTGCCTCTGTCCAGCTCCACCAAAATATTCTTCATCAAGGACATAAGAAATAAAAATCGATGGTTTCCTTCCAAAACGAAATGTTTATTTACGTGATTCATTTCCTTCATGCCATCATCCTGCCAGCACAAGAGAATATTGATATAAACTCATTTCTTAAATGAAGAGGTTGGCGAAAGTGGTCTTTGAGGTACCTTCCACAGCTAGGTTTATGTTTGTATGGAAGAGAAAAATTATTTGTTTTGTGACTAATATGGTATCCAAGTAAACACCTATGCAGTTTTGCATACAAAATTAAGTTCGATCCAAAATTACAGTTCAGAGACCACAGAGCTGGTATTCCCTGAAGGTCTTTCATTCAACATTTAAAAATATTTATTAAGTACTTCCTATGTGCAATGCATTGTCCTAGATGCCAAAGGAGATGGAAACTAAGTAGGATGTTGTATTGGCCCATAGGAGCTTAGAGTTTAAGACATGCAGTGTTTTATGTTGTAACGGTGTGAAAAGATATTCTTTAAATGACTACTGACCTCAAGAAACTTAGAAAATCACCCAAGAGACAAGCAATTCAAAGAACAAAAAAGCAAAATCTAAGCAAGCATCCAAAGGGTGATATGATCAGTAAGGAAGAGGCTATGAGCAGGGTGGGCCAGAGCAGGTGGGCCTGGCTGGGTAGAACAAGCTGGGCACTGAGGATGGGCAGCATTTCTATATGCAAAGAGAAAGGACAGGGGCATTCCCACCTCACTGAGTATTCTGATCAAAGGCAGGGATATGAGAATGGATGTGGAGTATGTGAGAAATAGCAGAGACCAGCCTGAGTAGAGTGGAGGTCTCTTACATATGTAAGAAGTTTTACTTGGAAAAGAATCTGAGAAGAATTACTGGGAAACTGGAAAGTAGTTTGGCAGAAATCAGGTGTGGACCAATACCCAGGCAGCTGGATTGTGCAATATATTGAGCAATGGGCCTGGAGTCAGGAATACCTAAGTTCAAATCCAGCCTCAGACATGTATTAGATAGGTGACCTTGGACAAATTACCTACCCTCTGTTTGCCTTAGTTTCCTCAACTGTAAAATGAGGATGATAATAGTACCTACCTTAGAGGCTACTGTGAGAAAATCAAATGATAATGCTAATTCTCTTCCCTTCACTCCTATATTATATTCCTCCCCAAAACTCAAAATATATATGTGACCTCAATGCAAAGGTCATACCAGAAACAATTTAAAAGGCAATGATATAATGTACTTTCATTGATAAGGCCAACGGGGAAGTTCTTAACTAAGTTAACAAGGGCTAAAGATGATTACAAAGAGAAAGTGGATAATTTCAGAGACATGAAATTGAAAAGCTTTTGTATGAACAAAATCAACAGGAACCAGCATAAGAGGAGAATCTGACAAGCACAAGAAAAATCTTAGCAGCAAATATCTGTCTGATGAGGGCAAACAGCCAAAATATAGAGAACTAACACAAATATGGAAGACCAAAGAAGAGGAGCCTGGACTTTCTAGGTCTGCCTGGGATGAGACTGTAAGCCACAGACAGTACTTTGTGCTGGGTCAGGCCCTGTTTGGTATTTTAATCAATGGCTTGGGTGAAGCTGTAGGTGATTTGCCTATGAAAGTTATCAATGACAAAAAGGCAGGAGGAAATACAAACACATTTTTCTGTGAGACCATGGGTTAAGTTTCCAGTGTGAGCATTTATATCTTAGGAACTGGCAAACATTATAAATCAGGGTTTGATTCATTGTTTTATTGGTTGCCTATACTTAAGAAAGTGATAGAAAAATGGTGATAATGAAGATTAAAATTAAAGTGAGTCATACTCATTTTTAAAGATTAAACATTTACCAACATACCCTCATGAGAGATTCAGAATTGAAAAAGACCTCAATCTAGCCAGATCAAAACAACTAAGGATAAATATAAATACCTAAACAGGTTTCAGAAATGAGGGGGCATGTGGTTAGATAGCAATTCACACATTTGCTTCATCCTTCATTTTCTAAGATGATCAATGACATCATGGGGTGATGGGCGAGGGAGTTTTAGTTGATTAAAATCTCAATGAGTCAACAAAGTGATGTGATTGTCAAAAAATCTCACTTGATCATGTCTGCCAACCTGGAAGAGATTTCAAGAGTTATCCACGTCAACTCCCTCATCAGTCCCAGGAAGCAAAGAAACTTGCCCAGGGTCACAGAGGTAGGTTTTGAATCCAGATACACCATTCCGTGACCCATAGCAGTAAGAGAAGCATGATATCCACAATGAAAGAAGTAACATGTTTGGATATTCACATCATAAAACAATATACAAATACCTTTGCCTGTCATCCCAGTACAATAAGCTTCCAATGTTATTGGCCCACGTATAAAATTCTCCTGAGCACCATGAACTATTCAATGTCAACTCATAAACTATTTCCCAACGTTGACAGGCATCATGTCTTGGATCAGGTAAGAGGGCAGCTAGACAGATCTGCACACACATTTTCCCAAAGACATTGCCATTGAGACTAGTCTAAGTCCTTCTTTGCATTTCCTCTTAAGTGAGTCCACAAGTCACCATTAGGATCTAACTTCAGGAATAAAAGAGACTAGTATATTTTTTTAATTCCTCAATTATCTGTTACTACTCAACTAGAAGGGGTATCAGAATCCTCCTGATTATTCACTCAGCTTCTGGATACCGAGCATAGACCACGTGAAAGATATGACTAGGTTGTTAACCATTCTGTCATTTCTAAGGACAGTAGCAGGACAAGAGAGGGTTGTGTTCTAGATGATCCTCCCATTTAAAAACCTTGTGGTACAAAAAAAAGGAGATTCCAGCTCTTTTGTAGCCTCCTGCCAGACTTCTGAAGGTGCAAAGTCTCAGGTATAACAAGCCTCAGCTTGTACCACCTTAGTCTACACTTAGGTCTCATTGGTGAACTCCCAAAATGTGTTGCATAAAGTCCAGTTTGGCAAGTTCTTCTGGGCATAAATTAGTAACTTGTTTTATTGGTAATTGTTTCACCTGCTAAGGCATTCAGCAAATGGACTATGGAATAGCTCTTTCTATTTAGCACCTTTTCCATTTACTATTGTGAAAAGGAAAATCCTACTTGCTTATAAAAATTACATTTTCTGTGGTTACCACAAGCCTCACCTAGCAATTGGTGAAGAGCTTCGTATGATCAAGTGCTTGGATAAAAGTTTAAAGAGCTTAAAAACTGCTGAGGTAATGTAGAGTCTAGAGCATGGGACTGATCACACTTTCTGAGTGTCTAGTAAGTGAACAGCGCTGTGGAAAATAGAAGAGGTATAGGACAGTCATTATCCTCATGGAGTTTACATTAGAGGTTGGGGACTGGGCAATACACGTAAGGAAAATGAACATGAAGTAAAAGACTGGTGCCATATGAATAAAAATTTAAGTGCTGGCAGGATTCAGAAGGAGTTACTGTGGCTGAAGTGGTCAGGGAATCAGAGACTATATGAATAAGGTATTTCAAAGGTCATGTAGTCAAGCAGATGCCTAAACCCAGAATTCTCACTCTAAAAAAATCCAAGAGATGATCATGGAAAGACCTCCAGTAACTGGGAGTTACTCACTTAGTAACTTACTGTCCTCCAAGACAACCCATTTCATTTTGAGAAAGCTTCAATTTTGGAAATGCCTTCCTTATACTTTAGGTCAAAATCAGCCTCCTTATAATTTGCAATTATTGGTTCTAGTTTTTCCTCTGGAACCAATTCATTTCAACAAACATTTCTTAAGCACCTACATCCTAGGAACTATGTTAACATAATCCTTTGCTCCAAGAAGGTTTTGTTCTACTAGAGGGAAAATGAAATGTAAACATACGTATGTATGTGTATATAGGTATGTGTATAATTATATGTAGACAGTTATGAACATACATGTCTATGTGCATATTGATGTGTAGATACATGCATGTATATACAGGTGTTTGTACAGACACACACACACACACACTCAGAAGTGGCCTTATGTAGGAGGAGGTAGCCCTTGAGCTCAGGTCTGAAAAGAGTTGGAGATTACAAAAGAAGAAGGTGAGGAAAGGGTGCATTGTAGGCACAGAGGACAGCCAGCATAGAGGCAGAGAGGTAGAAGGGCTGCCAAATGGAAAGAAGTATGGAAAAAACAGTGACAACAACAAAGGAAAGGCAATCACTGACAGACAATTTCCAAAAGGCATTAGAGAATTAGCATAGAATGGACAAAGGTACAGGAAAATAGAAGACATTTCTGGAAGGCACTGTCGGCAATTTAATATGGCTTCAATGTAGATTCTGTGAAGTACAGTGGTGAAAAAAACCCACTCCCTCTAGCATCGGAAAACCTGAGCTCGAATCTTGGGCAAATCATTGACTTTCTCTGGGCCTTGGGTTCCACATTTATAAAATGAGAGAGGGGCTGGATCAGATTACCTCTGAGGCTTCTCACCAGCCCTTGATTTATAATCCTATGAATGGTAAGAGAATGATGGAACTGAATCAGTGCTCTCAAAAAGATCTCTTTCTAAGAAGTAGTTGTAAGCCAATGACAAAAGTTTTAAATCTACCCAAAAGTACAAAGTTCAACCAAATTAGGAAGGAGGTATTATCATATCACCATAAAGAGAAAACAAACCCCAGGAAAGTGAAAGTAGGACCGCTCACCCAACATTTCAAAATTCAAAAGCCTTTCCTTTCTACACCAAGATTTTCAAGTACCATTTTCAGAACACCACAATGACAGCTGATTATAAATGCCTCATAGAGACAAAACAAATCATTGTAAGCTCCTTGAGAACAGGGGCTATCTTTTGCATCTTTTTGTATCCCCAGAGCTTTGCATAAAGCCTGTCACACAGGAGGCACTTAATAAATGTTTACTGATTGAATGATACCACAAAAAGAAAATGCAAGTGGTATATTAACAACCATGCCCTAACAGGGTAGAGAAGATAATCTGGCTAACCAAGCTGAACTGCCTATATTCTGTACTTTTCTCCTTGAAAAAATAAAACAAAACACTATATGCCTGTTGTTTTTATATGATAGTCATTTTTGGATATAGTCCAGGGTCCCACCCTTTAGCACAAGACTCTTTCTTATAACAAAGAAAAAAGTTAAGCAAAACCAACCAATGAAGTGACTGTATCTGAGATTATGGAACCTTCTGCACCTAAATTTCCACTTCTTTGCCAAGAAGAAGAGGTTTATTTGATTATTTTTCTCTTATATGAACACTGTTTATCACAATTATTCAGAGTTTAGTTTCCTTTTAGTGATCATTTAATTTAAGTTGGGGCTGCACTTTAATCTGAGTTAAATGCCCTTTTAAAAAGTAAAAAAAGAATTATAGTCTCTACATCTCTCAGCATAGGGTGAGGCTATGAATATTTATTAAAGAACCCCCAAAATATATTCTCAGACCATTTACATAAAGATGTTAGAGATGAGAAATTAAGCTTATGTGTTGGCAATTGCTGTCTTTTTGATTGCCTTTTTTAGGTGATATTTACATATGATTTTGTGATATTTGTATGTCATTTTGTGATATTTTGCATGATTTTTATAGTTTAGCTGATACTTTAGTGATATTTTACATGATCTGTGATATTTTCATGTTTCAAAAATTCTCTCCTCTGAGATATTATGAAAATTGATGCCCACATGCCTTTAAAGTTGTGTGTTTCACGTCCTGAGGAGGTAGCATGTATTGTAGTGGTTCTATTAAGAAGAAGAATTAACTACAGAAATATCATTAGATTATTTCTGTCTTTTTGTTTTCTTTCCAGGTTCATGTATAAAATGCTCTTGGGATGACCTAGCTTTCCTGGGTCTCAAGCATTCTACAGGCTTGGTTTCCCCTGAATTGCCTTTTGCTGTTTTGTGATGAGACATTTGTAAACTTCCATCTGAAAAAAAAAGTAAACCTGGACTGCCCTTGGTTACCACATCACTCTGCTTAGCAACCAGTCAACCTCTTAATGGATGAGGTGGTTTCTGAGCTCCTATGGCCTTCTCATTAGGGTGACTGTTTTGCATCACAAAATTCTCTAACAATGACAGAGTTAATAACAGATCATTTTCCCATTTTTCAGAGTTCATAGGATTTCAAAGATTTATCACTGAAAAGGAACTTAAATGTTATCTATTCCACTCTTTTCATTTTATAGTTGTAGAAAGTGAGGTGAAAGGCAACGTGATTTGCAGTTAAAGTATATCAGGTGGAAGATACTATAATAATATGCAGTGCATTATTCTGGCCTTTATCTTCCCTTCTAATTTACCTTCACTATTATCAGTCAATGATCTGATTGCAGAGACAGCTAATTCTGAAATGACTCCCACATCAGTAAGTAGTCATTTCCTGCCTATCAAGAGAGAGTCAATTTCACTAGTTGTGATGGTGTCTGGTGCTCACCACAATTAGGACTCTCATCCTGAATGATGTACACATGTGACGCTGAATATTCCATTAACCTTTGGTCTCTTTCATTTCCTGATCCTGAACTATATTTTGCAATGCATGGGCCTGTTTTCTAATGCATTTTTCGTGATCCTCCCCTCTGCACCCACAATGGCAGTGAAATAATGGTATATCAAGTTATACGCTGACTTGCTTTGAAGCATCTCATCAAGCTCTTTATTGAATTTCTCTACTTTTCACCCTATGCTGTTAGTACATAAGTTATAATGACCAAAATTCTTTGGGCCTCAATTTTTTCATCTGTAAAGTGAGGGGATTGGACTAGATGGCCCCTAAGGGTCCCTTCCATTTCTAAATCTAGGGTACTATGATCACCATGGTGGGCTATTTGCTTGTGTTTACCATGAATACTGTCTGATCAGTCATAGTCAGACATACTATACATCTTGACTCCAACATAGTGATGTCATTTTAGTCCTTTTCGAGAATGAAGTGACAACAATGAACCATGAGTACTGTAAGGTGGGATAATCAAGGGTCCTATGAAATACTTCTTGTGGTCTTTGGTCATACAATAGAGCCCTTACATTAGTCTATCCAGAAGAATGCCAGCTCTTCTACTTTATTTATTCGATCCTCCAAAAGGAACCTATAGGAGTTATTCTTCTATGAAGGTTCATTTTTTGGGGGAAGGGAGTTTCCTGGTATCACTATGAAAGTGATTTAATTCCTTTTGCACTCTGCTCCCTTGGTCACTGGACAAAGACTACACGAGGAGTCTCAAGAGTTAAATCCAAACTGTTTGTCAATGGTTTCAGAATGGTGTAATTCTGAACAGTTCCCACCCCCATCTCCTTTTCCACCATTCGATTAATATCACTGCAAAAACAGGTTACACAGGACTAGCAGCTATTATGTATGATTATACTAATCTCCAAGGCCAAAAAAAAAAAATTCACCCTAGATGTTAAGGGATCTTGCTGGTGATGAGGTTTTAACTCAGTCAGGTTGGTCTTCAAATAACAAACACTGTCATAGGGGCATACTGGAAGTATTTCCATTTTTGTAGAACCTGCCAGGGATTACATTCTCCTGGCTCAGTTTTTGAGAAGTGAGGGCTCACCTTCATGTCATGATGAAGAATCAGAGATGGATTTTTATGAAGGCCAACATGAAACTAAAAAATTGGGATCCAGTAAGGCAATACATAAATCCAGAGAACAGACTTGTAATCAAGCATGACAGAGTAGAAACTGAAATTTGAGACATTTCCTGTTCTCTCCATCCAGAATACAAATGAGGGTATTTTTAAGCTCCCAGAAAATGATGACTTTCCACTCTGAACCGGGGGGAACAATCTCTATACAGTTTTCTTTTAAAAATAAATAAATAAATAAAAATTGAAAGCTGTGGTGGGAAAAGCCTCACATTACAGTTCAGCCTGTCACCAGCTAAACATTGGACAGAATCAGGGACACCTGGTTCAAAAAACTAAAATGTGCAAAAGCCCAAGTCTGCAGACACAAAAGGCTCATGCACCAATTTTGGCAGTCACTGCATAGTTTTTCATGCCAAAAAAGAGTTATTGAAATTGGAGCAACTGACAGCCATGGGAGTTTTAACAAACTCCTTGGGCTCATCATTCTATAAATGAGAGCTGGGAGAAAAGTTCAACCAGTTAGATTTGACTTGTATCCACCTAAGGTCCACTGTTCATGTCTGCCCAGGGCCCCAAAGTGCAATTTTGGGACCAAATTGAAATTGCATTCATAGGTTCAGCACGAAATAATAAATCATGCCTGCCCTACCAGTGAACTCAGAAGCAGTCCAGGAGGGGGATTTGTGAGCAGAGCCTTGGGCCAACCAAAGTTTAAAAGACTAGAACCTAAGCTCATCAAATAACACAACTTTCCTCTAAGGATTCCTGCTTTGAACTACTCGAATTCATTTTCTTAACTTTTTAAAAAATATGAATAGAAATGATTTTTATGCTTAACTCAAGCAACCTGATAGATGTTAACATTATAAATGGCCAAACCTATATAGAACTACTCCGAAAGAACCCTCAAAATACATTTTTCCAAGTGGGTCTCAAAGATGGTCTAAGGACATTTCTGGTTAGGAAACATGTGACCATTCCTTTTCTACCCTCACTTTGGTTTACATCTCTAAGTGAGTTTTCATTGCTTAAAGGAATGCCCAATATACTCTCAATCAGCTGATATATTTAATAAGAGTCTACTATAGGCAGAGGTAGCATGGTGGATATAATACTAGGCCTGGAGTCAGTCATTTACCTTCCCGAGTTCAAAACCAGCTTCATACACTTGTTAGTTATGTGACCCTGTGCAAGTTGCATAACCCTGTTTGTCTCAGTTTCCCTATCTGTCAAATCAGTTGGGGAAGGAAATGGCAAACCACTTCAGTATCCCTGCCAAGAAAACCCTAAATGGGGTGATAAAGAGTTGGACATGACTGAACAACAACAACTTTTGGACATAGCACTCTAGTATGCACTAGGAAAGAGACTAACTTTAGATAAGAGAGAGTGCCCGCCTTCATGAAGTTTGTAGTCTAATAGGGCAATTCACTTAACACAAGTAACTAACAGCCAACAAAGTAATGGATAAATGAATAAAGGATGAACAAACAAGGAGCCACATGAAATCTGGGAAAGGGAAGTCCTGACTGGACTGGGGGGAGGGTTCAGATAGAACTTCATGGAGGTGGTGATATGTGGACAGGTCACTAAGACAGACAGCAGCAATGAGAATGGAGAGAAAGGGCTGGCAATGAGAGCCAGTAGAGGTGGAATCAATAGATCTTAAAGAGAGTCTTGACTATTTATACTTCCCTTTGCCTGAGCTTAGAGTGGACTCCAGTAAAATAACTCATCCTCCTGAAGGTGGCCTAGCAAGGCACAAACCTTCTACAGTCTGGGGGGAAAAGGAGGTGACAGAGGAAAGAGGTATAACTGTCAGAATACTGAAGGCATGCTACAAATAAATGGCTCTCAGTAACATTCCAGCCCATGTCACACCCTGGCCCTCAAATACAGAAATCTGGAGAATGCCACTTGAGCGGCTGCTTTCATCCAACAGTCTGCATCTCTTTCACCTAGGGTCAAGAGTGACATTTTCCCTTCTACTGAAACTTGTATAGGGCTGCCCTGTGTATTTACTGCAACCTACATTTACCCAAGATCAGATAACTGGTTGCCATAAGTAACACTAATACTATTATTTGTAGTTAATCTTTGCATTTATATCAATATGAAAAAATGAATAAAGGATTTACTTAGAGCTTATTATGGCATTGTGAAAAGTTCTACACAGTCCCTGCTCTCAAGGAACTCACATTCTAATAGGAGAGACAACATGTACGGAAGGTTTCAGCTGCAAGTCAAGTGGAAAAGTCCCATTGTCCTCAGGGTTCGGTGAAAAAGCAGATGTTGATATATCAATATGTCAAGTATTATCAGAATCCTTATTTTCATTAAAGTATCAGCTCAGGGTTTGCCTGCTATGGGAAACTTAAAAAAAAAATCTCCCTTTTCCTCTGCCGGTTTTTTTCTACCTCTCAGAGAATCACAGAATTTGAGAGTGGAAGGGACTTTAGCTGCCATCTAGTCAAAGTCAAACATGAAGGAATGCCCACTAAAACATAACCAAAAAGTGGGTTCCATCCTCATCCTCACCATCATCAACGATAAGCACTTATTACTGCATCCTATGGATCAGGTTCTGTGTTCAACTTAAGGTAGAAATTCTTTCTCATTTCATCCGTGCATCCCTCCAGTGCCTAGCAGGTAGTAGAGATTTAATAAATGGATGTTCAGTTAAATGGAATTTTTCCTGCCAATACTCCAATAAGATCCTGGGACAGGCCACAAAATAGAAAACAGGAGTTCTGAGATTTTAGAAGAGAATTCCCCAGGATTAAACAGTGAACAAAACTGACAGAGCTGGGAAACCACTGCACTGTAGTGCATGCCATAGAACACCATGTTTCTTTTCCCTAGGTATGGGGACACTGTGGACTAGGATATTGATGGTGCTGGGAAAGGGTGAGTTAATCCTCCTTCTCTACCCTAACTCCTACAACACTAGTGAGTGTACTATAAGCAAGGAAGTAGTGGTATAGACCTGGGACAATTTGGTTTAACTTTGCCCCCAAGTGAATTAACCTAGGACCCAACCGTGGGCCCTCTGGGCAAAGTGAAAATAAAACTGTTTTTCAGGACTTTGGTGAGTAGCACATGAGACCCAGGGGCCACTCCTTGTACACTAGTTTTTAGTTTCTGCCAGTAGTTTTTATTTTTTATTTTCCTAAACTGCTTTTTCTGGGGGGAATGGAGGAGAGCAATCAGATTAAATAACCTGCCCAGGATCACTCAGCTAGTAAACGTCTGAGGCTGGAATTGAACTCTGGTCCTCCTGACTCCAGGGCCAGTGCTCTATCCACTACACCACCTAGCTACCCCCCAAATGGCTTCTTAATTGCCTTGAGAACTTCTTCTGAAAGTATTAGAATAAGATTTTAGTAAAAGGTCAAGCTATTGGAATCTTCAGGCTCCACATGGTCCATCATATCAGATGCAGAATATCGACCCAGATAGTCACAAAGAAAACTACCTTCATCAAGGTCTTCTCTATAAACATGTTCTATGGTCTCAGATCTCCAGGGAGTTCATGCAATGCCAAGTTTCTGTGGTAATATGTACCCACCTAGTTTTTCCCATAAAGACTGTTTGCAATCATACTTCCCCCTCTAGGTCAACCCACCATACTAGGAGCCCCTCCTTCTCTGCTTAACAGCTAACATTAACAACAACAGTAGTAATAACTAATAATGATTTAGTGCAAAACACTTTGCCATTATCTCATTTTATCCTCACAACAAATCTGGCAGGTAGGTGCTCTTATGATCCCCGTTTTACATCTGAGGAAACTGAGGCAGGCAATGGTTAAGTGACTTGCCTAGGGTCACACAGCAAGTAAGTGTCTAGGTTGGATCTGAACTCAGGTCTTTAGGACTCCATGTGCAGCGCTCTATCCACTGTACCATATAGCTGTCCATTCACACAGTTCATGTCATATGATATTGAATATTGAAATCTGGTCTTGGGAATCAGAAAAACCTAGATTCAAATTCTACTTCAAATACCTAACTAGCGGCATCACCCTGGGCAAGTCACTTAGCCTCAGTTTTCTCGTCTTTGAAATGAACTAATGAAAGCAAATGTTGTCATGAAGATCCAATGAGAATGCATGTACTGTTTTTCAACTTTAAATCACTCTATATAATTATTGTCTCTTCCACCACTGCTGCTACTGCTAATTTCTCTGACCAAAGTCAGGTCAGATGTGTCTTTCTGCAGAGAAATTCATCATGGAAAAGGGAAGGGAATTCTGTGCAAAGAGATAAAATATGACAGGGCTGGGAAAGACTGCTCTGGCCTGGGTCTTCCTAAAGATCTTCGCTAAAAATGAACTAAACCAAATATAAAGCAAACCTTCAAACTAGGTTTGGTTTATTTTCCCATAACACTGCATTCATTAGCTTTTGCAAAGCCCTGACTAATTAAAAAAAAAGCAAACAAACCATGAACTGCAAATGACCAAATATTAGGATGATCAAGTCTTCGAGTAGATCTTCAGAGTCCCTACAGTGAGACCCACTGTCCTTCATGCAGAGAGAGCTACTTACGGCTGCATGTTGCTATTCAGAAATTTCACATCAAGAACCTGAATGAAAACCAAAGCTCCAGATTCTCCACCAAATAAAAGGTAATGACGACATTTTCTGAGAGTCAGAAACAGCTCTGCTGGCTTCCTAGCTGGCAGCACATCTCAGACCACTCATCCTACCCTGTTCCTTTCAGGGAGGAAAAACCATCAGCTCAGCTGCCTGTAACCTCCAGAAAAAAAAAAATACTGGTAAATGGCAGTTACTGGAAATGAAATCGCTGGTGTGAAAAGTAAAAATAACCTGTGAGCTTTAGCCCAGTGCCAAGACACATGGTGGGTATTTTTTAAAAATAAATGATGGTTAACTAACTGGAGAAAGAAGAATGAAAAGTTTGATGAGATGGTAACTCAGACACTGGGGGTTCCTTTAGTAGAACCAGGTGACAGATAAGTGCTTGAACAAGACTTCGCAATCACCATTTCACCATCTTCACACCCTGTCTCCTACCCTGAAAGATATTCTCAAAATGGAAATATCAGAGCAGAAAATTGGTATAAAAAAAGAGAAATTACAAAGCTGTTTAATCTCACTGGCATCATAGGCTTTTGTACCACACAGAACCATTCTCCCACAGGGCACGGAAGAGATTAGGGTATAATCAAGT
Organism: Notamacropus eugenii; assembly: GCF_028372415.1. Taxonomy (NCBI): domain Eukaryota; kingdom Metazoa; phylum Chordata; class Mammalia; order Diprotodontia; family Macropodidae; genus Notamacropus; species Notamacropus eugenii. The sequence continues at coordinate 300,016,742 of NC_092873.1, forward strand.
TCTTAACAAGTATCTTACACTGCTCAATACCACAGAGAGATTATAAAACAACCATCAAAGCTCCCTAACGATCAAGTCACATTACTTCTCTGTCTCTCTCTGTCTCTCTGTCCTCTCTGTCCTCTCTCTCTTCTCTTCCTCCCTCTCTCCCTCCCTCTCCTCTCCTCTCTCTCCTCTCTCTCTCTCTCTCTCTCTCTCTCTCTCTCTCTCTCTCTTTCTCTCTCTTTCTCTCTCTCCCCCTCTGCATAGGAAACCGTGACTCTATCAAATTGTTTTAGGCTACCTACATCATGTTTAACATGGCAGCACCAACACTGCTATCCTGGTCTGCATCCCCTTCTGAACTTCCTTCCGTTCTTTTCCATATATTTTATCTATTTATCTATCTGTCTGTCTGTCTGTCTATCTATGTCTGTCTATGTTTCTATCATCTGATCATCAACATCATCATGTATTTTTCTTTTCTGTATATTTTTTAAAATGTTCCATTGATAATGTTTTCCTTCTTTGCTTTTCCCCAACCCATCATTATCAGTGCCCTTTTTCCAGCTCCATTCTCCCCTCAAATAAAAGTCCTCCCTTGTACCAAGAAAGCAGAGTCAAAACTATGTGTCCTATTGGCTATGTCTCACATATATTGTTCAACACCTTTCCACCAATGGCATGAGCATGTGGTGGGGAGAGACACACTTCATCAGCATCAGGCTTCTGGAGCCTGACTCATCACTGCAGCCATCAAAGCTGAAGTCTTTTGCAATGTTGTTGATGTAGTTAAACTGCGCTCCAGCTTTTGTTCACTATCATAAACTTTCTGATAATTAAAAAAAACTTTTGGCTTCTGAAAACCTGTTGTAGCAATAGTAACCAGACTAGAAGGGAGATGGTAGAACAAGTTGCAAGTTGCTTCACATGCTGAGGACACTGGGAAGAATTCTAGGGGAAGTCCATCCCCAGGGAAGCCTGGTGAGAAAGTATTAAAAAGGGTCAGATTTGGAGTCTGAAAGCAGAAATGGATGTCCTTCCAGGAAAGCTACTAGGCAGTTCTTTTAAAAAAATGTTTTTATTGATGTTTTCTGATTCTGACATCATAGTTATCCTATGTATCCTTCCCTCTACTAGGTAGTTTAAAATAGCTGGGGACAAGGACTCAGGGATCCTTCAGAGGAAAATAAAATTGTTATGGCTGGTATTTAATATTAGTCCTCTTTGCGAGAGGGGGAGAAAAAGAAAGATATTATTGTCAGCAGTAATGTGGTTCTCTTTCTTCTTCCTCCTCCTCTTCTTCCTCCCCCTCCCTCCCTCCCCTCAGAAACCTTCGATTTCTAACACATACATCAATACTCTGATCATTATCTTTAGGAAGGCCTGGTTCTTAATTGCCTAAGTTGTAATCGAAAGTTAAGGTAAAAACATTTAACCTCCAAAAGTGAATGAGCAGCTGGATAACACTGACCCCCAACCATCTACCCCTAACCCCAAGACAACAGAAACAGAACAAGGCTCCCAATTAAGTCAATTCAGTTCATTCAACAAAATACTCCCTGAGGTGTCACTATATATAAGCCCTAGTGGTGACTCGTCAGGAGCAGTAAGCCTAATTCTTTACTTTGGGTGCTACTGATGCTACAACAGGCAAGGTGAATAGACAAAGGGTGATGGGTAGTATCACATAAGTAATGATAGAAAGCATATGTGAACTGCACTTTACACTACACAATATAGATGATTAGGTGGCACCATAACGCACAGAGAAAGAGAGCTAGACCTGGAATCAGAAAGATGAGTTCAAATGCGACCCTGGGCAAGTCACTTCACCCTGTTTGCCTAGTTTCCTCATCTGTAAAATGGGGCGAGCATCTAACCCCCCTATCAGGGTTGTTGTGAAGCTCAAAGGAGATAATATTTCTAAAGTGCTCTGCAAACTTTAAAGTCCTACATAAATGCTAGCTCATGGCAATTACTGTTATGGAAAGAAATGAAATAGCACCTGCCCGACGTCAGCAGGATTCATTCTGTTGTCCCCAAACCTTGACCTTCTTCCAAACTTCCCAGTTTCTTCTGAGGGCACCATACTCTTTCGAGCTTTTCAGGTCTACAAACTCACCAGGATTCTCAGAACTCTTTGCTCTCCCTCACTCTATACACCCAATAAAGTTGCCAAATACATCTTTTCCAAGATGGCTTACCTCCATCTTGCTCCCCTCTACTTAAGTCACTTAATTCAGGCCCTTATCCCTTCTTTCCTGTTTTAATCCAATGGTCTTCTAATTGGTCTCCTTGTCTAAGTCCCACAACAGAATGTAAGTTCCTTAAGGTCAAGGACTATTCCATATTTGATGGTATTCCTAGAACCCAGAATAGTGCCTAGAATACAGCTTAACAAATGCTTGCTGATTGATAAACCGATTCTCTGAAATCCTACAAAAACTTACTGTTCATACAATGCATTTGGACAACTTGATGATATCTCATCATTATCTGACTCATAAATGTTAAATGTGTATATGACTTATTTCATGAACAAGACAATAAGCTGTTAGATGCCAGGGACCATGTCCCTAATATATTCTCTTGTGTCATAGTGCTCAGTAAATGGTGAGTGCTTGATCAGTATCGACTGAAAAATATAATTTGAACTATCTCCCAATAGTTGAGAACAGGTCAACATCTTAAGTTTGAGGTATAGAAATGTACCCTATAGTAATGAGTTGAGTAAGTAAGAGATGAAAGGGTTTCAGACACAGGCCACAAACTGGCTTTTCAGCCACTCAATGTCAATTGCTGAAGGTCATATATCAATCAATACCTTCATCAGAAACATTCCTGGTGCCACCACCAATGCCCTTCTGGTCTCATCACATCTATGGCACATTATACTTACCTGTCCATTGAGGAGGACAGCGACAGTTGTAAGTATTGACCCCATCTACACAAACTCCACCATTTTGACAATTGTGGTTTGGACAGTCATCAATATTCTTCTCACAAGTATTCCCTTCAAAACCTGATATAAGAGGAACAATACCAAAAAAGGTTAATCATTCACGCAGGGAAATGGTGATCTGCCAAAGGTTCTGATCCAAAGTTGATCAGCCAGCAGGTTCTGCTCAATTTCCTCAACTGTAAAATAAGGGGTCTCTTGCAGCTCTCAGTCTATGCTCAGACCAAGAACCATCAACCAGAAACCTCTCACCCATGCTCATTCTTCTATATGGCAAATATTACATACTGTGTATGTATAATTCCCTCACTGCAGTCCCTCACCTCCACAGGTTTCAAAGCTCCATTGGAACACCTATTGATTCCCATTTTACTTGCACAGGATAAAATCCTGAATGTGAACTTTTCCAGGTACTAGGATTTCACTTGTAATATTTTAAAAACACATATCCACTAATTTTTTTCCTTCACGTCAGTCACTGGAATTGGGGAAAGAGAAGGAAGAAAAGCAGGTAAGATAACAGAGCTGTCATAATTAAATTCTTTTTTATTAGAATCCACTCAAGAAGGGTTTCATTATGTCCATTAAATGTACCAATATTCTAAATTCATTTTCCTTTTTCTCCCCCTAAATGACTCCTTCCTCTCCTCTCTATTTTGCTCTTTGCTTTAGCAGAGCAGATCATGCCCACCCTCCTCTTAACAGCTACACTATCCACTGATTGCTTCTGGTGGTCCCACTGTGGTTCCCTTTGGGGGTATGCTCCTCTTCCACCTATTTCTGGAACTAAGATTTGGGTCCCTCCTTGACTGATATAATCCAAAACCAACAAGCTTCAAGATCAATGGCTCACTAACTTTTAAGACAAAATCCACCGGGGGTCAGTCATGATATTTAGCCTCCCAAATCACTGCTTGTACTTTCATTCTTTATCTCTATTACAAGGGGCAGCTAGGTGGTGCAGTGGATAGAGCACCAGTGCAGGAGTCAGGAGGACTTGAGTTCAAATCTCACCTCAGACATTTGACACTCACTAGCTGTGTGACCTTGGGCAAGTCATCTAACCCCAATTTCCTCATCCTGGGTCATCTCCAGTCATCCTGATGAATATCTGGTCACTGAATTCAGATGGCTCTGGAGGAGAAGTGAGGCTGGTGACCTGTACAGCTCTCCCTCACTCAAAACAAAGTCAAGTGCAAGTCATGTCATCATTTTTCTGATGGCATGGTCTTCTTCAGCAATGAAGGACGAACACACACACACACACACACACACACACACACACACACACACACACACACTCATCTCCATTACAAGCTATGAGTTCTATGCCTATGCTACTCCACCCTAGGCCCAGCAAGCTTGTCTTTTTTTTTCAACAGCAACCACACAAAATAACACTTGCCAGATAATTTGGGTGGAGACGAAAAGAAATCACTCTCTGTGAAACTAAGGATTTAAATGAAACTGGAAATAATGACTCAACAGAATGATGTTCCTCTAGGAACACCATAATGATGTACTAAGTATGACCAAGGCTACTAGATTATTTTGGGGGTCCCATTTTTAAAAAAATGATCTCATACATAATTGAATGGAATGCTTGATCACATTTAGTCTATTCAAGGACAGGAATGCTATAAAAAGGGGACGATAATCCTTTAGACAACTGAAAAGTCTCTTGTGTTATTCCACATTTAATGGGAATCATTAGAGACATGGGTCTATTAACCTACCAGCAGCAGGGCATTGAGTTTTGTGGCATTTTTCCAGAAAGGGCAATGGGTTTACCCAGCCCTGGGATTTATACTGAGCTACTGCCTAGTTAGTAATACACAGAGCTAACCAACTGCTACAAGGCTGTTGTCTGGCCAACAGTGAGAAGCAAGATAATAAATCTTGATAGGAAATCAAACTTGTGACTTTAATCTAACAATAAAAATAACAACACTAACAACTAACCTATAGAGGAAAAGCCTTAGGATTTATAAAGCCTTTTCACACAAGTACTATAAACCAGTACTGGATGTAAGAGTTAGATAGAATCTGGGTTCAAATCCTAACTTTATCATTTACTAACTATATGACAACAAGCAATTCAGTTGACCTCTGTGAGCCTCAGTTTGTTCATCTGTAAAACAAGGGAGTTGAGCTAGATTAGATGGCTGCTCAGGTCCTTTCCAGCTCAATTATTCCAGGCCACTAGAAAAATCTCTTACTTCACTATATTATAGTTGCCTTAACAAACTGAAAAATTTATAAACCACAGCAACACTCAATACAACCACTCCTACATTTAGGAGTAGGAGGCTCAATCCTACATTTAAAAGGTCTTTTAAAAGGTCTTATCTATACAAACATTTCCTAGAATCATAGAATTTTAGATCTGGAAGCACTCAGCAATCACTCAGCTTTACTCCTACTTTTTTTTCTTTTGGTCCAAATCTGTGACTTCATTTGATGTGGGGAACTCCTTGGTATGGAAAGTCCCTCCACTCTTACAGACTCTGTCATCTCACCTGTAATTTGGAGTCTTAGAGAGTTGCCTGGGGCGTTAGTATGTGTCAGAAGAAGGATCAGAACTCAAGACTAAGTGGCTTTGAAGCCTGCCCTCCCATCCACTAGGGTCATGTCGCTTCCTCTTTCTACATTTTACAGATGACAAGTTTCTAGATGGGGAGGTTAAAGGGGCTAAGGAACAGCTGGGTGTGTCAGGTTCATTGGGAGGATCACATTGGCACAGTAGCAGGGTCATATTAACTCAAGCCAAATGAAGTCCTTAAAAGGATAAGTAAGAAGAAATAATTTGAGACGTATGGTTCAAAATTCTACTATCATACTAATGTGGGCAGATTTGCTAAATGATGACAGCAGAGGGAAGTAAGAAGGGTGTAGGGAAGAAAGAGATAGAAAACTCTTCTGTACCTATAATTCCAGAAATTAGTACATCCCTTTTAGAAGCCAACTCACCTTCATTCTTGAGTTTGGTGGGTGTGTACCTGTGGAATGAGCTGGTAGAATAAAAGAGAGATTACCCAGTTGGGGTTCTCTAAAGGGTCTCTTATTGACAAAGGTGACAGAACTGCAAAGGTTTTGAGTGAAAGGCCTCAAGGAATAAGCAAATTTATAGTAAAAAAACTAGAGAACTGGTACAAAAGTAACTGTTGCCTAGATTACAGGATCGTAGGATTTAGCCTAATGGTTCATGCTTGCTACTACTGTTTTTCTTCTTAGCTAGCTCTCATCATATATTTATCTACTGGGTCTACTTTTCCAAAAATTTACAAGAGAACAATGGATGACAAAATAATCCTGAGTATAGTTGGAAGTGTATTTTCTCCCAAACTTTCAATTCCTTAGACAGGATTTTGAGGAACATCAGGTAAGAAGGTCTTGCCTTCCAGTTCCAAGGAGCATCCTCAAATATACTGTGATCTCCCTCCCCATCATGGAATCTTGCCCCAAAGCTGGAGTGGTTTATCAAAGCAGGGTGCCATGGCCACAGAGGCATTCACCTTGGAGGATGTCAAAATTCAGATAATGCCAAAAAAACAAAACCAAATAATGCTTAATCCTAGCAGTAACAGAGCAGTCACTAAACCCACAAAATGTGCTCAGTTCTTATTTTAATGACCAAAGGATAATCAATAATCATCAGTGTGCTAGGTGCAAAGATAGTGGTTATCAGGGAAAAGGGGGAAGGTCCACCCCTTAGGTTCCTATTTAGAAGAACACATGAAAGAGAAGAGGAATGAAGAGGTGTGGCAAAAGGAGGGGAAAAATGTACTCAAGGCTACCCAATTCAACTGTCAACTCTCAAGAGACAGCCAATAGATTTAAAAACAGCCCAAGATTTTGTGATGACTTGTGCTGCTTCATTGAAATACACACCTACACACAAAACCACCCTTACCCAGTTTTCTCTCCAACTGGCCCTGACCCAATAATATTGGGAGTTGATGATTTGATAATTTTTGCTAGTGTTCTATTGTGTTCTTATGATAAACCTTCACTGGCTGGGTGCCACTCCTCAGTACACACACATTCAGGTTTCTGTTAAGGAGTTTATATAATGCTAACTCATGAAAGGTCTGAAATGTTCACAGCTGCTTTCACCTGCTGGAGTAGATTCCACTTTTCTGCCCCTTAAGGACCTTCTTATTCCCCCTAGTCTTAGAGTCTTCAAAGGCTACATTTTATGCTAAAGAAACTCCAAATTTTTATAAATATGTTTGATGTCTCTTCCCTCCCAGGAAATATTTCTCTAATGAAGTCAACACAGTATATGGGTTCTGGATTCTGAGCCAGAGGACCCAGATCTAAATCCCACAGCTAATACTTACTGCTTATGTGACGTTGACCTGAAGTCAAGTCAATTAACCCCTGTGGATCTCAGTTTTCTCATCTGTAAAATGAAGGGATTAGACAAAAAGAGATCCAAGATCTGTTCTAGCTCTTAAGAACTATGAGCTAAGTGACCATGGATACCTTTATTCTTTGCCGGAAAAGTTGCAGGAGGAAAGCATTATCAATTCAGTGATAATTGGTTTGTGTATTCATGTCATTAGACCAGAAGATCATAGACCTGATGCTAGAAAAGACCTTCAAATCAATCAACAAGCATGTATTAAATAGTTGCTACATGCTAGCCACCGAGCTAGGAAGCTACTTCACTGAAAACCCTCAATTCACAGGTAAGAAGACCCAGAAAGGGAAAGTGAACCTGCCCAAGGTCATGTGGATGGTCCATGGCAGAGCTGGGATTCCACCTCAGGTCCAGGGTCTTTCCATTTCACATAGGAAGAAATTAAGTGGACAATCCACACAGGTCTGTGGAGTAGGTCACTAACCAAGTAGCTGTCAGTTTCATGCTCACTAGCTGAACAAGTCACTTTATCTACTGATGACTCAGTTTCCCCATTTTAAATGTGATAATAACACTTAAAGAAGAGTACTTATGGATACTTAACATGTCTCTTTTTAAAAGCCAACTCAAGTCTACTTCTTTGGGGGAAGAAATGGTGCTGAATAATAGGGGCCTTCTCCAAGCATTTCACCATTCCGCCTTCCCTGACTAAGAATTATTTTCTAACCCCACCCATACATTCCTAGACATATGAACTGTGAGTCCCAAAGTCTTAAATTGTGCAAAAAATATAATTATTCATGGGTTTCCGGCATCATATTTTGGTTTGCAGTAGAGGGCAACATCCTGGTTTAAGTCACAGGCTCCTGCAAGATGGGGACCAGGTGGATTTAACTATTTTCCCCGTTTTTTATTTTTAACTACAGTGCCTAGCTAGTATCATAAGGCAATAGTTGATCTATATGTACTCAAGGATAGTTTCTCTGATAATAGCCAAATACAGCACCAGGCCTGGAGTCAGGAAGGCCTGAGTTCAAATCTGACCTCAGTTGCTTACTAGCTGTGTGACCCTGGGCAAATCACTTACCTCTGTTTGCCTCAGTTTCCTCACCTATAAAATGAGCTGGAGAAGGAAATGGCAAACCCCTCCAGTATCTCTGCCAAAAAAACCCCAAACGGGGCCACAAATTTGCCTTTTCCCTCAATAGGTTAAAAGGACTTGACATTTCACTGAAACTCAAAACACCCCAGAGAAGTAGTTCAGATGTGTCACTTCTCTAACTCCCTACTTCTCTTACTTCACCAATGAGGATAAATGACTTGCTTGAGATGGTAAACAGAGAGCCAGGAAGAGAATTTTGGTCTCCTTATTACTTGACCTAGTATGATATAGTGAACCCTTGGAATCAGATGACCTCGGTTTGAGACCTAGCAATTATAGATGCTACAGTGATAGCAGCTAGCATCTTTATAGGATCCATGTGCCATGGACTGTGCTTAGCACTTTACAAATAATATCTCATTTGATCTGCAGGTTTTACACACTTTATAGTTGAAGAAACTGAGGCAAACAGAGGTTAAGAGTCTTGCTTAAGGTCATAAGGCTAATAAGTGTCTGAACTCAGGCCACAGCCCTCTCTGATGCTCCCCCTGCTTCTAACCTACAGGAGTAAGTCAACATCTAAGAGCCTCAGATTTGCTATTTATAAAACAAGACTGAAAGTACTTGCACTACCAACCTTGTAGGGTGGTCATGAGGAGCAACTGGAATATAGTAATTAAAACAAGGCATTATATATGTGTTGTTGTTATTATTATTATGAATAGGCCAGGCATCTTATCTCTTGCTGAACACCGAGTGATTTCCTTTTTTTTCTGGAGAATGTATTATTCTGGTTTGATAGATCCCTTCCTGTACACACTCTCAGAATTCCCTAAGGTCCTTATCCTCACTGATGGATAACAATGCAGAGAATTTCAGTGAATAATCACTCTCTCCTAGCTAAAAAAACTTCCTTTATTGACTTCTCTGACTTCCTGGCATTGTCTCACTGCCAAGTCAAGCCCCTGGCTCTAGGCAACTGTTAAAAGGCATTTTCTACAAAGTGAAAGAGCTTTTCTTCCCCCTCCCTCGTGAAGGTTTATACAACATCACATTTAAACTCAATCATTAGGCCCTTTGGACTTCTGATATATCCAAATGCCAGAACATATAGAAAAGCAAAATGTTCACATTCAGATTATTTCCTTAACCCTTAAAATACTAACAAAAGAAAGGTGTGAAGACTAATGATTTCCTTGAAATGATCCTTTCTGTAAGCATGATGTTCACTGAAAGACTGTGGGATCGTGGAAAGAGGGCAGGACCCATGAAACTGGGGTTCAGATACAGCCTCAGGTACTGACAGGCTGGCACATGTAGGTGCTTAATAAAACCTTGTTGACTGAATGATTAATAAGTCATAAGATCGTGTGACCATGGAGTCAAGTCACTCAATCTTCTAAAGCCGCCATTTTATTATCTGTAGAACACGATAGCCCTTCTGGAAGGCTTATTGTGAGGAAATAACTTTGCATACCTTAAGACGCTTTATTAATGTGTATTCATAATTTAGAGATATAAAGGACCTCAAATCTCAGCCCCTATTTAAAAAAAAAAAAAAGGAAACTGTGATGCAGAGAAGTTAAGTGACTTGCCCACCAGGGTCACAAAGTCTAAGTCAGGATCTGAACCCAGATCTTCTTGACTCCAAGTCCAGTGACAATCTACTAAGCCACAATGTCTACTTTTATGATTTACAGTAATGTCATTATCAATAGTGTGTTGTTGTTCAGTTGTTTTTCATTTTCAGTGTCTGACTCTTTGTGACCCCATTTGGGGTCTTCTTGGAAAAGATACTGGAGTAGTTTGCCATTCCCTCCTCCAGCTCATTTTACAGATGAGGAAACTGAGGCAGACAGGGTTAAGTGACTTGCCCAGGGTAATACAGTTAGGAAAAATTTTCGAAGGCTAGATTTGAACTCAGGAAAATGAGTCTTCTTGACTCCAGGTCCAGTGTGCCACCCAGCTGTCCCTATTAATGATGTACTAGCACACACTAACGAGTCACATTTATTCAGAGGCCAATGTGAATACATTCCCTGCCTTTTGAATGTAAGAAAATTGAGAATAAAAACAGATTAAGCTCTAAAATAGCATATAATTATTAGGAAGGTTTTTAGATGAATATAAATCCATAATCATTCAACCCAAATTGAAAAATATTTTCAAAACCTGTGGCTTTCAAATGGAAAAACCTTTCTTCCTTCCCATTCACTTCTGAGAGTAAAGGGTATTCATAGAATTTAAGTGTTTCCAACTCCCTCTGGAAAGCAGGGGAGAGAACTTTTTTTTTTTAGGCAGTTCTGCTTACTTCACAGATTTTCCTCCCCTGCAGTTTTCTTTCTTTTGTTTTTTTTTGTATTACTAAGACACTTGTATAAAAACAGGATTGTTGTTGCTTAGCAATTCATCTGTTCCAGCTGCTTATTCTCCAGCTCCAGTTAAAATCCTCAGTTTCTGACATTCTAATTATTCAAACAAGATTCTTCAAAGTTTATTTCTTCCTCATTTCCAAAGGTACATTAAGACCCCTGACTTCTTTACATACCTAATTGTATACCCTGTATACCTAATTGCAACTTCTTAAATGTTAGGAGTGGGTAGGGGTATGTGTATAGAAATGTATAGTGGGATTCTGTCAATAAACAGATGTGTCTAATATTCAATGCTGTCTTCAGATATATCCTTTACTCTTTTCCCATGCCTGCCCCTTTCCCAGAACTCTATTCCCCAACTTTCTCTTTAAAACATGCAATAAAAAATTTCCTAGTCACCCATCACCATAAATACTGACATGGTAAATTATCTTATGTTGATTTATCCACCATAAAGTGTCCATAAAAATGCTTTCCTCACCCCCCCCCCCACTGTAACATCATTAATCATAATCTTTATACTTCCCCTTTTCCATGACAGGGAGCCTCCTTCCCTGATATGGGCTGAGCCCCACCCAATCCCACCCTCAGTTGATATCTCTCCAGACCCAGGGGGCTCTAACAGCTCCTTACCTGGCAGGCAGTTGCATTCGAAGGTAAAGTCACCAGTCTGCCGGCAGGTCCCTCCATTCACACATGGTGAGGGTGCACATGGCACATAGGGACTATCACAGTGCTGCCCAGTGAAACCCTGTGGGCATTGGCACTGGTAAGAACCTGGCAGGTTGAGACATGTGCCACCATGTTGGCAGCGCCCGGGTGTTTCACATTCATTCAGGTCAGTGTCACATCTCTGTCCTGTGTAGCCCGCTGGGCAGCTACAGGAGAACTGGTTGGCTATTGTGGAACAAGTGCTCCCGTTTGCACACGGCTGAGACAAGCAGGCGTCTATCCACTGGCAATGCTTTCCTGTGGGAAGGATAGTCACACTTAGCAACCTGACAAAAATAGGGTTCTTCCAGGCTACCATTCCCCAACTCTATTCTCAATACCAAACACACCTTGTTAGCTGACAAAGGGATGCACCAAATTCTTCAACCAGCAGATATCAAAAGCACCTTTGGAAACCCAGTCTAAGACTAAGCATCCTTCAAATGCCTCCTTGCACACAAGTGTTCCAAAGTACTAAGGCAATCTCAGCAGAATGATCAGAATTCACCAACAAAGACCATGGAGCTCTGAGACAAGGGGGGTAGTTACTATTGTAGGTTAACTTAGTAGGAGCCCCAATAGTTACAGCATCAGGGGAGGGCATGGACTAATTAAATAATAATTTTGTTCTTCAAATTTCAAAGATCTAGGATTTCACCAATACTGACACTGTTCCCTGCTGATGAAGCCCACAAACCTACTAAGCCTCAATAGAGAGTCTTCATGAGTTGCAAAAATAAAATCACTCCCTGATGGCCATGATGGGGTCCTTTAACCTTCTCCTGATAGGGATGTTTGCACTTGTCACTAGGTCTAAATTCAGAGTCTTTTCCAACATGGTGGGACCTTTCAGAGCTTGGCCTTTTCTATTCCAGCAGCTTTATAACTCCCCATGTACTCTGCAATCCAGTGACACTTGCCTCCCTACTCCCTACTCCTCCCATAAGACAAGCCATCTCCCAATGCCAGGCATCTCCTTTCGCTGTCCTTTGGCTTCATTCAAGATTCCACCACCTACAGGAAGTCTTTCTGGAGCTCCCTGAATGCTAGCACCTTTCTTCTGTCAATCATCTCTAATTTATCATATGATATAGTTGTTTCCCTATTGTCTCCTCACTAAATTGGGAATTCCTTAAGAGCAGGGACAGGTTTTTGGCTTTCTTTATAGCCTCTATTCAGCACATATGTCTGTGCCCAAGTACACAGTACGTGCTTAAAAAATGCTTGTTAATTGACTGACTAAATGCTAGGGTCACTTCCTCAGCATGAGGAGTTTGTGGTGGACATTTGTTAAGCCCTTAATAATTTCTTTCTCACTCTTTCTCTCTTCTCTCTCTCTCTTTGTCTTTCTCATTCTCGCTCTCTATCTCTGTCTTTGATTGTGTCTCTCATTGTCTCTCTCATTCTTACTCTCATTCTTTCTTTCTTTTTTCTCTCTCACTCTCTCTGTCTCTGTCTCTCTGTTTCTCTGCCCTCTCTTTAATTCCCCATGGTAACCCTGTAAAATCAGCAGGGTAGTCACTATTATTTTATACACAGGGAAATGGGGACTCAGAGAGATTACAAGGCTTACAGAAGGTCACACAGCTAATCAGTGACCAAAATCCAGTTCCCCTGCTTTTAAGTCCAATGCTCTTTGCACATCACCATACTGCTCTCGCAATGATGACGTTTGCTGAGGTGTGTGGCAATACGCGTACTCTTTAGATACTTCCTTTTATTAGGAAGGAAAGAAGAAGTAGTGAGCTCTTCTTAAAAACAAACACTCTCTGAGAAACAGCTTTATCTAGAAAGGTTTGCCCAAACCCTAATCACAACTTCATCTACAAGTCTGGCTGAGGGACATGGATAATTTTGGCTCACTTGCCCAAAGTGAGAAGGAAAAGGAAAATCCAGAGCTGTGCCAGAAGAAAGGCAATGATCTAGGCTCCCACACTCCCGTCCTGCCTTCCTTATATATACACCTCTTCTTTTCTAGTGGTAAGAACAATGAATTGTCCTTTAGTGACTGAGCTAAGGTAGAGAGAAGAATGAGGGACAGCTGTGCTCCTGGTCTTGGGATGATGAATTCTCTGTATTTCAATTTCTGAAGGGCAAATCATTCAGACACATCACATTCCTGCCAGGTTCCTCAGCCATTCCTTCATCATTTCTCTCTCTTAAAAGGCCAGAGTGGAAGCAGGTATGTATCTTTGGCACAGGTGGAAGAAAATATCCCATAGACCACCTATTCTAAGGGAAGTCTTTAAGAATAGACATCAAGAACCATCAAAGACAAGGGATAGCCTCCCATCAAGAGTGAAGGAGGCACTGACCTGAGTCCCAATCCCTACCTGTACGGCCCAGTGGGCAGATGCATTCATAGGTGTCTCGGCTACGCATTTGACAAGTGCCTCCATGCTGGCAGGGACGGGAGACAAAGCACAGGTGGGAGGTGGAGTACTGGCAGTCCTCACCCGTGAAGCCTGGTGCACAGCGGCACGTGGCTTTCCCCTGCATGGCCAGAGCCACACAGGTCCCTCCATTCTGGCATTTGGTCCTGTCACAGGGATCCAGCTGCTGGCAATACTCCCCCAGGAAGCCTGCTGGACACCTATGCAAAGGAAAGAGTTGTCCATAAAAACATGACACTACAAGAAACCTTTTTATTTGACAATCCTTGGCTCAAGCAATTTCATACATCAATTTCCCTTCAATTTCATTCCTGTAACAAAGACCACAGTCCAGGCTTTGGCAAAGAACACAAAGTTTAAATGAAACAGATGAAAACATCAATGTAGGGAAATTTCAGCATTGGGGCTCACACATATCAGAGGACTGGAAGGGACTGGTTCATGACTGAAGAATGTCCTCATAAGTCATCTAGTCCAATGACCTCATTTTACAGATGAGGAAACTGAGGCCTAAAGGATTTAAGTAACTTGTTCAATATCACAGAGGTAAGAAGCAGCAAAGCTCGGATTCTAATCCAATTTCTCTAACTGCAAATCCAACGTTCTTTCCCCTAAGTCACAATGCTTCAGGTGTTTAAGCATTAAGGTGTTAATATCTTCTGTTTCATGTCTCAGGGAAGAGAAGAGGAACAATCCCTAGACTTAGAATGGGCTTGAGGCCTGGCTGTCACCTAAAACTCAGCAGATCTAAAATTAGATTCATCGTCTTCTACTCTCAAAATGGTCTACCACCCAATTCCTTCTCATTGTCCCAATCATCCAGGCTCCAAACTTCAAAGTCATCTTTGACTTTCTTCTCCTACCCCTACCAACGTCCTCCATACAATATTGTCCACTGAGTCCTATCAAGTGTTCCTTTTCTAGGTGTCCCTCATCCCCTCCAGTTGTAAGTAGGACTCTTAACTGTGCCAGGGTGAGCCAGGGTTCTTCAAAGGTTTACTAGCCAAGTATAAGAACGAGTAGACCCTACCAAGCTGGAAGATAAGCTCTTTGAGAGCAGGAACTGTTCCATTTCTGTCTTGGTATGCCTGGGAACTAGCCCAGTGCCTGCCTGATATACAGTAGGTGTTAAATAAATGATTGCTGATTAATAGTAGGGACACAATGAAAGCTGAGAACCTAAATGCTGCCTTCATTTGATGATCAGCCTATTTAAGCTTAAGATCGTCAGAAGGTTGGTGACCAGGTAGTGGCATTCCCTAGTCACTACAACTCATGAAATTGTCTATTAAGGTATAGAAAAGTCCAGGGACACTTCTCAGATTATCAGAAGCTGATGCGCATGCACACAAACACACAATTTTTATCTTTTGTAAAAGGACCAACACTACAGAAAAACATTTCAGACACCAGATATCCACTTGTCAGTGATGTGGTCAAGGGGAATTCTCATTTATCTGTGAGCTGGATGTCTAGAGTTCTCTTCTAAGCTCTGATATTCAGGCAGTCTGCATCAGCTGGGGAGAACTCCACACTGATTAAATCACGAGTCATCTAAAGTACTGAAATAATGTATTTCACCTCCATTCCTTTCTCTTCATCCCTGCAGCTGATGCCTTTGTCTGGTCCTTTCACACCTCATATCTAGGCTACCATAGTAGCCTCGTAGGATTTTTCCCTTGCTTCCAGATTCTCTCTCTAATCTACTCTGTAATCTTACTAAAAACCATTTTCATTATGACCTTTCCTAGATAAAAAAACCTCCAACAGTTCTCCATGGCCTACAGGACATCAAGGGTTCAAGATGTTTCATGATCTCTCTTTTAGACAAGTTGGTCCTTTTACTATCTCTAAATATAACTCACTCACTTCTGCCTCTGTGACTTTATTTCTGAGCCTTTGTTTCCCCACTATAAAAACAGGAAGGCTGGACTGCATGATTTCTAAGTTCTCTGCCAGCACTTAATATTTTAGTTATCATTCTTCACCTGAAGGGTCCCACCTTACTTCTCTTTGGTTAGATCATTTTTTTTTTTGCAGCAAGAGGGGTTAAATGACTTGCCCAGGGTCACACAGAACTTAAGTCCTCCTGATTCCAGGGTAAATGCTCTATTAATTCTATCACTCTTCAAGGTCTAGTTCAATTCCTCTCTCTTCTTTTAACAGCTTTTCCTGAGACTTAAGCCCTCTGTTACCTCCCTCTTCTGAATTTCTACCTATATGTACCAAGGAGCTCTAATAAGGAAGATACATTATGAATATCCCTGTGTCTGGGATAGTTTATATTTGACTATCTATGTGAAACATAAGTAAATGGATTCTGTGTGGTGTGTTCCTCTATGCACATGCACACCTAGTATAATTTGCAAGGACTGCAATTATTTTTCCTCTGGAAGGAAGGAGTAGATAAGTCAGTTAAAGAAAAGATATTTCCTAAGAGGCCATGACAACAAAACAGCTACCGACTGATGAGAGATGGAGGCTTCTGGGAGGAAGGACAGTCACAAGGGGCAAGGAATCTACAATGGCAGCATCCAAGAGCCAGGAATGGTTTTAGATTCCTAGCCAACCATGGATGGATTCTCAGGAGAGCAAAAAAGACAGTCAACATCCTGGTCAAGGCTCCAAAAACTGATAGGACACAACTGAATACAGGTGTTTTTACTTCCCCTACCCTTTACCCCCACATCTAGGTGGCTCAGGAGATAGTGCACTGGGCTTAGAGTCAAAAAGACTTGAGTTCAAAACCAGCTTCAGACATTCACTAGCTATGTGACCCTAGGCAAGTCACTTAACCCCATCTGTCAATTTTTTTTTTTTTTTGCCAATGGCAAAGGATTCCAGTATCTTTGCTAAGACTACCCTATGGACAATACTTGTGTCCTATGATCCACAGGATCATGAGGAGTCAGATGTGACTGAACAACAACACCCCTTATACCCATTCCAGCTGCAGAGGCTGTCCAAGCCTTACCTATTGAGGTTATAAATGCTTGGAGGAGTTCATAGTCCAAATTATTCTAAGGATAAAGGGGGATAAGTATGTGTTCTCCAGGAATGTGGCTCATGTTCTCTTGATTTACTATTCATTTTGAGGTCTGGATGAATAGTCTATGTTTTGTAAACTATTTATAGGTTTTGGTCTGCTAACAGACCTCAAAATAAATGACCATGCTAGCCTCCCTAAATAAGATCTAATCCCTACCCTCAAATAATTTACAGTCTAGAAGGGAAGAGGACAAGAATGAAAGAAAAGCACACCATATTAAGAAAATACTGAGAAGGGAGAGATTACTTCTAATTGGAGGCATTAGAGACTTGATGGAGGAAGTAGCACATAAGTCCACCCTTGCAGGATCAGGAAGCAGGCAGAGATTAAGAAAAAAATACATTTCAGATATAGGAAATTATGAGAAAAAAGGTAAAAGAGTGAAAAAGAACAAGCTGTGCTTGAGATACAGTGAACAGTCCAGTATGTTGAACAGAGAGATCATCAAAGGGGAAAATTGTGAAATAATATTGATAACGTAGGCTGGTGTCAGTAAATTCAGGCCTTTATAGGCAACAGAGTTTACATTTAATTTAGTAGGCAACAAGCCACTAAAGGTTTCTGAGCAGGAGTGACTTCATCAGAGGGGGTGTGTGTGTGTGTGTGTGTGTGTGTGTGTGTGTGTGTGTGTGTGTGTGTGTGTGTGTGTGTGTGTGTGTGTGTGTGTGTGTGTGTGTGTGTGTGTGTGTGTGTGTGTGTGTGTGTGTGTGTGTGTGTGTGTGTGTGTGTGTGTGTGTGTGTGTGTGTGTGTGTGTGTGTGTGTGTGTGTGTGTGTGTGTGTGTCTCTGTGTGTATGCGTGCGTGTAGGGAGATCAGTTAGAAAGCGATTCCAATAGGTTTATCCAAGCAAGAAGAAGTGAGAACTAGTGTAGGATGGTGGTTATTAAGAATTCATTCACTAAATAAATATTTACTAAGCACCTACTGAGTGCTTAATAAATAAAAACACTGTGCTCAGAGCCAAAGGAGGTGTCACATAGGAAGGAATGGAAAGGAAATAAATAAGTGGCGGAGATATTATAAGGATAGGAAACAGGATTGATAAATGACAGAATGAGGGAGGGATAAGGAAGAGACAGGACTCAAAGATGACTCAGGTTTCATGACTGGGAAAATGGTGGTACCATAAAAAGAACTAGAGAAATTAGGAGTAAGGCGTATCTAGGGAAGTGATAATGCATTCAGTTTTGGTGTGTTCGGTTTAAGGTGCCAATAAGTTATGGTGATTCCCAGCAAGGAATCTAGGTCTGGAGTTCAGGAGAAATGTGAAGGCTATTGATACAGACCTGGGAACCGATCATACACCTCAAGATGATACAGTGAGAACAGGAGAGAGCAACAAAGAAAAGAATGTGAAAAAAGGATGCAAAGAACAAACACTAAAAGTAGACCTATATTTTTGAGGAAAAGCCAACAAAACATGTGGAAAAGATATAGTCAGAGAGATAGAGAGAGAAGCATGAGAATACCGTATCACACAGAGAGATAAGCATGTCACAATTTTGTTGTTTAGTTGTGTTCAACTCTTCATTACCCCAAGGACCACAGCCTTCTATCCTTCACTATCTTTTGAAATTTGTCCAAGCTCATGGTCATTATTTCTATGACACTATCAATCCATCTTATTCTCTGCCATCCGCTTTTCCTTTTGCCTTCACAATCCTTCCCAACATCAGAGTTTTTTCTGATGAGTCCTGTCTTCTCATATGGTCAAAATAGTTAAGCTTCCAGCTTCAATATTTGACCTTCTAGTGAATAGTTTGAATTATTTTCTTTAAGTATCAAGTGATTTGATCTCCTTGCCTTCCAAAGGGACTCTCAAAAGTCTTCTCCAGCACCACAATTCAAAAGCATGATTCTGCGGCACTCAGCTTTCTGTATAGTCCAACTCTTACAGTCATACATTGCAAAATGGAAAAACCATTTTGACTTTATTGGCAAGGTGATGCCTCTATTTTTTTAGTATGCTGTCCAGATTTGCCATAGCTTTCTCCCAAGATTCCATATTTGATCCTTAATATTTGCAGATTGCTTTTGTGTTTGTTGTGTTAATGTGAGTTTTTAGAGGGAGGGTCTAGGACTTGTATGGGCGAAGCTTTTATAGCTCAGTCATTCAGTCATGCCTACTCTTCATGACTCCATTTGGGGTTTTTTGGCAAAGATAATGGAGTGGTTTGCCATTTCCTTCTCTAGTTCATTTTACATCTGAAGAAACTGGGGCAAACACAGTTAAGGTGCCTAGGTCACACAGGCAGGAGGTGTCTGAGGCTGGATTTGAACTCACAAAGATGAGTCATCCTGACTCTAGGCCCAGCATTCTGTCTACTGTGCCATCTAGCTGCCCCAAAGCAGGTAATAAATAGTGTTAAGTGCTTTAGGGAATCCAAGAGGATGAGGAGACAAAAACGGCCTACGACTATGGCAATTAAGAGGTCATAAGAAACCTTTATGAAAAGTTTCAGGGCAGTGGTTAAGGCTAAAGTCAGGTTGCAATGAACTAAGGAGTACGTGGGTTACTAGAAGTAGAACCAGAGAGTGCAGACTCTTGGCTTGGGGCGTGAAGTCCAATTCAGTGAGTATACATGAGCTATTATGGATGAAATCTTAGTCATTGCTCTGGACTCAGGGTTGAGAACTGAGTAAGCACTCAAATCAATGACTGACTGCTTGATGTTCCCTGAGCTATAGGAGAATGGTTCATTCCTTCACCTTTACCTTCAATGTGTGCCTGACTACATACTTCATTCAGCTCCTTTTCCAACCCCAGTCCTCCATCTTGTCCTGCTGCAGCCAAATGTTTCTTTCCTCTCTACCTACTCTTTCTATAGCTCTCTGAAATCACCTTATCACCTCGTAGAAACTAGTGCTTGAGATAAGCAATGACTTCCTCCTTAACAAAACCAAGTTCTCCACTATGTGATACCAATCATCCCACTTTCCCTCTAGATGTTTTTTCTACACTTGACTACATGGGTCACTTCTACCTTTTTCATTGCCATCTTCTGATGATTTGTCCCAATTCTGAGCATTTTCATTGGCTGTCTTCCATGCCTGGAACACTCTTCCTCCTCATCCCCAAATCCTAGCTTCTTTCAAGTCTCACTTAATGCCCCATCCTCTGCAAGAAGTCTTTTCCACTCCTCCTTAACCTGAGTGTCTTCCTCCTGACATCACCTCCAGTTTATCCCACAGGTATCTTATTTGTATGTGGTTGTTTGCATGTTGTCCCCCCCATTAGACTGTGAGCTACTTAAGGATAGGGACTATCTTTTGCCTTTCTTTGTACTCAGTGTACTCTTTGTACTCAGTGCTTTGTGTAATGCCAGGTACAGAGTAGATGCTTAATAAATGGTAGTTGAATGACTGACAGGATCCTGTCTCAATTTTTAAGAAAAATTCATAATGAAAGGAAATGCTAAATTTCTGTTAAATGATGGTGAAAATGAAGAAGTAGTTTCTTTCTCATTCAAATCACCAGACCCCCCTGAAATCTATCCATGAACTGCTTGGGGGTGTCTGTGAACCCCAGGTTAAGAATCCCTGATTTAGAAATTATCTACTTTTATCTCTCACCTTGTGTAACAATCCCTTGTACAGCAACAAAATTCAACTTGCACTTATAAAGCATCTACCACGTATAGATTTTGAGCAAAACATTTGACAAATTCTCTCACAGCATTCTCTGGGAAAAAATGGAAGGATATGGACTATCTGATTATAAATTCTAGTGGATTTGCAAATGTTTAAATGTACAGACTCAGAGTATTTATTAATGGTTCAATGTCAACTTGGCAGTAGGTCTCCAGTGGAGTCCAAAGAGATTTGTGTTTGAGTCTATGCATTTTTAACATTTTTTATTAGTGACGTGGATAAAGACATAGATAAGCTTGCTAATCAGACATGCAGATGACACCACACTGGGTGGGAAGAGTCGGGATCTAAAAAAACCAACAAAAACCAAAATCATATGGACTAGAGCCCTAGGCTGAATCTAATAAAATTAAAAGCTATGAAGATAAATGTAAACCTTATACTTGGGATTTTCTTTAAAAAAATCAACTTTACAAGTAGAGGATGTGGGAGGTATGGTTAGTCAGCAATCTGTCTAAAAAAGATCTGGGGATTTTGGTGGACTGCAAGGTCTATGAGTCAACAATAGGATAGGGAAGCCAAAAAAGCTAATGCAACCATAAATTGCATCAAAAGAAAGTAATGTCAAGGATTAAAGGGGTGGCAATCACCCTGCACTCAGCTCTGTCATGACGAGGAAAACATTGATAAACTATAATGTACCCAAAAGACAGCAACCAGGACAGCTAAGGGCCTCTTGTCTAAGCTAGTTGTTGTTACTATTGTCTGTTCTTCGTTCTTGAACTGCACCATGACATCAGAAAGATGGTGCCCTGACTTGCTAAGTGAATTGGATTTCGGGGAGAGAGGGCTGTGCACAGTCACCAGACTAGACTAGACTAGACTCACTTTCTCTTCCAGAGTCATCTGGTGCAGATATAGATCAGGAGATCTGGAGATGGCCCCAGATGTGCAGGGGCATCATAGCTGATTTCACAGCCCCTTCCCTCAAGGACCTTACAATGTACCAAAGAGATACAATACACACACACACACACACACACACACACACACACACACACACACACACACACACACACACACATACACGAGTGTGTGAGATCAGGAAGAGGAGGAAACCAGACACCACATGCTAGGAATATATAAAGGAAAGGAAACATTCAGGCTAATTTTATGAAGAAAGTAGACTTTTAGCTGAGCCAGAAAGAAATAGGATTTCAAGAGAGAGTGATGAAGGGAGAAGGTATCAGAAACATGAGGAGAACCTTTGCAAAAGGGCAGAGGAGGGAGATTATTTTGGGACAGCTTGTGTTTCAATTTGACTGGATTATATACTACATGAGGAAGAATAATAATGATGATCATGATGGCTAATATTTATATAGTGCTTCCTGCATAGCAGGCACTATTCTCAGTATTTTACAATTGTCACATTATTTGATCCTCACAGCAACTTTGAGAGGTAGGTGCTACTACTGTCCCCATTTTACAGTTGGGGTAACTGAGGTAAACAGAGGTTAAATAACTTGCACAGCTAGTAAAGTGTCTGAGATCACATTTGAACTCAGGCAGATGCTAAGACTAAAAAGATAATTTCAGGGAGGCATTAAATACAATGGAGTTAATATTTTATCCTAGAGGTAAGTGGGAGCTAGTGAAGTTTTGGTTTGGTTTGTTTACTTTCTTTTTCAAAAAGGCCATGTGGTCAAATGTGCATCAAGAAGATTTTTTTGGTAGCTGTAACGATGACAACAATAAACTTATTCTGTGGATTTGTTTACAGAAACACACATTTCTCATGTTTTTCATATGGGTTTATGATCGTGAAACTAGACCAGGCCACTGTCTACTTCCAGAAACTACAGAAAGGTTATCTTTAAGGAACTCAGACTTATTGATGAATTGATAGATACAGAGGTCCTGATCTCATGGAACTTACATGGAAATGGAGTAACTAGAGAGATACAAGGAAATGAGAGAAATGGGGTGGTAGCTCACTGTAGGATTCAACTCCTGAGCACTTCCCAAACACCTAGAAAGCCATGATCTGGTGTCCACTATTACATATGCCATAAGCCAACAGATGATAAATTCCTGTACAACAGAGACCTCCAAATACCCTTGACAACTCAACTAATAAACCATCATCAAAGTCAAAACTTGCCCACCATTGCTCAAACATAACACTGATCCATTCAAATTTAATAACATTTAACAGATGTCATCATACCCAATACTCTTCTTCTCTGTTATTGGAGTTGTACTGAAAATGCATTGTGATATTACAGGAAATGATCTTTTATCTCAGTGCTTTCATTCAGCTGCAAAAAGAAGTTATTTAAGTCACCTGTGTAAAAGTCAACCCAACAGTAACATAAAAAAATAGTAGGAGTGAGACATCCTAAGATCCTTTCTACTGGACTGCCATCAAACAAAACGAGAGTGAAACAGCATAACTCACAGTGCCGTAAGTTTTGTGAAGTGCTTTACAAAAATTATGCTCCTCACCCCTGTGAGGTAGACTGTTTAGTTATGTCTATTTTACACATGAGGACACTAAGGTTGAGAGAGATTAAGTAACTTGTTTCAGATGAACAAAGTTAATATTTGAGGCGAGAGGTGAGAGTCATACTCAGGTTTTCCTGCTGTCTGATCTTCCACTCTAGCCACGTCAGTGAAGGATGAAGGATGATCTAGATGACAAGGAATGGATATGGAGAACCCAGGTAGGAGAGATTTTTACAACAGTGTAGGTGAGAGGTAACAAGGGTTTGAATTAGAGTGATGACATTGCATGAGTGAAGAAGAAGGAATGGACACAAGGGATGCGCTGGCAGATCTGACAGGACTCGACAACTGACTGGATATAGACAATGATGGGGAAGGTAGAATCAAAGATGACTCTGAGGTTCCAAGCCTACTGGGAGGATATTGATGTTGTTGACAGAAACAAAGACTGGGGTGAACATTCTTGACAGATGGCCATCTATCTATCTATAAATAATTCCCTCTAAAACACATAGAGCTTAGATGGGCCTTTGAGGGGAAGGATAGGGAAATGGGAAAGGCTTGAATAAGCCAGCGTTTGAGCTGAGCCATGAAGGAAGGAGAGGATGCTAAGAAATGAAGGCTAGGGGTCAGTGCATTCCAGGGATGAGGGATCAAAGGTGCAAGGGGACTGAAACAGAGAGGCAGCCTGTCATGTGCAAGGAACAGTAAACAGGCCAGTGTGCCTACTTCTACTGAGAGTTCTTCAACTTATGGGACAACCATTTCCCACTGTTGCACTTCTGATTATTCAAAAGCTCTTCCTAATACTGAGTTGAGAATTTTCTCCCTACAGTTTACATGTCTTGGTCTTTCTTTGGCCCTCTGGAGCATTATAGAACAATTACACTCCCAACACTACATAGTAGCCCTTCAAATGTTCGAAAAAAGTTGACACTTGTCTCCTTAACCTTTTCTTCTTCCAGTTGATTTTCTTCAATTATTCCTCATTTGATGGATTTCCAGAATATTCCTTATCCTGGGTCCCCTTGTCTAACAGACCAGTAATCCCATTCTCATTTGGCAAGAATGTTCTTAAAACATGAACAGTGTAGAATAGAGTGGGATTATGATATGGACATCCAACTTCTATTACTTAGCTTTTTGTTTTGAATACAGCAGTGTTAAGAAACAAATTTACATTGATTCTGTGGTCAATTAAAAACTCAGGTCCTTTTCATATGAGGTATTAAGCAAAGTTTCTCCATCCTGTACTTGTGCAATGCATTTTTTTTTTTTTTTAGAAATTACAAGATACGACATGGCAGCATTGTGTAACAGCCAGAAAATCAGCCATGGAGTCAGGAAGATCCAGAAATCTTGCCTCTGACACATATTTGCCATACCACTCTCTGAGTGTCCCAGACAACTTTCATAAGACTATGAGTCGCTGAACAGTGGCCAACCTACACTGGTAGTGGACCTTTGGTCATTTGGAGAACCCCACACTAATGAAGCAAATGTCTGGCCAGACTAAATTATAGAATGTGATTCATTCTTTCATTATGCCACTTATTGAGTGCCTTATTAAACACTATGTATAAGGCACTCTGCTAAGATACAGGAGAGACAGGAAAGGAATTTCCATATAGGAGTGGTGACCAGACAGATACACAGATAACTTTGGTTGTTGTTCAGTAGTTTCAGTCGTCTCAGACTCTTCATGATCCCATTTGGGATTTTCTTGGCAAAGATAGTGGAATGGTTTGCCATTTCCTTCTCCAGCTCATTTGACAGAGGAGGAAAATGAGGTAAACCAGATTAAGTGACTTGCTCAGGGTCACACAGTTACTAAGTATCTGAGGCTGGATTTGAACTCTATCCACTTCACCACCTATCTGCTCTACCTATGAGAAATGCATAAGAGTACAAAGTAATAAGTGTTTAGATGAAGAAAGGCTTACTTCCAGCTGAGTTCTTTACAGAGGAGGCTGAACAGAGCCTTGAAGGTTGCTGACAGGTGGAAATAGCAGGGAGAGCATTCCAGGCACAGAGAACAATGTGACCCAGAGAGCACAGGATGTTTTCAGGGAACAGTGGGAGGTCCAGCTTGGCTGGAACAGAGGAGTATGTGGCAGAGAGGTGAGCGGGGTGGGAGGGAGTAGAATGTGATAAGGAAGGTGGCTGGAAGAAAGAGAAGCAGAGGTGGGCACCTGATTCTTGGGGGTGCCAAAGGCCAAATCAAGGAGTTCGAGCTTTACTGAGAAGGCAGTAGGGATGCACTGAAGAGTTTTGATCATTGGGGTTATTGGACCTGTATATCAAGAAGATTACTCTCACAACAGTGTGTAGGCTGGTTTGATGAGAGTAGGGGAGAGAGATATACAAAGAAACCATGCAAAGAGGTAAGGACAGCCTGAATTAAGGTGGAAAGAGAGGAAATGGAAAGGAGAGTAGAGGTGCATGGAATATTGTAGAGGAGGACTTTAAAGGGAGTGGCAATCCATCAAACAAGCAAAAGCGACTGTCAGGTGGTGTGAAAGGGCGGGCAGCCGAGGGAGTACGATGAGGCTACTGACAACAGGAGAGATGTTAGGAGGGAATAAGTTTAAAGGGAAAAAATGATTTCCATCCTGGACACACACTGATCTTAAGGTGGCAGCTGGACCTTCAAGTAGAAACACTTATCAGGCTATTGGAAATGTGGACTTTAAAGGAGAGTTTGGTCCTTGAGAGAGAACTGGGAACTTCTCACACAGAGGTAATAGCTAAAGGTGGAGAAGTAAAGGGTTCACACTAAGGGAAGAGATATTAAATTTTATTTTACTGGCTTTGGCACAGGGTTCTAGACAATCTAAATAAATTTGAATTGCTTTATAAAATCAAAGAATACAAAGGGGAGAGCTAGAAGGTACCATCTCATCCAACTCCTTTATTGTACAGATAAGAGATCTCAAGCGTAATGAGGTTAAGGGACTCACCCAAGGTTTGTCACATGGATTTGTCACACTATTCCTCTAAATTTGTGTCACCCCTTAATTTGATAAATGTGTCCTTCATATCTTCATCTGACTTGTTGATAAAAATCAACACCAAGGTCACCAAGGACAGAACCCTGTGGCATACCACTAGACTCCCTCCTACAGGCTGATCTCGATCCCTCAATCACCATTCTCTTGATGTGGCTGTCCAGATAATTCTACTGTCCACAACTTTCTATCTTATCCCAAAAAAGATCATGAAAGACTTTGTTCAATGCCTTTCTTAAATTAGGATGCACTATATCCATAGCTTTACCGTGATCCCATATGTAATTTCATTTGATTATTTTGTTTACTATTTGCTGATGCCTTTAGATTTTTATGCAAGTCATTTCTTAATACTCCTCTCCCTCCCCATACTGAACCTTCCCTTGTGACAAAGAAAAACAACTAATAAGCAAAATGATAAAATTGTAGTCTGGTAGCATATGCAGCCTTCTGTTCTCAGAGTCTACCAAAACAAGGGGAATATGTTTCATGATCACCAAGACATACAACAATTAATCTCAGTTCAGCTACATTTTAGTGTTGTTTTCATCTAAGTCACGGTGGACATGGTGCTTATTTTTTTTCCTGTTTCTACTAACTTCACTCACTAGTTTGCCTAAGTTTTCCCATATTTCTTTACATTCTTCATATTCCTCATACCTTGAGGTATGATACTACTATATTCACATACTTCAATGTGTTCACCCAAACAATGGGCATCTGGTTTGTTTCCCTCACAAAGAGTGGTGCCACGAATAATAATCTACGTTGTGCTTTCCTTAAGGCCTACACACAGTTTCAAGGGATGGGACCCAGTCTTCTGACTCCCAAAATTCAACACTCTTTCAACTCTGTTGTAACTGCCTCCCCAAAGTCATGTCTTCCACAGAGAATTCCCAGATTAACTCCATTAGCCTCTGTTTCATTTCTATATATCATACAGTATGAATATTATTTTTGCTTGTTGGCATACTTTTTGTTTTGATGTTCTTGTGTCTCTTTCACATATCCATCTTGACTCTCCAACTGCAAGTAAAATTCCTTGAATTCCTAATGCACATTATTACCTATACCTTAATTACATATATGCTAATGATTCCAAAACCGATGTCACTTTCACAGAATGGAAGAAGCAAATTCCATGGCCAGCCTTCAAAGCACCCTTCCAAGTTCCACTCGCTAATTTATTAAGGCTGTGAGGGATCTTTAAGGTTATTTGGTCCAACCTCCCCATTTTATAGATGGGAAAACTGAGGCCCAGAAAGTCTAAAGACTTGCTTCAGGTTAAACAGCAGAGCCAGGATTTAAATCCAGATCTTTTGCTTTCAAATCCAGCATAGTTTCCACTTCATGCCTCATATGGCCTTGGCTTAGTAAAACAAATCAGTTCCAAGAAGTCAGTCTGACCCTGAGGGCACAGCTTGCCTACCAGTAGCTCCCGCTGATAGACTAAATTACAGATATGAAATCAAGGAGAATCTTGAGGTGGGTACAGCAAGAGCTGGAAAATAGGGGAGCTCTGTTTCCTGGGGGTACCAAAGGATTTGCTACCTGAAAATAAAAGGATAGGAAGCTCGTCCTTTTTTCCCCCAAGTAGTTACAGTGCAGTCATGCTCTGAAACAGGAAGCCAGACTATACGGCACCTCCACTTTCCTTCCCAGCTCTGCCATTTTATTAAGAGCATTTCCAGTGCTCCTTTAGAGAGCTGCCCAGAGTCTTTAATACAAAAACAGCTTGTGGGAAAGGTGCATATGAAAAACTCTCTAAAGAAAACCTGTGTAAATCTAACAGCTGCCTGCCATTCTCAATCTTGTATAGCTTCAGCTCCCTCCTGGAGTGCATTCACCATTGATTCCAGTTACTCCCTCCAACCCTCTTTTCTAGTCCACTCCAATCTCGCCTCTGACTCTGGAACTTTGAAAGAAAATAAATCACAGGCAGGGCTATGAAAGTAGGAGAATACATTTTTTTTTTTAAAGTAAGAGACTGCTTTTTTCATGAACTAATTCCAGGAGCTAATCTGAAGACTTATCAGGCCCAATGACATTTGGTTCCTTTTCTTGGAGGGGTGAAAGAAACAACCAAAAACTTTATATTCCTATCAGGAGGGAATCCAATCCTTTAACCTTATTGTCCAACACATACACACACAACTAGGAGCTCCTCCTAATAAAAGGTTTGCATATCTTCCCTTTGAAAGAATAATCACACGGTTCTCCCCTAATGAAACTGATGAGAACCAGACCTCCATTCTATTACACCCCCAGTAGCCTGGATTAGTTCACATGTAGACACTTTACAGATTTCTGCAATGCTGGGATTTGAATATCAATTCCAATGGCTACAGGTCAGGATCAGTTTCCCTAGTAATGAAGGGCAGAAAGATTTGTTCTTTTAAGTTTCCTATGTGAATAGCCACTCATCTAGGGAAAAATTCAGCACTGTGACCGCTTGTGGCAGATCCAAGATGACTGAAGTATGAACAGGAAATAAGCCCCCTTTCCAAATAAAAGCCAGTGTTCTTTCTTGCCTGGTTTTTTTCCATCCAGGGCTCTGTATCAGCAGGGTGAACACAAATCGCATCCCAGGGCTTTGTGGAGTCTCAGCTTTCTTTAGCTGAGGTCTGATCATTGAAAAACAAAACAAAACAGAACCTCATTGCATACACAAAAGGAGAGAGGGAGAGAAGGGGAGAGAGGGAGAGAGGGGGGGACAGAGAGAGACAGAGAGAGAGAGAGAGAGAGAGAGAGAGAGAGAGAGAGAGAGAGAGAGAGAGAGAGAGAGGAGTGCTTTACCAAACAGTTATTTCAAAATCATGATTTTTAAAATGCTATAGAGAAGCTGGAACAGAGGGGAAAAAAATGTCTCATGTGGGCTGCGTTGGCCCTGCAGCTGCTCCTCATTAAAGCTTCTCCTTTACTCCCTCTGGGCTAGTTTCCAGCAGAAAATTCTTTAGTCAGAACTGTGCTTTCAACCCACTTTCTTCTTCCCCTGGGCCGGGCCTCGCCACCCAATCTGCAGTGGCAGCCTGCCCTGGTGTGAGCTTGGAGGGGGTGGGTCGTCATTAAGGTATGGAGGGGGGAGCAGATAAACCCCAACATCCCCCCAAAACAGCCCAACTTAACATTGGCCAAGAGCAAGAACTCATATGTGTATATATTGCTTGAATGGACTCCAAAGTCAGCCTGCTCTTCTCTTTCCCCTAGAAACAAATGGCTAGCATTGGGTTATGTAGAGAATGGGACCAGACTGCCAAGGAGATCCCTGGTCCTCTCCTCCCTCCCATGCCTCACTAAGCCAGTCAATCAATGTGGAGGAAAATAAATGTTGTTGCAAGCCCACTGCCATCTTTACCCAGTCGTGATTCCTACCACTTAGAATGGCAATCCCAAAATGCAGATGTCTTTACTGCTTAGCACAGAAGAATCTCAACTCTCTTCACTTTGCATTCAAGGGGCCCTCCACAATGTGGCACAACCTACTTTCCAATCTCATCTGCTCTGAAAAGTGCTTTGCAAAAACTTTCAAGTGTTATGTCAAGGTCAGCTCTTATTATTATCACTTTCCAACATTAAATCTCTTCTCTCCTCCCTCCCCTCCCCATTCGTCATCATTCTGTCTTAACTGTTATTCTAAAAAACAAGTTTTGAAATAAAATCCTATCAAGTTTATCAAGTCTAAAGCCTGGTAAGGAAGGAAAGAAAAAAAAGAAGTTCATATTTACTTCTTCTTGCCAAGAGAAGGAGGAGTGGGGGAAAAAAAGGAAATACCTCAGCATGTCAGCAAGGGGAAAAAAGTGAAGCAAAATGAAACAAAGGTTTGAGAGGAACCCCGAAATGAGAACTTGAGGGCTTCAGTCCCATGCCGCACAGGCATCCATCCCCTGAGGCCCAGGACAGGGCTGTTTGGGGTAAGAAACTTTTTGGTGCTTTGCTCTGCTGAAAACAACAGTCAAAAGACACAAACACACACTCCGAAAAATAGTCTTCTGACAAGCAATAAACAAAGGCAATTATACACTCCAGGCCGGCCATTTTTCTGCTATGTAAATTCAGCTTCCTGAATCACGTTTCTGCTTTTTTTCGCTGTTGCTATAGAACTATTTCACAAAATGGTAATCTTGGTTCCCACATTAGCCTGAATGATTCCAAATTAAAATTTTCCCACAGGAAAATAAGTTTGGAGGGAATTGTGAGGCTGGGAATTATTCTCTAAAGCTCCACTTTACTTAGCTTGCATGTGTTTGGTGATCCCCCCCTCCCCCTTTTCTGAATCAAGTATAAAACTTAAACCAAATGCAATAAACCTAAATTAGAAATTAGCTGAAGTGCTATTTTAAGTAGTTTTTTAACATGACGAGTGAATTCACAGCATCCCTCATCTGAAGCTATTAAATCAGTAACCATTTCAATGGGAAAATGGGCTTTATTTACACAGGCTTTTGAAAAAAAAAAGGCCAAAAAAAACCCCTTTGTCATTTAGGTCACAGTCCAGGTTGGGTTATCAGAGCTCAAAAGGTGAACTGAACCCTAACATGGTCAGCCACCCTTCTGAAGGAATATACAAACAGAACCTGAGGACTGTTCTTGTCACTGCTACTTTGGTCCTCTCCTCTTGCCTATCATATTTCAGGTTTATGCACATTTCAGAAAATGCATGTCTACTTGTGATTCAACGGGTGACTCTCGGGATGTGTCAGATGCCTGGGACATGATAACAGCTGAAGGGCAAAGGTTATCTTAGCTTCAGAGATAAAGAAGGAAACAACCCTAACTTTCTCACCTACCCCCAAAAGTCATCATCCAAATGCATGGAAGTCATTATTTTGCTCCATGTAGGAAAAATGTTAAGTTGGGCAGAAGATAATTCCCCATCACGTGTTCAGGTTATTAAAACAACTAAGGAAACATCAAGGTCTTGCCTCCCTTTCTTACAATCCAGCCTTTCCCTGCCCCCAAATGCAATCCCTACCTCCTACTGAAATACTGGCAAAATGAACTTTGGAATTTCGGTTACCGAGGGGTACATTTTGACTGACGTGCTGAGAGCTCTGACCTTACAGCTTCTTCCAAGATCACAGAAACCAAATCCAACAAACTTCAGGAAGCACCTATTCTCCAGAGATGAAGCTGTCCAACACAACCTAAACTGGTCTGATATAAATTCTCCTCTGTCCTGGAGTCCCACAGCTTCTGGAAACCATCACCTAGTTGGGGTCTGCCATCTTCTTTCTTTGTTTCTGAAAAGGCCTTTCCAGTTCCAAACTAAATGTTACCCAATGCATACCAAGATAAACCTAAGCGTGCAAATAGGCAGGAAAAATGCCTTTCTTTAATCCCTGTTTAACTTATAAACTTCATGCACTCTAGAATCTCAGAAATGGTGGAAAAGAAACATATTCTTTGTGTAATCTGAAGGCCAGGATTGGGGAATCACTCTAGAAGAGGAAGTAAAGGACAATGCAGAAGACTCCTCTTCAAAGAAGTTGGATCCAGTAGGTAAAACCAAGTGGGGTACCTCCCTAGGGACAACACAAAGACATCTTTAGAAGGACAGACAAAAAGATGTAGGGGCATCTGAACCTATGGAATACTCTCCCCTCCACAGTAAGGACAACATCATTTTCCACATCCCCCACAGACCTTCATACCATAAGAATTCTTGTTCCAAATATATTAAGTAGATTAAAGTTGGCTTAACTTCCTAGGTAGAGAATAATTCACCATCAGTAATCCAAGTATAACAAATCCAGCCTGTGAGTTACAATGACACATCTGCCCAATCAAGAACAGAAAGCCATCAATAGGGACTTTGACCAGCTGCTGTGACACAGACAAGATCAAACAAAATGAAACACTGAACAAACTCCCTGTTAGCCTGTGAATCACAAAAATCATGTTTTATGTGGGAAAAGTATACTCAGGACCTACTCTGATGGTTATATGTCAATGATTCTGGATATTCACTTCATGTATAAAGACTGATTACAACTCATCCATGCAGTCTTCTTTAGCTACTCTTACTTTTCTCTCCAAGTGAGTTCATTTCCTCTCACTGCTTTGACTACCCCTCTCCTTCTTACTGACTCCCCAGATCTACACTGTCATCCCTAAGTCTTCAACTGACATCAGGGCACTTCCTATTCAAACCCTCCTTTATCCTCCCTCTATGATAGGTCACAACATTCCGCCCATCCATCCTACAATGCTTCTACATGCACGCCTCTCTTCTCACTGCCATTTACATGCACCAGGGCCTCCCTCACAATCTCATGGCTGGATCATTCTAACAGCCTCACAATTTAGCTTCTCTAATTGCAGTCTTCCCCCTCCATCCATCCTCTATATCAGGGCCAGATTAATCTTAACACACCAATCTCAATGTCCCTCTTTGGTTCAGGAACCAGCAACAATGGCCCATCGGTAAGAAATGAGCCCATCTGTAACAAATGAAGTGCTAAATTCTCCTTATCTTGGTATTCAAGGTTCTCCATTATCTTGCCCCACCTTAGCTATTCTGCACTATTTCCAAACATAATTTATGACAACCTGACATTATGTTATATGGCCCCTTAAAGTTTACAAATTACTTTATACATATTACTTGATTCAATCCTCCCAAAAGTTTTGCTAAGTGGGGATTATAAGTATTCTTACAAGTGTTTCCCAAATAAAGGACTGAAGTTCAGTAACACTGATATGCTCAGGAACACTCACAAAGTCATTGTCAGAAGCCAGCCTCACCCACATGGCCTCTTTCTACCTACTCACTCTCCTGAAAAGCTTGTCCTCTGCTCTACTTAAGCCAGTGTTCATCACTGCTTTCATCCACAAACACGCTTATTTTTTAAAAACATTTATTTATTTATTTTTAGATTATGACATTCATTTCCACAAAATTTTGAGTTCCAATTTTTTCCCCATCTCTCCCCTCCCCCCACCCCATAACACCTTGCATTCTGATTACCTCTTCCTTCTC
This sequence comes from Notamacropus eugenii, assembly GCF_028372415.1. Taxonomy (NCBI): domain Eukaryota; kingdom Metazoa; phylum Chordata; class Mammalia; order Diprotodontia; family Macropodidae; genus Notamacropus; species Notamacropus eugenii. Next base: position 300,049,765 of record NC_092873.1, read on the forward strand.
TGTGCCCTCCCTTCTATCACACCTCACTCTTCCCTTATGCCCATCTTCTCTCTTTTCTTGTAGGGCAAGATAGATTTCTATACCCCATTACTTGTATTTCTTAGTTCCCAGTTATATGCAATATTAATTCTCAACATTCATTCCTAATACTTTGAATTCCAACTTCTCTCCCTTCCTCCCTCCCCACCCATCCCTACTGAGAAGGCAAGCAATTCAATATAGGCTATATATGTGTACCTTTACAAAAGACTTCCAAAATAGTCAAGTTGTGTAAGACTAATTATATTTCCCTCCCTCCTACCCTGTCCCCTTTTTATTCTATTCTCTCATTTGACCATGTCCCTTCCCAAAAATGTTTACTTCTAGTTACACCCTTCTCCCATTTGCCCTCCCTTCTATCATCCCCCTCACTCCACTTCTCCCCTTCTCCCCTACTTTCCTGTAGTGTAAGATAGATTTTCATACCAAATTTAGTGAGCAAAACATGCTTATTTTTGCCATAATTTCTGTGTCATTACTAGGACTGCTTCCTCAACTGGGAATGGTGCTCCCTCTCCTCTTTTCTGAGTCTCACCAATCCTTGTAGGCTACCCCACCGAAACCTAGGGGCAGCTAGGTGATGCAGTGGATAGAGCACCAGTGCAGGAGTCAGGAGGACCTGAGTTCAAATCTCACCTCAGACACTTGACACTCACTAGCTGTGTGACCTTGGGCAAGTCACCTAACCCCAATTACCTCATCCTGGGTCATCTCCAGTCATCCTGATGAATATCTAGTCACTGGATTCAGATGGCGCTGGAGAAGAAGTAAGGTTGGAGACCTGCACAGCCCTCCCTCACTCAAAACAAAGTCAAGTACAAGTCATGTCATCATTTCTCTGATGGCACAGTCTTCTTTGGCAACAAAGGACAAACACACACACCCTACTGAAATCTGACCCTCAATTATTCCAGATAAGGTGCTGATCTCTCCTTACTATTCAAATCACTTATTTTGGAATTTGATTATGCTCAATCTAGACTTCACTGTCTGCTGTTCTACCAAAATCTCCATTTCATATATGTATGTGCTCTCGTCCCCATGAGTTAACCAGCTCCTTTTAAGAATGGGCCACATTTTCTGTGTCTATCTCCCACAGTATCTAATGTGGTAGTAAGGCTAAATTAAGATGGCAGACATACTTTTTTCAAAAAAAGCTGGAAGTGTTATATAATGTACAGTAGACTTACTGGCATTATTATAATTACCACAATTTAATGATATTCCATAGTGAGTCATTAGAATAACTGGTATAGGCATTCCTCAGAGATACTGTGGGCTCAGTTCCAGACCACCACAATAATGCAAGTCACACGAATTTTTTGGTTTCCCACTGCATATAAAAGTTATGTTTAATACCATACCGTAGTTTGTTAAGTATGCAATAGTGTCATATCTAAAAAAACTGTACATACCTTAATTAAAGAATACTTTATTGCTAAAAAATGCTAACCATCATCTGAGCCTTCATCACATCATAATATTTTTGCTGGTAGAGGTCTTGCCTCAGTGTTAATGGCTGCTGATTCATCAGGGTAGTAGCTGCTGAAGGATGGGGTGGCTGTGGCAATTTCTTAAAATAAGACAGTAACGAAGTTGGCTACATTGACTGACTGACCCTTCCTTTCACTTGGACACTTAAAGGCTTATTCTTTGGCCCAATTCCAATACTGTTGTATCTCAGGGAATAGGGAAGCTCAAGGAGAGTGAGAAAGATGGTGGAATGGCCAGTCAATTGAGCAGTCAGAACACACCCAACATTTATCAATTAAGTTCACCATCTTAAATGGGCACAGTTCACAGCTCCCCCAAATAATTACAATAGTAACATCAAAGATTCCCAATCACATCACCAAAACAGATACAATCATGAAAAGTTTGAAATATTGCAAGAATTACTCAAATGTGACACAGAGACATGACATGAGCACGGGCTACTGGAAAAATGGTGTCGATAGACTTATTCAACACAGGGCTGCCACAAACCTTCAATGTGTAAAACAAACAAAAAAAATCGCACTACCTAAGAAGCACAATAAAGCAAAGCACACATACACACACACACCAAACAAGGTATGCCTGTATTAAAAAGATGGGGTTTTGTTTCAGGTAGAAATATGGGGTGGTTGAAAACATCATGTAATTTCCCAAATCCAATACATTCTATTTTCTTTCTCCCATTCAATTCTAGGTCCAGATCACATGTCCATCTTCAGTGCCTGTCCAAGATATCTGAATTGAATGACCATTTCAACAAACTGACCATTCAACTGAATTCCACAGCCAAGGTGTGGGGAACCTGTGTTCTCGAGGCTACAGGTTCCCCACTCCTGGTAAGTGTTCTTCATCTATTTTCTCCTGGGTATGGATCAAAAAGAATAGAGATTATTTTGTTCTTTTTTCATATTTGTACCTCAGCTGCCTGGCACATAGAAGACAATTAATACTTGCTGAATGATTCTCTAAGTGACTGTGAATCTCATTTAGGAGCCTCTCCAATATTCTAAGGGTTAGTGCAAACTATAAATTCAGAAACATGAATTTAGAACATGTGGGAGGGAATCTACTATACCTCTGTGCTGGACATCTTCTATGATCATGACTAATACACATGCCTCACTTGACATTAATAATTAGAGGCTCACATGCCATTCTCCATGTACCAAAAAATCTTGTACGACCAAAGACTGAAAATTGTGGGTTATCCAAATGGCAATGGAGACACATGGTGGGAATAAACAGGATTCAGTCACTAACAATGAAATGCAAACAAAGAGTAGTTGCAAAAGACATCAAGAAGATTTATGACCTGAAATGGTGGGCTAGTCCTGTAGCATGAACAAGATAATAAATGGAGAGTGTGTGTGATTTATTAGAACCCACACCATATTAAGAAACTCAACACAGGGCACTCAGCACATAGCCAATTCCTATGGAAGAATTTTGGAAAAACAGACGCAAATGTGGCACAGGATAAGAAGGCATGAGACAGATATAATCTTTATTGCTCAAGTGAATATCAGCATCTATGAAATTACAAATCCATGGAAGTGTCACTCTCACAGTAGGCACCAAATTTACTTTCCCCATGTAAAACACAGTTTTGTGGTCTGTAAATTAACAAGGAAAGAAATCATTTGCTTCCAAGAAATAATTTTTATCTTGAGTGATAACTTATTAGTTCAATACCAAATAAGCAATTTCACTGTCCAATATGCAAAACTCCTAAAATCTGCTATTTTTGTGTTTGTGACAGAAACTCGTCACGGACCAAGAATTAGGCCCTAATTTTGCTCTGACTTTGGTAACATCTGTTTCATTCTCTTCCCTGCCATGGATGAAAATACCAGCGACAGACAACTCTTCCAGAGTATAAACAGCTTGCTGAAAAGAGGTTGGGCACTTCAGGAGGCTGAATTATTACTATGTACCAGGTACCGTGCTAAGCACTGGGTCGATATAAAGAAAGGTAAAAACATGGTTCCTACCCTCAAGAAGTTGACATTCTAATGAGATAAGTAACATGCAAATAACTATGTACATTATATATACATGTATATATGATATTTATGAAGGAGGAAGGGAGAGGGAGAATGAGTGAGAGAGAGAAAGAGAGAGATGATGATGATGATCCAGCAAATGGTACTGAGGAGAGGCCAGATAGGAATGGGGAAAACTAGGAGAGAATATGGCCACAAACACCTAGAGAGGAGAAAGGAGGAGCAGGTGATTAGTACTATCAGATTCTGCAGATATGGCAAGGAAAAGGATTGAGAAAACACCATTAGATCTGGCAATTAAACAATCACTGTTAACTTCAGAGAAAGCAACTGGTAAAGTATCTGGTAACGAGTTTAGTAGTGAAGAAGAGGAAGGAGAAGCAGCTGGTGCTGACTGCTTTTTCAAGGAGTTCAGTCAAGAAGGAGAGGACAGATAGAGGACAAGATCAAAGATAGTAGAATAAAGCTAAACTATAGTGTTAAGTTAGATAATATTCAAGGAGGCAATTATTTGATAGGACCAATGTTATAAGTGGGCAACTGGCCAAAAGTGACATGACAACAGGATTTTGTAACTTTAAAAAATTGTTTGGTTATGATGTATTATCAATGTCACTACAAATGGAAGTAACTGGTTGGTAAAATATTACACAAGGTATGCCTGTAATTAGATAACTATATTCCCATAGAAGGCTAGTATTTTTAAAAATATTATAATTTCCTTAGTGTCCTCTTTCTGAAGGGATGCTACTTCTATAAATATAATTCGGCTTATCATGTTGCGGTGGAGAAAGTAGTTTGCAAACTTTAAAGGACTATACAAAAGTGAGTTATCACAACTAAGCAGATTTACTCAATGATGATTATGAAACCCAATTAGCTCTACTAAGGTTTCATGGACCAAAATCCCTTGTTCACCCTAAAAACACACTATTGTTTTGTACATACCGTCATAACTAATCTGACCTAGCTTTTTAAACTGTATATTCATGCACATCAGAAGAACATTTTTAGATACTAAGCAGGAACCATGGCTTTCTTTAATAAATCCCTCTATATGGCAGCATACTCAAGAATTTGCTTCTAGTCAGTGTTGTTGGTGATAATGGCATCTTTCCAACACTACAAAATTCCTTAAGGGCAGGGACCATGCTTTATACTTCACTTGTGTTCTCCACAGTTCCTACACCTAAGCACCATGCTACAATGACCCTCAAAATTACTACCCTGAATTATAATCCATAGCCCTTCCCAATCATCCCCCAAGGGGACCAACCTCTGGAGAACTCATAAGATACAGGGAGGTGGGAGATGGAATGGCTCAAGGAGGCAAGTAGAAAAATTGACAGAAGAAAAAGATGAAGATACTAGTAGCAGAAAAAAGCATAAAGAAGGATCCATCGACTAAATGGCCAAGGGAAGGCCGTACCTGCCCCCTTCCCCAGTACTACCACCTAACATGTGGAGTCTTTTTGTTACCATGGAATATAAAGACAGAAAACTAGAGACCCTTCCAAATTAGTAAGGGTAAACTTTCCTGACCTATGGCACATGGTTACATTAAGAACTTGGCAGAAGAGGATCTAGGGTAGCAGTGTAGAACTAGAAGAATCATATCTAAATTCATGGCGGACGAGGAGGGCCCTCTCCTAGCTGAATAATTAAAATCATTCATATTCACATTTTTCACTATTTCCCAAATAACCTCAACACAACAAATATATCTATGTATTTCATCCATGTCACCAACTCACAAAATTATCATTTTTTAAATATTTATTTTTACAGTACTTAGAGGGATGAGGCTAGGGATTAATAAAGACAGGGAACAGCTTCCCCTAAATAGAGAGCTTGTTTATCTGGGGTCCAGTCATAATCTCTGATAGTCAGTGTCTGCCTTTGGCTGGAAGGAAATGAGTTAGCTCTCATTAGTAATCAAGTTCTGTCCTCTTTTCTTCCTAAAGGGTGACCGAAAATTTCAAGTCCACTGAATTTTAATAGTAGGAGGCCGAGTTAGACACCACAAGTATTACATACAAACAGCACTAAGAAAAATCAGAAGCAAAGATGTCTCTAAGGTACTTTTCTCGGGATGAAGAGGATTTTGGGAAAGGGCAGCATGCCCAGTTAAAACTACATGGCTAGACTACATAACTAAGATAGGCAAAAGGCATCTCACCACTCTGAGGGAAAACTGGGGAGCAAGTGATAGGGAAGAAAGTGGATCTATAACAACACCTCACACCTTAAATAAAACAACATAAGCTACAAATAGATACATAACCTAGACATAAAATTAGAGAAACATGGAAAAAATTACCTATAAGATCTATAGATAAAAGTTCACAATCAAACAAGATGTAGAGAGAATCTCTGAAGATAAAACGAATAATTTTGATTATATAAAATGAAAAATGTTTCGCACAAACAACTACAATAAAGCTAAAAGGGGTGGGGAGGCAATTAACTGAGGTGAAAAGAATCTTTGCAGAACGTTTGTCTGATAATGGTCTTGTTTCCAAAAGACACAGGTATCCCAAAAGACTCAGTGCTTTTTCAGCTATTAAAACTTTAACAGTATATAAATAGCAACTCTATTAAAAACTTTACTAGCTTAAAAGAGCACTGAGCTATGAAAAGCTAAAAATTAGCGCTAAGACTTTTGGGACACCCTGTATAAGGAATGCACTCTAATTTATAAGAGTCATTCCCCAATTATCAAATTGGGATTATGGATATGAATGGATATGGGTATGGCTGGATATTAGGACTAAGGATATGAAAAAGCAGTTATCAAGAGAAAAATATTAAGGCTATTTCCACACATAAAAATGTTCCAAATCACTTTTAATTAGAGAAATACAAATTACAAAGATTTTCAGACTCTATCTCACACCCATCAAACAGGCAAAGATGACATAAAAATGACAAATGCTGGAGGAGCTGTTGGAAAACAGGCACACTGATGTATTGTTGGTGAATGTGTGAATGGGGCAATTTGGAATTACACACCAAGAATTATTAAATGGTGAATGCCCTTTGATCAAGTTATAGTCAACAAATATCAAAGAAAATATATAACATATACAAACATCTTGATAGCAGTTCCTTCTTTGTGGTGGCAAAAAAAAAGAAACTAAAGAGATGCCCATTAATTACAGAATGGTTGAATAAAGTCATGGTATATCAATGTGATGAAATACTATTATGCTGTAAGAATAAGGAAGGAAATGATGGCAAGGAGAGATAGATCTATATTAACTGGTGCAGAGTGAAGGACACAAAACCAGAGAAAGAATTTATGTTAAAATATTAATATCATAAATATGAAACAAATTTAAGGACTTTTTATAATGAAATGAGCAGAACCAGGACAATTTATACATGCATTAACAATAATTTCTATAATAACAACAACACTATAAGTTAAACAACTTTGAAAGCTCTTAACCAATATAATGACCATCCATGATTTCAAAGGATCGATGAAGAAATATACTATCCACATCCTGACAGAGAAATGAAAGATTTAGGGTGTGAAATTTACGTGTATAAGTGTGTATGTGTGTGTAGTATATATGTGTTATACATATTGACACATGAATATATGTATGTAGAAGATTTAATATCTAATGTGAGAGAGAATGAGTCAAAAAATAATATTATTTATACACACACACAGCCAACAAGGGAATTTGTTTGGCTTCACCATGCATATTTGTTACAAGGAATTTGTTTTTCTTTTCTTCTTTTTTTTCAATAGCAAAGGGGGGGAGCAAGAAAGAGAGAAAATAGATTTCTGTTCATTATTCTTTTTAAATAGAGAGGTTGGAGGTGTAGCACTTGTGGAAGGCTGCATGCACTTTCAGATGTGGTCACTTTATTGTTGAGGTTGCTTAATTACTTAATTTTATTACCAGAAACCCCTCACAGAATGAGGGCAATATGCAAATCTTCATTATATAAAGACAAAACACACAGCTATAACTTGGGGAAAAAATTGTAATGGAAAAATCCCAGCACTTTAAAGGATGAGAGAAATCAAACAATACAAAGACCATAGCCCAGGCAAGAACTACTTCCCAATCCTGGTCAAGCTTTTGCCACATGAACCAGGCAGCCCTGGTTTATTCTGGGTAGCTGAGGCTTTGAATGCACACCCTATAATCAGAGATGACGGGCAGTATGAAATATGAGCCATTTGGGGGGAACAAAGAAAGATTTGGTGAAAACATGCTCATTTGATCTAGGTCCTTAACATAACTAGATCTAGCCTATATGATTTAGTAAATAGGGCAGAAGACCTGAAGTCAGGGGAGCTGAACTCTTTCTAATTTCTATCATTTACTCTCATGCAAAATCTGTTTTCTAATTAATTCTTTTATTCTGAACTTAAAACACCAAATAAGATGGCCTTCCCATAAACACAGAACAAAAATAAAGAACTACACACGAAACCGTGAATTTCTATAATGTACAACTTAGGAGATCCTTAAGGGCAGGAAACCTATTTTTGCCTTTCTTTATATCCCCAGAGAGTGTAACTCCAATGGGCTGGTCACATTGTTCAAATGCCAAATGTACACATGTCGAAAAGACCATTTTATGATGAACTCACACAGTTAAGCGTTACATGGTGGTCAGGAGAAGCAATACAAGGACACTCTCAAAGTCTCTCTTAAGAACTTTGGAATTGATTGTATGACATGGGAAACACTGGCACAGGACTGCCCAGCATGGCATGCCCTCGTCAGAGAAGGTGCTGTGCTCTGTGAGCAAAGCAGAATTGAAACAGCTCAAAGGAAATGCAGGATGCACAAATTTAGAGAATCCACCCCAAATGTTTACATGGACTATTTGTGCCTGACCTAAAGTACAGCATTCTGAGCTCATATTGGTCTGATCAACCACAGTCGGACTTGACTCTATCATAGTGATGTCATTTTGGTCCTGTTTGAGAATGAAGGACAATAACCAATCATATCCCCAGAGTTTAGCACAATGTGCACATGGTAAATGAACACTTAATGAATGCTTGTTGGTGCTGAAATATCATATAGAATATGTTCAGATAGCATACCATCTATCACATGCAATAAATTCAACATGTAACTTTGAAAACTGTCCTGCTTATTTCTGATTCATTCTGGCCTTCCTTCTTGTTTCTTCAGTGAACTTTAAAAAAAATGATTTAATGACCCTCTTCCCTTCCTCTCTCCCTACCTCCTTTCTCTTCCTTCCTTCCTTCCTTCCTTCCTTCCTTCCTTCCTTCCTTCCTTCCTTCCTTCCTTCCTTCCTTCCTTCCTTTTTTAATTACCTTATCTCTGCCTCCTTGTCCTGCATAGCAAGAGCTGTTTTCTTCTTATAGTGTTTCAATTTTTTAATCTTTGAGAAATACCACTTCCCAACCCAAACTATATCCTCTTCTAAGTCTAGTCCAGAAACATTTATTAAGGGGTCTCTATGTGTCAGGCACTGGGCTAAATGCTGGGGGCACAAGAAAAGGTAAAAGCAGCTTCTACTCTCAAGGAGCCCATATTCTAACAAGGAAGATGACAGGCTCACAGCTATGCACAAACAAGACACAGGTGGGGGTGAAAGAGACATAGTCTTGGGGAAAGACAGGAGGTAAGGGCATATACAGAGACCAGGAAAGGTTTCTCGCAGCACATGGGATTTTAGTGGAGTCTTGAAGGAATCCAGGAAGGGAAGGCAAGAGAGAAGCCAATATAAAGGCACAGTGTTACCTATGAGGAATATCACAAAGGCCAGTCAGTGGTGGAGAGGGAGAAAAGACTGCAAAGGGAAGAAGGGGCCAGGTGGTTAATGAAAGACTGTAAGTTCTATTTTGGAAGTAATAGGGAGCCACAGAAGTTTACAGAACAAAGGGAGTGGTGTGGTGAGATCTGTGATTTAAGGAAGACCACTTGGGCAACTGAGTGGTGGCTGAACTGTAATGAAGAAACTTGAAACAAGGAGAACAATTATAAAGCTATTCCAACAGCCCAGCTGTGAGGTAACATGGGCCTAGACCAAGACAACAGATAAAAACAGAGGATCTCTTTCCCTATGAGCCACACTAATACAAAACTGCTTTTGTGAGAATCTGCAGCAGTACTAAGTTAAAATGTGGATACCCAGCAAGTCTGTAGGAAAAAGCAAAGGATACCCATTCCCTAGGGTAGTGCCCTTCCCAAACTTCTCTCTTTCTATCAATACCAATTATCATTTTTCCAATCTCCCAAGTTCACAACCTGGGAATTTTCCTCAACTACTCCCTCACACAACATATTCAATCAGCTGCCAGACCTTCTTTCTCACAGCTAAACCCCTCCTCTACTCAACCAGCTGTCATCTTAGTTGAGATGCTCATTTCTTCTCACCTCCATTACTACAAAGGCCTCTTAAAAATGCTCCAGTTCCTTCCCACTCCAGTCCATCTATATCTTGTGATACTCCCAAGGAAGTTGTCCCTCTCCATACTCTGCCTTGTTCAGGTCACACCCCACATGCTGTCTTCAATTCTGAGGGTGACATTTTTATGGAGTACACTAATAAGGTAGAGATTACCCCAAGGACAGGGATGTCCACAGTAAAGGGACTCGAGGTCATGCTATTTGGGGGGCAATAGGAGGAACTGATGATGTTTATCCTGGAGAAGAGATGAAAGAAAAATATGATGGCTGTATTCACTACTTGAAAGGTTTATGTTGTGGGAGAAAGTGGGAAAACCTCAGAGCAACAGAAGAGTGAAACTTAACAGAGCAGCATATTTAGGATTAAGTTAAGAAAAAAATCCCTAACCACTGGACTTATCCAGAAGTAAAATGTATAGCAGAAGGTAGTGTCCCCACTCCCCCATCTCAACCCCTACTAGACAGCTTTAAGTAAAGACTGGATTATCCATCTTTAGGGGTGCTGAAAACAGGAACAGAATTAACTAGATAGCTTCAGAGATCCTGTTACTCTGAAATTCTGTGGTCAGCCCAGCTAAGTCTGGAGTACAGAAGGCTGACCACTTCACGCTGAATTATTTTAACCACGGCAACCAACCTAAGTCTAAGGTGTGAAAAGGTTGCTCAAAATGATAAAATCATATATCTTCTAACGCAACCAAGTGCAGGCAAGTAAGCAGGCCCACGTGAGCTGCTTCACCAAATCTTTGGTCAACCAGAATGCAACCTCCTTCATTTACCACTGCTTCTCAATATGAATCCTCAAATTCGACCAGGCCAGTCTTCACAATACACTCATTCCTCTCTCCATATTTTTGCTCATGCTCCTCCTCAGACTGGGCTGACCTTCTTTCTCTTCTCTATCCAAATTCTATTCATGTTTCAAGGCCCAGTTAACGCTTGTCTCCTCTGATTATATAGTACGCATTCAAACCTTCAATTATCTAGACTAAATTAGGGCTGCCTATTCCATGCGGAAAACTGGAAACGACTTGGGAGGGGAACAAGCATTGTCATGTGAAAGAAAGATGAGAAATCGCTCTTTAATGCTCTAAAGGGCAAAATGAGAACCAACAGGCAGAAGATGAGGAGATGCAGATTTTGGTTCAATAGTCAAGAACAATTTGAGTTGCCCGTAAAATGGGTTGCCTTATAAAAAATTTCCTATCACCAAAAGTTTTCAGCTAGAAGCTTGTCAGAGAGGTTAAAAAAAGGTATGTTCCATTTGGGGTAGGAGGTCAGACCAGATGACATTTAAAGTATTTTCCAACTCTTGAGATTCTATGTTTCTATATTCCTAAACATTCTTCCTTATAAGAAGGAAGAAAGATAAGGGCAGAGACATAAGGGTAGGACAGTTTCAGGGCATGAGAGGCAGAGCTAAGGAAACAAAATAAGGAAGGAAGCATTGATGGGTAATAGGAATCAAGCAGCCATTGATGTAAATTATAGGATCTTAGCAGGGATAGGACCTCAGGATTCATTTTGTCTAATCTCTATTTGTAACATGAATCCTTTCTACAACTTCTCCAACTAGCCTGCACTTGAAAACTTTTAGTGATGGGGAACCCCTTACATTTCAAGGAAGATCATTCTCTTTTGGATAACTCTAATTTTTATAAAAGAAGTTTTCCCTTCTGTTGCATAGAAATCAGTTATACTGGAACTTCACCTGAAGTCATACATTTGACATCAAGCAAAACAACTCTTCAAATATTAAAAGATAGTTATTGTGTCCCAACTCATCCTTCCCCTACAAGTCTTCACTTCTTCAAACAATCAGTTACTTCAAACCAAATCCTAGGTTAAATGTTTCCAAATCTTCTCACCATCCTGATTACCCATTACATTCATTACACATTATCGGAGGCACTTTTAAAATATGGCACCCAGAAATTAACATGATGCTCTAGATGTGCTCTGATAAAGGCAGAATATGATGAGATAATTACTTTCCTTTTTCTGGATGATACGCTCTTTTTAATGCACTTAAGGTGACAAAATCTTCATTGTTGAATCATATTGAGCTTGGAATCCACTTCAAGTCTCCCTGTCTCTCTATCTCCTTTCCTCCCTCTTCCTCCTCTCTTTCCTCCTCACTCCCTCTCTTACATAGTATACTCATGAAATTGATTTTGCTAAACTAATTACAGGACTTCATAATTATTCCCACTGACTTTCATTTTACTTGGTTCAACTTCTTGTTCCAGACGATCTAGATCTTTTGGGATCCCAGTTCTGTCATCTCACACAATGGCTAATTTCTCTCAGTTCTGTGCCACTGGAAAACTTGGTAAGCATATGTGCTTTATGACTTCATCCAGATCATCTGGATTTCATGAAAGGCATCTGACAATCTCTCAAGCTACCCTTTCTGCACAAATAGAGTAGGTTGGATAACACAGTGAAGTGAATCTGGCTGAACTGAAAGAATGTTGATCAATGTTGATCTCAAAAGTTAACACCAAAGAGTAGAAGTTTCAAAGGCAAAGATTTCAGCTCAATCTAAGAAAACAACAACCACCACCACTACTACCACCACCACCACCACCACCTGAGCTTTCTAAACTAGAATTGGTTGCCTCTGGAGGTAGTAAGTTTCCCATGACTAAAAATCTTCAAAAAGCCTGAATGTAGTAAAGAGAATTCATGTGTTAGGAATTAGACTACGTGATCTCTAATGTCCCTTCCCATCTCTATAATTCTATGGAAAAGCCAGGTAATCTCCTAAACTCCATATCAGCTCTAATATTAATTGATTTATGTAAGGAAAAGAAGGAAGGAGAGTTAAGAGACTGACCTAAGATCATAAGGTAAAATAATATAGAATCTTATAAACTGAAATCCCTAACATAATATGTATAGACTTGCTTAACCAGAATATTCAGATAATGTAGTGTTCTGATTAAATTAATTTTAATTAAAGGTTAAAAGAAAAAAATCTTTAGTTCCAAACCCTATAGAAAATGCAAGTTTCTAAAATGCATTTACATATCAAGTCATAAGAAACTTCGAATTTTGTGATTTTATGATTAGATCTTCTTGTCTTTTTACATACATTACAGTGGTCCAACTCAGCCATCCAACATTAGTTCCTACTACTCCCCAATTCTCATGTTCCAATTAGGCTACTGTCTTCTAAGATGCTTATTTCCACTGCCATACCTTTGCTCATGCAGAAGCCCTTGACTGGGAAACCCTTCTTTCTGTTGTCTATCCAAAATCCTATCCTACTTGGTAGAATAAAGCCCAGTTCAAACTTCATCTCCAATATATGATGTCCAAACACTCTAGTCCACACAATCCTCTTCTCCCTTTCCTCAAATTTTATCAATAACCTATAAATTCTCCCAGGTCAGGGTCCCAGGATCTCATCCAGGAGATTTGTAGTGGACACCTCTCCCAGTACACATAGGGGATACACTGTTATGCACAGGAAAGTCAGAAAATGCACAGGGGTCTCTACTATTTTTATTACTATCCTCATAATGTGTATTTCATGAAACACCCTTATTGGGCAGTGTGAATGCTCCTAAATATTTAATAGTCAGCTTCCCAAATTATCCATTGGGCACATGTAGTGGGAAGCAAAAGACCTGAGTTCTGCTATGTATTTGTTGTGACTTTGGGTAAAGGATTCAGTTTCCTCATCTCATAGACTTACACACCATCCAAGCTGGAAAGAATCTGAGAGATCATCTACTCTGATAGCCCCATCTTTCTAAAAAGAAAAATGAAGCCAAATCCAGTCAACATTCTTATCTCTGTGCCTCAAAATTTATACAACAGGAGAGATGATAACATTTGCACTACTCAATTCACAGGATCCTTATAAGAAACAAAGTGCTTTGAATGCTAAGGTTTTATGTAAACATGAGCTATGACATATATCACCTTTACTAATTGATGAAAATCTTGCAGTAATCTAAGAGCTACCATGACAATCCTCAGCAACTGAGAACCTGGTGCAACTGATAACCACACCAGCAGAGTTGACTGAGGCACTGAAGGATGAGAAAAGATAACCCAACATAGCTCACTATTTCCAGGAGCACTGCTTTGGTCTAATAATGAAGTGGCAACTAGAAGGCACAGTGATGAGAGAGGTAGATCTGGAGTTAGGAAAACTTGAGTTCAAATCCAGCTTCAGACATGTGTCCCTGAACAAGTCACTTAATCTCTGTCTGCCTTGGTTTCCTCATCTGTAAAATGAGGATAATGAAAGCACCTGATACCTCCCAGGGTTGCTGTGATGATCAAATGAGATATTTGTAAAGTACTTAGCAAACCTTAAGGTGCTATATAAATGCTAGCTATTATTATTGTCAATGAACAATTCTATTTGTAGCTTCCAAGAAACTCAGGTCAGAAAAGAGGAATGGAAGGTATGTGAGGTCAGCCCTTAATTTGAAAATGTTTTTCAGAAGAAGTAATACCACCATTACCAGCACACCATCCTTATCACACTTCAATAAGCATGCTACTTTGATCATGTAAGGACAATAGAATGGTTTTGGATGCTTCTCTGTCAACTAGAGAGAACCTTAACCAAGAACTAAAGTGAAAAAATATCTCTTTTATGTAAAGTTCCAAGATGCCTGGGTGTTGGAGCTTTGTCCAAATCTGAGTCCAAGCTAATTCCTGAGAGTCACTGCTTTGAACAAATTCCTATCAGGTTTTTGCTTCCCTTGTTCCCCAAACTCAATTTTAATAAAGGACATATGTTTCTCAAATTTTCCAATTAAGGGTTGAAAACATGGGTGTTCTAGAATCATCTTTACTGCCCTGAACTTCAATTCAGCTCTTCTTACTTGCATACCAAGCTATATTTAAAGATGGTCCACTCCAAAATTATTTTCCCTGCTTTAATGAAACTTTTTTTTTAATAAAAGGCCCAGATAAGAGATTATTCTGGAACTGTTTTAAAAAGTCAATAGAGTATACAAATTGAGAGGGGAAGGTTGTTATTATCATTCTGGGACTCAACAATCTATTTCTAGGAGGAGAAGAACTGAGAAGCAATGAGGTGATGTCACTGATAAATAGTTTCCATTTTAATAACAGATGGGAGCAACTGCAGAGGAAATTTAATTTCTCTCATACTAAAGTGAACAGTAAAATTTAACTTAGATAAAAAATCCACTCCAACACTTCTCTGTGGCTCCAAGGTAACTATACAGTCTCACAGGTGATGCCAACAAAGCTGCAAAGGCTTCAAGTATTGCCCTGGTGACAGACTGTGTCAGTTGAGGACCAGCCTTGGTAAGTATGGACAGACCTACCCTTGGTAACTGGAGGATGCATTCTTTGGCCATGGAACAAATAAAAACAAACAAAAATGGCCCTTGGTTCCAAGTGGCCCTTTTTTGCCTCAGCTCTGAAAATGGTGAAATAGTAGAAAAGTAGTTGGGAATGCTAAGAATCACTCTACCTATTGAGCTTATAAGCAGCAGTCTACCAGTTGGCACTCCAAATGTGTGATCGTTGTCCAATGACCTTGGACGTGTAAAGAGGTAAAAATTCTCAATTTCTCTTCACTCCTAGATCTAAAATACAGGATTTCTGAGTTGAGAGAATTAGAGGTCCCCATTGGTGCTTGGTACTTTGTTAACTGTAGCAGATAGGTAAGCCAGGAGTCCTAGTAGATAGAGTACTGAACTTGAGAGTCAAGAAGAGTCAAGTGTAAATTCCATTTCTGTCATTTACTAGCTTGTTTGATTCTGGGCAAGTCACTTAACATGTCTGCCTAAGTTTTCTCAACTGCAAAATGAGTATAATAACTGCACCTGTTTCACAAGTTTCTGAAGCACAAATGAGATTTTATATACACACATATATACATAGATGTGTGCACACATACATATATGTATACATATATAAGTGTACATACATGCACACATTCATGTATGTGTATATATAAGTACTTTGTGATACATAAATCACAGCTAGTGTTATCTGTGATTGCACTGCTTCAGATATTTCCTCCACAATACACATCACAGCCTCTCCATGCCTGTTTATGCTGTGAGATTCTTGCCTATGTTTTCCCCTAAATTCTTCAGGGAGGATCTATTCAGATGTACTCTGGGTCTTTCTCCAATTTCATCAGCTCAGGGAAGAATAAGGGCTGTCCATGAGAAGCATGGCTTAGTAGAAAGAGTCCTCCATTTAAGAAACAGAAAGACCTGCAGGCTCAAGCCTTTCCCCAAACATTTACTGAGCTGTATGACACTGAAGCTGTTTTATTCATTTTTCTTCATCCAAGAAGGAGAGATGATATTCCCTGGAGCAGCAGCCTCACAGAGTTATTGTAACGTCAAATGAGATCATATGAGCAATAAGCACTCTCTCAAAGGGAATTTTTTCTTATTTGGTGTCTCTCCTACTTTGCTGGTCATATCCTCCATATCTTTCATGCTGCCTCTTAGGACTAATGTATCATTGGCCACCTGCCACAGCCAACCCGCTCTCCTGATGCATCTTTCTACTGTCCTTATCTTTGAGTTTTTTTGTCATTTTAATGCTTCCAACATTCAGTTGTTGGAACATGATTCACAGCTCTAGAGTAAAATCTCAGGATACCGGCATTCAAGGGATGGGATTTTGTAATAAAGTGCATTTGGTGTCATAGACTCTCTAGGATTAATTTAACCATCAGCTCTTAAGGGAAAAAAACTATCCACCCTATGCAACAAATAAAAGTTCAGAGTAAAAAAGAATATTTGGGATATGAATAGAGTTCTACCTCATGCACTGTTTTCTAGATGCAAAGCTAGGTGACACAGAAGATAGAGTTCTGGACCTGAAGTTAGGGAAACCCAGGTTCAAATTCAGCCTCAGATACTTACTATCTGTGTGACCCTAGGCAAATCATTTAACCTGCCTGCCTCAGTTTTCTCATCCGTAAAATGTGGGCAATAACAGCTCCTACTTCACTCAGTTATTGTGAAGAATAAGCGAGGTAACATTTGGAAAATATTCTGTATACAAACCTGTAAGAGTTATATAAATCTAGCTACTATAATTATTATTGTCATTATTAATTTATATCTATTCTTGCTAATAAACTCACAGTTTAAAAAAGTCAGAGTTTATTAAAATATTCTTAACCCTGAAAGGCAGAATAAAAGGGTACTTCTTTGTAGCTCTTTCTAATTCTGTTTTGTTTTTAAAGCAAAAACTGATGGTGATAGCACCAATCTAAACCAAAAGGAACATGTTGCTTTATCAAGGGCACTGATAACCTTGAGACAGTGTGGCAAGAAGGCTGGTCCACTTGATCTTTATCAGAAACATTCACTATTTGCAGAACATGATTAATCAGGTTGCAGTTTTTTGTTATTAATTTTTGTTGGCAAGATGCAGCAGCACCTTTTCTGCCTCTGATAAGTGCTACTATCAGAGACTCCATCCTTAAGAAAAAATCCTTAAAAAAAAATCTCCAAAATACTAAATGTGGCTATTAAGTTACAGCATCAGACTTTCCTTTAACAATACATTTCTCAGGGATGACATATACATATGTATGTATATGTATATGTGTATATGTGTGTATATACATACACACATATACACACACATTATTTTAAAATTTTTATTTTAACTATACATTTTAACTGTATACAAGTTTAATTGGTGAACCATTAAAATAGAGAGTTAAAGGGTTGATGTTTCCAGAAGCTCTTTTTTAAATCACGGGTTGGAAATAAGGACAGAACCCTTTGCCCATATTAACAAACTATTGCTTGTTCTGTGCACATGGAAACATTAGTTGATTAGAGACTGGCCTGGAAAGTAAAATATCTGTGTTTCCTGGCACCTAGGTAGTTGGAAAATAACGTGAGTTATACCAAATTTGGCTGTGGTCATTAACGCTGCCAGAGTCAATGAGAGAAAGTAAATAGTGTGAACTTCTCATTAAGTTAGTCTGCTCTACACTAGATTTTCCACCAGCAACATCCTCTCCTTTCCTTGCCCACAATTCTGATATCCTTTTCACATTCGACTATAGTGAACTTTGAAGAGAGAGAAACTGTCTTGGGAAAATGTAGGATTACTACAAGCCAGGCTGATGCAAACGCCGGCTATTGCTAGTGGTGGGTGCAATGTACTTGCATTAGATAAGCTTCTTGGGCCTGGTGTCCTTCCCATTCTAAATGTTGCAACTGTATGTGAAGCACAGTCCTGACCGCATTTCTGATGTGAAAAAACACATTTTATAAACTCTCTTAACTTGCTCTACCCTTCTATTTCAAAGAGCCCTTTGTGAACTATGAAAAAATACCATGTGTGTAAAAAAGGGCTGAGTCCTAGTTATATTGCAAGAAGTTGATTTGAAGAAAAGGGAGAGAGGGAAAAAGGAAGAAAGGAAGAAAGGAAGAAAGAAAGAAAGGAAGGAAGGAAGGAAGGAAGGAAGGAAGGAAGGAAGGAAGGAAGGAAGGAAGGAACAAAAGAAGAGAAAGGAAAGAATAAAGGAATGAAGGAAGAGAGGGGAAGAGGGGGGGAAAATCTAAGATATATGGAAGTGATTGTAGAACACTGAAAACAAATACAATAATTTAATTAAAAATAAAAATAAATTTAAAAAAGAAAGAAAGGAGAGAGAGAAAGGAAGACAGAAAGAAAGAACAGTACCCCATACATTCTTGTCCTATATGTAATCAAAATTCACACTTTCTGTAGACTACTGCTAATAATCATATAAAGAGGCTTGCCCTCTTGGGGATGTGATATTAATGGAAATAGTACAATGGATGGAAAAGTCAAAAGGTCTGGATTCAAATCCCAGCTTTGCAGCCTTGTGCAAGCCATGTTACTTGAGGTTTCAGTTTCTTCCTCTGTAAAAATGGAATCCTGGGAGTAGCTTTCCTCTACAGTCCCCTCCAGTGCTAAAATCACATGGCCATCTCTGAATGCACTAGGGGAAGACACACATAGCTACATTTTAAAAGTATGGGAGTTAATGTTCAGGTAATTATTTTTGAAGCTTCACAATGAGTTGCCAAGTTCTCTGAAAGGAGTATCATGACAGTCCTCAGCAAAAGAATCCACACCAGGACCACACCAGCAGAGTGGCCTGGATGAGGCACTGAAGGATGAGAATGGGTAACTTCTATTTCCAGAAGGTGCTGCTTTGTTCTGATATTGAAAATGAAACTCTGGTCTGAGAATAAATAGCAGTCACAATTTGACATGAAAAAGAAAAAAACAACAACTATACTTCTGGATCTCAAAAACTGAGGAGGAAGAGGAGGTGCAAGGGTTGTTAGGTCATCCCTCACTTCCAAGTATGCTTCTCAGTTGGAGAAACCAAATTACCACCACTAGCAGTTACTGTGTGCATGCTACTTTGAGCAGGCAAGGTCTCTCACAGAATGATTCCGGGTGTTTCAACTTGCTAGGAGCTGGAAATGAGTTAATCAAGGGAAAATGAAGGCATTGCTTCAAACTTGCTTCAGCTGCTTTTTAAAGAAGTCCTGAACCCTTCCAACTAACTCCTCCCTCCAAAGTCCTTCTAAACTCTAAGGCATCAAGCAAAATTGTTGATTATATGTTTAATTGATACTTCTGCAACTAAGAGATTAATTTTAGGTCAAATTTAATATGGAATAGACTTGCATTTTTTATGTGTTGTATCTCTATTTTATTGGGGCCCCTGGGATAATCAGTAAGTATGCTACTTTGATGTCCATTTTAAGAGACCATTTTAAATTACAGTTTTGTAGCTGTTCTAAGCTTTACTTTTATGATGCCGTTGACCATATTTTTCTGCCAAGACCTTGGCCAGAACACAAGCTCAAATTATATATAACATTGTTTCTGTGAGAAAATGGGATCCACTCTACAATGTAATTTTCAGGAACACATAGTAAAAAGCAGGAAATTATAATAATGCCCAATTCTAAGGTATGAAGGTTGACTTATCCTTCATTTTTTTCCCTAATGGTTTGTTTCAGTCTCCATCCCCAGTTTATATTAGCGTAGCGCATTACAGTTTTCAAAGCCTTTCATATAGAGTTCCTCATATGATCTTTGAAGGAATTAATTTGTGGTATGTATTAATTTAGGAATTATTTATTCCCAATCTGCAGATGATGGAATTGACACTCAAAGGAGTCACATGATTTGTCCAAGGTCCCACAAAGTCGGCAGCAAAGTTAGCACTAAAGAGTGAGAATCAATAGATGGCCCACCAGCTCACAAGGGTCTTCAAAATGAGTCATCATCACTTAAAAACAGAGTCCTATTATCAAATCAGAGACTTTTGAGCCAAACTTTTGAAAATGAACATCCTGCATATGGGGAGAATCAATATGCGTCCAAACACATGGGAAGAGAAGAAAAGCCACCCTTGACTCTTTTATATGATTTGGTCCAAGCTTCAGTTTACCCTCCTGCAAAATGAAGAGGTTGGACTAGTTGATCTCAGCTATTCCCTGTCAGCTTTAAATCTAGAGTCTTATGAACCTTTTTGGAGTGTTAGTTTCACCCTCCAAAAGATATATGAAAAGGGCAAAAAAATCTTTTAGAAACATACCTTTTTAAAATCCACATTTTAAAAGTTCCCCCATCCCTTTCCCCACCATCTCACCCACCCAATTTTAGTTGCATCAGACTGTGAGTTTCTTAAAAACAGAGACTGAGGTTTGGGGGAGGGTCTTTCTTTGCATCCCTAATGCTTAGGACTATGCCTGGTACACAGTAGGTATTTGACAAATGCTTGTTGACTTATCAAAGCAATGTTTTATGCATTTACATTTAGAGAAAAACTTACAAGTCACTGACAGGCTGCAAACAATTATAGATTTGGAAGAGACAATTCTCACTGAAACAAGGTAGAACATTGGCATGGTCACGAGGGTTTTTTATCAAGATCTCATAAGAACACATTAGCCACAATAGCTGGAGTGTGTACATGATCACACAGGTTTCCCCCAGTTTTGTATCCTGATCTATTGACACACTGACAGGACATAAGGACTCCTAACAGTGAGAAAAAACAATTGAGATATTTACAAAATGAATATAAAAGCCCCTACTTATCCTCATCTGTCAGCATGATGTTATCAGGGACTTGTATAATTTTCATAAACAATCATTATATTTTAGCTGAATCAGTAGCATTATGTTCTTTGAAAAGAAAGTCTTTTCAGATACCTGCTACTTTGCAGCTCTTTTCTCTCAAATCCCACCCTCCATGCTAAAGATTTGGCTTCTCCTTTTAAAAATCCACATAGCAGTCTCTTAAAACAGGCAGACTCTTACATGCCTGGGATACCTGACAGAAGTTTTGTCAGCCTGCCAAATGTTCTAATTTTCACTTACTTACTATGTGCTTTGAGTGAGCTGTTTCTTTCATATTATTTATTGATGACCTAAGTTCCAGTATTTCCTTTTCTTCCAGAAGAAAAAAAGTCACATTTAAAATATGCATTATTATAATAATTATTATCAATGCTGTAACTTGAGAGTTCTCAATAATTCTGCACCTATGCAACATTACTCTTCTAAAAACTCAACAGATTTTATGTCCCAAATAAGTCTTATTTAAATGAAAGGTTTTAGATCTAGAAGAAACCTCAGAGAAAATGTAGAGAAGTGTCACAAAATTCCCCAGTGGGGCTGGAATCAGACTAAATTGTAACTGGAGAATATTTGACAATTAAAAAAATACAATGCAACATAGATAATGTGAATTTTTGGTTGTTGAGGCAAATTTATATAGTAATAAGCTTCTACTTGAGATTGACACCACAGAACTAAACAAAGAAAGTGAAACCCGGAAAAATTAACTGATTTGCCCAAAGTGACAGAGCGCAACTGGGGCCAAGTCCATGGGTTTCAAATTTGGTAACCTTTTTCACTGTCCCTGGCTGCCTCGTAGGGGGCCCAAGGGAAAGTGTATCATAAACAGATTTCATGCAAGACTCTACATACTAACAGTCTGGAATTCTGTTTATAGGGACACCATATATTTTCACAAAGCAGTTCTGATAAATATAAAAGCAGACAGAAGTTATCCCACATTGATAGAAGCACTTCCACTCATTTCTATCAGCTGATGCCATAGATATTCACTTACAAACTCATTCAAAAGGGCATCTGTAAAATGTCTACCTGCATGGAGTACTGTGCTAGACCCAGTACAAAAGAATCAAGTTCCCAGGGAATAAGAGTACTAATTATCCAAAACAAAGGAGGAGTTACTAAAAAATCAGAACATAAAGTAGGTAATTTAGACAAGGGAGTAAAACTATATAGCCCAGTTCTAAAGATGGGAAATTTGACTACTTTTCTTCTCTTTTTCTATCATTTGTTCCATTTTTGGTTTAAAAAGTATCCCACTTGTATCTCTAGCCAAATAAATAAATAAATTAGCAGACAACTATTTTTAGATGGTATTTAGTGGATAAGCAATTTATAACCTTACCTTTTACTCCAATTTAAACAATGTGCAAGCATTTGCTATCACATCACCTTCAAAGAAATGTTCACAGTTAAAAAGAGTTGTTACTATTAAGTTGTTTTTCAGTCGTGTCCAACCCTTCATGACTCCTTTGGGGATTTCCTTGACAAGACTACTAGAGTGGTTTTCCATTTCCTTCTCCAGCTCATTTGACAGATGAGAAAATTGAGGCAAACAGGATTAAATGACTTGCCAAGGGTTACACAGCCAGATGGGAACTTAAGTCCTTCTTGACTCCAGGTCTGATGCTCTATCAATAGAGACCACCTATCTGCTCTACTTAAAGAGTATTTCCTACCTTAAAATGGCTCATTTTCTAGTAGTAAAAAACTCCAAATCCAAATGCCCAAAAAGACTGCATTGAAAAATTATTACAAATTCACTTAGGATGTGCAATCATTATTAGTCAGTAGCTATAGATTAAAAAGTTAAGGTGATCATAAATTAGCCTAACCCATCTCAACAAGATTTTGAGATACTGTATGTAAAAGTACTTTGTACAAAAGTACTCAAAACATTATGTGGATGTTATTTTATTTATTTTTTATTCTGAAGTTATTATTTCAAGTGTTTATCAAGTTGTATGATAACTAGAAATTATTGAAGGAATATGCAAAGTTCCCAGCAACTGGGGAAATAGTTAAAAAAAAAACCTGTTACATATTGATATAATGGCAGATTACATGCCAATATGACGACTACAAAGAAATTCAAGAAAATATAGGTGAAGAAATGCTGAGTGAAGAAAGCAGAATTACAACAATATACAATTTGGGTATCCCCATCAGTAAAATGAAGGGATTGAACTTGAGTACAAGGCAAACAGTGATGGTTCTGGAGTCAGGAGACCTGGATTTCAATTTCACTTTTGACGCTTACCACTTGACCTCTGTGTGAGACCTTCAGCAAGTCACTTCACCTCTGTGAGCCATAGTTTCCTCAGCTATGAAGAAAGGGGGTTGGACTAGATGCTCTCTGAGTTCCCTTCCAGCCCTAAAGCTATGACTCTTTGACCTCTAATGTTTCTTCCAGCTATATAAACCTATAATAAGGTAAAAAAATTATAGTTATATATTATAACAACATTGGATTTTTTTAAAAATGTAGAAGGAAAAGAGATCAGAAGGGGGCAAAGAAAAAAACTGGACATTTCTGTTATTATTTTCTTAAAGTTAATATATATTTTCTTTAAAAATAAATAGGAAATAAACTTAGAATTTATAGTTTTATGTACAATTATTTTTTATTTTTCTTAACTGATGGAATGTTTGCTTTTGTTAATGGTTACTAAGTTTAGAATAAAAATGTTAAACCATTTTTAAAGTTTTTTTTTCTACTAGCAAAACAAGAAATTCCACATACCAATCCTTATTTTACCATTAATTTCCATTACAAAATTGGAAATGTGTTCCCGTAGAGAGAAATCCATGCCCAGGGTATTGTGGAAGTAGAGAAAACATGGTGATCAGTAGATGAAACCATAATGTACCATTCAGGAATGCCAGAGTGGTTGGTTATAAACTGAATTTGTAGCAATCATGGTTGTATGGAGAAAGAAATTGGTCACTCTTGGGCTACTGGTCAAGGTTCCAACCAGGTGTGGGCAAAAGGGAGGAAGAGAGGAAGAACATTGCCATATGGGTTTGGAGCACAACACGGTAGGGTTTATTTATATAGAGAAGTAAAATGAGTATTTAAGTTGCATTTTAGAGACTGGCACATGGCCGATGGGTTTGGTCTAAGAATGTGACTTAGATGACAGGAAGGAGAAATTAGACCCAACTATAGAATGTGGAATCAATGAGTTATAGAATCATTAAATCAAAAGAGGTCTGGAGGTCTCAGGGGTCCACCTTATTCAACAGAGAACAAGAATCCCCTCCTACAATGTTGTTGGAAAATAGGCAAGCAGCCTTCACTTGCAGACCTCCAGTAAGGGGTGACTTGCTACCTCCCAAGGCAGTCCCATTACACTTTTGAATACTGCAAATTGTTAGCAAGTTCTTCCTTATAGCAAACCTATATTCACCTCTTTGTAATTTTTATCCATTCCTCAGATTCTCTGGGGCCAAGTAGAACAAATCTGATCCCTTTCCCAGGAGACAACCAATCAAATATTTGAAAATAGCTAATACTCATTACCACATGAAAAAAGCAAGGGGTTATTTAACAAGCAAAGGAAAAAGACTATGAATGGGGTAAAGCCAACTATGTTCATTTCTCAAATTTTTCTAAAAATATTTCTAACCTAGCCCCTAAAAAATATTTCCAACCCATCCCCCATTAAAGAAAAATCTCTTTCTATTGGTCAAAAAAAATCCCTTTACATCCAACTTAAATACTGAAGAATAATACAATGGAACAAATATGATTTAGTGTTGTACTTACTCACAGTATCCTGTACCATTGTTGTAGGTAACACATTTTCCTTCATTTACACAGGGCTTGAAAGCATCTCGACATTGAATTGCTTTAAAAAAGAAAACACACAAAATATAAATTAGATGTGCCACTAACCACTACCTTCATATACTCTATTATATGAAGGATCTAGTCCAGGTCAGCCCTTAAATATTATTCAGATCTGGAAATTCCCACTACAGCTAAGCTACCCCATAAACACCTAACAGAGGCAAAGTCTCAACCTCCAATCCGAGAAATGGTTTCTCTTCCCATTGCTAATTTGCTTTTTGGTTATCATTGGTGAAGTACTTCATTCTAGGGCATCCCAGAAGAAAGAATCCCTCTATGACAACAAGCCTCAAAGGAGTGCTCTGACAATCCATCAGAGAGGAGGGAGGCATAACTGGAAAGAAAATTGGTTATCATCTATGACTTCAACACAATCCAAACTTAAGAATCGTTTATTCCAATCAGCCTCCAATTTATCGTTTCCCCTTTTAACACATCTTCTATATTACCACTAAGTAAGATTCACAAAATTGATCATTCCAAGCCTTCTACAAGACGACTGGCTCCATTCTGACTTTCTATACTTCTCTTCACTTACTCTTGTTGTTTTTCAGTTGAGTCCAACCCTCTGTGACCCCATGGGTCATGCTGGGTTTTCTGGCAAAGATACTGAAATTGTTTGCCATTTTCTTCTCTAGTGGAATAAGGCAAACAGAGGTTAAGTGACTTGCCCAGGGTCACACAGCTAATAAGGACCTGAGGTTGCATTTGAGTTCAGGTCTTCCTGACTCCACACCCAGCACTCTAGCTCCTAGCTGCCCCTTTGCTTATTCTATGCATCAGTAAAACTATGTTACTCTTGAGGCCACATTCTTACCCTGCCCTTGTCCACCTTTGTGCCTTTTACATCCTGTCCTCTATGCCCCTATTTCCATCTTCCTTAAAGGTCCGATTCAGTTACTTACCACTTCTCCCCAAAACTTCCCTGCTGAAAGTTATCTTTCTCTCTTTGAATGCCTTTAGCATTTTTCCTAGACCTTTCTTTTCTACATATTTATTTGGACATTTGTCCTATACCTCCTCTTCTCCCCACTAGACTGTAAGTACCCTAAGAGCAGGGCTATAATCAGGGCTCAACCTCCCTATTTATCCCAAGTACTTAATGTGTATTGATTGAAATGAATAATCACATCTCATCTTAAGGATTTTTGAGTGGATCTTTTTGGACAGAGCATAGAAAGCTGGCACGATCCATCTATCCACTCATCCATCCCTCCATCTATCCATTCATCCACCCATCCATTCATCCATCCATCTATAAGATCACAGACCTAGGGCTGGAAGGAAGCTCAAAGATCATCTTATTTATTTCAACTGCTTCATTTTATACATGAAAAAAACAAGGCCCAGTAATGTTAGTGACTTGACCATGGTTACAAACAGGATTTGAACCCAGGTCCTCTGATTCCACAAGATAATGCTTTTTTATTCTACTGTGATACCTACATACCCAGCATCTTGGAAGCAATAGGCAAGATGAAGCTTACAAAATATACAAGGACTTTCCCTCACATGGTTTTTGTTTTTGAGGGTTTTTTTCAATTTAAATTTATTTATTTAAGTTTTCAACATTCATTTCCACAAAATTTTGGGTTCCAAATTTTCTCCCCATTTCCCTCCCCCCACCCCAAAACGCGAAGCATTCTAATTGCTCCTATCACCAATCTGCCCTCCCTTCTAATATCCCTCCCTTCCCTTATCCTCATCTTCTCTTTTGTCCTGTAGGGCAAGATAACTTTCTACATCCCATTACCTATATTCCTTATTTCCTAGTTGCAAGAACAATACTCAACAGTTGTTCCTAAAACTTTGAGTTCCAACTTCTCTTCATCCCTCCCTCCCCACCCATTCCCTTTGGGAAGGCAAGCAATTCAATATAGGCCATATCTGTGTAGTTTTGCAAATGACTTCCATAATAGTTGTGCTGTGTAAGACTAACTATATTTCCTTCCATCCTATCCTGCCTCCCATTGCTTCTATTCTCTCTTTTGATCCTGTCCCTTGCCAAGAGTGTTGATTTCAAATTGCTCCCTCCTCCCCATACCCTCCCTTCCATCACCCCCCCACCCTGCTTACCCCCTTCTCTCCCTCTTTCCTGAATTGTAAGATAGGTTTTCATACCAAAATGAGTGTGCATTTTATTCCTTCCTTCAGTAGAATGTGATGAGAGTAAGCTTCATGTTTCTTCTCTCACTTCCCCTCTTTCTCCCTCCACTGAAAAGTCTTTTACTTGCCTCTTTCATGAGAGATAATTTGCCCCATTCCATTTATCCCTTTCTCCTCCCAATATGTTTCTCTCTCACCCCTTAATTTCATTTTTTTAAAGATATGATCCCATCCTATTCAATTCACCCTGTGTTCTGTGTGTGTGTGTGTGTGTGTGTGTGTGTGTGTGTGTAATCCCACCTACTACCCAGATAGTGAAAAAAGTTTCAAGAGTTACAAATATTGTCTTTCCATGTAGGAATGTAAATAGTTCAACTCTACCAAGTCCCTTATGATTTCTCTTTGCTGTTTACCTTTTCATGCTTCTCTTGATTCTTGTGTTTGAAGGTCAAATTTTCTTTTCAGCTCTGGTCTTTTCATCAAGAATTCTTGAAAGTCCTCTATTTCACTGAAAGACCATTTTCCCCCTGAAGTATTATACTCAGTTTTGCTGGGTAGGTGATTCTTGGTTTTCGTCTTAGTTCCTTTGACGTCTGGAATATAATATTCCACTCCCTTCAATCCCTTAATGTAGAAGCTGCTAGATCTTGTGTTATCCTGATTGTATTTCCACAATACTTGAATTGTTTCTTTCTAGCTGCTTGCAATATTTTCTCCTTGATCTAGGAACTCTGGAATTTGGCCACAATATTCCTAGGAGTTTCTCTTTTTGGATCTCTTTCAGGAGGTGATTGGTGGATTCTTTCAATATTTATTTTTCCCCCTGGTTCTAGAATATCAGGGCAGTTTTCCTTGGCAATTTCATGAAAGATGATGTCTAGGCTCTTTTTTTGATCATGGCTTTCAGGTACTCCCATAATTTTTAAATTGTCTCTCCTGGATCTATTTTCCAGGTCAGTTGTTTTTCCAATGAGATATTTCACATTATCTTCCATTTTTTCATTCTTTTGGTTTTGTTTTGTGATTTCTTGGTTTCTCATAAAGTCATTAGTCTCCATCTGTTCCATTCTAATTTTTAAAAAATTATTTTCTTCAATGAGCTTTTGAACCTCCTTTTCCATTTGAATAATACTGCTTTTGAAAGCATTCTTCTCCTCATTTGCTTTTTGAACGTCTTTTGCCAATTGAATTAGCCTATTTTTCAAGGTGTTATTTTCTTCAGCATTTTTTTGGGTCACCTTTAGCAGGGTGTTGACCAGCTTTTCATGCTTTTCTTTCTTCTCTCTCATTTCTCTTCCCAGTTTTTCCTCCACCTCTTACTTGATTTTCAAAATCCCTTTTGAGGTCTTCCATAGCCTGAGCCCATGGTATATTTATTTTGGATGTGTGGGATACAGAAGCCTTGACTTTTATGTCTTTCCCTGATGGTAAGCATTGTTCTTCCTCATCAGAAAGGATGGGAGGAGCTATCTGTTCACCAAGAAAGTAACCTTCTATGGTCTTATTTTTTTTCCCTTTTTTGGGCATTTTCCCAACCAGTTACTTGACTTTTGGATCCTTTGTCAAGAGTAGGGTATACTCTGGGAATCTGTAAAATCTCAGTTCCTCCAGGGTGGCACAATCAAACGTGTACACTGATTTGGGAGCAGGGAGAGATTTTTGTGCCCAGAATCTTAGCAGAGTTTCCTCTCCACAGCCACCTGGCCTCCAGTTCCGCCAAGCCAGCACTGGGGGACTGGGATTCAGTCAAGCTGTGGGGGAAGGGCCACCATGCAGTGAGAGACAAAGACCAGCTCCCTCAGGGCCTCTACGCAGGGCCAAGGTAATAATTAGCTCCTCAGTGCCCCCAGGGGTTTTATGATCCAACAATGGATGTGGGCTGCTGTAGGGGGCTGTGGTGGGAACTGCTGCCTCCTGCCTGATGTGGCCTCTGTGAGCCACTGCCTAAGGCCGGAGCTATGGGAAGGCCCTTCTCCCTTCCTGGCCAGCTGAAAAAAACCCATCACTGACCTTTGGCACCTGTGGGTTGAGGGATCTGTGAATCCGCTGCTGCTGGGACTGGGGATTCTGGGACTGGAGATTCTGCCCCCCGAGGGCTGTTCGTGAACTGCACCTCAAGGCCAAGGCTGGGCTGGGCTCTGCTCCGAGTCTGGTGCAACAGATGTTTCCCGTGGGCCTTTCAGGTCACCCTGGGCTGGAAATCTCCTCCACTCTGTTGTTTTCCACTTCTGCTGCTCCAAAATGTGTTGAGAGTCCCTCTCTACAGGTATTTTATGGGCTGTGTGGGGAAAGCCTGCCTTCGTGTGTCTTTCTACTCTGCCATCTTGGCTCCGCACCCCTGGAGGGGTTTTTTGATTTTTGTTTTCTTAAATGAAATGTGTCTTTTTGTGTGTCATGGACCCATCCCACCTTGGCAGTCTAGTGACTCTGAGGGACCCTTCTTCACAATAATATTTTAAAATAAAATACATAGGATTATAAAGGAAGCCGAGTATATTAAAAAGAATTCTCCAAATATTTAAAAAAAAAAAAAGTTCACACATCCCAGGTTAAAACCCTCTGTCCCAAATGGATTAGCCACATTGAAGTAAGGGAAAGAATTTGGAGTTTCCTGCTAGTTTTGTGATTCTATAATAATAATAACAATTGTATAGTGTTTTAAAGTTTACATAGTACATAATGTACATTATCTTAATGGAGCCTCAAAACTACTGTGAGGTAGATGCCACAGGCATTGTACCTATTTTACAGATGAAGAAGCAGACGCAGAGAGTGACTTTCCTAAGATCACCTAGCTACTACACATCAAAGAAAGGATCTTAACCTAAGTGTACCTGGCTCTAAGGCCGGCAGATAAACAGAGGGCCCCTGGCCACTCAACCTTGTTTTGGTTTTGTTTCATTTTCACTAGATTTCCACAAAGCCAAAACAGGAAGAAGTAGTTTCATGCAATTCAAGGGCCCTGGGCCTTGTGTCAGGAACCTTGTTTGGGATAATTGTGACTGAGTCTTCAGGGCATTTAATCCCACTTGGCTTTCCATGTTCTCATATGTAAAAGAGATGATCAATGTTTCTTGTAAGGAAAACCTGTGTAAACTGTGTTATAGAAATGATTACTCCTTAAATCACTGAGCATCACTCAGCTAAGCACCTACTCTGTAACCTCTGATTGTAACCTCTGATGAAGCAATACTACTATATTATTATAATTTTTATCAGATGAGAAAAACTGAGATCCAGAGAGGTAAGGCCACACAGCAAGTTGGTGGTAGAGCCAAAATGAGCATCCAGGCTATACAATCCTGGTTCTTAATCATACAACCCCTTTTCCCAACACAGTTGTTAACAAGTCCACAGCAGCCACTAGGCTGAGAGCCCAAGGATCCAAGTTCAGGAAGAGGGTCAGCTTACTGTCCATAACCCACTTCCCTGTAGAGCTCAAATTCTCCCTCTTCCCACACTGATAAGCCCAATGCAACAACTATAATTAAAACAGTTAATGTCAGGTTATTTCCTCCATACCAAAGTTCTCAAACTGATTTCTTCATTCTCTTTGGACACTTTTATTAGTTTCAACGCAAACTTCCTGGCTTGTTCTATTTGTTTTTTTTTCTTTAAAAAGAGAATCTTAGTAGGAAAGGAATGTATAGAATGAACCCAGGCTCCTCCTTTCCTCTCTCAGCAGGGTGATACGGCAGAGAGTCTACTGAACTGGGAGTCAGGAAACGGGGCTTCTGTGTGAACACGGACAACTGCCTTTACCTAGATGGCGCTTGACTCCTTGCATTATCAAGTAAGAAGAGACTGGATCTCTAAGATAACTTTCAGCTCTAAAAATCTATGATCTTTATATAGGATCCTCCTCATGAAATGTACAAACTGATGATGTTTGGGCCCCAGAACCCAATTCAATGCTTCTGTTCTGCTATAAAGCTACAGCAATTTAATCAAATAAGACAGAGTAGGACCCTCCTTCTCCCCCCATGCACCCGTATTTTTCTGGTAACTGTGCCACTGCTGATGAATATTTGAGCATCCACAGACATGCTCTGTCTGCTTCCAGCTACAAACTGATTGCTGAGCTAAAACTCTGTGGGTTCACTAAAGAAGTGACCTGGTCCTCAGCACTCTTCTTCCTTTCCTACTTCAGAAAATGAGAATGATTCAAAACCCTATTAAGTAGGAGAATGATAGGAGCTTTATCCCCTAACCAGCTCCAGGCTGCCATGAGCACCATCCTACCTAGGCAAGCCTGTGCCTGGGATGGGGCCACCTGGTCTTTTCTGTGTTTTCTTCCACAACAAGATGACTGAGCAGCAACCTCAGATGGAGGAGTCTAGGTAACTTTGTGAGTTCCATAAGGTCAGGGGGTCATGGGAGACAAGAAAAGCAGCAGCTTCCATGTCTACACAGTGTTACAGCAGCAGGAGAAAGTAAGGAAAGAGTCAGCATCATAGAGAGATGATGCTTAGGAGATACAGCTGGCACTTAATCTCACTATGCTCTATAAAGCTGAAATGGCTAATTAGGAGAACTGCCAGACTATGATGTATCTTGATGAGGCTTACTATCAGACTTCTAGCAGTTTTAAACTAAGTTTCTAAATCCTGTTTAAATCATTCTGTTGATGCATACCAGGATTCTCTTAATATTTATCATCACTTTCTGTGTGGGAATAAAATGACCTGTCCTATACCTGATTTGCAGGAGTAGCCAAAACTGCTTTTAGAGAATCCCTAGACTAACACCAAAAGTATGATTACTGTAATTAGCATCTTTGCTCAGAAAACCTAGGTGAGGATGAGTGAAGAGTCAATAAATATGAGAATTAGGGAGCTTACTTCCTTCACTGAGAAGTCAGACTTCCCACAGGGCTAAACAGTGGGCAAACCACAATAGTGAGTAAAAGACACGCATTGGCCCAGAGCACTAGTCCCCATGATGTCAGACAGCTAAGCACTCTCTGCCAGACAAACACTAAGAAAACCTCTCTGAGCAAAAGATGCAGAGAAGTCCTACCTTCAATGAGCTTATAGTCTAGAACTAGAGACAAGGCAAGAATGCAGATATTAATAAAACACACTAGAAGATATGAAGCAGTAAGGAAAGCAGAAGCCTGTGCAGGAACCAGGAGGGAGGAGAGCAAAGAGGGGAGAGGAGGAAGGAGGATTATGGAAAGTTTCTTGTAGAAAAAGGTAGCATATGAAATTGTCCTTTAATAGTGGAAAGAATGGATAGAGCATCTGGAGTCAGGAGGACCTGAGTTCAAACTGGGCATCAGACACTTCCTAGCTTTGTGACCCTGGGCAAGTCATTTAACCCTTGTTTACCTCTTTTTTTAAAAAAAGAGTAGAAAAGATCTCAGGAGGCAGAGTACTATAATCTAAAAATAAGGAATGCCATAGAGGCAGGAAAGAGGAACAAAGTACAATTAAGACAGAAAAGATGAATTAAAGCCAGACTCTGGAGGGCCTTGGATGTTAAACCAAGGAGAAATGGCTGGCAACAGGGAGCCTGGAAGATTGTTGAGTGAGGTCTTGAGATGCATGATCAAAACTGTGAATTAGGAATAATCATCATAATTGTTATAAGTTGATAAAAGTTGATATTTATATATCCCTTTAAGGTTTATAAAACACTTCACATGTTTTCTCTTTTGATCTTCACAATAACCCTCTATTATTATTTTCATTTTACAGATTGGTAAACTGAGGCTGGGGGAGGTTAAGTGACTTGCCCAGGGTCACACAGCTAGTAAGTACCTGAGGTGGGATACCAAACTCAGGCCTTCTTGAATACAAGTCTGGAAACATGTCAGGGACTTTTAGGAAAGGTTAGAGAGGGAAAGATTAAGCAGGGAGATAGGCAGCTACTCAAGTCTAAGCAAGAAGAATCTGAATTAGGATGATCTGGAGGGGAGGGGTGCAGATAGCAGAGAGATTAGGGAAGCAGAACAGACAAGACTCGAAAACTGTCTAATACTAGAGAGGGAACGAGGAAGAGAAAAGTCAAAGATGATTCCTAGGGTCATAAGCCTTGGCAACTGAGAAAATAACTCAAAAAATTAAATAAAAAACTAAAAAATTTTTTAAAACTACACAAAGATATAGATTTGGGGAAATCCAAGCAGGTGGAAAGATCCTACAAGGCGTTTTGCTTCTCCAGTCACAAGATGACTCTGGAAACAGGTGGGTTCAAAAAAAAAAACCCAAAGCCTATTTTTATTAAGTGATCTGACAGGAAAAAAAAAACTCACAGAAACAAACACACCAAAATCAATACCATTTTGCCAAGGCAATTTAGAAGCTCTGACCTTGTTTAGTCTAGCAAATGTTATGACCAAAAAGAAGGAAGGCACACCAGGCTAATAATTAATTATCTGATCAATAGAATCCTGTTACCTTGAACCTCTCTCTCTTTTAACAGTTTAATGAACCACTGGTGAGAACTTTATTAAATTCCCTCCTAGCCACCACTACAAAATATGCACCATCTGAGAAGGAGAGATGGCGAGAATATGAAGACTTCAAACCTTGTTTTTAACTACTTAATGATGCACAACAATGACGAAGCACCTACTACAGGTTCAGCACTGGGGACAGAGCACAACCGTGCCTCCCTTCAAGATACTTCAAGTTTAGAAGGAGGTTAAGATAGAAACAAATCAATATAACTTGGAAGGTGATAGCATAGCCATTAAATAGAGCAGAGATTCTGAGGAAGGTTTATTTCCAACTGTCAGGATCAAGAAAACAATGGAGTCAGTGGTACCTGAGTTGAAGGATGGAAACAGGCAGGAATGGGGAAGGGGAGCAAAGAGGAAAATATATTTCAGTCATGGGGACAATATGCACAAATGCAAGAAAATCAAAAAGGACAAAATCAAAGACTGATAGTCGCAGGATGCACAAAAGAGGAAGGGTGTCTCCAAACCTTACCATGTTACTCTAACAGACAGTGAACTCTTAGGAAATGTTTGTTGAAAAAAAGGCTAGAAATGCCAGGCTAAAAGTTCTCACTTCTTAACTCCCTTATAACGGCCAAATCCAAAGACAAACATTCCCTCTGCTTTCATTTCCCTTGACCTTTCTGAAGTTTTAGATACCGTTGGACCATGCTCCTAGATGTTCCCTTCTCCCTTGGCACCAGTGGTATTACTCTCTCCTTGTTTTCTTCCTAATTACCTGGTCACTCTTTTTCAGTCTTTGGCTGGTTCTTCATTTTCCTTACTCTTAAGTGAGAGGGATTTCCCAAGGTTTTATCCTAGGTCCTCTCTTTACTATATACTCTCCTTGGTCATCTCCCATAGGTTCAATTATCACCTCTATACAGATGACTTTCAAATTTACACATACCACCTCAATCTCTTTCATTAACTCCAAACTAACATTGCCAACCACCTTCTGAATATCTCCAATTAGATTTCCCAATCAAAATTTCAATTTCAACATATCAAGAGTAGAATAACTGAACTGTTGAATAGAACTGGACTCAGAGTTCTATAGTCTAGCACAGGGATGGAGAACCTGGGGTGTCAAGGCCACATGTGGACTTCTAGGTCCTTGGGTGTGGCCTTTTGACTGAATCCAAACTTCACAGGAAATCCCCTTAATGAAAGGATTTGTTTTGCAAAACTTGGACTCAGTCAAAAGGCCACACCCAAGGACCTAGAAGGCCACATATGGCCTCAAAGTTGCAGGTTCTCCATCCCTGGTCTAGCATCTGACTCCAAATGAATTCATTTCTACAGGTGTACAAACTACACAAAGAAATTTAATGCCTTAAATGTATGGGGGTATGATTGAAAAAATATTTTGAATATTATACATGATAAATGATTTAATCAAGCAGTCTTGAAAATGTTGGGTTTTCCACTCAATATAAAGAAAGCATTTAAACATGTGATGTAGATAGTTCTCTTATTTATGTTTATAAAGTAAAAGTGACAATTCCAATCTGCCATAGCTACCGCATTAGTAATTGGTTAGTCAGGAATATGCAAGACTCGTGGGACATCAGTCACAAAGGGTGGGATAGGAGCAACAACAGTCCAACCTGATCACGTCATATCTCTAATGAACTTCCTTCCACGGCTTGCAATAAAACCTCACTTCATTCTTATTTCCTCTGGCATTTTCGGGTCATTTAAAAAATTCTGGTTGTCTTCCCTTTCTCTGACCTCCAAATTAAAAACATGAGCTCCTTTTAGAAAGGAACTGTGATTTGTCAATTTTATAAAATTACAAAATCAGGTTTTTATAATTGGAAGAGAGTTCATTTCTTTCTTATCTCATCACTTCTAAATACTATGCTAAGGCTATAAAAATGGCATTTGGTAAATGTTTGCTAATCAGAACCAGTCCTATGCACTATGGAATCTTCTTAAAAAGTGGT
Source organism: Notamacropus eugenii (assembly GCF_028372415.1). Lineage (NCBI taxonomy): Eukaryota > Metazoa > Chordata > Mammalia > Diprotodontia > Macropodidae > Notamacropus > Notamacropus eugenii. The sequence goes on from NC_092873.1 coordinate 300,085,197, forward strand.
AAAAAAAACATGGAAGAAGCAGAAAGATCATGCTCCACTAATCCAGGCTGTAGTCATATAAAATTGAGAGAGTAATCTCAGGTGTCTCCTTTGTCATACTCTTACATGGAACATATATAAGGTTCTTTCATAATTACCACCTTTCTGAAACTGCAAACCCAATCCCTATGAATCTCACATTTCTTTTTGATTCTGTCATCTCAACTGGCTTTCATTATCTCACATCTGGTTTAATGAAAGAAATCTTCTAGCTGGCTTGCCTGCTTTCAATGACCTGTGTGTCCCCCGACCCCCATCTATCTGCACTCTACTCTCCTACTAATCTTACATTAAAATCTCTTTCATCCTATCATTCCTTACCTCCTACTTCTAACTGTATCCAATCCAAACTCCTCTACTGGGGTGCCGACTGTACCCAATCATAGAATTTAAGAGAAATTTTAAAAGCCACTTATTCCAAGTCAAACCCCAAAAAGAATTCCCATAGAAGAGAGTCAACAAGTGGTCTTGTAGCCTCAACATACGGACATTCAGTGGAGCAGAAGACACTCCTATTCAAGGCAGTCCCCCCTTTTTTGGATAGCTCCAATTGTTAAGAATTTCTCTCCTGATAATAAGTCTAAAATTGACTTCTCTTCTCCAGACTCAATATTCCCGGCTTCTGATTCTCATATAACATGGATTGGAGGAACCATCAAACCCTCATTCTTGGAAGCCAGGCCTCTTGTAAATGCAGTCCAAGAACACATGAGCTTTTTGGCTGTGTTATCACACAACTGATCCATATAGCACTTTCAATTCACTAAAAACTCCAATCTTATCCTTGGGAAGGTGGGAGTTTTTTTGAACCTAAGGGCAAGATTTACATTTGTTCCTATTAAATTGCATCTTTATAGATTCAACATATTACCCTATCCTTCCTTTTGAACCATCTTTCCCACTCCCACCAGATACCAACTACTCTCATCGAGCTGGTCTCCTCACTGTCATATGAATACTTCTGGAATATTTCCTCTTCCACTCATGCTTCTGCTGTTGTTTCCTTCCCCTGGCATGTGCTCCCTTCTACCCAACCATCAGTACCCACCTCAGTTTCCTTTCTTCCCTAAGTCTTTCTGACTAATCTAACTTTCACTAACATCCCTCTCTTCTGAACTCCTATGATACCAAGATACCTAATTTGTCAGTTAATTCTATACTGTCTACACTGTTATATTTGTACTTCTTCTCCACATTTGTTAGTTTGATCTCCTAAACTAGATGACAAATTCCCTAAAGGTAGGGATTACATTTTATGCTTCTTTATACAGAATGTGGAGAAATGCTTGTTGATAAGGACTTACTGACTAATTGGCACCCTAAGATGGGACTGAGCAAAGTGGAAAAGGAGCTGGTTTTCTATCATAAAGACTGAGATCACTGTAGAAAGCTTAAAAGCTTAGAAAAATGGGAGAGTCCTGAGAAAATTCAGGACAGAACATCAATAAAAGTAGCAGTTTCCATAACCTCACCAAGAGCTTAGAAGCTTCCATGACAGACTAAACTTGACCTTCTGGACAAAAGAGGCACCAGAGACTGAGGAGAAAAAAACAAAGGAGAAGAAAGAGATGTAAGCCACACTTACATTCAAAAACCAGCAAAATAAAAATGAGTTGCTTTGCTCAAAATAAAAATGAGTTATATAAGAATATAATCTGATCCTGCCCTTTTCTCAAATGCTTTCAATTCACATGGTCCTGGCACAAGGTTCCCCTCAGTTCAACAGCCATTACAAAAGTTTCCCCTAGAAAGAAGCCTTTGGAGTCCAGCATGAATATTCTTCAATGTTCCTTCCCTATGAATTATAATGTTGCTTAGGCAAGGTCATGGTGTTTACTCAAATTTAGCTGCTTCATGTATGGATATGCTTCATGTATCATGCAAATGATAAAATGAGTTGTCCTTGATTTTAACCAATTCTTGAACTTTAGGAGAAAGCCCTTTTAGGAATAAGAGAGAGCTGGCCAGGTTTGATGCAATCTTCCTTACAATTTTTTCTGGATATTTACCAAGTTTGGGGTGTGTGTGTGTGTGTGTGTGTGTGTGTGTGTGTGTGTGTGTGTGTGTTTTTCCAGGGCTTTGCAATATCGTGCCAGCCACACATCAAGTACTTAAAAGCCTCCCTTTGTTTTAGGGATTTGTGCCATAGGTAATTAAGGCTGCACTCTCATCAGGTTTAATCTGAGCTGCCTTCACTGTGTTTCCCTTGTTGCATTAACATGTAATCATTTTAAATTGGCAGAGTAAACTGCAGTTCAGCATCCTCTTCAATAACCCTCTGTTATTGACTCTCACATGATTTTCCCAATAGCCCTCTCCCCCCGTGTTTGAAGTATGACATCTGTTTGTGCTTACAAACCCAGCTCGCTTGGAAGACGTTCTGAGCCTGAAGGGGGGTGGGTGGATGAGCCAAGACTAGCCAGGGAGGGGGCTCCCAACTTTCTCTTCAACGTTTATGCAAATCTCAGGTAGCTGCCTTGGAGAGAGCTGGCAGCCGAGCTCAAGCCTTCGGCTGCCACTGCTGCTGGGGGTTGTGGTAGGTGGTGCACCATGAGACTGTAACGGCTCCTGTGAAAGATCTTCCAAAACGCCTGAGTTATTTACCAGGACTAGGAGAACAGATTGGACAAAGTGAGGAAAACAGGAGAATTTGGCCACATTATTAGAGGACTTGGATGCAACTCATTACCAAAAGCATCCACTTTTTAAAAATTCTGTTACATGGAAGCAGCCACACATAAATCCCATACAAACAATGCACACCTTGTAAGCAAACAGATGCAAAGGTAGAATCTTCAAGTTTCCAAAACAACTGTTAAGTGCACCATATGTCCCCTTCCTCATGTTCTTCATTAGAAGACAAAAAAAATTAAGAATAGACTATACTAATCTTTATTTCCTCAGTCCTATCAAAGTGAAGGATATCAGTGTATTTAACTGGTGTTATCTAAAAATTCAGCTAAGTAGAATGGTACAGTGGAATGAGGACTAGCCATGGAGTAAGAGTACCTGGATTCAAATTCTACCATTCATATTGCTTGGCCTATATTGCCTCTCTACATCTATGCTCATATTGATCCCATGATCCTATATAATATAGGTAGAGAAACTAGACCTTAAAGGAATAAATCCACTAAGCCTATATTGCTTAAATGATTTAACCAAGAAAATTTTTTAACATAAATAAACCCTATATTAATAAAATGCAACAGTATTCAATTTAACAAATGAGTGCTTACATGACAAAAAGATTCTTTGTTTTACAACAAACAGGGTTTGTTCCTGTGAGTTTATATCATTAAAAAATGTTTTGATTTTCAAAGATTCAATTTATTGATAGCTTTTAAGAAATAAGTCTATGGGGGGGAGACAAGGTTCACCTGAATCAGCTGTTCTGAGTGCCCACCATTTATGAAATTTCTAGCTCTAGATCTTCAAGATTCTATTTCGTGGTTCACTTCATACACAGAGTTAAAATACAAAAGATGAGTGGTCACTCTTTTTTGTCAAGGACCTCAGAAAATCTAGCTCATAAGCTTCCTCTTCATTCCAAACCCCTGTCCTTATAGTGTGGGACTTCAACTTACAAAATGAAAGTCCCTTAAACATCCTTGCTTTCTGCCGTGTCTGTGTCTTCACTATATTTCAGATATATATGTAGATGTGCATATGTAAATATATATATACACACACATGTGGGGGTATATGTATGTCTACATATACACACATGTATGTGTACGTCCAGGAAATATATAAAGATATGTCTATCTATATATACACGTATATGAATATGTCAAGAAAATAGATGTGGATATATAAATATAAATCTACAGATAGATACATGTTTATATCTATATCCTTGACATATAATATGTGGTATATATGTGAGTATACACACACACACACACACACACACACACACACGATCTCATCACCCACAGGTGTCCACCTCCACAATCCATAAGTCAAATTCCTCTGATCACAATCTCCTGTCTTTCCAGGTCTCTTCTCACTTCTCAAAAGCCGGATCTCTGTCCTCATCTCACCTAGTCACTCCACTGTCCTAGCTTCTGCTCCAGCCTCACTTTCCTTCTTCAAAATCAGTTCACCAGTTCAACTAGGCCTTGACCCTTGAGTCCTTTATGCCATTTCCTACTGTTTTCACCCCTTTTAAAAAAACTAACAAGCATTTATTTCCCCCCTCAACTGAAAAAAAAACACAAGAAAACTCCCTTGTAATAAATATGCAAAGTCAATCAAAACAAATTCTTACGTTGGTCATGTCCAAAAATGTTCCCAACTCTGGGCTTATTCCTACGTTCATTCCTGCTCATAAGCTTCTGGATGGGTCCCTTCTCCAATCTCAAGTGAGTTTTTGATGCTTCATGCTTTCTCTTCCCAGATCTGCTCTCCTTCCTACTTCCCATAGCAGTTTTTTGGTAATTATCTTCAAGGTTTTGACTGACTTAAGTACCATAAGATGAAATACAAGAATAATGAAATTCCATTTCATTTAGATCCTCCCAGCTGATCCTTCTCTCCCTCCATCCCAATTACTTTACATAAATACTAAACAGTTAGTACTTATCTATCAGTATGCATGTTCCCTCTCCCTCTTCCCCCATAGAAGGTAAGCTGCTTAAGAACAGGGCCTGAGCTGATTTCATTTTTCTCTTTGTTTCTCCAGTGTTTAGCAATATCTGGTACAAAGTAGGTACTTAATAAATGCATGTTGAATGAATGGATGAATAGACTGATCAAATACAACCTTTTAACTAAACCAATGAGCAATTTATGTGGGGAGGGGAATGTTGGAGGGAGGGGAACTATTTTATGATTCTATATTTATCAATTTATTAATAGTGGTAGTGGTAGCCAGATGACTCATCCATACTCCACATAGATGGTCAGTATTCAACTGGTGCAATTTCATTCTGTGACCTGAATTGGATAGGTGAATTGAAGAGGTCTGGCTCAGAGCAGGATCGAATTATTTTATTTCAAAAGGGATGAAAAGTTAGGTTGTAATTTTCTAACCCAGGAAAGAAGGATATAATTGAAAGTTTCTATCTTAATATACCCTTAAGGAGAATTTTGATCCCTACATATTCTGGTACAACTGGTTGAAAAGCAGCCAGAACAATTATATTTAAATAGTAAATTTGGAGGCTACTAATAAAAATCCCATTTGAATACCAGTCTTACTCCCAGAACTCTTTTGTAAATTGTAGGGGTTTTTTTCCCTCACTGTAGATCTACCTGTTAAGAAGCATCATAAATGCTACCATTGCAAAGGCCCCACACACCCTCTTTACTCTCTCTCTCTCAGTGATCTCATCAGCTCCCATAGGTATAATTATCACCTTTTTGCAGATGACTTTTAATTCTATGTATACAATCCTAAACTTTCCCCCATTTTCCAGTTCTAACATCAACAACCACCTATCAGACTTCTGCACCTGGATGTCTCATTATCATCACGCCCCTCCTCCCTCAGCGCCTTCATCCATCTCTCCTCTAGACTTCTCATTTTCTATTGAGGGAACCATCATCTTTCTAGCCACACAAGAGTCGTCCTGGTCTCTTCTTCCCTTTCCTGTGCTGCCCCCTAACCCCATACAATCAGTTGCTTAGTTTTCTTTTTCTTACCTTCACAACATCTCTTAGGTCTGCCCCCTCTTCCCCTCACAAGCATAATTACAATAACCTCCTAATTGGTCTTTGCTTCTAGTCTGTCTCCTCTCCACTCCATCCTAAGACATAGGTCTTTCCACATCTCACTTCCCCACTCAAAAATCTTCAGGGGCTTTTTATTGCCTCTCGGATAAAATATAAATTCCTCAGTCTGGTTACCACCTGCCTTTCTGGTCTCATTTCACGTTACTTCGAATTCTAGTACTTTATGTGCCAGCCAAATTGGCTAACTAGCAGTTTTCTAAACTTCACATTCCCTCTTCCATCTATTTATATTTGAACAGATTGCCTTCCATACTGAGACACATTTCCTCCCCACTGTCCCTTCTTAGAATTCCTAGGTTTTTTTCACTATTCATCTCAGATTCTACCAACTACCCTAAGCTCTTCTTCATTCTTGACCCCCAAATTTTTAATGCACTTCCCTCCCAAAATTTCCTTATACTGTATTAATCTTTATACAAGGTGTATCCACTGGGAGAATCCAAATTCCTTGAAGAAAAGAACTGTTTTGTTACTCAGCACCTAGTAAAGTACTTGTCCTAAATAAATATTTATTGAATTGAAAAGATGCATTTTGAAATTATTACTCACAAAGGCTGCTAAATGTTTGCAAGCAAAGTAGAAGTTAAAACGACCTGCTGTATTTACCTAGGTTTAAATCCCACTTCTCATCAGGGAAGTCACTTAACCTCAGTTTCCTGATCTGAGAAAGGAGGAAGGTTGCGCCAGATGGCTTCAGAGGCCCCTTCTAGCTATCTCTACCTTCCTCTTCTCTACCATCAGGCCATCAAGACAGACAACTGTTGACTGTTCCAACTGTTCTTTGGCTAAAATCCCCTTGTTGATTTGTCTTTATTAAGACTTATTTTGCTAAAGGTAGATTCAAGAAATAACTTTTAAAAGTTAATTCAAACAACAAAGTATCTATCAAGTACATTTTGCTGTGCGCCAAGGAAAATACAGTTTGTGAAAGCAATGGTCACAGCACTGAAGGGATAACAGCGAGGGACTTCAACCCCACGCACCTACACACACACACACACACACACACTCTCTCTCTCTCTCTCTCTCTCTCTGTCTCTCTCTCTCTCTCTCTCTCTGTCTCTCTCTGTCTCTCTCTGTCTCTCTCTCTCTGTCTCTCTCTCTCTCTGTCTCTGTCTCTCTCTCTCTCTCTCTCTCTCTCTGTCTCTCTCTGTCTCTCTCTGTCTCTCTGTCTCTCTCTGTCTCTCTCTCTCTCTCTGTCTCTCTCTCTCTGTCTCCCTGTCTCTCTCTCTGTGTCTCTCCCCGCCCCCTCCCAGGGAGCTCTTCTAATACCATTGCTCTAAATGACAATAAAATTCTCCTGTGCTATCTAAAGGAAATAGGCCGTTGTTTTGCTCCAGTTGTTAAGAAAAAGCTTCCTAAGCGATGCTAAATCCTTCAGGATATAACTCTCCATGCTCAAAAAAGTAACTGTGGCTTTAGGGTCAATGTGCCCAAAGAAAGGTAAGTGTAATAGTATTAAAATATGGATGCAACTACTACTGAGTACTAACAGCTCACACCATGTAGCTTCTTCAGGTTTGCCTATCACTTTACCTCCACAATCCCATATAACTCTCAAGACAACCCTAAAAATGGAGTAGGTACACTTGGAAATTAAATCTATATGCAGCCAATGGGGATCCCTATACATAGTTTAGGGGGACAGTGGAGATTAGGTGACTTGCCCAGAGTCACACAGCTAATGTTGAGTGTCTGAGGCTGGATTTGAACTCAGGTTCTCTTGACTCCAAGGCTGGTACTCTACCCACTATGCTAATTTCACAGATGAGGAAACTGAGGTTGGAAAGAATCAAATAATCAAAGTAATCACACAGCTACTGAGTACCTGAAATGAGATGCAAACCCAGGGCTTTGGAACTCTTAAGGCCTGTGCTCTATTCATTTACATGGCTGCCTACTTCAGGCCAAGTAAACAAAGAAGAGAACCCAGTCTTTCATAGAGAAATTTCCCTTTCTATCCCTGAATGAGTCCTACCTGTGATACATCTGGCTTTTTAACTTTAGTCAAACTCCAACAGAAAATGGGGCCAGTAACCTGTGCTTAAGGATGTCTGCAGGCACATGTTGAGACTTAGACAACCAAATATTAACATTAGTTATTTCTTACTATATTTTTATTTATTCTGTTAAAATATTTCCCAATTACATTTTAATCTAGTTTGGGTACACTCTGGAGCCTCCCATTTGACATTTTCCTCAACTAGAAATTGCAGAGAAGGTGACAACCTGCATTGGTAGAAGGAGTTTCCACACCTGAAATGTCCCTGGACCAAAGAAATCACAAGTCCAATCCCTAGTCTTATCCTTGTCTGATACATGGGGAAACATGTGAAATCAATGATCTAGAAGGAAACAGGAACTCCACACTACTCACTGTCTGTGAACATCTCAGAGGCATGTAGACCAAAGGGTAGAAAGGAAAACTAGGGAGTCATAATCAATACATATGACTGGGGGCAATTTCTTTGTCCTGAGACTGAAGAGTTATAGAGCGTTGGGCATCAAACTGTGCGACCCTAATAATAACCTATATACACCTGAACTGGAGGCTCACCACCACCACCATCACCATCAAACCTGCCTATGTGAGGAATTCAAGTCACAGATATTTACCAAAAACCTACTTTACACAAGCAGTACAAAGATCAATAAGAAACAGTGCCAGCTCCTCTCCTCAAGGAATTTATAATCTGGTAGGTAAAAGACTTGTACCGAAATTACTATAATATCAGGCAAAATAGAATAGGATGGACAGATAGGAAGAGGTGCGGGGGCACAGTGGAAAAGAGTCCTATGGCCTTCATTTCCTTATGTGTGTGATGATGGGACTGACCTAGAGGGACCCATGAGGTCTCTCTAGGTCTAAATATGTGGGTGGAGTCAAAGTTATATGAGAGTTCAAAGGGAAGGAGAAATCACTTCAAGTTTGGGGCATGGAGGAAAGCTAAAGTGGGGGGAAATGGCCAGTCTCAACAGGAGTGTGTACTTCTGGGGATCTCCAAGGAGAAGAGGTCACTCAAATGCCAAGAAGCAGGAAGGAAGCCCAGAGGGCACACTTGGACAATATTAAGCTAGAGCATAGGGTATGTAAAGCAAAAAAGAAAGGTGGTAAGACTGGAAAGGCAGGTTATCAATCACAGAATACATGGTGAGCAAGCACCAAAAGGTAATGCATGTGAGTCAGACAAAGGGTCCCAAAGCATCCAAAGTCTTGGACTCTCACTCTATATTCATCAGGAAACCAGGATGTTTAGAAAAACTCAAAAAATTCAAACAAACATTTGTCATAAACCCACTGTATGTAAAGCATTCCACTAAGAGCTGGGAGAGATACCAAGTTAGATAAGACAGATTTATATCTACCTACATGGAGCTTACAGACTAACAGATAGAAAGTCCAACTCCAGAAACAGATTAAGAGAATTAGACTTAATTGAAAAATCTGTTGTAGGGGCAGAAAGAACCTCAGAACAGAAGAGAGTAGTGGAAAGAAAATTCAACCTTTATGAAATATTAAAAATAAAATATGCGACCATCCTACCAAATGAATGAATGAAAAAAAATGAAGCCCTCTTTACGTACCAGGTACTAGCATAAGGTCTCTTAAAACAATGAAGAAGCTATATTTTCATTTAAAATGATGTTTTCACAGCCTTTATCTTCTCTTTATTTAAAAAAAAAAACTACCATAATTTGGGCTTCAACAGCCAACAGGAAAAATACACGTGTACCAATTACAATAGGCAGCTGCTTCTCTTTCCTCTCTCCTACTTCCCTCCACATAACTGAGTCTCACATTTTCCTTTGGTCATTAGTACATTGTAAGTTAACGTGAATCCACCCACCCTCAAACCCCCTTCAGCTTTCCATGAAGTTGCAATAGTTTTCTTAGGAAAACAAGCCAGACATTCATCTGAGTGTTGGTCCCAAGCACATCAGCAGATGCTTGCAATCTGGTCTGCAAACTGTGATGTTGGCCTTGTTCCGCCTGGCTCCTGCTGCCCACAGCAGGACTGAAAAATTAGTATACGTCAAAAGGCTTCTATGGCTATAGTCAGGTTTTCCCAATGTGTATCTTTAAACTCCACAAAACACTAACATCTCTCCCTTTGATACAGGATCTGACTGGCCCCACCAAAAGAGACGGTACTAACCGGTTGAACGGACCAACAATGAAAGAGGTTTTTCTCCAATCCTGGGGCCAAATCAAAGAGTTTTCTGGTCATATTTTTTGCCAAGGTATTTCCCTGCCCCCATTCTCAGGCTCAAGACAAAAGAAACATCATCGTGGTTACAGGACTTCCTGGATAAGTGTTGTACCAGGATGTTGGCTCGCTTGGGTCCAATTCTTTTCCCCAGCTGATAACCAGCCTTAGAGTCTTAGAGGTTTGGAAAAGAAAAAGAACAAGCTGACACACCCTACTGCCTCCCACCTCCACCTGCTCTGTGGTTCTACTATTCCTGCTTGGCAGCCCAGGTGCGTTCCAGCAGAGTCCCAGGACCTTGGCAGCAGCGAAGGTGCCTCCTCTCCAACTCAGCTCTGGCACAGCCCTCTGTGTTACTGGGCACAAGCAGGGGCAGGTAGCATTCCACTTTCCTTGGAGTGGAAGATAAACCAATCATCGGTTCCCCCAAAGAAGACAAAAAGGGAAAACATTTTGGGAAATGTGATTTTATTTCAATTTTCCAATGTCGTGGCAGAGGATATATTTTAATCCCCCTTATTCAGTGCTCTTAAACTATTTTTCCAAGCAAAAAACTGTTCCTCTCTGAGGACATGGGAGCAGCACTCAACTTGAAGAGCAAGACACTGACAAAGGGAGTTTAACCAGTTACACCACTCCAGCTTCAGTTGGGAGTGCCCTTTCTCACAACCACCTCATTATATTAACAGGGGATTAAACGCTCTGGTAAAACAGTATTAAAGCAAGTAACCCCAAAGTTCAAGTAAAGAGATGCTATAAAGGATTGAGTAAATGTGATTTATTAGTGTTGTGTGATTATATAAAACTCCGACCAAAACATCACTCATTTTGTTGTAAAAAGTAAAAGCCAAGCATAAAGGATTTTTATTGCTTAAATATAAAAGTTACAGCAGAAGGCATCCAATTATTATAATATTTAATCAACAGAGATGAATGAAATACCCTTTCTTACATCTAGCACCTGATACCAGGGCTAAATTTTTAAGTAGGTGAAATTGAGAAACTCTGGGATTTACCAGCCTCCTCTTCATGTACCCTCCTACCTTTTCAGGGGTCCACTGTCCTCAGGTTGCCCCATAGCTTACCTTACACCCTCCCTCACCCAGTGCTCCTGGTTACCTATAGCACAGAATTGGGACAGTCTGTGTCCAGGGACAGAGATAAGATAATCACCCCTTGTATGGATTGTAATCATAACCTCGCACTCTTGAGCACCATGAAATGATCAAATAAGTTAACTGGACATAAACTAGCTCACCCCACCCCACAAAGTCACTGCTTATACCATTATGACCTTGGACAAATCATTTAACCTCTCAACTCTCTGAGATTATAAGGTGCAGATGTGCATTGGTAGAAGGAGTTTACTTGCCTGGGAGTTCCAAAAAACCAATGAAATCAGAGGCCCAGCCTTTGTTCTTATGACACGGACAGCTTAAAAAAAATTTCAGATCCAATATGATTGAAAAATTCTATCATAACTCTAACGGGTGTGAGTCACATTTTTGTGTAGATCAAAATCAGAGAATCTCAGATCTGGAAAGGACCTGGGAGGCCATCTAAGCTTAAACAAAAATACCCTCTACAATAAACCCCTAGAGACAGCTTTGCTCAAATCTATCACTTCCTCTCTTCACCTCCAAGCTGTGTGCTTGATGTAGAGCTATTTTATTAGCAGATACTCAAGGTAGCCAGTTCTCAAGGACTGGGGGTCACTACCAAACTTTCCTTCTCAAAGTTCCTGATGCCATGACCACTACCCAACCCTTTCACTCCACCTCAGTCCCCACTGCAACAACCCCCTCATTCAGAATGCTAAAAGACCAGGACTAAGAACCTCACCACTTTTACGAGCCTACTCAGCACTGCTGAGTCAAGATTATCTGTGTAAGTCATTGCCTTTGCAGAGAAAAGAAGGCAGATACTCTTCTGAGGGAGGAAGCAAGGCTGGTGCTTTGTATCTATAAGACTGTTCTCTCCTTACACAATACTGAATAGCCACTATATCTTTCCACAAGAAGATATAGCAAGAAGAAATTAGACAGGAATTATGGAGATGGATATCTGGTAAGTGAAGGAGGAACAGAGCACACTTTGACAAGCTTTACCACTAAAAGTGGACAGCTGCTCCTTACAATTCATTCCCAGTGCCTCAACTATCACTTTTAGGCATGACCCCCAATCTTCTCTCTCCAGCAGTGGCCTCTCTTCCTAACTCCATCTCAACCACTAACACACCTTCACCTGAAAATACTTCAACATTCCAGAAACTGGATTCTTTTCCCAGAAACTTGTTCTTCTAAGTGGTAATAATCTTTCATTGTTCCCTCTACCTCACATTTCATATTTAATTGGTTACTAAATCTTGTCAATTAGAATTCCCCAATATCTCTCACATATATGTCTCCTCCTCTATTTTTTTCCTCCTCATTAGTACAAACCCCATAGAGTATTTTAACAGCCCCTTACCTGACCCTTCCTGCCTCCAATCCGTAGTTCATTCTCCTGGCAGATTAATCTACTATGACCTGTGACGGAATCACAGATTTGGATCTGGAAGTAATCTTAATGGGTAATCCAGTCCAATTCTCTCATTTTACAGCAAAAGTTAACTGAGGCACTGAGAAGTCAGAAAGCCTGACTAAGGTATGACATGGAGTAAATGCCAAAGAGAGGAATCCTAGGTCCTTAAACTCCAAATCATGCTGCCAATCTTCAGGGGTTCCCTATAGCCTGCTGAATAAAATTCAAATGCCACCTTATAAATAAAGTTTCACAAATGACTGATATGCTGAGTCAGTTAGTACATCTTCCCCTGAGATTTCACATAGCACTTTGCTTGAATCTTTCTAACGCACCAATCATGAATTGTTTTGTATCATGTCCTGCTTTGAATTATAATTACCCATGCTTTATCCCTCACTCGACTACAAGCTGGTAGTGCAGTGGATAGAGTACTGGGTTAGAGTCCGGAACACCTGAGTTCAAATTTGGTTTCAGATACTTACTAGCTGGATGCCCTGGGGCAAGTCTCTTAATTTCTGATTGTCTCAATTTCCCCAAGCTGTAAAATGGGGATAATAATGGCCACTACATCCCAGGGCTACTGTTGAGGATCAAATGAGATAATACTTGTAAAATGTGCCTGGCACATAATGGGTACTATATGGATGCTTGTTCTTTTGTCTCTATTAGTTCCATGGGAATAGGAATCATATCTCAGCTGAATTTTCTTCCACAAGCTACTGCTTGATGCTTAATTATTTGTTCAAATGAATCATCACCCAATCAAGTCACACATAATTTATTTTTTGTATTAGAGATGATTTACTCAGAACAACATCTCTTCTGTTTGTTATCTTTAAAGGAAATTAAACCACGGAAGGGGGAAAGTATACCCTGTGTTTCATAGAAATGGGTAAGAGATAGATCAGAGATTGCCATAAGAGGATATTTTCTTCAATTGTGGTCTGTTTCAGAATGGGAGGGTAGGGGGCAAGAAAAGCAGAAAAAAATCCCCTTCTTCATTCAAGAAATGAACCAAAAGAGACAGTGACAGAAGACATTTCTTGAGCTTCCTCCAAATCCTCCAAATGCAGGGAAGCTGACCCCTAGGGTGGGGCCCATCTATGGTCAATCTACCACAAAGCTGAGCTTCAAAGAACCCCAGAATCTATCCCTACAAAGTCAAGGATATCAAATGTCTCTGCAGCCTGAATTCCTTGTTAATCAGACTGCAGCTCTACACTGTAAGCACATCATAAATCACATCCAAGAGCACAGAAAAATGCACAACGCATTCAACTAAGACATTTTTCCTTTTCCATCTTTGATATCTTTTAAAGTAGTTTCCTTTTCAATTTATAAAGAACCTTCCTTGGTGAAATGCTGGACAAATTCAAATTTGAGCTTTAAACTTTCCTAACACAGAGCTAGTATTACTAAAAGCCCAGGAAAAGGAACACTGATGAGATGAGAGGTGAAAAACTGATGAACTTTGGGGCAAATAAATTTCAGACAAGCAAGGGTGCACACACAATAATGACCCACCACATTAAGGATATAGCTTGCTGGACTTTGGAGACAGGAAAACCTAAATTCAAATCCCACTTCTGACAAGTAATAGTTATGTGAACCAGGGGTCATTTAACCTCTGAGCCTCAGTTTCCTCACCTGTACAATGGGCAGAGTATCTGTAGTGCTATTAAGAGATTATGAGGCTCAAATAAGATCATATATTTTAAGCACTCTGCAAGCTTCACAGCATCATATGTCAGTTATTATCTTCAGTAATACTAATGGAACCTACAGTTATTTTAATGTTCATGTCATCAGCACCCCAGGTGTTAAACAGCAATACAAATGTTCCTTGCATAAGTAACACACTGGCACAACTCTCTTACTTAGAAGGTATTCTGAACTCTTAGCAAGGATCTCATTATAAGGCATATCTGTTTTGACCACTCAGAGAGAGAGTAGAGTAATAGGAAAAAATTCTGGATTTAGAGTGAGAAGGCCTGAGTTCAAATACTATATCCACTATTTATTATCCGTGTGACTAAAGATGAATTATTTTTCCTCCTTTGAAAGTCAGTTTTCAAATCTGTAAAATGAGGAAACTGAACTACATCAGTGGTAGCAAACTCAAATAGAAACCAGGGCCACTAAACCATATAAAAGGCTCCCTCCCCACAGCATATTGACTTAGAAAACCACATATTAACATTATCTATGATCTAACGTATTTTTATTTGTTTTGTTAAATATTGCCCAATCACACTTTCATCCATTTCAGGCAACACTCAGGAGTGAGGCAGCCTCATGTTTACCTAGATTTGGTGGGATCTACTATTTGTATAAAGGGAGTTTAATCCCTCTAAATTGTTCTTTTTTAATTTCTATATAAATGCTCATCAATGTCCAATGATTCTATTATGAACACATATTCAATTTAATCAATTTAAACAAATACTTATCAAATTCTTATGAGCAAAAAAAAAAAAAAACCCATTGTGGGGGATTAAGACATTTTGGTTCCGGCCCTCATGGAAGGGTCCCCTGTGCCCAAAAGGCATTGCTCTATCCTCACCCTTCACTGGACCTCTCAGAATTCCTAGCTGCTGTCAAGGTTTAGCTCATGAACCATCTAGGGAGAGTCTTTTCCTGTTGTGGGTTCCCTTACTCCTCTGAGTCTTCCAAGTAGCATTCTACTGCTGGTGGTGAACAAGAGAAGCACTGTGAGTGATTTTACTGATCTTTTCTTACTCCTCAAATTACCATGTATATGAGCTGCCTCCTTCCCCAGGAGAACACAAGTTCCCATTAGGACAGGGTCTGATTTTTCACCTTATATTTTTGTCCCTGCACCTCGTAGGTGCTTAATAATTGTTGGTTGGGTTAGACTGAGTTGAAAGAAGAAAGAGATTTGTTCGAATTTTCACTCAATTCAAGGAAAAACTTTCTCAACCTACCTACCCCAAAGTGGGATGGAACAGCTTGGGAAATAGAGGCATCCCCTTCTCTAGAGAGCTTTCATCACAGACTGGAAGACCACTTGTGGAGGGAATTTTTGCCCTCTGAGACCCCCTTCTGTCCCTGAGGTTCTGTGATTTCATTGTAGTCAGCTCTTTGAAGGGTCACAATCCTGTCTTCTGTTTGTCTATTAGTCCCTCAAGGGGCCTAATTCAATGCTCTGAAGCAGTGCCCCCAGATACTGTGAAATAATTATCATAGTAACTCCCAGTAATTTCCTTCATCCTCATCAGTTGTGTTCAGCAAAGGCTAATATGAGTAAGGGAACTCACCACAGGAAGTTCATCTACCTACAGTGGCCCATGACCAAAGACAACAAACCATATATCAGGGGTGGGGAACCTGTGACCTCAAGGCCGCATGTGGCCCTCTAGATCCTCAAGTGTGGCCCACTGGCTGAATCCAAACTTCACAGAACAAATCTTTTTATAAGGTTCCCCACCCCTGACTTTAGTCTGTAGCATTGGTGATTCAGTAGCAGAATTGTTGCCTACCACATGGAATCCTAGGTTCTATTCCTACCCTAAGCAATGACACATTCCAAGATACATCATGGTGAGAGGGAGAGGGAGAGGGAGAGGGAGAGGGAGAGGGAGAGAGGAAGGGAGGGAGAGAGGAAGGGAGGGAGAGAGGGAGAGGGAGAGAGGGAGGGAAGGAGGGAGAGAGGGAGGGAGAGAGGGAGAGGGAGAGGGAGAGGGAGAGAGAGCGAGAGTGCCTTGGGTTGGGAGCTATGAGAGAGAGACAGAGAGAGACAGAGAGAGAGTGAGCACGCCTTGGGTTGGGAGCTATAACATCTACGTTCTGATCCTCACTATGTCACTAACTTATTATTGGGCAATTTACTGAACCCCTCTAGGGTCTCAGTTTCCTGATGTGTAAAAATGGAATAGACATTCTCTAGAACTTCATGTCCAAAAACTCATCAGTCTGGAAAATGAAATCAATTCAGAAATTCACCAGCACCCTCTGCTCCTGGGCTCTCTCCCTCTCTCTGATTAGAGAGAGTGGAAAGTGGGCATTGGAGACCTCCTCTGGGATCATATACTATTTAAGGAGTGCCCCCAGGGAATTTTCACCATTTCCCACCCAGCTGCTTTCCTAGATTTCATTGTTTCCAGAAATTCAGCCCTCTGGATGATATCTTCCCTCCCAAAAGGACTACACAAATCATTAGGCTGTGGTAAGACATATTCACACCTGGAATATAGACACAAAAGTTTCCAAATCTCAGAGGAAGGACAGGGGCAAGCTGTAATGGAACAGGTCAAATAGGGAAAACCCATGGGAAGTAGTGTGTTTCTTCCCCAAGTGAATACAGGAAGAATTTGGAAAGGGCAACCCCATGCTTTCTCTGCCAATGAAGTCACCACTCAGAGAGGAATGTTCAGTCATTTCAGTCATGTCTGATTCTTTGTTGAGTCCTTCTGGGGTTTTCTTGTCAAGGACACTGGAGTGCTTTGCCATTTCCTTCTCTAGCTCATTTTACAGATGAGGAAACTGAGGCAGAGAGGATTAAGTGATTTGCTCAGAGTCACACAGCTAATTGCTCCTAAAGACACTACAGTTAGAACAGTACAGGAATGGTTCGAACTGATACCAGCATAGAACAACAGTGAGATGACATCATGAAGAGCCAACAGAGATGCTCCTAACTTCTGGGCATAGAACAAGGAGATCTCCAATCATCCAAGTCCAACACAGTGACTTGCGAACTGTGACTCTTTCAGGATAATATGGACTTTGAGGTGAGGGAGATCAACAAGA
Source organism: Notamacropus eugenii (assembly GCF_028372415.1). Lineage (NCBI taxonomy): Eukaryota > Metazoa > Chordata > Mammalia > Diprotodontia > Macropodidae > Notamacropus > Notamacropus eugenii. The sequence continues at coordinate 300,102,479 of NC_092873.1, forward strand.
CCTAGTGATGCAATCTTACTCTCATATTTGTTTGTTTTCTTCTTTAAAACACTTTGATCAGAGTGCTTAGAAGGAAGAAGCTGGGGTTAGTGTTCTCAGAAGTCCAGTTGAGAATTTTTATTCTAGGTTTCTAGGTGAGGGCCTCAATCCAGTAAAGAACAAACATCTCCAAAATATAACCTGGGTCCCTTCCACCAAAACTGAGGCCTTGAAACAGTCAAATAAGATTGAATGAAGTGCAGAACCCCTGGCTCACCTTGATACTCTAGTGTGAGTCTGTCAACAGTATCTCTATGCTCTTAAGCAGTACTGGGGTCATAACAGAGTGAAATGTGTATGTGTCGATGTGTATGTGTGTTATATATACATATACACAGAAATAGCACGTCGTTTGAGTCTGACAACTCTGTGAAGTAAATACTACAGGTATTATTATTTTTAGATTATTAATTAAGCTTAGAGAGGATGTGCCCATATTCACATAACTGTAAGTATCAGAAACAGGTTTTGAATTTGGTATGGTACACATACCATACTATACCTAGCTATACTCTAGGCCTTTAACTCCAAACTAAAATAACTCGAAAAACACACAGCTCCTACACTGGGAGCCATATCAAGTCAGGCTACCTCTGGATCTAAGACTCATGGAAGGTTACAGAAGATTCTCTGGGAAGCCCAGTTCATTCTAGACTATTCCAATCTATGCTTTTTGAGGGAAATTGAAAAGAGTTCTTTTCTACTCCCCTCTCCCATCATTCCTCTAAACCCCCATGTCCAAGCTAGATAAAAACAGTTCCACAGCAATTACCAAACAGAAGAGGTCTCCAGGGCTCACTTAGGTTCCTTTAATATGCTTAATAAATGCCTGATTAATGTCTGTTCCCTTGTGTTCTGGTAGAATCCCAGAGATCCATCCTTCAATTCTAGAATCTCTCTCCAGAAAATGAGTTGGGATACTTTGTATAACTTGACAGCACTGTGATTGGAGGGAACTGTGTCTGTTTTGAGAGCATACCTTGTCCCTAAGGACCGAGAGTAGGGGTGGGGAAGAAGGAACAGACATATATATGTACAAAAACTGAAACTACAAGGGAGTTTGGTCACTGCACCCAAAAGGCACAGAGCGCAGAGATTAACTTGGATACCCTGGATTATAGAAGGACTGATGAAGAAGAGGACATTTCAGATGGATGCTAAAATACATCAACGTGAACAAGGAAGACTAAATTTAGAGCTAAAAGGGGTCTTAAAGGTCATCTGGTCCAGTCCTCTCATTTTTTAAAGATGAGAAATGGAGCCCAGTGAAGCTAATTAATTTGGCTGGGGGTCACACAGGTAGGCAAGACAGGAACTGAAGACAGCTAAGCCCCATCTCCCAATCCAGGACCCTTTCCACTTTGCTAGACTATGTCCCTTAAATACCTTCTGCATACACACCTGGCCACTTTAAAAGGGGGCATTCAATTATTAGAGCAACAAAATCAAAACTCATAATATGAAACAAAATGAAAACTACACACAAGGTTTCTTTCTGCTAAGACTGAGTCTCATTCAGAAATGGCTGGGGAATTCATACTACTGCTTTTTGGGAAATCAGGATCACTCAACCAATCAACACCATGCCCCTTATTTACAAAGTACTTTCAAAATTTACAGTGTTTTCTTCACAATCTTCCTGGGAGGTGGAAGGTGAGAACTCATAGCCTCAGAAAGGTCAAGAGACATGCCCAAGACCACAGAGATGGTAAATCCAGGTCTTATGCCTTTATGGCCAAGGCTTCTTTCACAATGATCCCAATGCCTTTTGTATTTTTGTTAGACCAAGATTCAACAAGATTCAAGTGAGCCATCAGAGCACAAAATAAATTAAAAGGGTAAAAGTCTAATCACCTTTTTTTTCCCCTGGAAAGGATTTCTTGAAGAACTTCCAAATACAAAAGGATACTTTTTTTAAAAATAGGGAGGTTCGGGAGGGGAAAATTCCATATTTCTGGCAAAGATTTTACAATCTAGCAGTTCATGGAATTTTAGCGTCAGAAGATCTGGCTCCAGTCCCCTCAGCTGGATCATAGCTCTGTGAGGGATTGAAGCCAGCATGCCAGTTTCTGCAAAATAATCGCTCAAACTTCTATAGGATTATCAGGTTTGCCAAGCACTCTTTGTACACTCAGGTGTCCTGAACAAATATATGTGCATGTAAATTGCTGTTTAAGATCTTTTCATTAGTTCCTCTGGATAGTAATTAAAACAGTTTCCTTTCAAAAGCAAGTCACTGGTGGTCATATAGCACATCCATGTCTTAAAACTTGCAAACTGGAACACATACTACATACTCTTGTGTACCAAGGCAATGTGAAATCACAAAAGTAAATGCTCCATTTGTCAGTGAAATAAGGCTAAGATTGTTAGTCACAATATTTTGGCTCTTCCTTTTTTCTGGCATGGATCAGAGCTGGAAGTAAGTAGCATTTAATAGGGAAAACTAATGAAAACCAAGAAGTGGGCTGAAATCTTTCAAAAAACTATCCCAAAAAGGGTGGTTTGAAGAGAAATTCAGGAGACAGTGAGGGCGTGTGATGATTCTATCAGGGATAAGTTACTCTGTGCTATGTCATGGTCTTTTCATGTGGCCATGAAAAAATAGCTGAGTCACTGTCCTGTTGATAATAAGCAGATGTTGATGGGAAGACTGTACTTTCTGACTGTCTTCAGAGTAAAATATTGTGTAATTGGGTGTGTCAATCTATGTCACTCTACAGATGGTTATTAAGCTGCAGATACTTTCATAGAGATAAACGTAAAGTCCTATACTTGTGTTAAAAACAAAGGCAACAGCACAAATCTTGAATTGCCCTGATTTTTTTTAAAGGGGGAGGGTTGCTGAATGGAGTTTCCATGCTACAAATGAACCTGTCTGACTCCTGACAAAGCTCATTATTGGTGATCATGTACAAAGTGAAGCCCAACAGGTCATAAAAATATCACTGGATTTTCTTTTCTGCCAGGGTCACTGGGCTGGTTCATAAGAATGGATGCTGTTGTTAGGGTACCTTGATTTTAGCCAAGGATTTCACAAAGTTTCTCATGTTGTTATAGTGGAAAAGATGGGAGTGATATGGGCCAGACATCAGTGCAATTAGATGAGTTTGGACCCATGAAGATTAATCATTAATAATTCAATGCCTCCTTAGGATGGTCAGTCAGTCAGTAATATTAGGTGCTTTCTATATATGCCAGGCATTCTGCTAAACACTGGGGATATAAGATAGGCAAAAAATCCAGTCCCAAACCTCAAGAAGCCATACTCTAATGGGGAGAGAACATGCAAGTAATTTTATACATAAGGCATACGGATAGAGTAAGTTGAGGGTAATCTCAAAGAGAAGCGGGGACTAGGAGAGGTCTCCTGCAGAAGGTGGGATGTGAGCTGAGTCTTAAAGGGAAGCTCTGGAAATCTAGGGGATGAGAATGGAGAACTTTCTAGGGACCTGGACACACAGAGGAAAACTAGAGTTGGGAAGTAGACTGTCACATCAGTAAACCAGTCTAGCTGTGTCATAGAAAGCAAGGGAGGGAACAAAGGGTAAGAAATCTGTAATGATAGGATAGGAAGAGACCAGCTTGTAAAGGGCCTTAAATGCGAAACAGAGGATTTTATATTTGATCCTGGAGGTAATAGGGAGCCACTGGAGTTTACTGAGTGAGGAAAGGGGGTGGCTGATACAGCCCTGGGCTCCAGGGTAGCACTTGAGTTTGTACATCTTTCTGTCATCCCAGCCTCTCTCGCTAACATGGTATTTTGCCATATACATGATCAAACTCAAACATTAAAACTTTGCCAAGACTTTGGCTTTTCAATGACCAAGACAAATTCCAGAATTTTGTTAGCATGTAATTCAAAATAAACATAATCAGTTCCTAATTATCCAAGGGAACAAGATTGGCATAATGGTTCTAATCTCAGAAGCCAATCAGGCTAGAGGAATGTCCCAGTGCTGGGAGAGATGGAAAGGGAAGATGACTTGGTCATGTAGGCGTTAGGGCTCTATGTTACAGAATTATACCCTTCTGTTTCTACCTCCCTTTCCCCAACTCTCCCATCAGTAGGACATATTTGAAATTCTTTGAAGATACATCTTTACTCTAATTCATCATTCCATACAGCTTTCGATGATAATAAAGCAATGGTTCCAGCACACCAAGCAGTCAGGGAATCCCACCTAAGAAGGCTGCTCTGTTCCCCAGATGGAATAGCAGGTTGTCGAGGCAGAGGAGGAACATCCCTCACTTGGCAGTGACTTAGCATCTGACTGCTACACCCTTCAGCTAATTGGCCACTCCTTATGGCAAGCTGCCCCATGAGACTGAGCTAAAAGTATGCCTGCTGAGCCTGGCTCCCTGGCAAGAAGGCTAAGACCAGGGCATGGAAACACAAGCATACTTCCTCTCTTAATGGTTCAAGGCAGGAGCCCAGTTCATGAATTTGCTAACTGTTCTTTCCCTTACCATCACCATCAACAGGGTAAGGTTTTGAGCTGTTTTACATCAATTCTACACTGAAATGCACCATAGGCACAGTTCCCACAGAACCTTTAACTGTATTTCCTCATTGATACATCCCACAGTCACCATCACATTGCACTAATAATGTTCCCTACCTATTTCCTCATTTTGATTAAAAGGGAAGAAGTAATGCTAAAATATATTTAGGTGGGTGAAAGTGCAAGATGGACAAAGCTATGTGAAAGAAGATTGAACATCCTTGCATTTCAAGTTACAGTCAAAGAGAAAATAAAAGGAATGAAGGAACAAGTAATAATAAAAGTTGACATTTATTTGGCACTTTAAATTTAGAGAACACTTTTCATACATAGCTCATTCAATCCTTACACTTTCTTGAGATAGATAGTATATCAAGCGGAACTGCCAAGTATTCAAACTATGATTCGGAGAGTGCAACTCTGATGGGTTGGCTATGCTGTTCGAATGCAGAATGTATGCTTACCAAAAAAGACTATTTTATGGAGAACTTACATGGGGCAGGCGATCACATGGTGGTCAGAAGAAATGATACAAGGACATTCTCAAGAACTTTGGATTTGACTATGCAACAAGGGAGATACTGGCATAGGACCACTCAGTTTGGCATGCCCACATCAGAAAGGGTACTGTGCTTTAGAGCAAAGCAGAACTGAAACAGCACAAAGTAAACACAGGATGCCCAAATTTGGGATATCCACCCCAAAAATTCACATGGACTATCTGTGCCCAACCTGGGCTGAGCATTCTGAGCTCAGATTGGTCTGATCAGCCACAGTCAGACATAGTGAAATTTCACTTTATCATAGTGATGTCATTTTGGTCCTCTTTGAAGATGAAGGACAACAACCAGTATAGGTCAGGGATGAGGAACCTGCAGCCTTGAGGCTACATGTAATCCTCTAGATCCTTAAGTGCAGCCCTCTGACTGTTAGGCATTATTCTCCCTGCTTTAGAGATGAGAAGATGGGCCCAGGGAGATTAAGTTAAATGGTTTGCTCATCCATAGTCACAATGCTCAGAAAGTGTTGAAGGAAGGGTTCAAACCCAAGGCTCTCCTGATGCTCCAGCTCTTTCTTTCTACTACCCTGTGCATGCTATACAGGTTATTTCTGAGAATCCTTGGAGGAATTAAAATATTCCAAACTCCCTTCTACTAGCATTGAAGCTTTTCTTTCTGTGGCAAGAGCCCATCCATATAAACCAGACTTCAAACATACCACTGTGAATGAACCCAAAAAGGGTTCATTCTGCTATGATGTACTAATATCACCCACATGAACCAAGGTGAGCCACATGTGACTCCACATTTGTCAACTGGGGCAAAACTGCGAAAGCCTCCCACTAGCAGAGACAACCAAGAAAGAGAAAGAAGAAGACAAGGACCCCAAGATCCATTCTAGTCAAAAGAGAGGTCAGCTTCATTCATTCTTTGTTCAGATATCATTACTTCTCAAACCTGGATTGGTTTGCCTTTGTCATGGAAACTAAGCAATGGAAAAGAAGGCTAGGGCCATCCACGGGAAAATGGAAGGCCAGAATGAATTAGCACACTTGGCTCTCCCAGGCTCTTCCCTTTCACTAGTCTGTCAACTCAGTAAGGGCAGAGACTTTGAATCTCACACAGTAGATGCTTAGCAAATGTTTGTGAACTGGAATTATTAATCACAGCTTACATTTATAAGATGTATTTAAAGTCTACAACCATCACATACTCATCGTCTCTTTTGATCTTCAAAACCACCTTGTGAGGCAGGTAGGACAAGTATTGCTGTCCTCTTTTTACAAATGAGGAAACAAGCTCAGGGACTGACTTAATGATAACAAAAGCTAGCATTTATATACAATTTTAAGGTCTGCAAAGTACTTTAAAAATATTACCCCATTTTATCCTCAAAACAAGCCTGGGAACTAGGTGTTATTATTATCCCCACTTTACAGATGAAGAAACTGAGACAGAAATTAAGTGACTTGTCCGAGGTATCTGAGGCTGGATGTGAACTCAGGTTTTCCTGAGTCTTGGTCCAATGCTCTATCTACTACTGCATCACAAGCTGGCCAGTGTTATTAAGTGGTGGAATCAGGATTCAAACGCAGGTCTCCTGGCTCCAAGTTTAGGTACCTTGATACCATATCCAGCTTTACCTCACTATCTGTCCCAGAAGAAATGAGGTATCATGGTGTTAGCAAGCTGTAGACCTCAGAAAGAGAAAGGTTGTAGACTCAAGATGGGGAATACCTGGGGTTTTCACAGGTCACAATTGCATCTTAATTAACAGTACAAAAACCTTTTTTTATTAAGCATTTGACTATATGCAAGGTATTATCCAATACACTATGGATGTGTAGATGGAAAGCAATAAAGTCCCTTCCCTCAAGGAACTTACAATCAAATAGATAAGATACAACATGTACATGAGTATGATACACTGGAGACATGACAGACAAAGGAGAGAGTGTCTAATGAATACAAGGAAGAAAAGACCCCTTTCAATCAACAGGGGAAGAAGGCTTCAGGGAATAGAAGGCATCTAAGCTGAACCTTAAGAGAAGAAAAGGATTTGGACAGGCAGATACAAGGAGAGAATAGCTAGCAAGAATTTCAAGAGACAGTGGAATATAGCACAAAATTGGGAAACAGTCAATAGTACAATCTGGCTGAGAGACAGACTACTAGAAGGGCAACCCAACAAAAAGAGACTAGGAAAATAAACTGGAGTCATTATAGAAGGCTTTAAATGCCAGGCTAAGGAAGCTGTATTTTATCATAGAAATCAGAGGTCCAATTCTGCTGACTGTTTTTATATAGGGTGCAAGCTAAAGATTGTTTTTTGTATTTACAATAAACTATTACTATAGTTAAAAATGTTTTAAAAACTCGCAGGGTCTACAAAAATAGGGGCTGGCCAATATGGCCCTTGGGCTATATATAGTTTGCTGTCCTCTGACCAGCACTTCTTAAACTGTGGGTCTGAACCCACAGTTTAAGAAGCACTGAAGGGGTCGTGAGTGGAAAAAGTTTAAGAAGCCCTGATATAGACCACAGGGAGTCACTGAGGGATTTTGTGCAAAGGATTGACATGGTCAGACTAAGCTGGGGCATTAGGAATATTACTTTGACAGTTAAGGCAGGAAAGCTAATTAGGAGGCTATAACAATAAATAACCAAAAATACATCACTTCATTTTCTTCCTTACAAACAACTCTGTACAGTAAGTAGGTAGGTAGCTAACACAAGAAGCACCCTTATGTTATAGATGAGGTAGCTGTGGCTCAGAAAGGTAATGTCACTCAAATCCTCATGGCCAGAGCTTAGAGTTGAAGCCAGGTTTCTCCTGACTCCATGCCCAGAGTTTTCTCCAGTATACCAAACCTGTGTGATAGCAGTAGGAAGGGGACAGATGGAGGAGAAGAAGAAAAACCCTGGGATCAGATGGGCTTAGTGGTGATCTGGATACAGAGTGTGAAGGAGAAAGAATAGCAAAAATGACTAAGATTTTAAGCCCTAGTGATGCCACCAAGAGAAACAGGAAAGTTGGGAGGAAGGTGGGTTTTGAAGGGGAAGATGGGTTCATTTTCAGAGGTGGTGATGAGTACCATCTACAGAATCAACTCTGAAGCCAAGAAGACCTGAACTGAAGTCGTTTCCTCTGACACATACAGACATGGGTAGCTCTCTAAAAGTAGAAGCTGGCAATGTGTGTTAGTAGAGAAAGTTTCCTCACCTGGCAGTATCTTATACCAAAGGAACCATCATAAGTCTATTCCTTAGCTCTGAGTTTGTGGTGCATGGGAACACCAAGGCAGAGATCTCCAGCTAGAAGATGGAAATAAGGATGAGGATCTGGAGTTCAGATAAGAGATGGGAATGGAATACATTGAGCTGTAAGTTATTTTCACAGAACATGAAAATGAAAGGCATGAAATTGGATGAGATGGTCAAAAGAGGTGAAAAGAGTGATGGAGAAAAGAACCCAGGAAAAAGGAGGAGGAACCTATATATTGGGAGAGGAGCTTAACCCAACAAGAGAGCCAAGAAGAAACTGAGAGCAGATACACACATACTAGCCAGCTTACAACATGCAGCTGGACAGATGGTATATTAAGTTAGCCCCTACATCTTGAAAACAGAACCCAGAAGGGAAAAGAAACTTGGGCTGCACTCTATGTAGAGAACTGTCCAGCACTTTCAATAATATTAAACTACCACAAAAGCTCATCTTTTTGACGCACACATTCTTCTGGTGATCCTATGTATGGCTGTAGATCATGTGAATTCCACGATTTCAGAAGAATCAAAATTGGAAGCAACCTAAAGGTGCATGATGGGTAAAAGCTGGTTGTACCAATGACAGCCTGTGCTTAAGAAGTAGGGTAAAAGCTATCTTCAGGGACCTGTCCAGCTGGAAAGTAGTGAGAGGGAAGAATAACAGAAGACAGACTGAGTGCTGATCTGGTGTCCAGTAAACATTAAAAGAACAAGGGACAGAGGCTGGAGGCACCAGACAGAACAAAAATCTATGGATGAATTATGGAAGGACATGGAAGAAGGAATCACACAAATAAAGCAGGAGAGCTCTAGAAGTTATATGTTAAGTTTATCATATACTTTTTAAAATTAATTTATTTGTTTTCTACAATCATTTCCATATATCTTAGATTCTTCCCTCTTACTCCTCCACTTTCTCCCCTACTTCCCCTCTCCCTTCCTGAGATGGTGTGCAATTTAATATAGGTTCTACACATACATTCTTATTAAATACATTTTCACTTTAGTCATGTTGCATGGAAGAATTAAAACGAATAGGAGAAACCACGAAAACAAAACAAAACATAACACAAGAGAAAATGGTCTGCTTCATTCTGCGATCCAATTCCATAGTTCTTTCTCTCTGTGTGGAAGAGACTTTGCCTCACAAGTCTATTGGGAATTTTTTAGGTCCTTGCATTGCTGTGAAAGGCTAAGTCTACAAGAAAAATTCCTCGCACACTGCAGTTGTTGGTGTGTACAAAGTTCTCCTGGTTCTGCTCCTTTCACTCACCATCAGTTCATATAGGTCCTTCCAGGCCTCTCTGAAGTCTTCTTCTTCATCATTTCTTATAGCACAATAGCATATACTTTTTTTAAAAAGAAAGTTCTAACTAACAGAGGTTTGTAGTTTCTTGTACAACCTTCTCCTGTATGTATATGTATGTGTATATGTATGTACATGTGCATGTGTATATATATGTATTGAATATGTGTATTTATATGTGTGTATTATGTGTATATATGTGCAAGTATATGTGTATAGGTGTATATAGGTATATATGTGTATGTATATGTATAAATGTATATATTTGTACATGCATATATTTATGTGTATATGTATATATTTGTATATACATATACATAAACATACAAACATATATAGTTATACCTATACATATGTACATACACATGTATATATGTGTACATGTAGATATGGATATATCTGTGTGTGTATATTATATATATATAAAGATAGATATAGATAGATAGATATACACACATATGGAAATGTTTGTTTGATTTGGTATTTAAGTTCAGAATAAAAAAAAGGAAAAGAGAAAAGAAGACATGGCCTAGAATGAGAAGGAAAGGATGGATTGTGTAGGAGGCCACACCCACTGAGAGATTCCAGATCCATTTGAGCACTAACGCCAATGACAATCCTTGCAGAGGGCTACATGCAGCACCCCACCCAGAGTTTCAGAGTGGATTAGAAAGGAGGCAGTTAATGACAATCTCCCACCCCAGGGTGAATAAGACACTTAAAGAAGAAGGAATGAAAAAGCATTTAGCAAATACATACAAAGTGCCAGATAGAGTAGAGTACTAAGTGTGGGGGTCACAGATGCAAAAGAGACAAACCCGACAGCCTTCCAATGAAGAAGATGCACTTACAAGGGAGTGGTGGCCACCGGGATGGTGAGCTGTGTCACTGGGAAATTAGATGAGCCCTTTCCAAGAGCAAGGGTGTACCTGAGGATAGTGTGGCAATGGACAAGGGCAGGTTAGATGGAGAGAGCCCCAGGCGCGGAGCTACTAGTCATGCTGGATGGGAGCAGGAGCAGAAGGGCAAGAAGGTATCACAGCAACATTATCTATGGTAGCAAAGAAATGGAAACAAAGGGGATGTCCACTGATTGGGAAAAAACCACCCAAACTGAGATGTATGAAGATAATGGAATACTACTGTACAGTTAAGAAATGATTAAGAACTCAGAGAAACACATGGGGCCTAATTTTAAGGCCAACTGAAACAAATAGAACCAAAGAGACAATACAAATGACTGCAGATAGGTAAGTGAATTTAACAGAAGGGACCTGAACTGGAGGCATTTTGGTACAGTAGAAAAATATGGCGGCTCTGGAGCCCAAAGGTCCTGGATTCACATCCCAGTTTGGCAACCTATTTTATGTGACCCTAGGCAAGTAATCTAAATCTGTCTGGGCTTCAACCTCCTTGTCTGTAAAATGAGGAACCTGGACTTCCACTGCAGTTTCCAGTTGGGTAGGTGGTAGGGTTTAGAAGGAAAACTCCAAAAGGCTGGAGAGGAAGTAGTGAAACAGAACTATATGCAGCCCTCTTTCTAAAAGTTTAGCAGTAAAAGGCACAGGGGATGCAGAATATAATTTGAGGGGATGATCTGCTCAAGGAAATGGGTGTCCCCCTCCACTCCCAGAGTGAAGAGTCCTAAGCATGTTTGTAGGCAGAGGGAAGGAGGAAATAGGAAGACACTGAAGATGGGCAGAATAACCCAAAAGAGCAAAGGAAGTCTTGTGGATAAAACAGGAGGTGATGGAAAATCAACTAAAGATAATTCAATTCAATAAACATTTATTAAGCACCTACTATGTTCCAGGCACTTGCTGGCTAGCCTTAGAAAAGGAGATGACCACCTCATTTTCTGAAACCAGAGAGAATGAGAGAGGACAAGTATCCTACAAACCATGTGCTCAATCCTGTATGAACTGCTACAGAATGCACAAACATATAAGACCTAATCTTAGGTCACAGACTTGTGGAAATAAGATATATACAAGTCACAATGTAAGCCAGTTTTACAGAACATATAGAGGTGATATAACTAACATTATTAGTTTAACTTATTTGACATTTTAAACATCCTTGGATACTGCACCTATTTTATAAATAAGAAAAATGCAGCAAAAATGCTGATTATGTTCAGAATAATTGGTGGTTGTACCAGAAAAGGCATGGTATGAGGTCCACAAAAGTAGGGACTGTGCCTCCATAAATTAAGAAATTCAATATCATACTAAGAAGTAAGAAGAAAATAATAAAAAAAATAAGAATAAAGTTCAATAAATCTTAACTGAGCTTTTTTTTTTAAAAAAAAAGTAACCTAGGTTATTTAAAAAAATTTTATTATAAATAACCAACAAAAGTAAATTACTGAATAAATACATAAAATAAGGAATAAAATCTTACATTCAGGTCTTGGCATTTAACAAATAGACCCCAACACATTAGACACAACAAAAAAAAGTCTGTAATCTGAAAGTTCACCTACTGGTCAAGCCTCTTGATGTTTATTCTGCGTGGAACAGTTATCTTCCTTCTCGTGATACTAGAAAACCTTTAGCATGAAAATGGTTTTCCAACCAAATTTTATTCCCACATCTTTAATTTTCCTTTTGCTTGGGATATATCCACAGACACAAAGGTTATTGGAATTAAAATCAGTCTCTCTCCAGAATCCTGGCTACAATAACTACAAGGTCACAGTCTGTCCTTCTCAGAGGCCTTTCTCTTTCAGGTGCTTAGAAATGTTATTTTTCTCCCCTTTCAGGCTCACTTTAAATATGGTAATATAGTTGGCATGCTCCCAGCCCCAAGAATTCCAGCAGTCCTTGAGAGGGCATTCATTCTGCCTGAAATTTCTCAGAACCAGATACTTAAATCCCACAGTGCCTGAACACACGGTCATTCCACTGGTCCCTTGGGTCCAGAAGCAATGCCACAATTTTCTAAAACACGCATCTTTGAAACCACTCTTTGGCATTGCAACATCACTCAACAACATTTATCAAGGGATCGCTATGTACAGGGAATGGGAGGAGGGGGCCAGAGAAGGGAGGTCACTGAAAAGGAAGAAGAAACGTCTTTAATAAGGCACTCAAAGGGCAAGTTGATTTGGCCAGTTGTCTTAAAGGACTTCTTGGTTTGGTGGAGGACAAGTCAGTCTACCGGCCAGGAGGACAGGACAGGTGTGTTGGATGGCTGATGGAACTGACCAGCAGCTGAGGTCAAAATAAAAGAGTCAACATTGAGCCTTAGTTTCTGCCCTTGGGCAGGTTACCATGTAGCTTCAAATGTAATATTTTCACAAAAAATTGTATGCATGAGCAACTGTGATTGTACTCACATTACCAAATCTTGAATAGCCACAGAAGGGGCAGAGGATGAGGGAGGATGAGAGTGCAAATGTAGAGGGAAAGGATTGTGGCAAAGATCAAACCATTCTTTATCTGGGGACTATTCTACACAACGATTTGTCATTATTTCTTTTCCCAACATGCATGTTTTCCGTCCTAGTTGTGATTCATCAAGATATTATTAAAATTGCTTTGTATTCCCAGGGCATAAATGATAAAATAGAGGAAGGACACACAACCCAGGAACATGCTCATTATCATGTGTTCAATCTAGGATTAAAATTCAGAGGAAAAATAATTGTATAGTTATTCTAAAAATATTCTGTAATTCTAAAAATACCACAAGGAACTTGTTCTGGGGCTAAAATGCCTCATGAAGTTATTCTCTATTTTTCTAAATGCTCAGACCCGTAATTTCATCAGAGTGGAGTACTCTTGGTGTGAAAACTCCCCCCATTCTGCAAATCTGTAACTTCTATTATTTATAAAGCATAGAAAGTCACCTGGGACACTGACAGGTTAAGAGATTTGTCCATGGCTCCACGGATATCATGTGTTAAGGGGGTCAGACTTGAACCCAGGTCTTTCTGATTTCAAGACTGGCCCTCTGTCCATTCAATCCTTAAACCAAAAAAATAGCAGATAGGTGGCACGGTGCATACAGTCCTGGGCCCAGAGTCAGGAAGACTCTTCTGAATCCAAAACTGGCTTAAGATCTTTACTAGCTGTGTGACCCTGGGGAAGTCACTTAACCCTGTTAGCCTCAGTTTTTTCATCTGTAAAATGAAGTGGAGAAGGAAATAGTGAACCACTCCAGTATCTTTGCCAAGAAAACTCCAAATGGGGTCCTAAAAAGTCAAACATACCTGAAATGACTGAAAAAGTATACCAGGTACCATGCTAGATGTAGGGGGCACAAAAACAAAATTGGAACTGTGCTATAAGGGGTGACATGTACATACGAGTATGCACACACACACACACACACACACACACACACACACACTATAAATGTACAAGGCAGTACTGGGGGGACACACAAACAGCTGGACCAGTCAGGAAAGGCCTCGTATTGGAGGCAGTCTTGGAGCTGGGTTTTAATAAGGATTCGAAGGGCATGCAGAGCTGAAGGCATGCATTCTAGGTATAAGGACCAACCTATACAAAAACACAAAGATGTCACCTGGATGCTTTGTTTGAGGAGCAATAAGAAAGTCAATGTCACTTGAACACAGCATACAAGAGGGAGGGTAATATAGAGAATAAGCTTTTTCAAAATTCGTCTCCCACAGGTGCTATCCTATATGTTAACATCACACATGATGCTTCTGGTTACAAAACAAACTGGTGTGATTGAAAAGACTTTCTCTAACCACCCTCCAATGTTAACTATACAACACTACACTAGCGGTGATGATCTTCCTTTCTCTTTTAAAGTAAAATTCATATAATAAAATGCATCCAGCTACATCTATTACAGACAGAAAATATAAGTAAAGGCTTAAATGGAATGTATTCCTTTAAAATCCAATGATCTAATAATACAGTGATGAATGCCAGGAAGACAAGGCACCTCTCTGGGCAGATGGGAGCGGCCAGATACTAAATCATCATGAATGTTTCTATGGAGAATTCTGATACATAATTTGTTACTCACAGGAGTAACAGTTCACTTACTGCCCTGAGCATTCCTTTATTTTGTGTCTATTGCCAGTAATAGGTTCATCAGGGTTTATTTGAGAGTGGGCTGTCTTTAATTATCACCGCATGAAGTACAAAGACAAGAACTCTCCAATGTAGCAGCTTCCCCCCACTGAGTCCACCAGGCAAGATGGGCTGCTTCCTCTCTGCGTGGTCTTTTCATGACTTCCAGCATTTCTCTTGCAAAAGAGAGATGAGCCAGAAAAGATCACAAGAAGCAAGTGAAAAGAAGACACACAGCTGCCACCACATGAGACAGCAGGCTAAACAAGGTGTAAAAACAGCTTCAAGCACTGGAAAGAGTAATTTTGTTTTTAGAAGACTGTCTGCCTTTACCTAGACAACCCTTGGAACATAACAAAAATCCCCTTCTAGGTGTCATCTTTCCCCAGCAAAACACCCATACGTATGCATGCCCACTTCATATAAATAAATACACTAAAAGAAGGTGGGCAAGGTCCTCTTAGCCAACGGAACAGGTTCTGCAACTCCAATAGGCCCAGCCTGTGTTTGTGCTGCAATGGGGCAGTCCTGGCATGATGTGTGCATAATGTATGCATGGATCGGAGACTTTGGGCTGTGCTGCCAACATCCTGCATGAGAACTAACTTGGAGACCAGTAACCGCCCTAGGCAGGCCTCCAAAGAAGGGCACAGTGTGACAGCCCAGGGAAACGCTGGCCCCTTGTTACCTAGCCAGGGGATGAAGGGCAGTTTTCATAGAAGGAACAAAGGAATCAGCCTGATGTTTTAGCAGGAGCAAAGGGAACCAAAAATGCCCCATCCTCCCACCTCCAAGCCCCCATCAAAAAAAAAAAAAAAAGGTTTACTCAATCCCATCCATTTAGAGTCTGAACTTTTGGGGAGCTGGTAAAACGAGGTTTTTGCCAGGACAAGCACAAAAGGGTGAGGGAAGATGCTGGCAGTTATGATTAACTGATGGGGTGGAATCCCCATGCCAACTGGGGCAGAAACTCAGGCTAAGTCCATGATGCTCCCTCAATCCTTTCTAAACCACAAAAAGGATAAAAGGATCCTTCAGCCACTGACATAGGGAAATGAATTTTCTAAGGGAGAACTTCTTAGTTAAGTCAAACCAAATATCTTACATCCATACCCCCATCAGACTAAAGAGTCTTCATCTTTTAAAATCACTGGGTATATTTAGACCCTTGACCTCCAGAAAATATCTTTACAAAGAGATCTGAATTCCAGCAAGGAGAAAAAAGAAAGCTCAAAGCATTCACAACTCAAGAGGACTAGTGTGGTGGCTGTCACTGTGCCTGGGACCTGGGATCCTAACAGTCTGGTGACATACCTTCCCGCAGGGTCACAGCACTGGGCCATGCTCCCTAGAAGGCCTGTGTTTCTGAGTCAGCCAAGCAGCAGGAAACAGCTTTCCAAATGTATGGCTAAATCTCAGATGACTATTGTAGACTTAGCTGTGTGCTCATGAGTCCTGCCTCCTCCAGGATGACCTAATAAGCTCCTTGAGGGTAGGGACAATGTCTTCCTTGCCTAGTCCCGTAAAGCGATGAGTGAAACACATCGACTAAGGATGACAACATGAAACTCAAGCTTCTCTCCTACCCTAGCGGGTCATAAAAACCTTACTGTCCTGGTAGTTAAGCTTTTTAAATCTCAAAGGCAACAGAAGGAAAGAAATCTCATCAAAGGAAAGATGCTATAAAAACCCGACTCATGCTTCTGTAAATAAATCACTGTGGTCATTCCTTTGTTCTCCTCCTTACCATCCAGTGCTTCCGTAATGACTTCTGTGTAGCACAGTGTGGCCCAGTGAAGAGGACATGGAATGAGGAGTCAGGAACCTGGTTTTGATCCCAGTTCTGCCATGAACTAGCTTCATAAACTAGGACAAGTCACTTAGTTTCCTCTCAAGCCCTCAGTCTGCCTATCAGCAAAATGAAAGGATGAGACCAACTGATCTCTGAGGTCTCTTCTAGCTCTGCTATTCCATCCTCTAGTCTATCTACTTCTTCCCTAACTTTTACTTCCTTGGGTAGGAAAAAGGAAAGGTAAGGAAGAGACTACATTGCAAACTCCCTATGCCCAATGGGGCATATTGATCAAATGACTCATTAAATCTAGAACCTGGGAACATACTCCCAAGAACACTTCTTCTTCTCCCTCCAAGGCACAAACGTCAAGAGACTTTGCCAAGGAAAGCCCTCAGCCCCTTTCCAAAGATCCAAATGATCATAGTGCTCAGTTCAAAAGCAGCCCCCACCCCTCTCCACCAGGGTACTTTCCTTCTTTAGGGATCTGTCCCTTCTTCTCCTTCACCTTGGAGTGAGGGAGGGAAGGGGAGATGGATGCTACAAGACAGGGAAGTGGTCATAGGTTTTAACAACACATGACATCTTCAAAGGCAAGTGTGGTTCATTGGGGCCAAGAGTAGAATATAACATTCGACATCAAAAGGACTTCAGGGCTTCATGGGTCCTGATGCTACCACAGTCTGAATAAATTCAGCAAACATTTATTAAGAGTCTGCCATTTCCAAGGCATTGGGGATAGAAATCCCAGTAACCAAAACAAAATCATCCCCTGTCCACAAAAGCTCATGTTCTATCACCAGAAACATGTACATGTGTGTATAAATATGAAATAGATACATAGTAAAGGATTGTACTAGGTCAGCACAATTTTCCTGTGAGGAGATGATGGGAATTCCTTAAGCACTGTGCATGGAGTATGTATTAGTCTGAATTTGACAATAATAGGACACAAGACTGAATGTTTGGATTTCCTTAAAAAAAAAATTCTATATTGTGTGATACCAGACCTGCTGTCTCCATCTTTTTTCTGAGACAGTAAATAGGCATGTTTCATAGAAAAAAGTGCTATCAACCTGAAAAAGTGAACCTTTAAGCAGCAACCAAAAGATACAACCCTCCAAGGGTACGAGCTTTCCCAAATATGACAATATGAGAGTGGGGGAAGAGGAGGGAGAAGAATCCAGGACCCAAGCCTGGGAGGGACCTCAAGAGGTCATCTGGTTCAGGCCCCCTCAAACTTCAATGCCCAAGCTAGCCCCCTGGATCTCTGGGTTTTAAAGTCTTGCACCCCCAGCACCCCACAGAGGGATCAGAAGCAAGAGGTGAGGAGAACAGATTCTCTGAAAGAAAGATGCCAAGACAAAGGGAAAAACAAAAACCTGAGCTGCTCTTTATTCAAGAGAAGGGTGGGGTATGAGTCCTCCCAGAGGTGGGGTCAGCTTTCAGCTGTTCTCATCGTTCTACAGGTGAAAGCAGCTTCCAGGCAAACCTGAGTCAACATCAGCCTCACCTGCAGGACATCCCACGGGAGGGGAGGGGTGGAAGCCAAAGGTGCCAAGAGGCCACTGTGCCCACAGGAGGCTAATGATGTTCACTTAAATAAATATAGCTCTTCTACTGGGCAAATACCTTCTGAGCACCTACTCTCTGCCTCCCATTGTACCAGGTGCCATGTGTGGCCCAAGACCTGCTATCATCTTGCTGGGGAAATGGTTTAAGACAATCGAAACAACTAAAGCAAGAAATTCTACATACTCTGCCATTTGATTGTAAGCTCCCTGAGGGTAAGGACAGTCTTTTGCCTCTTTTTGTATCTCTAGTGCTTAGCAAAGCACCTGGCACCTAGCAGGCAGTCAAAACTAATATAGACTGCCTGTCTCTCCTTTTTCGTCCCCTTTCCATTTGGTTTCACAAGAAAAATCTCTCCATGGAAAAGATGTAAATTCGATTTTCATAAAGTGTTTCTCAGCCTGGTGTACTTTTTCAATAGCTTAAAATAGCTCAAGGTGAAAATTCTCTCTTTCTCCCCCACCCCCAAATAAAATTCCTTCAAAAATTAATTGTAATTCATTTTATTTATAAAGGATAGAAACACAAACCTTTTCCCAAAAAACAATTCTCTAATGGAATTAATTTTAGTTATTTTCATACTAAAAATAGAGTGAAATTAAACTAAATCTGTTGAAACTTTAAAAAATTTTCACCTTGAATTCATTTTCCATACTCACCATTCAGGTCTGTTACCCTGTCATTCTATCATGACCTGAAGCTGTAACTTTGAATTACTGACAGCTTATATACCACTGGAGCAGAATCACAGAGAATCTCAAGTGATGGAAAGGGACTTAGAGGCCCAGATCTAGTCCAATTCGTATCTCAAATGAGAATCTCTTTTATAACATCTAACAGCTCAAGGTCACCCAGCCTCAGCTCAATTACCTCCAAAGGATGAGCAGTTCCTGAAGCAGTCTCTTCTATTTTTGGACAGCTCTAACTTATTAGGAAGTTTATCCTTGTAATAATCTATTTCTAGGCCTCTTCCATGCAGTGCTCCCAGTTCTACCCTCTGAGGCCAAGCAGAAAAATTGTAATCACTGTTCTATAAGACAGCCTCTCAAAGACTTGCAGACAACTAGCAAGGGTTTCCCCTCCCTCCCTGCAAAGTGTTCTCTTCTTCCAACTAAACATCCCCAGTGTCTTCCAATTCTCCTGTGGCATGGTTTAAGCTCTCTTACTGTTGTGGTCACACTATTTGGGACTCACTGAAGTTTGTCAATGTCTTTCCTCAAGTGTGGGTGCTTGTACTAGGCTAGAAAGGTCTCCAAGGATGGACACTGCCAAAGATGGTCACATGAAGACTTTTCTGGAGAAGTTCGGAGATGCTCCTCACCACAAGACTGGCCACTATCAACTACGATTTACAGTATGGCCACAGCAACTTGTGAAAAACATCTACTAAGGATATGAAGGTGCTCATTCTGCTTCAGTAAGAAGAGTGTCTATATTTATGAAGTTATGGGGTTCTTTGAAATAGTGAAGTGCCTTTCATATAGCACTCTGAAGTGTGAGAGACTAGATATCTATCCTTAAGATATTCTGAAGAGGGAAGGAGACATGTCTAGGGAATGGGATCAAGTCCCAAGAGACCATGTACAAAACAACGAAAATTATATAGTTTCAAAGAACATCATATTCACAGAGTATCAGAAGCAGCTCTAAAGTTTCTAGATACATCCAGGTATCTCCCAAAGGAAGGTCACAATCCATGTGACAAAGTACCCCTTTCAGCAGTTGGAGAGCACAGAGACAAAGCAGGGAGAGGACAAAGGTCACCTCCTGAATCGAGCACTCAGTCAGTCAACAAACATTTATTAAATGCTTCCATTCACTGTGCTAAGCACTAGGGATACAAAGAAAGGCAAAAGACAGACCCTGCACTCAAAGAGATCAGTCTAATGAAGGAGACAATATACAGGCAATATACAGAATAAATTGGAAACAATCAACCTAGGGAGGGCAGTACAGTGGGTTAAAATTAATGCCACTTCTTGAGAAAAGTCAGTCAAGAATGTCTCCCTGTACCCTACCTTCCTACCTCGAATGTCATAAAAAAGAGAAAGGAGAGCAGTGCAAAGGAAAAAAAAAGAGGCAAAAAATTATGCTCTTTTGTTTTATTGTGCCTTTTGTCATAGTATTCAAATAAATTGACAAGAGTATGACATTTTCAAAAGATATTTGTAAGACAAAAGTCAAGGAGGGGATTCTATAGAAATTCACCAGATCAAGGTGAATTATCAAATTGGTAGCAAGATCTGAAAAGTACCTACCAACTGCAGGGAAAGGAGATCCTGGGATATAGGTGTGGTCACAGACGGCTGTTCGCAGAACCAGAAGAATAGGGCTGACAGATCTCGGCTGGAGAACTCAATGATGTGTAAATTACATCCTGGCCACAAGCCCAATACAAGAGATTCAAAGGGTCAGAAGGCGTGTTCTAATTGGTACCTTGGGAGAACCCAAGTGATAAAAGATGGAGATTTTCAGAAAAGAGTTCACAGTTATTAATTTGGTGTAATTCAGGATAGTCACTAAAAAGTAGGGTTTACCCTCCCTTGGGCAGTCAAGTATACAGCATAGAAAACTGAGGATTCTATTTACTAGTTTAACGCTCAGATTCTCCACTTGTAAGACAGGGATGCCAATACCTGCCACCTGCACAGCTAGGGAGACACAAATCAGTGTTGGAGGATCCTTAAACGAGAAACGTCCCCTCTTCACAGAAAGGAATTCTATTTTCTTCTTATTTTGCACAATTTTGTACTGTGTCTTTTAATCTCATCTATTAGTTCTGCCCCAATGAGTCTGGAAAGTTTTATTTATTTCCCATCTTTTTTTTTTTAAACAACAAGGAAACTGAGGGTCAGAGAGATTAGTTAACTTGCCAAAACAAACTAAGAGAATGAGTGAGGATTACAACTCCCTAGACTCAAGCGTCCATCTGATCTTACTAATTTTGCCACCTCCACCCACCCCAATCACACATTACATCATTTCTTTCATTTTAAGGAGAAGAAAGGGGCTTAGACAACTTGAAATGTTTCTCCATGCTTTTCACTGACGCTACTACATCAGAAAGTATAATCACGGTTCTTTCTACACATATCTTTGGTTCACCTCTGATATCCTTGGGCAGGTGCATTTGCACCAGAAAATGCCTACGTCTACGTTTTCAGGTGGAAGGATACCTCTACTCTCTTAAAAAAAAAAACAAAAAAACAAAAAAAAAACCTAGTGTGCATTTTTTAACATCTCCTGGTATTCAAAATTGAGAATAGACAAAAATCACCTCAAAGCTGAATACCTTTACTTTAAAAGTAAGAACAGTTCTCGTTTGTGGTTTTAGTAAAATTCTTCCTGGAAAAGACAGTTTCATTATTTAGATTCCTTCCCCCCCCCCCCCCCACTTTTTTTTTCTTTAGCAAAATGACCTTCAAATGCGTTCAGAGACAGGTTTTTATAACTCTTAGAAGACATCCTAATTAAGGCACTTTGAGAATAAGTGTTACCCCTCCCACTCAACCCACTCTCTACAGGGGGCGGGTGAGATCACTGAAGAGAAGCCCAATACTGCCTCCAAGTTGAAGTAGACGGTCAATGTCACATAGCAGTTCTTACAAGTTGCACCCCCGCCCGCGCCCGCCCCCGCCCCCGCCGGGTTCCCAAAGATAAATGCGGGGATCTGTGTCTTTGAGGGAATGACAGCCATCGAAATTTTAATTGCTTTAGTAGGCAGCCACATGAGTTTTTTCCCTCTTCTGCCACAATGCAGGCAATGCCCACGAGACTCCCGAGATACCCAGGCAGAAGGGAGACTGTCAGAAATCCAAGGCGGGCTGCCCAGCACACAGTCAGGGCTTAATAAACTTCTGTCCGACTGGGCTGGGCTCGGTGGACCCTGCCCCTTCACCCAGAGCCCAGGCTGGGGCTCTGATCTAACATTCCCGGACAGGGAAGGTAAGATCGGCTCGGTCCGAGGGCGACCTCCCCCCACGAGGGCGTCTGGCATTCCAGGAGCCAGAAGCGCTAGGGGCGTGCGGCTCGCAGCCTGCTGAACTGTAACCCTTTGTTAGGCTAGGCAGGGCCCGAGGTCAGCTCGGCTCTCGCCCAGTCCTCGGCGGCCGAGCCTCCAGCGGCCCCCTCCCACCCCTGCTCGGGCCGGGGAAGAGGAGGGGGCGTGCGGCTCCCCTCCCCCGCCCATCTCTGAGGAGAAGGAACTGAAGACGTCCGGAGCTTTCCTTAATCAAAGTGCTTCACTCCCAGGGAAAGCTGCAGAGAGTCCGGCAAGCCCAGAGCCCCCCACCTTTCCCCGTGCCCCGGCGCGGAAGGCGGAGAGTAACTGCGGGTGGCCCGGGAAGGGAAAGGAAAAGGGTGGACCCCGGAGTGACCGGGGGGCGGAGAGAGCCCACTTCGGCCACCTGGAGATACTCACCTAGGGTGGGCGCGCCCTGGCACAGCCAGAGAACTAGCAGCAGGCAGAGCGGGGCAGGACTCAGGGCGGGCATCTTCTCGGTCAACTCCTCCTCCTCCACCCAAGCGGATCCACATGGGGCGGGGGGGTCCCTGCTGGGGAGCCCCCCCACTGTCTAGCTTCAGCCGCGGCGCTAGGACCTTAGTGCGGGGGCCCCAGATCGCCCCGCGCCCCGGGATTCGCGCAGCACCAGCTCCAGCTCCAGACACCGCCGCCTCCCGGAGTTTGGCAGAAAGTTTCTGCTTCTCTCAGCCTCGTGTGTCCTTCCGCCTCGGCCCTCCTCCCCCTGGGGAAAGCCCCGCCCTCCTACTCCCCGGCTCTCCTCCCCGGCTCTCCTCCTCCTCTTCCTCCTTCTCCTCCTCGCCTCCCCAGCAGCAGCAGCCGCCGCCTTCCGTACCCCGGGGTTTCCCGCACGAAAAAGTTCCGGCACGATTTCCCCGCGGAGGGATCTACTACGATTCCCTCCCGCTCCCCCCCCCCACCCCCCATTCCTTCTAGTCGCGGGTCGGGGCCGGAGACTCTGGTTTAACCCTGTCGATGCTGGAGATCTCGCCAGCGTGGGCAGGAGCGCGTGCTGATGGAGAAGAGGTCGGGGAGCCCGAGCCTAGAGCATTGGGCTCTACAGGGAGGTCCGGTGTGATGGGAAGAAATTTGGGTTAGAATCAGAAGACCTAGGCCCTCTCACTGGGTGACCTTGGGAAGGTCCTAGCACCTTCGATTTACAGCTGGAAGAGACGGGAGCAGCCTCTACCTTCACCTTTATGATGGAGAAGAATGATGACATGACTTGCACTTGACTTTGATTTGAGTGAGGGAGGGCTGTGCAAGGTCACTAGCCTCACTTTCTCCTTCTGAGACGTCTGGTTCCAGTGACCAGATATTCATCAGGGCGATGGCCCAGGATGCAATGGGAGACCTTGGCCTTTTTAGGCCTTTACCTTTAGGCTACACTGCAGTGGACAGAGCTGGATTGGGGTTCAAATCCCCACTATTCTGATCATTACTTGGGCAACTCTGGGCAAGTCATTTAATCTTTCTTGGCCTCAGTTTCCTCATGTGTAAAAAAGAAAATAGGTACTCCACTTTTACTTGTGTGACTATGGCCATGTCATTTATGAGCCTCTATTAGCCTCAGGTTGAGTCTGAGTCATTGTTGTTTGAGTCATTTTCAGTCATGTCCGACTCTTTCTGACCCCATTTAGGGTTTTCTTGGCAAAGATAATGGAATGGTTTGGCACTTCCTTCTTCAGCTCATTTCATAGATGAGGAAACTGAGGCAAATGGGGTAATTGACTTGCCTAGGGTCACACAACTAGTAAGTATTGGATTTGAACTCAGGTCTTCCCACCTATAAGCCCTGAGCTATTATCCACTGCACCACCTAGCTGCCTGGATCTCAGTTTCCTCATCTATAAAAGGAGGGAGTTGGAACTTTAAGATCTTTCCTAGGTTAAATCCCTATTATATATATATGTATACATATATATGTGTGTATATATATATGTATATGTATACATAATGCTGCCCTTCTACCCAAAGGTTATACATCAGTGTCATGAAGGAGGACCATGGTTAAGGAGAAATTTGGGGAACAGGAAGCAGAACAGGGTAGAGGCAGCTTACCATTCTTTAAACAAATATTTATTGAGTTTTTCAACTCAGAGGGTTGTTATACTTCTAAGCCCCTACCAGAGGTGAGCTGGTAAATGTTTAACAAACTGCTCTCCAAAAATTTTTTTAAAGTACATACCCATGACACACTTTTAAATTTAATCTGCATTATTAACATTTTCTCCATCACTTTCTAAAGTCTAGATGATCAACAAAATAATAAATCAAGTCCTGATTGTTTTGCTGATTTCTGAGGTACAAATATCCAAGCTCTAGCACATCCTTGTCACCATATAACCTACTTACAGTCTAGTTGCCAACACTGACACTCACCGAAAAGTCAAGTAACAATACAAGACGTGATAAGTGCAAGATGATAGGAGCAGAGGTGCCCAGAGAAGGGAGAATCACTGTGGGCTGAGTCAATAACATAAACTGCAAGTAGGACTTGATGTGGTCCTTGAAAATGGGAAGTATCTGAAGAAGAAAACAGGTATTCTAGATAGGGGACACGCAAACAAACATGCAAAGAAAGGAAGCAGAATGCTTGTGCCTAGAAAAGTGGTAAGAATGAGCCTGGAAAGAGATAGGAGTCAGATGATGAAATGCCAGTTTAAAATTTAGCTTGTTAACAATGGGAGGCCACTGAAGGATTTTGAGCCCAAAAGTGGCACAAAACTACAGAAGAGTAGATAATAATCTTACTGAAGAGAAAACTGAGTCATAAAGTGGTTAAATGATTTGTCCTTCTATGACATCACTAGTACATGGAAAAACAGACACATTTCAATTCATCAAATTTCAATTCATCAAATACCCCTACTATGTTCAGAGCACTGTGCTAGGTACTGGTAGAGAAACATTTTTTTAACTACAATATGGAATGGCCTAGTGGGGAAATAGGAAATACAACTTGCTATAATATAAAAATTATAGCTCACATTTATATATTAATTTACAATTTAGAGTGCTTTGCCCCCACAAAAATCCCTTTTCTTCTTTTTTTTAAACTGGGTATATGTGTATCTGGACTTATTATTTCATTGGAGAACTCCAGATGTGGGAACTATACATTCAAAATTATGGAGCAGTTCTCGCAACTGGTCTGTATAATTTGTAACTTTAGAGACTTGCTTGGGGTTTGAAGAAATTAAGCGGCTTGCCCATAATCACACAGCTAGTCTGTGTCAGAATTAAGGCTTGAACCCAGATCTTCCCAATTCTAAAACTAGCCTCTAACCACTATACCCAGCCACAAATACCATTGGCCCATTTTGCAGATTAGGAAACTAAGAATTGGGGGAGGGAGGGATATGATTTACCATGGTCACAAAGCTGGTGAGTGGCATGGCTAAGACTTGAATCCAGGTCTAGCAGCCAAAAAGAGCTAATAAAATCCTGAAGTACATCAGGAGAATCATAATTACTAGCAGCTGGGAACTGATAGGCCTGTTGTATTCTGCCATAATCAGGCCTCATCTGGAGACATATTCTGTCAATGGTTGACATTGATAACATTGGTAAAAAATTACCAAAGAAGGGCAACCAGCATGGTGGAAGGTCTTGAGTCTGGGTTATATGAGTTTTCATTGATGGTATTGGGCATGCAGAGTATGCAGAAAAGATGAATCAAGGTGAATAGAACATCTTCACATACTCAAAGGTTTTCATTTGGAGGAGGGATTCTATTTGTTCTGTTTGGTCTTAGAGGGTAGAACCAAATCCAATGGGTAGAAGTAAAAAAAGGTAAACTTGGGCTTGATGTCAGGAAAAAAGAGCTATTCAAAAGTAGAATGGGATGCCTTAAGAGAGAATGGGTTCCTCTTACCTGGAGGTCCTTAAGCAGAGGCTAAATAACTGCAAGTTGGGTATTTTGTAGTGTGGCTTCTTTTCATGGCCAGGTTGAACTTTCTAGTTATGCCACTGAGTTCTTCTCCAAGTCTTACATTCCATGATTTTGTCCTTTGACTCCAGATCAGTATTCCTTCCACTACCATGATACCTCACAGTGCATTATCTGGAAAGTGAGGTCAACCAGCTGGTGGTGTGTAGAACAGATTGGAGTAGGTAGAGACTGAAGACAAGGGAATATTTACCATAATCTTCATGTGAGATAATGAGTCCCTTAAAGGAGGATAATAGAAAGGAGCAGATGGATGTGAGAGACACTGCAGTTGGTAATTGGGGGGACACACACTTGCCAATGTCTTAGTCTCGTTAATTTGCATTAAGTGTTGGTAAAAATTGTCCATATGTCATTAATGTCATTACAATCCATGAGTTTTAGCAGCTTTATATGGTTAGGACCAAAGTTTTATAAATTCACCTATGGGAGATTTGGTTCTAGAAAACGGATTCACTCCAGCCTATCTCCCTGAAGAGTCAATGATCAAACCAGAATGACAATTTACTAATTTTATGCTGAAAAAGAGAATTAGAAATTAGACTAAAATATTTAATGTTGAGAGGAGAGCACATGTACTTCCTGGTAGGAAAGTCTCCTTAGGAGTAGGGTCAGAAAGTTGCTTAGTAGGCCCAGGATTCATAAAGCTCCACAGCCAGAATATGATGCATAGCCACATTCATTATATTTTAGTTTGGTAAAATCTGAGAAGACATCTACCCTTGCTGAGAATTCCAGGACAAAATTTGAGAAGCCATGCCTTATTAATCATCACAGAGGGTAGCATCTTTTTTTTTTTACCTTGTTCCTATATTTGAGGGTTAGACCCTGTTTGATACTTTGTACTGATTATAGCTACATGAAATTCTTTTGATGTGTATAAGTAAATTGGTCTTGTTTGGGAAATCATTCATAAATATGCATTTTTATGCATACATATCATATATATGTAATGTGTACATGTATATATATATTATCAGAAGTATGATCTGTGAGTATAATTAGACCTCATCCTATCACCAACAAAAATTAGCACATGAGAAGATACCATCAAGGATGTGTGAAAGGGAAAAAGGAAGTATGTGGCTCATGTGTTGAGCGTGAGTTAACAGCTGGGCAGTCCATATATTGTCCTGGTATCCACAAACTATTGAGAGAATCAGAGGAAGGACTCTAGGATGTTGGATGGGTTCTCAACAGAGGATTTACAGGAAGAAATAGGAAAGAATCATAGAATACGAGAAATCCTGAAGTGCCATGAGATCCATCCAGTGAAGAGATCCGTCAAAGTGCTGAACATAATATTATGTAATCTCATAGATAATATAATCTTATAGATTATATTATATAAATCCTTAAGACTACCTAATTATCTATAATGGAACAGCTGGTGAATTCAGAAATCTTGTACTTCTCTTTACTGTGTACTTTTAAAACTAATTATTGTTAGTTTAAGCAACACTTGTGTGCTTCAATTAATAGTAAAAGCAAAAAACATGACTAATCTGAAAATAAGTTTTGAATGACATCACATCTAATGGGCATCCTACTGCTGCCTTCTCAATGGGTGAGGGAGGGGCTGGAAGGTGGGAGAGAATTTGGAATGTTAGTTAGAATAAAAGTTAGAAAATGAATAAACATTTAAAAAATTAGTATTAGCAAAAAAACTTGCTCATTACCATCAAATTGAGTTCAGAAAATGATTTAATGGGAGAACTGTTGTTCTGGGAGTCAGCCAAAGGACACCACCTTCTAATCCACTCCAAGTTCCTTGCACCTGGTTAGGTCCTCCTTCCCTAACTGCCTTGTATTTATTTCTATTTATTCTCTTTATATTTATACATGATGTCCCAAAAGTTTTAGTCCACTTTTAAGCATTAGTAGTTTAATTTATTAAATTAATTGATTAAATATCAAACTTATTTAACTATTAATATTTCAATGAGGAGTTTGGGCAATAAGCTGATACACCAACCCTTCTGAATTCCCATCAAACACATCAATTGTCCAAGACTCATGAGGAATTAAACCTGTGAAACTGGAGTTGAGGCATGAACGTGCAATGGTGAGGTCAGAACCATGGTGCCATGTTGCCTTGATGGGTACGAGGTATTGGATTGCCAAGTACTGGATTGATAACTGTTGGGGGATGAGGTTTTAAGCTTTAATATCTTAAAGATGCACTAAGTGCAGTCTGTAGTGTATATACTTCTGTGAGAATGTGTCCTCCCATTAGAGGTCAAGCTCCTTGAGAATAGGGATTGGTTTATTTTTGGTATTTATATCCCTCCTGCCTAGCATATAGATCATAGGATCATATATTAAGAAATGGAAGGGATCTTAGAGGTAATTGAGTCCAACACCTTCCTTTTACAGATTAGGAAAATGAGGCCCAGAGAGCTTAAGTCATTTGCCCAGGGCCACACAAATTGTTTTCATCTGAATCAGGAGTTGAACTCTGGTCTTTCTGACTTCAAGTCTGTTGCTGTATTCACTACATCATTCTGCCTTTTAATAAAAAGCTTGTTGATTGATTGATATGCTAGTTATTCTGATTGCCTCTGACTTCCGTAGAACATTCTTCACTGCACTGAAGCATTGCCTAAAAGATACCCCCACCCCACCCCCTTTCCTGCGCATAGGGATGCAGGCTGTTTTATGAGCATGAGGAAGAAAGATGGTTGTGTGGGTCCAGTCTAGGCATCTATCACAAGAACACAAAAGAGGAGGAGCAAATATTTCTTTTTTTTTAAAATTACAGTTTGCCCTGACCAAACAACAAGCAGACTTCTGTTTATGCTAGTCCCAGAGGGGACTCACCAACCCAAACAATGTACTGCTTCTACTTGGTCATTTGTGGTGTGCCCTCACTCTGACAAAATTCCTGAAATCCTGACAAAATTTATACATTCAACCCTTGTGTCCTGTGGAGAATTGGCTTGTGTTCTCAGAATGTGCTGAAATGGAGTTTCTTCTAAACTGAAATAGTCTGCCTTGGGTGGCAGGGAGCTGCCCTGCACTGGAGGTCTTGGGGCACAGACTGGATGGCTATTTGTCAGAAGTACTGCAGAGGCATTTCATGCTCAGGTATAGGGACTAGATACCTCCCCCTTCTGGGGTTCCTTCCAACTCTGAGATCCTGTAATTAATAAAACTTGGAAGATTTTTTATGCATACATAGATATAAAAGGAGGGGAAATTGCACATCACTCAAAGGTTTCTGGCTTAGAGGGAAACTGATCACCAGCTTGGTAGAGGAGAGATTGTCTCTCTTTTTTTTTTACTCTTCCCCCACATTGTCCACAGTTCTCTCACTCCCAGAGCCTTCTTCACCACAATCTTCCAAGCAAATATTATTACCTTTTTACCAAGAAGGAAACCACCTCATAGGATTAAGAGATTTGCTTGCAGTCCCATGAAGTTGATTGCAGTTGAAGCCAGGATTCAAACCCAGGTCTCCTAACTGCTTTACACCAAATTGTCTCCTTCATACTTAAACATACATGTTTAAGGTTGACACATGCATTGCTAGAGCTAGCTCAGTGTTTGGGTGGCTCCAAAGGAAAGTGTGGAAGAGAAGAGGTATTAGATCTACCAAAATGAAGGTCTACAGAACCCCATTTTACAGATGAGGAAATTGAGGCAGACAGAGGATAAGTGACTTGCCCAAAGTCACACAGCTAGTAAGTGTCTGAGGCCAAATTTGAACATAGATCTTAATGACTTCAGGTCCAGTTGTCTATTCACTGTGACAAAATATCTAGCTGCCTTAGCGTCAAATAAACAGGAACAAATTGCTACTTAGTTATTCAACAGCTATATAACTTTATAGAAATCACATCTCTAGGCTTCAGTTTCCTCGTCTGTAAAATTAGGTGGTTGGATTAAATTATCTCTAAGGTCCTTTCCAACTCAAACATTCTATATGTCCATGTAGTGTGGAGAGAGCATAAATTGGGACTATAATGCGATGAGGAGACGGATGTACTTATTCCCACAATCCAGTTCCCGTCCAAGAGTTTTCAGCTCCATTTTCGGCATTCCCTCCCTCGGTTGCTGTTTCCCAAACCTCATGTTCTATCTCGGGTCTCCATGGTTTCTCACAAACTATCTCCCATGCCTAGAATGCACATCCCCCCTCTCCTTGTCTCTTAGAATCCTTCAGATGTTAGCTCACATACTGCCTCATATGAAAAACTTTCTCTGGTCTCCATGGTTGTTAGTCATCTTTCGCCTCTTCAAACAATTATGTGGATACTTATCTTTTATATATTGTATCACTGCCTCCCCAGGAGAACATTAGCTCCTTGAAGTCAAGGGTGTCATTTGGTTTCTCTGTCTCTAATATCTTGCACATAGTAGGTGCTTAATAAAAGTTGGATTAGGAGCCATACAAGTAAATTTATACTCACACCTACTTTTTAAATCACAGCTGAATAGCTTGTCCACCTACTTTTGCTCCTAGACTTGACTCCAACTTTTTTTCTTTGACGGAAACAAATTTTAGAAGTTGTTGAGAATGGATTGGTAAACATAGGGTTGATGATCATCAGGGGCTAAGAGGAAAGGAATTGGAATGTGGCAAGACAAGGATGTGGAAGTGAGTCGGTTGAACATGACTGGAGAGAAAGATGTTTGTTGGGGGAGGGAGGGAAAGACAGCAAACAGATTAGTTTGACTAGAGGGGAGAAGCTTAGCTGGAGATGAACAAAATGCTAATTAATTGAAGAGGATTGAGGTTAGCCTGCCTAACTGGAGAGGGAAGACTGTGTTGAAATTTGGCTTCTAAGACTGGCCTTTTCTCAAGTTTGTGACTAAATCCCAGTGTATCCTTTCAACTGAATGTTTTCACTGATCCCTATCATAAGCCAGGGGGGCTGGGGTAATGTCTCACAGCAGGAATAGCATCCAAGGGCATGAAGTTCCAAGATCTGCCAGAGGAAGACAGACTTGAATGTACATAGACACATTTTTTAGGCTTGTCTTGGTAACCTCAGGGGTTAGCACAGGACCTTATTTGTGGTAGCTACTTAGTAAACACTTGTTGAATAGCACAGTGAAAAAAGGAGAGGTTTTGTAGTTATAGGACACAAATCACTCCTTCTCTCTGGGCCTCAGTTTCTTTTTCTGTAAAATGAGGAGAATGAACTAACTGAGTTCTCAGATTCCTTCCACTCTAAGACCTCTGATTCTTAGGTTTAATTATTAAACCAAATTAGACAATCATAGTCTTAGGGTCTTCAGAGGTCATTTGGTCTAGCCCTCTCATTTCATAAATGAGACCTAAGGTGATTATGTAACTTGCCAAAAGTCATAAAGGTAGTAAATCCCAAAGGTGAGATCTGAATCCAGGTCCTCTGATTCCAGAGATATGTATTTCTGCCTCCTTTTTTCTAGCTCTCTCTCCTACTTCCATTTACTCCCCTAACCCCAGCAAAGTCACTCAGGAACAGTGTTTCTAAATTAGGTGAGACGGTGGCTTATGAGAAGACCTGAGGAGAATTATTACAATGATTCAATCTGACAAACTTTTTTTCAGGGATTGCTTTGTGCAAGCTAATGAAATAGGGCTATAAAGGCAGAAAGCCTCTAAAGAGCAGTGGATAGAGCACTGGGCCTAGAGTCAGGAAGATTCATTTTCCTGAGTTCAAATCTGGCCTCAGACACTTACTATCTGTGTGACCCTGGGCAAGTTACTTAACCCTGTTTGCCTCAGTTTCCTCATCTGTAAAATGAGCTGGAGAAAGAAATGACAAAGCAGTCCAGTATCTTTGTCAAGAAAATCCCAAATCAGGTCACAAAGAGTCAGACATGATTGAAAATAACTCAGTAAACAACACAAAGGCAGATGTGATACAGACCCTGCTTTCAGTAATCTTAGCCAGTCAACAAGCATTTATTAAATGCTAACTGTGTACCAGACACTGTGTTAAACCCTGAGAATACAAAAAAAAGGCAAAAACAAACCCTGTCCTCAAGGAGCTCACAGCCTAATAAGTTGGGTTTTAAATGTGGGAAGGAATTCAACAGAAGGAATTGTGGCAACATTTGAGTGACTGGGAACAGTGTAAGCAAAGAAAGAAAAGAAATCTCCAGGCTAAGATCCCTTTCTTCTCTAATGTTCAATGACCATGATGATGATGATGATGATGATGATGATGATAGCTGACATTTTTCTAGTGCTTTATGATTGTTAATCATAAAGTTACTGTATATTTGTTAATCATTGTTAATCATAAAATACTGTATATTTATAATCACATTTGATCTATGATCAATGATCTTCGATGCTACAATCTGAACTCACAATAATGGAAAATTGATCTGTATTTCTTGATCTCTATTTTAAATTTTTTCTCATTTATACTGTGCTTTTTTAATACTCAGCATGAACAAGGTATTCAAGGGCCTAAACCTGATACAATTCTTGAGGTAAGGCCTCTAGTTCTAGGCTTAAATGCTTGTTCAAAAGCCCTTATACAGTTTTGAAATACCCAAAGTTTGCCTTCTAACGAAACTTAGTGGTGTTCATTTGATTCCCTACTCTACCCTACCCAATGAGTTATGGTATATGAATGTGATATAATACTACTGTATTTTGTAAAATATGCTAAAGGAGATGGTTTCAGAGAAATCTGAGAAGACTTGTACGAACAAATGAAGAGGAAGGTAAACAGAACCAAGACAATAATTTATACAGTCAACAACAGTATTGTAAAGACAAACGATATTTCATGCAGTGACTGGGGATTGAAGTGAAGTCACTTTAAAGGGTCTAGGTGAGTTCCTGGGTAGGAAACCTGAGGATCCTGAAACCGACCACAGGAGGTAGAAGAGTTAGTTTTTCCTATGTGTTAAATACCCTCCATCATGTACAGGACTCAGCTAGGGAAATGATTAACCACTAGGGACCTATTTATAAAGATCTAGGACGTGTCAGTCCTGAAGACTAGTTAGAAGAGCCCAGCGGTCCAGCCCTGCGAGAGCAGATAGGCACTGGGGAGCAGTCATGAACACAGAGAGCTAAAGGAGAATTTCATGAATTTCATCCAAAGGCAAACAGAGGCATTGGAGCATTGACATTGCTGCCTGAGGAATGAAAAGAGTGTTAGAGCATGTTGTTACAAGGTAATCCAAGACAGAGGAATCATTGGAGTAGACAGAATGGCCATTACTCTCTTTCTATGTGCCCCCTAACAGCCTCCATAGTGAAATATGAACTCCTCTTTATGTCATTTAAAACCTTTCACAACATGGCTCTGACTTTATTATAAATGTGACTCCCCCTTCATGCATTCTAGAATCCAGGCAAAACTGGCCTTCAAGCTATTCACACACAGCACTCCATCTCTTAACCCTCTGCCTCTGCATAGGCTCTCTTCCCATGCCTAGAATACACACTGCCTTGTAAAATCCATACTTTCCTTCAAAGCTCAGCAAAAATGCCAACTTCTACATGGGATCTTTCTTGATCCCCACCTGCCCCAGGTGCTAGTGCCTTTCTTTCCCCATCCACAAATTGCTTTGGTTTTTTTGGTAAAAATCTTGTATTTACTTATTTCCTTCCTCACTACTGACATGTATTGTCAAGCTAAACAAATCTCTATATTGGCCATATCCCCATCCCCCCAAAAAAGAGCGTCCTTCAGCACTCTGAGTCCTTCACCTCTCTAGTAGAAAATGGGAAGCATGTTTCATCATGAGTCCTTTGGAATGATGGTTGGTCATTGTGCTGATCAGAGTTCCCAAGTCTTTCAAAGTTATATATCTTTGCTACATTGTTGTCATGGTATTGTTCTACTGGTTCTGCTCACTTCACTCTGCATCAGATCATACAAGTCTTCCCAGGTTTCTCTAAAACCATCTATCCTCTTCATCATTGCGCAATTATATTCCATCACATTTATATCTTATAACTTGTTCAGTCATTCCTCAATTGATGGGTACCCCTTCATCTTCAAATTCATTGCCACTGCAAAAAGAGCTGCTATAAATACTTTTCTTCATCCTTAGTTCTGCTTATATCCTCCCTTAATCTGTCATATTTCTAATTCCTTCTTTTCCCATCTCCCCTTTCCCTCCTTATTTCCCTGTTAAGTGAAATATATTTCTGCACCCAACTGTGTATGTATGTATATGCATTCTTTCTTCCTCTGACCAGTTAAAATGAGAATGAGATTCAAATGTCAGATACCCCCCACAACTTCCTCTTTGTTTGTATTGACATTTATATTTGTGCACCCCAATTATATTAATTTCCCTTAACTATCCTCTCTTTTCCCCTCCCTAGTGTATTCTTCTTCTCTTCCCTTTCTATTCTTCCTTTAACATCATTAAGACATTATAAAAACCAATCCCAAGTCTTATGTCTAATTAGACTCTCTAGGACCCCTGATAAAGAATTTTAAGTAAAGTAGTAACATGACCAGATGCATTTTTTGTCTCTGCTAAAAAATATATTCAGGCACACATATAGCTAGTTACATACCTTTTCCTGTTTCATAAAATTCCATGTCTTCATTAATCTGTGAGGAAAAAGGGAATCCCAAATACTCCCATCCTAAGACATCCTTCCTCTAGCTCCTAATTTAAGAAGCAGGGCTAGTTTGAAACTATGCCCCAAAGCTATCAAACTATGACCCAGAAATACCACTAGTAACCTATATCCCTTAGAAATCAAAGAAAGAGGAAAAGGGCCCATACATATAAAAAATTTATAGTGGTTCTTTTTGTGGTGTCAAAGAATTGGAAACTGAGGGCATCAACTGGGGAATGGCTAAACAAGTTATGGTATATGAATGTGATATCCTATTTTATGCTGTAAAATATGGTGAAATTAATGGTTTCGGAGAAGCCTGGGAAGACTTGTATGAATAGATGAAAAGAGAGGTAAGCAGAACCAGGACAATAATTTATGTAGTCAACAACAAACAGTATTGTTCAGACAAACAATTTTGAAAGATTTAGGAACTCTGATCAATTCAGTGACCAACTATGATTCCAGAGGACTCATGATGAAAGACACTATCCACCTCTACTCAGGTACTGAGATATTTTTATTTGGACATGGCCAATGCAGGAATTTTTTTTGGCTTGACTGTGCATGTATGTAACAGAGCTTCTGTTTTTATTTCTTTTTCATTGGTGGGGAGGAGAGAGGAAGGAAGAGAAGGTAGATTTTTGTTAATTGTGAAACATGGAATTTATTTTTTTTAAAAAATCCAGGCAGAGCTCAGTCGCCAAGTGTCCCAGGGTGAAATGCCTTAAAGAAGGTTTGGGATGGGAATGAACTCTAAAATAGTCTATAGAGGATTTCAGCCTGGGAACCACAGTGTTTCAAAGCTGGAAGGAAACATAGAGATCATAATGCTGCCAGACTAATTTTCTTCATGCACAGATCTGGTCATAGGAGGATATGACACAAAGGAAATTGAGATACAAATTAAGTAACTTCCCAAGGCCATGTGATTAGCTTGTGGCAGAGCAGGGATTACAAGAAAGGTCTCATTGGTCTCTTCACTCTATTCCTCTATTCTTGAGTAGAGCTTCTAAGGCAATGCTGAGGTTACAGGCAGACCTCTTGGCAGTCCTCCATTAACTTCTTATCACTTGATACAGAACAAACTGACCCATTCCAATTGCCTGTCTTCAGCTTCATGCAACCCAGAAGTCAGTTTTGTTCCAAGCTAACCATTAAAGGTACAGGATGTAACTAATATGGTACCCTACAACTAGATTGTTAGCTCCTCCAGGAAAGGGGAGCATATTATACCTTTTTGTGTTTTTCCCCCACCAATTTTGATCATATTACCTTGTATAGAAAATAAAGTTTTGGAGCTAAAGGGAATCTCAGGATCATCAGTCCTCTGCTTGGATGTCCAAAGAGGGAGAACCCATCATATTTCAAAACTGTCTCCTTCACTTTCAGATAATTCTATTATAAGGAAATTATTTTTCATTATAAAACCTAAATTTGGCTCTTAGCAGTTTTATATCCAGTAGTCTTTATTCTGCCCTATGGACTCTAGGGTCCTCAAGAACAAATCTAAAACCTTTTTTATTTGATAGTCAAACAAATATTTGAATACAGCTATCATGCCCACTCTACTCCCCCTCCCCAAAGACTTCTCTCCTCCAGGTTAAACACTCCCAATTCATTCAACCAATCTCCCTATGATGTGGACTCAAGACTTTTCACCATCTTGTTTTCTCACTCTAGACACTTCCCATCTTATAAGTGTCCTTCATAAACTATGAAACCCCAAATGAGATCTGAACAGGGCAGAATGCAGTGATGTGCTCTTCTTATTGGAAGATCTCCTCTTTTACCACAATCCAAAATCATTCTGATTTTTTGTTTGGGGGTTACCCAAACAAAACATATCATAGTATTTTCCCACACTGAGCTTGTAGTCCACTAAAAGCCCCAATCTGTTTTTCAGACAACTGCTTTTTAATCATGCCTACCCTATTTTTTACTTTTGAGGTCAATTTTTAAAAATTCCTCCTAATGCTCCAACCTGTCAAGATCTCTTTGGATGCTTATTCCATCATTCATGGTTTTAATGATCTCAACTAATTTGTTAATCATGTCACCTATGCCTTTATCCATGCCATGGATACAAATGTTTCCTAACATAAGACCAGGCACAAGTTCCTGGGGGGCTCCAAGTTGACAGTGAACCATTAATGACTACTTTTTGGTGGCTAGGTAGCACCATAGTGCACAGAGCACTGGACTTGGAGTCAGGAAGACCTGAGGGCAAATTCAGGCTCAGACATTTACTTGCCATGTCCTGGGCAAGTCATTTAACTATTGTCTGTCTCAGTTTCCTCAACTGTAAGATGCAAATCATAATAGAACCTCCCTCCTAGGGTTATAGTGAAGAGCAAATGAAATAACATCTGTAAAGAACTCAACACAGTACCTGAAATGTTTGTTCCCTTCCCCTACTTTCTGAGTCCTTTCATTTAACCAATTTTGAATCTGCCTAATTATATGATTACCTAATTGTCATCTCTCCACTTTTTCCACAATTCAATTTTATCCATGAAATATCTAGAGTATTCCCTGATCTGTAATTTTAGTAACCCTGTCATGAAAGGAAATAAGGAGACCGTGTTTGCTCTTTAGTGAACATACCTTCCTCTTCAAGATACTCACTAGCCGTTTCTTTAATAATTTATTCTAGAATTTTGCCAGGAATGAAAGTCAAGCTCAATGACCTATAGTTGTCTAATTCTATCCTTTACTATTTTGAAAATCAAGATAATCCCTGTCCTTCTCCAATCTTGCAGCTGCTCAGTGGAATTGCCCTCCCTTGATGTCCACAGTAATTCAAATTTCCCTGATGATGGCTTAGCCATTGTGCCTGAGAAATCATTTAGTACCTGAAGATAGAGTTCATCTGGACCAGCTGACATGAATTCATTGATACCTGAGATACTACATCCTTATTTATCTTCTCACCTCTTTATTAGCCATTTTTGTTTTCTCATTCCTAATTATGGCAAAGATCGTTTTCCTTGGTAGAAAAAAAACCAATTTTTTCATTTCTGCCTCCTTCCCTTAGTTAGTTATCCAATTGGTTTAATTAGTATCCAATGTAGTTAGTCTGATTTTTTCTGAGCAGCAGCCTTACTTCTTTCTCCATCTTCTTTTCCACAGTTTAACTTTTAAAAGTTCTTTAGGTTGTCCTTAGTTTTCTTTCATCACTAACCTCAGCTTATTCTAAGATTTCCTCATTTTGATGTGACAGATATTTTTATATGATCATCTTTTATTACAGACCCTGGATTCCATGTTCTTTTACAAATCTACTTTTGTTGGTGAGATCTCTTTGATCTTGTCCATTCTCTTTGCTCTCTTCAGCCTGCTTCTATATTTTCTCAACATCAGAATAATAGGTATTCAATTTATATTTGTTTAGGATAGTAGATAAATCTGAATAGGATGCTAGACTTGAAGGAGGACAAGCCTCCAAGGGACATGGGACAAATGAGATTTGTTCATCTGAACATGTACTTGCAAATCTACTCCCCATGGAGGGTGAGGGTCATAAACAATTCTAACTTGGACTTCCTTATATGGATGATCAGCAGAGTCCCTCAATAATTTGATGAACTCCCTAATCCCCTTTGATGACATTACAACATGTTAGCCTTTGTTTAGAAGCATCATTGGAAGGTCACCTCCTCATGGAAAATGTGGGCATATCCACTTATTCCCTGTGGGGAATTCACAGACAATTCCTCATTGACTTACAGAGACAGGTGCTACCACCAACATGGGTGCCATGGTGGGACTCAGATTCTTGTCATGAGAGTTTTATGTCAGCTGTAAAGGAGAATAATAAATGACCCTCAATCTCTTTTTAACTTCTGTTTCACCTTTTTTGCTTGTGCCTTTCTTCTGGCGTACAGATAAGAATTGGTGGAAATTATTTCTCCCTTTCCTCTCCAAAATAGCAACTGATGTCAGCATGTGGCAGAATTATAGAGCCAAGGTAGAAGGTGCTTATATGTAGTCTGAGACAAGAGGATTCAAGAGTGAACTTCTCTGCCAAAGAGATGGGGGCTGCCTGGGCACTGATTTCCTGCAAAAGCAGACATGTGTGCCCACTTTGCCTAAAAGGGGAGTTCATAGATGATATTAATTGAACCCTAACCTCCAAGGTAAAGGAAGGGAGATGTTGATTTCCTAAGCAATGTGATATTAATCGTCTGATAAGAGCAGGAGTATTTCCTGGGCAGTCCTAGCCTGGGGCATGGCTTCATGGATAACCTCAGGTATAGCAGTTCTCAAGTTTAAGAGTTCAGAGATCACCCTTCTAAAAAGCAAAGGTAATTCCTTGAGCATTGTCTCCTAGAGAAAGAAGATTACCTACCAGGGGTGGGGAAGCAGCGGCCTCGAGGCCACGTGTGGCCCTTCTTGTCCTCAAGTACAGCCCTCAAAGGGCCACATATGGCCTTGAGGCTGCTGGTTTTCTACCCATGCTGGTCTCCAAGACTGGAAATTCATGACTTAGGGCACCATAGGATCAGGATCTTGCCACTGTATCTTGCTGCTCCTGAATATTAAGTAATTCACACTGAGTGGGTCTGATGGCAATAAGTTTTTTATTGTTGTTCAGTCGTTTCGGTCATATCCAGCTCTTCATGACCCCATTTAGGGTTTTCTTGGTGCAGATACTGGAGTGGTTTGCCACTTCCTTCTCCAGTTCATTTGAGAAATGAGGAAACTGAGGCAAATAGGGTTGTGACTTGCCCGGGGTCACACAGAAATTATCTGAGGTCAGATCTGAATTCAGGATGATGAGTCTTCTTTCTATATTAGCCATCAAATATGATTATCTTTGGAGAGCACCGTAGAGATTTTGAACTATGTGAGTACTTTATGTGTTCTCTGAATCAATGAGCTCCTGCAAAATGATAATAAATAAACACTCACCTGTTAAGCATCTATTATGTGCCCTGCAGATACTGTACTAAGCACTTCACAGATTCTCATTTGATTCTTACAAGAACCCTAAGAAGTAAGTGCTATTATGATCCCCATTTTACAGTTGAGGAAACTGAGACAGGCATTAAGTAACTTGCCCAAGGTCAGAAAACTAGTAAGTATCTCAGGCCACATTTATATTTGGGTCTTCTGACTCCAGGCCTAATGTTCTATCCACTGCACTCCTACCTGCCTTGTGTATTCTTTCATACCTTGTGTGTGTGTGTGTATGTGTGTGTGTGTGTGTGTGTGTGTGTGTTTTTATTAGTTTACAGACTCCTACAAATCTTTGTGTCTTTTGCTTTTTTCTTTGGGGGAAATTGTTCCATGCCCAATTTTCATTTTTCTACTTTGAGTGCTTATATTAGGAGCTGGGGACCCTGTCATCCATATTCAGCAAAATCTTTACATAAACAATGCCCAGTCTTTGTTTTAATAATTTCCCTGGAGCAATTTTCAGAGTGAGAAATGGCAAACTGAAGGGAGAATATGACCCTTCTGTGTGAGTCCCCGGCCTCAGACCCCGTGAGCTGGGACATTTAGTGGTCGTAAGGCACCGATTATATATGGGGTTTTGCTTTCATATATGTTTCATATATGATATGTAATTTTACTTGCAAACAATTTGAAAATCCCTGAGTCAGGCAATAGAAAATTCAACATTGTTAAAATATAAGATTGTCATAAAATTCTCTCTTCCAGTAAATGTTTGTAGAATAAACTTGAAATAAAAGTAGTCTATAACAAAGAATACCCTTACAAACTTAACTAGTAAATAAAAATCCTCCACTATGTATAAGACAAGCAGAAAAATTAGCTCTGATTTTAAAACGTTCACTTCAGTCATGCATGACCTTTTCAAATATCTATTACTAATTTTTAGGTTGGGGAAAGAGTGGGTAGGTAGTTTTTTTTAAATTTGATGATGTAAGATAAGGGATGACCTGTATGCGTCCATCCAACTTCTCTATACAAGAATACCATAAAACCACAACTGTGTAATTATCAAACCACAATATTACTGGACTATTATTCACAATGCTTCAGTTAGCAGAGTGGTTATGCAATGCTGAATATTTGCGTGATGTCAGAGTGTAATGCATTCAACAGATTGTTCAATTATTTCTATTATTCTAATTTTCCTCCTTCAAACCTTAACAGGAAATTCTTGAGCAGAGGAGCCTAGGCATGTAGAAAATTTCCATCTTTAAAGGACTGACATTTTCTACCACATATGTGCTCATCACATCTATGAGTATCCTAAGACTGAGGAAAGGAAACATCTCCCCATTCACACCTAATTCAAAATGATAACCAACAACCTACGTGGGTGTGTTTTTCCTCAATTAAAAGAAGGGAAAAGAAGCCTCTGTTTAAAAGTGAGCATCAAATGTCTCCACCCAAATAAATAAATCTTTAGGAGATAATTAATAGCTGACAACAGGTATTTATAATGGAAGCATACATGGCCTTAACTATGGGGTTTGCTTCTGAGAACACTCTAATTAAAAAGGGAAAGAGTAATTTTATAGGAAAGTACAAATCAGCGCTGTGTGCCTCTGCTAATGTGGTGCAAAGACTGAGCGACCGTAATTGCTGGGTTTGGAAGCAGTCTCTTTTGCTGAACATAATAACCTTGTAAGTCTGTAAACAAGCTAAAAGTATAGAAGCTAAAAGCACACACTTGTGTTATGAGATAGAATGTGAAATCTGGAATTAAGCAAGCAAAGGATGCTTTCAGCTGAATTGTGTGGATGAAAAATTATTTTCATTTTTAATTATTCTGATTTCTGTGAAGTCTATAGTATGACTGGCCTGGGCTATTGCTGGCCTGTTGACACGGTCCAGATCACTCTTTCTCATCCTTTTCACCCAGAGTCCTTCTGCTGTAATGAGAGATAGTATTGGAGTGAGAAAGTAAGGAAGGAGTCGATGTTATTAAGACACATGATGTTTCCCATGTCATGATCTGCATCTGTGTCAAGAAAGTGGCCCTCATTTCAGACAGTCCCCACCCATCATACCCTCCTTTGCTGGCTGCCTTGGAGTGGTTGAACAGGTAACCAAACAGGCTTAGCAGAGCTGCCTTTAATTAAACACCTTCTGTTGGGGTTCCTGTCTCTACTTGTCATCATCATCATCATCATCATCATCATCATCTTCATATTTATCATCTTCAAACTGTATTTATTAGAAGAGAAGCCTTGTAAGGGATATTATTGGTTCTGACAAATTAATAAAGGGTATGACTATGGTGAACATAGAATTTGTTTACCACTGCCCAGGACAATGGAACTGGGGAGCCAGCTTTTACATTCCAAAATAGCAAATTTAGGACAAAGAGACAATAGCATTACTTTATACAGTGGGTAGTCGCCATATGGAACTGATTACCTCAAGAGGCTAAAAATGTAAATGATTTCAAGAAGGGTTTGGCTAAATTCAGGGATG
Source organism: Notamacropus eugenii (assembly GCF_028372415.1). NCBI lineage: Eukaryota > Metazoa > Chordata > Mammalia > Diprotodontia > Macropodidae > Notamacropus > Notamacropus eugenii. Next base: position 300,144,439 of record NC_092873.1, read on the forward strand.
ATGGATCCATAGCAGGTTATTAAGTAAAGCCAGGAATTTGTTGGTGGTGGAGAGGGAAGTAAGGCTAATGTCACTGAGGGCAACCATACCCTTCCACAATCTATTTCTTGGTACTTCTTTTAGGATTAGATGAAATATGATGTGGTTCTTACCCAGTGTGACAATTCTGATAATCCTATGGCTATCTGCATATATTGCTGTACTTGAGTGCCATGCAAACAATTTTATACACATACACACACACACACACATACACACACATATATATATATAGAGCCCATCTTCCAGGAGTATGAAAGTTGTTACAATGGAATGCATGTGAAGTTAGTTATAGAGCATGGCGAATGAAGTGTAGGATGTAGAGCAGGATAGGTATTCCTAGGAAGAGAGCTGTAGGGATAGGTGGGTGGTTTGTGGAGATCAGACTTACATAGGAATGGTTCATTGTTCAGTCTCTATCCCGTCGGACTCTTTGATCCCATTTGGAGTTTTCTTGGCAAAGATACTGGAGTGGTTTGCCATTTCCTTCTCCAGTTCATTTTACAGAGGAGGAAACTGAGGCAAAGAGTTAAATGACTTTCCAAGGGTCCCACAGCTAGTAAGTGTATATGAGGCCAGATTTGAACTCAGGTCTTCCTGACTCTAGACCTAGCATTCTACCCCCTGCACCACCTAGCTGCCTCATTTAGGGATGACTTTTAAGTTAAAAAGTGGGATTGACTGGTAGATTTTCTGAAACAATACAAACCCATTCCAGCTGAAGCAGCATTTTCTGAAGAAGAAACAAGAGGTCATACACCAGGCAGCTCAAACTATCACTATCAGCCTAGAATGCTACCTTCCCTTAGATCCATAGGGAGACAGCCCAAGACTCTCAGTCCCAGAGCCCTGGGCAGAGCAGTGCTACTCCTCTCCCCTTTGAATACTCATTGTGCTTTCAGACCATCCCACAGCCATCCACCAGGAAACCAACCTTTGTGGAAATGCAATATGGTAACATTTCTCTAAATGCTAAAACTGTTGGTTCCTCAACAGCCACAGCTACAGAATCAATCAATCAACTAATCAATAAACATTTTAAACCACCTTCTGTATGTCAGGCACTGTGCTAAGTGCCAGGGGTACAAAAAGAGGCAAAAGACAGAATCTTATAATCTAAGGACACTCAAAAAAGAAAGTTGTTGCTAGCAAAGTCTCTGGCATTGTCAGATCGTTCAAAATCAGAAATGGATATGGTGTTATCAATGAAAATGGCATTAAAGCATTCTCATCTGCTTTGCCCACTGAAGGCTACAGAAAAGATGGATTTTCCATCTGACTTGGAGCTGAAACCTCCTCTATATGTTGTTTCCCCATGAGAACGTGAAGTTCTTCAGTAGTAGGGACTGTCTCAATTTTCTCTTTGCATCCTCAGCTTTTAACGCAGAACTTTGCATATAATAAATAATTTTTTGTTCTTAATAAGAATAACTAGCATTTATGTAGTGCTTTAAGATTTGCAAAGTGCTTTATATATATTGTCTGATCCTCAAAACAACCCTTTGGGATAGGTGTTAATATCTGTCCTATCCACTATATGTGAATGTATTCCACCACTCTGTCTTGGGTCATCTTCTCTTTTTCCTACATTCTCTCTTGGTTTCTCATTAGTTCCCATGAGTGTGACTGTCATCCATATCCATATAGCCTACTGTATCTCTGTATATAGACTGTCTATTCTGAATTCCAGTTGTTTTTTGGTTGTTTTGAGTCATGTCTGATTCTTTGTGACCCCGTTTGAGGCTTTCTTGGTAAAGATACTGGAGTGTTTTGTCATTTCCTTCTCCAACTCCTTTTATGAATGGGGAAACTGAAGCAAAAAGGGTTAAGTGTCTTGCCCAGGGTCACATGGCTAGTAAGGGTCTGAGACCAGATTTGAACTCAGCAAGATGAATCTTTCTGATTCCAGGCCTGGTACTGTATCCACTATGGCACCACCAAGTTGCCCCCAGTTCTGCATCACTATTAGAAATCCCTAGTTGGGTGTACCATAGGCATTGCAAACTCAGCTTATCCAAAACAGAACTCACTGTCTGTCTCCCAAAGCATCTCTTTCTTTCTAACTTCCCTGTTTCTGTTGAAGATATCACTCTTCTTCCATTCACCCTGGTTTGCAGCCTCAGAGATCATTCTTCGTCCTTCCCTCTCCCTCCCCTCTCACACCCACTCAGTGGCCAGGTCTTGTTGCTTCTACTTCCTCAACATCTGTTTCCTTTTCATTACTCACCTAGCCACCACTCTAGCTCAGGCCTTCATCACTACTTGGTCTTCCAACCTCCAGCTTCTCCTCTCTGATCTATCCTCCACCCAACTGCCAAACTGATATTGTTCCTGAAGTACAAATCCTAAAGTACAATCTTCAGCAGTTCCCCATTGCTCCTACAATTGTTTAACTTTTAAAGCCCTTCATGATCTGATTCTTACTTACCTTCCAGGCTTAGTGTAGACCCAGTCAAATGGGGCCCCTTACCATAGCCCATAAACACCATTCCACCTACTGTTCCTCTCACTTTGTCTGTGCCTTTGTGAGCAGATTGTCTCCCATGCCTGGAATGTACTCCCTCCTCACCTCTGCTTCATAAAACCCCTAGCTTCTTTCCAAGCTCAGCTTAATGGCCACCTCCTCCAAGAAATCTATCCTGAACTTTAGTTAACTGGTGCCAACTCAGGCCCTAGGCTAATCCTACAGCCTGTCTCTAGGAGCTACCCAGGGGTCATCTCCAGTCATCCTGATCTGTATCTGGCCACTGGACCCAGATGGCTCAGGAGGGGAAAATGAGGCTGGTGACCTTGCACAGCCCTGCCTCACTTAAATCTGATTCACTTGCAAGTCATGGCATCATCTTTCTGATGTCATGGTCCTCCTTAAGAAGGAAGGACAAACAATACCACCTACAACAAGGAGTTGCCCTCTCCCTGTCTACTTGGAATACCTTCCCCTCTTTTCTCCAGAACCTTACCCATCTTTCAAGGCTCATCTTCTCCATGAAACCTTCCCTGAAAACTCTTCTAGCCTTCCCAGTTTACCAAGCACCTTCCATAATTCTCCATGTGATTCACCTGTAGCAATTACCGTATGGGCCATACAGTTTGGTCATTAGCATATTTCCCTCTTCTTCTTCCAGACTAATTTTTATCTCCCTAATGCAGTGGGACATTTCTTAAGGGAAGATTCTGAATCTTACCTTTCTCTATTCTGTCTTCCCCCTCTCCCAACAGTCCCTGTGTCAGAGATATAGTGGGTACTCAATACATATCCATTGAATTGAATCAGATTGTATTAAGGAAAAAGAAGATTCCCGGTGGGAGCTAGGAGTCGGCAGGTTAGTGAAGAGGAGTTAAGGGAGGTCTGGAGACACTGGGTTAGGGGGCAGAGTTTAAAATCTCACTTCCTTGTCACCTGACTTTCCACTGGGGGTGTTTCCTCACATATCTTTCTTTGATGACACAGTGGTGTGTCAGCTCTTGGGGGCCACTCACTCACTCACACAGCTGTCTTCTCTGCTCGAGGCAACATACCAACCAAAGGTTACATCTGGGGTCAGGTAGCAACCTCTGTGGGGCCGAACAGAGAACAAACATTTCTTTATCTCCTGCCAGACACAACACTGTCTGCTACTTTTTTCCTGTTCCTTTTCCACAGCTGAAGGACCTTGAAAGGTTTCTCTCACACTGGGGAAGAAACATCACTCTTCTTATTCTGGATTCTTTTCCTTTTATCTCTGTCCTATGCTGCATGTTGCACATTTTGAGTCCTGCAGTACCCAGATGCCACAGGGGACAAGCTTGGCTTAGATTTCTTTGTGATCAGATTGTTTTTCCATTATCTTTTAATGTTACCAGAAGAGCATGATTGCATTAAGTTTAAGAATTATCTTTCTTTAAAGCCAGAACTCTCAGAACAGTCAAACCTGCATCACTTTCCCTCTGACTTCGTGGAGAGAGTACTAAACTTGGAATCAAGAAAACCTGGATTTAAATCTTAACTCTGTTACTTAACAGATATGTGACCATGGGCAAATCACTCTCTGAGACTTCACATCCTTATCTGTAAAATGGGAATGATAATACCTACTGTATCTACTTCACAGGGATTGGTGTGGCCCAAATGAGATCATATGTTTAAAAGTACTGTCCCACACTCCTGAACCACAATGAATATAATTAACAAGACGTTCTGTGCCTTATGCCTTTATCAGAGTTGCAGAATTCATCAAAGATATAATCCAGTCACAAACTGTTCACTAGTGTGAACAATTCTTAGAAATTTCTAATGAATCAAAGGTATAAACGAAGTATATCTGAATGAAAGCAGATGATGATTCACAAAAATATATCTTGTGGTTGCTTAACTCAAAGCAGTCTCCTCCTGTGGGGTGTGGAAAAATCAATAAGCTAGTTGGGAATCCTGCATTCCAAGAGCAGGCCAACCTAGCAATAGGGTTATTTCAGCCAAGACCCTGAGGGGGAATCACTTGGAGAGAGAAGAAAGACAGTCTCCTCCACCCTCCACCCCCTCTTGACCAGAAGATGACCTTGCAAACTTTGAAAGATCTGGATTCATGGAAATGTCCTGGGAATAGCAGTGACTGTCAGCAGTGTCTGTACTGGAAGCCAAAGACAAACGAGACACACCAAAGGAAAGAAAGCTGCAGAAGTCTACAAAGGCACTGACCTTCAGAGTCTAGCTGAGAGCTATCTATGCATGACAAAGAGGAAGGAACTTCATGAGGTCTCCATAAGGCAAGAGAAGGACTTTCAATCATCAGAAGCTATGCACATATCTTCTTTAATCTTATATCTGCTTTCCTTTGGACTTTTTATACACTTATGAAAGGTCTCAGACGTTTTTTGGGGGGGAATGTTTTGTACCAACTACCTTAGTAAATATTATCCAGTTGATTTTCAGTCATATCTGACTCTTCATAACCCCATTTAGAGTTTTCTTGGTGGAAATACTGACAGGGTTTGCCATTTTCTTCTCCAGCTCATTTTTCAGATGAGGAAACTGAGGCAAACAGGGTTAAGTGACTTGCCCATGGTCACACAGCTAGTAAGTGTCTGAGGCCATATGAGTCTTCCTGACTCCAGACTTAGCACTCTATCCACTAGCTGGCCCACCTCAGTAAATACTTGTATTTCTAAAAGTGAACAAACTGCGGCTGGCTTAATGATAAACGGTGAGGAGTTCACTGGATTGGAGCTTACAAGTAATAGTACCAGAAACCAACCCTAGTCTCTCAGGGTTATCCTTAGAACCATGAGGGGAGACTTAAATAGCCTTCCTCTAGGGATCCACCCTGCCAATGGAAATGAGAATTGGAAATGTTGGGAGCTGGGAGCCCACTTTTCACTCACATGAAAAGTGTTTGCAAACTTTAAAGCAGTCTATATATGCCAGTTATTCTTATATCCTCTCTAGGTAAGGTAGATTCATATATTATAATCCCAAAATACTCAAGTGGATCTATGATTCCATTAGTACAGGAGATTGCAGATTACAACTCTTCCATGCCTATCCATCCCCATGTGACTCTTGAGTATGTTCTCCCCAATACTAGTGAACCCCCATTAAATTGAATCAAATTGAACCCTTCATAATATTACAACCAACATGGAGAAAAATCTTCCTCTAAAGTCTTATTCTGATACTTCGTCATTATGTGCAAGGGACCTCAGTTTCTTTTTTTCCCCTTCAATCATTCAATCAGCATTTATTAAACACTTACAGTGTGTCTATGCTAAATGCTGAGGATTCAAAGACCAAAGGGGGAAATATCTCTTCCTTCACAGAGCTTACTTTCTAATAAAAAACTCAAATTGTATCTAATATATCCAGCTTATGCCCAGACCACAGAATCATAGAATCTTAGAGTTATAAAGGATCTGAGAAGACCCCCTAGACCACCTCCAACCTGAAACATGAATTCCCTCTACCACATCCTCAAGGCATGCTTATCCAAGCTTTCTTGAGGGCCTCTAGTGATAGAGAACTTGCTATTTGCTAAGACAGCCAATTCAATTTTTTTTGACAACTCTGATTATTGGAATTTTTTTCTTTGTATTGAGATGAAATCTAGCTATTGTTACCTACCTCTGTGGTTTGTCCTTTGTTCTCCAAGAGGACAATGATATCAGAAAGATGATGCCATGACCTGCAAGTGAATTAGATTAAAGGGAGGGAGGGCTGTGCAAAGTCACCAGTCTCACTTTCTCCTCTGAAGTCATCTAGGTTTCGTGTCAAGAAATAGATCAGGACAACTGGGGATGGCCCCCTATACCCCTCTAAGACCAAGCAGAATAAGTTATCATGTACCCAGTAAATCTTCTTTTTGGACTAAACATCCCCAGTTCCTTCAATCAAGCCTTCTGTGCATGGTTTTGAGGACCTTGTCAATATTCCTTCTAAAATATGGAACCCAGAGAAGAAGTAGAAATATCTAGTTTCTGTCTCTTGTTTCCCAATCACTTAAAATTTCTTTCTTTGTGATACTACTTCACTCTTCAAAAGTGGATATAGAATGTTCATGTCCATTTCATTTTAATGTGTGAGTTACTAATTTGTAATTCCATTTTAAAAAACTGCACAGCATATTGAAAGAAAGCCTTGTTTTCTTCATTAGATTGTAAGCTCCTTTTTAGGTAGGAACTTTCTCTTTTTCTTATTTGTATCCCCAGCACTTACCACAGTGCCTGACACATAATAGGCACTTAATAAATGCTTATTGAATTGACTTGAATTTAAAGAGTTGTACAAAAGCTTGATATGTTGGGGGGTATTTCTGAGCTTGAAAAATAATAGGAATTACCTGAGGGTGACTTAATATTATGAAACTCTAGGGACCTCAACTATCTTTATAAGAAACATCTATAAGGACTAATCAAGAAGCCATTATCTCTTTTCTGCTTCAGTTCTCAAACTAGACTAGATTCACCATAGCACTTTCCGTGATGTGGTTCACTTATACTTCAGCTTTCTCTGCATTACCTACTCTGGGAATCTGGCCACAGAATCAAGCCATCCATCATGCCATGGCAGGGGCAAGTTGAAAGAATATGCCTTAGTTTATGCCAGCCTAGGTCAAGACAGGGATGGTGGTTAGTCTGGGTTAAGCTAAGTATAAAATGAGTCAGTGGCCAGTAAGAAGAGTTTATTTGTTATCAGAATAAACAGGAGCAATGGTAAACAGGTGGTTCTGGGTATAGTTAAGGCAACTTTAGATGTAGACAGTTCAATGACCTGAAAAACTGCCCCTGAGAAGGTCTGAGGCTTCTTTCCCTCAAAGTTGCAGACTTAACCAATTGACTCTACCCCTTTAGATGGTACTCTTTGATTGTTATAGGGTCCTTACCCATAGATGCTGTTTCATCTCTGTTGTGCTAGGTTACCATCTTCATTGGATAGTAATGAGAATTGTTCCAAAGTGGAAAAACCTATCTTGAGAGTCAGAGGATTCCCCACCTTGGAGGTCTTCAAGAAGAGGCTAGATGACCCATGTTGAGTGTGTTATGATGGAGTCTCCATTGATCTGTCAACTAGTTCCTTTTAATTCTCAAATTCTTAAATTCTGTAATAGTTTATCTTAGGGCTCTCAGGGCATATCTAGTCAGATGAGGAAACTCAAATTTGCCCAAGGAAATAGATATTAGCACCTACCTCTCAGGGCGGTTGTGAGGATCAGATGAGATAATAATTGTAAAGCACTTAGCACAGTGCCTAGCTGTGTATGTAAATTCTATATAAATGTTAGCTATTATTATTAGTGTTCTTGTCATTGTTATTATCTCTTTCCCTGGACCAAACCAAGTCATCACTGTTACAAAGCATTTGGCTTCATCTTTTAGTGAAGGTGAAGATTGAATTATTACACATAAATCTGTCATTTTGTCATTTAAATAATTGTAATCACTGTGCATATTGTTTCCTGGTTCTGTTTATTTTACTCTGCATCACTTCTTTACAAGTCTTCGCACGTTTCTTCAAACTTCTCAGATTTATCACTTCTTATAGCTCAACAATATTCCATTCGTTCACATGCCACAATTTATCCGACCATTACCCAGTAAATGGGCACGAAATTTTTTCCAGTTAATTGCCATCACATGTACACACACAAGAGTGTTGCTGTGAATATTTTAAAATTTTATTTTATTTTCAATTCAGGGAACAAAACAAGCATTTTCAAAATCATAAAAATTTCCATAATCATAAACAAGATAATTGAACATAAAACTGTACAACTTGCTCTTCCCTCCAAATATACAACAAAGTTCTCATGTAAATTTCTTTTAGTCCTGCTTTTATTCTCTTCCTTCCCTCAGTTATACGGGACCTTTCTTTCTGTCCTAGATATCCTTGGGGCATGAGTAATAGGATCTCTTGGTCAAAGGGTATGAAGATCTTGCTTGCTTTTTTTACATTATTCAAGTTGTGATCTTTAAAGGAAATGAGACAGGAATGATCCTCAGGGCCATAGTCTTTCATGTCTGATAAATACTATAGAGCAGGTCTCCCAAAATGTTAGGGCAGTCACACACCCATTAAAACCTCCTTCTTGGGATGATGTGAAGGCCAGAATCTCAAATGTAATCCTTTCAGTCACTGAGCAGCAGCTGATGAAAGTTTCTACAAAGTTTGAAAACTGATTAGAGCAATGTTCTAGGAGAAGACAGTGGGTATCCTGAATTTTAATTTTAAATGATTATGTTGAATTTTTATTTTAAATTAACATTTAAAATTTTGAATAATTAATCTTTCAAATGTCTTTTTTGCAAGTTTGTAGCATTTATACTTGTAAAGTTATTAAAACTGTATTTTGGGGATATCCTATCTTTATATTGTTACCTCCAGCAGATCCAGGAACTCAACATTTTGTGAATTCTATTCATCTTTATTGACATCAACAAGAGGGTAAGAAATAGTACAGGCCAGTGGTGTCAAACTCAAATAGAAATAAGGCCACTAAACTGTGCATAAAGGTCCCTGTGGGCAGCATACTGACTTCATTTGATATCTAATATTAATCTATATTGTGTTTTTATTTATTTTGTTAAATATTTCCCAATTACATTTTAATCTGGTTCAGGCTATACTTGGGAGTGTTGTAGGTTGCCTCACTTGTGACATCTCTGGTATAGACCAAGAGTGGAGATAATATTTAAGTGTATCATGAGTATCCAGTGGATAGAGTGCTGGACCTGGAGTTGGAAAAACTCATCTTGCTGAGTTCAAATCTGGTCTCACACACTGCCGAGTTGTGTAACCCTGCGCAAGTCACTTCAACCTGTTTGCCTCAGTTTCCTCATTGTAAATTGAGCTGGAGAAGGAAATGTCAAAGCACTCCAATATCTTTGCCAAAAAACCCCAAAAACCAAAATGTGGTCACAAAGAGGCTAACATGACTGAAACAAGTGAATGATAGTAAGTATCATGACAGAGGAGGAAAGGGTAGAAGACTAGATGAAGTATACAAAGCTTTTATTAATTGAATCTGACTATTAAGTTGATTTCTTTAATGCGAGGGAGTAGCCCAATAAAATGGTTGAGGATCTGTTTTGAATGTGTTAAAAGTACTACATAGCTTAGTCTTTTGTTTACAGGGGCTTTCTTTGAGTTGAACAATTGTCGGTATTCTCTTTGCTGGTGGTTTTTCCCTGGTTCCAAAGTGTTTCAAGGTCATCTTGAATGATCTGTAATTCTTTTAGATTCCTTGTCCATCGAGCATGAGTAACCAAGTATGAACTGGGGAACTAGCAGAATTGGAACTCATAACAAGCAGAAAGGGGATATTTAGGATGAAGGTGAAGATTGCATTATTACACATAAATCTGACATTACACTGGTGGCTATTTGAGATATTGGTATGGGTAGAATCCAGGACAGAGTCATCTGGAACAGGTCCAGAGGAGCTTGAGGGTAAGCAAGTGGATCCATGCCACACTGAAACAGCTAGGGCTATGCCACATTCTGGGAAGATCTAAGCAACAGGATACCAGAATATTGGCACAGGAAAGAAGATGTGGGGTAGAGAGGCATAGGTTGGTTGTATGGGAAATCTCTGCTTTGTCTCAAAGTTCCAATGAGCTCAGTGACTTGAGTTACAAGGAGCAATTAACTGTACATATGTTTGATCCTTCCAAGCTTGAAACTAGACCTTTAATTCTGCCTGTGTTACAGAGTGACTGATTATCTGAGAGAGAGATAAGACTCTGGGTGGGTCCAGAAATGGCAAGTAGCAGGTGGTAGCTAGTTGGAAATTGCCTGAGTTGTTTATTGTTTATTTGTTTACTCTTTTCATTTAAAGTTGCCTCGTAACTTCCTGGGCACATACTCAACCTCTCATCTGGGGAAGATTTTTAAAAGGTGACTTATGTGGTCTTCTCTATAGTTAAGTTGTATGTGTCTTGTACACAATCAATTGAGAAGTTTGAGGCTTCAGGAATAAAATCCTCTGGGACATAGGTTCATAGATTTAGGGCTGGAAGAGACCTTCGATGGCACTTAATCCAACATTTCTTTCATTAAAGATGAAGAAACTGGGGCAGCTAGGAAGTCCAGTGGATAGAGCACTGACCATAGAGTCAGGAGGACCTAAGTTCAAATCTAGCCTTAGACACTTCACAGTTACTAGCTGTGTGACCCTGAGCAAGTCATTTAATCCCAACTGCCCTGCAAAAAAACAAACAAGTAAATAAATAAAGATGAGGAAACTGAGACCCAGAGAGATTAAGTGATTTGCCCAAGTAGTGACAGAATCAGGTTTTGAACGCATCTCCTGACTCCAGATCTAGACCTCTTGTCACTATGCTATATCAACTTGAGGAAACTGGATTCAATGAACTTGTGTCACAAAATTAATAATAGCTGCATATTTTCAAGCTCCTTCTGAACCATCTCCTCATCCTTAGAGATCAGGGGACCAATAGTACAGGGAAAATCTGAGAAGCATAATGAGTGAAAATAAGCCAGAGTTCAAATGCTGGATCAATCAGTCAAACATTTATTGTCCTTGTACTGTTGTACTGTGTTTCAGCTGTGTCTGACTCTTTGTGACCCCATTTGGGTTTTTTTTGGCAAAAGTGCTAGAGAGCTTTTCCATTTCCTTCTCCAGCTCATTTTACAGATGAGGAAACTGAGGCAAACAGGGTGAAATGGCTTGCCCAGGGTCACACAACTAGGCAGTGTCTGAGGCCAGATTTGAACTCAGGTCTTCCTGACTCTAGGCCTAATACTATAACAGCTGCACCACTTAACTGCCCCCCCCCAACATTTATTAAGTACTTACTATGTTCCAAATGCTGGGCATACAAAAAGCACAAGCCAGACCCCGAGGTTATGAACCTGGCTGGTTGGAAGGAATGTGGTGTCTCTGACATTAATTGGGAAGTTTAGTGAAGGGTTTGGTTTTCAAGGGGAAGATGATGAGTTCTGTTTGGGACATGTTGAGTTTCAGATGCTTATGGGACATCCAGTTTGAAATGCCTAGCAATAAGTGGGAGGTGTGGGCCTACATCAGAAACCTGCTATCCGGTACTTCCTTCTGTGTGTTCGTTATCACTGTTTCCTTGATTCTTAAAGGAACACTCCACAAGACTCACACAATCTTTGCAATGAGATCATAGGTTCTGCTCTAATATCCTTTCTGTTTGGCTATCCATCTGGGGGAAGCGGATGTTGAGCACATTATTGTAAAATCTTGACTCCCAGGGCAAAGAAGGGGAGGAACATGAGGAGAAAGGATTAACAGAAGCAGTATATGAACTGGAGGCCCCAGACGGATAATCTAATTAGGAAGACCATGGAGATGGAATGTCTCCAGAAAGAAAGGAATGAGAGGTAGCAGTGAGGGTGGGGAGTGGGGGGTGGGGGGTTTGGGCTTCTATGGCACAATGACATGAAATTGTTCTTCCTTGCTGAGTCACCCTCACGACATAAATGATGATGAATCATTCTGAGGAGAATTGAGTCAGTGACAGAATCCAAGATAACCTTGGGCCACGGTGAGACTTTTAAGTCATGTAACGACTAAAATGGTGGGTTAGACTTCTCCCCCAGCCCCCACCAATTCTCCAAAAACACACACCAAAAAAATATATAAAAGAGAATTATGCATTTGGTGCATACCAGTAATAGCTGAATCCAGAAAACCAAAGGAGAAACTCCTAACAAGGTAAAATTATGAATTATTACTGGAGAATCCTGTGTTCATTCATTAAAGTGTTCATTCAGCATCTCTTCCCCACTAGCCTCCCATGATCCCAGCATATATAAACAAACCAACATAAACCAATCCCTAGACTTGTTTTTAGAGCACATACATACTGGTATCCTCTCCTACTACAGAGATAGCTAGTCTACTTTACCCCTGCATATCCCTATCTGCAAAGTTGATACTGTTTCTACCCAGTCATTTGAGGAAGAGAAAGAAGAATCAGGATACCTTCTGCTTGAAGTAAGCTATAACTGAGAGTCATCCAGGGCTACAGAGTATATGTTTGTATCTCCCTTTGCTCCCTCCCCTAACCCTAACCCTGCTTTTAACTCAAACCTATAAAAAATGGCATACATTGATTCCAGTCATTGAGATATGTAAAAGACAAGAGTCAAGGGGCATGGAGCCATCATAGGTAGCTGTAGCAGGTCTAAAAGAAAGGACCTGAAATACAGCTGGGGCAAGTCCCATCTCCCCAGTTGAGGAAGCAGCTTGTCAGTGAATTGTAAATCATCCAACAAGGTAGAGGCTGAGGCAGCTTTGCTGTTCAGTTCCAGTAATATACTCACCATAAAGAAAAGAGTTAGAAAGTGAGTGTCAGGGAAATACAAAGGAAAAAAAGACAGAAATACCAAAGAGTTCAAAAGGAAGAAATCTCAATAAAAATCTAGAGCACAAATAGATAAGTCAGCATATAGGATCCTAAAACTAGAAGAAAGGATTAGAACGCTCTCAACCAATATTAGAAGACAAAGAAAACTTTACCAATGCCTGATTAAACATAGAATCCTATGGAAGTTCAAAGAAGCAAGTAACAATGAAAGGAAATTTTGGAATGTTTCAAAAGAAAAATAAAATCTACAACAGAAAAATGAGAATGCACAAATGTCAAAATTTGTAGCACCAAAAGATGAATTATATATATATATATATATCAGATTAGAAAAAAACTGAATATATGTCAGAGAGTTTTTCTAAAGAAGCAAAACAGAGGTTAATAGATTTTGAATACAAAAATAATGAAGTAGAAGAAAATCTGGCAGAGTAGAAGCAAACAATTATATTGTTTTTAAAAGACATTATGTTAAAATACCTCTATAGAAACTGAAGCTATTGACCTTAAAGATAAGGTACACATAGGCAACTTAAGGATTACTATTTTCAAAGAACATGATAAATTGAAAGACTTGAACATCATGATGCAGGAAATAATACAACAAAATTTCCTAGAACTTCTGAATGTGGAAAACAAAGTATCAATGGAAAGAATTGATAGATTAACAAACAGGAAAAAATCCTATATTTCAACTGTGAAGCAAAGTGGTAATAATAATAACTAAGATTTATCTAATGCCTATGTGCTAAGTACTTTACAAATATTTCATTGGATTCTCACAAAAATTCTGAGAGGTAGGTACAATTATCACCATTTTACAGCTGAAGAAACTGAAGTAAACAAAAGTTAAGTGACTTGCCCAAGATCATACAGCTAGTAAGGCTGAATTTGATCTCAAGTCTTCTGATGCCAAGTCTAACTCTATTCACCCAGCTGCTTCAGTAGATAATGATTGGAGGTATCTGTTCAGGTTGCTTCTACAGGCCCTTTTGCAGGACAATTTTTTCATCAGTTCATGGACCATCAAACTTCCTTCTATATGCCAAGTCATAGTTTGCCAGATGGTGGGTATTGTACCACTTGTATCCACAGAACATGAAATAATTGATAATGGATGGAAGATAAGAAAAAAAATACTTAACTCTTAATTATTTTGCTCCTGTTTTCCCTGCCAAGGAGGGTAATCTTCAGTCTAAGAAAGACAGATTAAAAAATAATTAATGGGGAATTGAAATTCAGGATAAGTGAGGACATGGTAACAGGGTATCTAACTGCTTTTAGTGAATTCAAGACATTAGACCTGAAAACCTATACCTCTGAAAGAGATGGCAGTTGTGATACCTGAACTGCTATCAGTAATCTCTGAGAATCAGTGAATGGAAATGGTGTCATAGAATTGGAAAAGGACAAAGGTTGTCCTGATTTTCATTAAAGTGAAGAGGATAGAGTCTGAAAACCATTGTCCAATAAACTCAGCTTGAATCCCTAGGAAAATTCTAAAATGAATTGTTAAAGGAAAGGTTTGTGAACATAAACTACCAGTGGTCAGTAAGTGATAACATGGTTTCATCAGGAATAGGTCATGGCAGATTAACCTCTTTTCCCTTTTAAAAATGGTTGCCAGAGTCAAAAAATGACATAGATAAAGTTTATCTGGATTTCAGAAAAGTGTTTGATGAAATCCTTGTGTACGGAAATATTGCCTTGGAAGAAAGTCCATAGTGGAGGTTTTTGAGGCTCTAGTTTTAACCTTGTACTAGTTAACATTTTTCTTAATCTCTTGAATGATACAAAACTGGGAAAGACAGCCAAATTGTTAGATGATGTAGTCATGACTTCAAAAGATTTTGACTGGCTATAATGGGATAGATCTGATAATATTAAATCAAGCAGGGATAAATGTGAAGTATCAGACATAGACTAAAGACCAACCAGGTATACATGAGATGGAGAGATATGGTTAGATAACAGTTTATGTGAAAGGGATTTGAATCTGTTTGCAGATGACAAGCTTCATACAAGAGGCAGGGAGGGGGGAACAAGCATTTTATTCAGCTCCTACTACATGCCAGGCACTGTACTAAATGCTTTACAAATATCATCTTATTAATAAATAGTGTGATATGATTGCAAAAACATATACTGTCTTCCTTATGTTTCAAGAAAGGCAGTGTCCAGGATAAGAGAGGTTATAATCCTTCTGTATTCTGACCTGGCCTGGATGCACACTTTCCATGTCTCTGTAATTTCAACCCACCAGGGCCAAAAAGAATAAATATATTTCCCTTCCACATGACAGCCCTTGAAATACTGAAAATTATTATCATGTGGCTCTCTGTGTCTACCCCCTTTAGTCTTCTTTTCTCTAGGCTAGGCAAACATTACTAATTCCTTTAACCAATCTTCCCACCATCCTGATCTCCTTCATTTTGACACACTCCAGTTGGTCAATGGTCTTACTAATGTGGTGCACTCAGAACTGAACATATCACTCCAGATATGGTCTGACCAAAGTCACATGGGGATTAAGTGACAGAACCAGGATTCCATCTCAGGTTCCATGATAGGGAATGGTATGGTTCTTCTACCAAATGCCCTTTCATTAGTCGCTGCACAAATATCTCCCATTTAGGGAACCAATGGTTAAATTACTATTTCTCAACAGTCTAAAAGCACCCACAATTTGTTCAGTCATTTCCCAGTCCATGACTACTAGTTTTGTTTTCATATCTTTGGTACCACAAAAAAGTGTTACCATGACTATGCTGATAAATAGAGGCCCTTTTCCCTTTAACTTTCTTGGGGGGACATTTTGGACTCCATTCTTTGCACAGATTAGAAGAGGGTTGATTCGTTGAATCGAGAAGTATAGGGGGTTTTGCTCCTGTATGGAAAGAATATTGTGTTCTGAGTATTCAAAAAAAGGATATACTTTTAAACTTAATTGACAGTATTCATATGTTCTTCATTGCTTTCAAAGTCTGAATGATTATCAAAATAATCAAGTCTTGATTTGCAACATTTGCCAATTTCCAAAGTATAACTACTCTCACTGAAAATTTAACAATCAGCTCCAGCTGATAAAGTCTGGCTCCAGCACCCCCCTGTAAGTGAGCAAATTGGAAGACCGAGGAAAATCCCTTACTGTTACATACTCTGAGCAAGGACCCTGTCAATAATTTGGTTTCAACTTTTATGTCTAGTTGTAGATTTTGATTTTGTCCAGAGAAGCCAACTCTGTGATTAAAGTGAGGAAGGAGATAGAACAGTCTAAGAATTGGACCTATGGTTTCATGGGTATAAAGAACTCCTGAATAGGGGAATTCCCTCTCCCAAGACAGGTGGCCCCTTACTCTTCCATTGTAGCCTTAGAGAGTTGTCTAGACTGAGCACTGGGAGACTGTGACTAGTCCAGGGTCACCCTGCCAGTATGTGTTAGAAGTGGGGCTTGAATTCTTATGTTACTGACAATTCTCTAATCTCCATGCTGTGCTTCCTTTCCCTTTCTGGCATTCAGGTATGACAATCTGAGACCAGTTTGTTCTGCTTACTACCCAGGCCAGTTTGCTGGTTGCCATGGATTTTTAATGACCCTCCACCCACCTGTTCAAACATCTTCCCATTGCCCCTTACTGGAACTTTCCCAGATTGCCAGGTCTTCTACTCTTGGTCATACAAGGTTATCCTGTCTTTCACCAAGTTCTGGTATTAACAGGCAATAGGGGAGCTATTTTGAGATAAGGGGTCCTTCCCAGAACCTCTTCAACTCCTTTATGTAAGGGGCCAGATAATTGTGAGTCCAATCTTGCCAGGAGCTTCCAGATTTAGGGCGTGCACAATATTTAATCCAGCAGAATTTACACGCAAAATAGACTTTATTCTGTTTTATGTTATGAGTTTTTCAGTGACTTGGAGGGGAGCAGAAGAAATTATATAGGTGTAGCCCCCTAATTCAGGCAAGTGGTTTGATTTACTGAATATTAGAGAAATACAGGCTCAAACTATCATTTGGGGGAATGATTGAGGGGAAAAGTTATTATTATTAAGGGGAGAGGTTAGTCAAAGTATTTTTATAGGGATATATTAATTTACTTTCAAATATTCAGCTAAGGAGAGGACATGGACAAGTAAGGCAATGTTGCTACTATCACATTGAATTTTAATTTTATCAGATTGCAATCAGAGTACACATTGAGGCTTATGGTATTTTGTTTCATTTTTGGCATGGCCAATGGAAGATTTGTTTTGCTTAACTATACGTGTTTGTAATGGGTTTTGTTTTTCTTGCTTTTTTAACAGTAAGAGAAGAAAAGGAGAAGAGAATTTAGATCTGAAAAGAAAATAAAATTAACTTTTAAAAAGTAGGGGAGAAAAAATGATAATAATAAAGATTAAACTGAAAAGTATCACAAATTTTAATATATGTTTTAAGGTACAAGCTACATACATGCAATGAAATTGTGATGTCATGTACAGTTTTCATTTTCTGGCCTTCTCTGTGTATGGAAATGTTCATGCTGATGCCTTTTTAGTTTATAATAATTTTTTTAAAAAAGAGTTTCACTTTGAGATTATTTACTCTTTTTCTCTTTACTTATATTTAAAAGAAATTAGATTCTAGTTTGAGAAGAGACAGGGAAGTAATTTATGTCACAGAGTGCTCAAGAAATTTGAAGGGAGTAGATATTGTGTAATCTCTGCATCTTTCTCTATATTTCATGTCTAGCTTTGTAGACATTTTCGTCATTGGGGAGTCCCTCTGTTTTACTCACATATTTAAAGACTTATCATGGGAAAGAGGAATTAGACTTATTCTCCATGCCCCCAAAGGGAAAAACTAAGACTCAAAAATGGAAGTTATAGGGAGGTAAGATTTCAGTTAAATTAAAGGAAATTTCTAGAGCAGTCCAAAATTCTGTCAAAAAATGGAATAGACTCATTCATTAAGTAGTGAGTTCTGTATATGATACCTTAATGTGGCAGCCTCGTGGTTTAGCCTTTAACATGAAACATGTCCATCCCCACTGGCTCGTTCATCCCCTCTTGCTTTTGTACCGGCAGGTCCAGATTCTCAGAGAAAGACTAGAACTGTGTGACTTCAATCCAAACTCTCTTGGGGTGGTAGGGATAAACGTGTTATGGAGACAGCACATTGCTACTGTTGACAACTGTAGTTCATGAGTCCCCATCTACGTGCCTCTTATTTATACAGTTTCTACCACCACAACACCATAATATCTTAAACATAAAACATTTACTTAATAGTAAGGCAAAAGCAAGAATTACAACGTCACTATAAGTCAGGATACAGGAAATTATCAATAATCAAAACATTACAGTCCTCACTTAAACCTTGGTCACACTTTCCCAAGCGTACACATATTGTTTTCGTGGGAAAGTGAACACATGCTTAGAGAAACTTAGCAGGAAGTTTCATGAATGAGAGAAAACTTACATACTTCAACCTTTACCAATTATCAAGGTTCACAAAATTCTTAAAAAAAAAAACCCCAAAGCTTCTTTCCTTGACCCTTTTAGTGGTCAAGGAAATTCAGTTACCAAATCATCTCTTTTTTCCCTTCATTGCCAAACTTCTTGAAAAAGTAGTCTATACCAAATACTTCTACATCCTCAAAACCCACTCTTGCCTTTTATAGTCTCTAACCATTTCCTCTCATTGACTTTGTTGACTCCTCAACCTTTTTCTGACCCATGAAAATGGTTATTTTCCCAAGTTCTGTCCTTTATCCTCTTCTCTTTATAGATCCTCACCCTGTGTCAATCTTTTCTTTTTTTCTTATGTCTTCAACTACTACCTCCATGCAGATGCTATAACATGATATATATGTTCCTATAAGTTACTGTACTATGCAAAAATCACAAAATTAAAACTTCAGGGCTTCTAGGGGAAATGGAATTGGGGCACAACACTGAAAAACTTCATCAGTGATACATAAAAAAAGATAGGAACCTAATAAAAGTGGAATTTTTATACATGTTGAATGGTTAAGAAATATATAAATATGATAGCTACATAGTGGTAATATCCATGGCCTTGGGTTGCTCCCTAGCTAGTATTTGGTTCCCAGTAGGTCTAGGCTGGCAAAGTCAAATCACTGCCAAGGAGAAAACAGCCTTGGTGGGCCATACTCCTGGGCCAGGGCCTTACCTGTGGCTGAAGGAGAGGGACAGGGTAGAATTGGTCCAGAAAAATATAATAATTTTACCTTGAAAAAGACCAGAAGTTTGCTTCTAGAAGTGGGGATGGAAAGGGTTGCAACTAGTGAGTTATTTGTGAAATGCTAAAGTTTTCTGTGTTTGTTGATTTTTTTGTTTCTCTCAGAGGAAATTTGCAGAAGCAACATGAAATTTGAGTTGTGTTCAAATTATTTCCTAATGCATCAATCTTGTTGGAACATATTCTCATTTTCAAAACAAGCTTTATAGTAGAACTGGCTGTACTATCAAATCCCTATCTCCAGCTCTCACCTTTCTCCTAAATTTGAGACTCACATCACTACCTGCCTGTAGGACATCTCTACTTTGATGTTCTCTCACTACCTTAAACTCATGTTCATAAGAGAGTTTATTATCTTTCCTCTTAAAACAATTCTTCCTTTTGACTTTCTTTCAGTGACCCTACCATTCACACAGTCTGCCATGTTTAAAATCTTGATAATGGCTTCAGTTCTTTCCTCTGTCTCCCTTTCCATATTCAATGATTCACCAAATCCTGTTGATTGCTTCACAATATTTCTTGCATCTGTCCTCTCATCTCTAGTCCTGCTGCTAGGAACCTAGCATAGAGGCTCATTTTAACATGCATAGATCCTTATAGTGGCCTCCTCCAATCCATCCTTTGTATTCTTACCAGAAATGAAGATATCTGCCAATATATGGTCATGTCTTTCTCTTTAGTCTTCAGTAAAGTTTAGTCTTTTGCCTGGCATTCAACAGTCTTCATAATCTGGCCTTACTCTACATTCCAGCCTTGTATCATATTACTTCTCCCCACATTTTCTAAGCTCCAGTCAAACTGAACCGCTGTCTTTTTCCTGGGCAGGCAACAGGTCTCTTTGCTTTTTTCATGCTGTTCCTCATGACTAGAACATTCTTCTTTTCTCACTGAATTCCTACATAAAAAGTTTAACTCACATGACATTTTCTCCATGTAGTCTTCTTTGATCCTCTCAGTTGGCAACAATTCTTCCCCCCTTGAACCTCCCAATGCAGGAGACTTACCCGCTAGAATGAATGATCTCTAAAGGTAGGAATTGTTTCTTTGATAAGTGAAATAGAAAACTAATGTAGATATCTTTGGACAGGGAGAACTTTTACTGTCCATTTTATCAGACTATATAAATAACCATCAACTTTCTTTATCCCCAAGGAGGGATATCCTTTCCCCAGTCTGTGCCCTACAGTGAATATCATGATTCATCTCTTTGTATTAATGTCTGTGTCTATATGCTGAATCTCTCTATTATCCCTCTCATTTCCATGATCAACCTTGCCAAAGGGTAAATCAAAATGGGACCCATGTTTTAAGTCTGGATCCAGATGGGGCAGCCCCAGGATTATAAAGGACACAGAGCCTCATGGTTGGTTCCAGGGTCTCCTTCAGGGGAGGCGAGCTGTGAGGTGACTTGGTCCCAGCAGCTGCTACTTATCCCTAGTCAGTCAGCTACAGAGACAGAGGAGGTGTCCATGGCGACCTTCTTGCCTCAGTGAGTGTGGGAACTGTGGGCTTCCCAGGGTGAGGGGGTGGGAATGTAAACAACGTGGCTACTGCAGTTCTGGACATCTTAGCCTGCACTGCCTTGCCATCCCTCCCACCCAAACTGAGGAGGAAACAGAAGAAGAAATGATCCATTTGCAGATAGAGAGGGTCACAAAGAAAAGGAAGGTTACCTGTTTCTGGGCTGGATGAGCCCTTCTCTTCTGAGACCCTTTGTAGTTCTCTCTAGTAACAGATATTGCACTTTTATGCAGCCTTTTACATAATTCTTGGATCATCTGCAAAGAGGAATCAGGATTTATTAGGAATAGCATAAAATCAGAAATAGGTTATTTTGGTGGAAATTCTCCTTTTCTTTCCATACTGAAGGTTTATCTGAGCCCCACCCCCCAATTAATCATCAGTGTTTAGAGTCATTTCAAAGCTTCTACCTAACAAAAAGTGTTAACCTGGGACAAGAGATGGTTTGGAAGTTTGGCTATTTCTTAACCTCCTTTTGAAGAGGGTTTTTGTGTGTCTCCACTTATAGAATTAACAAATTAAATTATATATACTATGTATATTTCATATATGTGTATATACATATATGATTTATAAATTTATTTTGTGATCCTTAATAATGACAATAATAATAGCTAACATTTATATGTGGCAGCTAAGTGACCCAATGGATAGGGTGCCAGGCCTGGACTCGGGAAGATATGAGTTCAAATCTGGCCCCAGACACTTACTAGCTGTGTGACCCTGGGCAAGTCACTTACCCTTGTTCACTTCCATCAAATGAGCTGGGGAAGGAAATGACAAGCCATTCCAATACTTTTGCCAAGAAAATCCCAAATAGGATCACAAAGAGTCGAACAGGAAGTGACTGAACAACAAGAGATATTTATATAGCATTTACCATGTGCCAGGCACTGTACTAAGTGCTTTACAATTATTATCTCACTTGATCTTCACAATAACTCTGAGAGGCAAGTGCTATTATTTTCATTCTCATTTTATAGTTGAGGAAACTGAGGCAAACAAAGGTTAAGTGACTTGCCCAGGGTCACACAGCTAGTAAGTGTCTGAGGACAGATTTGAACTCAGGTCTTCCTGACTCCAGGTTTGGCACTCTAGCCATTGGACCACTTTCATTTCTATAGAGTTTTCCTGTTATGTACCTTTATTCTGTTACTATTAGGTTTTTATTTCCTCCCCATTCCCAAACATTTCCCTGCCTTCTCCTCCGCACTGCTTCTATGTACTCCCCACCTCCCTACATAAATCAACCAGAGCTAGCCAGTCCTAAGTAAAATAGTGGGATAGGTAGAATATGGATTTCCTACCCTCCCACTTACCTCTCTCTGATGCTCTCTTTCCTCCTCCTTTGGCACCCCTTAAATCTTCTGCATCAACCATAGGCCCAGGGGTGTTATGCTGCCCTGGAACTGCTTAAATTCCTGACCCCACCTGGATCTGCCTTTGTTAAACATTATTGCATGTAATGTATCTATCCTTTCCTAGCTTCTCCTGTAAGGTAATTATCTGATAGATCAAGAGCCTAAAGGTGTTAACACCTGATGGTTTGGATCTGAATTTTAACAGAAGATTCCTGGAGATACAGTGACTTTCTTCTTTAAAGATTTTCTAGCAGTAAAAATTCAGGATAGTGGAGAAAGTAAATTAATTTTCAAGCAAAAGTTTCCTTTTCAGAACTCATCAAATCACATTAAGCATAAGGCTATCCCTATTATCAATTTTTCCTTGTATATACCACTATGATTCCACCTTCTCCTTTTGCCTTAACTAAAGGGTAAGAGGAAGAGAAGCTGGGGGTCAAACTCTATCTTAGATGACTTTCTAAGCAGCTAAGGCTAGGTGAAGTTAGCTTCTATGAAGTCAGATGCTGTGAAAAGAACCAAAGGGATAGAAATGAGAGGCCCAAGGGGTCAGGTGCCCTGCAGTTTTCAAAGACAGAGAACAGACAGAGAGGGACCTTCTCTGGCTCAGCCATCAAGATCGCTCAGTAAGACCATAATGCCTTTGGGTAGGAACTGGTTCATGAGTACAAGGTGAAGGGCAGGGAGAGACTGAAAGCACGACCTGAGAAGAGAATCTGGCAGAAAGAAAAAAAAATTGAAACTGAGTTAATTGACTTGGATCTCCCTAGATGCTATAATTGAAAAGAATTTGAGAACTATGTTTTCTGCTTAGACCCCATTTGCTTGTTTTTGGGGTGGGGAGAGCAGCCATCAGGGCTAAATAACAGAACTGTGCATTCACTAAAATTGTTAGATTGTGGGCTGCCAGAATCCAGGAGAAGGTGTGTCCAATTCAAATAATAGTTGTTCCATTCTGTATTGATTTACTCCTTTGAGTAAAACTGCACAGCAAATAGGTTTCTCCAAGGGGCTAAGTTCATTATGCCCTACTCATAGTTGGGAGGGCTCAGTGAATATAGCTGGAGGGAGGAATTTTTCTAGTGGAAAGGGGACTTAAGAGCTATTTTGATTGGATAATTCCACAGTGACCACACTCCTTTAGACTAAAGAGACCAGTAGCTGCCATTTAGACAGGGGCAGAGGCAAAGATAGAAAGTTGCTTATTCATCGAGAGTCAGAGAGCTTGGCTCTGTTTTTGGAGCTTGATTTGAGGTGGCATCAGAACCCCAAGGAGGCAAATACAGATGGTCCAGACATGGTCCCTCTGATTCCTTCTTTCATTCACCTTGGAATACCATAAGATTGCCTTGATTGTTGAAGGAAATTTTTTGCTATTTTCTACTGTATGATTATTCTATCTTACTTTTTCTTTCTTACTGTGAAAGTTGTTAATGAAAAAGCAACTTCTCTGGGGAAGTATTAAAAAAAAAGTGCCCATTTCCTTGTTATCTCCACTCTATGGATGATCTATACTGCTGACACCTAGAAACAGGGCTTTAGTAAAATGGCCACCAAAAGCCTTAGATTTGAATAGGAAGATAAAAAGGTCTCTCTGAAATGGAGGGAGAAAAGGAAAGGATGGGGTTGAAAATGGAAGCCCAGTATTAGAGAAAGAGGTTAGGGCAGTCTAGAACTTATAGTCAGAGGAGCAACATAGTTTCTAGATGGCTAGTCTAGGACAGAGCCAGAGGGCAAAGAAGACAATTTCATTTAAAAAAAATAAAGAAAGATGGTAGATATGAGGGATGGGTGAGAATGTGATTTTGAAGATGACACTGGGTTACAAGTCTGCATGATTGGAAGGACCCTGGTGCCCTTGACAGGAACAGGGAAGTTCTGAAGAGAGTGATTTTGGAAGGAAAGATAAAGAATGTTGTTTTAGAGATTTGTGTTTGAGATGCCTATGAGCCATCTAGTTTGAAACATCCAGTTGATAAATGGAGATGTGGACATGGAGCTCAGAAGAAGATTAAGGCTGAGCATGCAGATCTGGGAGTCATCTACAAAAAAAGATGATAATGAAGATGAGGTCAGCACATGAGAAACTATAGACAGAGAAGACGCCCAGGACAGAGTCTTGGGCCACACTCATAGTTAAGAGATATGATATGGATGATAAATCAGCCCAAGAGATTGTGAAACAATTGTCAGATAGGAGGGAGGAGAACCAGGAAAGAGAAGAATCATGTAAGTCAAGGGAGGAGAGAGTATCCAAGGAAGGGAGGGGCTAGCAGGGTCAAAGACTGCAGAGAGTTTACATAGAATGAGGATTAAGAAAAAGCAATTTAATTTGGAAATTTAGAGGTAGCTTATAAGCTCAGAGAGAAATTGTCTACTGAGTCAGAAGGCAGGTCACAAGGGGTTGAGAAGGGAGTGGGAGGTGAGAAAAGGGAGGAAATGGGTTTAGAAGAGGCTTTCTAGGAATTTGGCATTGAAAGGGAAAAAAGATATCAAATTCTAGCTTGAAGGAGTATCAAGGTCAAATGAGGGCTTTTTTTTAAGGATGAGGATGTTTAAAAGTGTCAGGGAATGAACTAATGGATAAGGCAAGACCGCAGATAAGAGAAAGAGGGGAAATGATTGAGTGTGGTACCCTTATGCTTCAACAGGGATGATATTGTAATGGTGAGAAGGTGGGGAAGGGGAGGAAGTTAAGCATTACACAGTTTTTAGACCACCTTCACACATTAATTTAACTGATAATGCTATAAATGTGAGAAGTTGATCCAAAAACCAGTAGAGAAAATGAGCCACGTCAATAGAGAAATTCTTGTTATGGAACTAGAAGACAAAAATAAAATGTAGCTGAAAGAAAGGATGGCTAACAAGCTTTCTCTGGAGGAGCAGATAAAGGAGTTGGTGTGAGTCTGGTTCACAATGCATCCAAAAGTAATGAAAAATGTTATTTTATGGGATATTTCATCATCTCACCTTGTAGTCCTCATGATGACTGGAAGGAGAAATACCTCCATGGAGATAATTCCAGACATCTGTTGTAGAAGATGGAGCAGTAGAGAAATTCTATGAAAGTATACACACATATGGGTGTGTGTATGTATACACATACACGTACACACACATACATGTACATACCAAATCAACAAAAACCTTGATACTTGGTGACCTCAGCGTCAGAATGAGTACTAGGAGAACAGCAAAACTATTAAAAATTTTGCTTTGGGTCAAGATGTAAAAGAAGCCATTTAGGGTTAGGGTTAGGGTAAAATACTTAGAAGACTCATGACTTGAATATCTTGAATATTTTCTCTGAGAAGAGATTCATAACTGCAGGATAAGGTGATTATTGAACAATATCTTCTAAAAGTAAAATTGACTATGTCTTAACTAGCAGGAAATGACTGATTTCCGACATGGATATCATTTCAGAATTAATTGTCTATGGGCAGTCAAGTTATTGACTAATTGGAGCAAAAGTAAAAACCAACAACAAATTTTAAGGAAAGGCAAAGAGAAGACATTATACACAATTATGATAGTTCCAACATGTCTTATTTAAAGAAGATATCGATACCGAAAATGAGAAATAGATATAAATAAAGACATTAACTTTGATTCTACTATTTCTTAGAGAACTTTAGATGTAAAATAGTTACCACAATGAGGCAGTCAAGCGTATAGGCATTGTCATTGTTGTATTTTTAGTAAAACGGAATCCCAAATACCCATGTTATATTAAATAGGGAACCAAAGAGGTGTTTTTAAGAAAACAAAACTATTTTTTAAGTGATTTAGATTAAGTTTTTACTAGCTACATGACTGGTAGCATATCTTTTCATCTTAAATCTAGCATCTACTTGGCTTATATTTTTATATTTTATTAGTTGCTGAATGAGCAAATGGAAAGTAATAATGATGATTTTCATGGCATCAATTTTATAAAACTAAGTTAAACTTCAAATATCTTTGACTTTATAATATGTCCATAACATGTGCCTAAACTGAATACTTTTAAAATTAATTTTATCATTTGTATTTATTTTTACAGATAAAATATGTTAATATTTTATGTATTATTTATATTTATTTTAATTATATTATATATTTTGTCATTAGTGTATTTTTTAATAGTCAAATTTTTATGATTTCAAAAAACCCTACATCTTCAACCTACACTGCTTGAGTGGTTTTTACTAAAGTTGAAAATTGCACTAAGACTTTGGGACACTTTACATATTCACTTGCAAAACATTCTGAAGAATCATAGAAAATTGTGAGTGGTGTAGCTTCAGAAATCAGCGAGAAAGTAATGTAAAGAAAATAAGCCTATAAAAAACTTATCATGAGACTCAATCAAGTAAAATCATTCAGATATCAATTACATGGAGTACAGTAGCCTCCTCTGAGGTCACTCTCCCAGCTTGGCACTTGTGTTCACAGGCTGATTCCCCAGAAGGTCACTTACTACAACTATTCTCTTCAATATAAGGAGATGGAGTTCCCAGTTCCATTATTCCTAAACCCACGTTGGGCATTCCCCATCAACAGTTAGCCAGCAGATATCAATTCACTTTTAGAAAATGAATTTACTGAGAAACAAAAACAGTTGTCACTGTTATTGCCCTCCAAATTGGGGGCACACTCTCTACTTGCACAAATGAGGTCTCAAGGAAGAATGAACTCAAACTTAAAATTATAGTGATATACATATGGTTGGTTGGTTGGTTGTTGTCCTTCATTCTTGAAGAGGAACAAAATTATATCACCATGATAAAGTGAAATTTCAGTGTGTTTGACTGTGGCTGATCAGACCAATATGAGCTCAGAATGCTCTGCCACAGATTGGGCACAGATAATCCGTGTGAATATTTGGAGTGGATACTCCAAATTTGCATCCTATGTTTACTTTGTATTGTCTCAATTCTGCTTTGCTCACAGAGTGCAGCACCCTTTCTGATGTGAGCACATCATGCTCAGTTGTCCTTTGCCAGTGTCTCCCATGTTGCACAGTCAAATCCAAAGTTCTTGAGAGAGAGACCTTGAGAGTGTCCTTGTAGCACTTCTTCTGACCACCATGTGATCACCTGCCCTATGTGAGTTCTCCATAAAATAGTCTTTATATACAGGGAACATGTATGGCCAAGGCAAATCATAACTCTTGAACTGCAGGGCCTCAGTGTCATTTCTTTCTACAGAGTATTCTCAGAAAATTTACCATGGAGCATAGTATCAGTGATGGACAAGTCTTTATGATATCTCTATTGGAGAAGTGGATTTGCTACTAGGCTGGGCCAAATCTGTTGCTGAACCAGGCTATTTGTGTACTGCTGAGTCAAGTCACTCCAGTTGTAGACCAGGCTACTTCTCCACTATGCTAGACCAGTACTCTGACATAGCCTAGTACTCTCTCCATAAAGCTGTCACTTTCCCTAGGGGACTATGTTTTCATATCCTTTTTCAGTCACTTCCTCTGTCATCAGCCACTGCTCCTACAGTGGCTACTGATGCCACTTGTCCTTAGTGGAACATCTATTGGGACCTCAGGATTCCAGCCTCAGAAAACAGTTAACTAGGCAGTGAAGAATACTCATTCACCTAAGATCAGGAAAGAATAAACCTCAGTGCCACAGGTGACCTTGTATGCACAGCTACAGTAGCCAGGTGGGAGAGAATTAGTCAACAAACATTTATTAAGTATGTGCTATGAACCAGGCATTGAGGATGCAAAGAAAAAGGAACTCCCATTCTAATGGAGGAGTCAAAAATGCAAATAATTATGTATATACAAGATATACATATAGTGTGAATGGAAAGTAATATCAAAAAGAAGGCACTGGGAAGATGGGGGTAGGGAGAGGGGAATTACCTTTTCCCCCACATGGCTCTTAAAAAGCAATTCAAAGTAGTCCTGCTTCCTTGCAGATGCAAAAGAAAGATTGTTATCCTTTTTTGTATGCATAATCCTGATGTTCCTCCAACTGTGCAGCCAATTAGAAGATGTTTTGTAATCACAGTACCAACTTCTGAATCATCATGGACAGAAACCAGCTCCTCCCAAGTTTCCATACAGTTACTGGGACCAAAAACAGGGTTGGGAATATCTATGTACCCTCAAAGGATAGTACCACATTGTACCCCATCCTACTTCCCAGTCCATGTAAATGAAACTGAAGGAAGACATGAAATGTAATAGATTTGTCAATATTTCTACAATGTTATTGATGACAGTAGGGAGACAACATTTGGACTCTAAAGCATCAATATCTGATTGCTATATATGAGGAAGTCAAAATGCCACTTAAGAAGATGAATAATTGACCAGATCCAGACAGAAGATATCCATGCAGGAAGTAAAATAATTTGAGAGGACTTTGGGGACCAGTTTCAGAGTATCTCAAAGTAAGGGAGATTGCAAAAGAATGGAAAATATCATTAAAAGTACTTTTGTCTTTTTTAAGGCAACTAGGTAGAAATAAAAAGCAAATTTCTCTTCTCATCCATATAATATTGTTAAGACATTGGTTTTCTCAAGTATTGAGGTTATCTTTGATTAAAACATGAGAAGAGAACAGTCAAACTTTTGTGGTTCTGTCTAGCAGACCACATCTACAATTACACAATTGCTTGAAAAGTACAAAGAAGAAAAATACCAATGTAATGTTTCTTGATGACAAAAAAAAAGAATTTAACTCAGTAGAACAAAGCATAACCTCAAAGGATCTCTTCCTCTAACGTGTCTTCCATGCAGATGTTCAGGTCATTAAAATGTCCTTGATGAATACAGCCACCATGAAAACTGTTCAGTGATGATCTAGCTATCAAAGATAAGCAAAGTTAGGGAGCCAAGATGGCAGAGTAGAAGGACGGACCTGCTATAGCTCTACCCCTAAAGCTCATAAAATACCTGTAGAAAATGACTCTAAACAAATTCTAGAATAGCAGAAGCCACAAAACTATGGAGTGAAAGAGATTTCCAGCCCAAGGCAGCCTAGAAGGCCAACAGGAAAGGTCTATTGCACCAGGGTCAGAGCAGAGCACAGCCCAACCTTGGCCATGCAGCACAGCAGTAACAAGACTGGAGCAGGCTTCAGCAGCTGCAGTTCTCAGATTCCTCAACCCACAAATCCCAAAGACAACTTCAAAAGTCAGTGAGAAAGTTCTTTCACCTGGGTGAGAAGGAATCAGGGTCCAGCCCTAGGCCCAGGCCCAGGGTAGTGGCAGTCACTGCAATAGTGTCCTTTTTTGGAGCCCTTGGCCTAAAGATTCTGGGAGAATCAAGTGGCTGATC
The DNA here is from genome assembly GCF_028372415.1 of Notamacropus eugenii. NCBI lineage: Eukaryota > Metazoa > Chordata > Mammalia > Diprotodontia > Macropodidae > Notamacropus > Notamacropus eugenii. The sequence continues at coordinate 300,173,714 of NC_092873.1, forward strand.
TGGATCTCAGCCCTAAGTGGCAGTCCTGGAGTGAAGAGGAGCACTAGCTGGTGGAACTGGAGGTGGTTGTGGAAAGGGAACCCTACTTGCAGTTTCAGGGCAGGAAAGCTTGTGATTGCTCCCAGACCAGAGCGCAGGCCTTGATTGTGCCACCTTGGAGGAACTGAGAACTTACAGGTCCCTAGAATATACCCTCCACTTGACAAAGGACTCAAAAGTCAAGTAACTAGCTAGGAAAATGCCCAAAAAAGGGGAAAAAATAAGACTATAGAAGGCTACTTTCTTGGTGAACAGGTATTTTCTTCCATCCTTTTGGATGAAGAAGAACAAAGCACACCATCAGAGGAAGCCATAAAAGTCAAAGCTTCTACATCCAAAACCTCCAAAATAAATACCCAATGATGTTAGGCCATGGAAGAGCTCAAAAAGTATTTTGAAAATCAAGTAAGAGAGATGGAGGAAAAATTGAGAAGAGATATGAGAATGATGCAAGAAAATCATGAAAAATGAGTCAACAGCTTGCTAAAGGAGATCCAAAAAAATACTAAAGAAAATAACACCTCTAAAAATAAACTAACCCAAATGGCAAAAGAGGTACAAAAAGTCAATGAGGAGAAGAATGCTTTAAAAAGCTGAATTAGCCAAATGGAAAAGGGGGTTCAAAAGCTCACTGAAGAAAATATTTCTTTCAAAATTAGAATGGAACAGATGGAAGCTAATGACTTTATGAGAAACCAAGAAATAACAAAACAAAACCAAAAGAATGAAAAAAATGAAGACAATGTGAAATATCCCAATGGAAAAACAACTGACCTGGAAAATAGATCTAGGAAAGACAATTTAAAAATTATGGGGCTACCTGAAAGCCATGATGAAAAAAAGAGCCTGGATATCATCTTTCATGAACTTATCAAGGAAAACTGCCCTGATATTCTAGAACCAGAGGGTAAAATAAATATTGAAAGAATCCACCAATCACCTCCTGAAAGAGATCCAAAGAGAAAAACTCCTAGGAATGTTGTAGCCAAATTCCAGAGTTCCTAGGTCAAGGAGAAAATATTGCAAGCTGTCAGAAAGAAACAATTCAAGTATTGTGAAAATATAATCAAGATAACACAAGATCTAGCAGCTTCTACACTAAGGGATTGAAGGGCTTGGAATATGATATTCCAGAAGTCAAGGGAACTAGGATTAAAACCAAGAATCACCTGTACAGCAAAACTGAGTATAATACTTCAGGGGAAAAATGGTCATTCAGTGAAATAGAGGACTTTCAAGCATTTTTGATGAAAATACCAGAGCTGAATAGAAAATTTGACTTTCAAACGCAAGAATCAAGAGAAGCATGAAAAGGTAAACAGGAAAGAGAAATCATAAGGGACTTACTAAAGTTGAACCATTTACATTCCTACATGGAAAGATAATGTTTGTAACTCTTGAGATTTTTCTCAGTATTTGCATAGTTGAAGATTATATACATATAGAGAGAGGGCACAGGGTGAGTTGAATAGGAAGGGATGATATCTAAACAAATAAAATTAAGGGATGAGAGAGGAATTATTGGGAGCAGAAAGGAAGAGATCAAATGGGTCAAATTATCTCTCACAAAAGAGGGAAGAAAGAGCTTTTTCAATGAAGGGGGAAAGAGGAGAGGTGAGAAGGAAAAAGTGAAGCTTACTCTCATTACATTTGGCTTAAGGAGTGAAAAACATGCATACATGCATACTCAATTTGGTATGAAAATCTATCTTACACTACAGGAAAGTAGGGGAGAAGGGGATAAGTAGGGTGTTGTGGGGGATGGTAGAAGGGAGGGCAAATGGGAGGAGGGAGTAATTAGATGCAAATACCTTTGGGCAAGGACAAGGTCAAAAGAGAGAATAGAATAAATGGGGGACAGGATAGGATGGAGGGAAATATAGTTAGTCTTTCACAACATGACTATTATGGAAGTCTTTTGTATAGCTACAAACATATAGCCTATATTGAATTGCTTTAGTTCTCAGTGGGGATGGATGGGGAGAGAGGGAGGGAGAGAAGTTGGAACTCAAAGTTTAAGGAACTAATGTTGAGAATTGTTTTTGCATGCAACTGAGAAATAAGAAGTACAGGTAATGAGGTATCGAAATCTATCTTGTCCTACAAGAAAAGAGAGAAGATGGGGATAAGGGAAGGGAGGGGTGTGATAGAAGGAAGGGCAGATTGGGGTAAGGGGTAATCAGAATGCACAGTGTCTTGGGGTGGGGGGAAGGGAGAGATGGGGAGAAAGTTCGGAACTCAAAATCTTGTGGAAATGAATGTTGAAAACTAAAAATAAATTAATTAATTAAAAAAAATAAGCAAGGTGTAAAACAGGGGCAGCTAGGTGGTACAATGGAAAGTGAACCAGACCTGTAGTCAGAGAGACCTGAGTTCAAATCTAGCCTCAGACATTTACTAGCTGTGGGACCCTGGGCAAGTCACTTAACAGATTGTTTCAGTTTCCTCATCTATCAAATGAGCTGGAGAATACCCCAATATCTTTGCCAAGAAAACCCCAAATGAGGTCATGAAGAGTCAGATACTACTGAATAATAACAAAACCAAGGAGATGTATGATTACCAAACCTATTTGTCACTGACATGGAACATGCCATGTGCAGAGTCAAAATGAAAGAGGTGTTCCTTAGAGAAGTGAGATCCCTTAGATGTTCCCTTTTATAGATGACATCATGCTATTTGCATCAAATCCCAGAATTCACCCCCTAGTCATAGCTGTGAAAGGTGCCTCACCTTATTCTCTTTTAACTTGTTTATGGTGAAGCCTTTCATAGTCAGAACATGTATCCATTTTTATCTCATTGTAGTTTATGCATGATGTTGGTTTAACTTAATTTATGCCATATTGTTTTTCTGCCTTCTCATCAATCATTGCCAGATAGAGAGTTTTTTCCCAGGTAATTTATGATTTTGAGTTTATAGAACGATTATTAGAGTTCAGTTTGATGCTTCCTTGTCTAATCTGTTCCATGGATTGACTATTCTATTTTATAGTCACTACAAATGATTCTGAAGGTTAATGTTTTCTAATATGATTTGACAACTAGAAGTGTTATGGGGGAGAACTCACTCTGTACATGTCTTGTCTATGTCTTTCCATAAATTCTCAATAAAGAATCAATTCAATGCCAGAGCCTTTCCTAGGGTCCTTTCACTTTATTTTTTTAAATATTGCTGATGTGTTGTATTTTCTATCACATTCCTTCCCTTTACTTTTAACCATTAAGCCTTTCTTCGTAACAAAGATTTTTAAAACCAGAAAAATTCAGCAATGCCAACCAACATATTAACTGTAGACATGCAACATTAACAACATATGCACTATTACTTATCCATAGCCCCCCACCTCTCCAATGAAATCAGGCATATATCTCTTTTCTGAGGACAGCCTTGTTCATTTTAATTGCACAGTGTTTAGTTTTGTTTGAAGTTATTTCCATTATTATGATAATACGTGTTTTGTAAAATCTTTATTACATATGACTAATATGGAATTATGCTGCACATGACTGTACATGTATAACCCTTACCAAATTGCTTGTCTTCTCAATGAGAAGAAAGTAGAAGGAGGGAAGGAGAGAATTTGTAACTCAAAAATTTTTTTTAAAGTGTTAAAAATTATACATGTAATTGGAAAAAATAAAATATTTTTTGAAAATCTTTGTTACAAAGAAAGGCTCAGTGAGGAGAGAAAAGGAAAGCATTTGGGTTTGAACTAATCAATAGAATAAAAACATTAATAATAATACTTGTAATAACAATAATAACTTACATTCATACTGGACTTTATAAAGGACTTTTAACTTGGGAAAGTGCTTTACATATATTGTCATATTTAGGCCTTATAACCCTGTGAGTAGGTACTAAAGGCATTAATATTCCCATTGTGCAGACAAAGAAATTGACCACCCAGTTAGTAACTGAGATAGGATTTGAACTCATATCTTGTGAACTCTAAATCTAGTCCAAAATGACATGCTAATGAGATTAAGAATCTATCAGAGTACCTTTATTTTGTGTAGGTATATGTGTAAATACACAATTAATTATATATTTACAGTGTGACTTGCACTGTAAAATTGTGTGCAGATATGTGTATACCCACACCATAATAACAGTTAGCATTTATACAACACTTTTAGACTTGCAAAGCACTTTTTTTTTGGTGGCAATCAGGGTTAAGTGACTTGCCTAGAGTCATATAGCTAGTAAGTATCTGAGATCACATTTGAACTCAGGTCTTCCTGACTCTAGGCCTCATGCTCTATCCACTGTGTTACGTAGCTGCCCCACAAAGTACTTTAAAAACATTATCTTATTTTATCTTCACAACAACCCTGGGAGATAATGACAATAGCTATTACCTGCTATATGCTGGGCATTGTGCTAAGTACTTTAGAATTATTATCTCATTTGTTCTTCACAATAACCCTGGGAGGCAGGTGCACTTATTATCCCCATTTTACAGAAGAGGAAATGGAAGTGGATAGAAGCTAAGCAACTCACTCAGGGTCATACATCTAGCAACTATCTGAAGCTGAATTTGAACTCAGGTCTTTCTGACTTTGATTCCAATGTTCTATCTACTGGTCCACCTGGCTCTCTCTATACGTACATACATGTGTCTGTATATGTATGTATGTATACAATATGTATGTATACATTTGCATATGCAAATATAGATACACATATTCAATTCATTCCATTTATTATGTATCTGTTGTGTTCAGGAAAATGTGTTAGGTGCTAGGAATATAAAAACAAAACTCAAATAACCCTGTCCTCAAGGATCTTACATTTCATGGAGAAGGAAAGAGTATAATGTGAAGACAGGGACACTTTGTGTGTATGTGTGTGTGTGTATGTGTATGTATAGACACACACACTCACAGATATTGTGTGTATGTCTAATTTCAAAAAAGAAATCTAGATCAGGCTAAGACTTGTGTGGGAGGGAAGGAAATTTGGGATTCTCTGAGGCCAAGTTGAGGAGGGCATCTGTTTCCGACATATGGGAACTATTTCACACAAAGCCAGAGAGGCAAAAGATGGAATGTTATATATGGGGATTCACTAGCTGACCAGCTTGACTAGAAGGGAGAGTATAAGAAGGAAAAATGTATGAAATGAGACTTGTTAGAGTGGATCAGATGATTACAAATGGAGATCTGGGAGGGGACTTAGAGTTCAACCCTCTCATTGTACAGGTGAGTAAACTGAGGCCCAGAAAAGTTAAGAAGTTAACCCAAACTAAGTAGGAGACCGATTGTGGAGGGTTTTTCATGCCAGCTTGGGGATTTTATATTTTATACTTGAGGCAACATGAAACCAGGGGTGATTTTTTTAATTGGAAGGGTAGGAGAGGGAACATGTCATGGTCTGATGTGTGCTTTAGGAATATGAATTTCGCAGCTGTGGAGGATGGATTAAAGAATGAAAAGTCTGGAGACAGAGAGAGCAATGATTTCACCTTATTCTTTCAAAATCACACCTTGAAATGGTTTTCCTGAACTATTCTTAAGATAATTGACAGGAAATTAGCTTTTTCTCTAGTTGATAGAGATGGAGTGAGTCCATCTCAGAGCCCATGAGTTGATCCAAAGGGCAGTCGCAAACCAAATTTGCAGGCCTTCCTTGGTTTCACTTGGGATGCAGGGCCTTTGTCTTTCCAGGCTGATGTTAAGCTGGGCTGCCCATATTGGGGGTTTGGACACATTCCAGTGCATGCTGCCTCTGTGAAAATTCCCCTTGTGGTTTTGCTCACATCTGGTGTTTTTCACTTCTCTTTCTAAGCATGGGCTTTAATCCTGTTGCTGCTACAGCCGAGGGACTTCCATGATCCCCTGAAAGAATGTGTGGTAAATTCAGTGACAGGTGAAAAATGTACATTGGATACTCTGGTATGGGGTGGTCTTTGCGCTGGAGGAGTGAGCTCCTCAGGGCCAGGACCTGAAATTTAGACCCTGTCTGCTGCTGGCACTCTGAGAGACTCAGAAATGGTACAGATGACTTCATTCTATGGACTTTGGTTTTTTCTATAAAATGAGGACTGAACCAGATAACCTCAACAATGCTCTTGAACTCCAATGTTCTCTGATTCTGTAATCTTAATGATGACTTCTAAAAAGAAACAGTGTGGTCTAACCATTCAGTGATCTAAGTACTTCCTGACTGCATTTAGTGGACAGTTACTGCTAGTTCCTTCCCTCAAACATTACCTTCTTTTTATAAATGTACACATGTATGTGTTCATGTATGTATTATATGCATACCCAATTGTTTTCATATGATCTCCCCATTGGAATGTGAGCACCTTGTATATTTATATACATACAAATATACGTATACATATGCATATACACATACTTTGTATGTACAGTCATTTGCATGTCATCACCTATGTAGAATGTGATTTCCTTATGTATGTGTACATCATGTATTTTCATCTATATCTTGTGTATGCATGAACATATATGCACCAACATATTTGTACATGTTTATCTTGTGTACATACCAGTGTTTGTATGTTGTCTCTCCCTGTAGAATGTAAGCTCCATATATATGTATATATCTAGACTGAAAATATACATATACATATGTGTGTAAATATCTTGTTTATTCATAGCTGTTTACAAGTCATCTCCTGCTTTAGAATGTGGCTCCTTGAGGTCATGGACAGTGTTTTTACCTTTCTTGATATCTCCAGTGCTTAGCACAAAGTCATGTAAATAGTAACAGCTTAATAAATGCTTGTTGACTGACTAACTGACCGACCACAGCTTCATCGGCATCAGGAGAGTGAACAGGTCAGTGCAATCTGGGGCCATGACAAGAGAGGCTTAGCAGTAGGGAGATGATGGTCCTACTCTTTTCTATCCTGGTCAGACCACACCAGGTGCCCTGTTTTCAGTTCTGAGAGATACAGGGTAGGAAGAACATCGTTAAGTCCCTAGAAGAGCAAGCTGCAAGGGTGACAGGCATCCATCATCTGTCCCTGAGCAGGGGTCCTCTTTACAGCATTCCCAACATCCAGCCTTGCCTGAAGACTTCCTGGACCAGGTGGGGCTTGGGGTGCCCTTGACAATTGGGGAAGGGGGTGCATGAGACCACTGAGCCACCTGGGGTGGGAAGGTGAGAGAGGAAACAGAAGTGAGAAGGGGACTACAGTGGCACTGATGACTAATGTGACTAGATTCACAGTTTTGCTAATGGCTGGTCCTGGGGGCATGCCCTCAAACCAACATGCCTCTCTTTCTTCCAAGCTTCACCCCCACTTCTGCCTCCCCCAGTTCTAGCAGAGGACTTCACCTCCCACTCTGTGGAGAACACTAAGGTCATCTGTGTGTGAGCTCCCTAATCCCCCCTCCACCTCTCTCAAAACATTTCTGTATCTTTCCCTCCTCTTTTCCTTCCCTCTGGTCTGACCTCTCCTTCAGGTCAGGACTATCCCCCTTCACCTATTTCACAGAACTACCTTCCATCTTCTCAAGGACTTCCTTCCATTAACCATCCCTTCCCGCCTCTCACATGTGAGCCCATCCCTTTTCACTGGCTCTTTCCCTTCTGCCTAAGAACAACCTCAGCCCCAGTTCCTAAAATACTTTTCTTTGACCCTGTTCCCTCACCTTTCTATCCTTCCATCTCCGTCCTCCCTTTCACTGATTAATGTCTTGAGAAGCAGACTTACTCCCTCCATTTCTTCAACACCAACTTCCTTTTTTTAAACCTATTGCATTCAACTTTTGTCCCCTTCTTGCTACTAAACCTGAACTTGAACAATCATAATTCATTATCATATAATGCTTTAAGGTTGATGAAGCACTTTTAACCAATTAACCCTGGTTGTGCAATAGCTAGTGTATTATCCGTTTTGCAGAAAAGGAAACAGAGGCGCAGAAAGGGGGAATAATTTGCCTGCACTTAAATTCAAATACTACAGGTTTCCTGACTAAAAATCGAGTGCCTTTCCAACACACCATGCTAATAGTCTAATCCAGTCTTTTTTTTTTTTTTTCCAGTCTCATTCCTTTTGAACTCACTGAAATGTGTGCCAAAGCTGACTATCCCCATCTGGAATAGACTGTACTCTCTTCCTTTGGTTTCTAAGACCTTGAACTGCCCTGGTGATCCAGTTCCGATGAATCTGTCTCTATTTCTTTTACTTCCTCTGTTACTAGGTGAAAGGTAATGAAGGCTGGAGTTAAGTTAGTGGCACAGAGGAAGCAAGGATAGTAGTGAGAGAACAGATAAGATCTGGTGACAAGAGACAACGATATTCCCAACTTGCGTGTCCTCTGTGATCAAGCTAGACTCTCCCTCCCCAATCACATCCTTCATTTTCCCTCCCTTCTACCTTCACTCACACCAGCCCTCCCTCCATCTCTACATGTTGCATGCTTTTATATCCTTCAAAGCACTTTCTGATCTCTTTAGCTAGCAGTGACCTCTCCTTCATTCCTAGGACTGGACCACCTGCTAGAGAGAAACCCCGAATGCACTTCACCTTCTTCTTGCGGGGACTTGCTCCCTGGATTTCCTTTCCTCTGTCTGTCTCCTGACCCTGTGTCTTGACTCCTCTCCCCACCCCCACTCCTACCCTCACCCCCACCCAGCTCCCTATTGTCCATTAGACTCGAAACTTCTGGATGACAGAGATAAAACAATAACATTAACATCAGGCATTTACATCTCTTTAAGGTTTGGAAAGCCCTTACTTTGTTGCATTTGGTACTAACCAACAATCTTTGAGTCAGGGGGCCATGTTATTCGCCTGAATTCATACCCCAATCCTGGCAGTTTGTAAATGTTTAAAAATGCTGTGCTGTAATCTCTCTCTGTCTCTGTCTCTTTCTCTCTGTTTCTTTCTCTCTTCCCCTCTTTCTCTCCCTCCCTTTTCCTCCCTCCCTGCCTTTCTCTCTCTGTCTCTATCTCTCTGTGTCTCTCAGTCTGTCTCTCCTTCCCTCTCTTTTCCTCTCACTGTCTCCTTCCCTTTTATCCCTCCCTCCCTCTCCTTCCTTTCCCTCCTTCCCTCTCTCTCCCTCCCTCTCCCTCCCTTTCTCTCTCCCTCTCTTTCTCTCTCTCTTTCCCTCCCTCTTTCTTCTTCTCTCCCCCCAACTTTGGATTCTCACTGGACCCTTTTCATGCTTCTCTTATACATTTATCATGCTCTACTTTGTAATTTAACTATTTGTTTCTCGCTCCTATGGAACTGACAGTTTTTGAAGGTCAGGGACAATTTCTTATTCCTCTCCCAGAGGACAGACAGTACAATACCTTATCCTCAGCAGCCTCTTTGTTAGTGTTTGTTGCATGCTAGTGTTTGGCAAGTGAATCCAAGATGATGGTAAAAGAATGAGGTAGCCAATAGGAAGGGCAGATATAAAACAGAAAACCCTTCAAACTCAAAACTTAAAAAAAGAAGAAAAAGCAAAGTTGGTGAGAGGAGCATACACAGACTTTGGACATAGGCATTTCCATAACTAAATCCACCTGCAAGGTTGACTTCTGGCCCCCAATACTCCTACCTCAGGGCTGGTGATTTGATCACTTCTGTTGAGACCATAAGCCCTCCCTAGTTCTCTTGATAGTCCATAAATGTGGCCATGAAGTAGGCCCTATTCTGGACCACACCTTGATAGTCAGAGACCTTAGGTTGATCCCTAACTGAGCAGACCCCATTTTGAAGTGCTGTGTGAGGCTTGATACTTCTCTCTGCCTAGTCCTTATCAAAACATATGTGACCTGTGTTCTGGATCATGGCTAATTAATAGATGAAGAAGCAGTCTGTGCTTCTCAAGTGACTATGAGATTATTAGAATAACTTGGTATTTGAAACTGTAAAATTGTAATCTGTAAAATTGGTGGGAAAGTTTAGGATGCATAAAAGTGATTTATCATTTGTGTTTTGCCTGCAATTAGCCTATACTGACACCAGGTGTTAATCCTAACAACTAATTACACAAGCATGTTTAAATAAGAGAGTTCTAGTATGTTTAAACAAGTAAAAGTAGAATCTTGTATTAAAATGTGTAAACATAAAAGAAATACTGGATTCAAGTGTAATATACATGTGTAAGAAAATTTAAAGGCACAAACAACTAGCTATAAATTGTTGCTAGTCAATAAGCTTACTATGAGTCAGCCACATTGCTAAGCACCGTGGATACAAAAAGAGGCAAAAGACAGTACCTGCCTTCAAGGAGCTTATGATCTAATGGAGGAGACAACAAGGAAACAAATATGTGCAAATATTTTGATGGAATCACTAAGTGGAGTAGCAAAGAGGGCCCAGGACAGAGCCCTAAGGTTAGTGGATGTGATCTGAATGAGGATCCACCAAAGGAGACTGAGAAGGAGTAGAAGTAGAAACAGGAGACAGTAGTGTCCCAAAAGCCTAGAGAGAAGAAAGCATCAATGAGGAGAAAGTGATAAGCATCAAAGGCTGAGAGGTCAAGGAGCATGAGGATTGAGAAAAGGCCATTGGATTTAGCCATTAAGAGATCATAGTAACTTGGAAAATGAAATTTCAGTGGAATGATGAAGTCAGAAATGATGAGTTCAATGATTTTAGAAAAACATGGAAAGACTTACATGAAATAATGAAGAGCAAAATGAACCAAAAGAACGTTGTATACAGTAACAGTAATATTATTTTAAGAATGACTTTGAGTGAATAAGTTATTTTATCTGCTATAAATATTCAAATTAACTATAAAGAACATATGAAGAAAGAGGCTATCTGCATCCAGAGAAAGAACTGATAAACTAAAGTATGTATAGAATAATTTTACATATTTGTATACATACATACATACATATAAGTATATATATACCTATTTGTGTCCAATGTAGCCATCTCTGGGAAGGGAAGAAAATAAAAGAAATTTATATGATAATTTTGCTGTATATTTGAAAGGAATAGCAAGTTGTGCATAGTAGATTTGCAGTTTCACATGCAATCTTTTTCTGAATTGTACTGTGTTATGGAAATGTTCATTTTATTCCATAAATTAAAAATAAAATAAAGAAAGAAATTTTTTTAAAATGAAATAGTGGTCCAGGAGAGGTAGTCACCAATCAGAAGAGAAGGTCCCAGGGTAGAAGTTCCTCTAGGGCATGGTCTCAGTTGAAGGAAGATATCAGGAGAGAAAGGTAGAGGAGAAAGTAATGAAAGATACTATTAGCACTGTAGTCACAGGAACTCAGTGGAGTCATGGGATGAATTGTGTGTTAACATGTAAAGGAGCTACTCACTGCTGGGCTTTAGTACTGCATTTATTCCCTTCTCCCAAAGGGGCTCCTCTGAGAAAAGGGGGTGGGTAAATTTCCTTCCCTCATGTTTTCCAGCTTGTTTAAACTTCACTTGGTTGCCATGGTGAGAAATTTACTTGTAGCTTAGATTTTGGCTTATGGCATGTCTTTATATCCCAAAGTGTATAATAAAAAGGTATTTACTATACAATGAAAATCAGGTCTAGTAGATATTTATTTTCTACATGTGAAAGAACACAAAATATTCATAGTATGCACTGATAGAAGAAAAGAGAGTTATGATTATTTTTATAATCTTTCTGGGAGCTGATAGTTAAACCTCATCAGAACCACCACCATAAAAAAAGTTGATGAAATTACTGATTAAACAATTTACATTCACTTCTGTCCTGATCTGTTTCCCCTTACAGTAGATGTCTTCTGGCAAAAATGACCATTTGGGGGTATATGCTTTACATATAAAGGGTGATACCACAAGTAAATTAAGAGAGCATGAATGATTTATCTGTCAGATTTGTGGATAAAGGAAGAATTTCAAACCAAAGAAGACATAGAGAGCATTACAAAATGTAAAATAGATAATTTTGACATATAAAATTTAAAAGTTTTTGCACAAACAAAAACAATGCAGCCAAAATTATAAGGAAAGAAGAAAACTGGGGGAGGGGGATATTTGCAACAAGCATCTCTGATAAAGGCCTCATTTCTTAAATATATAGAGAACTGAGTTAAATCTATACAAATACAAGTCAATTAAAAAACAGAGAGAAGGCAGTAGAGTGGAGATGGATTGGGAAAGGATTCCTGTGGAAGGTGTGATTTTAGCTAAGAAAAAAATAAAAATAAAAAAATTCTCCAATTGATAACTGGCCAAAGAATATGAACAGGTAATTTTCAGACAAAAAAAAAAATCAAAGCTACCTATATTCACATGAAAATATGCTCTAAATCACTACTGATCAGAGAAATTCAAGTTAAAACAATTCTGAGATTACACTTGTCAGAGTCGTCAATATTACAAAAGAAAAATGTTGGATATTGGAGGGGATGTGGGAAAAACTGGGACACTAATGCACTGTTGGTGGAGTTGTGAACTGATCCACCCATTCTGGAGAACAATTTGGAACTATGCCTAAAGGGCTATAAGACTATGCATACCTTTTGATTCATCAATGCCACTACTAGGTCTATATCCCAAAGACATTTTAAAAAGGGAAAGGGGCCTATTTGTACAAAAATATTCATAGCAGCTCTTTCTGTAGTGGCTCAGAATTGGACATCAAAGGAATGCCCATCAACTGGGGAATGGCCAAACAAGCTGTGGTATATGATTTTAATGGAAAATTATTGTGCTGCAAGAAATGACAAGCAAGATGATTTCAGAAAAACCTGGAAAGATTTACATGAACTGATGCATAGTGAAGTAAACAGAAGCAAAACATTGTACACAGTAATGTCAATATTGTTTAATGAAGACTTGTGAATGACTTAGCTATTCTCCACAACACAATGACCCAAGACAATACTAAGTATGCTATCCACCTCAGGAGAAAGAACTGATATTGATTGGCTACAGATTAAAGTATGTTATGTTTTCACTTTCTTTTTTTCATTTTTTTCTTTTATTTGAGTCTTCTTGTACAAAATTACTAATATGGAAATGTTTTACTTAGTTGCAAAAAAATGACCATTTGGGGCCCTTCCTCTTTGTGATGGTTGTCCTCTCCAAAGAATGTTGGAGTTGCTTCCAGGGACTCTTCCCCAGGTCCTCAGTTAGCTTCTACTGAAAGGACCCAGAACCTCTGGACTTCTTGAACTGATAAACTTACATCCAAGCCTGAACATATCCATCTCACGACAGATATTCCTTCACCTAAGATCAGGAAACCACAAAGACAAAAACATAACCCCAAACTCAGGCTCAGGCTTGATCTAGACGCCTTGAGTTTACAGCCATGTGGCAGTTGTGTTTGAGAGGAAGGCAAGTACTCAGTCCCCACCCCTCTTGGGGAACTTCTTGAAATGATCTTGACAGGATTCAAACCCAGAACTGAAAGTTTCTGAGGATGGAGTGAAAGCTACCCCAAAGTCCCAAAGCTCTCAAAGTCAACAGGAAGCAGGTAGGGCAGCTCTGTTCCTGGTCCCAGAGATGGTCCCTATAGACCTGCTCATTTTCCATCAAACCTTCCCTGCAACCCCACCCTTCCCCTTATAGCTTAAGGAAGCTATACCACCATTTCACTGGGTAAAAGTAGTGTTTGGCTGGTGTATTTAAGGAGAAGCAACAGGAGTTTTTCTATTGTTGGTAGTTTAAGATTGGATAAAACTCTTTCACCTTTGGGCAGAATTGGCTCAGCACCAAGGGGAACTGCCCCAAGTAAGCCTTTGGTGCACAGGTGCAGCTTCATGGGGGATGGAGATGAGGGTCCTGCATATCTCGTCCTTCACACATCCATCCCATAGAAGCTTTTTTGTGTACTCCACCAGTGGACTGAGCTAGTCGGAAAGGGGCCAGAAAAAGGACCATAGTGTTTTTGTGTTTTCTAGATCTCCAGTCATCTCCTGTGGCTATGCTTGGGACCTGCCTCAGATCAGAAGATTCTTTCACTGGGAGGGAGAGTCTATGATTACCCAATAGTTCAGAAAAAGCCTTGACTACCTGTAGGCAGAGCTGAGTGATCCGAAAAGTCCTAAGCACCTAGGAGCGTTTTTGAAAGCATCAAATGTGACTTGGAATATCTGTTATTCCTTTTGACTCCCTTATTTTATCCTCCGGAGATAGGGACAGAGAGAAAGAGACAAGAGACAGAGAGAGGCAAAGGCATGAGGCAGAGAGAGAGAGATAGAGACAGAGAGAGAGAGAGGCAAAGGCAGTGAGGCAGAGAGAGAGACAGACAGAGACACAGAGAGAGAGGCAAAGGCAATGAGGCAGAGAGAGAGAGACAGACACAGAGACCGAGAGAGAGAGAGGCAAAGGTAGAGAGGCAGAGAGAGAGAGACAGAGACACACAGAGAGAGGCAAAGGTAGAGAGGCAGAGAGAGAGAGACAGAGACAGAGACAGAGGCAGAGAAGACAAGCAGAGAGATGCGGGGAGTCAGAAAGAGATTGCCATCAGTGTTTTTCTGTTAGTAGTATGAACTCGTGACTGTTTTTCTCCAATTACAAGTTTTCCTACCAACTTGCCATTTGTCACAGTCAGAGAGTGCTTACAGAGGGGAAGCAGCTGCAGAGAAAGAAGAAGAGGGTAAGAAGGGGGGGCACACAGCTGTCTACAGCTGCCAATTATTCTGCAGCTGTATTTGAGGAGAACCATGACATTGTCTTAATGCTGGTGAATAAGGAGGCATGATCAGGAGAAACTGGTCCCTGGGTCTGGCGAGGGACGTAAGAGGGATGGAGAACTTGCACTGTGGTCAGAGAGACTGAATTCATCTAGAGATCCAGAATGCAAAGGAGAGGGAGAAAGGGAATGCAGCGTGCCTGCTAGACAATGAATGCTGAGTGTGTGTGTGTGTGTGTGGGGGGGGGGGGGGGGGGGGGTCTCTGGGGATGAGAGATGTAGAGCTGAAATGTCATGGGTTTGACATCATGATGGGATTTTTGAACATAAGGGTGCTGGCTGCTTCTCCCTCCCACTCCCCATTATAAGTAGGAAGCCCTGATTTCAAGAATAGGTACAGGAGTAAAGGTGGAGACTGGTTCTCCCTATCCATGATTCCAGTTCCAAGAGATTTTGTGCAGATTGTGGGTCCCAGTACCCTCCCAAATCAATTTCATATCCCAAGATCTGGGAATACATCTGATTTTCTTTTCCTGGGCACTTTCTTTTCTGTATAGAACTGAAACTTGTATCATTTAGGCATAGAGAACTATGAGCACCAAATCAGATTCTGTATAACTGAATGGAACGTTTCTGAGTGATCTTAAGTCTCTGTGCAGGAGAAAGAGAGAGAGAGAGAGCAGACAGACAGACAGACAGACACAGAGACACAGACAGAGACAGACAGACAGACAGAAACAGACAGAAAGACAGAGACAGGCACAGAGAGGGACACAGAGAGAAAGAGATAGAGAAAGAAAGTGTGTGTGTGTGTGTGTGTGTGTGTGTGTGTGTGTGTGTGTGTGACTGGTGGTAACAGCATGTCTGCCAGTGAATATGTCCATAATAACACTTAGCAAAGAGGAATGAAATTCCTCTTCACTGCAACTGAGTGGGGTAATTTCTTTGGATTCTACTTGAATAAACTATCATTTGAACACAATCATTACCTTAGAAAGGATTCTAATGCAGTATCAGATTCAAACTTTTTTTATACCACTATCTCCAGAAAGACTTTGTATCTCATACTAAATATTTTAAAAGCAAAGTTCAAACCAAATTTAACCAAGTTCTGGGATAGGGATTTTAAACTCTTTTGTCATAGTATTTTTATTTTTATAATACCCTTATGGAGACAAAATGTTTAATGATGAGAATTTCAGACAACGTGACAAGGGGGCCGTAGATATTTTGGATCAGGCAGGCCTTGAAGCTGCACTCTGGCCACTAATGAACCACCAACCTAATCTATGAAGATGGCTGGTTTTGTCCTCTAATTCAATTCATTTTAACAATATATTTTTAGCATTTACTGAATGTCTACAGACAAACTGAAGGTCTCCAGAGCCATTGTGCTGACCTCATTGTTGTATGCCTGTGAAAACTGGATGGTCTACCAGGGCCATGCCAGGAAACGGAACTGTTTCCCTTTGAACTGTCTTAGGAAGATTCCTTCATTTCACCCGGAAGGATGCAGTACCAGACACCAAGGTCCCTCCTCAAACTAAACTGCCAAGCAGTCATACTCTGCTTCAGAGAGCGCACCTCTGATGACCTAGCCACGGTATTTGAATTCAAAATGTAGGCTTGCCAAAAGGACTGTTTTATGGAGAACTCGCATAGGGCAGGAGATCACATGGTGGTCAGAAGAAGCCATACAAGAACACTCTTAAGGTCTCTCTTAAGCACTTTGGAATTGATTGTGTGACATGGGAGACACTGGCACAGGACCGCTCAGCATGCCATGCCCACATCAGAAAAGGTGCTGTGTTCTACGAGCAAAGCAGAATTGAAACGGTTCAAAGGAAACGCATGGACTTTTTGCACCCAACCTGTGGTAGAGCATTCCTAGCTCATATTGGTCTGATCAGCCACAATTGGGCACATTGAAACTTTACTCCAGCGCAGTGATATCATTTTGGTCCTCTTTAAGAATGATGAACAGCAACTGAAAAACCAATCAACAAATTTTTTTTTGAGCATTTACTGAGTGCTAGCGACTGGGGGTATGGAAACAGAAACGACCTAGTCCCTGTCTTAGGGGGCTTATTCTCCTGGGGGAAGAGGAAGGGGATATCTAGGTGTCAGAGCTTGAAGGGAACGTGAGGATACCAGGTAGAAACAACTCTACTTTGGCCATGTGGCAGAGGACAAAAAGAAACAACCACTCTGTACACTTGGATAATGCCTCTATCTCGGTCTGCCTTGGTTTGCCAACAGGCTTTGGCCTACATTCCTCAAGCAGCACTCTCAATATTCTAACGTTTCAGATTGTATTTGAGTAAATCTTAGGAAGCTTTTCTTTGTCTCTCTGTGTGAATGACTGCCTCCTGATACTTCATGTTCTGGTGAAGCTAACCCCTCATCCCTTTAAAAAATGCTCAGGATTGATACTAACTAGATATTTACAAACCTATCCTTAGTGGTTCCTGAGGGCCTGGTTCTGTTCTGTATGTGACAAAGGGCTTTTATTCCCCAGCTGCCTTTTTGCTCTGGAAGATTCCTCCCCTCCATCAGTCCTGTTATTCTTACTGGCGAGATCCCTTCAGAATTTCCACTTTGAAGAAATGCCTAGGCCATCCATCCACTCTCCTCATTCAGCTCCTGACTTTCTCTGAACTCTGTCACCATGCTCCTGGAAGGTATTTTCTCCAGTTCCCTTATTTCTCCTATGACTATGAGAAAGTTGCTTAGCTTAGCCTTCATGAGCCTCAGATTCCTGATTAGTAAAATGAGGGCTTTGGGCTTCTGAGGTCCTTTATAAACTCTAAAGCTATGGTTTTAGGAGCTCATCGATGAAACAGGAATTTAAATATAAAATCTTTTACCAACCATACAGCACTATGATCATCATTGCCGTCATCATCATCATCATCGTCATCTCATCATCATGAGTTCAAACCTTGCCTCTAACACTAGCTGTGTGACCCTGGACAAGTTACTTCATCCTGTTTGCCTCAGTTTCTTCATCTGTAAACTGAACTGGAAAAGGAAATGGCAAATCACTCCAGTATCTTTGCCAAGAAAACCTAAATGGGGTCATGAAGAGTCAGACATGACTCAAAGGACTGAACAACAAATAGCAAAGACAACACATATACTCCAAGTCAGGGGCACACTTTCCCCTCAAATGCACCACGTCCCTGGAAAGAGTTGGCTCAGATTCAAAACACAAAAGTCATGAGGCATTTGTATAGAGAATACATGTGGCAAAGGGATCATTCACAGCTCCTAATCACTGAGATTCCTTTTTCTCTCCTTTGTAGAGTCTCCATGATGTTTCCCTTAGCTGTAGCTCTCTGCTGGGCTCAGAAGATCTGTGCCTTTCTGAAGTCTATAACTTGTACTTCTCTCTACTCTGAGGGTTCATGATCCCTAAAAGTTGTCATTACTTGTAACTAGTATGGATTTTGTGTTATCACCAGTCACTGACATTCCAGGGACACTGCTATTAATGATGATGGGAACACCTGATTTTTTAATCTTGTGAAGGTTGTTACCTGGCTGGTGGTGGGAAGGGGAAGAGAGAGAGACAGAGCTAGACAGAAATAGAGACAAAGACAGAGACTGAAAGAGAGACATAGAATCAGAAAAACTCTCTCCCCTTTCCCTCTCCCCCCACCATACCCTACCAAGGCAATTGTCCACCTGCTGGATTTGATCACCCTTTGTCTGATGGACTCTGAACTAGTTTGATGTTGTTATACACAGACCAAAGATATGTCTGATTCTCTCAGCCAATCACAAGATGTTTCCAGTGTATCCTCTATCTTTATCCAAAGATCAAAGCACTTTATTCTCTCAAGTTAATTAATGACTTGTTCACATTGAGTTTACACTTTTGATAGATTCAACTGGACTGCCTGGGACTTCTGTGATTAATTGGATTTGGGAGTGGAAACTGACTCCTGCATTTATAAATGGAGAAACTGAGGCCCAGCTAGTTACTTGTCCTTGGGTCAGTGTGCTAGTTAGTGGAAAAACTAAGATTTGAACCGTTGTCTTTTAATCTATTACTCTTTCTACTGTGCCATACTGCCTTCTATCTTCAATAAACAAAATGATATTTTGTGATGTTGATGCTAATGATTGTTATTCAGTAGCATCTGACTCATCATGACCCTGTTTGGGGTTTTCTTGGCAAAGATACTGGAGTGCTTTGCCATTTCCTTCTGATTTTACAGATGAGGAAACTGGGGCAAACAGGGTCAAGTGACTTCTCCAGGGTTACACATTAGTGTCTGAGGCTGAATTTGAACTCAGGTCTTCCTGGCTCCAGGTCTATCCACTATGCCACCTAGCCACTGTGATGCTAATGATGGAATTCTATTATCCTGCTGGAAGCAGCAAGCTGTCATGACTCCTGAGGTTTGGTTTTCCATTGTTGTGTGTTTGTCCTTCATTCTCAAAGAGAACCATGACATCACGATGATGACATGACTTGCAGTTGACTTTGATTGGAATGAGCGAGGGCTGTGCAAGATCGCCAACCTCACTTTCTTCTCCTGAGCCATCTGGATTCAGTGGCCTGATATTCATCAGGATGACTGGAGATGGCCCAGGATGCAATGGGAGACCCTGGCTCTTTCAGGCTAAACTAAGGTCTTATAGCATTCTCCTGATTTCCAGTAGCTCAGTTCTGGAATATATAAACATACTAGAATACATAAAATATGTATATAAAGTCAAGAGCAGTCTCTCATCTCAAAGCTACATTCACATGAGACTGCTGTTCACTAAGGATGCCACAGTGAGGTTAGAATGTCACACAGTAGGGTTATGGGGGGAAGAGAATTCCAAAGCCATGGACCTTCTTCTAGCCTCTCAAAACTACACCAAAATAAGGAAGCAGATAGAACAATGCCTGAAAGTAAAGGGACCCTTTCTCTCATCCCAGCTCTGCCACTAACTAGCTCCCTGGCCTTGGGGAAGTCACTGGCAAGCTCCAGGTTTCAGTTTCCTCATTTGTGAAATGATGGGGGTGGACAAGACGGTCCCTCCCAGTTCTAAGACTCTAGGATTCAAAATCACTCATGTCGATGAAGGCAAAGGAAGGAAGGGCTTCACTGTGGAGAGTGAGAAGGGCATGGGGAAGTCTCCAGGTTACCCAGGATTTACAATTCAAACCAGACAGATCAGAGAGGGGCGAGCAGAGCTGAAAGCCAGCCTCTGTTTGGGTTGGCCTGTTATGAGAAGAAAAGTTCACAATGAAAGTTTCTGTCGTGACCTCTTACTGTTGTTCACTTTCGACCATTGGGGCGTTTTGGAACGAACCCTTCCCAAAGCAGACTGTCGGGGCTGAGCCAGCCCGAGACTGGGATCCTGCGTTGGTCAAGGGGGTTGGATCCTCGTGGCTCGGGGCCTGGCAGGGGGCCAACGGCGGCTGACCTTCCCTTCGGGGAAGTGGAGCAACAGCTACAAAGTTGCTGACGGAGACTGGCTGGCTTCAGAGCCAAACATCCTCCCCTCCCGTGCCGAGCCTCGGCGCAGCAAGCAAGCGTGAAAAGAGACGCCGGGAGCTTTCCAGAGTGGGGGAAGGAGCTAGCCGCTCCTCGCGCTCCGGATTACGGCCACGTGGATGAGAAGTGATGGCTACAGGGAGGAGACATTGCCCTTGCTTAACAAAGACCTTTTTCTTTCTTAAAAAAAACACCACCCCTTTTCTTAGTCGCTTAAAGCTTCTCATTTAATGCAAGCTCAAAGGTGTCTGCTCATTCCCCATTTTCCCCATTTAAAGGTAGCGAGCATGCCTTCATTTCCCGCAATACCGGGGACTTATAAGCATCACTTCCTGGGGAAAATTTGCTATATTTTGTCTCCTACGGTGCTTGGGCTGCCCACCAAGTGGGGGTGTCAACGTATAATCATAATTGTTATTACAGTTAACTTTGTTGTGGTACTTTAAGATTTGTAAAGCACTTTACACACCATCTCATTTCATCCTTGTAACACTATCCTAGGGTTATTATCCCATTTTACAGAAGAGAGAACGGAGGGGCAAGACGTTAAGTGGCTAAGATCACCCAGCTAGTAAGTGTCTAATGAAGGATTGGAACTCAGATCGTCCTGTTCCAGATCAGGCTCTCTATCTATTATGACACCTAGAAGATTTTGATTTGAGGGAAAGGCTTTTTAAGGTGAAAGGTTTAAAAACAAGAAACAACTCACCAGGGTTTCCAGAGCTGGAGTAGGTAGCCCAAATGGACATAATAGAGATGAGGAGAGTCAGAAGGGGAGGCAAAAAAAGATCTACGTCTCTGAAACCAGGAATTGTAGTTGGACCAGGCATGGCATTGAAGCCACATGTGGCCCTCTAGGTTGTCAAGTGTAGCCCTTTGACTGAATCCAAACTTCATAGGGCAAATCTTCAGTCAAACCCCACCCCTGGGTTGAACCCTGATTATTTCAGAGAGGAAGTAAAAGGTATCAGTCACTGAAACCTAAGAAATTCCCAGGAGAGATAGATGACCCTGCATTCTCAGCATTTATCTTGAATTGGATGACGGCTCAAGTCCCAAGCTGCCGAGTTGGTTATAAAAATTAGACTTTCTTGGGGTTAGGGAGGGGGTAGGTTTACAGATTTGTGGGGAGCCTGGAGTCTTGAGGATCCAACCACAACGCCTGGATTTGGAACTACCATGACCATACTCTACATGGTCCTCTTCTGTCTTCCCTTCTGACCACAACCTGATGACTGCTTTCCTAAATTCTTTCCCATGATCTGCTCCATCTCAGGCAGCCTCAGTTTTCATCCTGTCCACCAATGATATTCTGGCCTGTTGCCCAAGCATTGTGGGCTACATATTCTAACAGATTTCTATCAAAGTGAGGCTCTCTCAACCACAAGCTTCATGGGAAATGAAGTCCTTAGGATATGTCTCTATCTCAGGCTGAACAATCTCCATTTAATTGTTTGGGGGAACAGAGGAAACAGCTATCTCTCTAGTTCCTTTACCTAGATCACCTCCCCATTTAGGCATTTGACCACCCAAATCTTTCAAAACCCTAAGCATAAAGACAGGCAGCTAATCTAAAAGAAGAGTAAGACAGATCTTGAAGCTCTAGTTGGGGCAGGATAGACTATTCTACTCTTTTAGACTCAGCAAAGAAAAGGACCTAAGAGATGTAGTTCCTAACCTGAGGACTGAGGGGAGGAGTTACAGTAAGGTGTATGCAAACTCACAGAGATACTAGCTATATTATGAAATGATTCATTGTAACAAATAACAAGCTTCTGTGAACAGAATAATTTTTTGCACATACATGTATGACTGTGACTGGTGAAATTTCATCTTTCACACGACTATTTTTTAAATGCATACAAATGCTTTGGTTATTAATAAAATATATTTAATAAATCTGTTAATAAATTAACTAATAGATTTAGCTAAAAGTATTACTTAATCCAAACTGACTTTTTTCATCATGTGTTCCCTCAATCAGTGGATGCCAAAAGCACAACTACCACCTTGTGGGAGTCTGAGAAAATGTATTTGATTTTTAGAAGGAACCTTCATTTTTTAAAGGACTGGAAGCTATTGTTTTAGAGATTATCAAGTTCAACCAGCTCAGGAGAAAGTGAGTGACTCATCTAAGGTCTATCAGCTAATTTAAGGTGAAAACCTTTAATTCCATTTTTCTTGACTCCTACTCCAGAGTACTTTCCACTCCATCGCTTTTTGCATTGAAAATTCCACCAACATGTATGTATCTTTATACCATATGTTTGCTACTACCCTTTTTCCCCACAGCATCAACAGTTTTTGAAGACCCAGAAAGGAAAAGGGAGTAAGCATCATGTAGCATCTACTATATGCCAGGAACTTTTTACAAATATTATCTCATTTGATACTCATGAAAACCCTAGGGGTTAGGTGTTATTATTATCCCCATTTTGTAGTTGAAGAAACTGAGGCAGAAGTTGATTTGCCCAGGATTACACAGCTAGTAAGTGTCTGAGGCTGGATTTGAGGTCAGGTCTTTCTGACTAAGGGCCCAGGACTACTGTTCTACCAGTAGCCTTCTTGCCACCAAGGTTCTCTGCATTGTCAGATGGTTCAAAATCAGAACTGGAATGTGATTTTATCAGTAGAAAGCATTAAAGATACATTATCATCTGCTTTGCCCCTGTACCCTAAGGACCATCTTCCTGAGTTCAAATCTGGCCTCAGCCACTTACTAGCTTTGTGACCCTGGACAAGTCACTTAATACTATTTGCTTCAGTTTTCTCACCTGTAAAATGAGCTGGAGAAGGAAAAGGCAAACCACGCTAGTATCTTTGCCAAGAAAACCCCAAATAGGGCCACAAAGAGATGGACATGACTGATAAATGACTGAACAACAACAACAAATCACTGAGTGATACAGTGGACCGAGCTGGACACGGAGTGAGGAAGATCTGGAGGGACCTCAGACCCTTACCTAACTGTGTGATTGTGGGCAAGTCATGTAATTTCTTAGATTCCCCAGGCAACTGAAAGTATACATTTCAGGTACTGTTGCCAATTAGCATTGATAAAATGAGTTTCCACACATTAAAATACAGGTTTGGACAAAAGAATGTGTATAATGACATATATCATATATATGATGTATATTATATAAAAGAATGTGTATAATGACATATATCATATATATGATATATATTATATAAAAGAATGTGTATAATGATATATATCATATATATGACATACATTATATAAAAGAAAGTGTATAATAATAATAACAATAATGTTGTGAATGTCAAACAAGATAGCATGTGGAAAGCAGATTTGCCAGTGGTTATTATGGTCTGTCTTCTCTTCCTTTCTGGGGAATGTTGGAGAAAGGAAAAGTAATGAAGGAGAAAGGTTAGGGTTGGGTGAGGGAGTTAGAGAACTGCTCTAGTGCTTTTTATTTCCCTTCCTAAGTCTTGAGTAAGGACTGACTTAGTGGAGGGTCAGAAGCCAAAGAGTTGTTTTTTCTCTACCCCAAAGCTAAAAAGACTTACAGTCTAATGATCACATCACATAAAAACTTAAGTACAGGGCCCCATTTTCAAAATTTCCAGCACAAGGAGTTAAGGGATGTGCATGTATTTGTTTTCTTTTAAAATATTTCCCTTTGTATGTTTCCTCCCGAATTACTTCCCTTCCAATCAAGGATGTGTTGGAGCAAGCTCTAACTGGCTGGAGAGAGTTGATTGTTAAATTTTCAGTGTAAACATTTACACTTTGGAAATCTGCAGATGCTATAAATTCGACCTTGATTTATTGTTTTGCTAATTGCCTGAACTTAAGAAAAGGATGGGGAAAATGTTAATGAAGATTCAACTTGTAAGTGTATCATGCATGCATTTCTCCCCCCTCCTCTTTGGAGCCAGTTGTTAAACATTTACTAGCACACCACTTTACCTCACATTCTCTTTACTTAACTCTCCTGTCCATAAATTCACCCTGTCTGCCCTTCCTGTAGTTATATGACCCCTGGCCTAGTCACTTAATCTCTTCTAGTCTCAATTTTCTTATCTGTAAAAAGGGAATAATAATGATAGCACTTTCCTCACAGGGTTGTGGTGAGGATCAAATCCATGAGTCAATCAATCTACAAGCATTTATTGAAGACCTATGACATGCTAAATACTGAGTTAAGAGCTGGAGATACAAAGACAAGAGTAAAAAAAAAAAACAGCTCTGCCTTCGAGAAATTGATATTCTAGCAGGGAAGACAACACACAGATATTTAGATATGTGCAGATGACATGTAAAGTTGATACCTTGGGAGGGAAAAGCCGTAGAAAAGGGCCCCAGAAAAAGTGTCCAGTGATAAAGATGGCGCTTGAAGTGAATCTTGAAGGGTGAGTTGGAGATGAGGAAGGAAGAAAGGAAGTATTCCAGGTACAGCAAAGACATGCAGATGGAAAAAGATGGCTCCCAGTGTGTGAGGGAGAGAGAACAGACAGGTACAGATAAATTAGAGGTCCGAAAAGGAACAATATGGAAGAAGACCTGAAAGATAAAACGGGGCCAAGTTGTGAAGAGGTTTAAATGACAAGTAGATGAGTTTGTGTTTGATTTGAGAGGAAAAAGGGAGACACTAGTGTTTACTGACTGGGGAGGGAGGGGAATAGAAGGTGTGACCTCATTGGTCTATCACTTTGGCAGCCTTGTGGAGAATAGATTTTAGAGGGGGAGGAGAAAAGACAAGAATGAATGAGCTAAATATGTATAAAGTGTTTTTCATACCTTAATGGGAGCCTTTATTATCAGTCTAAATCTTATGACAGAAACTATATCACCATTTGCTCACAATTTGGGATCACACAAGCCCACTGCCAGGACTTCATGTATTTTAATAAGAACGCATTTAGTCGTTTGTAAAACTGCGACTGCCTTTTCTTGAGGATGAAAGCAATTCCACAGGCCCTGTCGTACTTATGGAAATAAGACGGGATTCATGTCCCTGTTTATTTTGCTACTCACAGGGCATGACCAGGACACAAACCCTTCAGTGCAACTGTACCCTCTCTGGGGTCACCCATCCATCCCAGCAAACAGAGCAGTGGAAAAATAGAAAGAAGCAATTTCTTAGTAAACTCCTATTTTTCCCCAGGCAGGGGCTATAAATGTAATTTATCTGCAAAGTACCTAGCCTGCAATAAATTCTCCTACTAAAACCTGAAGCTTTAATGAGAAGTGTTAGCCCTGAACCCTGTGGGAATTTCAGAATAACAGAACACTGCTGTACAGCAAAACCTTTCATTCCTCTTTTTTCCATCTCATTCTTCGCCGCCCCCCCACCCCAGCAGCTGTTACAAACCTTCTTTTCTCTCCTCAAACCTGATCCGTCCCTCTTCCCCTCAGTAAGAGCACTTGCCCCTCTCTTTTCTGACAAGATTGCGGCCCCTTCTGAACTCCTCAAGTCTTCTTCATTTTCAGTGGTTTATTCATCTTCTCCTCTTTCTTCCAATCTCAGAGAGCTCTCCTCCTCCTCCCGCCTCCCCCTCCCCCACCAAACTAACCTCTACCCTCTTTACCCCAGAATGCTCCTCCTCTTTCCTCTGTGACCTTGCTCTATCAATCATGTCCTCTCTCTCATTCATGCATGTTCAACATCCCTGGAGGAAAAAGTAGTGGATTTGTAGTCCAAAGATTTACATTTGAATCCGGGCTCTGTGTGGCCTTGGGTAAATCATTCTCTCTGGGCCTCTGTATCCTCATTAGAAAAATGACAGGGTGGGCCTAGATCAAGGATTTCAATCTTGTCTGTCATAGGCCCCCTTGAAGTCTCACAAAGCCTGGCAAACCTTTCTGAGAATAATGTTTTTAGATGCATGAAGTAAAATACATAGAATTACAAAGAAAAGTAATAACATTGAAATATGGTTATTAGTATAGATAGGTATAGATATTTTTTTTAAAAAACTGTTCATTGTCCCAGGTTAAGAACCGCCGGATTTTTCAGAATTTAGATATATCTCATGTCTAATAACTGTAATTCCTTGCTCTCCTCTTTAGCCTACAAACATGTTTAATTTTTTTTAAAAAAAATTAATTAACTTTTAGTTTTCAACATCCACTTTTGTAAGACTTTGACTTCTAAATTTCCCCTCCTCCTTCCCTTCCCCCCTCTTCAATGATATAGGCTATACATATATAATAATATTAAATGTTTCCATATTAGTCAAAACTTGCTTACTTCTTGTTTATATTAAGAAATAAGCAATCAAACAACTACCACCACCTTCCAGGTTGTGGTGTGCCAGTAAATGTTTAACAACTGGCTTGGAGTGTGGGGTAGAGGGAGGAATGCATATAGGATACACTTTTAAGCATCATTTGCATTATTAACATTTTCATTATCACTGTCTTAAGTCTAGATAACCAATAAAATAATAGAATCAAGTGCTGATTTGTAGCCTTTGCTGATTTTTGAAGTTTAAATGCCCACACTGAAAATGCACCAGTCAACTTTACCAGCTGGTTTGAGCTGGCTCCAGCATAGCCAGGGATTTCAGGGATGATGTCACTACTTCAAGCTGTGGTCCTTTCTCTTGTCTCCAAGGTGAAATATGTGGGTAGCTCTAATTAGAAGTTTGGATTATACATTATGAGCTTGTGTGTACAAAATAAATTAAGCCCCCATCCAACTCAGCAACCGAAAAGATACAGAGAGATATCTAGAGATCAATTGTAAGGTGAAAAGAGTGGATAAATTTAATTAGAGAATTAGGGTTCTACTCGTTAATTAGGCTCATTACTTCTGTGTGTCTTGTGGTTTCTTTGTTTGTATCTGATGTTTACTGCCACCTGAATAAATGAAGTCTTCTCCCTACTCTGAGGAGAGAGAGTCCAGTGGCCAGAAAGGTATGGTAAGGAAAATCAAGCTGGATAGATTGAATTATGTAATGGAATTCTGCTTGTGGAAAGGCTCTTGTTTTCTTCTTTCCATATTAAGAGGTATGCAATTACAGGAATGCACTTAACTCTAAATAAAGGCAGCCAAGCAGATTGTGTCATGCTGTTGTCCAAAGCATCACGAACCTGCTCTGAATAAATGAAGCCATGATCAGGAGCCCCCAACAGCTGAGAACATAGCACAGAAAACAGGTGTGATAAACAGGCAGTCTGTGGGAATCCAAGAAGACCACTACAAAGTCCAAAGATTATGGATCTTGTTTCAAGACTGGGGGTGGGGGTGGGGGGTAGGATCATAGATTTGCAGCTGAAAGACCTAAAGGTCATCTTATTTGACTCTCACTGAAGGCAAGGAAAAATTTGCAGTGACCTG
Source organism: Notamacropus eugenii (assembly GCF_028372415.1). Lineage (NCBI taxonomy): Eukaryota > Metazoa > Chordata > Mammalia > Diprotodontia > Macropodidae > Notamacropus > Notamacropus eugenii. The sequence continues at coordinate 300,201,113 of NC_092873.1, forward strand.
CAGAGACTATGTTTATCCTTCTGTCAGTACTAAGTAATGCCTAAATATGCCTCAGTGCAAGATGACCTGTCTCCTAAGAAGAAAACGAAGACTGGAATGCATCAGGAGGAAGGCATTTATATTCTCCAAAATATGAAAGAGAATAGAATGTTTCTTAAATGAATGGAACAAAGAGGAAACAAAAGAGAAAGGTAAGGAGATGAAGAGATGGAAGGGAACTTTGTATGGCATCAGTAGGTTGGAAGGTAAAAAAATGTGACATATAGAAGAAAGAGAAGAAGGACCATTGAATATTTGGAGCTAAATGATGAGCATGAGACACTTCTTGTAGCTGTTTTTGTTCAGTCATTCCAGTCATGTCTGACTTTCCATGACTCATTTGGGGCTTTTCTTGGCAAAGATACTGGAGTCGTTTTGTTGTTTCCTTCTCCAGGTCATTTGACAGATGAAGAAACTGAGGCAAACAGGGTTAAGTGACTTGCCCAGGGTCACACAGCTAGTAAGCATCTGAGGCCAGATTTGAACTCATGAAGATAAGTCTTCCAATTCCAATGCTCTATCCACTGTACTATCTAGTTTCCCTTATAAAGGAAGGAACTATATCACCTCTGGAGGAAGCATCTTCTTGAACTCCAAGGAATAATGATCGATACACAGGTGTCACCATTCACTAAGCATTTAATATAGTAGAATAAAATGTTATCATAAAGGGTTTCTTCCAGTAAAGGGTCTCCCATCCATACCTCAAAACTATTCAAGGTTCCCTGAAAGATACAACCACAGGGAATAACCTTTGATTTAAATTCAGATCTTCCTGACTCTAGACCTGGCATTCTATTTACTGTGCCATCGTGTTGTCCATTGTAGATAATCCTACTGTTCTTGATGGTTAAAAAAAAATTTGTTATAAAATTATTTGCAGATATTTTCCATTTTTCTTCTGTTTTCCTCTTCCCATTTTCATTCATAATTCTCTTGGGGATGACTTTCTTCATTTGGGTCTCATATGTGTTTCTTTAAGTTGGTTTTATCCTCCATTACTTCTCTGTTTTATGAGGCAATATTTCTCATAATCTTCCACCATCCTTCTCTGTAAGATTTTACAAATGAGTTCATATTTTAAACTGCCATTGTCCTTGACCACCATCTTTATCTGGTTGGCAAGTAAGTCAGAGGTTTGCTGATTAAGCAGTGTGGTATAGTGGAAAAAGCATTGACCCTAGAGTCAAGGGCCCAGAATTAAAATCCCATTTCTGATGCTTATCATCTGTCTGACCTTGGCAACTCACTTAATTTACCTGGGCCTCTATTAAATGAGGTACTTGGACCAGAGGGCCACTGAGATTCTTTTTAGTGCTAGAAGCACCATTGCTGCAAAGGCAGAAGGATGACACTCAAAGGATGAAGGGGAATTTTGTACCATCTTTATTTCATGCACTGTCATAGCCAAAGGCAAGTGGCCAGTTTACTGATGATGAGCAGCTTCATATGTACCTAGGCTAGTCCATGGAAAGCAGACTCAGTCTGCTACTGCGACCATCCTAAAACCTGCCATAGGATGTGTCCCTTTTGCATATTCTTTGAGAACCCAAGTTCATCTCTATGCTATTATGAGACACCAAAGTAGTATTTTATGGAAGGGGATGGGACCCATGAATGGAAAGTGGCTCTGAAAGGATATACCTTGTTTAAAAGAGGAAAATAGATATGCATGGCAATCAAACAGTATTCTGTATTAATGCAACATAGATATTTTAGGAGATGCAGGAATTCAAGGAGAGGAAATGCATTGGGAAACATTTAAAGAAGTTAAAAGGAAGGAAAGTCCCCCAAACCAATAAATTGAAAGCCATTTATTCATTGCCTACCAGAGCTATGCATGGTGCCACAAGCAGGGTCTAACAGGACAAAGTAGAATAAAACAAAATAATAATGCCACTAAGCAAAATGATGATGATGATAGTTCTATCAACAAAAAATAACTGGCTTATATGTATATTTGTGGTTTGCAAAGTGTTTTATATACTCCATTTCATTTGATCTTTTAGCAACCTTAGGAAGTGGCATCCTGCTGTGGCACAGTACCCAAAGAGCACTTTCAGAACCAGGATGACCTGGGTTTGAGCCTCATCTTTGTGGCCCTAAGCAAGTCACTTAATTTCTCAATTCTCTGAGCAACTCTCTGAGACTTGTCATTCACCCGTCATTCTCAAATAGGAATTGTGACATCAGGAGGGTGATGACTTGCAAGTGAATTGAAGTGAAGCAGGGCTGTGTAGTCATCAGCCCCTCTCTCTCCTCTAGAGTCATCCAAGTCCAGTAGCAAGTCATAGGTCAAGATGACTAGCAATGACCCCAGATGCAGTGAGAGATTTTGGTCCTCCTAAGCTAAGGTCTTTCTCAGGTCTCAGCCTGTCTGAAGAAACATCCATTCAACAGTCAAAGGCTCAGTTAGAATCGAGGCAAATGATGGTCTACTTTACCTTCACAAAAATATCAGTCAGGTAGGGGAAGACCCTCAGAGCTTCTGGTTAGAACAGAAACCACTGCTGTTTACACTCTGAGCCATCAAAACCAAAACAGAGAGAAAGTGAGACTTGGGCTGGAGCTTGTTATGGGCCAATCAGTGAGAGCCAGAGAGATTTGGGTTTAAAGGCATAGCCAACTTGCTCCATTTGAATCCCAACAAGCTTTAGCAATGTCTGGTTTTCCAGAAATATTTCAAGAAATCATAAATAAAAATTATATAAGCAAGAGAGTTAATTGTCCCAGTTTTTTTAATGATGAAATAAATAAGTGGGGAAGAAAAAATCTAGCCCTCAAACCCTAAGATACCTTGTGAAGTATAAGTGATCAAAATTGATATTCCTTTGGACAAAGAGCCCACATGTAAGGTTGTGACTCCCCACATGACAGAGTAAGGAGGAGGCGAAGAGGAGAAAAAAAATAGCAACATTGACCAACTTGAACTAACCTGTTGAGTCACCCCAGGGGGCTACTACTCACACATTGTTGTTTGTCCTTCATCCTTGAAGAAGACCAATGACATCAGGAGGGTAATGTCATGACTTACAGGTAAATTGGATTTAAGTGAGGGAGGGCTGCACAGAGTCACCAGATTCACTCTCCTCCTGAGTCATTAGAGTTCAGGACACCTGTGGATGACCCAGGAAGCAGTGGGAGGCCTTGGCCTTTTTAAGCTAAGGTCTTTGCCAGGTCTCAGTTTGTCTGAGGCAACACTCATTCAGTGGTTAAAAGCTCGCTGAAATGATAGATTATAAAGAAGGTGCTGACTTGCACTGGTAGAGGGGTTTCCTCACCTGGGAGTTCTCAGTCCCTTCTTTGGATTAATTTGTCTTTGTAAATGATGTTTCTTCCCATTAGAATATAAGGGGGAGAGAAGTCATCAGAAGAGCCTCTTATCTATGAGATGACAAACAAAACCTTGGAAGCATCTAAGGGACACCCCTCTAAGGATCACAGACTATATCATGACTCAGACACATCCCATATCTAGAGCCAGAAAGAACCCTAGACTTATGGAGTCTAATCACCTCCTTTTCCAGATGAAGAATCTGAAGCCCATGGTGGGAAAGTGACTTGCCCAAGGTCTCCCAGGAAGTAAGTGACAGAGGCAAGTTTCAAACTCACATCCTCAGACTCCAAAGTCAGTCAATTTTCACTTTGCCATCGACCACTGGCACAAAGAACCTCAGATGATTGGTTCAGGTGATGGACTCTTGGTAGAGACCTTGACTCTTTTACTGAGTTGACACCCAACTCGCTCTCATTGTCTTCAGGATTCCCCCCTCACCTTTCCTGTGGGCTTTCTTCAAGAGGTTAGCAATTAGGGGTTCAGGATCTCACTCTTCCTCTCTCCCAGTGTAGTTAACACCAAGGGTGTAGGGTATGTTCAGGGAGGACCAGTACCTTTGGAGTGATGGCTGCCAAGCCCTTTTTGAGGGTCTTTCCACCTTTGGTGTCCATCTCTTCCACCTAACTCTCATCTGTGGCTCCAAGAAGTTGTAACATGCGCAGCGGCCACACCCTGCTAAACCATTTCGGCAGACAGGCCAAACCAGTTTGAGGGTAGCCAAGGGTTCTAACACCCATTGGTGAGTTAAGGGGGTGTCTACCCCAAGCATGTGAAGACTTCCTCTAGTGGAATGGGCGGATGAGAACAATTTGTTCCAATGGTCATGAAGGCAGATGAAGCAGGTGATGTGGAATGCTTAGAGCTTGGTTAGACACCGAAGACGCCATGGTCATCCACTGCATCCTGAGCTATCGCCAGCTGTCTTGACTCTGTCCTGCCACTGGGCTATGATGACTCTGGAGGAGAGAGTGAGGCTGACAACTTCATGCAACTCTGCTTCACTTAAATCCAATTTATGCATGAATCAAAAGACATCACCCATACCATTTCACTATTATATCTCAAAGTCCTGTGGTGACAGGCAAGTGATGAAGCAGCAGGTGCAGATACACTGGGAGTTGTAGTCACAATCCTGCACACAGGCAACCCAAGCCATAGGGTCATTTCTCACTTAGAAGCAGCAGTGGGACTTAGTAGCCCCCTCAGTGTCTGAGCAGCCTTTTAAGGATAGCACTGCTCACCTCCTGGTGTGAGGAAGGGGGCTAGAAAAGGTGCCCTAAACATTGTCTGCCTACCCAACCCTGGTCTGATTACCATGGCAGGCAGGAAATCCCACTATGTGGTCAAAACACAAAAAAATGTACAAAATGTACAAAAACATCTGCAAAGATGTTTCCACTCACCATGGGCACATGGAATGTGAACACGCTAATAGACAACAGAAAATCCAGTAGACCTAAGAGACAAACTGCTCTTGTTGCAAGAGAACTCAACAGGTAAAACACCCAAATAGCAGTCTGGAGTGAAACAAGGTTGGTAAATGAAGGTCAGCTTACTGAAATTGGAACTGGTTACACCTTTTTCTGGAGTGGCTGCAGCGAAGGGGAGCACTGTGAAGCTGGGATGGGTTTTGCAATAAAAACTAATCTAAGCAGCAAGTTGGTATGCCTGCCAAAAGGAGTGAATTACAGGCTCATGACAATGCGAATGCCACTTGCAGGAATACGATATGCCACCATTATCAGTGCCTATGCTCCCACTATGACAAGCCCTGATGAAGTCAAAGAAAAATTTTGTGAAGACCTGGAGACCTTTATTGCCAAAGTGCCAAAAGAGGACAAGCTTAGAATTCTGGATGACTTTAACGCTAGAGCAGGCTCTGACTACCAGATTTGGCAGGGAGTCCTAGGGAGGAATGGAGTTGGAAACAGCAATGGTCGTTTACTGCTGAAGACTTGTGCATCTCATGACCTCATCACCAACACTGTCTTCTGTTTACCTACATGCAATGAAACTTCACCCTTGCAGCAAACTTTGGCATCTAATAGATGGTGTGATTGTAAGGAGAAAAAACAGATAAGATGTGAGTGACAAAGGCAATGTGTGGTACAGAGTGCTGGACTGATCATAGACTTATCCTTTCCAAGCTAAATATTCACATTCATCAAAAGCACCGCCTCCAAGGCAAAATGACTACAAGAAGAATTAGTGTCAACTAATTAGAGCTCTTCTCTGAGGATGAACAGACTGTTGCTAACTTGGAGGGAAAGTTCAGCCAACACACAGTTGGCAGCAGTGGAGCAGAAAAGGAGTGGGCAGCTTTCAGAGATTTGGTGTATAGCTCTGCATTTGTTCATCTGGGTCAGAACACTCACAAACACCAAGACTGGTTTGATGAAAATGATGGGGAAATTCAGAAGCTGCTAAATGAAAAACAAGAACTCCACAGGATTTTCCAGCAGGATTGTTCATCCACCTTTAAGAAGGCAACATTTAATTCCATCCAAAGCAAAATACAAACAAAGCTTAGAGAGATGCAGGATTCCTGGCTTAGTAAAAAGGCAGATGAAATTCAATTTTATGCTGATAGTAACAATCCAAAGTACTTTTATGATTCCCTGAAAGCTATATATGGACCAAAAACCTATGGTCCATCATAACTACTCAGTGCTGATGGAGCCACATTGATTAGTATAAGGACATGATCCTAGAGAGATAAACTGAACACTTGCACAGTGTTCTCAAGAGGCCATTATCAATCAGTGCTGAGGCCATGAACGTTTACCTCAGGTTGAAGTCAATCCCTCCTTAGCTGAACTTCCAACCGAAGGAGAGGTTTTGAGTGCCATTAGGTTCCTTTCATGTGGCAAAGCACCTGGTGCTGATTCTATTCCACCTGAAATTTACAAGGTACAGGGACCATTGCTCATACAAAAGCTGACTGAAATTTTCTAGGTTATATGGCAAGAGGAAGTTATCCCTCAGGAGTTCAAAGATGCCTCCATTGTCCATCTCTATAAAGGCAAAGGGAGTATATTGTCCTGTGACAATCATGGGGGGATCTCTCTCTTAGTCATTGCTGGCAAAATTCTTGCTAGAGTCCTCCTTAATAAGCTGATCCTTCACCTGGAAGATGGTTATATTCCTGAGAGCCAGTGTGGCTTCAGAAAGGGCCGAGGAGTAGACGACATGGTGTTTGCTACCTGACAACTCCAGGAAAAATGCCAGGAGCAGAACATAGATCTGTACACAATGTTTGTAGATCTGACCAGGGCCTTTGACACTGTTAGTCATGAGGGCTTATGGAAACTTCTGTCAAGATTTGGTTACCCGGAGAAGTTCATCAATATTGTACATCAATTTCTTGGTGGCATGTTTGCCCAGGTTCTGGATAATGGACAATGCTCTCGTGCCTTCCCAGTCACCAATGGAGTGAAACAGGGCTGTGTGCTTGCTCCCATGCTTTTTAGCATGATATTTTCAGCCATGTTGACAAATGCTTTCAGTGAGGATGAACACAGCATCAAAGTCAACTGCCCTACTGATGGTAAGTTCTTCAATTTGAAAAGACTACAAGCCAAGACCAAAGTGGAGGAAGTGTTGGTGCATGATTTTCTGTTTGCAGATGATTGTGCCCTCAATGCAACCTCTGAAACTGAGATGCAACAAAATATGGATCAATTCTCTGATGCCTGTGCTAATTTTGGCCTAATAATTAATACCAAGAAAACACAGGTGCTCCATCAGCCACTACCACACCATCCATATGTGGAACCATTCATTTATAACAAATGGAGAAGTTTTGAATGCTGTGGATAAGTTCACTTAACTTGGTAGTGTACTTTCCAGGATGTACACATTGACAATGAGGTTGATGCACACATTGCCAGAGCTAGCTCAGTGTTTGGGAGGCTCCGAAAAAAAGTTTGGGAGAGAAGAGGTATTAGACTGACTACCAAACTGAAGGTCTACAGAGACGTTGTGCTGACCTCATTGTTATATGCTTGTGAAACATGGACAGTCTACCAGAGCCATGCCAAGAAACTGAATCACTTCCTCTTGAACTGTCTTAGGAAGATTCTGAGGATCACCTGGCAGGATAAGGTACCAGACACTGAAGTCCTTGCTTGAGCTGAACTACCAAACTATGCTTCAGAGAGCGCAACTCTGATGGGCTGGCCATGTTGTTCGAATGCAAAATATATGCTTGCTGAAACGACTATTTTATGGAGAACTTGCATGATCACATGGTGACCAGAGGAAGTGATATAGGGACACTCTCAAGGTCTCTCGCAAGAACTTTGAATTTTACTGTGCAACACGGGAGACACTAGCACAGGATTGCTCAGCATGGCATGCCCACATCAGAAAGGGTGCTGTGCTCTTTGAGCAAAGAAGAATTGAGACACCACAAAGTAAATGCAGGATACACAAATTTGGGATATCCACCCCAAATATTCACACAGACGATCTGTGCCCAACCTGTGGTAGAGCATTCCGAGCTTATATTGGTCTGATCAGCCACAGTTGGACACGCTAAAATTCACTTTATCATGGTGATGTCATTTTGGTCCTCTTCGAAGACGAAGGACAACAACCATAACCAAGAGGTGGCAAACCAAGAAAACTATTGTGCTCATGGACTACATTAAGAGACATATCACATCCAGGAATAAACTCCCACTGCACTCTGATCACACTGTGTTCAGTACTCAGCACCCTAGTGGCAAGATATTAATAAATTATAAAAGGCTTCAAGTCTAAGGGACTGAGGGTGTTTATGCTGAAAAAGAAAAGACCTAAAGGGACCATGACTGCTGCCTCCAAGTATCTGAAGAGTCACCATCTGGAGGAGGAATTGGATTTGTCATTATGCACAGAAGGCAGAACAAAGAGGGGTGGCTTTTGGCTTGATGTCTGAAAACAACTTCCCAAACATCAAAAATATTTAAGTGCAGTGACATATCTCAATAATTCATTCAGTCGATAGTCATTTATTAAGCATCTACTACTATGTTCCAGGCATTGTGCAAAGCCCTAGGAATACAAAAAGAAAAAAAAAACCAGTGCCTGCCTTCAAGGAATTTATAATCTAATGGGAGAGACCACAAGCAAACAAATACATACAAACAAGCTATGTACAGCTAAAATACATCTTCTACAATAAACCTTTCCCAATTCTTCTTAACTCTAGTGCCTTCTCTGTATTAATTATTTCCTATCATATGTGTATATATGTATATATATATACACATACATATATACATATATACACATATGTGTGTATGGATGTTTGTATATGTATATCCTATATATAGTCTACACATCCTATTTTAAGAAATCTTAAAAGAAAATGGACCAGATCTGTATATAGTTAGGCAGTTTTCTTCAAGATTTCTTAAAATATGAGGTGTTGGCTCTTTTTTGGGGGGGGTCACAACATTTAAGTAGTCCAATGGTTTTTAAATTTTTTTCTCCTCAACCAGTTTTTCCAGATCAGTTGTTCTTTCTATGAGATATCTTATATTTTATTCTATTTTTTCATAAGTATTGGATCCTGTTTCCCAGGTCCCTGTTGGAGATCTTCAAGGAAAACATTGATGACCATTTGTGAAGTATGTGTTAGAGTCACAATTATCAAACATTTTGGTCTCAGGACTTTTTTATACTCTTAAAAATTTTGAGGACTCCAAACAGCTTTTGTCTAAGTATTTTATATCTGTCGATATTTCCTGCATTGGAAATTAAAACTGATAAAATTCTAAAATATTTATTAATTCATATAAAAATTATAATAAGCTTATAACATGCTAACATAAATAATAAAAATGACTATTTTCCAAAATAAAGATTACTCAGGGAGAAGAGTGTCGTTGTTTTATGTATTTTTGTAAACCTCTTTAATGTTTGATTAAATAAATGACAGCTGGATTCTCAAATCTGCTTTTGCTTTTAATCTGTAAAAATACGTTGTTTTGGTTGAAGCATATGAAGAAAATCTGGCTTCACGAAGATTTTGAGTTGGGAAAGGGAGGAATACTTTAATCAGCAAATAACTTCTTAGTTTTATCATGGACATAGATTTGAACAAAGTGGGATCCTGAAAGATAATATACATATAGATATAGATAAAGATATGTACATAAAGATATGTTGTTGGAAAGGCGAGTAACATTTTAATCAGCAAATAATGTGTTAGTTTTGTTATGGAAATAGTTTTGACCCTGTTGGCCCCTGAAAGAATCTCAAGGACCCTCCAGTGACCATGTTTGGAGAATTGCTGCTTTCATACACAGATTGACTAGTTTGCTGTTGAGACCCCTTCCATTTCTTAAAGTCTGTGATTTTCCGAGATTTCTTCAGGTATATCCCCATTTTCTAGATGAGGAAATAGAGGCCCATGAACAAGTAGTTAATAAGTAGTAGAAGTGGCACTTCTTGACTCCAAGTCTGGTGCTCTTTCAAAAATACCATGCATTATTGATATGTGAAAGGGTAGGGGTAAAAACCTCCACCCCATTTAATAGAAACACAAAAATCCCAGAATGACTGAATCAATCAACCAACCAAAGGCAAAAACTAGTTGAAAACAAGCCCTGGAAGGGGTGAGGACTTTGATCATTCAATGAGTGCAACTGATAGCACATACAAAATGTCATGTGGTTGACAAGAAAATCAGTCACATCCTATGGGGCTGTGGATAAGCCAGTTAGCCAGTCCAGAATTTCAGTCTAGTGGTGGGGCAGTTCCTGCTAAATCCTTGAGGGAGGGACTGAGGAGAGAGTTTGTATCTCCTCCTCACCCTCACCTAAGTTCAGGAGATCCACCAGGGCAGTCCCATCAGCAACAGAAGCCTATAGCCATGAACATGGAGTAGTAGTGGCTGATGGCAACAGCTGCTTCTGGAACCACGTGATACACTTAGTACAAATAAGACATATCAAGGAAAGGTGGTTTCAGTTTCTACGATGCCGCCAACCCTTGGAACCCCAGGCAAGAATTACACCTGAAGGGAATTTCATAAAGATTTCACAAAGAGAGAAAGGGGCATCCAGTAACCAGGAGCTATGATTTACTTCTTTTGCATATTTGTTCTCTGTGCACATCCCTTCTCATTGTTGTACTTTATGCCCACAGATCTTACGTGTATTTGTGAGGCTGTGTGCTCATACATTTTAGGGGATTATTGTTGCACCAACTATTCTTCTACACCACCTCAGTAAATACCCTTTCCTGAAAGCTGCTTGAGGCTACTGACCGGTAATCCATGGAGAGCACATTGGATGGGGCTCATGACTGTAGTACTAGAAAAATGCAGCCCTTCAGGACTCTAAGGGGAGAAGTAGTCAATTATCCTCTAGAGACCTGACCAGCCAACGCAAGGGAATTGAGAAATTAGCCCAAGATGTTGGCTATACTAGAGACTACCTGGACAGAAGGAATTCAAGAAATAGATTTTTCTGTGTGCCATGTATTATAGTGAGGAAGGACTTCAACTCTCCAGACATTTACTCCCTCTTTTGTGCTCTCACTCTCTTTCTCTATTTTTGTCTCTTTTTTTCTATTTCTTTACTCCCTGTCTCTGTCTAACTGCCTGTCTGTTGTCTGTCTGGATTCCTCTGTCTCTGTTTCTCTCTCTGTTTCTGTATCTGCCCCTCTGTCGTTCTGTCTTTGTCTCTCTCTCTCCCCCAAATTACAATACCTAATAAATATGATCTGCCTTATTGATAATTTCATTCCTTAAAGATGAGGAATATCAAGGGTCACTGTTATTTTATATCTATAAGGAGGAAATTATTCCTGAAATAGAAATAATGGGAATTGGGCCTTTCATATCAAGATGGCAGATGATTTTGAAGGGAGAAGTCTCCTCCTATGCCTCTTATAAATAATTTTTAAAATACCAGAGATAGGAAAAATGGTTTAAAAGCCTCCAAATAAAATATAAATTACGCAAAATAGAAAACAAGCAAAGGGGGAAGTGCAAATACAATAAAAAATAAAAATTAGAGAGTAACTAACCAATCAATAGGCACTTATTAAGAACTTACTGCCTGTCAAGGTGCTAGAGATACAAAGACAAAAACTAAACAATCCCTGCCCTCAAGGAGTTCACAGTCTAACAGGATTGACAGTGTGTAAATATTCAGACACATCTAAATGCACACAAAGCAGATATTAGTTCCCTTTGGGAGGAAGGCAGTAGCAGCTAGGGGAACCAGGAAAGGTCTCATGTGAGGGTTGGTGCTTGAACTGAGTCTTGAAGGAATCCAGAGACCCCAAGAAGTAGAGATGAGAAGGAAAAGCATCCCAGGCAGGAAGGACAAGCGGTACAAAGGCATGGAGAGGCTGTGATGTGAAAGGAAATGCAAGAAGGCTAGTATGACCAGACCAGACAGTGTATGGAAGGGAATAAATGTGCAAGAAGACTGGAAAGCTAGGATGTGGCCAAATTGGATAGAGATTTAAATGCCTAACAAATATTTTGATTCTGGAGGGTATTAGTGAGCTACTGATATCTGCATGGTAGGAAAATAACAGCGGCAGCTATATGGAGAGTATTGGGGTGAACCTAATAAGAAGAAATTTCTAAAAGTATAAATATTAAGTCCCACATAGGTTTAAAAAAATAGCTTTAAGTTGGACATCATGGCTCATGCGTGTAACCCTTGCTGCATGGGAGGTTAAGGCTGGTGGATTGCTTGCGTCAGGGAATTTTGAGCTGTAGTATAGATAAAGCCAGTTGAGTGTCCAGATGGATTCCAGCATGAGAATGGAGTTCACCAGGCTGCCTAAAGATGAGTAAAGGGCTCCAGATTGGAAATGGAGTGGGATAAAGCTTCAATTTCAATTAGCAATGAGATCAGGCCTCTGAGTGGCCACTGCACTTCCAGGCTGGGTAACATGGGGAGACCCAGGCTCAAAAAAAAATCAATTTCAAAAAATCTAAGATGGAGTGTCATAGGTAACAACAGTTCCTATTAAAAATATGAAGGAGTTTAGTAGGTGACAAGCTCAGTAGGAGTCAATAGTGTGATAACCAAAAAAAAAAAAAAATGCTATCGTAAGCAGCATTCAGGAGGCAGAGTAGCCAAAATGGGGAAAGGAATTGTTATGTTACCCTCTGCTGTAGTTAGACCACAGCCACACTATTATTTTCAGTTCTGGGTAGCACATTTTGGGAAGTATGTTAACAAGTTGGAACACATCCAGAAGAGGATGACCAGGAGGGTCAATGGTTTGGAGGATATGGTATGAAGATCAGTTTAAAAAACAAAAACTGGGGCTGTTTTAACCTGCAGAAGACTTAGCGGGAGCATGACAGCAAGTATTCAAGTATTTGAAAGGCCATTTGAATGGAATAGACTTTGTGTCTATAAAACTTCTTAACAATGTTGGAGCTGTCCAGAAGCAGAATGGACTGTCCCAGAAGGTAATGAGTTCCTTGGTGCAAGAGTCTTCAAGCAGTTGAATTAGAGAATTAGAAGGGATTCTTTTACAAGTATGGGTTAGATTAGATGGCTTAGTATCATATATTATAGAATCATGGCTAGAGAGGGAGAGGATTTTTTAAAGTCAACCAAGTCAGCCCCCTTCTTTTAAAATCAGGAAACTGAGGACCCAACCTGAGGGCCATATTGGATTGAGGTAGGATATAGCCTTATCCTACTTCAAGTCCAGTGCTCTATTCATTCATTATATCACAGTTTCTTTTCAGGTCCTTTCTGCCTGAGAGTGTGTTGTGATCTCTTAATGCATTGCTCTGATCACATCACTCTTCCTCACTGCCAATAAAGTTTAAATTCCAGTTTCTATTACTGGAAGACCTCTACTGAAAGACCAGCCTGTCTTTCATGCCCTCTCCCATTCCTCAAGACTCACAGTGTCAAGAAGAAAGGGGGGCAGAATCCTACTTCTGATTCCTGACGGTTCCGCTACCATCATCTGTCAAAGATTGTTTTATCTTTTGAGGTCCAGGAAATTCGGTTGTACCACCCATTCTCTATCTGGAAAGTTGAGTTCAAATCATGCTTCAGAAATTTATTAGTAGTGGAACCCTGAGGAAGTCACTAGGCTTCACTCAACTTCAGTTCCCTCACCTGTAAAATAGGGATAATAGCATCCACATAAAAATTGTTGAGGGAGTCAAATAAAATTATATTTGATTTTACAAATCTTATAAATATTAAGAGCTAAATGATACAGTGAACAAAATACTGAGCCTGGAGTTAGGAAGACCTGTGCTCAAATTTAGCCTCAGATGCTTATTAGCTGTATGACCTTGAACAAGTCACTTAACCCTGTCTACCTCATTTTCCTCAACTGTAAAGTGGGGATAAGAATGTACCTCCCTCCAGGGCTGCTGTGAGGATCCAATGAGATAATATCTGAAAAGTGCTTAGCACAATTCCTGGCATACAGTAGGCACCAAATAAAGGCTAGCTATTGTTTGTAGCAGTAATATTATTATTGCTGTTAGCCACTGACCTCATGACCATTTTCCTAAATTTATCTTTGATTTGAGTTTCTAGATTGCTGCTTTCCTCCTCACCTCGGCCCTCTTATTATCCTTGGGGACCAATGTTCATGTTGACAAACTCTCTGACCACCTCATCCCCCAGGTCTTCAAACTCTTGAACATTTTTCTTCACTCCACTTAAGCCACTCACTAAAGAGATCACACTTAACACTCTTGTTGTCGAGTCATTTCAATCATGGCCAACTCTTTGTGATCCCATTTAGGGTTTGCTCTGTAGATATAATGGAATGGTTTGCCATTTTCTTCTCCAGCTCATTTTACAGGTGAAGAAACTGAGGCAAGCAGATGACTTGTCCAAGATCACACATCTAATAAATGTCTAAGGCTGGATTTGAACTCTGGAAGATGAGTCTTTCTGACTCCTGGCCCGGTGCTGTAGGCACTATGGTGCCACCTAACTGCCCTATTTTAGCTCTTACCACCTCTTAAATTGTATCACTGCTAAACTGTGAGGTTCTATTCCCTGACCACAATCTCCTATGCTCCTACCTCTCACATTCATTCCCTCATGATGAACCTGCTCTATGTCCTCATCATGACTTTCTAATCCTTGACCAGTCCCTGTTCTTCCAGTTCATCTTCCCCACTCTGGGTTCACCTGCTTCAATACCCCAGCCTTGGGCCCCATAAGCTGTCTCCTCCATATTTTATTAGCTATTACACTAGAATCCTTTACCCCACCCTAGATCTTCTGCCTTTCCTGGCCTGAGAATCCTTATCCCTAAGTAATCCCTACCATCTGATTTCTCCATTCCTGCTCCAATATTACTGAACATTTCTGGGGGGAAAAACATCACAAAGCCAAACTGATTTCACCACTCCACCTTGATATCATATACATAGGTATGTCACATCACTTCAGCAAGCCCTCAGTGCTGCTGGTCAATACTACTCTGCCTTTAGTGACCAGCCTCTCATTCTACAAAGTGATGGTTCTAAACTTTGTCTTTCTTCTCTTGCCACCAACCCCACCCTCTGCCTTTACAGCAGAGGACGCAGCCTCCAATTTCACTGAGAAGATGACTAATCAGTAACTTGAAATGTCTGGCATATAAATGCAGAGTACATGGCCAGAGTGTTGGGTTTGGGTCCAGATCCTGGCTTTGCCACTTAATCTCCATGTGTCCTAGGGTGAGTCCCTTCAATTCTTTGGGCTCCAATTTTCTCATCCGTAAAATGAGGGGTGTGGATTAGATGACCAATAAAGTCTCTTCCAGCTTTTATCCTATAAAGTACAGTTTCTGATCATTTTTCCTTTATTATCCCAAGCTTTATTCCTCCTTCTCCTCCCCTTAAATTGCATTTCTGTTCATAAAGGCTAATCCTTCCACCCCCTACTTACAATGGCACTCCCTCCTGAGTCCTTCAGGACCTGAGACTCCAGCTATCATTCCTTATCTCTCATGCATTTTTAATTTCTCCCTTTCCATCTGCTTACAAGCATGTTCAAATTTCCCCAATCTTCACCCTTCTTCCCCATCCAGTTACCATTTTCCCATTTTTTCTTCCCCTTCATTGCAAAATCTCTATAAAAAGTTGTCTACCCCTTCCTTTCACCCCCACCATGTCTTTACTTCATCCCTACTGGTTTCTCTCTCTACCATGCTCTACCCAATGTCACCAGAGTGACTCTATCACTACATCCAATGACTTTTGTGCAGATCTTATACTCCTTGACCTCTGTTCAACTTTTGGCAATGTAGAACACCAGTGCCTACTGGATAGTCTCTCATCCTTTGATTTCAAAGACAACGTGCTCATCTGGGTTTCTTTCTGTGTCTCTAGGCATTCCTTCTCTGTCTCTTTGCTGATTCTTCAGCATCTTCCAAACTTCCTAATATGGATATTTTCAAAGTATCTCATGCTTATGCTATTTCCTATAATAATATCATTTGTTCCCATGGTTTTAATTACCACCTCTATGCAGATGACTTCTAAATAGACATTTCCAGTCTTGCCATCTTGTCTGAGATTCATCTGCCTAGCAGACATCAAGCATCAGGGCATACCAGATAGGGATCTGGGTTTGGAGTCAGGAAGGCCTGGTAGGTTCAAATTCCACCTCACACATTTGCCAGTTGTATGACCTTAGACACACTTCTTAACTTCTCTGTCCTCAGTTTTATAAAATGAGGGAGCTGGACTTGAAGGCCCCTAAAATTCCTTCTAACTCTCAGTCTATGATCCCATGGCTTACATTTTCTATGGGATGCTCAGTCAACACATTCAAAACCTCCACTCCCACTCCCCACTTTCCCCCTCCTTTGCTGTATTTATCAATGGAGCTGCTGTCTATAGACCTTGTTTCTCATGTTCTAGGTTTGATATTCTCTTTGATTCTTCCTTCTCTCTTTCCTTTTAATCATGGAAAGTTAATTAAGTCAAGAAAGTTAATTAAGAGGTGCTCTAAAGTCTGTCTCTGAAATGGAGCTTGCATCTATCCTCTCCTCTATTCTCATTCCCATCTCCTACTAGAGGCTTTCAAGACCATCATTCTAGGTAGCTACAATAAGGAGAGTACAGATACGCAGCACAATGGTGAGTGACTTACTTGTTCCTGTTCTTTAAGCCTATGCTCTAAATGTGGTGAAGTGAAGGCTTCCTCCATACCCTACACCCCTTTAAAGGAATTCTAGGCATCAGTAGAGCAGGAAGGGGGAAGTATTATGAGGACATGGAGGGGGACCTTCACCCTTGAAATCATACCATGCAGGTGGCCACCTATTCTGCCTATGCCTAAGGTCAACTCTGAATGATTCTCTAAGCTTGTATCTGTCTTTTTACTCAGCTCACGGTGGTCCCTCAATAGAGCATTCCTTCACAGTTGTTATTCTCTCAACATCTGATGATGAGTTTTCTTCTATGGTCCATTTTTAATTCTCCTTACACTAAAGAGCTAGAGTTTGGAATTACTTCCATATTGTTTCTTCTCTATGTGCCCTGTGACTGCCAGGATATTTTACCACCCCAAAAGATTCCTTTCTTACTCTTTCTTCCTAGGGTTGCCATCTTGGAAAAGCTCCTAGCTAAAAAGTCCATGGTCTGGGAAGGTTGATGTTGGGTACAGAGAAGACTGTGCTGGTGACTTATTAAACCCTGCGGCTTCTTCACCCTCTAGAAGCCTCCTCATAAGAGGGTGCAGTTTGGGTCACACTGGGTACTCAGCAGCTTTGTGGTGGGTATGGCTTTGTGCTTCCTCCTCTTGCTTTCGGTTTAGCGCTTTCCTGTTAAGCAATGAGCAGTTCTACCTAACCACAGGCCCAGCCAAGGCACAGTTGCATGCAAACTTGATCTATTGAAGGGGCAAATACAGGGCACCAGAGGGGAAAGGATTGATGCTGAAGCAACTTACTTGGATAAGAAAGGACAGAATGAAAACTCAGCCAGAAATCTGCAGCCATAGCCAATTCAGTCTATTTTACAGATACCCAAAGGAAAAGGAGAAAAAACACAGTTGAAACACTGGGATTAATAACGAGCACAAAGGTGTTCCAGTTCACTTTTCAAATCAGTTCCAGTTTGCATTCAGCCATGATAAAACTTGGTGTCCATTGGTCCTTGTTTAAATCAATGATAGTGTGAGTTTTCATTGGGAATTAGCCTTAAAATTACCTTTTTTTTTCAAGGCGGCAGGAGGTGTTTGCAATAGGAAAGATTTGGGCTCAAGAAAGAATTCAAAATGAATGAGTCAAGTTCAATTCTGGTTCAAGAGAAATAAAAATGGTATTGGGGGTATGTAGAGTTCAGGCTGGATTCAAGCTTGAGAGCCAAAGATTACACAGGATCACAGGATTTAAAAACAGGGGAGGGACTTTAAAGATCATCTACTCTGTTTCCTCCCCCTTCATTTTATGGATAGAATACTAAGTCCTAAAGAAATCAGGCGATTTGCCCATGGCAGTCACAACACATAAAATCTGACCATATTAAAAAAAGTTCTCTGAGCATCAGCAACTGACCCGTGATTTCAAGCCAGGCAGGTCTAGGAGGTGAGCAGCCTCTCTAGTTACAGCAAGCAACAATTAAGGCAACGATGACAGGAACTTAGGAAGCCTGACTTCTCCTCTTGTCACCCTACAGACCACATCTCTCAGCTGGTGTAGAAAGCTTGTACCCTCCAGAGCTTCTGTGCAGGGGTGTTGGGTTCCCTACACAGTGCCAGGCTCATGATGCAATTTACAGAACAGGAAGAGGCTTTAGCTGAAGTGAGAAGAGAACTCTGACTCTGACTCAAGAAAAACACAGTGTGGGTTTTTTTTTTTAGTTTTTTTTTTAAAGAAAAGAAAACTTCAGAAAGAAATTAGTATTTTTTTAAAAGGGGAAAGGGAGACTTGAGGAAACAAAGCTGAATACTTTCCCATCCCAGCTTAAGAAAGGAAAAATAAGCTGGAGAAGAGAGAGATCTCGGGAATGGATACCTTGGAGGGTGGGGGGGAAAGGAGGAAATAACCTTAGAAAGAAATGTATGTCCCTCTTTGGCTTGTCCCTTCTCTGTTCTCCTCTTAAGGGATTCTTAACCTGGGGTCCACAGACCTCCAAGGAGTATATGAAGAGATTTCCAGGGGTCCATAAATTTGAATGAGAAAAAAATTACATCTTTATTTTCAATAATCTCTAGCTGAATTTTAGCATTTCTTTCAATTATTTTATTTTTCCTTTCTTTTTACTTGTTTATTTAGTCTTAGTTTTTTAGTTTTCAACATTCACTTTTATAAGATTTTGAGTTCTAAATTTTTTCCCCCTCTTCCCCCCTTTCCCTCTCCCCAAGATGGCAAGTAATCTGATGTAGGCTACACATACACAATCATATTAAACATATTTCCACACTTCAGTTACTTTAAAACATTATTATGAGATGAGATCCATAGACTTCACTAGACTGTCAAAAGGGACCATGATACATAAAATGGTTAAGAACCCCGAGTCTTAAAGCAAAAGGCAGTTAGTTATCCAACCCTCAATAGTCTTAGTGATAATAATCCTCAGCTTAGAGCCAAGGATCTCAGGGAAAGGAATAAAAATCTAGAAACACATTTTCAAATATAAGAGGATGACTCTTTACATGCTCAGGTATGCACTCTGACTTAGTAGGGAGGGTCAGTCCATCAGTCAACAAGCGTTTTTTAGACATTTTACTATGTACCTGTCATAGTGCTAAGTAAAGAAGGATACAAAGAAAGGCATCGATACTGAAAGGTTCAGACCCTCAACATGTCTCACTTTCTCAATCTTCTTTAACTCAAAAGGATGAGTATTGGGGATAGATAAAGATATGGTACCCATGCATACATATGTAAGTATGCATACATTTAAATGTGTGTATACAATTCACATGCACGCATGCACACACACATATATATACATGCACATGTATATGTATATGTGTGTGTAGTATGCATATATGCATTTTTTCAGGTGTTAAGTGATAGTCTCCAGCTTGTAATCTGTGCTATTGGAAGGAATATTTGATCTGACAAAGCTCGAAGTATGAAAAAAGTGGTCTCTTACGGGATTTGTGTTGTTACTTCAGGACCTAGTCCTTAGCTTTCTTCTCTCATCCTCCAACTCCACTCTAGATAAAAACTAATCATCTTTTGTTGGGGAAATCAGGAGTGAAATGGGTCTGGGCGCACCTTTGCTGCCCTCTTCTGGAAACAATTATTTACTGCCAGGATGGGATTTTAGTTGCGTCTTTCAAGGACTCACATACTTTGGACAGTAACATGATCCTGAGAGTAACATCAAATAGAAATGGGATTTATTTGCATACTCATGTGAGCAGGCAGCACTGTGTTGTTGTAAGACAGCAAGCACCTCTGCAGTTGAAACAGAAATAAGCTGATTGTCACTTGCTCAACTATCCTCATAGGTTTTTAGACATACATCTTGAGAAGATTACTAGCCCATGATGGCAGTGCTGAATTCATCAATATTTATAGAGTGTTTGGGCCAAGAGATGGAAGGGAAGTCATGGCTCATCTAGTCTTAGTCCTTTATTTGAGAAAGAAGGAAAGTGAAGCCCAGAGATATTGTGACTTGCCTAAAGTCATATGAATAATTAAGTGAGAGAGCTGGGATTCAAAATCAGGCTCTCTGACTCTAAATCCAGCCTTTCTTCAAAAAAATGTTTTTTTAATTAATAAGGATTGATGTTCTCTCTCCTTCCCATCCCAGACTCCCCGACTTAAAATATTTATTTGACACAGCAAATTTTGGTTCAGTTCCTCATTTTTATTCTGTGTGTCTTTGCTTTTTAAGCATTTTGTTGTAAACAAATGATTGTGGGGTTTTGTTTTCTTATCCAATCTGTTACTCTCTTGCTGTATTTGATTGTTTAAAACATTCCCATTTAAGATTAGGTTTAAAATCTCTAATATTGTTTTTTTCCTGAATTAGATTTCTAATAGAAATACAATATAATATGTGTAATATATAACAGAATAGAAGTATAGATTTCTTCTTCCTTCTTAAGCACAGTACTTTGTCTCTTTATTTTTGTTTGATCTACTTTAAGACAACCCTATTCCCAAAGACTCTCTTTCTCTCACCTGTAAATCCTGCCTCTCCCTCCTATTTGTCACCTCTTTCCCTAGTTTTGAAATTTATTTATTCTTTTTTCTTTTTATCTAGTTATATAATTCTTTCACTTCCCCCCTCTCCTTAGTTAAGTAGTTAATTGAACTCACCCTTCCTTTCTTCTTCTTTTATTTGTTAGGCATTTTCTATTTCATTTTCTGTACCTTTTTCTAAAAAGGATCTCTTTATGTCATTCTTTTTATTAATTCTTTTCCCTTTTGTCTATTCTTTACTTTTATTCTTAACCCTCTACAATCTGGCTTCTAACCTTCTCATTTTGCTGAAACTGCTCTCTCCAAATTTGCTAATGATCTCTTAGGTGCTAAATTCAATGACCTTTCTCTATCCTTGTTCTCCTTGACCTCTCTGCAGCTTTGATACTTGATCACTCTCTATTCCATGATATTCTCTTCTCTCTGGGTTTTCAAGTGACCACTCTTTCCTGGTTCCTCTTCTATTACTTTTGCTAGATCCTTCTCCAGATCACTCCCTCTAACTACAGGTGTTCCTAAGGGATCTGCCCTGAATCCTCTTCTCTTCTCCCTCTTTTAGGCTTGGAGAGCTCATCAACTCCAAAGAATGATTTTTAAAATCTGTCTTTCTGCTTCAAACTCTCTGCTGACCTCCAATATCACAACTCCAATTACCTTTCAGATATCTCAAACCAGATGTCCAGTAGACAGCTTAAACTCAATACTTCCAAAATGGAACTCATTATCTTTTCCCTAAACTCTCCCTGCCTCCTCCCAATTCCATATTACTGTACAGGGCAACTCCCAGTCCCTCAGGCTCACAACCTAGGAGTCATCCTGGACTCCTCACTAACTCTCACTCCCCCAATCCATCCAAGTTGTTGTCAAGAAGTATTGATTTCATGTCCACAACATTTCTCCAACATGCCCCCTTCTCTCCTCTGATACCACCCCCACTGTGGTGTAGGCTCTCATCATCTCACATCTGGACTACTGCAATACTCTTCTGGTGGAGCTGCCTGTTTCCAAGGCTCTCCTCACTCCAATCCATCCTCCATTCAGCCACCAAAGTGATTTTCCTAAAGCACAGGTCTGATCATGTCACCGCTCAACTAAATAAACTTTAGTGGCTACCTATGGCCACCAGGAACACATACAAAATTCTCTTTTTGGCATTCAAAGCCCTTCATCACCTAGGCCCCCCCCTCCCCCACCTTTCTGGTCTTCTTACATCTTATTCCCCAATGTGTACTTTTCATTCTAGTAACACTGACCTCCTGGACAATGGGAAACTCCATCTTTCAGCTCCTGGCATTTTCCCTGTCTCCCTTGTCAGGAATGCTCTTCCTTCTCTTCTCTGACTACTGACCTCCCTGGCTTCCTTTAAGTCCCAAATCCAATCCCACCTTCCACAGGAATACTTCCCCATCTCCTCTTAATTCTAGGACTTTTCTTCTGTTAATTATTTTCTATTTATCTTGAATATATCTGAAGATATAGATATATATGGATATACACACAAAAATATGCGTATGTATGTATATACATATGCATGCATGTGTATATATATATATATATATACATGTATGTATGTTTGCATGTTGTCTCCATTATTAGCTTCTTGAGGGCAAGGGTTATCTTTTAGACCTTTTTATATTCCTAATGCTTAGCACAGTGCCTGACACTGAGTAAGAGCTTACTTAATGTTTATTGATTGATTATATGTATTCCTTCTTTAATGTCTCTGTTCCTCATGGAATTAAAGCTTCTAAAGTACCAATGCTGAGCTTCATTTTCTAAACTACTTCTATGTTATTGCCTTATAAATCTTGTCCTCTTTCCTTTTTTCCTGCTGTGCCTCGCTCTTAGAAGTATCAATTCCTGTAGAATATAGAAGATATTAGTATTGTCCCCCTGCTAGAAATTTTCAGGTCCCAGATCTTATGGTACAGTTCAACTCCTTTCCCTCCCTTCATGGTCATTTTCATTCTTATTTGCCATGTAATCTCCTCTCTGAGTCCCTGTCTCTGACCCTTCTGGATATTCGTTGGCCCCAGGAGCTCTGATTTCCCTTCTCTTGAGGTAGTATGCTGTCCATGCAGATAAAACACTCTCTGAGTGGTATCTCTGAGCATCAGATCCCTATAGATTGTAAGGTCCCCATCTCTCATTACAGAATATGACTTCCTCCCTATAGGAGTGCTCTTCAGTGGGACCTCCTCCAATCACTAAATCTAGATTTCTCCTTTTCTTTCCTCCTGTTTCAGTTTTTCCCTTTGCTACCTCATTCATTCTCCCATAGATGTTTTCTTCCTGAGAGATCCTAGGAGTTATTTTCTCTTTGTTATGCATTTGATTAAGAGGCATCACACATGCCCTTCTCTCTTCTCTCTTCCTTTTATGCAACTTTTCCATTCTGCAGTTTATGTCTCCCAAAACAAAAAAATATTAATTCACATGTAAAGGAGGGAAGGGGTTGTCAAGTATAGTCCTTAGTGTTTTGTATTTGATGCTCCACTATCATTTCTCCAATTTCATCTTCATTATCATGTGTGTTTCTACAAAGAAATCACTTTATGGTCCCTCTGTTGTTTTATTTATTTTTATTGATGTCCAGTAGTTTTTCTGAAGTTTTTTTTCCCTCTTGAGATGGGGTGATTTGTCTGCTTGTACTTTCCTTGGTAGCTGTATTTATTGACCTTTCTTGTGTTTCTGTTGTCTGGGGAGTTTGCTAATTGCAAACATCTGGCTTTGTTATGTTTTGTTTTATTTTGTTTTGTTTGGTAGGAATGCTTCAAATGCCTCTTTTATAGAATGTTCAGCTTTTTTTTACTGATAACTAGACTCAGGTTTGCAGGGTATATGGCTTTGAGTTGCATCTTGAGAACCTTTGCTTTTCAGAATACGTTATTCCATTCCCTTCTGTGGTTTCTAGTGGATTCAGTATAGCTTTGTGTTATTTGAATTTTCTTTCCTTTATAGTTAATATTTTATTCCTGGTCACAAGTAGGAATTGAAATTGTTATATTTAACCACTATGTTTTTGAAATTTGCAACATAGTTGCATATGTGTGTGTGTGTTTTTTCCCTTGAGGCAGTTTATGGATTCTTTTGATTGGTGCTTTGTTCTCAGAAATTCTAGGCAATTTTCTTGTATTATTTTTTGCATTAGGGTGTTTAGGTTTTTTGAATTTTGTTCTTCTGGGAGGCCTATGGTCATTAAATTTTATCTTTGAACTTTGTCTTGAAGATCAATATATTTTGCTTGTATGGAGATCATATGTTCTTTTAATATCATTACATTTTGTTTCTCTTCAGTATATGTGAATTCCCAATTAATTGTTCTCTCTTACTTCTTTGGAGAGACTTCCCACCATGGGGTCAAATCATTCTTTCCTGCTGTGCAGGCCATAAATTCTGTCACTTAGGCCCCTTCAACTTTTGCTTTCAATATTTTTATTTTTCTCTTGAGCCATTTGGGAACATCCTATTGTGGTTCCATGCTCTCTGGGAATTCTTAGTGCTCTCTGCCTCATCAGGTGTTAGTTCAATGTCTTTTGTCTTACAATATTTAATTAGGGATATCTGCATTTCTTTAACTGTGTTGGTGGTCATTTCCCCTTTTGTTTTCATATCTTACTTTATCGATGTAAATGTCGACTTACATATCAATTTATCTGCTTATTCTCCGTGTTTTTAACTAAGTTTTCTTCCTGAGATCTTTGGTAATTTCATTTATTCCAGTTATATTCCCCTACTGATTTTTCATTTCTTTCACTTTGCTTGCAGATCTTTCAGGGGAGCTGCACCTTAAAGCTATCTCAGCCTCTTCCCACATTAGGGAATTTACTTTTCACTGGCTTCAGTACCTGCCTCAAGTGACTTCTGGAGAGACAGATTTGGCCCCAGTTGTATTCCAGTCCCATTTCCTTCAGGCCTGGTACAGAAGCACTTCCCCTCCCCAACACATGCACATGCGTGCGCACGCACGCACACATACACACATACGCACACACACACATACTGCTCTAATTCTCCTTTTCTTTAATTCTCTGACTGCCATGGCACTACCATGCCAGTCGGGGCACTCTCTACCTTCTTGTATCTCTCCCCTCAGCATGGGTGAGCAGAATTGAAGATTGATACCATTGCCACAAAAATGGCAGCATAAGGGCAAGGGCAAGAGTGTGCAGGCAGAGACTACAGCAACAACATTGAAATTACTGAGTGGACCTCAGAGTACAAACTGGTGAATTGGGTTGTGTGCCCTGTCAGAACATGGGAGTTGAGTAAATTTATTTTGCATGTACTTATCTATGTATGTATTTGGTTTGGGTTTTTTCCCTCATAGAATGTAAACTCTGAAGATAGAGACTGAATTTGGTCTTTGTACACTCAGTGCCTAGCACAGTACCTAGCACATAGTAGGCACTTAATAAATGCTCATTGATTGATTGGTTCCCCTCCAATCCAGTCCAACAAGCATTTATTATGCTCCTGGTTTTCTGTTAATTCATATAGCTATATTGGTGTTATCCATTTTAGATTGTAAATGTCCCAAAGATTAGGCTAGTTTGATTAGATCTGCCCTATTTGAGTGATAGATAATAATAGGCATCAGCATTGGGGTGATATATGATTATTTAAAAATAAGTAGAATCATCAGGCTCTTCATAACTAGCAAAGTCCCAGACACCAGACCTTTGCCCCCAGGACAAGCCCTGAGCATATCTGGGGGTCAGGATGGGACCCACACAGCCTTGGGGCAACTACCTTCCTTTTCTCCTTGTACTCATATACTGCTGAAACCAATAGAGGACTTCACATATCTGTGCTCCTTAGGTCTGGTAAGTTTGTCGTCTGATCTCAACTGAATCCTCCATACTCCATGATTAAGTCTTCCCTGATTGAATCTCTATTGCATTCTCCATTTGCAGGGATTGGACAACATCCTCTTGCCCTTAGCATTCTATGATTCTGTGGTCTCAGTCATATCTCTTCTTTTGGAAGTGAATCTTCTGCTGTCTGAGTATATAACAAGTACAACTAGCTTCAGTCTCCTGATGATGATCCTTTTTTGATGTAGAGACAAGAAACATAGATGCTCTCACATTCACTCTTCAATTTCTTCTTACTTGCTTTTTTCCTTCTGCCTACACATATGCTCATGTTTCTCTTATCTTTAGATAAAACCCTTAAATGATCTGACCATCCCTGCAATTGTCCATGCTTACTCCTCTTCATTCTGGCTAGGTACATCTTGTACTAGGTACCTCTACCTCCTCACTCTGCTAACCTTTCTGGAATCTGGTTCTTGACCTCATCGTTCAACTGAAGTTACCAGTGATCTCAATCATTAAATCTCATTGTATTTTCTCAGTCCTCATCCTTCTTGACCTCCCTGCAACTTTCTGACACCATTATCATCTCCTGGATACTCTCTGCTCTCTAGGTTTCCATGACACTATGTGACCTCATACCTGTTTTCTCTTCCTACCTGTCTGATGGCTCTTTCTCAGTCTCCAGGGTTGGATCATTTGGGTCACACCCACTAACCACAGGTATCCCTCATGTCTCTGTCTTGGGTTTTCATTTCTTCTCTCTATTATCTTACATGATCTCATTAGTTCCCATGGGTTCAATTATCTATGTGCCAAAGATTTCCAATTCTATATATGCAGTCCTACTCTCACATGTTCCAGTCTCCTGTCACCAACTATCTTTTGGATATCTCAAACTGAATATCACTTAGGCCTCTCAAACTCAACAGGTCTGAAACAGAATGTTATTTTTGCCCCACCTCCCCAAACCAGTCACCAAGACTTGCATCTTTGGTGTTATCCCTAGCTCCTTACTCTCACTTACACTATATATTCAATGTTACCAGATTGTCATTTCTTTCCTCACATATGCAGCTGCCAAAACCTCTTACATGGACTACTGAAATAGTAATAGACCCTCTACTTGGTCTTTCTGCCTTGTTTTTCTCTATTCCAATCAGCTGTCCAAGTGATTTTCCCTAAAGCACAGAACTGAACATAACATTCCCTCCCTCCCCAATAAATATTACACATTCATATTCAATAAATTGAAATAGCTCCCTATTATCCTTAGAACTGGATAACTGCCAATTTGGCATTCAAAGCCCTCCACAGCATGGTCCATTCCTATCCTCTTAGTCTTCATCTCCCAATTCCACCTATGTTTGTGCATTGGATGTCTGCCATGCTGCAATGTTCTTTTTCAGGTTCTCTGGCTCCCTTCAAGACCTTGCTCAAATCCTACTTTATATAGAAGTCCAACCTCCTTTCCTAGTCCTCCCCATACTCCACCCCCATCTTTTTCATGTCTTCCTTGAGATTACCTTTCATATATTCTATATTTCCTAGTTATTTACATGTTATCATTCTCATTACAATGTGAGGTCTTGACATTAGGGATAATGGTTCACCCAGTGTCTCGCCCATTTTGGTTGTTGAGTCAGTGTCCAATTCTTCATGACCCCATTTGGGGGTTTTCTTGACAAACTTACTGGACTGGTTTGCCATTTTCTTCTCCAGCTCTTTTTTATAGATGAGGAAATTGAGTCAAACAACAAGTGACTTGCTCAAGGTCACACAGCTAGTAAGTGTCTGAGACTGGATATGAACTCATGATGATGAGTCTTTCTGATTCCAAGCTCAGTGCTCTATCCATTGTGCCACCTAGCCATCCACCTGGCTCATATTAAGTACTTCATTAATGCTTGCTGACTCACGGACAAGGACCAATCTTGAAAACTTTATAGCCTGGCAGAAATTTCTAGGTCTTTAGGTTCCCTGAGGAACACAACCTTCAAGAATTTAAGGTCACCTCCAAACCATAGTGAGGCATTAAAGTAGGACTTTAAGGGAAGTGATTATTATGTCTTCTACCATAGTCAGAACACATTCAGAACACATATGGACCTTCTGGGTACATTTCTGGAAGACAATGACAATATTCCCAAACAAAGACAAACAGGATAGTGAAAGGATGCAAAATCATTCCATACACAGAAGAATCAACGAATGAAGAAGCTGTCTAGGGAAGAGAAAGGGTAGGGGGGGCAATGGGAAATATAATAGCTGTTTTTAAGTATTCAGAGGGCTGTCTCATGAAAGGATTAGGTTTGCTGTACCAGAGGGCAGAAGTAGGACCAAAGGGTTAGCAGTCACAAGAGTGAAATTTTCATCTCAACGAAATAAAAAATATCCTAACCATTAGTTGTAAAATGTGAAGTAGTCTTCCCTTAAAGGTAATGTGCTTCCATAACTTGAGGTCAAGTGCAGCCTGAAGCTTGTTGGGGATGTTATAAATATAATTTTGTTCTCCAAGGTCTTACCATGATGACTACAACCATAATCGGCAAGGACACGCCTTTGTTACTTCTACAGCAGGAGACTGGGGTGAGCATAAGGTCTTTTACGGTAAAAAGCTTAGGACAAATGGACTTGTCTAGGGGAGATATAGGAGAGAGTGCTTGCCAGAGGTCTTGGGCCCACATGGGGATACAAGGGTTAGGCAAACAAATTCCAGAAGGTCTGAGTCACTAACAGCCACAACAAACAGAACCCATCAGCAGGAGAGGAGGAACTGACTGGACATCTTGCCCCAATAGAAGGCAGCTGCACTAGCACTAGACTGGGCAGACCTAATGAAGGACCTAAAAAATACTGAGGCCTAGTTCTCTATCTCTTTATCACTGAGATGTATGATCAGAATTAATTCACAAGATCATTATCATTTAGCATAATGCCTGGGACACATAATAAGCATTTAATATTCACTGAATTAACCCATCTTAAAATTGTTGTAGTAATGCCTGCTTTCTTCTTGCCCCCAAATCCATAGTGCCAAGAGAGGCAGCAGGGGTTAGTGGTGGGGCAGCGAGGTGGTGCCATAGTGCACAGAGAGTTAGGCCTGAAGTCAGGAAGACCCATTTTCCTAAGTTCAAATCTGGCCTCAGACACTAGCTGTGTAAATCTGGGAAAGTCATTTAACCTTGTTTGCCTCAGTTTCCTCATCTGTAAAGTGAGCTAGAGAAGGAAATGGCAGACCACTCCAGTATCTTTGCCAAGAAAATCCCAAATAGGGTCACACCTGAATAACAGTAACAACATGGATTAATGGGTAAAGATGACCTCGGAGCCAGGAAAACCTGGATTCAAGTTTTGTCTCTGACACTTAACCAGCCATTTGACCTTAAGCAAGTGACAAAATCTCTCAGGAAACTAAGATTATAAGGAGCAGAACAACATAACAATTGCCAATGTGCAAGATTGTGTAGAGAGATTTATTGCAGAGAAAGACATATACAAATGAAATCAGAGCGAAGGGCCAAAAAGTTCCCTCAAAATGAAGAAGGAAAGCTTAAAAAATGAAAACCTACACATGCTGTTTTCAGGAAGCGCAGCAAGTTTAGGAAGGAAAAGGTCAGTGTTTTCTTCCCCAGGCTAAACTGGGTGACAGGGGACCTAGTGTAGGATTGTGTCAGCAAAACACAAAACAAAAAACATCTCAAAACACTTGTAGGAGGTACAGTAGCCAAGTCTTAATTTGGCTGTAGATCATTAAGGGTCAAGGGTTGTCACAGACCTGTATGATGGGTTACGTTAACGTTTAATGCCACCAACATTTTTGTCTTTGAAATCACAAATACAACTGTTGTCCAACTTTTTAGCCTCAGGACCCTTTATAGTCTTCAGAATTACTGAGGACCCCCTACCTCCCAAGGAGTTTTTGTTTACATGGGTTATATCTATTGATACAGTATTAGAAATTAACAGTATTACTATCAAAAATTTTGATCTTGAAAGGGTCTCAGGAATTTCCAAGGGGTCCCTGAAGGAATGAGACAGCTGAGCAGTGAACTTTGATTTGGGGAGATAAATAAATGGGAGAGAAAAGGGGAGTTGAATTTCTCACAGAAGGCATATTGAAAGACAGTGTAATGTATTGGATAAGATGCTGAGCTTGAACGCAGGAAGACTTGAGTTCAAATCCCACCTCAAAAATTTACTGTGACATTTGGGCAAGTCACTTAGGCCTTCAGATTCCTGAACAATGAAGTAGTTGCATACCCTGACTTCTAAGGTCCCTTCTAAGTTCTAAATCTATGAACCTATGACTTTGGGGGGTACAGTAAGAAGGAGCTCAGCTTTGCTATAGTGACAGAAGACTTCTAGTCCCTTAGCTCCTTGAAAGCAAGGATAGTTTTTTGCCGCTTTTCATATCCCCAGGGTCTTAGCATGGTGTAACATATAGTAGGCACTTAATAAACAGCAAGTGTGGGCATGGCAGACTGAGTTAATTTCACAGTTCTGCCTTAGAGCCTGTCCTGCTTGGGAATATTGTCCTTGAACTGGTCTCCAAAAAAGGAAACAACATTTTTGAGGGGGCTGTTCCCTGCTTTTACTCCTCCCTGGAAGTAACATTTTAAAAACTATTTTCTGTTAAACTAGGAAAACATCACAATGTTTGTCAAGTTGGAAATATTGTACTTTCAGGGAAATCATAAAACTGGGAGATGGTCTAGTCCAGTCTTCCACAACTCTCAGAATTTGTTTATTAAACTGTGAACCTCTTGAGAACTGGGACTATAAATCTATAGATAGAGATAGATAGATAGATAGATAGACATACAGACAGATAGATGATATCTTTGTATTCCTAATGACTAGTAATACCTAGCAGGTAATCCAGATTATTACATTGGTCTAGCTCAGTGAGTGCTAAAATATTTTGAGCACCTCTACATCAGCGAAGAGGGGATGGAGGAGAGATGTTTTTAAGGTAGCATCAACAAGTCTAGGCAACTGAATGAGAGTGATAGCAAGTGAAGACTGGAGCACAATGCCAAGGCTGTAAGCCTGTCAGAAGCATTGCAGTGGAAGATGGTGGCTGACAAAAATAGGAATGTTTAGAAAAAAAGATGGATTTTTAAAGAAAAATAATGTAGGGGGGCGGAGCCAAGATGGCGGAGTGAAAGCAACGACTCACCTAAGCTCCTGGAAAAACTCCTCTGATTATATCTGGGGGGAGAGTCTGACCAGACTTTGGAGGTGTAGAATCCAGTGGGAGACGGACTTTGACAGATTCGGAGCCCAGGCTGGACTGGAAGGTCCACGGGAGGGATCTGTTCCGCGGGGGTAAGACCCCGGCGCACAGCGCAGCGCGGTCGGCACGGCAGGGCGGAGGGGACCAGAGGAGCCCGAGAGTGGCGGGCAAGACCAGCGGAGCAGGAGATAAGCCAGGCCGAGCCGGTGAGAGCCGCTGAGTGCCAGACATCAGCGCAGCAGTCCTTGAAATCTTCAGCCTGAAGACGGACTTCGGTGGGTCACTACTTGAACTTCCAGGAACTGGGATGGCAGAGTGATCAGTAAGTGCTCTCTCCTCCCCCCTGATGACCCTGAGGGAACCATAAAATTCTTCCCCAGATTAATCCTGGATCAGCAGGAACAGCAGAAGGGGGCGGGTGGTCTCATAACACCAGAGGCTGGAGAGGTGGCAAAGGGGGATTCTTCCTACCGTGGTGGAGGCTATCTGGAGGGACAGATGACCCAGGGCAGAGAAAAATTCGCACTGAGACCCAAGCAAGCCTCAGCCCGGGAGACGAGCCCCAGGAGGGGCGGGAACACGCATTAGCCTCTAGGCGTGCCCCAGCCCTCCAGGGGAAAGGGAAGACAATAGGGAAGCTGGGATCAGCATCCCCCGACCTTGCCTTTGCCTCAGGCCAGCTGAGGAGATATCCTGAGACCAGACCACACCTCCCACACACCTATCAAGCTAAACCCAGGGTTGATCTGGGAAACAAACAAAAAAAAAAAGCCTGCTTTTAGCCTAGACAAACATCAACTCAACTTAAAAGATCTGTATCTTCTGACTGAAAGAACCAAAAGCTACAACACTCAGCCAACATCATGAATCGGAAAAAGCAGACGAAAAGCGAAAAAACCATAGAATCTTTCTATGGGGATAAGGACCAAAACACAAACACCAAAGAGGTCAGAGCTGAGACTGTACTTCCATCTGAAACCTCAGATGGGACTATGAATTTCTCGCAAGCACAACTAGATTACCTGGAACGTCTGAAGAAGGATATAAAAGAAAAACTGGCCAATGATTTTAAAACCATAAAAAAAGAATTCACTGATGAGAACATCAATCTGAAAAAGAAAATTGAAGAAATGGAAAAGGAAGTTCAAAAATTAACTGGAGAGAATAATTCCCTAAAAGGAAGAGTTAATCAAACGGAAAAGGAAACTCAAAACCTAATAGGGAAAATTGATCAGATGGAAAAGGAAACCCAAAACCTAACTGGGAAAATTGGTCGAATGGAAAAAGAAGTACAAAAATTAAATGGAGAAAATAGCTCCTTAAAGGGAAAAATTGGCCAGATGGAAAAGGAGATGCGAAAGCTAACTGAAGAAAACAATACGATCAAGATTAGAATTGGGCAAGTAGAAACTAATGACTCAATGAGGCAACAAGAATCAGTCAAACAAAATCTAAAGAACGAAAAGATAGAAGAAAATCTAAAATATTTAATTGGAAAAACAACTGACCTGGAAAATAGATCCAGGAGAGAAAATCTAAGAATTATTGGCCTGCCAGAAACCCATGATGAAGAAAAGAGTCTGGACAATATCTTCCAGGAAATCATCAAGGAAAACTGCCCAGAAGTACTAGACTCAGAGGGCAAAATAGTCATCGAAAGAATCCACCGTTCCCCACCGGAAAGGGATCCCAAACTCAAAACCCCAAGAAATATAGTTGCCAAATTCCAGAGCTATCAAGTGAAGGAGAAAATACTACAAGCAGCCAGAAAGAAACAATTTAAATATCAAGGTCACACAGTCAGGATCACACAGGACCTTGCAGCTTCTACATTAAAAGATCGAAAGAATTGGAACCCAATATTCCGTAAGGCAAAGGAGTTGGGACTCCAACCGAGGATCAACTACCCAGCAAAGTTCAGCATAACATTTCAGGCAAGGAGAAAGTCATTCAACGAAATAAGGGATTTCCAGAGCTTCCTGACCAAAACACCAGAACTCAATAGACAATTTGATCTTCAAATGCAGGTCTCCAGAGAATCATAAAAAGGTAAACAGAGGGGAAAAAACAAAAACAAAAACTTGCAACTCAATTAGGGCAATCTGTTTACCTCCCTGTAAGGGAAGATGATACCTGTTAATCTTGAGAACTGTGCAGCTATTATGATAAAAGGGATATATGTAGAGGGAACGGGCATAAAGTAAATGATGTCATGGCAAAAATATGATTTAAGTATGAGAAGGGAATGTAATAGGAGGTGTGGAAAGGGGGAAGCAGAAAATGGCAAATTATATCACATGAAGAAGTACAAAACCATAGTAGAGGGAAGGAGGGGAGGGAGATGAGCATTGTTTGAGAGGTACTCTCATCTGATTTGTTCAAAGGAGGGAACAATAATCTTAAGTAGATAAGCCTAACTAGCTCTGTAGGTAGTAGGAGGGGAAGGGGAAAGAAAGGGGAGGGTGGCTAAAAGGGAGGAAAGAAGCAATAAGAGTAAAGGGGACTAAAAGGGAGGGGGGTCAAAAGAAGGAGGGGAAGGCTGCAGGAGGAGGGGGAGAAAAGTGAATACTATTGAGGAGGGGAAGGGAGACGGGAGAGTTAAAAGCACAAATGGTGGGAAAGAGGGTGGAGGGAAATACACAGATTGTAATCATAACAGTGAATGTGAATGGGATGAACTCTCCCATAAAACGGAGACGGATAGCAGAATGGATTAAAAGCCATAATCCAACAATATGCTGCTTACAAGAAACACATTTGAAACGGGGGGATACACATAGGATAAAGGTCAAAGGATGGAGCAGAATATATTGTGCTTCAGCTCATGTAAGAAAGGCAGGAGTAGCAATCCTAATCTCAGACAAAGCGAAAGCAGAAATAGATCTAATCAAAAGGGATAAGGATGGAAACTATATCCTGCTAAAAGGCACCATAGACAATGAAGCAATATCATTACTAAACATGTATGCTCCAAGTGGTATAGCATCCAGATTCTTAGAGGAGAGGTTGGGGGAGTTGAAGGAAGAAATTGATAGCAAAACTATACTAGTGGGGGACCTCAACCTCCCCCTCTCTGAACTCGATAAATCCAACCTCAAAATAAACAAGAAAGAGGTTAAGGAGGTAAATAAAACTCTGGATAAGGTAGATATGATAGATCTTTGGAGAAAATTAAATGGGAATAGAAAGGAATATACCTTTTTCTCAGCGGTACATGGAACATTTACAAAAATTGACCATGTACTAGGACATAAAAATCTCACAATCCAGTGCAGAAAGGTAGAGATAATCAATGCATCCTTTTCAGATCACAATGCATTAAAAATTACATGTAATAAAAGGCCATGGAAAGAGAAACCAAAAATCAATTGGAAACTAAATAATCTAATTCTAAAGAAGGATTGGGTTAAAGAAGAAATCATAGAAACAATCAACAACTTCATTCAAGAGAATGACAATAGTGAGACAACGTACCAAAACTTATGGGACACTGCAAAAGCAGTTATTAGGGGAAGTTTTATATCTCTGAATGCTTACATAAATAAAATAGAGAAAGAGGAGATCAATGACTTAGGCTTGCAGTTGAAAAAGCTAGAAAAAGAACAAATTGAAAATCCCCAAGTAAATACCAAATTAGAAATACTGAAAACCAAAGGAGAGATTAATAAAATTGAAATAAAGAAAACTATTGAATTAATAAATAAAACCAATAGTTGGTTTTATGAAAAAACTAATAAAATTGATAAACCTTTGGTTAATCTGATCAAAAAAAAGAAAGAAGAAAACCAAATTACTAACATTAAAAATGAAAGGGGTGAACTCACCTCCAATGAGGAGGAAATTAAAACAATAATTAGAAACTACTTTGCCCAACTTTATGCCCACAAATTCGACAATCTAAACGAGATGGATGAATATTTTAAAAAATACAAATTGCCCAGATTAACAGAAGAGGAAGTTGAATACTTAAACAACCCCATCTCAGAAAAAGAAATTGAACAAGCCATCAATGAACTCCCTAGGAAAAAATCTCCAGGGCCAGATGGATTCACAAGTGAATTCTATCAAACATTTAAAGAACAGTTAATTCCAATACTACATACACTATTCTTGAAAATTGGGGAAGAAGGAGTCCTCCCAAATTCTTTCTATGATACAAATATGGTTTTGATACCCAAACCAGGAAGAGACAAAACAGAGAAAGAAAATTATAGACCAATTTCCCTAATGAATATAGATGCAAAAATTTTAAATAAGATTTTAGCAAAACGAATACAGCATCTTATCACGAGATTAATACATTATGATCAGGTAGGATTCATACCAGGACTACAGGGCTGGTTCAATATTAGGAAAACTATTAGCATTATCGATCACATCAACAACAAAGCTAACAAAAACCACATGATTATCTCAATAGATGCAGAAAAAGCTTTTGACAAAATACAACATCCATTCCTACTAAAAACATTGGAGAACGTAGGAATAAAGGGAACTTTCCATAAAATAATAAGCAGTATCTATCTAAAACCTTCAGCAAGCATTATATGCAATGGGGACAAGCTAGATGCATTCCCAATAAGATCAGGGGTGAAACAAGGTTGTCCATTATCACCACTATTATTCAATATGGTACTAGAAATGTTAGCTGTAGCAATTAGACAAGATAAAGATATTCAAGGAATTAGAATAGCCAAAGAAGAAACTAAGTTATCACTCTTTGCAGATGATATGATGATTTACCTAGAGAATCCCAGAGATTCAAGTAAAAAATTACTTGAATTAATAAACAACTTTGGCAAAGTTGCAGGGTACAAAATAAACCCACACAAATCCTCTGCATTCCTATATATTAGCAACAAAGTTCAACAGCAAGAGATAGAAAGAGAAATCCCATTTAAAGTTAGGGTAGACAGTATAAAATACTTAGGAGTCTACCTGCCAAAACAAACCCAGGGACTATATGAACACAATTACAAGACACTTTTTGCACAAATAAAGTCAGATTTAAGTAAGTGGAAAAACATTAGTTGCTCATGGGTAGGCCGTGCTAATATAATAAAAATGACAATTCTACCCAAATTAATATACTTATTTAGTGCCATACCAATTAAACTATCAGACAATTACTTTCTAGAGCTGGATAAAATAATATCAAAATTCATTTGGAAAAACAAAAGGTCCAGAATATCAAAGGGACTAATGAAAAGAAATGCTTGGGAAGGTGGCCTAGCGCTACCAGACCTTAAACTGTACTATAAAGCAGCAATTATCAAAACCACTTGGTATTGGCTAAGAAACAGAGAGGTAGACAAGTGGAATAGACTTGGCACTGAAGATGCAGTAGGCAAGGAATATAGCAACCTTCTGTTTGATAAACCCAAGGACCCCAGCTTCTGGGATAAGAACTCATTGTTTGACAAAAATTGCTGGGAAAACTGGATAACAGTGTGGCGGAAATTAGGCATAGACCCATACCTGACACCGTACACAAGAATAAAGTCCAAATGGGTACATGATTTAGGTATAAAGATTGATACCATGAATAAACTGGAGAAGCAAGGAATAGTGTATTTATCAGATCTATGGAGAAGGGAAGAATTCTTTACTAAAGGAGAGATAGAATGCATTATGAAATGCAAAATGGATAACTTTGAGTACATTAAACTGAGAAGTTTTTGCACAACCAAACCCAATGCAACCAAAATCCGGAGGGATGTAGTAAATTGGGAAAAAATTTTCACAGCTAAGCTCGGGGATAAAGGCCTCATTTCTAGAATATATAGAGAACTGACCCAAATGTATAATCATACAAGTCATTCCCCAATTGATAAATGGTCAAAGGATATGAACAGGCAATTTTCAGAGGAAGAAATTAAAGCTATCTATAATCATATGAAAAAATGCTCTAAATCACTATTGGTTAGAGAGATGCAAATCAAAACAACTCTGAGGTACCACATCACACCTATAAGATTGGCAAACATGACAGAACAAGAAAATGATAAATGCTGGAGAGGATGTGGGAGAGTTGGAACACTAATTCATTGTTGGTGGAGCTGTGAGCGCATCCAACCATTCTGGAGAGCAATTTGGAACTATGCCTAAAGGGCTACAAAAATGTGCATACCCTTTGACCCAGCAATATCGCTACTAGGACTATATCCCCAAGAGATCATAAAAATGGGAAAGGGTCCCACATGTACAAAAATATTTATAGCAGCACTCTATGTAGTTGCCAAAAACTGGAAGTCAAGGGGATGTCCATCAATTGGGGAATGGCTGAATAAATTATGGTATATGAATGTAATGGAGTACTATTGTGCCATAAGAAATGATGAACAAGAAGACTTCAGAGAGGCCTGGAAGGACTTATATGACCTGATGCTGAGTGAAAGGAGCAGAACCAGGAGAACTCTATGCACAGCAACAACCACAGTGTGTGAGAGCTTTTTCTGGTAGACTTAGATTTTTGTAATAACACAAGAACTTCTGAAAAAAAAAAAAATCCCAATGGTGGACCTCAAGGCAAAATGCCTTCCACACTCAGAGAGAGAAATATGGAAGTCACTCACATAATGTAGCAGATCATGTTTGTGTATGTGTATCTGTTTGTGTATCATGTTCTGATTTGTTATATGGATTCTTTCATTTATCTTAGTCTGACTACATAGCATGACTATAGTGAAAATATACTCAATAGGAAAGTATATGTAGAATCTATACAGAATTGTATGCAGTCGTGGGGAGGGAGGGAGGTAGTGGGGGGTGGGTGGGGAGGGATAAAATCGCAATTGTATGGCAGTGATTGTTAAACATTAAAAAAATAAAAAAAAAAAAAAAAAAAAAAGAAAAATAATGTAGTAAGGTTTTTGATGCAGATTAAAACCTATCCATACTTGCTCAACAACTATGTTCCATCAAAACCGAAAAAGACGAATGGGTTGGGGAAAGGGAGGGTGATTAGGGCTCTTCCGAGATACCGCCTGGGTGTGCTGCTGGTGCAGGCATCTGGGACACAGGTTATAATCACTTTGAGGGACCCAGGACTTGAGTAGAGGAGTGGGGTTTGGGGGTTAATACCACGACCGGGAAGGGAAAGGGTTGAACAATGTTGGGGAATAATGAGTGAAGGGGGGAATGTGGTTATGTAGAGATAAGTTCTATGACTGATGTGGGAAGGGCAGGGAGCAACTGATGCTCCAACCCTCTATTATCGTTAGACAGTTCCTCTCAGTGAGGAAACTCCCTCATTCGTATCTTCATCTGCAACTATTCTACAATTACCAGAGCTGCCCCAAGCACTGAAAGATTAACTGACTTGCCCAGGCCACACACTGAGTTTGGGTGAGTTGGGACTTCAACTCAGGTCTTAACTAGAAGTCGGCTCTCTATGCATGACTTCATGCTGCTCATGTAATGGATATTTACTCTTTGTAGAACACCTAGAACTGTCTTTGTGCTGTCTCACTTCTTATGCCATTTATACCTTCCTAAAGCTATGCAGTTCTTTAATAGAAGAGAATAAGCTTTCTATTTCCTTTTTATATAGTACATAGGAGAAAACTTATTGTACAATGGCCAGAGGACTGGCCTTGGTGTAAGGCCCCAGCCACTTACGACAACTTTGTTTGTATCAGACAACTCCCTAAACTTTGTCTACAAAAAGCAGTTGAGTTGATCTTTTTAAGGAGGTAATTAATTCTCTGCTGTGGGACTATTGTTACAATGCTTGGATTAATGCTCAATAGTGATGCTCTACAAAAATACTGTATAGTAAGGCTTAGCACAGCGCTGTGCACGTGGTGCTCTTTAAATGTAAAGTTTTGCTGGTCTAACAACTCCTAGGTGTGTGGTTCTGCCTAATTCACAACGGCAGCCCAGTGGGGATTATATTCTTACTTCACGTGGCTAGAATGAGGATCAAATGAAGTAACAGATGTAATGTATTTGTGCTCATTGCAGTGCATTCTACCTCTCCAGATTAAAATGAATTTAATCTTCAGTTTTCCTTCATGTTACTCTAGGAGGCTAATGGCGTTCTCAAAAATGTCCTATATCTTAAGCAACAGGAGCAGTGTGGTGCAATGAAACTTTTGAGTAACAGCAGGGGATCTAGCTCTGCCATTAATTATATAAATTTGGGCATATAACCTGTGATATTCTCATCTTAATATACTAAGTTTCTAGCCAAAGACAAGTCTTTTGGGAAAGGAACTCTGGTGTTTAACCTGCAAAAAAGCTTTGGGGGAGGGTGGATGACAGACCTATGATTACAGATTTAGAGCTGGGAGGATCTAGGTTATCTAGTACAACCCTCTGGTTCTGTAGATAAGGAAACTGAAGCCCAGGGAGGTTGATTTCTTTGACTTGGCTCCAAAGGGCAGAATGAAGATGGATAAGAGTAAAATGAAGAGAGGCAGATTTTAACCCCTTACATTAAGGGGAAAACTTTTGAATCATCAAGGTCTGTACAAACCTGGAGCTGGCTGCCTTTGGCAGTGAGTAGTGGGTTCCCCATCAAAGGGAAGGGATAACAACTGCTTGTCACAGGTGCCCTAGAGGGGGTTTTTGTTTGGGTGGAGGTGTCAGATAAGGTGACCCGAGAGTTAATTTCTGAATTCAGAGATTTTGTGCCTGGAACTGTCACGAAGCATAAACTAGTTAAAACTGGAGTTCTAGTCCCATCTCTGAGATCTAAGGACTACGTTACTTTAGTTTCCTTCTCTGTTCCTACTAACTCTAAGTCTGATTCTTCAAAGTGGGTGCTTTCTTGGTTCCTTTTTGATGAACTGCAGTCACACCAATCATTCTGAGGAAGTCTGAAGATCCCTGTCTACCTTGTTTTGGAGCTTTTTGATTAATTCTATTTAGTCATGTCTTCTGATCTGTGAACTTTATCTAAAGACACTAGCAGGAACCCTCAAGCTGAAAATATTGTCCTCTCATTGTATATTTCCCCAGATGCTCAATTTCCAAATAAAATAAAAAATTTTTTCACTCCTTTATCCATTCAACATTTTCCCTCTGAATTGTGAAACAAAAATGCATCGAGGTCAGCTAACGGTAATAACGGTAAAAGTACGGATATACATCATGAATGAACTAGACAACAGGAAACTCCACAAAGGAAGGGGATGTTCTTAGAAGAAATTTATTGCATTGCTGACCCTCAGGTGGCACCATTCGATGTTCATCAAGCTGCCACATTCTCCACTCCTGAGGCACCAAATCTTAGGGAGCCATATTGATATCAGTCTTCAGCCTTTCACAGACCTATTCAGCTTCGGAGAGAGACAAGATTTTGGGGGGCTATTTCTGTCTACAAAGAGCAACTTCTGAGTACTCCAACTGTTTTGATCTGGGGCCAGTTTCTGGCGAAGGGTAGTCACACCGATTGTTCTGGAGAGGTTGGCAAATTTCCTATTTATGCTTCCAACTGCTAATGAGAAAACAGGGCTTGGACCTTAGATAGCTTGAAAGTCTTATTAGACTTAATGAACTAAAGACATTTTTAAAGTGCTGAGGATTAAGCTGGTTAATGTCATTCTACCTCTTCTCAAACAGTAATTATTCTATGGGCAGGAGATACTAGAGAGGCTGCAGGAGATCTCTCCTCACCTTGTCTCTGCCCTTATGCATCAATTCTCTCCATTCCAAAAATCCTACCTCCAAAAGTATCTACTTCTATCACCATACAGGTGGGAGAAAGAGAGCTAGGTATTTAAGAAAGAGCACACAGGTGGGAGAAAGAATGGACATGAGGTCAGATTTCTTTCCATTAGCTATTAAAAAATACAGTAAATGAGATTTCTATCCTTAGAAACATAACTTTCTTAGAAAGCATACACAAACAGGAGGAACACTGATAATTCTGACAGACTTCCTTGGTTAAAAATATTTGTAATAAAACACTGAAAAACTGAAACCAAAAATTGATTCCCTACATATATGAACATTTTCTATTTTATAATCTGGATTATACCTGGAAATGCAGGTCATGAAGCTTAAGACTGTTAATCAAAGTGACCTTTTCTTCCCTCCCTCCTCATGGCCCCCATCACAGAAATATACATGGGAAAAAAACAAAAAAGTAAAAAAAAATAATAATAATAAATGGAAGCAAGACAGGAATTAGAGAAGGTGCCGAGTCTCTAGCCAGTAATAGTATTCAGACACTCTTACTCTTCTCCCTGTTATATATGAAGCAGGATATTAAAGAAGGAAATTAAGAACTTCCCACAGTAGTTTAAAATTTGTGTTTAAGTATTATGTTATAGAAAGCCTGTTACCTTCCTAATCAGGGAGGGGATACAGCATAATTTCAAGGCATTTCAATTTAATATTCATTTAACCCCACAGCAATTGTGCAATAAGCAAAATATCAGAACAGGAAAACAACAAAGTGAACTTCTCACAGGAAGAAAAAGACAGTAAGATATGTACAGAAATCAGCCTTCACATACAGGAGTCTTGTTTGAGTGGCAATTGAAGATCCAGATTCCAGAAAAAAACAAGCATTACCCATATCAGGAATGTTCACTGGCGCTTAACAGTTTTCATTAGGGCTGCCCTCTTTAAAAGAAGTAACAAGGTGTGCCAGTAGAAGCTGGTTAGTTCGAGTCCCAGTGATGGATCCATTTCAGAAAGGGAATGCCCTAGTCAATGCTGTCTAAGAGTTCAGAACACAGGCTTGGGGTGGGGTGGGGTGGGGGTGGGGGGAAATCTACTGTTCCCTAACACATACAGTTTGCCACCCGGAGAAAGCCCTGAGTCCCCAACAAGACCTTCTTCAGAGGGTTAAGCTTCACTAAATGAGGGGTGGCCTATGGCATTTAGGACACTTCCTTTCTTTCTAGGTCTCTGGAGTCACAAGTCCCATCTGGATCCCGATGCACAGCCTTGTGCACTCAGCATCCTGCAAACATACACCTGCCATGTTTCAGGCTCTCCCCTGCCAAGGATGGCATTAACCTCCTCAAAGCCACCAGAATCGTACATACACTATCAACATGATAAAAAACACAGCAACTGCCGCAAGTTTGGCATAGGTGGAACGCATGTTCAAATACTTCGCATCCTGACGATATTTCTTGGACAAACTGGACAAATTGTTGGCTTTGGAATCCAATGCTGTCAAAAAGGAGAAATGGAATAAAACAAATTAGCACAAGAGACCTTTTATCAACATTTTCTTAATTAGAATAAAAGCACCTCCTCATATCTCCAGTTTTATTATGCTATGGGAATAATAAGTGCTATCCTTTCCATGAACAGCACATACTCAACTGAGAATATCAAAGGATTCACATAATATAGGAGTAAGGAGAAAGTTGTACCAAGTTGTGTAGGGTTCCTTCCAACTCGAAGAAATAAAGTGGCTCCATGGCAGGGGATCTTAAAAGTCTGTGAACTTGTTTTTAAATATTTTGATCCCTGTACTCAAGAGAATTGGTTTCCTTTGTAATACTATATATTTTATACATTTAAAAACATCATTCTGAGAAAGGGTTCAGAGGTTTCATTAGACTGCCATAGCGGTTCATGACATAAAAAACAACATATAAATGTGATATATCAATAGTCCCTTATCAATATTAATAGAAATAAACCCCTCAGGAAATGACAACCTAGGACACTATTTTTTTTTTCATTTCAAGAGTACGCTGAAACAAATCAGTGAAAATACAAAGGAGCCACTATCAAAGGATCTTCAAGCTTTCCTATAACAAAAATAATAATTGTTATTAATGATAAGTTTTCATTAACCAAGTGTGCAAAAGTTCGTGTTCAGAATGTGGAAAGAAAAGAAACGGTGTCATTATGATCACCCCTGAGCTACCTAAAGCAGGGAAATGGACCAGACATTTCTGAAAGATTCTCCATGAGAAAGTCAGAAATAAAAAAGCCTTTACTGGTCACCCCTTAGCGTATCCCAAAACACAATG
Organism: Notamacropus eugenii; assembly: GCF_028372415.1. NCBI lineage: Eukaryota > Metazoa > Chordata > Mammalia > Diprotodontia > Macropodidae > Notamacropus > Notamacropus eugenii. The sequence continues at coordinate 300,243,602 of NC_092873.1, forward strand.
AACTGGAATCCTCCAAGTATTTCTTTTAATTCATTGTAAAGAGTGACTGCACTGGATTATGAGAACCACTTCTGTGGTGTTTTAAGATTTACACAATGCTTTCCTCACAACTCTGGGAGGTAGGTGGCACAAGTTCTTTTAATCCTCATTTCAAAAATAAGGAAAACTGAGGCCCTAAGGGGTTAAGTGACAAGTCACACAACTAATAAGAGAAGTGGGATTCTTGACTGCAAGTGCAATACTCTATTGGCTATAAGTCTATGGTTCTAAGAAATATTGAAGTATGCCATTCAAGTCTGACACTGAAGTCCCATTGTGGTCTGCAAGTAACCTGAGTTTGGCAAGGCTATGCCAAAAGAATGAAACAACTGAAGGGGCTATCAAGCTAGAAAGGTCTCAGTGGACCCAGCTAAGGATTCTTATGTCTGCTACCTGAGGACCAGCCTACCTGGTCAGACAAGGCTTATCACCAGAAGGCTGTGCATAGATGATGAATTATTTTAACCACAGCAACTCATGAAGCTATCTAAGGATGGAAGAACTGTAATCTGTATTTTATGAAACAATCTTTTGTATAAATTATGTATGTGATTATATACGGACAGGTTATAAATATTTATGTGTACATGTTATCTCCCCTTCTAGAATATAAACCGAGGAGACAGTGTTTTTGTCTTTCTAAATGATGTATGCCCAACATGTAGCATAGTGCCTGGCACAAAGGAAATACTAAATAATTGATGGCTTTGTGAAAGGACTATCCACCCCAATGACTTTGCAGATTTTTGAATCAACTAATAGACAAGCATTCACTAAATGTTTACAGATGGTTAATGCATTTTTATCATATTTAAACTCTTTGAAAAACAGATCATTTTCCTCATGTATTTATTTATGTTTACTTGTTGCCCTCATGTTAAGTCTTAGGGAACTAGACTCCAATTTTTAAACCTAATCTACCACTTAATTAGTATTCTTTAGCAACTCATTAAACTTCTTCACAACAGAAAACTGTCATGAAGGTGAATATGAAGCTATTTCAAAAAACATGTTATGGAAATTCCTATATCTCGTAAGTATACATAATAACGACAATAACATGCTTAAGTATCACAAATATTCTATTTGTTAAACTTTGTCATGTTCTTCCCCGTTAAGAAAGGCCTCTCTTATGTAAGAAATAATAGGAATATTTTCTCACCATCTCCAGGAATTTTTATGATTAATGGCTGAAAGGTTTAGGGAAACAGCACTAAGTCAAACTGGACCCAAGATTAGAAACTAGGCTTCAATCACAACATCTGAACAACACAAATATTATTAGTTGAAGCGGAAATAGCTTCCACTAAAAAGTATAACCTTTTATACCTTTGGAGTTTTGCAAAACTTCCTTTTTTAAGCTCAATCTGTCAGGGCATTCCTTAGAGAATGTTTTTGGGGAAATGTAGTAGGTTTGTTAATAAAATTTTGCTATATTAAACTAAATGTGGGCATTGTAGGTACTTCTAAGTCACCCATTAGATATTCATCTAATATAAGAGATAAGGCTAATGATGCAAGAATGTGGCAAACAAGGCAAGAAATTGAATGAAAAATGGCAGATAATGGTACAAAGCATCTTAGCATTGCTTATACTAAGGGTGGTAAGAATAACTGCAAAAGAAGAAATCTGGTCTAGCAAATGCCCCTCTGTGCCTTCTCAACACCTGTACTGATACAAACCAGAAGCAAACTGACAGTCGGGTCTTACTGAAAGCAACCAAAGAAGTTTCACAGACCTCTTAAGCTTCGAAGTAAAAACAGTTCATGGACTTTGGGACTGAAGAAGAACCTCTAAGAGATAATGTCTTATTGTAAAAAGGCTCAACACAAAGTACTTGCCACCAGCCAGAATTATTTACAAATTATTCGCTTGAATAAGCCATATTCCTTTTGCTTCGTGGGAGACAGCAGGTGTTAGGGAAAATCTGGACAGTCCAAATAAAGGGGGTAGGGGCAAGGTGGGTTTATGGCATTTTAGCTATGGTACAAAGGTAAGGATGAATGAGGGAAAGTAAGGAAATTGGTTTGGTTGTACCAACGGGTGGGTGCCAGAAAATAGTAGAAGATGTGTTTGGAAAGGTAAATCGGAACCAAAAATGTGGAGGACTTTGAACATTCAATTATGGACTTCATCATATAAGTAATATGAAACTAGAGAAAGTTTTTGGGCAGGATAATAACATGATTCAAGTAGCATCTGAAAAGTCTAGAGTAACCTGAGAGACACTGGACTAAAAGGAGTAAAAGATAAGAGTAAAGGAAAACAACTGAGAGACAATTTCAATAAGTGCTCCAAAGCTTCCTTTCCTCCATTTGCCCCAATTTGTGTATGTTTTTTAAGATGCTAAAATACAACATGTATGAGCCCAGTACACAGCAGGTACTCAAGAAATATTGATCATCTAGGTAGCTTCATTCTATTATTAACCAGGTGGACTCTTGATTAAACCCCATCTACTCATCTTTCTGGAATGTGTCCTATTCCTTAGAAGCCCATGACTCTTAGGGCAAAGGTACCTGAGAGGGCTTCCCCACGCTGTAAGACTTCTTCAATATTAGCGACCATAATTCTCTGCACATCTTGTAACTCAGTATTGATGGAGCCCAGGTTCCTCCGCGCACGGCTGTCAATGTACAGTTTTTTGGTTTTCTGAATGTAGGTGTCTGCAAAGATGAAGCAAGTGGCCATTAACAAACAATTTCATGTGTGCTGAGAGCTCCCCGAGGCCCACATCCATGGGACACAGAACTCCCTGCCACAAAATAACTCATTTGAGAGTATTTCTGAGGAGGTTCTAATGGAAATATCAGATATATTTCAGGAGAAACTTTCCCCTTGTTAGAGCATCTAAAAATGTGTGATAATGTGTTGCTGCTCCTTTTATAAGAGGGTAGACTTTTATGCAGCAATTATGCAATGCAAAGGAATTCAAATAGGTTGACGGGCCAATCTCCCTACTAAGAAGATGGAAAGAAAATTTAAGACTTAGTTTAAACTAAGAACTCTACTTAACAGTTACCTTATCAGCCACTATTAATATTAGGTCTCAGAGATCCTGCATACAATATAGCTAGAAATAAAACTGCAACAAAACAAAGAGGGGCACAAAGAAACCAAAACACATTGTAACATAGACTGCTTCAAAGTGGGATTTTCAAATTGTATTACAAAAACTCTTGGTGGTCAATTATCCAGTTCTAGGAGCACTTTTCAAGAATAAAAAGTAAGAAAACAATAAAAACTTAATTTTTGCCTGCACCATCATGTTAAGACCCTGACCTTACAAGAAAAAAAGGCGGTATGTATGTTTGTGGTTGTCATTTCAACTTTTAGAAATTGAAGACTACCTGTTTAAAGTATTCTTCTGGTATCTTCCCCTACCCATCACCTTCTCTAACATATTTTAGATGTTAGAGTTTAAAGTTTAAATTAAAACTGAAGTTTAATTAACTTTAGAACTCTCAAGTTTAAAGAGAAATCACAAAATTAAAAAACCAAGTATTACAGGAAAAGACCTATAACAATTCTTACTGCTTATTGTTCTTATTACCACCCTACATTCATGTCTATTCTGTACAGTCCTGAACAATAACGATAACTTTTAATTTCCTTCCACTTTTATTAAGATGCCACTCATGGGCCATTTTAAGTTGAGGCTATGTTGGTCCTTATTCATATAGGCTGTATTTTTGTGGCCAGGTGAAATTTCAAAAACCATGCTATAGATTGCATAAATTGGCATATGCAAAGATCTCCTCAAATTATACAACACAGAAATTCTTTTTTCATATTGACCATTTCTGAAAAGCCATGCTGACTCACTCCTCATTTAAATCTCCAGAATACAAGGCAATAGGTGCCTCACACTTTAGGCATTTTCTTTCTTGCCTAAAGCAGATGTTTCTCTCATATCTAAAAGACAATATGACTTCACAAATCTGAGGTTGATGCTGACATCCATATCCTATTCCTTCACACATGGAACCTATTTTCCTGTTTTTGAACAGTTGAAAAGACAGCTGATAGTTAATCACATACAGGGGGGTATCTGACAGGTAGTCATTGATCTGAAACCACTCCTGGGACTCTGGCTAAATCTACAAATCTTACTCTAAGTGAAGCAAAGAGCCACTATGTTTAATTTGTAACTCCAGATCTTCAGCTCCACCTTTAGCTATGTTCCACTATGACTGTGCCCTTTGTGAAAAGAGATCAGGAACCAATAAGGCTAATGCTTCTAGGGGAACAAGACCAAGCGACTGAATTACATTGTTTATGCTTTTGCACAAGAAAGAATGCTGAGGGATAAAATGAAGAAAAAGAATAAATCTCTAAGTCTCAGAAAAATGGTAACACAGGGCTTTAACTAAGCAAAGAACTTTTTCCTGTGTTTTGACTCATCAATGGCACAGTACAAGTTAAAGCCTCACCAAATTCAATGAAGGAGTAGGGTCTGGAGACAGTGGGCACCTTCTTTCCATGTTGTTCATCAAATTCAGAGTGCAAATCCTCAAGGTAGGCAAATGCCAACTTTTTGGGGAAAGCAGCTTCACACAAAACCAGGTAACACACTCCCTGCTCGATAATGTAACTGGAAAGATAAAAAGTCACAAAAGTAACCACTTAGTCAATGTTGTTTCTAGCACTCAAGTTTTCACGTCTATTCTTGATACCACAAGAGGGCTCTTACCTATGCCTTCTTCAGGCTGGAAAGTCAGAAAAGCATTATAAACTACATGCCCTTTCTTTAGGCCAGAAATAATAATTTCCATTAATTAGAAGTATATTCCAAAAGCAAGAGTAATTTATTTATACAGCATTTTATTATTTTAAAAGTTTCACATACAATCTATTAAAACTTTGCTTTCAGTAACACAAAATTTCTTCACTTAAACATCTTCTGTAACATCTAAAACAATTCCTTGAGTATTTTTACTTGAAAATCTATCCACCCCATAATTACATTTATTGGATTTATATTTAAATCCTTCCATACCACACCTGGAAATGGCAAAGTGAACTTTTAAAAATGTTCCTCAAAATTGAATACTAACCCTAGAATCATGGAAGGGACTCGTCATTTAGTTCAAACACTGTCCAAACAAGTCACCCCACTGTGTCAGTTCTAAATACATTCATAAATACATTATGTGCTTACTATGTGCTAAAGATACCAATATGCAAAAAAAAATGTTAGAGTGATATAGGTTCATAGGACAGGTCAGAGGGGAAGAAATGATCCAAGGAACGTTTCATGCGTGAGGTGATACTTGAACTGTGCCTTGAAGGAAGAGACTTCAGTAAGTGGAGATGTGGGAGGGATCCATTTTCTAGCTGGGCAGGGCATGCAGCACAAACTATCATCCTATAGGTCTCCTCTCTTTCATGGCCTACATTTCTCTTTTCATTCACTCTTCACCCTTTGCCACCTAGCTTCCAATCTCATCGCTTAATTGAAATTGCTCTCTCCGCCATCATTAATGCCCTCTCCAAGTTATCAGCTGCCAGATCTGCTGCTCACTTTTCAATTCTCACCTTTTATGCTCTCTCTGTAGTCTCTGATATGAATAACCATTCTTTCCTACTCTCTCCTTTCTAGGTTTTTGTTAACACTGCTCTTCTGCTTCTGTCTCTTTTGTATATCATAATTCACAGACACCTTCTAGCTACGGATAAAGTCCACAGCTGTGAGCTAAGCTGCCCTTTTGATTACCATCTGTGCAGAAGACTACCAGATCTCTTGAGTTCCAGAACACCACCTGTCTATTAAAAAACACTTGAAACATCCTGTGAGAATCTCAGACTCAACATCTCAAAAAAAGAACTCATCTTTTCTCAAAAGTCCACTTGCTATTTCTGTTGAGGACAATAGCATTCTGTCTCAGGTTTGCAAGCTCAGTCACCCCAGATTCCTCACTCATCCCACACATCCAATCTGTGGCCAAGCCTATCAATTCTATTTCCACAACATCTCTCATATCTGTCCCCTTCACTCTACTCAAACAGCCAACACTCCAGTGCAGACTCATTACCTCTCACCTGGCTACTGCTACAGCATTTTCACTGGTCTGCCTGCCTCAGGTGTCACCTTCTCTGACTCATCCTCCACACAACTGCCAGAGTGATTTTCTTAAAGGAAAGGTTTAATCATGTTACTCTCCTGCTCAATAAATTCCAGTGGCTCACAATTTCCTTTAGTACAAAAGAAAAACAAAGCAAAAAATTGTTTGACATGTAAAGCCCTTCACAACCTGACTCCAATCTACCCTTCTAGCCTTGTCATTGATTGCTCCCCTTCACACTGTAGCATAGCCAAGGAGGCCATCTTGCTAATCCTTACATAGCACACTCCGACACTCCCATTTCCAAGCTTTTGCTCAGGCTATGCTCCATACCTGGAATGAAGTTTCTCTTTACCACTACCTCTCAAATTCCTAGTTTCCTTCAAAGTTCATCCAAGCTCCACCTTCTATATATAAGAAGCCTCTCCTGATCCACTCATCCATAATTTTTTGTATTCATTTGTATATACTTATGTATGTATGCACTGCTTTTCCCAATAAAGTATAAGTTCCTTAAAGACAGAGATTGTTTCATTTTTGTCTATCTCCCCCATACCTGGTACATATTAGGGACTTAATAAATGCTTGTAAATTGATTGGCAAATGGATGACCACTAGACTGAGCCATGATTTGGATCTGCATATCCAATATATTGAAGTCTCTTCCAGTTACACAATTCTATCATTCTAGTAGTTTATTCCATTTTTAAAAAATTCCTGCAAGATTTATTTGGTTTCTATCCCATCAAGATTTGTGTTATTTTATATTAAACTTTCTGCTTTGGGTAGTGAGTGACCCTTAGGTGACCTCCACCATACCATGTTCACATTAATTCTCTCAGTATTATTACTGGGGTCCCTATTAAAACGTTATACAGCAAAATTCCATTCTATCCCCACCACATGAGGCCAGGCCAGGCCAGGCCAGTCCTGATTCAGAGGCTTCACTAGCCCAAATTATCCAAATTATTTCACTAACCCAAGTTATTCCAAATTGTTATTCCCATGTTGGGAGCCAACATGAGAAATCAAACATTATGTAGCTATTCTAGATTGATTCACAACTCTATGCCTACACTAGAATGGATTCAGATTAACTCTGAAAATAGAAATTAATGACAGTCATGATACAGACGAAGAAAGAATAGTCAAAATGACTCAGAAGATTTCTAGCTTGAGAAATAAGGAAAAAGCACTACAACTAATGTTGGAGAAAGAAAAAGAAAAGATGAATTTTATTTTGACCAGTATCTCGGCGAATATTTCCTTTGAATTGTTGAAAATACATGAATAGAGGAATCTGAGACTACAGATAAAGATGTGAGAGTCATTCATGTAAAGTGGAAGAATAACAAAATAAGACCAGGAATCATATCCCATAGATAAAGTAGTCAAAAGATATAGGAAGTTTCTCAAATAATTTCAAGTTATTCAAATATATGAAGATATGCTCCAAATCACTGATAAGAGAATTCTAAATTTAAAAAATTTTGATGTTCCACTTCACAACCACCAAGAATAATAAAAAACTGAAACACTAAAAGGTTCAAGTGGCTATGGGAAGACATACTAATAAACTACTGGTGAAATTATAAATTGGTCCAACTGATCTAGAGAATGATTTGGAACCATATGAGAAAAGACACTATAAACTGTACATATCCTTTGATCCAGAGATCTCATTACTGGGCCTAAACTTAAAGAGGTCAAAATAGAAAGGCTCCATATATATCATGATATCCACAGTAATACTTTTTGCAGTAGAAAATAACTGGAAACAAAGAAGAATCCCACCCACTGAGGGATAAATGGACAATTTACAGTAACAAGAATATCCAGAGGACAGTGGCCAGGATACTAAAGAGTCCTGAGTCTATGTCACATGAAGATTAGATGAAAGAAACCAATGCTGATCCTGGATAAGAATTAACTTGAGGGAAATATGACTGACCTGCAAAAGTCTAAAGAATTTTATTTGAAGAGAGATTAGACTGGTTCTGTTTGCCTCTAGAGGGCAGAACCAGAAGCAAATGGTACAGGGGGCCAAGAAGCCAAAGTAAGTCTGGTATTGGGAGAAACTTTATAACAATCAGAGCTTCCTAAAGTAGAATGGGCTACCTGAAGAGTGGAGGATTTGCCTGGACTGGCAGTCTTCAAGGAAAGGTTGGATGACTGCTTGTATGACAATGGCTATGGGGGGGATTCCCCTCCAGTACAGACTGAACTGAATGGTCTCTTCCAACTCTGAAATGTTCTGAGTCTATGACATCAATATAATGGAACAACATAATGCCATAAGAAATGGCAAATATGAGGTATTCAGAAATAAATGCAAAGATTTTTATGAATTGGTCCAGGCTACAGTAAGCAAACGAAAAGAACAATATATGTAAGTGGAATAGTAAAAATTAAAAGGAAACTAAAAAGGAGTCAAATTCTGAATAATTATAATGACTTGTGTTGGTCCAGGAGAACAGATGATAAAATACCCTTTCATCCATTCAGTATAGAGGTAGGAGACTAATAGGGCAGAACACTGTATCCATTGGTTTTGCTTAACTATTTTTCTTTGTTACAACGAAAGGCCAAATGGAACAAAGGAGATTTGTCAGGAAATCACTCATGTTAAAAAAAAGCAGTCAATAACTGTTGTTTCTTAAATGAAAGTGGATGAGCTCACCGACTGAACAAATAAGAGGACCAAGAACAGGATCCAAGATAAACACACACACACACACACACACACACTCTCACGATGAAAGAGGAACCACCAAAAGATCACAGAGATGAAACAAAGAAATAAGAAGAGAATCAAAACAGTGCAGTGACACAAAAGGTAAGAAAAGAGTATATTCAGTATATTAAGCATATACAAAGAAGAAATAAAAAATAATATGTGGCTGTTCTCAAAGAATACTCAGAGGTACAGAATGAAGCTTTGTATTTAATGAAGCAGGCCACTAAATCTCAACTACAATCTGTTGTAGCACTTATTTATGATCTTCTAAATTATTCAGTTTAAAGTAGTTAGAATTCTTATTTATTCACTCATCCTAGCCTTCAATCTTCTCATTATATTTCATCTACCAGACAGATAAGGGATAAGTGAGGAGGTGAAACTGATCAATTGGTCAGCAGCTCTAATATCTTGTATCTGGTAGGGGAAGAATTTAAAACTGGATCTGTGAATCTATTATGCTGTTCTTATTTCTCATTACTATGGATAATTTTAAAGTTAGCTGTACATGTAAATACACTTTGTTCACACTCCCTCTGGTGTGGGATTATATTAGCTTATGCAAGAGGTTTTCAGCCTTGGATCAAAGATAAGCACTAAACTGTACATCATTCTGTTCAAGTGCTCTCTACTCTGTTGTTATCAACCTAGGTCATCACTTGCATTGATCAACACAAATCATACAACTCTTCACCTTTATACATTAAAGAGCTTTGCTTTCTTTTTTGTTTCTTTATCACTTTTCTTAGATGCTATATATCCATTCTCTAATCTCTGGTACTGATCTGCGTGCTTGTCTTCTATCACCAGGACTACTGCAACAGCATCCCAACACACTGTCCCCCTGCCCCCCACATACCTCCGCACTCAATCATCTTCTACCCAGCTGCCAAATTATTATTTTCAAAATGGATGTATGATCACGTGACCTGGTCAAAAATTGGCCATGTTCCTTATTTCCTCTAGGATAAAATATAAACTCCTCAACCTGACATTTAAAACTCTCTGCAATCTGGCTCACAACTATCTTCTCAGACTTATTTCTGATTCCCCTTCACACATTCTATGTCCCAGGAATATGGAACCACTGGCTGTCTCCCCAATGTACCACTCTGCCTTCCATCTCTCTGTCTTTGCACAAGCCTGGTGGAAGGCGCCTCCTTGGCTTCTCAGAATTCTGACCTTTTTTCCAGAATCAGCTCAGGAGCCCTTCCCTCCTAGGAGTCTTTACGGATCTCCCTCAGATAACATGGCTTATGCTCATCCTTGGACATAATTCCCCAATATGAAAGCTCTTGGAGGGCCAGGCTTGTTTCATTTATCTTCATATACCCAGTTCCCTACAAGTGAAAGGGGCCTAATAAGTGTTTGGTGAAATGATATACTCTTTTCTTCTCCCAAATATCTGTGATGGTCCTCACCTCTCTTCCTTATCTGAATTTGATGTAACATTTAATAAAAACTGGCAAATGTGGGTCAAATTACCCTAAGTTCTCTAAATGAAGGTGTCAAGAGTCAAGTTTTGAATATTTAGAGGCATGTCCATGGATGTCTTAGAAATTATTTTCTTTTTCCCCCTTGTCTATAAATGTGCCATTCATGGTATTAAAGGCAAGCTGTTCTTAAAAGTTCTACTTACAAGTATTACAAAACAATGCAAATCCAATTTTTTTAAATAAAACATCTCCTATTCAGGTGATATTTGCTACACAATATATTTGAGTTAATTTTTAATAAATGAAAGATCCATGAATAGTTAAATGTTGCAAAAAGAGATGAATTTGTTATTGGGGGGGAAAACAGCTATTACTTTCTTCTTTAGAATGAGGTGCTGATCTTTAACTTTCCTCATTGCATATTCCATTTCCCTTAAGTCCAGATCTTTCAATTAGATTCCACCATCCTGTTCAAATATCCCCATGTTAGATCACTACACTACACTCAAATGATCATAAACAAATAAATCAGTCACACTTACTGAAAAGTCATAGCTCCTGCTTCCAAGGTACATCTTGTAGGGGACTGTTCATTCAGTTTGCGAAACAGTTGCTTGGCCTGACTCTGGTACTGTTGAAGGTCCCGGCCAGACTGAAAGAGAAGTGAAAAATTCATATAAGAACAACCCACTAAAGAGCCGAGTTATTGATTAGCTGCACCATGTATCTGTCTCTGAAAAGACACTCTGACTGAGATCCTTCACTTCAAAGACAATAATAAGAACTTTCTCATATAGAGGGTTTTAATATTTGTAGAATGCTTTATATTCACTATGCTTTTATGGGAAGTGGAAACCATGTTTCTATAGCACAAAAGAATATGGCCTGAAGTCACTTAAGAAAATTTACATTAGCTATCTACCAAAACCCAAGTGAGTATACATAACTATACATAATTTAGTAGTCAGATATATGGCTTACTGGTGATAAAGACCAAGAACTTCCAATTCCAGCCTCCAAACTGTTTTACTCCACTCTACGGCCCATGTTCTTATAACCTGAATTTATTCATTTTTAAGATGAGGAAAATAATCTTTTCTAGCACACAACTATAAATATTATGGCTTGAAATATACCATGCTTCTTACTTGGTCTACATATTAGAGATGAGAAAGGAAATGCCTTGCCTAAGAATCCACAGAGAGAAAACAGAACCTGGAGAGGATGCAGGTCATTTTATTTCAGACCTCTTGCTCTATCTATCCCACATGCCACGTATGGATAAGACAATGTTACTTATAACACTAATAAACTAGACTTATCAAAAGGATGTTTCAGCATTATGACAGGAACCTCCCTCTATTTTATCCTTTTTATTTGCATTATCACAACATAAGATGTCATACACTTGATCTTCAAAGAAGTTCAAAGGGACACCCTGGGAACTATAGACTACTGAGTCTGACTTTCAGATCTGGATGTTGGTAGAACTGATTTAATTTAAAAAAAAAAAAAGCTAAGATTATTAAATACTTAAGAAAATGGGAAAAGTCAATGTAAGGGAAATTCCATTTCACTAACCTATTAAAGTATATTTGCATAAATAGGTGACTAGGTAGAATTAGTGTATATACTTTAGTTATATTTTCAAAACCACTTGCAATGGTTCCACATGATTAAAAATTTTGTCATGTGATTGAACTGATGTTTCATCATGGATAATTACCTTAAATACAGGAAATATACTAAGCTAAAAGATCCACCTCTCTTATAAAAGAGTAATAAGGTCAGTTACCTACAGGAGTGGTCTCCAAAGTGGAGGCCATAGCCTGATGCTACTGGGGTCATAACAGTCTGATTCCAAGGCATGTAGGAAACTGCCAACCATGACATGGTGAGACATGTTACATACCAATCTCCTCATGACAGACAATTGTAGGGCTTTCAACATAGAGATCATTATACTGTGTCTTCCCTGAAATCCTCTTCTCAATTTCCCTGCTACTCCTGAGGGCACATCAACCACTACCCTTCCAGTTAGGCAGGTTTACAATCTCATTGTCATCCTCACACATCCCAATCTCCCCAGAGAGCTGTGTCCAACTGTGACCAAGTCTACCTCCCTTATCTTTAACACCTGTCCCCTTCTCTCTACTTACACAATCACCACCTTACTTCAAGCCCTCATCACCTTTCACCTGGTCTATTGCAACAGTCTTCCTTAATTGGTGTCTCTGACTCAAGTCTTTCCTCATCCAACCCATCCTCTTTGCAGCTACCATTATGATTTTCTAAAGCACTCTGATGTTCAAAATTATGTCCTTCAGTCATTGAGAAAAAATTATGTTCTACGCATTCTATTTAAGAGGGTAGGGAAATAGGAGATGCAATATAATAGCATATGCATTCAAAAATGGTTGCTATAAAAGTTTTGGTGTTTACCCCAGCGCTAAGTTAAAAAAACAAAAAACAAAACTTGGATAACCAGAATGATCTATTCCCCAAAGTTTTACCATATATTGCCATAAATTAAGCACCAAACTTAAAGTAACTAGTTAGCTCAAGAAATGGCAAAGACTTAAAATATAAATAAAGTTGAATAGGGTTTAGACAAATTCATGACTAAGAGACACTAGGAAATTTCAGAGTATACTTTAGATGGACGTCACAGGGGCAATCCTTGCTCTACTACAAAAAAATGTCCCTTAGAGATATATATGACAGAATACCAATCAAACCTCATTTGGCATATTCTGAACTTACACACTTTTCTCCAGGATTTAAACTGCAAAAATTTTGCTATCTGTAAGGATATTTTTATTTACTATTTGTTCTTACACCTTCTCTTTCTTATTCCTGTAACTTCCACTGACCTATCTTTAAAAGGGGGTCATTTTGGTACCAAACATTTTCATAAGCCTAAAACTACTTCCAGCAGTTTGTGGATGATAAGGAAAGTTCAATTAATAGGGCATAAAAATTTAGTTTAGAATAAAAAGTTAATACCTTTAAAACAGTAACACAGTTCTTAGTGACAAATATACATGTAGTGAGAAAGAGAGCAAGACCTTAAGATTTAGGCCCCAAATGGACTTTATCTATCCAAATAATAACCTAGTGCAGGGGTGAGGAACCTGCAGCCCCAAGGCCACATGTGGCCTTCTAGGTCCTCAAGTGTGGCCCTTTAACTGAATCCAAACTTCACAGAATAAATCCCCTTAATAAAAGGATTTGTTCTGTAAAAATTGGACTCAGTCAGAAGGCTGCACCCAAGGACCTGGAAGGCCATATATGTTCTAGAGGCCACAGGTTCCCCACTCCTGATCTAGTTCAACTTCCAAATTTTAAATACTAGGTTAGTCCCATCTAAGTCTACAAACCTGAAGAAATAATAGCAAAGCACTTACCTCATAATAACCCTGTAAGATTGGTAATGCAAATATTACTGATCGCATTTTAGAGTTAAAGTAAACTGAAGTTAAGAGAAGAAGTCCAGGGAGGACTCTGCTTGGATTTAAAGTTGTAACTGTTACCTGAAATCTCATCATTTGAAATTTTCTACAAGGCACAGACACATTATCTTTTAAGAGGCGTCTGTTTAAAACAACAACAAAAAAAATCTGTTATTATTGCAATAATTTTTGGCAATCTCTGCACAATCTCATTTGAAAATATGTTTTAAAAGATTTGTATTCTATCTTCCCTGTTAGCATCTGACCCTACTGACTACTAACAAATAGAAAGGTTAGACATATGCACGACACCAGGAGGCTTTTGTGACCCTCGTTCCACCTTTGAGCATCTTCAGTTTGTTTAAAATTGGGATGAAATGTGGAAATGGTGAATAGGGAATTATTAAAATTTAGTACATGGCTGCAATTTTCTATAATTTTATCAAACAGTAGTTTCCTCTTCGCCCCTCAATCATCTTAGCAGAACTACTCTACTATTTAAAATAGATTTTGCAATGAGCCTTGCTGTGAAGCAACATTTTCACAGGTTTATTAAAACATGACCATGATTAGAGGTGACAGGTACTCACTTGGAAGGCCAACTGAAAGTAAAGACACCAATGTAAATTAAACATCAAATTCGTTTTACAATAAGCAGATGCAAAAACCTCATTAAAATTCACTTGCTTTTTCATATATTTAAAAAATTTTTGTCCAAAGGAATATACTTTTCTTGTTGTTTACTTTTTATACATTATAGAGGTAAAGGTAATCTCTTTTTTAGACTACACAAATAATTTACACTGTCTTAGGGTTATCTGCAATTTTAGAATAACTTTTGGTCTTCTGATCAATTAAGTATTTTATTAAGTACCTATACTATGTGCCAAACACTGTGCTAGGTGCCAGGGATACAACAAATGACACAATCCTTACTCCCATGAATATACAGCTCAGCTCTATTCTAGGAGCTCATTCTTGAGGGTCCTATTTATTATTTAATATTATGGTTCATAGTTTAAGCTCAAGAAGCCAGATTTGACAGTTCTGACAGATCCCAATCTCCCAAGATAAAATCTAAGTACTGCTCTATAGAAGCTGCATATTTTCAAACTCGAGGTCCACTCAGTACCCTTTAGAAAATAGGATAAAGAAGAAGAGCATGTTCTATGTACAAAAAATAAAAATGTGACTGGAGACAGCATAATAAGATAGTCCAAATTCTAAAACAAAATCAAAGGGCTTTTGAAAAGCTAATTAAGAAATCAACTTTCTATTTACCATAAAGATCCAGAGGATGTTACAGGCAGTACAAGGTTTCACTACTTTAGACTGAACAAACAGTAGTATCAAATGTTGCTTGCAGGCCTCAGAAGAGTGTTTAGCTTAGCCCACTCTATCTTAAGTTTCTGTTTACCTCAAAAGGTAGCCAAAAGCCTGAAGTCCCAAGAACCTTCCTCCAAACAATGAGAGAAGACATTCAATAACTGCTTTTTTACAAATTCAGCTACACTATGGATGATCTGTAGGCTTGCTCACTTGAGGCTCTCTTCTACCTGTCTTGGGCAGATTTACCCTCTGCTCCAGGCTTGCCTGTCTCCGCCCCAGCTGAGATAATTTAACAGAAAGAAGGAACACAGCTCAATTAGGGAAAGCAGGCCAGAAAAGAAGGAAAACATAAAGAGAGCTTGAAATAAAATGAGGGAGATGGAAGGGCAGAGCACACCCAATGGCTATGAATGATATGTATCTCCTTGTGTCCACTACCCTCCCAGTTAAACATCAAAGAGGATGAGGTTTGCAAGTAATCCCTATGTGAAAATTTTCTGCTGCTTTAGGTCACAGGAATCACTGTTCATCTCCAGTCTTGTAACTAAGAATGTACTACCCCAATATGAAGTTTAAGAATAAAATTCTTGACCTTATGATTCATATTGTTTCCCCAAACAGGGAGCGTCTTCTGTTCTCTCTTGATATTCTCTTTCAGTGACATCATTAGGCCTTATGGGTTTTATTGTCATTTTACTGCTGATGACTTCCAGACCTATCAAGCCAGCCCTGGCCTGGCTCCCAGTCTAACTGCATCCTGGACATTTCCATCTGAATTTCCTGTAGACAATTCAAACTCCAAAACAGAATTCATTGTCTTTCCTCTGAAACACTGCCCCCAGCCCCCACCCGCAATAAAGCATTGTTATTTTTAGACATTCTGATCTGCACCCTTGGAGCCATCTCCAACCCTTCACTTTTGTCGCCCGTCTCGCCCCCCCCCCCCCCCCCCCCCCGCCATGTATCCAATTCATTGCCAAGTCATCAATTTTACCTCCACAACATCTCCCATATCCATGTCCTTTTCCCTATTTACACACAACACCTAGTGTTCAAACCCTCAACATTTTTCGCCTAGACCATGAAGCAGCCTCCTAAATGACCTCTCCCCTCTTCCTGCTCTTCTTTCACAAACAGCATTACAAAAATACAGGTAATGACCCCTTTGTTCAATAAACTCCAGTGGTTCCCTATTATCTCTAGGGTCAACAACAAACTCTCCTATATGGTATTTAAAGCCTTCCACATCTTGGATCTAACAAACCTTTCCTGTCTTAGTACACATGACTCCTCTTCACAAATAGCAGTTCAACCAAAGTAGCTTTGCACAACTCTGCTGAGCCTGTGTCTTCACAGGCTGCCCAAGATCTAGAATGCACTCTCTTTTCATTTTTTAGAACCCAGCTCAAGAGCCATCTTTTTTCTCCACAAGGTCTTTCCTGATGATCCTAGTTCCTAGGGCTTCCCCTACCCTCTTCCCTTATGTTTGTTCTGCAGATACCTTACACATCTTTAGTGTTTAGCACAGTCTTTCGCACTTGGCAGGTTAAGTGAAAGATGGACTGAAATTTCTATTCCACACTTACAGAGGTTAGTTCTAACTTCAAACAAGAAATAATTTTTAAAGGCCTTACAACAAAATGGAAACATTTGCCACAAGAGAATACACTCATACCTACCTCTGATTTCATTAAATGGGTCTGAGAAAAGTCCTAATAAGATTGAGTGTTTTAACTGGATCACTTAGATTCAATTATATCAAACAAATATTTAAGTACTCAGGCACTGGGGATACTAAGATGAAATAAGATGAGCTCTACTCTTGAGGAAGTTACAATCCAATGAGGAAAAGAAAACATATCTATGAACAACCTATAACACAAAACACAACATCTTAAGTAAAAAGAGATCCAAACAGGAGAGGGTCAGAAAGACTTCACAGATGAGGCAGCACCTGAGATGGGTCTAGAAATTAAGTTAAGATTTTAACAGCTGGATATAAAGAGAAGGATATCTATTATAAGCACAGGGGACAATGTCAGCAAAGGCACAGATGTATGTAATAAAAGAAGATAAGAGGATGAGATAGGTAGACCAGCAAGGGTTTAACACTTATAATAAGCTGAACAGAAAACACTTTGAATCTATTACACGGCTGAGGATCAGCATGAATCAGCTTAATTCTCAAATATCACATTCTAGATTTAGAAATTTCTTTTAGCATTGAAATGAACTATAATAATTACAACTCTCCCATTTTGTAAATGAGAAAAATGAGCCCTGAGAAATTACCTGACTTGCACAAAGTAAGGCAGCTTAAAAAACTGCAAAGCAAGGTCTTCTGCCTCTACATGCAGTGATCTTTCCACTATTTCATGACTTCAAATATTACAAAGGACAGCTAACTGTTCTAATTTTCAAAGCAGGGAAAAGCATACCTGTTATTAGCCGATTTTACTTCTCTTATGTCAACTGTAATTCTTGATTCTGTGGCCCTTTACAACATTCTTTTCACTTACATCCATTAAGAAATAGTTTCAATCCTTTTAAGTTTTTTTACATACTTTACTTTAAATTTTGGTTGCTTTGGTATATCTAAAAACAGATGCACAAAATTCCATTTGTGTTGTCCTTTCTTATCTTTTAATTTATGTCAAAGCTAAATGGTCAATTTTAACAATAAGTTTATCAAGTATAGTACTCACCTTCTGGATTAATTAAAACTTTTCCCATTATATCTTTAGGTGCTTTTGATTTCAATAAAATCAGCTAATTTAGAACTATTAAACTGCCAAATAGTTTCTACTCCTTTTTCCTTAAGTTGCTGTTTCAAATCTTTAAAGTTATCCACCAGTGTGACATAGTTTTCAGTTGTAAAATCAAAATCAAAAGTCCTATCTGAGAAACGTGTTTCCATAGGTGCTAACAGACCAAAGATGCTATTTCTGATGGTGGCTAGAAACACAATAATCTCCATAGCTTCATCTCGAGCTATGTAGGACAGTGCAGTCTAAAGCTAATCAAGGACTTCAGGCTTTGTAAGAGAAACTGAGAGGAGCAAAGCTTTAGTCATGTAATCTTTTGATCCTTGGAAGAAGTTTTCAGCTAAGAGGAAGAATAGATAGTGGCTGGTAAAATTAAAGAAAAATTAAGGTATAATTCTAGAGGTTCCTAATTGTTTAAGTGCCCTCAGCAAATTTACGGAATCTGTTTGAGCTTCTGTTTTCTCATCTACAAAATGGCAACCATACACTTTTGTTCTTTCCTTTCTAACATGGATAATATGAGCAGGAAAAAAAACCCCAAATCTAAAAGGATGGCACTGGATCCTATTTCATCAATCTTAATATTATATTAATTAATGTAATTATATCAATTAATATTATAACTCACATTTACATTGCATTTTAAGTTTTGCAAAACTCTTTCTAACAATCATGTAGTGCATGTAGTAAGAAGCGTCATTCATATTTTATAATTTCAAAAAAGTGATTTGTCCAATATCAAACAACTAATCAGGATGAGTCATATTAAAACTCAAATCTCCAGGCTCTTCACTCTGATGTTCCTTCACTATAACATGCTGTCTTTTGTGTGTGTGTGTGTTCGTCCTTCATTGCCAAAGAAGACCATGCCATCAGAGAAATAATGATATGACTTGCACTTGGCTTTGTTTTGAGTGAGGGAGGGCTGTGCAGGTCACCAGCCTCACTTCTCCTCCAGAGCCATCTGAATCCAGTGACCAGATATTCATCAGGATGACTGGAGATGAGCCAGGATGAGGCAACTGGGGTTAAGTGACTTGCCCAAGGTCATACAGCTAGTGAGTGTCAAGTGTCTGAGGTGAGATTTTAACTCAGGTCCTTCTGACTACTGCACTGGTGTTCTATCCACTGCCCCTTGTCTTTTGTATATCCCTAAGCATAACAGGTACTTGCATAGGGCAGCAAGGTGGTTCGTGGACAGAGTGTCAGGCCTGAAGACATCTTCCCAAGATGAAAAGTGGCTTCAGACACTTACTAGCTGTGTGACCTTGGGCAAGTCACTTAACCTTGTTTGCCTCAGTTTCCTTATCTGTCAAATGAGCTGGAGAAGGGTATAGTAATCCAGTATCTCTGCCAAGAAAACCCCCAAATGGCATCACAAAGAACAGGGCTTGACTGAAAAAGGATCAAATAACAACAACATAGGTATTTGACATGAGCTCTCTCCAGATTTCACCTGTGCACAGGCCTTGAACAGTATCTCATGGATACCCCTTCCACCATTCCAACCACAAACCTTCCCTTAGGTCTTCATGGGCTGCTAGAGTCAGAAGATTTCATCCTGTGCTAACCAAATGTAGGATAATGAATCTCTCTGAACTTACCTAGGCTGGGCCTTAGATGCTGTCACTTGATATGAAGAGCTTTACTGTTCATGAAAGAGAGTCAAGAGTTTATTGGACTGTGATTTCAAGGGGTCAACAATATGACAACATGGCAGCCAAAGAAAGCAGTGTGATCTTGGGCTGCCCAAGTGAGAAGTACTAGTGTCCAGGATAAAAGAAGTGATAGTTTTGTTGGGTCTGTCCTGGTCAGACTCCATCCACTATACTGTGGTCAGTTCCAGGCACCACATTTTAAGAGGAAGAATGACAAACATTCAGGGAGGCCAATGACATATGACGACTACTTGCCAGAACTGTGGTTACCTCCGCAAACGGAAGGTCAAAAGGGGCCATGAGAGTTATCTTCCAGTATTCGAAGAGCTCTCCTGTGGAAGAGGCTCTGGAGGGCTGAACTTTAACAACAACAGGAGGAAAATAGAAAAAAAAAAGTAGATTTATACTCAATATGAGAAAAAAAATCCTAACAGTTAGGGGTATCCAAGACTCATCTTGGGAAATAAGGGTTTTTCTCTCATTGGTTTTCAAGGAGAGGTTAGATGACCTTCTCTGAGATTTGGCTAAAAGTTGTATTCAATGAGCTCCGACACCACACCTAACTCTTGATATTCCAATCTTTAATGGCTGATAAAACCCACCAGGGCTTTGGCTGGCACAAATTTGAGAAAATCGGGGTCACCTCTCTCACCAAAGTAAGGTCCCTGAAATGGGGCTTAGAAAAGAATCCTTGACCATGGCAGGCACTTATTATACAGGGTATCTGCTGAACTCGGTTGAAGCCGTAAGAAAAAGGTTCCTTCTTTCATATTTTGGGGATTTTTTTTTCAAGTAAAGGTTTAAACAAGTCAGACGAGAATTTAGATCTTCTCATCCTGCTTTAGTAACCTCTAACTTTAGTCCACCTATAAACACCTTCCACGCAAGATCTTTAAAATAATTCCGACACATATCCTCGTCAACCACGTAACGAGCCGGGTCAAAGATTAGCAGCCGGCCCTCCTTTCTAGATAAGGGAGGCAGAGGGGAA
This sequence comes from Notamacropus eugenii, assembly GCF_028372415.1. Lineage (NCBI taxonomy): Eukaryota > Metazoa > Chordata > Mammalia > Diprotodontia > Macropodidae > Notamacropus > Notamacropus eugenii. The sequence continues at coordinate 300,264,075 of NC_092873.1, forward strand.
ATGTAACTGGTCCAGGGGTCAGACAGCGTGTCAGGGCTCTTTCCTGCCCAGTGTCTTTAGCCAGGGCAAAGCTGTGGCTCCCAATCCAGTTGGCTAAGTCCAGACGGGGCGATGGTGGGCATGGCCACGCCCCTACCCCAGAGGATCCGGGCTCCCGGGGGTGGAACTTATTCCATTGCAACATGTGCCCCGAGGAGCTAGTCCCTGCCACCCCCCGCTAGTGCTACCACGGATGCATCCCCCGTCTCCAGCCCTACCACCTCGGGCGGAGCCGGGAACCAAGGCTGGGGGTCCTCTGGAGGAACAGGGGGCGGGTCGCACCTCCCCCCTCACCTGCTCATCCTCTTGCATGGAAGCTGCCAGCGGCAGCCCATCCGCCACCCGGGCGATCATCGTCAGCAACACCATTTTTTCGGCTTAAAAGGGCGCCCACACCGCCCCCCTGACAACAGCAGTCGCCGTAGTCTCCCTTCGTTCTCCTCCTGGCGACCGGTCCGCTCAGGACTTGGCTCTGTCTGCGTCTCCTCTTCCCCGAGCTGAGGTGGCCGGAAACAGAAGCGCGTGAGGTTCGCCTACCTCCGGTCCCTCCCCACCCTGGTCCGGTCAGAAACAACCAGTTCCGGCGCGCACGTTCCTACCCTGCTCTGCTTCCCGCTTTAGCTGAGCCTGACGGGCCCCGCCCACCTCCCCCTCGCCCCGCCTGCTGGCCTTGTGGGAGGGGCTAGAGCCTAAGAGTGCATTCACTCGCCCCGCCCCCTAAGAGGGGGGAGGAGAGAAGGAGAGGGGAGAGGGGAAAGAGAAAGAGAAGGTTTAGAACCAGGTTTCTTTGTTTGAATGAGATCAATGAAGGACCTGGAATGACAAGAATCATAGACTCTCTGACCTGGAAGGGACCTTGGGGATCATCATCTTGTCCAGCCTCCAATGCAGTGACCCTGACAGATCCCTGAACAGCTCTAGTGACGAGGAGCCCACTCATCACCATGCAAGAAAGCCCTTCCCTTGGCTTTTGAGGGGGAGTTCCTGCATGACCATACAAGAAAACCCTGCCATTGACTTTTTTGACAACTCAAGTTGTTAGAAAGTTCTTCCTTATTTTGAACTGTATCCTTGCAACTTTCTCAGCCTGGTTCTACTTTTACTCTTCATAGAACCATGGTAATTTATCTCTCTTTCTTATTTCAAAGCAGTTATCCTATCTTCTTATTTCCAAAATAAACATCCCTGGTTCTTTTGACACATCCTTATTCTCTTAAGTCACCCTCTTGCTCCAGTTTGATGCATGTGTATGTCTCTGTGAGTGTGATATAGGTTATATATGTCCACATGAGTCAGTCTAGCTGTAATTTGAAGGTAGACATAAATCTCTAGTCTCTTCCTCTCACCTTTCTCCCAGGAACATTTTGATTTCTGCCAAGGCGAGGACAGGAGATTAGAGTTTTGAGGCTGGCCACTCCCTTCTCTTCAGATTATATCAGTTTAACACCTTACATACTGTTAGTCTGGTGGAAATAACCTTTAGGCTCAAGTTGAACTCCTGATCAATATTATTGAGATAGAAGTGTCCCAAGCTATATATCTTAATCTTGATTCCCTTCCCCACCTAATGCAAATTATACAAAGACCACCCATGGAAAATAAGACATAAGACTATTTATCCTTGTCAATAGCAAATAGAAATCAGAGAAGTTATACAGATAAGAATATATACACATATGTGTGTATATACATATATATATGTATATATACATATGTATAAGTATAGTGAATGAGCTCTTCCACTAGGAGTGAGATAAAATCAAGAAAGTCCCAGATCTCACCCTGGGGAGAAATTCCTTGAAGTCTCTAGTAGGTGAGCTGAGGATAAGGATATGATCAAGGTGCCAACTCCTCTACATGTTAGCTTCTTCCCAGAGTCTTTCTCTCCTTTTAGGGACTTCTCCCTAAAAAGAATCTGGAATCCCATGTCTTCTTTCTAGAAGTCAGAAGCCAGAACACCAAGAATTTTTTTTTTCCCCAAGCTCTCACGAATTCTACCCCTTTACACAGGCATGGAAAATTGAGTTACTAATTTCTATGGATAAGGAGAATCTTAGCAAATATGACTTGAGTCCCTGGTTACACTAAAAAAAAAGATGCTAAGAACTGAAAATACTCCAGATGTGATCTAGAGAGTATGCAGTGATTATAACCTCCTTCCTGGATACTGGGTTTCTGTTAATGAAGTCCAAAATCTGAGGCTAGACAAGGGGTTTGTAAGCAAGGTTGAAAATTTGATCTATTGTGTGCTGCCTTGAAGGTAAGTCTTGTGAAAGCTTTGTGCCTTAGCTTCAATTGTGGCCAAAATGAAAATCATAGTTCACATTTAGAAATCATTTTTTGGGTTACAAAGAAATGTGTGTGGTACTTTGGAAAGAGGGTTGGATTTAGAATCAGAGTACCTGCATTCAGGGGTGTATGGGGTGTTCAAAGAGGACTAGAACCTGTAGTATGAGGGTTTGCCATGCCTTTTTCAGGGCTACTTATCCACCTTTGATGTCTACCTAGTATCCAACCTGTGTGTAGTGGCCAAACCCCAGTAAACTGTCTCAGCAGATGGGCCAAACTAGGTTGAGGGTAACTAATGGGCTTCAAACCCATTGATGAGTTAGGGGGGTATCTACCCAAACATGTAAAGACTTCTCCTGGCAGAATGGGCAGCTGTTGTTCCAACAGCCATGAAAGCAGCTGAATCAGATTCTGGAAGACACCAAGACATCCAGTGTATCCCAGGCCATCATTAGTCATTCTGACTTTTGCCCTGCCACCAGACCTTAATGACTTAGGAAGAGAGAATGAAAAAAGCAACTTTGTACAGCTCTGCCTCACTTAAAGCCATGAATCAAGACATCACCCTATCATTGGTCCTCTTCAAAAACAAAGGGCAAACAACAATGACAAACTGAATTCAAATCCTCACTCTGCCATTCATTATTGGTGTGTCCTGAAGGAAGTCATTGAACCTCTTTGAAACTGTTTCCCCATTAGTAAAACCATAGAGGTTGGACCATGTGAGCTCTAAGGCTCCACACAGCTGTAAATCTATGATGCTATGAAAGTACTTTCCCCTCAACAACTCTATGAGGTAGGTAGTACAGCATTATTAATCCCATTTTATAGATGAGAAAACAGAGGTTAAATGATTTTTCCACTATCTCACACTCCAGTAAATTGTGGTGCTGGGACTCATTGATGGCAGGTTTAGAACTGGAATAGACCTTAAGGGTTATCAGCTCCAATCCCTCAATTTACGAATGAGAAAACTGAGGCTCAAAGAGATGGCTTACCTACAGTAATACAGAGAGTAAATATCAGAGGTAGGATCTGAACTCAGGTTTTATCTGTCTCTAAGCCTGTTACTCTATTTACCATCCACTCTGTTGCCTAGATCCAAGGATTTTTTCATTTCCATTTTCCATTTCCAGGTTCAGTGCTTCCCTGGCTTTCTTCAAGTCTCACTGAAGTCCTACATTCTGCAACAAGCTTTTCCCATCCTCCTCTTAGGACCTTCCCTCTATGACTACCTATGATTTATCCTGTCTATCTCTTGTTTGTAAATAGTTGATTATTCCAATGAACCAAGAGAGAAGGGATTGCTTTTTTCTTTCTTTTCTATTCCCAGCACTTAGCAGAATGCCTGGCACATAGTAGCTTATCTCTCTATAACACACAATACATAAAAATAAATACCTATTTACCAAAGAGAGCATATTTTCTGGCATTAAAATATTTGCTTTTATAAAAATGAATATGAAAAATAGGCCTCAACACTCATATTGGTTGGACTCAGAAGAACTCTGCTTAACATATTAATTTGATTTGTCATGTGTTAAGGAATGTTAAAAGGTCCCCTCAACTTGCTTTTTTGAGTTGCCATATTTTCCAGAAACACTGGACCCAGAGTATGCAGGAGGCCTTGAATGTGTCAAGGATGGAATTCAACTCTCCACAGCCCTGAGCTGACATAATTTGTTGTTTATACCCCAAGCTGGACTCTCTGTGTTTCCTTGGAAGTTAAGAAAGGTACCAGTCAGTCTACAACAGACTGAGAAACTGCTTGTGCTGCTGGGACTCTTGTAGATAAGCAGACCCTCCTATCTTTGTGGTGTAGCAGCTCCCAAGGGAAAAGAGTGCCATTTTTATCATTACCTTGTTCCTCCCCTTCAGGAAAGGTTTTGTTCTTTTTCCACTTTACTGTCCCTTTTCCCCTTTCATGCCAAACCCCCTTAGAAGGAGATTGCGATTTTTTCTTCCTCCTTTTGCTGTACTGTTATAAATATGCAAAATTCTGTGAACTCTGTGCTCTTGCTTAGAGTTCCACATACATGTTCATTCCTCTTGTAATAAATCTAGTTTTCATGCAAATTTCATTAAGTTGTGATTGCCTGTTGACACATCCTGAGCCAAATGGAAAAGAGGAAGAGTGAGATTTATTAAAACCTCAAGATGAGTACTTTCTCCTGTGCTTCAGTATAAACCTGTAAAAACCAATTTAAATTAATTTAAAATGTCATGAGATCTTATGTGCTACTAAAATTATGATATTTATTTATTTAACTTAATTTTCATTTATTTTATTTTATTAATTTATTTTTAAAAATTTCATTTTTATATTTATATATGTATAATATAATTTTATTTAATTTTTTGATTTAATAATATTTAAATATGATTTTATTTTTTTGAAGGTTGGGCGGGGGACTCTGATTCAGTGGCAAAGCCAGATACTTGCAGAGATTTGATGGGTGGTGTAAGAGGGAGCAGGCATAACAAATTCATTTCTTTTCCTATCGTGTTATAGGGCCATCTGGTAAAGGCCAAGGATCTGCTCAGACCTATTAGATAATCTGGCCTTTAATAATATCATTTAACCTCTGAACTACCTGCAGCTGGTCCCCCAACACCTCTTAATTTGTTTTTCTATTAGAGGGAAATAAGATTTTTCTGACATAAGTTATTGTTTCCGGGAAAACTTCAGCTTACCTAAGTTTGTGATTACATTTGGCTGTTTCTTTCTTCATATGCTTACTGTTATCTGCAAGACTCAAATTGATTTTACAAATTTTGCTGAAAATACAGAATCTGTTTTAATGAAATATGTTACAACTTGGAAGATGTTAACATAATGTAATAAATGTACCATACATAATTTAATGTGTCTTGTAGATAATAGTAAGCATATGAGACCTTGCTGGATTGCTTCTTTTAATTCTTGCAGAATGGTCCATATGAAATTTTCATAATTATTTTGTAATTAGAGTTTTTTAATTTTATAGTTAGAATTTTTTAAATTATAAATACAATTAATCTTTGCAATATTTGGTTTGACACTAGACAGTCTTAAATATGTTCCTACGTCAAGTTTATTTTTATATTTTTATTTAAAACAAGAATAAAGTGAAAATGCTTATTCACCCTTATAATGTGGTAGAAAACAATAGAGAACTTCTACAAACTCTCTTGCTGAGACTTAACCAATTGTTATAAATGAACAGTTCATTATAATATAAAATAGTTACTTTTCTACTGACTGAAGGCAAATGCTGCATTAAATGATAAATTTACTTAAAATTCGCTGATACATACTGCTTCATTTTTAAGAGTGTTTATATGTAAACTAATTCTTGTAAGGAAAAATTCTCTTCGGACATAATTTTCTTCTCTTCTATCTCTGGCACGCCAGCTATGCTCTCAAAGAAATTCTGTTGAAACACTGACCAACCAGGTCATTTGAAAATCTGCTAGATAGAAGAATAATAAAGATAGAAGATAAGTTTAAATTTGAAAATGGCCTTAATACTTCAATGAGAGACAATATAATGTTTGTTTCTGCAGAATGGTTGTGATTCTCTGTGATAGTTTCAAGATGACTTGTAATATATCTACCCAATGACCATGATATTCAAACAAATTTCTCGGCAAAAATTTGAAAGTTGGTATTATCTCCAGTATTTGTTTACATAGATAATGAGGTATGATTAAATGCTAACAAAGAGTGATGAAGGAGTTACTTTGGAACAATGTACAGAATATAAATGAGGGTATGATCATGTGTCTGACCATTCGTTGGGATATGTTTTGTGCTTGAATGTCAAACCCTGGTTTTCAGTTTGGAAACAATCTAATAGCAAGTAGAGAAACTTCAAGACTCCTCTTAGCCAGAAGTGGTCAGAGTTGGATGTCACTGCTGCATGAGCACCAAAATTGTGTGTTTGATCTTCACAATATTGAATTGCTGCAGAAACATGCCTATAACCGTTCAAATATGCACGTGCTTGTTGTCACAAAGGAAAAAATATATTTGTAAACATAATTCGGCAATTATTTTCTGCTTAAGGAGCCATTAAATAATTTTTAGAGTAAACTTTTTGGGCCACAGTCATGAAACCCTAAATAGGAACCACTCTAATAGGAAAAGACAACCTATGTGGTGGAATGGTAGCCAAGGAGAAGTGTTTTGGCAGTAAAGTCAGATGACTGGAGTTAGCATGTAATTGATTATTCTTTCCAGAAATGGTAGTGTGATCTTGATTAGTATTCTCAGAGTAATAGGTACTATTTATAGAGAATAGACTCAGGCAACCTTGTTAGACCTGAGTGTCACTCACTACTGATGTTGAACAATGAACATTTTGGAAGGAGCATAGTGTAATGAAAAGAGCACTTCGTTGTAAGTTGAGAGTTTCAAGTTCTGGCATTTCTATTTACTAATTATATGACTTTGGATGAGTCACTATACACCTCAACATTATCAAAATCTTCACAGAGCTCAGGGAGGATGAATATTTAGCATTTGAGAAATCACTGTAGGCTATGAAGAGGACAGTTTCAGGTTGGGAAATTTGATTACAAGGGATTGAGAAATAATGTGGTGAACAAGTATAGACAAAGTAAGGATAGATGAGTCTTTCTAGGCACTGGGTAATAAAAAGGCAGAAAAGTATTGGACAATAGCTTGAGTCAATGGCAAGGACAAACTATGTTTTCCTAAGAATGTAGTATACTTGAACACATTTGTAGCCAGTGGGGGAAGATTCAGTAGATAGGGACAGAATGAAAATGAAAGAAAGAAAGAATGATTCACTTGGCAAGTCCCTGGAGGAAACATGAGAGGATGGGATGGAGAGCCATCCTCTCCACATATATGGGGATAAAATCTATCAACCGGTCTTCACCTGCAGTGAAATTTCTCATACAAGATGGTCAACAATTAAGCATCCAGCCTGTGTTTGAAATCCTCTAATGATGGAGAACACACTATACTTTGGGAGGCAATCCATTCTGTTTTAGGAAGGCTCTAATTGTTAGAGAATTGTTCAGTAACATCATACTGAAATTTTTCTTTCATTTTCTACTTGGTCCTCTTTCTGAATTCTGGAGAAAAGGAAAAAAAGATGAATAAAAATAAATATTCATAATAGATAAAAATCCTTCTTTCATATATTTCATATAAAATCCCTCAAATATTTTAGTCAGTTAATATGCATTTATTAAGTGTCTGCTATGTGCTGGGTACTGTACTAAGCCCTGGGAATACAGAGAAAAGCAAAAGGCAGTCTCTATCTTAAAGGAGCTTACAATATAATGGGGAATTTGAAGACCATTTGTTGATCTTTTCCTAAGCTTTCTTTTTCTCAAGTTAAGCTGATCTAGTTCCTTTGAGCAATACTCATGAGGCCTGGTCTTCAGGCTTCTCACCATTCTGGAGAAGAATGGAAAATCATTCAGTCAAAAAATATTTATTAAGTGCCCACTACATACTAGGCACTGTGCTAAGTGCTGGAGATACAAAAAGAATAAAAAACAATCCTTGCCTTTAGGGAACTCACAATCTAACATGGGAGACAAGTAAACAACTGTTTAGCAATTGGCTCTCCCTCCCCCCAAAAATGTATATAGGACACACTCTTAAATTTAATCTGCTTTATTAATATTTTCTAGATCACTTCCTGAAGTCTTCATAATCAACCAAATAAAAAAATCAAGCCCTTATTTTTAACATTTGCCAATTTCTGAAGCATAAAAGCTCGTACTGGAAATTTAACAATTAGCTCTCCCAAACCCAAATAAGCTGTCTTCAACTCACGACTGATTGTGTCCATCTTGACTCACTTCAATCTTTCAATATCCTTCATAAATAAGAATAATCAGTTGTACTGGGTCTGATCCTATTAATTTCACAACATCTGGGAGATAAAGGAACAATGGAAGCTCTGATAAATGGTGGTCAATACTTGGGTATTTGTGTTGGTTCTGTAGTCCTCTCTTTTTATCAGAAGCTGAGGCCTAGCCTTTCATCAGATTCTGTTAGCACCATTTTCTATCTCAGTGTTTCCAAAACTAATTTGACCAGGGAACATTCTGGGGAATGAAAGGTATTGAAAAAAGTCACAAATGTTGAGCTCAGATTATGGAATTCCTCCAGGATAAAGGGAGTTTGGTGAAATTTTAGAACAAATTATGTCTATTTTAATACCCCACAAATTGTCGCATGTAAAAATAATGTTTGTGAGAGATAGAGATTCACTTCTTAAGGGAATTCCCTTTACTAATCCAGATTGGCACTTTATCTTTCATTTATAGTCTTGGAGAATTACCTAGGACACTAAAAAGTTAAATGACTTACCCAGGAATCCAAGTCTTCTGGGATCTGAGGCCTAGCACTGACATCCATGCACAAAACTCCATATTTCATACAGTGTGGAGCATCAGGGTTCTGTTCAACATTGATGTCAAACCCAAATAGAAACTGATCCCTGCTGGTCACCTACTGACTTAGAAAAACCACAGTTCAACATTATCTCTGTTGTATTGTATTTTCATTTATTTTATCAGACATTTCCCAATTACATTTAATCTGGTTCTGACTGTTCTTGGGAGTTTTGAGGGTTGCTTGGGGCCAGGAGTTTGGTGTCTCTGCTGTAAAGTACAGTAAAATGTACAACCAGTAGCATCCTTTTAGCTGTCTCATCTCTATCATGGACATTGCCCCTCCTCACCCCTACTTGTACATGCCTCAGCATCCTGCATGCTTTGCTAGTGAGCAGGGACTGTACTTGCAGATTACTTTTCTCTCCTCTTTGCCATGTACACATGTACTTCCATGTACACATAGCTTCTTAGTAATATCAATTGATTTAATTAAATGCATGAACACTCAGTCTCTCTGCTTACTCTTCTCTGTTCTGTTACCTCCCTAGAGCTTGAATGATACATTGACGGAGTCAACTATTGGCAGACAGGGATGTCCTTGAGCAAGCAGAGCAGGCAAATTTTCAAGCCAGCTGTCTCCCATGCCTGGAAAGTTCTCATCTGTGCAGGCTGGTAGGAAGAGTTTCAGGCGGGATCGACTATGCTGCTCCCTCACCCCTAAAAGTTAGTTATAAGCATTTATTAGGTACCTACTATGTGACAGAAAGTGTGTGCTAAGTGCTAGGGATACAAAGAAAGGTAAAAGACAGTCCCTGCTTTCAAGGAGTTCCTAATTTAATGGAAAAGATGACAAAAAAGAAGTTTGTACAAACAAACTAAATGCAGGATAAATAGGAAATAATTAGCAGAGGGAAGGCACTAGAATTAAGAGGGGTTGGGGAAGGTTTGCTGTAGAAGATGGGATTTTAGTGGAGACTTAAAGGAAGCCAAGAGATAGAGATGAAGAGTCAGAGCATTCCAGTTGTGGGGGAGAGTCAATGAAAATGCCCAGAGATGAGAAAGCTTTTTTATTTATGGAACAGTGAGAAGACCAGTGAAACTGGATTAAAGAATACAGATTGGGGAGTAAAATATAAGAAGACTGGAAAAGAGAGGAGCAGTGGTGGAACTAGGAACTAGGACTCTGAATGCCAGAGAATTTTGTATTAGATTCTGGAGGTGACAGGGAATCATTGGAGTTTATTAATTAGGTGGGGTGACAGGGTTAGACCTTTGCTTTAGGAAAATCACTTTGGGGGCTAAGTGAAAGATGGGTTGAAGTGGGAAGAGTGGGGAAGATATACCAACCAGAAGACTCTTGAAATAATCCAGACATAAGGAAATTAGGTCTTGTACCAAGATGGTGGCCATGTCAGAGAAGAGAAGGGGACATATTCAAGAGATATTGCAAAGGAAAAAGGGACAGCCCAGCGTGGTGAGAGATAATGAGACATCAAGGCTAACACCTAAATTGCAAGTTTGGTGGACTGGGAGGATGGTGGTGCCCTCCATAGTAAAAGGGAGGTTTCTGCAGAAAGATAATGAATTTACTTTTGGATATGTTGACTTTAAGATGCCTACTGGATATCCAGTTTGAGATGTCTGAAAGGCAGTTAAAGATGCAAGATTGGAGGTCAGCAGAGAAGATGAGACTGGATTAATAAATTTGAGAATCATCAGCATAGAGACAATGATTGGATCCATTTGGGAACTGATGAGATCGCCAAGTGAAATGGGATATGGAGAGAGGAGAAGAAGGCCGAGGACAGAACCCTGTGACACATAAAGTAAAAAATAAGTGGATCCTATGATGTTATATATGAAGAGCCTAAAACCACTGAGTTCAATCCACTCAATTCACAGAAGAGGAAACCAAAGGTTAAATGACAATGTTTTGATTGGTCCCCATAGGAAAATTGTCAAAAGTGACCCATAATAGTTTAACCCAATTCTTTCATTTATTCAAGGAGCAATTAATAAATCATCTTGGTGAAGAGTGTTTGCCTAGTATGTATGTAGATGCTGAACAAGCAGGCTAGTGATGTGGATTCTGTACCTGGCTTTGCCACTAACTATCTCTGTGGCTTTGGTTAAATCATGTCATCTCTGTAAATCTCAATTTCTTCATATGTAAAATGGGGGAGGAATTGAAGATGTGCTCTCAGAACTGGGAATGCAGCCCTCTCACTTGGTGACTATGCTTTCCGAAGTTCTTTTGAGCTTCTCAATATACTCAAGGTCTAGAGAGGTTAGAAAAATACACAATTGCTGAATAAATGCAATATGGTACAGTAGGGAGAATGTTGAATTTGGAAACTGATGATCTGAGTTCAATATCTGATGTTGAACTGTGTGACTTTGGACCATTTGCTTAACCTTTCTGAGCTCATTTATAAAATGAGAGAGTTAGACTAAGTAACTTCCCCCATCTCTTCTAACTTGAAATATTTGGTTCACTGAATGAAAGCCTTAAAATATTTGTATAGGTTTTATTTTACCCATTTGCTGAAATTTTAGATTTAGTTGTTTGCCTGGTTTGGATAGTATATTCAGAGAGTGCTGGAATTTAAGTTAGGAAGTCCTGGACTCAAAGAACATCTCTGACCCTCATTAGTCATGTGATGATGAACAAGTAAGTCATTTAACCTTCCTGAGATTCAGTCCCTGAGCTGTCTATTTAGGATGATGGACCCACAGAGTAACCTGAACTTGGAAGTGGTTGAAAGTTCAAAGTGGGGGTGCGGGTGGGAATGGTGATAGGAGGTATAGGTAACCAGGTTAGATTCTACATATATAAAGTACACTGTAAAACTTTAAGGTGCTATAAAAATTATAGCTACTATTAGATTGTTATGAAATATGAGAATTGGATGGTGTCTAGCTATCAGGAAAATTAGTAGTGAGGAAGAGATTGAAGCAGTTAGTTAAAAAGAGGTTTCAGAGTAGTGAGAAGGGATAGATGGAAAAAGAGACATGAAGATGCTGAGAAAAGAATGAAATAGAGAGAAAGGCTGGGATAAAAGATATGGGGGTGCCTGGTTTAGAGGGTGACTGCATGGGAAGAAAAAGAGCTAAGATTGAACCTAGAGGAAGAGTCAGGAGACTGGTATTGAGAAAACCTTATTCAGGGTGTGACTGTTGGAGGAAATGAGAAGTTATGGTAGATTTTCTATGGAGGCTTTAGGAGACTAGAAGAGAATCACAAGATGAGGAGATGTGGAAGGAGTAATTAATGCTCAAGAGAACATTTAAACGGGGGAAGAGAAGAGGTAGCTATGAAAGAACAATTCATGCCATGGGCAGTCACAGTAGGGGACCTGAACTCCCATGGCACAGCTCAAAGTTCCTGATACTTCCTAGGACCTGAGAGGAGACAGAGGACAGATGGAAAGTAGGAGGGCATGACAGTGGGTACCAGGAGGAGGATGCCATAACATTAAGTTCTTAGAACAGGTGAAAAAGTGCCAGGACCACCAAGGGGAGGAAGCACCCCATAATGATGACACATCCATGTTGATGCCCCCTCCCCCTCCACGATGGTATCCTGAGGCAAAGCCCCAGTACTTCAGGCTAATCAGGGTTCAGGGAAGGAAAGGGGGAATCTGCCCACACTAGTAAAATCGAAGCTCCTAAGAGAAAGCTATGAAGATGTATAGTTGGGGAGGGGGAGTGTTAGAGGAAGCTGAGAGGAGCTAAAAATAGGGGGTAACGTTTGCGGGTTAAGGCTGAATGGAGGTTGGAGAGGCCTCGAGGAGGCAGGAAGGGGGCAGGGAGCTAGGTCTGGGCGGGGCAGGTGGCAGAGGGAGGGGTGAGAGGAGCTCGGGCTGAGCTGTCCCGGGCTGCGCTGGAGGGAGCCCAGGCTTGTCATTGCGAGTCCTAAGGATTCTCTCCCTCTTCTGACTCCGTACGGGAGCCGCCCGCGGAGGCAGGGAGGTGAAGGGCAGGGGACGCAGAGGAGACCTGGAGCCCTGCCCATGAAGAGGTCGAACAGAGGAGCTTGCTGCTGCTGCTGCCGGGCATCCCGCCGGGCGCACTATGCTCCCTACTGCCCGGGGGACGCTGCCCAGGCATCGGCCCTGGCGTCGCATCCCCGGTGGGAGCGAGAGGGGAGAGCCCAGGACTGGAGCTGGGCGGCGGCCGCAGAGGAGGAGGAGGAGGCGGCGGCGGCGGCTTTGGCAGCGGCCCCTCCGCGGAAAAGGTGCGTGCCTAGGGCATGGGGGGAGGGAAGACCCGGAGGCCGAGGTGCCCGAGATTAGGATAATGGTGCTAGGCTTGCGCAGGGATGGCGAGCTGAATCTCCGCCCGAGATGGAGATGGGGGGCGCAGATTTGGAACCGCCTAGGGAGAGAGAATGCGAGGACGGGGTGGGTACTGCGAGCAAAGGATGAGCCATGGAGAGATACTGAGCGCAGGGCATGAGCAGCCTAGGGGAGTCGGAGGAGATATAGAGGCTGGCTTGGGCAGGATTTGACCCTAGGCGGGATTAGCCTCCCTCTTCAACCTTCAGCTGCTGAAACTGGCAGGATGGGCAAGGTTGAGGTTGAACCAGTGGAACGATGCCCAAGGAAAAGACTGGCAGGAAAGGCAGGGGCACGTGGGATCGAGTACCGAGACTCGATGTAGAAGATCGAAAATGTATGTGTGGAAAGAGTTGAAAGAGTGTAGCTGTCCCTTTTGGAATTTCTCATTGGGATGGCTAAGGTGGAAACAATAGCCCCTCTTGGGTACCGAGACTCCTCACCAGTGTCTGTAAGAACAGCAAATTGAGCTAGGGCCAAAACTGAGTGAATCTGCTAGCTGGTGGGCAGGCTGGTGCACTGCAAACGCACCAGCTAATCCTAACGCTTCTGGTGCTCTTTGTTCGACCATGGGTGCTTGTTAGGCGGATCCCCTCCGCGGGCACCGGCTGGGGTTCAAAGAAGAGACGAATGACTTGTAGGGAATGTTGCTTCTTGCTCAGTAAGTATTTCCGTTTATAATAAGGAATGCCACCCATTCCCGTTAATCAACAAGAGTAATTGGCATCTAGGCCTAGCTCTACTATTAACTAGCTATGCAAGCTTGGACAAGTCACTTTCTTCATCTTGAAAAGTAAAGGGCGTAATCTCAACTGTCCTTTCCATATCTAAATCTCAACAACTAAATATTTATTAGACCCTTATCCTGTGCTCAGGGCTTAGACCTTTTAAATGAACAGTGCAGCCCAACACCCAGAACTCTACTTATCCTTTACTTTCTACTTTTAAGCTGTAAGGGATGCTTGATAAGACCCACATAGACATTTTTTTAAAAAAACCTTTCAGTTTGTTGCTTAAGAAAGTGATCAGTGAAACAAATGAGTTTTAAAAAATTTACATTTCGATTGACTTTTTCATAGAATTCAAATTCTTCAAATGAACTATGGTTGAAAGAAAAAAGTTAGCTGATACTTTGAAAATACATATGCATGTGTATACATGTATATATACGTATATAGGCATGATTAGTTACTGGAATCTTTTTTTTTTGTTAATCTCAGGAAGCATAAAAATTTCATGAATATCACTAAAGGCTATTTGTTATCCTGCCATTTAATTAAAGTGAGTAACCAGAAATATGCTTTTTCCTAATTATTTTTTCTCTCAAGCACTAGCAATTTTTGAAGAATTTGAAATTTTCATCTAATATGCATTAGGAAGTATTTCCTAGGACCATTTAGATTCTAAGGGGAAAAGTTGAATGACAAAAAAGGATATCTGATCAAGTACACACATTTTTAAGGTTTCTTGAGTATCCTGGAATATATATTTTTAATCTTGAAAGAAATACTGGAAGTGTAATTTTAAAAGTTAGAATACAAGAGACATAAGATTAAATAGGCAAAATTGGAAGATAGAATACTGGCTTTAGAACTGATAATAATACTTCTATCCACCTGTCTACCAAATTGCATAACTAATTCCCAGTTTAGGTCAATGGCTGCGTAGAACATGTAACTCTTCATCTTAAGGTCATGTTCCAAATTGGTGGTATGGCATTTTGGGGAGGCAACATTGAACAGTTCTGTGAGTATGGAATCTGGCATCAAAGGATTGGGTTCAAATTTGGACTGTGCCACTTACTATCATTATGACCTTAGGGAAATCACTATCTCTCTGAGCCTGCAAAATTTGGGTGTTGGTACAGATGATCTCCAAGTTTCTTTTTCCTCTTACCTCCTTTCATGGAAGTTAGTTTGGTGATGGAAAGTATGATGGGTTTAGTGTCAGGGTATCTGGGTTCACATCCTTCCTCTGCCATTTGCTCCCTGTGAAACCATGGACAAATCACAAGCCATCAGTTTCCTCATCTATAAAAGGTGGGGGAGGTGTTGAGCTACATGAATACTGAGCTCTATTAAATTACTTCTGAAGTCCCCTCCAGTTAATCTGTGATTTTTTGTACTAGTTTAGTTATAAAGATTCCTAGTTCTTTTGGTAGCAAACTGCATGGTAGAGCTATGTAAATCTTATACACTTCAAGGTGTCATTAAAAAGATGAAACAAAGATCTTGAAATGACTTATTTCTCCATTCTTTAACAGTTACTTTTTCATACAGAATTGAAACATATTATTTATGAAATATGTATTAATGAAAATATATATATTTATGAAATGTTTTGTTCATGTCCAACTCTTCATGATTCCATTTGGGGTTTGCTTGGCAAAGATCCTGGAGTGGCTTGCCATTTCCTTCTCCAGTTCATTTTACAAATGAGGAAACTGAGGCAAATAGGGTGAAGTGACTTGTCCAGGGTCACACAGCTAGTAAGCGTCTGAGGCCAGATTTGAACTCTGGTCTTCCTGACATGAGGTCCAGTGCTCCATGCAGGAACCGCCTAGATGCTTCAGTAGTAATTCACTAAACATGAAGAGGTATGTACTATTAATGTCTGTTTGTATGTGCATATTTCTGATTACCTATTTTCATTGAAGGATGGGGTAACAGTACTTAATGAATTTTGCAAAACTTATTCATGAATTTCTTGTTATTTCACCAAAAAGGCATTAATAGCATAAAATAGGGATAATAATTGCAGCTACCTCAGGGTTGTTTCAAGCATCAAATGAAATAACATTTGTATAAACCTTAGGACAGTGCCTGGCTCATAGTAGGCATTTAGAAAATGTTTGTTTCCTTTCTTCTTTCCTACTTCAATATCTAAGTTTAGTCTTTTAAAATGTTAACTCTACTAGTAAAAGGAAAAACAATGCAGAGTATCCACACTAACAGATTATTCAAAAATAATTTACATGAATTTTTTGAATGGATCATATGATATTTATAAGGATCACATTTACTTTTCTATTTCTTAGGCTAGCAATAAAATCTCTTTCCATTTCCTAAACATGTAACAGCTGATAACCCAGAAGTCTCCTGGGTGGCAGTGTAGGAGTAAAAATTTGACCTGAATAATCTACAGATTCACACTATGGGGGGAAGGGAAGTGTCAAAGATTTTCCATCCTTTGAAATGCTCTTGAATCTTCCCTAATCCATGAATTGAGAAATCATGTTGCTGAGAGGGGCTGTCCGTAGTAACCCCAATTGTACTGGTGACTTAAACTGGACTAGATGGGAGTTGAGAGTTCATTTGTAGAACCATATGTAGAATTGTAGACCATGAGGGCTGGAGAAGGACCTTAGGGATCACCTAGCTTAGCCAACTTTCTCTTCCAAAGGAGAGTATGGTGGCTCAGAGAGGTAAATTAGCTACACTAGGCTCACTCAACTATTTAGTTGTTAATGGGGTGAGAACCAGGACTTTATCTACCTTCTAAATCTCTGTTTGATGTCACCTTACCTACTGGTGGTTATTGATTTGGGCTTGTGGGTGCCCTACAAGGGGTACTTACATATTTCACAATGATTCATCTTCACCAGTTTTCCATCTTCGAGAATAATTCCTTTCCTGCCCCTTCCCTCCATTTTGTTCATAAGGAAGAAATGAGAAAATGTGTCTCCTTCCGTGTTCAGGCTCTATTGTTGTACCTAGCATTGCACTGACTGCCAGTCTCATGTTCGTTTTGCTGAAGTGCCTTTTTTTTGTTTCTTTGTTACTGTGGCTGTTCACTGGCTAGGGTAGAATGGAACGATATTTTCATAAATGAAGGTGATGGACAAAACAAAAGATATCAATAATGTTTTTAAAATTTAAACTGGATTTCTTTTCATTTTCTTTTTTAAGTTTGAGGAAAATTTCATGTTTGTGAATTAGCTTCGTCCCAATCAAAAGGTCATTAACTCTTGCATATTGAGTTCTATAACCTAAAACTATATTTTTTTGGATTTGTCTTTAAACTCAAGTGATTTAAAAAAAACTGTTTGAAGGTCAATGCAGGGAAATTCATGTGATATAAAAGAAAAGGTTCTGAAAGTGTACAACAATAACCCTGTTCTCTTGTGACTGTGAAAATGAAGCATTGGGTACCTTCTTTGCATATTCACCATGGATTTTCAAGCCAACCATCTTCATGGGAATGTACAAAAAGGTAGGAGAATGTTATATTTTCAGGTTTGTGAAAGAATGAGGGCATTGTATGCTTCAGGACAGAATTTGCAACAATGTTCAGATAGACAAAGAATTATAATAAACCATTAGGCACATGCACACACACACACACACAAGCAACCAGACATGTGTGTACAACAACATTTGCACACATAATCATAGAATATCTTCCAACTCCAGTTCAGGGGAGCAGACCTAGAGAAAAAGCAGAAATTTTCACAATAAATTCTTTCGCACATAGGTTGCAGACAGAAGCGATAACATATTTTAGCAACATCCTAATTACCAAAAATATTGTTGCATATTCCATCTGCTGAAGTCCATATTGCTAGGTAAGCCTTAACTCCAAAACCTCAAAGTATTCTGCTCTGAATTCATAACCTTAATATTAATGAGAATCTTTTCCTGCTGCATTTATTTTTAGAAGAAAACAAAAAAAAAATGACCTTGCTAGTGATTAAGTGGGCTTTCTTTGAAGAATATGCCCAGTATGATGGGCAGAATGATTTAGTGATAGTTCTGCTTCTCATTCCTTTAATTTCATTATAAAATTCAATTCAGTTTAATTCAATTCAGCAAACATACATTCAGTGTTTATTTGGTGCTATTAGGTGCCAGGCACGTGCTAAGAGCTGCGGATAACAAAGACAAAAATAAAATAAGTATCTGCCCTTGAGGAGCTTATATTCTTTGGGGGAGGGGAGGAGAGGAAATATATGTAAACGTATGCACATATAGCTATATATACACATCCATGTTATATATATACATATATATGTATATATATGTGTGTGCATCTACGTATATATGTTTCTGTATATCTACCTATGAAGGGCAGCTAGGTGACACAATGGATAAAATGATGGGCCTAGAGTCAGGAAGACTCATCTTCCTAAGTTCAAATCTGGCCTCAGACATTTACTAGCTGTGTGACCCTAGGTAAGTGACTTAACCCTGTCTGCCTCAGTTTCCTCTTCTGTAAAATGAGTTGGAGAAGGAACTAGCAAACCACACCAATGTCTTTGCCCAGAAAACCCCAAATGGGGTCAACAATAGTCGGGCATGACTGAAAAAAATGACTGAACAACAACAAATCTATCTTATCTATCAATATATTCAGCCCTAATCTTTCCTCTGAGTCTAGGCCTGTGTTACCAATTGACTCTCAGACATTTTGAATTGAATGTCTTTATCTCAAACTCAACACATCCAAAATGAATTCATTACTCTTCTCCCATAACCTATTTTCTATTTCCATCAAAGATATCCTCATCCTTCTGGTTACCCAGATTTGTGACCTTAAAGTCATCCCAGCCCCCTTATTCTCCCTCACCTCACTAATTCAATTAATGGGGCAGCTAGGTGGTGCAGTGGATAGAGCACCAGTGCAGGAGTCAGGAGGACCTGAGTTCAAGTCTCACCTCAGACACTTGACACTCACTAGCTGTGTGACCTCTGGCAAGTTACTTAACCCCAATTGCCTCATCCTAGCTCATCTCCAGTCATCCTGATGAATATCTGGTCACTGGATTCAGATGGCTCTGGAGGAGAAGTGAGGCTGGTGACCTGCACAGCCCTCTCTCACTTAAAACAAAGTCAAGTGCAAATCATGTCATCATTTGGCATGGTCTTCTTCGGCAACTAAGGACACACACTTAAAGGCAGCATGACAATGGGCTTGAAGCAATAATAATAATAATAATTGGCATCTATAGGGAACTTGAGACATTAAATGACTGGCTCAGGGTCACCCAGCTAGGGAGTGTCTGAAGCAAGACTTGCACTAAATTTTTCCTGATTCAAAATCCTTGGTTGCATCTACTCCATCCCTCAACTGCCTCTGTAAACAAGAAAATTGTTATTCAGTCATTTTATAGTGATCCTATTTGGGGTTTTCTTGGTAGAGATACTGGAGTGATTTGCCATTTCCTTCTCCAGCTCATTTGACAGATGAGGAAACTGAGGCAAACAGGGTAAAGTGAGTTGGCCAGGGTCTCACAGCTAGTATGTAACTGAGGCTGGATTTGAACATAGGAAGACTCTAGGACTGGCACTCTTTCTGCTGTGCCACCTAGGCCTGGGTTCAAATGCATCTTCAGACAATAGTTGTAAGATCCTGGGCAAATCACTTAACTCTTCTGTGCCTCAGTTTCCTATTCTGTTGTTGTGGTTGTTCCTCCTTCATTCTGAAAGAGGATCAGTGACATCAGGAAGATGATGCTTTGGCTTGCAAGTGAATTGGATGTAAGTAAGGCAGAGTGGTACAGTCATCATTCTCGCTCTCTCCTTGACACAGGTCAGGACTGCTGGCGATGGCCCCAGATGCAGTGGGAGATGTTGACCTTTTTAAGCTAAATCTTTGCTAGGTCTGGGTTTGTCTGAAGCAATGCCCATTCAGTAATGAAAGACTAGGTAAGAACTGAAAATGAGGGTGTTGGACTCAGCTTTCAAGATCACTTTTAGCTCTAAATCTATGATTCTGTGATTGCCCTCCTTCCAAGCAGATGCCAGTTCTTAAAACTGTTGCCAAGGTATGAGTTTTCAGTAGGTATGAGATTTTATTCTATTTTCATTTTTAAAAATATTTCTTTCTTCCTCTAGAGTGTCATAAGAAATGCCTATTAAGTCAGTCAGCGGTATCTTTTCGTAACATAGCTATGAAACAACTCATTGACTTTCGATTTGCCCAGTTGTTTTGGATGTTGTCCAGATGTCTTGGATGTTGTCCGGATGGTTATCAAAATTTGCAAGGGTTGCATAGGTTCTGCTAAGAAAAATGCTTCTGTTTTTCAGCTACTGCCCAAAGGCTCCCTATATCCTTGCACGTAGTGCTTAATAAATGTTTGACTGTGTGACAATGGTCAAGTTACATAACCTTTGGACCTCAGTTTCCTCATCTGTAAAATGGGAATAATAAAACCTGTAGTATCTATCTCATAGGGTTGTCATGAGGCTCAAATGAGATAATGTATATAATAGTCCTTTTCAAACATAAAAGTGCTGTACGGATATCATTTATTATTATATTTCTCTTTAGTATATAGCAATAAATCATTAAAAGCCTGAAATATGTGCTCTTTTCAAGGAACAGAGCAAGAAATAATGAAAAATAACTCAGTCCTTTTCTACAGTCTAGACTGTGTGGTTGCTATTCCAATTCAGAGAAGAAAGGGGGTGGCAGCAAAAAATAAACAAAAAACCAAAACCAAAACCGCCAGAGGGAGACACCAGTGAGCTGGGTCTTTGCTCCTGCTTGTGGAAGAAAGGGTATTAACAAATGATGTGTCATGTGGTGCCTTGGCCTCTGCTCTGGCTCACTGATAATTTTTCAAATCCTGTACTAAAAGCTCACAATTATTAAATGCTTTAAGGTTTGCAAAGTATGTATTTATGTATGTCAGGTAACACAGTGAATGGCGTATTACACCTGGAGTCAGAAGGACCTGACTTCAAATCCTGCCTCAGACACTTAGCTGTGTGTTACTTAACCTTTTTTAGCTCCAGTTTCTTCATCTGTGTAATAGGGATGATAATATAGTTTCTACCTCCCAGTGTTGTTGTGAGGATAAAGCAAGATCATAATTGCAGAATGTTTTTCAAATATTAAAGCTTTATTATCATGTCATATCATATAATCCTTATGACAAATCTAAGAGTTAGGCATCATTATAATCTCCATTTTATAAATGAGGAAACTGAGGCACCAAGTGACTTGGTGGGAGTGCCATAGCTAGTAAGTGTCTGAGGCTGGATTTGAACTCAGGTCTATGCAGACTCCCAGTCCAGCACTCTCCCATGTACTATCTAGTAGCTTATATTCTAGTACAAGGGTGGGAAACCCATGGCCTCAAGGCCTTCTAAGCCCTCAACTGAGGCCCCAAATTTGGATTCAGTCAAAGGGCCACACTTGAGGACCTAGAGGGCCACATGTGGCCTTGAGGCTGCAGATCCCTCCCTGAGCCCCCTCCCCTCTTCCAGCATCTTCTCCGAAGCTGATCACCATTGTGATTAGGCTTTCCAGGTCTCATACTCTGGATAGTTCAGAATGGTGGGTAAAATCGTTCTCTTTGTCTCACTTCATGACTGTCCAGAATGTGTCATTAAAAGTAATAAGTAAAAGTTCATAGTGAAGTAGAGTCAGTATGGTGTCATCAGTTCCTTTATTGTGTGTGTTTGTCCTTCGTTGCCAAAGAAAGACCATGCCATCAGAGAAATGATGACATGATTTGCACTTGACTTTGTTTTAAGTGAGAGAGGGCTGTGCAGGTCACCAGCCTCACTTCTCCTCCAGAGCCATCTGAATCCAGTGACCAGATATTCATCAGGATGACTGGAGATGAGTCAGGATGAGGCAATTGGGGTTAAGTGACTTGCCCAAGGTCGCATAGCTAGTGAGTGTCAAGTGTCTGAGGTGAGATTTGAACTCAGGTCCTCCTGACTCCTGCACTGGTGCTCTATCCACTGCACCACCTAGCTTCCCCTAACAAACTATTTGTTAAAGTTTTTAACGCTTGTGGGATAGATGGAGAGAGGTGGGAGATATGATGGCACAATGAGCTCTACCCAGAACTAAATGCATGCAACCAATTATAGTTATTAATGGCTCAATGTTCAATTAAAAGACAGTTTCCAATGGAATATCCAAGTGATCTGTGCTCCGTCCTGGGCTATTAACAATTATATCAATGACTTGGTTAAAGATATATATGACATGCTCATTAAATGGGCAAATGACCCAAAGCTAGGAAGCAGTAGGTAACATACTTGAGGACAGGTTCAGGACTCTCGAGGACATTGACAAGCTTGAACATTTGGGATCAATCTAATAAGATGAAATTCAATAGATATAAATGTAGAGTCTAACAGCAATCACACTGGCATACCCAGGATGGCTGCTAGCATAGGTTCTTAGATCTGCTTTACCAGGAAAGATAGCTGCTTAAGGAACCAACAAATCTTTTTAAATTATATTTACTAGTTCAGGGGAAAAGTCAACACCCTGAACTTCAGAGAAAATATAAGCAGAGAAATAAAGACCACCAGACAGGGCTCTACTGCCTGAATCAAAGCAATATTGCTATATACTTTACATATGTCCCTGGACATACATCTGAGCAGTTGGAGGTCTGAACATATGACTACTGAGAGTCTCAACCAGGCAATCACAAGGTCCTTCTCATAAATGAGCTCCCAAAGCAAAACCTCTCCTCAGAGTATATATACTCTTCTCAGAGCCAGAAGGAATCACAATGCTCCTGACTCAGTGCCTAATTAGAAATTAGCAAAAGGCATGAAAGCCTTGAAGCAAGCAAGCCTCCCCCTAAATAAGCTTCCCTTAATGGGCTCCACAAGAGGCCTATTAATGGGCAGGAAAGATCTTAAATCTCATTAACTTTATACCTACCTGCTCAGACATACTTTTAAAGTTAATCTGAATTATTAACACTTTTCTTAAGTAAGCCTGAATAATTGACAAAACAATAAATCAAGGCCTGATTTGTACCATTTGCAATTTGTGGGGTATAAATGCTCATACTCTGCCTGTAGTACTTATATCATATGGATCAGTTGGAATAGCTACAACGTGTCTTGAAAGTCTTAATGTGATTTTTAAGCTTCTGTGACTTTTTACATAATTTATATAAAGCTTAAGAGTTGAAGCTTTTGTGGCTTGAAACTGTACTAAGACCTCTGGGACACACTGTAAAGCACTTCATTAACCTTGGATTGATATGTGAAGTCAGCTGTTACTCTTTTTTCTTCCCTAGTGTGACCACATCTAGAATATTGCATGTAGTTCTGGCAAGCACATTTTGGGAAGGACCTGAAGTGTTTGAATATAACCAGAAACCAAATTATTCAGACTCTTCAGAGAAGGCTGACCAGAGCAATGAGGGGATTTTACACCATGACATAGGATGTACAGTTAAAGAAATGAATCACTTAATGTTTTGGGGTCCATGTTCCTGCACCTTTAAAACAAGATTGTTTGGACCAGAAGGTCTCTAAGGGCACTTCTAGATTTAAACTTGTGATTCTGTGAACTGAGATTTAGATTGGAAAGGAAAGACTGCTCTATTTGAAATGTCAAACATTTGGAAAATCAAATATTTGCCACTGTCCTGTGACTTAGGCTTGACTCCAGTCAGTCGGTCAACAAACAAGCATTTATTAAGTACCTACTATGTGCAAGGCCCTGTGCTAAGTGCTGGGGATAAAAAGAAAGGCACAAAAAATCCCTGCCCTCAAGGAATTCCCATTCTAATGCTGGAGACAACATGCAAACATCTATGTGCAAAAAAAGAGATTGACAGGAGGTAATCCTGTATGTTGGAACCGTCAATTTCAGAGAGAAAGGAACTAGCATTGCAGGGAAAGACTTCTTGTAAAATGTGGAATTTTAGCTGAGATTTGAAGGAAGCCAGGAGGTAGAGATGAAGAGGGAGAGTATTCCAGGAATGAGGGATGGCAGGTGAAAATGCAGAGTTGGGAGATGGAGAGGATCCTTGGAGGATAGTAAGGAGGTCAGTGCCACTGGACTTCAGAGTACCATGTATGGAGGAGAGGAAAGTAGAAGAAGACTGGAAAGAGAGGTAGGGGCCAGACAGGAAGGGCTGTAAAAATCAAACAGAAGGTTTTCTATTTGATCCTAGAGATAATAAGGAGCCATTGGAGTTTACTGAAAGAGGGTGGAGGCAATGAGGGCCAAATCGAAATTATGTAATATAAATTTGTAGGGAACTCAGCAATTTTGAAATTCTTTCCCAGCTTTTTATAGCAGCATGGGAAGCAAAAGAAACAAATTCTAGGAGTAATCCAGGGGTGGGCTTAGTGGGGCAAAATCAGCAGTATGATGAGGGGCCAAAGGTCTCAGGAGTAGAGTTAATATGAAATTGAACTGATTCACCAAGAGATCCAGGCAGGGAAGGAGAAAAGTATAGACTGTGCAGGGGTGACAGCCTGAGAAAGAACTGAGTCGTGGAAGAACTGGAGGTTGTGGTGATCACAGAGAACAGGGCTAGAAGTTGTAAGGAATGATAATGCAAAGATGGAAAATATTATAACCAGATAAAGGCATTTCAGATTCATGAATATAATATGGAACGATTGTAAGATTAAGTATATAACTATCTCTCTGTGTAACTGAGGAATAAATCATGGGAAATAAGTAAATTGAGGAACTGGGAAGTTAAGAGTGTTTTAAGCATATCAATATGTAGGTTGAAGTCCCCTAGTAGGAAGGCAGGAGTTGGGAAGGGGAGAAAGACCAGAAACCAGGCACTCAACTTACTAAGAAAGGAGAATGACCTAGGAGTTGGTAGATAACAGCTACCAGAATTCTGACTGGGTAATAAATATGGATTGAATGAATCTTAAAGGAAAAGAGGTCACTGAATGATAGTGGTAGAGGGAGTGTCTGAAAGTGGCAATGGGGAACAAGGAATATTCTAATCCCCTAGTCAGTGATTCTAGGTTATGAGTAAGTACTACTGGTGTTAGAAATGTGGACAGGGATGCTGTGTCATCAGGAGAAGGCTAGGTCTCAATGAGTGTCAGAACTTGAAAGGAGTGAGAAAGAAAACAGTTTACGATGAAAACAAGTTTGTTGCCTATGGAGCAGGAATTCCAGAGAGCATTGTAGAAAGAGTTGGTAGATCTGGATTGGGATGGTAGGGAGAATTGGTTGAGGGGGATCGGAATAAGAGAACAGGAATTGGGGGACATGGAATACGGTTTGTACAATGACAGTGGGGGGGTTCAGAATCCTTGGGAAGGAATAAATACAACAAGGAGGTAGCATGTTTACCTTTGAGGAATGAGTTCAAGCAGATCATAGGCAGCCAGTGTGGAGTTGAGGCAGGCTAGAGTAAGCTAGTACTGGAGAGTAAACAGTATGGCTGAGCTTTCTCATGACATGAAGGTTCCAGTCAGTCAGGGACTCACCAATTATGAGTCAGCCTCAGGTTGTCACCCTAGGATGCCAGGTGGCTGGTGTGCAGAGAGAACCAAAGAGTGGAAACTGTAGGGAAGCAAATTTTAGCTCAGCAGAAGGACAGACTTCCTAACAATTAGAACTAATAGTCTTAGGATGAATTGCTATGATGGGATGAATTCCTGGGAACTGGAAATATTCCTTTCAATTATACTGTAGAGGATAGGATGGGTATTAAGAAGGAGCTGGACTAGATGATATAATAAAGTTCCCTTTAATACAAAGAACCTATGAATAACTTTTTATAGAAGTTACCTGGCAGATACTTGGGTCCCAGGTACCCATGCCTGTTTTTTTAAAAGAATAAAAACAAAAGATAATTGCACATGAAACTGCAAATATATTATGTATAACTTGCTATTCCTTTAGCAAGTTTTTCCTTTTTTTTCTTCCCTCCCCATCTCCCACCCTAGAGATATCTACCATTAGACACACACACACACACACACACGAAATGTATACATATAAATAATCATTCTATATAGACTTCTATTTATCAGTTCTTTCTCTTGATGCAGATAGTGTTTTCCTTCATAGGTCCTTTGTAGTTCATTTTACCCATGCCTTTTCCCTCACCTCTCCCCTTATCATCTCAGATCTGCTGATGAGTTACATATTCAAATCCTAAAACAAATACCTCTCACAGGTCCTCAAATATGATCAGAAGGGTTATTTACATGACTCCTCCATGATGGACTTGGAAAGATGAGATAGAGATAGAGTGTAATATACACTTCTATTTACATTTTCACTCTAGGACCATGGAGGCAAGAGTTCATCACTCTTTCTGACTTGTTATTATCACCTTTTTGTTGATCTCTAGGGCCAGAAGTAGAAGGAATAGTTTTGTTACATGCTACTTCATCCACACCTGCTTTGAACGATAAAAATGTTCATTGAAAATGTGGGGATGGAACTTTTAAATGGGCTAATGGAACTTACTATTTTAAGGGATCCTCTAGTGATCATTTTTTAATGCTTATAATTGTCCCCTAATTCATTGATGGATTTATCAAGGTTTTCGTGTCTTGGTTTGCTTCAATCAGAGTATAACTCTATTAATCTTGTACTACTTCCCCCTTTGTGTTCAAGAAATATCTAAGTTTGTGTAATATAGTCATAGTGCCCAGAAGGAAGAAGGACATAGTCAAATTATCTTCTGACTCAGGCAGATCATATGTTAGGTACTGTATTAAATTCCAGGCACCACATTTAAGGAAGAATACTGACAATCTAGAAACTAAAAAAAAAAGGAAACCAGGATGCTGAGAGAACTGGAGACAGTGATGATGATGATGATGATGATGATGATGATGATGATGATGATGATGATGACAATGATAGCAACAAACATTCATATACCACTTACTATGTGCCAGGCACTACAGTAAGCACTTTACAATTATTATGACAACAACCCTGGAGGTAGGCACTATTGTTATCCTCATTTTACAAACAAGGAAACCGAGGCAAGCAGAGTTGCTTAGGGTCACCCATCTAGTAAATGTCTAAGGCCATTTTTAAATTCAGGTCTTCTTGGCTCTAAGCCCAGCACTCCATGCACCATGGCACCAACTAGCTACCATAGGAAGATCAGCTGGAGGAATAATGTTTAAGACTGAAGGCTTAAGAACTGATATAGGCAACAAAAGATTCTCCTCTTTCTCATCTACCTCTCTATAATTTCTACCCATTGCTCCTAGTTCTGCTCTCTGGGGGCCAGATTAACTTGATGTTAGGGAAACTTTTCCCTTATTGGAGATGTTCCAAAGTGGAATAGGCTGCTTTAGAGGACAATGAGTTCCATGTCACTGGAGGTATCCATGGGAAGACTAGAAAAACCACTTTCCAGGGCTACGGTAGAAGAGATTTCCATTCATCTGTGAGTTGGCTGGATGATCTTGAGAGCCCCTTTCAATTCTGTGATTCTGAGGAAAAGAAAACCTGCCAAGGTCCATTACCCTTGTAACCTTTGACCAGTCCTCTGGTGAGAATATGGAAGCGCTCAGGAGGTGTTCTCAAAGATGCAGCTGCTGTTGAATTTGTGATGGGGCCATAACTGCTCTTTGCAGTGCTATCCGCCTGACATCTCAGGTAGTCTGCTGCAGCACCACCTGACACTTTCCTTCCCTAAGGACACAAAGTACACAGTGGAACATAAATAAACACAGAGGAAAAGTCACTCAGGAAATACCAGACCTCCTCCACCATTCTCTGCTCCCTTGCTGCACCCACAACCCTGCTTGAACCATAAAGAGGTCTCACCTGGCTCTAATCCATCAGTAAGACAGTCTGCTCTGTGGTTTCAGCATAAAGGCCAACTTAGGGACACCAGCTCAGATGTTCTCAACCCCACAAGCATTTATTAATAGTCTATAATATGGAAGACACTATAGGATAAATCCTGGGGTTACAAAGGCAAAAAGTAAGACAAATTTATAAGAATAAAGCCATTCCCCAACTGATTGATGGTTGACGGACATAAACTAGCATTTTTCAAAGGTAGAAAGTAAAACTATAGCCACATGAACAAAAATGCTCCAAATCACTAGTGATTAGAGAAATGAAAATTAAGGTGATTCTGAGGCTCTACTTAATACCTATCAAACTGGTAAAATTGACCAAAAAAAGAAAATGACCAATGTTGTCAGGTCTGTGGGAAAACAGGAACACTGATGCACCTTTGATGGAGCTGTGAATTGATCCAATCTTTTTGGAAAGCAAATAGGAGTTATATCCCAAAAGTTGCTAAGCTGCATGCCCTTTGACCTAGACATACCACTTATTAGGCCTACACACCAAAGGGATCAAACAAAAAAGAAAAGGCCCTTTATGTACAAAAATATTTGTAGCTCCTTTTTTTTTTATAGTGGTAATTCAAAACTAGAGGGTCCCTATCAATTGGGGAATGGCTGAAAAATTTATGGTACATTAATATAATGGAATATCATTGGATGAAGTGTATGGTTTCAGAGATACCCAAGAAGACTTGTTTGAATTGATTCAGAATGAATTGAGCAAAACCAGGAGAATAATTTATACCAAAATGTTAATACTGTGAAGAACTCTGAAACATTTTAGAATCCTGATAAACTCTAAGTCCAGAGAACTGAGGATGGAGAATGTTCCCTACCTCATAGTAGAGAGATGCTAGAGAAAGGATAGACTAATATACAGAATTAGAAACACATTTTTGGATATGGCCAATGTGGGAATTTGCTATGCTTGACTATGCTTTTGTGATATAAAGGTTTTGTATTTATGTGTGTATATATATGTATATATGTGTATGTATGTGTGTATATATACATACATACTACATGTACATATCTGTATATATGTATGTCTACATATATATACGTGTGTGTATGTGTGTATACACACAGACATATGTCATATCAAGGATTGAATTGCAAAATATCCCAAACTGGGAGCACATTCTCCTACACTGCCATTACCATCCTTAGTTTGTGAGATCATTCAGTTTTAGAAGTATCTTTTGCCTCTGTTGTATCCCTGGTGCCTGGCATGTAATAGGTGCTTAATAAGTGGATATTGACTGACTGACTAATTACTACTTTGGTCCCTGGAAAAAATGGACTCTTAGTGGTTGCGCCAAATCATTTCCTCTACCTCGTTCACTTCTGGGTGTGGCATAGTCACAGGGCAGGTCACTCCCTAGTTTGCAGAACAGTGTCTTGGCTGCAACTTCCCATCTGGACTGGATAAAGCAGGCCTCTCTTCAGGGCTGCCTTGTCACTGGACTTGGCTACTGCTCCTGCTGGCTCCACTTGCTGAAGGACACTCTTGATGTTTCTTCTAATCTTTGAAAGCTCATAAGGTCATCACATTGTTGGTCAACCACATTCCTCAGTGTCAGCTCTTTGGAGTAATTGAAAACTTGCACCCTTCTCCTTTTTCTTTGCCCGTCTTCCAAACCTTGCTTTCTGCCCCTTTCAAAGGGCTAGTTTGTATTAATGGCCTCTTCAATTATTCTCCCTGCCCTTCGTTCATCTTTAAATTTTCTCTGAAAAGGGCAACCTGCTGGTTTCCCCACCTTCATCTCTTGGCACCTGAGAAGGAGGCCTACTGTTAAAAGTCTTGTCTTTTGCTTCTCTCCCCTCCCCCCTTGCTCTTGTATACCAGGTCTCTAAATCCAACCTATTCACGTCAGAAATAATGGTGATCAGTTTTCTCTCACCTCCAGGTTTTGAAACCTTAGGTTTCCTTTCCCCAGATGACCTTAGAAAAGAATGAATTGCAAAACCACCTTTCTGAATACAGTCTGGGGAAGGTGCATTGCTTTGATCTTGGCACTTAGCACTCTCTTTGGTAAACAGCAAGCATTTATTGTTTACTGACCAATTGATTGAAATTGCTATCAGACCAGATAACTGGTCAACACAGTGAACATGAGAACTGTGAACCCAGCTTTGCTGGGCCTCAAGGGATTGACCTCTCTTGATTCTTGGACCCCTGGCATTCCTGGGTTAGATGGTCAGAGATGCCAATGGCGGTGGAGAGCCAGACCTTTACACCCCTAATAGGGCTGCAATTTTTGACTGACCCCAAAGTGCACAGGGTCCATATAGTTTTACCAGTCTGATTCACCTCCCCCCCCGATCTTTTATGTAATATTCCAATTTTACAATCATATTTACTAAGGAGATCAGATTTCTAGGCAGAGAATACCTTGCTGAGCAGCCATTTAAATACCTGTTCAAGCCCTTTCTAGATGTGTCCTCCTCCTCCTAACCATAGATGACTTTCAATCAAGGGTATGCTGGTAAATGTTTAATATGTATTATTAACATTTTCTCCATTTCTTTTTAAAGTCTAGACCAAGTTTGGGCAAAATGTAGCCTGTTTTATATGTCCTGTGGGCAAAATGAAAACGCAAACCACAAAAAATACCACAAAAAAAGGCAGTGGGTCAGATCTAGTCAGGATGCAGTTTGCTGAATGCCTCCCTTCCTTGGTCTAGACAATCAACTACATGATAAACTAAGCTCTGATTTGCAGACTTTTCCAATTTCTGAGGTGTTCCTGCTCCGACAGAAAATTTAACAATCTGCTTTCACAAGCCTGTAAAAGCTGACTCCAACATACCACTGCCTTCGGTGGAATTCATTTGCTTATTTATCATAAACTGCGCTGCCTGTTGGGGCAATAGCTACATTCCATTCCATCTGTGATGGGTGTACCTCTAAAGTAGGCAAAGCCCTCTCGAACAGCTGCTACTAGATCCCCAGCAGGGGGCTCCCCTCTTCCATCAATGAAACTGCCTAATCCCCATCCCATCCCCTGCCCATGGGAAAAGCCAACCTTTTTTAGGTCTACTGAAACTATTTGTAGAGATTTCTTAAAGATGGATGTGTTCCTTGATGTATTTTAGCTGTCTCTAGAAGATGGTTAGCGAGACACTAGCAGGCCCACACACTGCTCTAGAGTCAATATAGTCTAGACTCTGTCTGAATCACAGTGTCATTCTACAAGTCCTTCCTGCGAATTGACACTACGTTCAGGGAAGGTACTGAGCACAACCACAGAATACAAGATTCTTTGAGTTGAGAAGAGAGAGGAGAGACAGGGTGGTTTGGTGGCACAATGGAACGAGTGCTGGGCCTGAAGTCAGGAAGACTCATCCTTATGAGTTCAAATCTGGCTTCAAATACTAGCTGTGTGACCTTGGGCAAGCCACTTAACCCTGATTACTTCAGTTTCCTCATATATAAAATGATCTGGAGAAGGAAATAGCAAGCTACTCCTGTATCTGTGCCAAGAAAACCCCAAATGGGGGTCATAAAGAGTCAGAAACGACTGAACAGCAATAATGAAAGGGACACACAGATACATCACACTTGCCCCTCAGTGAGTGATTTTCTTGAAGTTCAGTACAACAGTATACATAGAAATGCTTTCCTTAGAGGAGATCCCTTAGACTAGCTGTCCCTCTGTGCCCTCCCATGGGCATTGAAGGTCTATTTTTATCAGTTCCTCCTCCTAGTGATAAAATAGCACTGCCCCAAAGGCCAAAGAGTTGTGATTAGACAGCAATAGTAACCACCCTTCCTTTTCCTTAAATACCCCTCTAAACACTGCTTCTGCCCACTGGAATGATGGTACCATTCATCATAATCCGTACAGTTCACGTGTCGCCTTCAGTTCCGTTGGACTCCTGTCCACAACACATTGAGACAGAACACAGCAGAACAGGGAGCATCAGAACCTTCCACAACAGCACTGCTCTTCCTCCAACACCCCGCTTTCCCTCAGCCTTCTTGTTAAGTCCTCACCCTCCTTCCAGTTACTCAGACACTCAGCCTAGGCATCATCATCCATTCCTCCATCTCTCTCATTCCACATTTCTGATCATTTACAAAATCTGACCATTTCTATCTTTGTATGATGGATTTTGAATCTCTCCCCTTTGCTGCCATCCTGCATCCCACGGCCACCCTAGTTGAGGCTATGCATCACTTCTTACCCGTACTACTGGGACAGTCTCTTCTGACATAATGCTTTATGAACTCCTTTTCATTCCTTTCACGTTCTCCCTCTTCAGCTCCCTATACCTCCTGGCTCCCCCAGCTCCCTTCAAGTCCCAGCAAAAATCCTACCTTCTACAGAGTCTTTCCTGGTCCCTCTTAATTCTAGTTCCTGCCCCCTGTTCATTATTTTCTTTTCATGCTGTCTACAGCTTATTTGTATATTGTTTTCTTGTGTTCTCTCCCAATAGATTACAAGCCCCTGGAGAACGGGGTCTATGTTTTGGTTCTTTTTGTATCTCCAGCACTTTGCTCAGTGCCTGACACATAGGAGGTGCTTAATAAATGCTTATTGGCTGACTGATATGATACTACATCTCTCACCTCTGTACCTTTGCACTAGTTGTGCCCCCCTCCCTGGAATGCTCTCTCTTTCCACATTTCCACCTCTTGCTATTTCCTTCAAGACTTAGCTCAAGCCCTATCTTCTGGAGGAAACCTTTCCTGATTTCCTTAGCTGCTCTGCCATCTCATCCAAGGTTATCTCTGGTGTGTATATTTGTGTCCAGCATTCTATTTACTACCAAAAGGCCAAATAATTGTATATCTGAATATTATTGGTTAGCACTATACTATTGGAGTGAGCTCACAGTTTATATACCCTTCTAAGAGTAGGTGTTCCCCAAAGGTGAGAATTAACTCTGATTGGTTAACAATGAGAGACCTCTGATTGGTTAACAATGGGAGAATGACTATTACCTTGAGGGGCTGGACCTGAACTTTGATGAAGTTATTTACTTCCTGAGTCCTTCCCAGCTTTGGACAATCAACTCAAAGAATTTATGTTTCCCCCCCCCCCAAACCTGAGTAGATCATTCAGTGTTCTGCTACCCCACCTGGTGAGATCTGAATAAGAAAGTTAGTCCAATCTCATTACCAGCAATGTCCTTCAAAAAATGGAAGTTGTAAAATTGGGACTTTAGAAAAAGCAGGGGCATTCTGGATCTCCCCAAATCATTTCTCTCAATACTTTGCTTTACCACTGAAGACTTGGCAGTGAGAAACTCAGAACGTAAGTCCCTTGAGGTGACTTGTCTTTGTCTCTCCCTCCCCCCTCTTCAGCCACCCCAAAACATTTTGTTGCTTTCCAGGACCAATGATTTCACAGGTATAGGGACCCCCTGTTGTGAAAACTTGGCACTCTCCAATGTAACTTACCCTCTTAAAAAAGGTGCCTGGGACTCACAGAGGTTAAGAACTGCCCAAGATCCAATAGCCAATATGTGTCAGGGACAGAACATGAGCCACCCCACATTACCTCCTAAGCAGCAGTTACTTCAGAAATTCTTGTTGAATTCAATTGAGCTACCCTAACTCCACACCAGCTTCCTTCTGAGCTGCCTCCTGAGAAGTTGAGAAATTGAAAAGTTAAACCAATGGCCTTACAAAAAGCCCACTTTACAACAGAACTGACATCAGAATTTCAGACTTTGCAAACCCTGACCTTTGTCCTCAATTCAGAAAGCCCAATTCAGGCAGTAATTGGTCTACAAGTTTGTTGACTCTCTGGAGATTCACCCGGGGAGAGAAACTCATCTTGCTCAACCGGGGAACATTTAAACTTATAATAAAAGTTCAGAATTTACCAAAGCTAGTATATAATAGGGTGGTGCTATTAGGAAAATAGCTTTACTCTGCTAATAATACACTAGCTACCACTTAGCTCTCGGTGCCAGGGGGAACACTGAATTGAAAGTTAGGAATGTTTTCACTACATGAAACACTGGTTTTATTACCTGAAGTCAGTGTGATAGCCCATGGCCTGTTACCGAAATGATGAGTCCACAGATTGAGAAGGCTTTCAATGACTCCCTTGTTTATTTTGCTGCTATCCCTGTACCCCTACTCCGGTATCCCTGGTGATATTGAAATCTAGTTCATGTTTCTCAAGACCTCATCCCCTCCAACAACTGGGGATACCAACGCATTGGTGTAATCCGGGCTTATTAAAAGGCATGTAAAGAATAGGGAAGGCAGGATGCATTTATGAAGTGCCTATATGTATTAAATAACCACTAGGTGCCCTGCACTGTGCCTAGCACTTCACAAATATCCTCCCATTTTAGAACCTGGGAGGCTGCCATTAGTGCATTGTTTCAGGGATATCTGAGTCTTAAAGACCCCATTTGGGGTTTTCCTGGCAAAGATACCAAAGTGGTTTGCCATTTTCTTCTCCAACGCATTTGACAGATGAGGAAACTGAGGCAAACAGAGTGAAATGACTTGCCCAGGATCACACAGCTAGTAAATATCTGTGGCTGGATTTGAACTCAGGGCTTCCTGACTCCATGCTGACTGCTCTAACCACTGTGCCACCTAACTGCCTTTATGAAGACACCTAGTGTGTTGTTATTATTATTGCCATTTTACAGTTAAAGAAACTAAGGCAGACAGAGGTGAAGTGACTTACCCAGGGTCACACAACTAGTAAGTGCCTCAGGCTGGATCTGAATTCAAGTCTTCCTGACTCTAAACCCAATCCTCTACCCACCTCACCACCTAACTGCCTCATGGAGATACTTGTAGTATCTTTATACTCTTAACAATAGAATAGTTCTAGTCCAGTTTCTAGTGAATGTTGCTGCTTCCTCTGCCCTCTGTCAAATTCCCACACCAAACTACCCCAGTGGGTAAAGTCCCAGGATCAGGAGGTCAGTTGAAGTCAGTTTTGGAGCTGCATCTGCACCCCTTCTCTCATCTGCTTTCCTCTGGAGTCTCCATCCCTTCCTCTTCCCTGGCATCCACACAGCCTGTCTTCCTCTGTCTCTCAGATCTTGGCCCTGTCGTTGGATGGTATTCTTCATTGTACATCCAGATTGCTTCAGCTCCCTGAGGACTTGACTGGCAGCTGCTATCCTTGTCATTTGTCACGGCTTTCTCTTCCCCAAGAAGTCCCTGTTCCCAGTCTTGTTTTTTGGCTCAAGTGCCCTAGGGTTTTTTCCCCTGGTCTAAACGTGGGAGGAGCAACGGGGCAAATCCTCTCAGAAATGCTTAAATTCTGTTGGCCCTGATCCTCTCTGAACCTGCTTGTATGTAATACACCCATATTCCTGTTCATTCAGTGGGCAAACCTTTCTGAGGCATTCTTTATCTAGGGGGCATTTGAAAATTTAGAGCTCCTGTTCTCAAGGAGTGCATACGATATTGGAATCAATCGATCGACAAACATTGATTATGCTCCTATTATATGCCAGGTCCAGTGCTAGGTGCCAGGACCTTAGTGCAAAGAATGACACAATCTCTGCTCCTAGAGAGCTTATACACTAATGGGGAAGGCAAGCACATAGATTAGATATGTGTGTAATTAACCAGGGAAGAAGGGAGAACACTAAGCTTAGTTCCTAAGAAAGGCACTATGGGAGATCAGGAAAAAAGTGCTTCTGGCTTTGAGTGGGAGGTAGAGATGGAAGATCAAAGACATTATAGTAGAACTTGCATTTAATTTCATCTTCATTTTCTTTTTATGCTATTTTTGCCATTCTGATGGATATAAGGTGTGTGTATGAGTATGTATATGTATATATACACACATATACACATATATATCTTTTATAATGATACAAGATACACAATATGTGTATGCTTATATGTATTATGTGTATATATGTCTATATGTGTATATATACATACATACATACATGTATGTATGTGTATATACGTCTATATGTGACTTGCCCAATTTATGAAGGAGCCATTCCAACACCAAAATTTCAGAGAAAAGGGAGGAAGAAAGAACTAGGAAATAGGGAAAAAGTACCATTCAGTTTGTTGGGGCTTCTTAGAAGTACTGAGGTTATGCTCCCACCTTCTAATCTTCCTGGGAACTCATTGTCCACAGTTCAGGGAAGAGCAGTGAGTCACGGTCAAATGTAAATGACTCTTCTGATCTGAGTCTCACACTCAAAGAAGAACCAACTGTTGGGTTGGAAATTATATAAACCAGAGGGGAAGTGACTACTTCCTCCTATAGTGTGTGGTAAGGAAAGGAAAGTCAGGTAATAGCATGATATGTATTCTAGAATTTAGGAGACCAAATTTCAAAGGTTTCAGGTCATGAGTAGGTAGGACCTCATTAAATTCTAGAGGAAAATTCAACCCAGAGGGGATGAGAAAATATCAAGAATGAAATGCTGAAGACATAAAAAAGACGTCAATTCTGATAAGGAGGAAAATAAGAATATTTGAAGAGATTAATATGGTTATAAAAGGAACTCATCAACTAATATAGATTTTTTAAATGACGTATAGAAGATGGAAGTAAGGCAGGTAACAACTATATTATAATGATAGCTACCATTTACATAGCTCTTACTATGTGCCAGATACTGCTAAGCACTTTAAAATTATTATCTCATTTGATTAACAAAATATAAAAATTTTGATGTATATCTTTATTCAATATATATGTTATTCAACACTAGGAGCTGCATTTGGCAATAATAGCTAAAAACAACCAAAAGAATGAACTTTCATTTTAGTTATACTGGAGAAAAGGATAAAAGAAGGATTGGACCATTGTTGGGTATGGATGGAAAAATGTTAACTTATGACAGAGAGAAGGAAAAATGGCTTAATCTTTATTCTTTTTGTTTTCTTTGCCAAGAGGAACATCATTTGGAGTGGAAAGGAGAGAGCAAAAATAGCTAATAGATATTACATACTAGTATATTAGCAAATTCGTATTGATACCTAACATAAGTAATAAGATCCAGATGAACTACATCCTTATGTATTCA
Source organism: Notamacropus eugenii (assembly GCF_028372415.1). Taxonomy (NCBI): domain Eukaryota; kingdom Metazoa; phylum Chordata; class Mammalia; order Diprotodontia; family Macropodidae; genus Notamacropus; species Notamacropus eugenii. The sequence continues at coordinate 300,300,612 of NC_092873.1, forward strand.
AAGAACAACAGATGTGATTGCTAAGCAACTGTCTGTGATATTTGAAAGATCATGGAAAACAGGAGGAGAACTGAGGACTTGAGACAGAGTAAAAGTCCTGGTTTTCAAAAAAGGAAGAAAAATGGACTGTGCCAATTATAACTTGCTGAGTTTGTCTTTGATTCCTGTTAAAGTTCAAGAACATACTATTTAAATGGTGATTAGTGAACATCAGGAAGGTGAAATAGCTATCACAAAGAGTCAGCAGGGCTTTATCAAGAACAGTTCATATCCTACTCAATAATGAAAGACTGAAAGGGAAATAATTTTATTTCTTCTTTTTGATAGGGTAACTGGACTGGTAGATCAAAGGAATGCTTTGTACTTATCTTTTACTGAGATTACAATAAAGCATTTTATAAAAATGTCATTATTTTCTTCTGAACAAGAGGGATAGATGTGGGCTAGATACTAGTGTAGTTAGATGGATTCAGATCCAGTTGACTGGCTTGACTCAAAGAGTAATCAGTAATAGTCTGACATCAATTTAGCAGAAGGTCTTCATTGGAGTACCCTAGGGATCTATGTTTGGTTTGTGTTACTTACTATTTTTATTGCTGACTTCTGTAAAGCATAGAGAGCATCCTGCTTAGATAACACAAGCTAAGTGGTAAGATTTGTACCCTGAATCACAGAACCAAGATCTAAGAGGATCTTGCCAGGTTAGATCATTAGGCATAATTGAATAAGGTTAAATTTAATGCTATCTCTATTATGCAAAGTCCTATACTAGGTTTTAAAAACATGATTTCACAAGTATTAGATGAAGTAGACAGTAGACACAGGCTGTGGTTTTTAGTGAGTCAACATGTATGTTGTGGCAGCCAGATAGAAAAGCTAATACAAGCTTAGGCTATATTGAGAGGCATATCTTCTAAGAATTTCAGGAATAGGGAGGTGATCATTCTATTGTATTCTGCCTTCCTCAGAATATATCAGGAATATCATGCTCAATTCTGGGCACCATGTTTTAGGAAGGGTATGATAAGATGGAAAATGTCCATAGGAGAGCTTCCAGAAATGAAAAGATCCTTAAATTCATGCTCTATAAAGATAATTTGAAGGAAGAGGAGATTATTAGAGAGGAAAAGACTCAGAAGGGATATGATAACTATCTTCAAGGATTTGAAGTGATCATGTGGTAAAAAAAAAAAAAAAATGTTGACTTGCTGTTTGACACCAGAGGACAGAGCTAGGAACAGTGGGTGGAAGATATAAAATGTAGGCTTGATATAAGTAATTCCTCACAATTAGAACTATTCAAAAGTAGCATGGGCTGATTTGGGAGGTAGTGGGTCCTCTCCCATAGGAGGTCTTCAAGCAAAGACTGGTTGACTATTTTGGGGGTATGTTGTATTAGGGATTCTTTTTCAGTTATAGATTGGACTAGATCTGGCTGAGATTCCTTCTAACTCTTGAGATTCCACAGTTTTGTGAGGGCAGTGAAGAAAGGGCACTATTAACTAGATAGCTCGGCAAGCATAGTCAGCTCAGGTTTCCTGAGATCGAACCTTCCAAATCAGGGGAAAAGAGGTAAATACACAAAAGGGAAAGTATCTAGTTATGTGACACATAGAAAAATCATTCTACATTTTACCTCTTTTCCCTTAAATTTCCTCATCCACAAAATGGGGATAACAGGAGAAACTTTCATTATAGATAACATATCTTACAAATATAAGCACTAAAAAAGTGATGCTGAAATTTTTTGGGACGGGGACAAGTTTCATAGTCTCCAGAACAGATTCTCTGGCTTCTGCTTTCAGGCAGCACAGTACCATTTTCACTTCTTAAATTATGGCCTGCCTGGCTCCAGCCTGTCCACAACCCAATAACCCATAATTTGACCAGAAGCTAAAACAAAAATAGCACCATCTTTGAGCTTGGAATGAAAATATGGCTTTCATTTCTAAATCATGGATACATATTATATCAGGCAGATGACCTATGGGCTTCATCTAAGTGTCCTGCCCTAGATGGTGGTGAAGGTAAGCTTTTCATATCTCAATCCACTTTAAAATGTGATAAGCTCAATTTTTTTTTTAAAGCTAGTATTAAACATATGTCACGTAAATAGCAAACAGCTTTTAGCTTTCATATTCTTCCTTATCCGGACTGTGCTGGCTGTGCTGATGTTATAGGTAGTATGACCCCAATTCTGTGTGTGTGTATGTGTGTGTGTGTGTGTATGTGTGTGTGTATGTGTGTGTGTTGTGTGTGTGTGTGTGTGTGTGTGTGTTTTGTGGGGAAAGGAAATAGTACCTCCATTTTGAGTAAACCTCAGGTTTGGAGGCAGTTAGTTAAATATTGTGTTATCAACAGAAATATTTAAAACACCTCTAAATATTGAAAATTGGGAAATTTCTAGCTGAGATGTGGAAATGAATGTGTGACAGGCACAGAGGATACCATTCTGATGGCAGAAAGTGAAGAGAAATTAAGAATTTTCTTGGTGAGGCTGAAACAGCAGAGTGTAAAAGCGGCTTGAAGCTTCACGTCAAAAAACTAAGATCTTGGCAACTGGTCCCATCACTTCCTGGCAAACAGAGGGAGAGGAAATGAAAGCAGTGTTAAGATTTTTATATTCTTGGGCTTAAAGATCACTATAGATGGTGACTGTAGCCATGAAATTAAAAGATGCTTACTCCTTGGAAGCAAAGCTATGGCAAATCTGTACAGCACACTAAAAAGCAGAGACAACACCTTGTCGACAAACGTCTGCGTAGTCAAAGCTAGGATTTTTCTAGTAGCAATGTATGGCTGTGACTATAAGTAAAGCGGAGCAGCTCAGAATCAAAGCTTTCAAATTATGGTGCCAAAGAAGACTTTTGAAAGTCCCTTTGATAACAAGGAGGTCAATTCAGTCAATACTTCAAGAAATTAATTCAGGCAGGGCAGAACCAAGATGGCAGAGTAACAGCATCCATTTTCTAGAGTGCTACCCCCAAACCCAGCCAAATACCTGTAAAAATGGCTCTAAACAAATTCTGGAAGCTGCAGAACCTACAGAATGGTGGAGTGAAGCAAATCTCCAGTCCAAGACAGCCTGGAAGGTCGCAGGAAGTGTGTCTTGTGCCACGCTGGGGACAGGGCACAGTCCAGCGTGGGCCTTGCCAGCACAGACAGGACCTGAGCAGGCCTTGGGGAGACTGAACCTCTTGCACCTGTGGTAGTTTCCAGACTTCAGGACTACAAAACACCGAGGACAAATTGGAAGGTCAGTGGAAAAAAGCCTGGGGGACCAGTGTGGGAGAGTGGGGTGGTCTGGCCCCAGCCTCACGGCAGCAGAGGGGGAAGGGGCAGAGGAACCTGCTGCAGCCATGGCAGCAGCAGGGGCAGAGACAGTGACTGTTTCTGGAACTCTAGGCCCACAGACTGTGGGGGATCGAGCAGGTGACGGTACACCCACCCCTACCCCTATAGGAAGCAGAAATCTACCTTGACAAAGAGCTCAAAAATCAAATAAAAGGCTGGGGAAATGAGCAAAAACCAAAAAAAAGAATTAGACCATAGATTCTTATTTTGGTGACAAAGAAGACCAAAACATGCAAACAGAAGACAACAAAGTCAAAGCTCCTCCATCCAAAGCCTCCAAGAAAAATAAGAATTGATCTCAGGCCATAGAAGAGCTCAGAAAGGATTTTGAAAATCAAGTAAGAGAAGTAGAGCAAAAATTGGGAAGAGAAATGAGAACAATACAAGAAAATCATGAAAAAACGAGTCAACTGCTTACTAAAGAAGACCCAAAAAATGCTGAAGAAAATAACACTAAAAAAAAAGAAATCAATTCATGCTACTCACTGGAAAGTCAAATATTAAAGCTGAAGCTTATATACTTTAGCCACATAATGAGAAGACAGGACTCATTGGAAAAGACACCGATGTTGGGAAAGATTGAAGGCAAAAAGAAGAGAGCATGAGAGAGGATGAGATGGATAGATGGCGTCACAGAAACAACAAACATGAACTTGGATAGACTTTGGGAGATAGTGGAAGATAGATGGGCTGCCATGCTGTGGTCAGTGGGGTCAGGAAGAGTCAGACACAACTTAACCACTGAACACCAACAGCATGATCATTCTTCACTTAGCTTTCTAGAAACTTATCGGCATCCTTCCTAAAATATGATGCCAAGAAATGAACTCAGAATTCCTGTTGTGGTTTGACAAGAAGAGCTCAGCGCAACTGTCACCTCCTTCATTTTGGACACCAACCCTCTCTTAATATAGCACAAAATTGCATTAGCTTTTGTGGCTGGCATATCGCTCTGTTGTGATGTGTGTGTATGTATGTATTGTGGGGAAGGGAAATATTGAACTTGTGGTCCATTGAAAACCCCAGGTCTATTATAACTGAAAAGTAATATAGCCATGCCTTTCCATCTTGTATTTGTAAAGTTGCTTTTTTTTAATCACAAGCATAAGATTTTGCATTTATTCTATTTAATTGTATCCTGTTAAATTCATCCCATTGTTCTAGTCTTGTCAAGATCAGCAGCTGATGGGCAATTGCCAGGTGGCTAGCAACTCTGCAAAACAAAGATATATATATATATATATATATATATATATATATATAGATATATATATATAGATAGATAGATAGATAGATAGATAGATAGATATATAGATAGATAGATATATAGATATAGATATATAGATATATAGATATAGATATAGATATATATATAGATAGATATAAACATGCATAGGTATATATATATATATACGCACACATATATTTTACATAGCTTCTGAGCAATATGGCAAAAAGGAGCTATCAGGTGGGGCTGCTCAGCTACTTTCCTTATTCAGAATATTGAGTAATAGGGTTAGAGTGTCAAGGGATTTGGGGGTGTGGGGAGAATGTCTTAATTTGGGGGTAACCTTGGTGTAACTCCAAATCAGTTCTGTTCCAAGGAAAAGTGTTATCCTATAGTTAATCTCATCAAATCGTTCTGGTAAACTGGAGGTAGCTTCATCTAAGTGTCTAGATGGACAGGCATTGTGGTCAAATGGAAAGAATGTTGGATTTGGAGTCATCAGTCATTGTTCAGTCATTTTAGTCATGTTCAATCCTTTGGGGTTTTCCTGGCAAAGATACTGAAATAGTTTGCTATTTCCTCTCCAGCACATTTGACAGATGAGAAAACTGAGGCAAACATGGTTAGTGATTTGCCAGGGTTACACAAATATTAAGTGTCTGAGGCCAGATTTGAATTCAGGAAAATGAATCTTCCCAACTCCAGAATCTATCTGCTGCACCAGTGAGCTGCCCTATGTGGGGTCAGAGGTCTAAATTAGTGGAGGCCTTCCTTTAAGATGGAATCAGTGTAAGATCCTAGCTGAAAACAGAATCATCAAAGATGCAGAAACTCAGAAATAGAAGATATCTCAGATGTCATCTAGTTCAACATCTAAGGATATCATGAGTCCCATCTACAGTATCTCCATCAAGTCTGTGCTTGAAGACTTCTAATAGGAGGGTTAAATTTATTTTTGTTTTTAGGTGGGTAGGTGGTGCAGTAGGGAGAGCAACCAGACTGGAGCCAAAAAGATCTGAGTTCAAAAATCTGATCTCAGATATTAGCTGTGTGACCCTGAGCAAGTCACTTACCCCTGTTTGCCTCAGTTTCCTCATATGTCAAATGAGCTGGAGAAGGAAATGCTAAACCTCTCCACTATTTTTGCCAAGAAAATCCTAAATGGAGTCTCAAAGAGTCAGACACAACTGAAGCGACAGAACAATGGAAACGTTCTTGACTTGAGGTGCATAAATTTGTTGTTTTTTTAACTTTGATAACTATATTTCAATAGCAGTTCTGATCAATTTTTATCAATATCAGATTTGATAACTATATAATGGGTTTCCTTAGTAATCCTATGTATTTTATTTTATACATTTCCCAATGTTCTTCTGTGAAAGGGTCAATGACACACAAAAAACATTTAAGAACACCCTACTCTAATGGATAGGGGATTCATCACTTAGCAAGACAATACATTCCACTTTTGAATGGATCTAATTGTTTGGAAATTTAACCCTCTATTGATCTTCTTTGTAACTTCTACCCATTTGTCTTGCTGCCATTTTCTGAGTACAAACAGAACAAGCCTTACATCTCTTCCGAAAGAGATCATGTCACTCCTAAATCTGTCCTCTAGGATAAACATTGTGAGTCCCCTTAAGTGATGCTCACACGCCATAGTTCTCAAGCTCTCAATGGCCCAGTTTTATAGCTCTGGCTGAAAGTCTTGTATAGAAGAGACTCCTGTGGGAGAGTGAGGCATCAACTAAAATGTCATTTGCCAATAACACAACTTTTCACTACAAAGAGAGTGTTACCATGAAACAACAGACCTTTAGACCCAGGACTCTATTTAATCAACCCCTCAAGCATGCAAATTGGGCTATTCCCACTAATTAGCTACAGTCAATAGAGACACAGCTTGAACAACCCTCGGAATTAAGGATGTGGGGGTAGGGCTTCAGGAAATCTGAAATTCGTATGGCTGAAGCCCCAGCTGGAATTATGTATCTCATTTGTTGCTGTTTCATTGGAGGTAGATGGAACTGGGGGCTGTCTTGACGAGTGCTGAATATTTATCCAATTCTGTTAATATGATTGACCCCCTTTCCTGAATTGCTGGTCACAATAATTACAAAGTTGTTGGGTTTATTTTAAAATATAAATTATACTGAGATTATAGATGTCATTGCTTGCTGCTATTCTTCTGATTCTCTTTGGTCTGCAGTTTATAGTTTGTTGGATAAGAAATACATAAGCAGTTTCTCTCTCCAAAACCCAAATTGTTGAGCTATAATTATAAATTATAATTATTATAACTCTAAACTTCTTTGGAACTTTCCATCATGTCTTCCTTTCCCAGGAAATTCATCTTTGGGAAACCTCATTCTGTTGCAAGATTGAATCTGCCCAATACTCACATCTCATCACTAACCTTTAGCCCTCTGATTGGACCCTTTGACTTGAGGGCAGGGTCATGAGTTTCAGTTTCATTTAAAGAGAGAGTCCAGCACAGTTCTTCTCATTCCCACCCCACTCCCCCTTCCACTGCTTCTGGAACTCTCTCATCATGCACCCTCCTCCTCCCCTCGTAGCTTCCTTCTGTAGGTTGTCTCTTCCAATTAGATTGCAAGCAAGGATGCTCTCAAGGTCTCTCTGAAGAACACTGAAATTGATTGTGAGATATGGGAGACACTGGCACAGGACTGCCCAGCATAGTGTGCCCACATCAAAGAAAGCACTGTGCTCCATGAGCAAAGCAGAATTGGAGTAGCTCAAAAGAAACATGAGATGTGCAAATTTAAAGACATCTCTACTCCAGATGTTCACACAGATTATTTGTGCCTGACCTGTGGTAGACCTTCTGAGCTTGTATTGGTCTGATCAGCCACAGTCAGACACACCTTACCTTGACCCTGACATAGAGATGTCATTTTGGTCCTCTTTGAGAACCAAGTACAACAGCCTACCACCTTCCTCATCTCCCAGCAGTTCCTTTTGTTTATTGTCTCTCCTCATTAGATTATAAGCACAGGGACAAATGAAAACAAAGACTTTGGATTTCTTTTCTGCAACTTGAGTCTAACTAAACTGACCGTGATTCATTTCATGGGTGTGTTGTGGTTCAGTCATTTCAGTCGTGTCTGACTCTTCATGACCCCATTTTGGGTATTCCTGGCAAAGATACTGGAGGACTTTGCCATTTCCTCCTCCAGTTCATTTTGCAAAGGAGGAAATTGAGGCAAAAAGGTTAAGTGACCTGTCCAGGGTCAAACAGCTGATTTGAACTCAGATCTTCCTGACCCCAGGCCTGGTACCATCCAGCTGCTCCTTCTTCATAGTAAGTGGATAATAAATATTTGTTTAAATGAATTGAAGATCATAAGAGGCAAAATTCAACAAAGAAGCTAGTCATAAGACCCTTGGCCTCATATGTCTTTTAGTAAATGCTCCAAGCATGGCAAGCAAGCAAGCAACAAGTATTTACTGAGAATTTTTTCTGAGGTAAGCACTAGAGATACAATACAAGCATAAAAGAAAGACTGTCTCGGCCTTCAAGGAGACTACATTCTAATACATAGAAGAAAGAGGAGAGAAAGGGAGAAGGGGAGAGGTGGGTATGGGGTCTGGATGGTGGCGGCTGGGAAGGTGACTTAGTCTTGACCTAGGAGGGAAAATAAAGCATGGGTTTCATCTCATCCCCAAAACTGAGGCTGGGAAAGAAACTCTCTAATGGGAAAAGGGGGAAGGAATAACAAAGGGAAAATTCCAGGGTGAGAAAGCAACTGAGTCATGGTGACTAAGTCCTGAAGATTTACTTGGTTAACAAACAAGGTAAACTGAGATCTTCTAAGACAAGAAGACAAATTTGACCTCATAGATATTACCAAGACTCAGTGGCATGAGGCCTACAGTTTATAAATGATCCTGGAATGTATGCCTTTCCAAAATAATAATAAAAGCTGACTTTTACATAGCATTTTGAGGTTTGCAAAGTCCTTTACAAACATCTCATTTTATCCTCAACCCTGAGAGATAGGTGGTATTGTTTTCCTTGTTTTATAGATGAGGAAACTAAGGCAGGCAGAGGTTAAATGACTGCTTCAGAGTCATACAGGTAGGATTTGAACTGTGGTCTTCCTGACTGCAGGCAGAACTATCTAATCACTTCCATCTCCTAGCTGTTTTCTGTTTCAAAAGAAACTGGATCGGTAAAACAATAGTAGAACATTTTACGTTAAGAAGCTGTAAGCATGGGAGGAAATCTAAGAACCAGAAGAGGAAAGCAGGGTGGAGAGTATTTGGGTGAAGATCCACCAAAGGCAGAAACAAAGGATATTATCATCAGTGTTTATCCAGCAGACCACCTTGTCAGAAATAGCAAATAGAAGAGGAATTCTGGAAAGAGTTAACAAGCCTGGCATAAAGATGTATGTACAGAGACAACAGACTTCAATTATCTGGACATCTGCTGGATCTCCCTCCCCCTCTTTCTCCCATTCAATTTCTCTCCTTTTCTCTCCACTCTCATCTTTTTATTCCCTCCCTCCACCTCAAAGCAGATCAACTAATTGTTTCTCGATTCACCTTAATTTCATTCTTCAAAGTGTGGAGGGATCAACTAAGGGAAATTTTATTTTGGATTTGGTTCTGATCAACAAAGAGGTACTGTTTCCTGGGATGGAAGCCATGGGAACTTGGGAAGAGGTTACCTTTCCATCTTAAAATTTGTGACAAATAAAGACACAAAAGCTGAAGACAATATGACTTGATGAAGATGATATTACCACTTAATGATAACATTCTAGGTCAAGAATAGACCTTCATAGTTCAAATGATTTTATTTCTGCCTGCCTGCCACATCCATATCTGTACCTATTTCCAGAACTGGGGAGTCTGTCACCCACTCCATGGGTTCATATTTCTCACCCTTTGGAGACAATGCCTCTCTTTTTTCTCATAGGGAAGTATTGAGAATCCTCAGCACCCCTCCCCCCATCATGAATCCTATCCCTAAAGATACTATGGAAGGTATAGAAATTGTTCTCCTAGAGTCAATGGTAGAACCCACAGAGAGCTCCGTGGGGGGCGGGGGGTGATGGTGGTGGAAGAGAGGGACTTGCCTCCAGTTCAATAGCAAAAGCAGAGAGTAGAGAGTGGGGTAGGGCATTTCAAAACTGAAAAGAAGTTGCAGAGAGATTAAGGTTGCTTCCTTAAGGGAAAGGACTCTGGGTCGGGTTTCCCGAAGTGCAGGAAGGATCGCCCACCCTACATGTATGTATGGTTCTAGACTCAGGATTATAGATCAGGAGTTGAAAGAGAACCCAAAGTCCACCTAGATAAGGAAATGAGACTCGGGAAGACCGCCACCACGGCCACAAAGCAAGCATCTCACGCACGATTTGGCCCCAGCTTCTCCAACTCCAAGTCGGTCCTCTGCTGCCTCCCTTAAAACATGGCAGTTTAGGATGAAAATAACGGCTTCAGGGATGATCAGATCCACCTCCCTGGTATTCAGGTAGTGATCATCTATCCACCTCCCTGGTATTCACACTTAAGCCTTTCTGGACGTATGGCTACTTCCTGGACCAGTGTTGGAGAGCAAGTTGGCAGGGGAACAAGGGCATTACACCCCTTTATTAGGGTTCCCTCACAACAGATTCCTTTCTTCCCCAGTCGCTCCCGCGGAGATGGTAAAGGAGGAGGATTGTTTTGTGGGGTGTTACTCATAAGTTGTCTGCCCTTCTGCCAACATCATCACTTTCAGCTGAAGAGATGGAGGAGAAAGGGGGGGTGGAGGAGGAGGAGAAAGAGGAGGATGCAACCTGGGCAGATTCTGCCGGGAGCAAATTGACTGGAGAGCTCCGCCTCCCCTCGTGGCTGACAGCTCAGCTGGTGCCCAGAAACTCCTGCCAGCCAGTCCTGTCTCAGCCTGGGAGTGTGTGTACGTGTGTGTGTGTGTGTGTGGCGCGCGAGCGAATGTGCGCAAGGACGCAGCGTTCAGCCCCAGCTCCCCAAACAGCTCCCGGCTCCGCTCCCCTAGCTCTGCTCCTCTTCCAAAGTAAAGCTTCCTGCCTAGAACAGTCCCTCCCTTGTGCCTGCCCATGCCATTAGAGACTGGCCACGTCGAATCGGTTTTTTGAACCGGCAGAGAACAGGGACTTTTCTTTGGCGGAGCAGAAGGAGCTGATAGAGGCTGCTGCCTTTAGCTCCCGAAATACGTGGGCAATTTCTTCTCCTCATCTTCGTCCGCGGCTGCTTCCTCTCTCCAATGAGAAGCGGCTCCCCGAGGACGAGAGGAAAGGAGCTGAAAGATGGAGCAGATGTGGACGAGGTAAGTGAACTGTCCCTGTCTCTTCTCTGAGCTCCCTCACTTTGTGCCTAGACTCTTCCATCTTTTCAAAAGGACTCCTCTCTCCAAGCCTCATCTCCTAAAACTCACCTTGCTGCTGCTTATCTTAACACTTTCCTCTTTCCCTTTCCCCATCTTGCCTGTCATTTTGGGGCATGTACATAATAAGCTTATGTCTTTCCTCTGTATTGTATATTTCCTCTCCCGTTGATGCTCTGACATTCCCAGGCCTATAGTTAAAAATATCCATCCAAATCTTTGCCTTGAAGTTTACATAAAGCTGTGTTTTTCAGTCAGGTTATGCTTAGGAATAAAATTTCCCTGAAGATGTAGAGTACTTATGAGTTTCTATGTAGGAATAGCTATTGTTGACAATTCTTCCCTTTTCCCCCTTCCCTACTTTCTTCCTGCTCTCCTCACTCCCACTGACATGAGCAGACATTAAGGCAGATGGTTTCCCGAATGGTACCCTGCTCTTTCATCCCCAGGGGCCGGCTGGAGTTATTCTTTGGCAGCCAGGGAGTCTGGGATGAGAGAGACAGAAACCTGTATCATCCATCCAGTATTTGGGGGACAGAGTAGTCTAATTTCTCCCCTTCCCATAGCCTCAATCATCCCTTGCTTAGAAGACTTTGAGAGAGTAATTTAATTCTGAAGATGTCCCAGGAAAGGATTTTCTGTCCTTTCATTCATTCTACACATCCTTCCAAAACCCCTGGAATTTCGTTCTTGACCCTCCTACCCACACCTAAAACCCAGGGGAATGGTGCTTTTCTAATTCTTATTTCTTTCCCATCCCTTCTATTGAATCTGTTCCTGGGGACTTTTAAGAGGGAAGGACAAGAAAGATATTAAGTGTTCAATTCAACAACTATTTATAAAGGACTTGCTGTATCTATGGCACGGTATAGAATGCTGGAATACAAGGAATGAAGAAATCATTCTTTCCCTTAGGAAACTTACAGTTTAGTGACTCAGGCAGCAGAATGAAAGAAGGAAGGGACTCCTTTCTTTCCTGTAGAGTTCCCTGACTCTATTGCCTTTTGGATCAAATAAAAGCTCCTTCATTTAACTTTTTAAGTCTTTTACAACCTGGCCCCAACCTACCTTTCCAATCTTATTTACATTACTTTGCTTGTCTCTGTGGTCTAGCTAGACTTACCTCCTTGCTGTTCCTCTCCTAGGTTAGGCTTTTTCCTGACTAAATCTCTTTTCGATGACTATGTCTCATGCCTGGAATGCACTTTATCTTTGTATCTGACTCTTAGAATCTCTTGTTTCCTTCAAAACTCAGCTCTAACACTCACTCCTATATGAGAACTCTCCTGATCCTTACCCCAGCTATTAGTGCTCCACCAAATTTACTTTGTGAAATTGTGTATATATTTTATGTATGCTTTTATATGTACATGTTGTCTCCTTTTGTCTCCCTTCTGATAAAATGTAAGAGTTTAAAATTTCTTTGTATCTCTGGTGCCTAACATAATGCCTCTGCACATAGTAGATGTCTGATAAACGTTTATTGATTGATTCCCCTATCAGATGTGCCAAACACATGGCCTTCATCTGGAGCCAGCAACACTGCGGTGTAGCCCAAACCAGATTAAAATGTAATTGGGAAATGTTTAGCAAGATAAATAAAAATATAATAAACCATAGACAACATCACTTTTTAAAGCTAAGTCAACATACTGCCTTGTGGGCTCCTTATGTATGAATTAATGGCCTCTTTGAGTTGCACAATAGTGTCTTAGATAATTGATACCTTAGATCGTTGGGGTGAGCCAGAGAAGAGAGAGAACAAGATTGATTCTAATCCCACTGGGAATGAATTGGTTCTGCAGATGCTCTGGAGGTCTTTTCTAAGGTATATTTAGGGATCTACCCTGTTCGAGATCCTTAGAGCTACTCTGTTCCATTCTAGAGTGGGGCAACCCTAGACATCTTGTTCCTAGGAAAGGAGGTGGACTGAAGCTAGGTCGCTCACCTATTCTGGACTCACACCAGCCCTGAGGATAGGGTGCTAATTACTTGTCTGAGTTCTTGAGGTCCAGCTTCATCTCTGTCCTACTGAAGGCAACAATTAGCCTTTGAGGTAGACAGGTTGCAGTGTGCTAAGCTTCCAGGTTTGGTGCTGGTAACATTCCTCCTATACCTAGGCTAGTAAAAAGCTAGTAACGGTAGATGCCTTTGACTGAAATGCTCGTCTATTAGCATTCTGGTCTAAGGATACTATATGGGAAAAGGGTTCTTTCAAATATGGTGTTGAGGTAGAGCCTAAAAAAGACCTGATATTCATTTTAACAGCTTTACAACCATTACAACCCGATTGTAACTTTTCCTGTTAAGCAGACACAATCCTAAAGCTTCTCTGCATTTCCAGTGCCCTCCTTCTGGATCCAGCAACTCCCAGAATCTTTCCCTAAACTACTGAGTGATATCAGATGGCTGTTAATAAACTGAAAGAAATGGGACAGTTACTTCAGGTTATTCATAATTCCCTTCCCCTTTTTGGGTGGAAACTTTGTGATCCTAATCAGCAGAAAAGCTGGAGAGAAATCCAGCTGGTGATAAATCTTTTGTTTATTTAAAAAATTTGTCCTAGTCAAATGACTCTGAAACACTATGGAGAGATATTTCTGGTTGAGGTTCAATGAGCAAAATCTTAAAATTTATTCCATTTTTTTTCAATCTGTCACTTAATAATACATAAAGATGTGTCAAATTTCTGTGTTGCTGCTTGAAGAACTGGTAGGAGGGAAGAAATGGGAGGGTGAGTATGTACTCGGTAGAATTACAGATTTAGTGCCTGAAGGGATCTCTGTCTAAGGATTTTTAATCTTTTTTGTTTCATGGACCCCTTTGGGACTCTAGTGATGCCAGTAGACCCTTTCTCAAAATAATGTTTTTAAATGCATAAAATATATAGGATCGCAAAGAAAATCAATTGTATTGACATACTGTTATCAAAATATTTTTTAAATTCATAGTTCTAGATTAAAAACTCTGGGTCTAATCTAATCTCTTGATTTTCCAGATGAGGAAACTGAGGCTGAGTTTGTCTTAAGAGATTTGCTGATACTTATCACTTGTGTGACCTCGGTTTCACTTCTCTTGGACTCAGTTTCCTTATCTATTGAAAGGGGCAGGGAAATTGGACTAGAAAATTTCTAAGGTTCTTTCCAGCCTTAAAATAATGACTCAGTATTCATGTCTAAGGTAATACAGGAATACAGGTGGTGAATAGTTAGGGTGGGATTTGAACCCAACCCTGGGGGTCTAAATCCAGCATTTCCCTGCTTCCTTTTCTCCTCACTGTAGCCCAGGCTTCAGTGAGACAAAAAGTACACTTACTATACTTAGATTACATTCCACCAATATCCATTGAGAGTATATTTGTCTTTAACCTCTCCTAAATTTAACCCCTCCTAAATTAAGCTAGTAACCTAAGAGAATTTTGCATTTCTCACTGGTTTCTCTTGGGTTACAGGGCTATGGTTACAACTCAGTTATTAATACAATTTGGTAGAAGGTATCTGTAAATAGGGACAGTAAATGAAGAAGGAAATCATCCAGATTTATCATAGAACTGGAAAATACTTCAGAGGCCATCCAGTCTAGCCCTTTTATTTTACAAATGAAGAAACAGAGACCCAGGGAGGTAAATAACTTACCCAGAGTCACACAGTAAATGTCAGAAGTGGGCTTTGAACTCAGATCCTCTGATTCCAGAGCCAGCATTCTTTCCCTGCACCTCCGGTACCCTGAAGTTGGTCACATTTTTGTTGCTGATGTTTTTCCTTAATGGGTAATATACATAGTTTCCTGAATTTTTATTTTTCTGTTTCTACAAAAAGCAGCTTCATAAGCCTCAGCAGATGGATGAATTTAATGGCACTCTTAGGAGCAGACTTGCTGTTATGAAGGTGTCCTGGACCAGGACCTATAATTGTGATCTATTATCATGTAAATGACTCTTTAACCTTTCTCTAACACCACATATGAGTCAAGTATGTATGAAATGGTATAATGACTTTTGCAGCATTCAATTCAATTTGATAAATAGTTTATTAAGAGCCTACTATGTGCCAAGCACTATGCTAAGCACCAGGGATACAAAAAGAAACAAAAGACAGTCTCTGCCCTGGTGGAATTTACAATATAATGTGGAAAAAAACCCTGCAAACAAATATATACAAAGCAAGCTATACACAGGATAAATAGGAAATAATGAATGGAAGGAAAGCACTGTAATTAAGAGGGGTTGGGAAAGGTTCCCTGTAAAGAGGTGGGATTTTAGCTGGGATTAAAGGAAGCCAGGGAGGTCAGTAGTCAGAGTAGAGGAGAGAGAGCATTCCAGGCATGGGAAACAGCTATCTTTGAAGTGGTTCTCTCCTTTGCAGCCAGGAAGGAATATTTTCCCTCTGCTTTTTCTCTTTATTTTCCGTAGATTTAGGTTTCTATGTGTGCACACAGAATAAGCCACCCCTTTCCATCTTCTCTGAAACTCTAAGACCCTGAGGATTTCCTGTGTTTCTAGTCTTCACTTCATTTCTCATGTATTAGGACAGTTTGGACTTCTGTTATGCACCAACTAGGTGGTGCAGTGGGTAGAGTGCTGGGCCTGGAGTCAGAAAGACCCATGCTCAAATCTGACCTCAAATGACATGAACTAGCTGTGTGACCCTGGGCAAGTCACTTAGCTCTGTTTCCCTCAGTTTCCTCATCTGTAAAATGAGCAGGAGAAGGAAATGGCAAAATACTCCAGTATCTTTGCCAAGGAAACCACAGATGGGGTCATGAAGAGTCAGATACAACTTAACAACAAAGCATTTCTCTTACTTCTTCTTCTTCCAGCTGAGGCTAGGCCCAGAGTGGAAGTGGGAAGGGTGGATAGTAGGAAGAGCTGTTTTGATCACCGGTATGAGTAGCTACTTTTCTACCCAAGGCAGTTTTCTTGGAGTGAATGAGAGAGTGAGTTTCCACATGGGACTGGCCACACATAAAATTGGAAAGAAAGAAAAGTTTCTCTTCAGGAGATCATACCGGTTGTCCAGAGTAGAGATGGCATTCAAATCCAGGTCCTTGGACACATATATATGGATATAGTGCTCTCTCTTTTCTGCTCCAAATCCAGGGCTCTCTGCTCAATTCCCTTTCCTCAACTGATCTGCTTTTTTTTTTTAATTCAATTCTGAAACTAATTAAGAAATAAAACAACATTACCATAACATAGAATAGGAAAAAAAAAGATGATTGCACATGATCTATTGCACAAATCTATTATGAACAACTTGTTATTCCTTTGAAATATATAATAAATTTATCGTGTAATTTTCTTTTTCTTTCCTTTTTTCTCCCCCGATGGTTACCATTAAACACAAATATATATGTATATATAATATATATATATATACATATAGACATATGTGTATATACACATATAAAGTCATTCTATATATAATTTCTATTTACCACTTCTTTCTCTGGATTCAGATGTATCTTCCTTCATTGGTGCTTTGTAGTTAATTTGGGTATTTATAATAGTCAAAATGCTCTTAGAGATTTCTTCAATCCTTACTCCCCACCCCTGAGGCTGAATGAACCCTGTGGGGTCCCCAGATGTCCTCATTATGTCTAAAGGATCAGAGATAGAGAACTCAAGGGGACCTTGGAGACTATCTAATTTAACCCCTCATTTTATAGTTGAGGAAACTGGGACAGAAAGAGGTTAAATGATTTGTCCAAGATGACGTAGCGTTAGTGAGGGGATTTGAACCCAAGTTCTCTGACTCCAGAGGTAGAGCTCTTTCCCCTACATGATGTTCCTGCTGTGCTGCTTTCTCTGTTACACTGTCTGCATGAGCTAGCGCCCTCTTTCTCTCTCTCTCTCTCTCTCTCTCTCTCTCTCTCTCTCTCTCTCTCTCTCTCTCTCTCTCTCTCACACACACACACACACACACACACACACACACACACAGCCCCTAAATGAAATTTATTAACTTTTTAAAAGCAAAATTCTACTGGATTTTTAAACAAGTTATAAAATGGTTTCTGATAAAAACTCAGTACAAGTGAAGTCAGAGAAAATCCAGGTCACTGAATCCAGAGACGTGGTGAGTTCAAGGTCTTGTTCTGCCACTAGCTAGTTAGCTATGTGATCTTGAGAAAGTCATGTCAACTCTCCAGGCCTCAATTTCCTAAAGATGGGAGATTAGAACTAGAAGGAACCCTGGAGATCATCTGCTCCAACATTTTAGAGTGCTAAAAGAGACTACCACTGACCAGGGATCGTGACATGTTCAATGCTGCATTTGGTGTGAGAGAACCCAGGTTCACATTCCAATTCCACTACTGACTGTCCTTCTAGTTTCACTGTATCTCAGTGTCCTTAAATGTCAAATTAAAGGGCTAGACTAGATAACTTTTAAGGCCTCTTCCAGCTTTAAATATATAAACTTTTAAACTTGGCGGGGGGCAGTTAGAGTTAAATGACTTGCCCAAGATCACATAGCTAGTATGTGTCTGAGGTCAGATTTGAACTCAGATTCTCCTGACTCCATCCACTGTACCACCTAGCTGCCCTGAGCTTATAAGCTTAATAGGGTTGTTGTGAAGAAAATATTTTGTAGTTCTTAAGGTGCTATTTAATCTTCATTTGCGGATGAATATTGAACTAAGGTGCAACCCTAACTATATTTATAGATTTTTTAAAAAAAAACAGAATTGAATGAAGCTCCCTTGGGATGTATAACAATCATCTTCATTCTCATCATCTCACTTTGAATAGCCCATCCAAATCTCAGATTCTATGACTTGTGTGAACTAAACATGGTAGCCCTACTGTACCAGGTGGAAATAAAATGTTTAATTCATAGAAGCCATAGAACATGAGATCTCAAAGGGGCTTTCATGGTCCTCTAGTTCTACTTATACCCAAATAGAAGTTTTTTGTTTGTTTTTGAGACTAGGTCCTCCCTTTGTTGCCCAGACTTGAAGTTCAGTGGCCAACCCAAAGCAGATCAGACACTTTGACTTACTCTTTGACTCAGACCTGGGCTGCTTTGCCCCTCTTTAGGTAGCCCTTGGTGCCCTGCTCCAAGGGGTCACCATTTCAGTGCTAGATTTAGTGTGGACTCCCAATCATCTTTAACCTTCCTGCGACTCAAAACTCTCAAACTCAAGTATTCCATCAACTCTGCCTCCTAGAGGATTAAAGGCAATGTGCCACTATGCCTGGTCAGGAATCCTTGTTATAATATCCTTGACAAGTAATTATTTTGTCGAGCCTGTACTTGAAAACCTGGAGTGATGAGGAATCTACTACCTTGCAAGGCCTTTCATTCCACTTTCAAACAACTCTAATTGTTAGGACGTTAATTATATGGAGCTGAAATTTAGCTCTCTGCAACTGCCATGTAGGTAGGTGGCACAGTGGATAGAATGCTGGACTTGGAATTAGGAAGACTCATCTTCCTGGGTTCAAATCTGGTCTCAGATACTTACTATCTATGTGATCTTGGGCTAGTCATCTAACTCTGTCTACCTCAGTTCCTTCTTCTATAAAATGAGTTAGAGAAGAAAATGACAATTCACTCCAGTATCTTTGTCAGGAAAACCCCAAATGTGATCATGAAGAGTCAGGCATGACTGAAAAATGATTGGAACTTCTATGCATTGTACAAAATTGTATTATCTTGGAATAGACATAGAGATCACTCAATCCAACCTATACGTGAAAAAGAACCCCTCAATAGGATTCTCCAAAAGTGGCCACCCAGTTGCCTCTAATGAAATAGAACACTTGATCTCCTGGGTAGACCTCTACTTTAGCGTTGTTCCCATTGGAAAAGAAGTTTTTCTTTACTTCTCGTCAAAAGTTGGCTCTGTAATATCACCCACTGCTCCTAGCTCTGTCCTCTGGGGCCAGATAGAATAAATCTATTCCTTTTCTCATAGCATAGTTCTTCAAATCCTTGAAGATGGCTATCATTATTTCCCATCTTCTCTTATCCAGGTTAAACATCCTCAGTTCCTTCAGTCAATCCTAGTAAGACACAGTTTCTAGTTCTCTCTCTATAGTGATCTCTTTCTTCAGGATACATTTCTGTTGGTCAAAGTTCTTTCTAAAATAGAGTATTCAGAACTGAACATCATGTTCCAGATGTGATTTGACCAGGGCATGTTTTGAATAATATGCCACTATTCATGTTGACTAAGATTGCGGTAAGGTTTTTTTTTTTTTAGGTTGTTGTTGTTGGCTGTCAAGTCATTCTGCTGTTTCATACTGATCTTGCATGGCATCACCTCCCTGATGTCATGGTCCTCTTTGAGAATGAAGAACAAACTTTGCAGTCCACTAAGACCTCTAGATTGGCTTTACACAAACTGTTATTGTTTTTTGTCTTTCATTCTCAAAGAGGACCATGACATCAGGGAGGTGATGCCATGGCATGGAAGTGAATTGGATTTAAGTGAGGCAGGGCTGTGCAAAGTCACCAGCCTCACTTTCTCCTCCAGAGCCATCTGAGTCCAGTGGCCAGATATAGATCAGGATGACTGGAGATGGCCCCCACACAAACTGTAAAGATAGAGTCAAACTGCTCCATCTTACATGACTCCACAAGGTTGTTGTGAGGATCAAATGAGCTTAGCTGAGTGCCTGGCACTTAGAAATGCTTGTTCCCTTCCTCGTTCCCCCTTGTGCAGTTGGTTTTTGATGTCAACTATAAAATCTTACATTCATTCTTATTAAATTTGTCCCATCATTCTAATCTATTGGGAATTTTGGGTTCTCAACTCACATCTGATGGGTTGGGTATCCCTCCCAGTTTTGTATTATCTGTTATTTGCTAACTTCATCTGAGTCATTGAAAAAGATGCCAGAATAGGGACAAGGACAGGTTATTGAGGCATGCTGCAAGAGACCTCCCTCCATGTTGACATCTATTAATGGTTTTTCATATGACCTAGCTATTTAACTAATTCGGGATCAACAGATAAGATATCTTCTTTGTCCTTATGGAACTTATGGTCCATTAAGGGGAAAAGTTGCATCATTACTATAATAGATGCTATTATGTGATAAATGCATTAGAGTATTGCAAAACAAAGTGCTATGTAAGAATTGAATGAAAACTGGAAAGATCAGCAAGGATTTCAAGGAAGAGATAACATTTGTTTTGGGCTTTATATGATGAATGAATGTTTATCACACAAAGAACAAAAAGGAAATTCCAGGCGTAGGGAACTATGTGATTAAAAAGGTGAGGAAGGGGGAGAATGCAATCAAATTAAATTCAACAAGCATGTATTGATCTCTGTGCGCAGGATACTGCAGTAGGTGCTTGGGGAATAAAGAGAAATGAACAAGACTTCCTGCTAGGGAACTGGAGATCTACTAGGAGCTGTGAAGTAGTAAATTAGACATGCCCAAAGCCAGATCTGAACTGGAAATCCTAGAAACTGAGATAGGTACAGAACATTAGGGACTCATGAGAAAGATCCATGGGGGAAGAAAGAGAGTATAACCCAGGGTGATAAGATGAAAAATTTAATGGTAGACTGGAAGATACTGGATTGCTTAGGAGCAGTCAACACAGGGATGAACATAGGTATGTAACGTTACATATGCCAAGAATAGTGCTTGATGCATTGTTCAGTCATTTCAGTTGTGTCCAACTCTTCATTGGGGTTTTCTTGGCAAAGATACTGGAGTGGGTTGCCATTTCCTTCTCCAGCTGATTTTACAGTTGAGGGAACTGAGGCAAACAGTATTAAGTGACTTGCCCACAGTCATAGAGTTAGTAAAAGTCAGGTGCCACATTTGAACCCGGGAAGATTAATCTTCCTGACTTCAGGCCTACCTTTCTATCTGACTGTGCTACTTACCTTCCCTTCTTGAAACAAAAGACTTTTTCATTCATTTATTTGTTTGTATGATACTTCACATTTCTAATCTCTCTTCAAGTGAGCAAAGGCTTTGAGAAGATGTTAACAACGGAATCTCATATTACATTTTAGTCTAGGGATTAAATATTATTATTCCCATTTTCCAGATAGTGAAATTGAATCATTGAAGGAATAATTGAATCCTCCAGGTTGTCAAGAAGTCAGTAGTGATGGATTTAGATACCACATCCTAGGGAGGTAGTAGCATGAATTGTATTTAGTGCTAGCCTGTCAAACCTATATTAGAGTCCTACTAATGAATGACCAGTCTCTGAGCAGCCACACCTTTATCTGTAAGATGGATATGATCCCTGTAGCATCTCCCAAGGTTAACGTGTGTCTGAGGTAAGATAATGTAGGTAAGGGGTTTTGCTTTTCCAACTTTCAAAACACTAAATAAAATATCAGCTATTATCTTCTGAGCACAAGTCCTGTGTGTTGACATAGAAAGAGCAAATTGCCTTCACAATTAGTAAGAATAAAAGTAGAGTTGGAGAATAAATTAGAAGGACCTGCAATGCAGGGAGAGAAGTGAAGTGGGAGACAAAGTACTGTAGTGTAAAGAGTTCAGTTCTTGGAATCAGATAGTCCCAAGTTCAAATCTAGCCACAGACACTAACTATGTGACCTTAGGCAACTCATTTAACCTTTGTCTGCCTTGGTTTTCTCAACTGTAAAATGGAGATATTAATAGCATCTACCTCACAGGGTTGCTGTGAGGATCTAATGAAATAATATTTGTAAGTGCTTGGCACATAGTAGGTGCTTAATAAATTCTTATTCTCCTCCCTACCTATAGACAGACAGACAGACAGACAGACAGACAGACAGACAGACAGACAGACAGATAGATAGATAGATAGATAATTTGAACCTGGGCAACTCAATTAATCTCCTTGTATCTCAGTTTTTTCATCTATAAGATAAGGAAAGGACTTGTCAACCTTACAGTATTATAGAGATGAGAGATGCTATTATCAGGTGCAAGTATCTCCTAATAGCTAACATTTACATAGGGCTTTAAGGTTAGTAAAGCAATTTACATAATTATCCCATTCATTCCTCGTAGGAATAATGTGGAGTGAGCAGATACTTGGTGTGTCTCTTTCAAAGCTAGAGGGGCTCTTTCAGGGAGCAGGTTTGTTCATGGAAGGCGGGGCGGCATATCTGTTTTTAGCAGTTATTTTTCCTTCTTTTTCAAAAGATTTGATGTAGGAGGTGGAAAGGTCTTAAAGTAGGGTTTCTCCCTCCCTTTCCTTCCTTTCCTCCCTTCCCCCCTCCCCCAAAGTGAATGTTGCAGGTAGCCATTGCTAATAGAGCTGGCCTCCCTTTCCAACTGTAGAGATTGCCAACCCAGAAACCTGCCTCCCAGAGTGCTTCATTTGGCCCTAGGCACTCCCAATGAATAGAGTGAGCTGAGTGACGGGTGTAATTGCTGTCTGCGTTGGACGAGAGTGCATTGTTAATGTACTGATGACAAGCTGGGAGCACACTTGTTCATCAAAGCTAACAAATGAATCTGTCCCTGCTCAGTAAGTCTTGACCAATTTAGCATTGGAGTTCCCAGGAGTTGAAATGATGGATCTTGCATCTGAAGAAAATGGAGGCTCATTTTTATATAAATTTATAGTTAATTTATATAAATTTATTTAGATTTATATTTAATTTATACAAATTTATTTAAATTTATATTTAATTTATATAAATTTATATTTGTTTATATAAATTTATATTTAATTTCTAAAAATTTATACAAATTTATGTTTAATTTTTAGAAATTTATACACATAACACATAAACACATAAAATTTTTGTTCTCTGAAACCTTTGCTTCTGCCTCAGTGCGTTGGGTATAGGATATTGTATAGATGTTGTAGTTGCCATCTCCTTGCAAATCATGTATGAAGGAAGGAAAATCTCAGAGGAATCCCTATTGGTCTTCTCCTTTTAATGAGGTTTGCCTTTGTTCCTATATTTCTTATGATCATAGCTTTAGATCTGGATGGGATTTTAGAGATAATCTAGTCTACCTCCCCCATTTTACAGATCAGGAAACTGAAGCCCATAGAGGAAATGTCCTGGGATTTGAACCCAGGTCCTCTGATTAAAAATCGAGGATGCTTTCTACTATATTACCCTGTCTTCTTGCTTTTTGGCGGAGATACAATTGATGATCATGGAAAGACTGAAAGGAACAAGTGAATCTGTAGGCTCTTGGTAGGGCTGAGGAAGTAACTTGAATGGTTCATCTCAAGAGAGGGTCAATGCTTGCCATTCTCCTAACCTCCCAATCAAGGTGGTCATGTGACATCAAATATCCCAGAGATAGGCCTAACAAATCACCTTACCAAGCAATTTCAAACTGTGTGAATTGTAGGTGAGTTTATACTTGAGGGCAGGAATTATTCAGTTTTTGTCTCCATCACCTGGCATAGTGCCCAGCAATAAACAGTTCATTTTTAAAAAATTGAAAGAAAACACATTTATTAAATGCTTTCCATTTACCCAGCACTGTGCTAAGCAATGAGGAGATAGACACAAAGTCGAAAGCAATTCCTATCATTTGATTAATTGTTTGAGACTAGGATTTAAGAATAAAACTCACCTCAGCGGCACGTAACATTCCTTCTATCCTGAAACCACCAATACCCCAGAGTCTGCGATGGCACAGAATCCTTCAGCAGCAGGTCACAATTTAGGAAAAATCCAGAGCAAGCGAGCAGATTGAACTGGAAAGTTATGAATAGAAATGGAAGCCCAGAAATTGGTCCCTGAGGGCACCTTTGCTCAAAATGTCTTTGTTTCTGAACAGGCACTTCTTGTGAAAGCCTAGAATGCAGCAGCTCTCCAGGCCAAACTTTCACATAGGCAGAAAGTAGGCCACATTTCTCACACTGCTTCCAACCCTTGTACATTTACATGGGCTTGGAGATGAGCAGAGAAAAGGGGAACAGGCTTCTTTCAGTGTAGCAAAAAAAAAAAAAAAAGACTTTCTATTGATACACAGACCAACAACTCCTGACACATGGCTTCTAAGCTCCTAGGAGATAATGATCAGGATTTATACATGTATACATGGATGTATACATATATGTCCAAGGTGCCCCAAAAGTCTTAGTGCAGTTGGAATTTATTAAAGCTTACTTAGAACTTTTGGGACTTTATATAGAAATAGGGAAATATCTAGGAAGACAGACTCCTTTAAATTTATTATTTATTGAATGCCCACAGGCACAAGCACATGTGGGCATTTTGTAAATATTAAGCCAAAGACTGCTTTCCTAAATACTTACCTTCCTCCTCATTGCTCATGTGGAAAAATTCTTAGGATTTTCAGTCATACAGTGGCTAATTAAGAGCATCCTTTCCCCCCTTTATTTGGAGGTTTAGATAACATAGCTCAATATTTGTTTCCTTGACCCACTTTTACAGGTTTATTTAATCTAATTTTTTTAAATATTCCCAAATATGTAACTGAGGCAGCCAGATGGCACAGTGGATGGAGAGAATTTGGAACTTTTAAAAAAAGTTCTAACTTTTCTTCCTCACTCACTTCCCTTCCCCATCCTTGAGAGGGCAAGAAATTTGATATGGATTATACATGTGAAGTCATATGCAAACATTTCCATATTAGCCAAATTGTAAAAGAAAACACAGACAAAAAAAGAAAAATAAAGAAATTTAAAAAGTATTCCTCAAGCTGTATTCAGAGTTCATCAGTTCTCTTTCTGGAAGTGGAAAGCCTTTTTTTTAATTTTTTTATCATTGGTCCTTTGGCATTGTCTCATTTAGAATAGCTTAGTCTTTCATGGTTGATTATTCTTACAATAATGCTTCTGTACACAGTTCTGCTCACTTCACTTTGAGTAAGTTCATGTAAATCTTCCCAGGTTTTTCTAGGTTTCACAATTCTTGAACATAGATGTGGTACATTTGTAGGTGATGACAGGATCAAGAGTAGCTCATGGGAGGTGAAGAGGATGAACAACTGAGTGTTATTTGAGGGAGAATCAACATATATGTTGAAGTTCCTTACCATGACAGCAGGAGTTGGGGAGGAAAAAAAATTGTAAGTCAGTTATCAAATTCATTGAGAAAGGGAAATGATCTGGGAGCAGGGGGATCTGTCAGGATTTTGATCAGGTGATGGATGTGAATAGCATGAACCTCAAAGAAAGAGAAGTTCTTGAGTGATGGAAGAGGGGGGAGAATCTGTAAATGACAATGGGGAACAAGCAGTATTCCAGCGCTTCCCACCTTGACTAGTGAGCTGAAGAGAATGGGGGAACATATATCCAGTACTGGAAAGGATGACCAGGGAGGCTGTGTCATCCGGAGAAAGCCAGATTTCAGTAAGAGCTACTAGATGGAAGGAGTAAGAGATGACTAGATTTAAGATGAAAGGAAATTTGTTGCCTATGAAAGAGACATTCCAGGGGCTACATTGGAAGGGCTGGGTAGAGTATGGATGAAACTGTGAGGTGGGAGGGATGAGAATGAGGAATTGGGTGGTAAGGGGTGGGTACAGAATGGAGTTTGAATGATGATCTGTAGGAGGTCAAAGTCACTGGTAATTGAAGGGTATGAACAGGTATGAGAATGTTTACCATTGAGTAGAGGGCACTATTCCTCTACCCCCAAAGGACAGGTGCAGATGGAGATCAGAGGCCTGAAGTTGAAGGGGGAGGGTTGCTCTTCTTTGTGCTGGAGGTTTTCTATACCTGTCCAGGTAGGGGCTGGCAGCAGGAGGTGGAGGATATCTTGTGCTGGTACAGATTGAAGTGGTTGCTTAGAGGCAGATAGAAAATGCTTGGCTCAGCTCCCAGCAGCCTTTCGTCAGCAAACACACTACACCCAACATGATTATTATTGTTGTATTAATTATTCCAAATAAGTTTGCCAAGGTGATGATAAATTATATTAATCTCTTTTCCCAACTCTACTTCCACCCTCACCCCCAAATCCATTTGCAACTTTGAGTTGTGGAAGGGAGAGAAGAGGAAGAAAATGAAAGAAGAGGTAAAGCTCAAAAGGAAAAATTGGAAGGGGACTCAGGAGCAGTTTGCACTCACTCAGAAGTGGGAGTGGGATACAATCCACAAATGAACATCCAGGCTACTCTCTTTCTACTCACATCCAGCATCATGAAAACGGGCTCTGAAAACAAATGAGAATCCACTTCAATTGGTTTTCCTTTGAGAACGAGAATGATGTCATGTCCCCCTGAGTTTTCAGAGTGGTCTCTTATGAGTGACTACATCAAAGATCTTCGGTGGGGTGAGAAGCATAACCCCTGAGAGCCTTTGTTTGACAATAGTAGAAGTATCAGGACAGTGGTAGAAACGTCAAGGTAGAGGAGTCTTGGTCTCTGCACTGATCAGACATGAAGAATCGTCTTCAGCTACAGTGTAAGAGGGACATTGACAAGACTGGGGGGGGGGCAGATATTATTAAATAGCAGTGTTGGGGGAAACTGGGTTTTTGGTAGACTAAAAGCTCAATATGAATTGACAGTGTAAAATAGCAGATAAAAAAATCAAAAAGCATTTATTTGGTGAAATAGTGGATAGAGCAACAGCCCTAGAGTCAGAAGAACCTGAGTTCAAATCCAGCCTCAGACATTTGACACTTACTAGCTGTGTGACCCTGGGCAAGTCACTTAACCCCAATTGACTTGCCAAAAAAAAGCATTTATTAAATGCTTATTATGTGCCAGGCACTGTGCTAAGTATTGAGAATACAAATATAAGGAAAAGAAATATAGCCCTTGCCTCAAGGAGCTCACACTATAATGGTGGAAGTAACATTGCAAAAAAATTATATGTGTGAGATACATAGGGTATAAATTGAAAGTGGTCTCAGAGGGAAGGCGCCAGTGGGGAAAGGCCCACTGAAGGTAGGGCTTTATTGAGTCTTGAAGGGAGGCAGACATGAGGAGGAAGTATTTTCACAGCCAGTGAAAAGAAACATTTGGGATATGAGGTGTCATGTGCAAAAAAGGTCAAGAAGGCCATTCTTGTTGGATTGTGGAGTATAGACTGAGAAGGTCAGAAGGGGCCAGCCCATGAAAGACCTTAAAAGACAAATAGAGGATTTTACATTAGATCCTGGAGGAAATGGAGAGCTACTGGACTTTGGGAGGGAGGAAGCAGATGGTGATATGATAAGACCTGTACTTTTAGAAGCTCACTTTGGCAGTTGAGTATAGAATAGATTCAAGAGATCAGCAGACAAACCAGAACACTATTGTAATAGTCTAAGTGTGAGGTGATGAGGGCTTCCTGCAGGGGAGATCACACATGAGAAGACAGTAGGGATTATGGAAGATGTTGTAGTGACAAGATTTGGCAACAGATTGAGTATGTGGGGTGAGTGTGAGTGAGGAGTTGAGATTGATACCTAGGTATTGAGCCGTGGTAGCTCAGTAATAGTAATAAGAAGTTTGGAAGAAAGGAGGGTTTGGGGGTAAAGATAATAAGTCCAGTTTTGGATATGTTGGGGTTGAGATGCCTTTGGGCCATCCAATTCAAGATGTCCAATAGACAGCTGGTGATATGAGACTAGAGGTCAGGAAAGAAGTTAGAATATAGATCTTGGACTCATTTATATAGAAATGTTAACTGAATCTATGAGAGCTGATGAGATCACCAGGCAAGATAGTATAGAAAGGAGAGCCCAGGACAGAGCCATGGGGATCACCCATGATTAGTGAGCATGACCTGGGTATAGATCCAGCAAAGAAGGCTGAGAAAGAATGATCATAAGGGCCAGAGGAGAACCAAGAGGAAACAGTGTCACAAAAATCAGAGTACCAAGGAGAAAAAGGTGATTGATGGTGTCAAAAGTTGCAGAGAGGTCAAGAAGGATGAGGACTGAGAAAGGGCCACTGAATCTGACAATTAAGAGATAACTGGTAAATTTAGAGAGGGCAATTTCAGTCCAATTATGAGGTGAGATACTAGACTGCAGAGAATTTAGAATTGAGTCAGAAGAGAGAAAGTGGAAATATTGATGAGAGATGGTTTTCTCAAGTTTTCCCATGAAGGGAAGGAAAAATGTAGGATGGTAGTTAGTGAGGATGATTGGACCAAAAAAAATGTAGACCGTGTACCTATCTGTGATCATGTATTTGAAAGGCTGTTTTATACAGAAAGGACTTAAACTTGTTTTGTACAGGCCCAGAGAACAGAACAAGGAGCAACAATGGGTGGAAACTGTAAAAGCAAATTAAGAGCTGGAGTAAGTGCGGGTGGGGAGGGGTGGCAACTGTCTCTGAATTAGAGCTTTTCAGGAAAGGAAAGGGCTGCCCCAGTAGGGAGGCACAGGAGGTCTGCAAGCAAAGACTAGATGGCCACTTGTTAGGTATGGTAGAGAATGGCTTCTTTTCTGGGTGTAGGCTGGATTATTTGGCCACTAAGCTCCCTTTCAGCCCTAATTTCATTATTCTCTGACTTTTAGAGTATGTCTGAAGGAGGGTGATTATGTTGAAGAGATTCAAAGCCATGTAATATGAAGATATGTTGATGGAAAAAGATAAGACCTAAGGAGTGGTAGAGAATTATGAGAGAAAATGATTAAAGTCAAGGTATTCCATAGAATGTCATGACTTAGTTGTATAATATATCATGTTCTAGGGCAAAGGTGTCAAATGAGTAGCCTGCAGGGGTACAATATAAAATTTAATTGGGAAATTTTAACAAAATAAACAAAAATACAATAGAACAGAAATAATGTTAATATGTGGTTTTCCAAGTCAATAGTTGGGATTGTTATATAAGATTCAGTGGCCCCAGTTTTACTTGATATTGACATCACTGTTCTAGAAAACCCTTAGAAAAACTAAGATCAAGGTCCCCAGGTTGTCACAGACCTCTCTCAAGTGGCTTTGGACATAATTTGTTCCTAATTATCTTGGCTATGATAATAACTTTTAAAAAGCACATTGCTGAGGAATGATCTTGAAAGGAATCATGCCAACAAGGCATAATGCCATGATGCTGGCCTTTAAATATCTGAAGGCTGTCATATGGAAGAGGGATTAGACTTTTTCTCCAGAGCTCCAGAGGGTAAAAGTTGGACCAATTTGTACAAGTTTAAGGGAAGTAGATTTCTGTTCAGTATATATAAGGAAGAATTCAGAACTTAGGGAGTCTATTACAAACTTAAAACTATTAATAACTATTAAAGCTTTCCAAAAATAGAATGAGCTGCCTTTTCAAATGATGAGTTCTCAGTCAGTAGTTACATTTGAGCTGATGCCGAAGTGTATGTGTAGGGGATAGTATAGAGCAAGGCTTCATAACCTGGGGTCCACAGACTCCTTTGGATAGATTTTAGGGAGCCTGTGACCTTGGATGGGAAAATCTTATTTTTGTTAACCTCTAACTAAAATTTAGCATTTTCTTCAGTTATGAATGTGGGCAACAAACTGCAGCACTATTTGGCTTTACTAGGTTGCCAAAGGGATACACGATACAAAAAAGGTTAAGAACCTCTGTGTAGAAGAAGAAACAATGGAAGGGAAAGGAAGGTTGTATTAGATTGAGTCAATAAATACTTGCTGAGCATTTAGTACATGCAAGGCATTGTGCTAGGTGATATAAAGAAGACTAAGATATGGTCCCTCTGTAGCACCTTTCTCTGGGATGCTTCCCCAGAGGATGGCTACCACCTTTGGGTTCAAGGTTACTCTGTTTGTCTGAACTAGAAAAATTATAACTCATGAGGTCCCACTGGTGAGCTTACCTTTAATAATTAGCCAGTAGATGTAATCGCATAGCTACAAATAGCCATGACCAAGAAGGGTCCATCCTCTCCTCTCCCCAAGAAGTGAAGAATGAAAAATTTTTAGAGGCTAGAGTCTTTCTTGACTGTTGGTTCCTACCTCTACTGACTGAATTGTTTAGCAAGTTGTATTTTCAAAGGTAACCAGGGGGTCTTCTACCAATGAATGACAAACTGCACTTGCTAGTCTATCAGGAAGAGCTTCAAACTTCGGAAAGGGGTAGCAGAGTGTTAGCACCTTGTTAACACAACAACGCTTCCTCATCTTTTTAACTTATCCCTTTACTTTCTGTGATTACACTCATCTTTACACTTAGTTTCATAACTCATTACATCCTAGGACAGGGAAAATAATTTAGTCAGGGACTAATTCCCTTCACCTTGCAACACCAGCAGTCAGGAAGTTTATTTTCTATTAGAGAAAATAGTACATGGATATAAGTAACTATAATATGAAGGAGAATGGGAAAATAAATGAGGGGTACAATACACTGTTCTACTCCTGAGGAGGGAGAGTTATGTTTGACTCAGGAAACTAGGAATTAAAAGCTTTTGGCAGAGATGGTATATAAATTGAGCTTGAAGAGAGGTTACAATTTCAAGAAGCAGAGATGGAAAATATGGGTATTCTAGGCTGTGGATCAGGACAAATGAACATTTTAGTATGTCAATTCATTATCGGCTTTATAACTGTGAAGTCATCAGATTGTCATGCTCTCATCCCTCTGAGTTAATGTGATCCAAAACATTCACTAAAAGCCAATAAAATCTGACTGATACAAATGGAAGTCCAAGGATATCTCTTTGCAGGTGGGCTCCCTTTTACTAAAGAGGCAACTCCAAGTCACCCGATTTGGAACAAACACAGGAAAGAACATCTGTAGTAGCATTGATAGGATCACAAGTCTAGAGCTGGAAGGAAGCTTAGAGGACCTCTTGTCCAAACCTCTCATTTTACAGATGAGTAAATTGAGTTCCAAAAAGATAGAGTGACTTGCCAAAGGGTCTCACAGACAGTAAATGGCAAAGGCTGAATTTGGGTCCAGGTTCTATGATTTCCAGTTTTGGTTCTTTTCTACTGTATGATCCTGCAACCAGAACTTAGTTTGCCAACTAAGGATGTTAAGTTGCAGGGTGTTAAGTAACTTTGGGAGAAACTAATCCATTTTTTTTTTAAATTTTAGACCGATCAGATCTCTTTTAAAGATTAACTAATGATTCTGGATAATCAAGAAAAAATCCTAGAAATATGAAAATGCTGATTTTAATAAGGAAATGGATTATAGTGATTTAAACCTATTTATAAATGATTCAAGGAGATATATCCCACGTATTGGTCCACAGGTACATGAGTACGTAGCTTTTCAGGGGTGGTGATGGTGAAGAGTTTTTAGCGCTTCAGAATTAACCAAGGAAAGCTGGCAGTGGCATAATAAGTGTAATTCCTTAGAGGTAGGTTGCTGGTATTAACTAATTGGTAAGAAAATAAAGGGACAGAGTTTATTATGGATAAATGGCAAATTCACTTATTCACAGGGAAAACAAAATCAAGATACAGAATGGGGTTGGAGGAAGACCAGTCATGTTCAAATAACACGTAAGATCTAGATGCCCTAATGCATCACTAGTTGTACTGGCATACCTTGGATATATTGTGAGTATACTGGCTACCAAAATAAAGTGAATATTGCAATAAAACAAGTCACATGAACTTTTTGGTTTCCCAGTGCAGATAAATGCTATGTTTACCCTGCAGTATAGTCTGTAGAGAGTGTGAAATAATATTATGCCTTAAAAAAATATACGTACCTTAGATAAAAAACACTTTATTGCTAAAGAATGCTAGACATCATCTGAGCCTTGGGTGATTCATAATCTTTTCTGCTGATAGGTGCCTCCATTTTCATAGCTGCTGACTGATCAGGGTAGTGGTTGCTAAAGGTTGGGGTGGCTGTGCCAATTTCTTAAAATAAGACACCAATGAAGTTTGCCACATGGATTGACTCTTCCTTTCACTTGAATACATAGAGGCCATTGTAGAGGTATTAATTAGCCTGATTTCGATATTGTTATCGAAATTAGGGATTAGGGAGGCTTGAGGAAGGGAGAGAGAGGGAGCAGTCAGAACACATAATATTTATCAGTTAAGTTCACCATCTTATATGGGTGGGGTTTGTGGGGTCCCAAAACAGTTACAATAGTAGCACCAAAGATCACTGATCACAGATCACCATAACAGACCTAATAATAATGAAAAAGTTTGAAATATTGTGAGAATTACCCAAATGTGACACAGAGATAAAATGTGAGCACCTGCTGTTGGAAAAATGGGGGTAACAGGCCTTCTTGATCTACAAACCTTTAATTTGAAAAACAAAACAAAACAAAACAAACCAACCCACAATATCCTGAAGCACAATGAAATGAGGTATGCTTTACAAGGCATTACTGAAGTGTGCCTGTGCTGGGATGTTCCAGTAGGAGAAGAGAGGACAAAGATTTACAACTTTTGAGGCCTTAGTGCAGCTTAATGAATGGCTCAGAAACACACCTTCCCTACTGCCAGGAGCTTTTTGGTGGCCACGATCAGCACTCTAACTTTGTTCCAATATGCTAGGCATTCAGCATAAAGTGTTTACTATGAATAAGGCTCTACACTAAGCAATAGTGACATAGAGACAAAAATTGGGCAGCAGTATCTGCCCTTAGGTAAGGACCTTCCATTCTCTTGGGAGATCCAAGATGCACACAGGTAAGGAGATCCAGGATCATTGGAAGAAGAGGAGGAGGAAACCCCTAATAACTGGAGAGAATCAGCAAAGACTTTCTGTAGGAGGTACTTGAGCTGAACCTTGAAAGAAGTTAAGGTTTCTGAGAAGCAAGAAGAGAGGAGGCGGTTCTAGGCATAGGAGGTGAGCTAAGAGTCCACAGACAGGATATGGATTTCAAATGTGGGAAATAGAAAGTGGGTCAGTTTAAAAGTAGTATGAACTATGCATATGGAAGGTATTGCCTGGAGGTGGATTGTGAAAGGCTTTAAAACCTAGCCTGAGGGTGCATTTCTGGGAAGATAGTGGAGTGATTTTACACACACACACACACACACACACACACATGTTCCTATGTATATACATATGTACACATATACATATTTGTGTCTAATGGGAGCCATCTCTAGGGTAGAGTGGTGGGGATGGAAAAAAAAGAAATGTACATGATAATTTTACTATGTATTTAAAAGGAATAGCAAGTTGTACATAGCAGATTTGCAATTTCATGTACAATCATCTTTCTTTTATTATATTATATTACGGAAATGCTTATTTTATTCCATAAATTAAAATATAAAATTAATAATAATAAAATTAAATTTAAAATTAAAATAAAATAAATAAAAATAAAAACCAAACCCTGGTTGAGGAGGTTGTATTTCATCCTAGAGGTAGTAGGGAGTGACATGGTTAAACTCCTGTTGAATAGATAAGTAAGAAGAGAGGAAAGAGCTTGAAAACAGGGAGACTGATCAAAGGCTGTTGCAGTTATCCAGGTTAGACAGAATGAGGTCCTGAACCAGGGTGGATACTCCGTTTTGTGAAGGGAGAGGATGGGACAGATTCAAGATAGGCTGTTGAGGTAGAATTAACAAGACTTTAGCATGTGATAAGTATGCGGAGATGAAAGAGAGGAAAGAAACTTCTCCAGAAATTTCAAACCCAGGGGACTAGGACGATGCAGTATCCTCCTTTTCTTTTTCAAATGGATTTTATTTATTTTAACATTCATTCTTAAAAAAAAAAATTGAGTTCCTAATTCTCTGCCTCCAACCTTTTGAGAAGGTAAGCAATGTGATATCAATTATACATGTGAAGTCATACAAAACATATTTCCATATTAGCCATATAGCCAAGAAGATCTAAGTGAAACATCCAGAGAAAGTGAAACATCCAGATGGAGTCTGAATGCTGATTGATGCATACTTTTTTGACTTAATTTTTTCATGGCTTTTTTTCTTTAGATCTATCTCTTGTTTTACAACATGACTAGTATGGAAATATGTTTTACATGATTGCACATATATAACTTATATCAAATTGTTTATCATCTTAGGGAGGAGGGAGGGGAGTGAAAGAAAAAAATTTGGAACTCAAAATTTAAAATTGAATGTTAAAATTTATCTTTACATGTAATTTGACAAAATAAAATGCTACTTTAAAAAAGGAGAAATTAAGTGGAAAAAAAGTAGAATTAGCATCCTCTTAAAGTAGCTTGTTTATTGTCTAATGACCCTTTTAACCTACAGGATTCCTCAAGACTCTGGATACTTCCAGGATGGCCCTGAAAATATAGAACTGTCATTGATGCATGTGCCTCTGTATGTAATATGGAGTTTGGGGAAACAGGAGCTAGGGGAAGACTTGATTTTACCTATGATCCACTTCTTGTCCTCTATACGTGATGTTCCCCTGTTTCGACCCGTGCCTGCACTTATCTCTCTCCTCACCTACTGCTATCAAAATCTATATTTTTCTTGAGAGTGCAATTTTTGTACCTTACCTAGAGAAAGCCTTTTTTGATCCCCTTTAATTGTTAGTGGTTGTACAGGCTGTTGTGATATAGTAGAAAACTGGCCTCAGTACTAGGAAGGTCTGGGTTCCAGTTCTGCTATTGACATATTTTGGCTATGTGACCCTGGGCCCTCTCACTGATTTAGTTAACTCTCTTACACTATAAGTTTCAAAGAAAGTGCCAACCTGTACTGGCAGAAGGAATTTCCTCACTTGGGTGTTTCCTGTAGTACTAATGGAATTACAGGTGCAGACCCTCTCTCTATTTTGTATATCCCTATTTACACACTTATGCTCCAGTTGTATGTAAGTTCCAGAGGGCTGAGATTGTTTTATTTATGCTTCTGTTTTCCTCTGTACAGTGTCTAGCACATACTTAACTTTTTATTTAAATTTTAGGTTCCAATCCATTCATATTCTCTGTCTGTCTGTCTCCCTCTCTCTCTTTTACTCTTTCTGCCCTTCCACTGAGACCACACACACACACACACACACACACACACACACACACACATTGCAAATATGTATAATCAAAGCAATACAAATTCCCCCATTGTTCTTTCTGGATTAAATAAAAAGCATCCTCTGTCTGCACCCTGAGTCTATCAGTTCTCTATCCAGAGGTAGGTAGCATGTTTCATCATGAGTCCTCCAGAATTGTGTTTGGTCATTATGTTGTTCAGAATTTTTTTGTTTGTTTCATTTGAAAGTAGGTGCTTCATTAAATGTCTGCCCAATTAAATTGACTAGGATCTGTTTCTATCCTTCATCCAATTTTCTTTCACATTTTAGATCAGCAGAAAATTTTGCAAATCCTATTTCCTTGAAGACACACACCGCTTATTTTTCCTCACTTTAAATCAACTTCCCTTAGGGAGCATTAAATTCCTTATCGATCTAGCTGAGCACCACTCTCTAGGCGCAAGGGAGGAGGAAACCTGAGCCGTTAATAGAGCTAAAGTGATTTTCCCCTCTTCCCCTGAGGAACTAGTGGTACTTCTGTTAACTTTACATTCATCTAATTGACCTTTTTGCCCTACGGTATACTTATTGATTGACACTGGGTAAGCAGCAAGTTAGGGAAGGGATAAAAGCAGAGAGAAATCCAATAGGGCTGCTTTCTGTCCACGTTGGCCATATGTTCCACATTCAGTCATACTTTGTACAGATTCACCCAATTTATAATGTATAGTCTGAGATGTAATGAGTGAGGTCATGTCTGGAGAGCATAAAAGCTACTGAGTTCCTTGGAGAAAGGTCTAATGGCTGGTTTGGTTAAATGTCCATCAGAAGATGGAGATGTAACGTTTTAGAGTGAGAAGGATCCATAAGCCATCTGTATTCCATCATTTTACAGAGAAGGAAACTGAGATCTAGAGAGCTGAAGTAGCCCAAAGCCCCAGAGCCTTGATGGCTCTCTTTCTCTCTTAGGATTATGATGTTCCTGATGTTCATGGGAGTAGACATTTATGTGACACCTTCTTTTAGAGGTAATGCATTCCTAGAAATTGTGTCTTAAAAGCCTGTTGTAGTGAGGTGATATTCAGACTTTTTAAAGGTATCTTTGCTGAGGTGTATCATCACTCATTGAATGAATGGGGGCAAGAAGTAAAACCAAAGTGGGGAAAAGATGATGTTATAACTTATATAAAAACAATTTATACAAAACAATTCTGTAGCCTCCTTGCCATTAAGTCTGTTTATGTGATTTTATTTTGTCTTAATTTTTTTTACCAACACCAAAAAATTTTACCAACAAATAAAATGAATGTTTATATATAGAGAGTGGATCAGAGAAATAGGATTACACATGAAACTATGAATCTGTATTATGTATAGCTTGCTTCTCCTTTTAAGTATATAACAAATTCAACATATAACTTTCAAAGCTATCCTCCTTGCCTGCACTTCTTTCTCTGCTGTTTTGTACATTAAAAAAATAATGTTTGAATGTCCCTTTTTTCTTTCTTTTTTCGGGGGATAGGGAGGTAGTCTTTTTTTTTACCAGCTCCCAAATTATCTCCCCTCCACCATTAATCTCTTTTGTTGAAATAGTCAATAAGTAGCAACAATTTGACCTTTATCTTGTATACCCTCTGATTTTTTTTTTTTTTAAGCAAAATGGCTAATAGGTCATTAAGGGAGAAGGGGAAGGAGGGCCTAGATGAGCTCCCAACTGTATAAGCTGTGGCATGCTTCTAGGTCCATTGTTCTTACTTGTTGGCTAGACTAGTATTCTTTGTTAGAAGGAAATAATGTTTTTATGCTGAATAGATTCTCTTCTGGCTTCCCAGATTCAGCATGGTACCAAGACTGATTATATATATCTGACTGGATAACGATCTATATGTGTCTCTGGTGTGTGTGTGTGTGTGTGTGTGTGTGTGTGTGTGTGTGTGTACACTAGAAAAGTTTAACACTAGAACTAGCAGTATTCTGAAGTGCTAGTTTACTGTGGAGATTGGCAAAGATAATAGGTGGGAATAATATTGATGGGTTGTGGGAACATAGGCCCATCAATACACCAAGGGGGGAGCTGTCCAGATGTTTTGAAAAATACTTGGTATGTACCCTATAATAGTGACTAGGCTCTTTGACCTATCTTTACCAGTAGTGGTCATATATTCCCCAAAGAGGCCACAGAGAGAGAGAAAGTTCCCTTAATAAACTAATATGTTTTTAGCAACAGTTTTTTGATAGAAAAAAAAAATGGAAACAAAGCAGATCCCCACTGCTTGAGGAGTGGCTGAATAATATGTAGTGATGGACTGTGTTAGCAGGGTAGGAAATAGAAAATAGGAAGATTCAGAGAAACCCTGTGAAACTAGTATGAAGTGATATAAATCAGAAGAGTGATGTTCACAATGACCTCAAAAATATCAGGGAAAACATTGCTAAAAGATATCCAAACTCAGATCAATGTAATGATGAATTTGGACTCCAGAAAACTAATGGCATATACCTCTGTCGTCTTGGTAAGAGAGATGGTGGATTACAGATGACGAGTGAAAGATATGTTCTCAGACCTAGTAAATGTCTCATTTGTTTTTGCTTACTGTAAGGCAGGATTATATATTTTAAGTTATAAGGCTAGATTCTAATGGGGGAGGATACTAGTGTCAACAATGTTTTACAAAATTTAATACAAGAAAGATTAACACAATATCTTGTGGGCCATAGATAAGTATTTAATCATTCATTTCTCCCCACAGGGATTATTTTTTGGAGGATGATGGAGAAATGGTGCCCAAAACAAGTCACGTAGCAGGTAAGGCAGACAAAAGCAGTTTGTCTCTCAGTTCCTTATGACCTCATTGTCCATACTTTTGATACCATCAGCAGAAGCATTTATATTGGCACCTTAAGGTCTGTGAAATATTATCTCATGTTATCCATAAAACAATTCCAACAAAGTAGGTGCTATCATTATTCTTATTTTTGTTATTGCTGAGTCATGTCTGACTCTTCCTGACCCTTTTTGAAGGTTTCTTGGCAAAGATATTGGAGTGGTTTGGCATTTCCTTCTCCAGCTCATTTAACAGATGAGGAAACTGAGGCAGAGAAAGGTGAAGGGCCTTGCCTTGGGTCATACAGTTAGCAAGCATGGAAAGCTTATTTTGTCATCAGGTCTTCTCAACTCTATCCATTTAAAACAATTGACTGATAGATAGTGCTTTCCTGGCTCCAGGGTTCCCATATAATAGTGCTCAAGAAAGCACTGTTAAATGTTATTTATTATTATTATTATTTATTATTTATTATTAAATGTTATTTATAAAATCTCATTTCTATAATGCTTTGAGGTTTACAATGTTCTTTTCTCACAACTATCCTGGGAGTTAGGTTGGGTAACTATTATTCTCATTTTTTTAGAGGAAACGTATTCCAGAAGTTAACTGGCTCATTCAGAGTCAGAGAGTGAGGAAGTAACTAAGCCAGGATGCAAATCTAGGTTTTCTGACCCAAATATATGACTGTCTCCACTAGACCAAGGTGACTCTTAGAAAAAACTTTCTTTATAAAATGCTTTATGGTTTTAAAATGTTCTTACCTATGTTGTCTCATTTGACCCCTATAATAGTCCTGTTAGATAGGTAGTACAAATAGTATTCTCATTTTACGTATGAAGTAACTGAGGTGTAGGACATTAAATGACTGGCCCACAGTCCTGCAGCTGTAAATGGGAGCTCTGGGCCTCAGACTCAAGTCATTTGACTTCACATCCATTGTATTTTCCACTATACTAGGCTTTCTCCCATTTGTTGAATGAATGAATGTCTCCTCCTCATTTGGGAAGAAGAGAGAACTGATGAGAATGCAAAGTATTATTTGTCCCATCAGTGTTTCCTTGGTGTCTTCAGCATTCATCTGATTTTGCCTGAATTATGGTGAGGGCAGACTTGTAGTTTATTAACAGTTGATATTTGGGCGGTATTTGCTTCTTTAAGAAATTGTGCTCATGGCAAAGGCTCTTGAATTGTGTCTAAAAAAAAAAAAAGGAGATTCAATTCAACAAATAATTAGGGCCTAGTATGTCTGCGCCAGCTAGGTGGTGGAGTGGATAGAGTACCAGATCTGGAGTCAGGAGGACTCATCCTTCTGAGCTCAAAACTGGCCCCAGACAGTTTCTAGATATGTGACCTTGAGCAAGTCACTCTTCTTTTTTGCCTCGGTTTCCTCATCTGGAAAATGAGCTAGAGAAGGAAATGGAAAATCCTTCTGGTATCTTTGCCAGGAAAACCCCAAATGGGGTCATGAAGAGTCATATATGACCAAACAACAACAAATGTGGGGCTAGTTCAAGCACCAGGGAAGAAAAGACATCCTGCTTTTAAGCTTATTGATTCATGCAGCTTTAAAAATTCTGTTTATTGTCCTCATTTCTTAAAGCCAGAAGGTGTTACATTAGGTGCTTCTCCCTTTTGCCCTGTCTCTTTTTCTCTGAGAGTGCCCCATTTCTGTTGAACCCCAAGGAGAAGAATCTGCTGTTCATCCCCATCCCTTTAGCTTCTGGCCTTCTGCGTGCCTCTGTGAGTCCAGGCTTCTCTGGGTAGGTTTAGTTTTGGTGCCACTCTGAGCAGTACAATCCCAGGAGGTGTTCTATGGATGTGTGTCCACCTCCGTACCAGTAGATCTACCCAGTGTGTAACTTTGAAAAGCAGGACCCTGCCACTTTAGTGCTGGGGGATGACTCAGTATATGCCAATGAGTCCTAGATATCCCCTACACCCCACTTCTCATTCCCTACAGGGAGCACCATAGTATAAATGGATTTTTAACACCCATCCCCTGGATCAAATTCTAAATATGGAATCGTTCCTGTCCATCTGCCCCCGTTCCTCAGTTCTACCCCCTTCTCTATTGTCATCTGAGCCAGCCTCCTTGCCCAGTTCCCTCCTGGCAATGTCACTTCAGCAGCAGGTGTTGCATTGATGATGAACAGGCTTCAGGCACTTCTGCACCCCCTTCTGGGTGCTTCTTAAAATAGCTGTGCTGTGCCCAAGCATGGTCTTTATGGCAGGGGTGCTGGCTGAGTAACTTCAGGTGAGTCATTTACTTTCCTCATTTGTAAAGTAATGTGGACAAAATTTTCTCTGAGGTTGCTTCCAACTCTCACAGCCTGTGATTCAGCTGAAATGAGAAAAGTTGGATAGTCCTTAACTTGAAAATGTGTGTGTGTGTATGTGTGTGTGTGTGTCTTCATCATCCTGTGCCTTTTGAATAAAGTAAGAGCTTCCAGATCCTAGCATTCACTTTCCTCCATAATCTGGCTCCAACCCACATTCATAGCCTTATCTTATACTACCCTTCTTGGTGTACTCTAGGGCAGGGGTGAGGAACGTGCAGCCTTGAGGTTACATGTGACCCTCTAGATCCTCAAGTGCAGCCCTTTGACTGAATCCAGACTTCACAGAACAAATTTCCTTAATAAAAGGTTTTGTTCTGTAAAACTTGGACTTAGTCAAAAAGCCACATGTGCCTTTGAGGCTGCAGGTTCCCCACCTAGATGGAGCCTTCACCACTGTGACTTCCAGTTTCATCCCTTCATGTCCCACCTTGGGTTCCAATTCCTCTGTCCATCACCACAGAATCCTTCTTCTCTCTCTCCCTCTTCTCAAATTTCTCCTAAGGAGGTCACTGGGTGGTCTCAGTAGGTAGAACACTGTGACGGGAGTCAGGAACCCTGTGTTCAAATTGGGCCTTAGATACTTACTGGCTGTGTGACCCCAGCAGGGCAAGTCCCTTACCCATTCTCAGCCTCCATCTGTAGTGCTGACCTCACAGGGTTGATGTAAGGATCCGACGAGTTAATATATGTATAATACTGTGCAAACCTGGAAGTGCTACATAAATGCTAGCTGTTAATGTTATTGTTATATTATCCTAGTGCTTGTATCTAGGCCTTCTCTTTCTATGTATCCCACTGTTCCTTGTATCATGGTTTTCCACAGAATTATGAAACCACAGAATGTCAGAGTCTGAAGGGACCTCTAGTCCAATCCACACTTAATTGAATTTCCTTTATAGTGTATCTGACAAGGGCTCAGCCGGGCTTTGTTTGAAGATTTCCAGTGAAGAGCTCTCCCTACTTCTGGAAGCAATCTATTCCAGTTCGGGATCACTGTTAACAAGAATTTTTCCTTGCCTCAAACCTGAAGTTCCCTTTCTGCAATTTTGATCCCCTGTTGGTAGTTGGGCCCCTTGGCATACACATTTTTTCTCCATTGTCTCCTCCCTTCCTAGAATACATATCCTCAGTATCTAGCATAGTGCTTTTGCTTAATTATTTGCAAAACATGGTAGATGCTTAATAAGTCTCCTTTTAATTGAATTTTTTGTTGAATTGAGCCCTATTGGTGGTGTATATACATTTATAACTTGGCTGGCCCCTGTCCATCTGGGGCCATCTCCAGTCATCCTAGTCTATATCTTGCCACTGAACCCAGATTATTCTAGAGGAGAAAATGAGTCTGGTGACTTTGCACAGCCCTCCCTCACTGAAATCCAGTTCACTTGCAAGTCATCACCTCTCTGATGTTTTTTGAGAGCTAAGAACAAATAACAACCAAATCTCTGTGATAGGAAACTGACCCCAAATTAATAACCATTCTTTGGCCAAGATAAAATAATCTGAAGATACTGGTTCAAAAGGGTAGTATCCTTTTGTCGTACAGTTCAAAGATCACTGGTTATCCTTTGACCCAACAATACCTCTATTAGGCCTGTACCCCAAAGACATCAAAGAAAGAGGGAAAAGGTCCTATATTTATGAAAATGTTTATAGCTTATTTTTTTTGGTGGTGACAAAGAAGTAGGGGTCGCTAAGGGACCCATCAATTGGGAAAGAACTAGACAAGTTTTAGTATGTAAACAATGACGTTGTAAAAACAAATTATTTTGAAATTCTTAAGAACTCTGATCAACTCTGATCAGCCATTATTCCACAGGACTGATGATAAAGAATACTACCCACTTATTGACAGTCTAAATTTGCAGAACGAGTCACTCATTCTTAGATATGAACATATGGGAATTCGTTTTGCTTGTCTTCTATTTTTCTTGAGGGAGGAAGAGAAAATAAATACTTGTTAACTGCAAAAAATGATTAAATAAAATGACAAAAAATGCTTGTTAATTGCAATAAATGATTAAATAAAATAACAAAAAATTAAAAAAAGCAAAGAATACCAGCTTTGGAGTTAGAAGACAGAGTTTAGACCTTCTCTCTGATACTTAATGTGTGACCTCGGGTAAGTCACTTGACCTCCTTGGGCCCCAGTTTCATCATTTGTAAAAAGAGGGGGCTGAACTTGATGCCTGGTCTAGGTGTATGATCCTCTAAGGAATCATGATCATGCTTTCAGACAGCAGTATTGAAGAGCCTCCGCAGACTGGAAGAAGAGCTAAGTTTGCATGATGTCTTAAGCCATCCCGTCTACTTTGTTCCAAATATACAGATGCTCAATGAGCTGGAGTTATGAAGATACCAAAGGGGGAAAAAGGAGCAAAAAAAATTAACATGGTTACCAACCCCAAACTGCCATTGACCATTCTTCTTTTGCCCTGTTTTCTTGGCAGCTTTTCTCAGTGAAACTAAAGAACGGGGTCCCCCTATGCCGTCACATCCCTGGAGAAGTTTTGAGAAGGGATCCTTTGGGCAGACACACTCCTTGAGAGCATTTGAAAAGGTCCCTTTGGGACAAACACAAGCCCTTAGAGACTTTGAAAAGGTAAGTGGTCTGGGATAGCTATTGCTGTTTCTAGAGGAAGCGGTGATATAATGGGAGAGGATTATCTATCAGATAAGCCCCAGGGTAAAATCACATAAGGATTAATAAGGTCATGATTGGAAGGTTTGATTCCTAGTCTCCTGGCAGATGATCCAAAAGCTATGTGCTGGGCTTTCTATTGGTTGTTAGGATCCTACAGTGAAAGGTTTCTTCTGCTGAGTTCAGGCAGTCTCCTTGGTTCATTCATTGGCTATCAGGCCACTGAGGATAACTACACGTAGTTCAGAGTGATATTGAAAGTCATATTCCTGACCTATGCTTGGTTCAGGTTCAGGTTCATCCCAGAGGAGTAAGGTTATTTCATGCCTTAACCCCTTAAGTTTCTCCCCAGGAATTTCTGAGAGTAGCCTAAAACTCCTGTGAGTTCTGAAATGGCAGAGTCCCCTGGCCTTGAAGTCATCCTGAAGTAGAAGATGTACCTAGATGTTCTCACAAAAACTGTATGTCCTCTAGTCTCACCATAGAGATTGGATCTCCATAGCCCTGGATTAATAATAATAATAGCTAACATTTAGATAGTGTTAGGGTTTGCAAAGGTGATGCTCACAACCCTGGGAGGTAAGTGCTGTTATTATCTCTGCTTTATATAAGAGGTAAGTATCCTCTGGTACTTCCTGGGGGATGCCTAAAGATGCCTCACATATTCTGTGTAAGGGTACAGATAGCCTGAGAGGTTTGGGAATCCCTCAATCCTATTTAGGCGAACTCCCTTCCCTACCCCCTCTCCCTTTATAAACAGCTTCTATTTGAAAGTGGTTCTCAATTAAATAGGGATGGCATGAATTCTGGCCCACCCCCCAAGTCAGGTGATTATATATGCCTCCCAGTACGACTTAGTTCACACCCTTCCCTCCCTGACATTCTTTGGAAGCCTAGAGTGCTTTTCCATAACAAACATTTACCTTCTTTCAGTCCGTTTTTTGCTAAGGGTTGCTATGGTTACTGCAAGAGCCCTCTGGGAGTTTTTGAGTGGGTTTTAAAGACTAGGAAATGCAGGGTTCTGTAGATCTGTTCGAATGGTGGTGGTGGCTCAGGAGCTTTGGTGGTGGAGGGTAAACTGTAGGTTTTAAGTACTAGAGCTTAAGAGTCCTGAGCAGCTGGGTGGTGATGGTGGGTGGCAAACTAGAAATTTTGCCAACATAGTGGACCCTTTCCGTGTTTTCTCTCTCTCTCTCTCTCTCTCTCTCTCTCTCTCTCTCTCTCTCTCTCTCCCTCTCTCTCTCTCTCTCTCTCTCTCTCTCTCTCTCTTTCCCTCCCTCCCTCCCTCTCCCTCTCCCACCCCCACCCCCCACCCTTTGAGATTTGATATAATGTGAAGAGGGAGGCTAGGGCTGTATAGAGCTGTTTAACACTAGTGTCTCAAAAACACAGCAAGCTTCTTTGTTTCTCTTTTGGTACAGTGGTGTTTGGGAGTATAGCACCTATAGCACCTCCTTCCTCATGTACGGGGTACCCAGAAAAGGCTCAAGGGACTCTCTGGGTCCACATTCACTCAAAACCATAGCTCACAAGCCCCCACCGGTGTGCTTACTTTTCCTCTAATCAACAAGAAGACACGATCAGCACAAAACAAAGGCATTTAATGAAATACCAAAATAAGAAAATTTTTAATAAGACACCCTTTCCCTTGATAAAGCTAACACACTCTGTCCTACAAATACACACATCATCTATGTGGAGAGTAAGCATATATTGGGATCATACATGAGGGAGAACAGGCAGAGGAACACAAATGCTTAGAGGACATTAGGTGGAAGGACTTTTCATCCCTTTGACACTCTGTGTGTGGGAAACCAGTGATATATTCTGGTGAAATCATCATTCCACTGTCATTAAACCTACTCCCCAATGAGTGTGGCATATCTGTGTCTCTCCTAGGTATGTTGGTCCTCTGATTCTGGGCTGACTGTTGGGCACATGGTCTCAGCTGAGGGCTGCTCTGGTGACTGCTGGATATGTAGTCCCTGCTGAGCAGGGACTTTGTAAGCCTTTGTAAGACTTTGTAAGCCCTGTTACAAAGAACTATCCATTTTAGAGCTAGATATTCCCCAAGCTTTCTCTGGTTTAGCATGCAAATGAATAAGAATCAAAATACAAGTTAAGACATCAAAATTATCATTCTTTTTTCACTTACCCTCGTTTATGGCTTGAGTATGTCTAGCACTCA
This sequence comes from Notamacropus eugenii, assembly GCF_028372415.1. NCBI lineage: Eukaryota > Metazoa > Chordata > Mammalia > Diprotodontia > Macropodidae > Notamacropus > Notamacropus eugenii. The sequence goes on from NC_092873.1 coordinate 300,345,289, forward strand.
GTAACAAAGCCTTAGAGTCTTGATGCTAAATTTTGTCTATTTAAAAAAAAAGTCTCCATCTCCCTACTGAAACACAGGATATCATAGAATAAAAAGTTTTGAAACTCACTCTGGACTAGTGACAAGATAAAATGAGGAGTGAAAAGGGAGAGCATCCCCCTTTAAGGGTGGGGTCTGTGTACTCTCTGGGCAAGCACATGCTTAGCCTCTACTCTAATATCTCATTCTATCTTGTAGACTTTAGATCAAGAATCAGCTTCCTTTTAGAAGGGGCCTGCCAAGTTGTTGGCTGTGTCCTGGAGAACAGGGCCTGCTTTGTACTCATTGGTGCTCATTGTACCCTTGGTCTGGGGAGCTGATGCCAGGGAGCCAAGATCGAGAAGCAAAGAGATGGCCAAGGTGATTGGCCCAAATGATAAAATATAATCTGCATTAGCAGAGCGTGTGTTTCAGTAGTGAGAGGCATGATGGCATAGTGAATAGAGGGTCAGCCTCAGAAGCAGAAAGGTCTGAGTTCAAGTCTTGCCCCTGACACATACTGGCCATATGACCTTGGACGAGTAATATAAGCTCTCAATGCCACAGTCAGCTCTACCATTGTAAGTTGCTGATCTACATAGGTACTGGGAGTTTCCTCTGAAGGTATTCCCTATACTAGTAAAATCTCAGATCTAGTTAATGTATTTCAGTGGTTTACTTCATCAGAAACTTCATTTCCATATACAGTCATCCCTACCACATTTCAACTTTCCCCATTGTGTTTCTGATATATTGTGGATTGGCATAAGAAATCAAATGGGAATTTTGGGGGGGTTTTACAGAAGCTGTAGATGACCCTCAAAGGCCAACAGATGACACCGAAAAAGTTTAAAAACTCAAATGCATAAAATACATGTACAGTATTGTATAATATTCAATTCATTGTATGTTTTGATACCATAATATTTCAAACTTCTTCTCTGATATGAAGGGAGAACCAAAACATTTTATGTGGATTTTCCGGATTGTGGGGATGATGTGGCCCTAACCCCCCACAATGTAGAAGGGATAACTGTATAGAAGTAGTTGCTGTTAAACTAAATTTAAAAAAAACCCACAAACTCAACCCTTAGAAATTTCTATTTGCTGCTCAAATCTCAGCCTCAGATGTCCCCAAGCTCAATTTCCAGTGTCCCCATGGAGCCAGTTCTTGATGCCTGAATGGTCCCTGTCTATACCACTCCTTAGCATCCAAGATAGGGTGAGGAGGGAGCACAATGTGACAAATGTCTTGGCATCTAAAAGGGGAGGTAGCAGAATGCTTCCTGGGCAGAATTTCAAAGGCGATGGGTGTGCTTGTGTGTGTACATGTGAGCCTTCAAAGTTTCCTTCCTGAACTCTCTTTATGCCCACCTGTTTACATCTTACACTCATCCATTTCCTAAATAGACCACATTTTAAGAAGGGCTTTGGCAGAATGGAGTGCTCAGAGGAGGGCAGTCATGATAGTGAAGGGCCTTCACATTGTGTTGTGTGAAGATTGGTTGAAGGAACTGGAGGTTGTTAGCCTGGGGAAAAGTCCACTTAGGAGCACCGTGAGAACTGTCTGGATATGCTGGGGGGGCTGTCACATGGGACAGCAATGTCTGGTTCTGGAGCCAGGAGCGATGTTTGGAAATGGAAAAGAGGCAGATTTTTGCTTGGGCATCATAGGATCATCACTTCATAGTTAGAAGGGACCTAAGAGGGTATCTTAACCCAAGCCCCTCATTTTACAAAGGAGGAAATTCAATTCAATAAAATATTTATTAAGCATTTACTGCACCACACAAAATTTTTCAAAAGGAAGGAAATAGTCCCTGCTTTCTAGGAATTTATACTATGGGGGAAACGATAAATCAATACAAATATGAACAGAGTAAATTTTAGGGGAGGGGAAAGGCACTAGCAAATGAAGGGTAGGGGGTAGAGGGAGGATAAGAAAAAAGGTCCCCTGTAGAAGATGGAACTTTTGAGCTGAGTCTTGAAGGAACAAGGGAATCTGAGAGGCAGAAGAAAAGAGGAAGCATTCCAGCCTGTGCAAAGGTGTGGAGATGAAATATCAAGTATAGGGAATAAGAACTAGGCCAGTGTGGGTCAAGTGGGTAGCTAGATGGCACCATAGTGCATAGAGTGCTGGCCCTAAGTCAGGAAGGCTCATCTTTCTGAGTTCAAATCTGCCCTCAGACACTTACCAACTGTGTGATCCTGGGCAAGTCATTTAACCCTGTGTGCGTCACTTTCCTCATCTGTAAGATGAACTGGAGAAGAAAATGGCAAACCCCTCCAGGATCTTTGTTAAAAAAATTCCAAAAGAAGAGTCAGACACAACTGAAATAGCTGGACAACAAGGGTGTGGGTCAGAGAGTCATGAATAGAAGCAATGTGAAATCAGTTTAGAAAGATACACAGGAACCACATACACTGATGTTTGAATTTTATTCTAGGAAGGATTGAGAGCAGCTTTGTGAATAGGGGAGTGGCAGGCAAGGACAGATCTGTGCTTTACAATTAATTTTGCAGGAGGATGGCTTGGAGAGGAGGAAGACTAGAGGAAGGTAGACTAATTAGATGCCTCCTGCAGTAGTCCAGGCAAGAGATGATGAAGGGCACAGGTAGGGTAGTTGTGCTATGGATGGAAAGTTGGGAGTGGATTTGGGAGATCCTGTGAAGGTAGAATCAGTTATACTTGGCTACTGATTGGCCATGGAGGCTGAGGAAACCTGAAGAGATGGAGAGGATTCCAAGATAGGAAGGTGGGTGGTGCCAGTGAGGAAAAGAGATGAAATGTAGAGTGGAGTGGGTAAGACAATGAGTTCTGTGAGGGAGTTGAAGTAATGTTATAGACAGCTTTTATTTTATTTTATTTTATTTTTTACAAATTTGGCAGGGAAAGGGAAGAGAAATACTGATAGCTTATAGAAATGGCAAGGTCAAGTGAGATCTTTAAAGAATTTTGTTGTTGTTCAATCGTTTCCAGTCATGTCTAACTTTTTGTGGCCTCATTTGGGGTCTTCTTGGCACAGACACTGAAGTGGTTTGTCATTTCCTTCTCTAGCTCATTTAACAGATGAGGAAACTGAGGCAAACAGGGTTAAGTGACTTGCCCAGGGTCACACAACTAGTAAGTGTTTGAGGCTGAATTTGAACTTGGGAAGAGGAGTCATCCTGGTTCCAAGCCCAGTGCTCCATGAACTATGATGATGCCTAGATGCCTCTTATTTTAAATGAAGTGGCCTATTATCCTCAAGTACTGTAGTGTCCACATTAATGGATTCCTGTCCTCACAATTCCTTGACCTCCTCTGTTATCTTATATGTTCAGTTGTTTTCAATCATGTCCCCTGCTAATTCAACCACCCACTGGAGTACTTCACCATTACTTACAGCCTTCAAGGTCTCGAACTCTGGAATTTGGCTCTCGTTTGTACCTCTCTGCTCTCTTTTACTCCTCCTACACAGATGTTCTTCCTCTTCTGAGTGAAAATTTGATACTCCTTGAGTGTGGGGAACTTGTGACCTCAAGGCCACATGTGACCCTCTAGGTCCTCAAGTGTCACCCTGGAACCAAATCCAAGCATCACAGAACAAATCCCTGTAATAAAAGGATTTGTTCTTTAAAACTTGGACTCAGTCAAAAGGCCGCACCCCAAGGACCACCCCTGCTCTTGACTATCCTTTGTCAAGGCAATAAATCCTTAAGAATCTGTCAGATTAGTTGTATCATATGTTTTCTATATTTCAGCACTAACTTCTATTTATGTGGGTTCATTGTTCTTCCGGCTTGGTCATCAATCAAAAACTTAGAACAGTAAGTAGGTTTTTAAATAAGGGAAGAGGTGAGGTTGCTATAGGAAAAAATGTAAATGCTAAGTGCACCAGACAATATGAAATATGCATGCTAGATGTTGTTGTTGTGTTTGTCCTCCATTCTCGAAGATGACGATAACATCAAGATGATGACTTGCAGTTGACTTTGATTTGAGTGAGGGAGGGCTGTGCAAGGTCACCAGCCTTACTTTCTCCTCCAGAGCCATCTGAATCCAGTGACCCAGATGGGGGATACACAAAGGTACTCATTTTACAGACGAGGAAACTTGAGGTCAACAGGGTTGTTGTTGTTCATCCTTCATTCTTGAAGGGAACCAGTGACATCAGGAGGGTGATATCTTGACTTTCAAGTGAATTGAATTTAAGTGAGGCAGAGATATGCAAAGTCAGCAGCCTCAATGGAGGCATTGTAGAGGAAGTCTGGAGGTTCCAGAAAGAGCTATCAAAAATCTGAGACCTCAGGGGTGGAGGGTACTCCCTATGTGTGAATTCCAAGGTTTGGAGAAGACTTTCAGACAGAATAGATATCTGCAGCATGGTAGAGGAAATCCAAAATGCAACTTAGAGAGGAGGGAGGTAGAAGCAAAGTAGGAGGTGACTGGACCCGTGGGAAGAGAGAGGACCTGCTAAGAGATCTGTGCTAAGGAATGATAGGTTCCAGAGTCCAGAAAATACCATTTGTTTCTGCAGAGAGTAGTGTCATTTCCTGTCCCCCTCCCTTCCAAATTGTACTTATTGACCTTCAATTCAAGGGGCAAAGACTCTGATTCCACAATTAAAGATAAAAGCCTTAAAATGTAAATGCTGATTAACCCATCTGTCTGAGTGCTTCATACTGAATTATAAATCAGTCAATCCACAGGTCTAAGTGTAAATGTAAATGCTTTATGCCTTCCTGGTTCTGAGAGATGCTGAAGACAAGGGAAAGATATTGATATATGATAAAAGGAGTAGTACTGAGTGGGAGGAAAGGGCAAGGCAGGAAGGCATCAAGGATGAGAACTGTTACTGGGCCAAAATGACCCTGAGGAAAATTCAGTGGAGAGGAGAGGTGATGGGAGAGGATGGTCAGGTTCTGGGTGTGGATGAGGGCTGATTAGCTGTGGCCCAGAGAATAATGCAAAATTGTTTGTCCTTCCTTCTGGAAGAGGACGGTGACATCAGGAAGATGGTGCCATGACTTGTAAGTGAATTGGATCTAAGTGAGGGAGGGCTGTGTAAGGTTATCAGCCTCAATCAGCACAACTGGAAATGGTCCCGCCCAAAATAAGTGCAGTAGAAGGGGAGGAAAATACGTTGGCTCTGAAGATTGTCCCACAGAGGGTAAAACCCATGAAGGAAGACAGCTTAAGGAAAAGGTGATCATGCTTGGTGCATCCAGAGGTTATGAAGATTTCTCTTCCACTGCTTATATCAGCACCTTGGGACAAAGTCCTGATTAACCCACGCTAATCACATCTTTGCCAAGGCCTGAAGATAAATTCTGAAGACTTTACAATTTTGGCTAGGCTTACTCATGTTTGTTTTCTTTTTCAAATTTTTACTGAAATCTTTTGTTCTTACATGACCTTCATTTCCCCCTTTCCCTCCCTAGAGAATTATTATTAAAACAAAGATAAGAAAAGAAAGAAAAAAGGAAAAATCAGTTTTCTGAAACTCACCAACCCATCATTCAAGATTTATACTATACAAAATACTCTACTTCCATGGTCCCGCACTTCTACAGAGGGAGTAAGCAATGTGCATTTTCTCCTTTGGAATCAGTCATTATTATTACATAGCATTTGTTTTTCTGTTTGTTTTTTTTTTTTTATATTTACATTGTTGTAGTTACAACGCATGTTGTTTTCCTGGTTCTGCTTACTTCACTTTGTATCAGTACATATGTCTTCCCCTGATTTTCTCTATTCTTCATATTCAGTATTTCCTATGGTAGAGTAATATTCCATTGCCTTCAGGTCATATATACATCTAGCTGATCAGGGACAAGTAAAAGCCGTTTGGTTTTCTTTTAGCATCATGTACTTGATAATAAGGAAACTTTATTCTCACAGGATTAATGTATCTCTGCTGATCAAAGCATTGGGCCAGGGGTGGGGAACCTGCAGCCTCGAGGCCACATGTGGGCCCTCTAGGTCCTCAAGTGTGGCTCTTTGATTGAATCTAAACTTCACTGAACAAGTTCCCTTAACGAAAGGATTTGTTCTGTAAAACTTGGACTCAGTCAAAAGGCCCCACCCAAGGACCCAGAAGGCTACATGTGGCCTTGAGGCTGCAGGTTCCCCACCCTGCCTAGTCTTTTGAAGGCAAGATTAGGGGTTGACTTGGGGTAGGAGAAGCATTTACACTTGACACATTCCAAAGTCACAAATAACAACCTTGAACCCTGCTTGTATGTTGTGAATGTGATTTTGGTTGCATATGCCCAAGTCACAGAAAGAGAATGTTGATGAATTGGCCTCCTATGCAAGGTCTCCTGAAGGGTGAGACAGTGGCTTCATCTTTATAGGGAAAGAATCCTTCAGAGAAAGAAAGAAAAGGAAAATATTCTAAAATCATTGACAAAAACTAGTCTTAAAAGGAGGTTGGGTGGGGGAGGCAAAAAAGAACTAAGCCTTTGTAACCAACAATTGATAGTGGTATGTATGGTAAGGGTACCTAGTACAATGGAGGTACAGCTGCTCTGAGGCCAAGTGTTGTAGGCTTACCACTTGAATACCAATTCAAAGGGATCACATAGGTGATTTCTGGTCCAAGAGGATAGAGGAATGACATGGTGACTCAGTGGAATGGGAGAATAGGGCTATTGCCCTTGGAGGAAGAAAAAGAAAGGGGAAGCAGAGTTCTGAAGTCTAGCTTGCCAGAGGCTCATTGCAATGGTCTTTGTGATTTATTACATGAAGACACTGGCCTAGTTTTCTGAGCATTTATCTTTACAGCCTGTTGAGATCACCTGGTGTAGAATGAATTCAGTAAAGCGTTCAGGTCAGGTCAAATCAACACTATGCCAGGCACTGTACTAAGTGCTGGGGGTAAAAAGAAAGGCAAAAATAGTCTCTGTCCTTAAGGAGGTTACATCCTAATGAGTGATACCACATGCAAACAACTACATGCAAACAAGATACCTACAGGAAAAAGTGGAGGTAATCTCTGAAGAAGGATCCAAAAAATATGAATTTTCAGCTGAAACTTGAAGGAAGCTAGTGAAGACAAGGAGAGAGAGATCATCTCAACCATGAAGGATAGTTAGTGAAAATGTATGGAGTTGGGAGAAAGAATGTCTTGTGGAGAAACATCAAGGAAGCCAATATTTCTGGATTCTAGTGCATATGGAAAGAAGAAAGGTGTAAGAAGACTGCAAAGGTGGGAAGAGGTCAGGTAAGGAAGGGCTTTAAAAGTCAAACAGAGAGTTGAGATGATGAATGATCACTTGGGTCACTTCCAACTCTGATCTCTCTGAAGGCAATTTGTTATGATTATAGATTCTCTATAGATTCCCTATAGATTCCCTATAGATTAGGGAATTGCTAGTGGACTGATTAGTAGGAAGGCACATCAGATGACTCTTTTCCTAGCTAGCTGAACATTATCATCATTATTGATGATAGTAATATTTCATATTTCTACAGTGTTTTAAGGCCTTTGTTGAAATATTTAAGATTTATAAAATGCTTACTTTCCTGGTAAAGTACTTAATAGGAGTAATATCCTTACTTTATATATGAAGATAGTGAGACTCACTTATCTGGCATAATGGATAGAGTACTGGGCCTAAAGACAGGAAAGCTTGAGTTCAAATCTGACCTCAGATAGTTACTAGCTGTGTGACCCTCGGCAAGTCACTTCACCCTGTTTGCCTCAGTTTTCTCATTTGTAAATGAGCTAGAGGAGGAAATGGCAAACCACTCCAGTATTTTTGCCAAGAAAACCCCAAATGGGGTCATGAAAAATCAGACACAACTGAAACAACTGAATGACAACAACACTGAGACTCAGATTGTGATTTGCTCATGGTCACACAACTAATAAATGGCAGAGTTGGGACCATAACTTAGGTCTTCTGGGTCATATGACAAATTTTTGTTTTGTTTTGTTTTCCCCAGTGTGACAATGAAGGCAGCTGGGTGTAATAGAGGATAGAGTGCTGGACCTGCAGTCACGAAGACTTCAAATCTGGCCTTAGACATTTACTGGCTACTTGTTTTGGGGAAAGTCATTTAATTTCTGTTGGCCTCAGTTTCTTCATCTGTAAAATGGGGATAATGATAGCACCTACTTTCCAAGGCAGGATTTGTTGTGAGGATAAGATCAGTGAGATGTTTTGTAAAGTACTTAGCACAGTGCCGAAGTGCCTAACACATAGTGAGTGTCATGTAAATGCTAGGTCTTATTATTGCTATTATTTGGAGAAACAACAAACAAACAAAAGTCTGTGATACCAGAGAAAGGTGGTATGGTCCAGGGGAAAGGCTCCTGGAATCACAGTCAGAAGATGGCGTGCATTTAGAGTCCTGACCCCAGAAGAGACTAATCTTCTTTGTTACTTGGGGCAAATAACTTTGCTCTTCTGGGCTTCAGTTTCCTCATAAATGTAAAAAATGACAACATAGGATTTTAAGGTCCCTTCCAGTTCTAGCATTCTGTGACTCTAAATAAATAACAATTCAATACAAGAGAAAAGATCTGTCAAGGAAAGTAGTAAGTATGTCATCCATTACCAAATGAATGATTCAGGAAATGAGGATTCAGGGGCAGCCGAGTATATCATGAGTTGGCGCCATCTTGAAAGGTTTCATGGAGAAGGAAAGATGTGAACTGGGTCTTGAAAATGGGTTGATAGACGGAGAGAAAGATGGGCATTCCAGGCTAGGAGAATGAGACAAAACATGGATATAGGAAAGCAAAAGATGTATTGTAGGATCTGTGAGTTGAATAATGTTTTCAAATTGGGGGTATGGGATAAGTGGGTAGGGTTCAAGGAGCAGGTATGACAATGGGATTGTAATAATGTTTATGTAAAATCTTAAAGTTTGCAAAGTGCTTTGCATCGATAATCTCATGTGAGTCTCACAACATCCTTGTGTCATAGGATTAAAGTTATCAGTATCCTCATTTTCAAGTGAGGGAAACAAAGCTCAGAGTAGTTAAGTGATAAATCAAATTTTGAGAGGCAGAATTTGAACCCAGGCCTTCTTCCCATTATACCCAGCACTCAGTCCATTGCTTCAGGCTGTCATCTCATTCACTGTAGACTTCACAAGGCTTAAACCCAGAAGGAGCCTGAGATGTCTTTTGAGGTCACTAGTCTAATCCCTTCATTTTATAGAGGAGGACCCCTAGGACAAGAAGGGTTAAATTACCTGCCCAAAGTCATATACAGATAACAGAGCAAATATTTGACCCCAAGTCCTCTGACCCCAGATAACCTCCAAGCTCCCTTCCAGCTTAGAAATTCTGATTCTGTGACTTTGGCTTCAGCAAAGAATTCCAGAGTATAAATGCATAATGACAGAGAAAGCTGGAAAGGTGAGTTGGCATCACACTGTGAAAGACCTTAAATGCTTGGTTAAGGAGCTACAACTTTCTCTTGTAGGCAACAGGAAATCACTGGAGGATTTTGTGCATAAATAAATCATTATTTAATTATAACTAACACAGTAGAAGTATTCAGAGCAAATTTTAGAGGGAAGAAATACTTATTGAATTAATGTAAAGAAACCAGACATGGAATAAATATTTATTGAATTAAAATAAACAAATCAGACATGGATAGACAGGCCATGAAACAAATAAACAAACCCTAGAATAGAACAGCGTCCCTGGGAATGGAAGAGAAGGGACAAATGGAGACAACACCTTGAAGAAAGAATCATCAGGGCTTGGTGACTAGATGGGGTGGGGGTCTGCGAGGGAGAAATAGAAGTCAAAGGTGATTCATGTTTCAAGTCTGTGTGACTGGGTGGATGACAGTATAATTAATAGATATAGGGAAGTCAGGAAGGAAAGCTAGCTCTGTGGGTGGTGGGAAATACAGGGCTGGAGCTAGAGAAAAAGGTCAGGGCTTCAGATCTCAGGATAATCCACATAAATGTGATCATGGGAGGCTCCCTGCAGCCTCTAGCATCAAATACTTATACCTCTGTGTGGCATTTAAAACATCATACATTCTGGCTCCAATCTATTTTCTAGCCTTTTTTCTATCTTTCTTTCTTTCTTTCTTTCTTTCTTTCTTTCTTTCTTTCTTTCTTTCTTTCTTTCTTTCTTTCTTTCTTTCTTTCTCTCTCTCTCTCTCTCTCTCTCTCTCTCTCTCTTTCTATCTATCTATCTATCTATCTATCTATCTATCCATCTATCTGTCTATCTGTCTGTCTGTCTGTCTATCCGTCTATCCTTCTCTCTATTCTTCTATATATCTGAATGTATCTGTTTGTCTGCCTCTGTATCTGTCTCTGTATCTATATCTGTCTGTCTCTGTATCTATCTGTCTATGTATGTATCTGTCTACCTGTCTACCTGTCTATCAATCTACCTGTCTGTCTGTCTATCTATCTATCTATCTACTTATCTATCTATCTATCTATCTATCTATCTATCTATCTATCTATCTATCTATGTCTATCTGTCTATATATCTCTGCCTCTCACACATACACACTCTCTCTGTACATCCTTCCATCTGTCAACAAGTCACTGTATCTATTTATGTCTATCTGTCTGTCTGTCTCTGTATCTTTCTCACTCACATTCTCTCTGTCCATCCTTCCACTTGTCTATCTGTCTGTCTATGGTCTAGCCAGACTAGCCTCCCTGTAGTTCCTAACTCCTGCCATTGCATCTCTTGCTGCTGCCTTTGTAGAAACTCTTCTCCCACTCCAGGAATGTACTCCCTCTTCCTCTTCTTCTCCTTTTCTCTCCTTAGAATCTTTCTTTTCCTTCAAAGCTCAGCTTTGTCATCTCCTACAACAGACCTTTCCTGATTCTTTTCTCCCCCCTCCCTGCTTGTTAGTTCCCCAATGCAGGGACTGTATAATTTTTGTTGTTTGTATGTTCAGCATCTAGCATTGGGCCTGGCATACAGTTGCCACTTGATAAATGTTGGTTGATTGATTGATAAGATCAGCAGGGAGGATGGAGAGAGTGAAGAGCAGAGGGGCAAGGACTGAAGAGGTTAGCAGTGAGCATTTTTTAAGCATTTCCTACATGCCAAGCACAGTGCTAAGTGTTTGAGACGAAAATGCGAGAAAAAAGAAAGCTCCCTGCCCTCAGAGAGCTTACACTTTAAAGGGGGAAGACAACATACAAAAGGATGCTGAAAGGGAATGGAGGCAGGGGAAGGTATGCAGTGGGCATGGTGACAAAGTCAGGGAAAGGGAGAAGCAAAGGGGAATAAAGGATGGCCCCTTTCAAAATGGAGGCCATGGGTAGGCAGAACTTACCAATGAGAAATGGAGGTCAGCCCAACGGAGGGATGTGCCAGGGTGAGAAGGTTGCAGAGACCGATGGATGTTCTGGGGTGAGGAGGCCCCAGGTGCTGAGGCAGTTGAGGGATGGTAGTAAAGTCCATAAAATCAGAAGTCTAGTCAGGAGAGGAATGACCATTGGATTCTGTCTACATTTGGGGGATGGGAAGAGAGGAGAAAGAGAAGAAGCAGTCAGAGTGGTAGGAGAGAAAGAGGTTCTTCTTGTCCCAAAAGTCAAGGAAGAAGAATTAAAGAAGGTCTAATGGAGAAAGCTCCTAAACAGGGCCTAGTGCTACAGGAGAGGAGGAGCATGGAGCTTGTGGTGTCAGGGGGAAAGGCCTCTTGGGGGTATTGGTGTGAGTGTGTATGTGTGTGTGTGTGTGAGTGAGAGAGACAGAGACAGAGACAGAGAGACAGAGAGAGAGAAAAAGAGACAGAGAAATAGAGACTCACATACATAGACAGAGAAAGAGACACACAGAGAGAGCCAAAGAGACAGAAACAGAGAGAGAGAGATAGACAGAGAGACACAGAGAGACAGAGAGAGAGAGAAGAGAGAGAGAGAGAGAGAGAGAGAGAGAGAGAGAGAGAGAGAGAGAGAGAGAGAGAGAGAGAGATACTGGGTAAGGGCTAGAGACCTTTCCCCTTACATCCCCTCTCCCTTCAACAGCCTTAGCTTAAATACTTCCCTTGTTTCCTCTCACTGTACCCTGAATGTATCATTTGTTTTCCTACCTTAGAAATTTTATTCACACTAAAGTATTCCCCCAACCTGGAATGGCACACACTTTTTCCTGCCTACCTTCATGCCTCTACCTCCCCCACAATGTCTCCTTTATCCAGAAACCTTCAGCAAAGACAGCTGCAAGTACACACTATTTATAGCCAGAAGCCAGCTTACTCTGGCAGTCTGAGTCTAGCCATAGTGAGTCAGCCTGTTGCGGGCCTAACCTGTGGCAAACTTTTCCACTTGGACTATGGTTTAGTTGTATTTCTTTAGAAATGTTACCATTAGGAGTGTTTTCCCCACTTCACCCTATCCTGTGGAAATTTCAGATATTCCAGGGACTATTTTTCTGTACTACATCAGGTTGGAGTCTACCAGAATGTCTCTTGAATCAGTCATAAAAAAAATTTCCAGGCATGATTTCAGAAGAAAACAATTTGCATGTCCAAATCCCAAAGGCCTAAATATGTCATTCCCCGCAGTCTCTGACATCCAGAAAGTCAGTCAGTAACCAATGCTCCAAGCAACTCTCATTTGGTTGCTGATCTTTGATTCAGATCAGAAGCCCTCTGTGACACAACTAATGATGTCTGAGAGTTTCTGTGGCTGAAAAATCAATCATCCTCTGGCCAGTCTGGGGAGGAATCTCCTCAGAATTAACTAGGCTGGTCCTTGGACACTAGACATACAGTTCGGCAGACCCATATCCTCAAAGCCTTGCCATTTTGGTAGGACTTTGCAGAACTTGCACTCCATTGGCCTGATCAGGGTGAGGCCTGATGATGAGACATCAGAGAAAACTTTTGAGAAAATGATGAGACATCAGAGAAAACTTTTAGTGGAGGTAATAGCCAGTAGGGGCGATTGAGCCCTGAACATGGAATATCCAAGTAGAGTTTGATTTTTCTTTTCAAATGTAGAAAATTGGGGGCTTGTCACACATTCCTCAGATCATCCATCATCTCCAGCCACCTAGCTGTCCTTTCCCCTAGGTAATTTTATAATTTTTTTTGCTCTTTTCTGTACAATCATAGTTATTATGGATATTCTTCTAATTCTGTTCTTGCATCCTTTTTGCATCACTTTGTATAAGGTTTTCCTTTCTTCCTAGTTCATATTCCTATTTTTCATTCTTTAATAAGGCAGTAATAATAATAGCTGTCCCATTAAAAACTTTAAGACTTTGCAAAGTATTTGCATGCATTCCTTCCTTTATTATTAAAACACCCTTATGGGAGAGGTGCAGCAAACATAGTTCCTTTCATTTTATATTGAGGAGATTGTGACTCAGTGATCCTGTGGCCAGGATCATTCACTTGAAGGTGTTTCAGAAGGAGAATTCAAGCCTAGATCAAGTCTGACTCTAAGTTCAGTGTTTTTTGACTCCACCAGGCTACTTCTTATGACTCTTCTTAGTAATCCTCTATCGACTTCTTATTCCACAATCTTTTTCAGCCATTCCCCAATCATTGGACATAAAGTTAATTTTTTTTATAGTATTAAGGCAGCTATGAATATTTGTTCATCTAAGTAAAGGCTTAGCAGTGGAATCACTAGGCCAAAAGATATGATTAATTATGTAATAATTAATAGTATCCATGTGTCAGCTTGATCTCCAAAAAGAATGCACCAATTTACATTCTAGCAATAATGATAATAGTGTGGCATTTGCTAGGGAATCAGAAACATCCACTAATTTTCCCATTGACATTAAGCCTTATCATTTTGTCATGCTTCTTCCAGTTTGATGGATGTAATGTGGTACTTCAAGGTTGTCTTAATTGGACATTTCTCTGGTTTTTAGTTTAATTAGTACCTTGTCCAACCTTAATCTCAAAAGTTGAATGAAAACTGGGGCCTCTGTCTCAGTGCCTGACTTCATCCTCACTTTCTTCATCCTCTCTAAATGGAAGTTTGCCCAAGTAGACAACCTGAATACTGTGGGGAGGGGGAGGTAGGAGAGGGGGATCAAGGTCAGAATCTCCTGAAAACTGCGAAAGGATCCACTTCTAAATACATTCCCAGTCAATCACTCAAACTTTCACTTCTCCGTAACTAATTATTCTCTCATATACACTACTAATCACATAGTCCAACATTAATAAGTCATAATAATAATTGACATTTAGGCTTTTCTGGCTAAACATCCCCATTCCTTCTACTGTACCTCCTATTTATCTCAAGGATACTCTATATCCTATTTGCAGTCTTTTAAATGCTTTTAAATGTAATGGTTAACCAATTAACAAACATTTATCAAGTGCCTTCTACATGTTGGGACCCTGCACTACCCTACGTTGAGGATGCCAAGGCAAAGCATCCTTGAGGAGCTTATAATTTAGCAAGAGGAGTCAACATGGGCATATATGGGCCTATATGTGTGTGTATCACTCTCTCCATATATATATATATATATATATATATATATATATATATATATATATATATATATATATATATATATATATATATATATATATATATATATGTATATATACATATATATATACACACACACATATCCATCCATCATATTTAATCTATCATATATATGACATACATATATATACATACATACACATATATATACATATATAGGGATAAATATACACATATATGATAGATTAAACAATAGAGGAGGTACTGGCAGATAGATGGATAGATAGTAGGTAGGTAGATAAATAAGTTGGTAGGTGGATAGGTAGGTAGATGGATAGATAAGTAGATACATGAGAGAGAGAGAGAGAGAGAGAGAGAGAGAGAGAGAGAGAGAGAGAGAGAGAGAGAGAGAGAGAGGAGAGACACACATAGAGAAGAGGGACAGAGAGAAAGGAGAGGGAAAGAGAAAAAGAAGAGAGAGAATATCATTTAAGTACTAGTCACTGTGCCAAGTACAGGGGCTATAAATAAAGCAAGCAGGATACATCACCGCCCTTAAGGAGCTCCCATTCTCATGGTGTGTGGTCTAGGCACTCAACAATCAGGAGCACAGATTTCAGGACAGAGACATCTTCAGAGTGGGAAGGCTACTCTTACGGAGATAAAGTGTCTGGAGATGAGTTGAACCAGGAATGAAGTGAATGAGTCTGGGGTCTCTTATGAAATAGTAGCCCCAGCTAGTAGCTGAGTGGATCAGGAGTTAAAAGGGGGGCACTTGAACAGAGTCTTGAAGAAAGTAAGGTATTCTGAGGGGGACAGGTGAGTTTGGAGTACATTCCAGCCATGGAAAGGTCTGGAGACTAGAGGTGTGTAAGAAACAATGAGAAGGTGAGTTTGACTGTCCCTTGTATGAGAAGGGGAGTAAGAGATGTATAATGAGGCTGAATGAGACCAAATTGTAAACGCTTAAAGTTAAATGCCAAACAAAGGAGTATATATTTGTTTCTAGATGTAATAGGGATCTGTTGGAGTTTATTGAGTAGGGGCATAATGTGGTCAGGCCTGTGCTTCAGAGAAATCACTCGGGCTTCTGTAGGGATGGAATACCATTGGGAGAGATGAAGCAGGAAGACCATTTAGGAGGCTATTTTAAGAATCTAGGCAACAGGTGATGAAGGCCTGGGTTATAGTTATGACTATGTAGGTGGAGAGAGGGGTGTAGATGTGAGACATACTGTGGAGGTGGAAACAAAATTTGGCAATGGACCCGACATGTGGGGTAAGTGAGAGTGAGGAATCAAAGATGACTCTTTGAAATCTGATTGACTAGAAGGATTGTGTTGCCCTCAACAGAAATAAAGAAATTTCAGAAAAGAAGTGGATTTGAGTAAAAAGATAATGAATTCTGTTTTAGATATGTTTAGTTTGAAAAGTTTATCATTCATTTAATTTGAAATGTCCAATAGGATTTAGTGATATAGGACTAGAGCTTGAAAGAGATATTGGGGCTGGACATATAGATCTGAACCAAGTCATTGGCATAGAACGAACGAATGAATAAAAATCATTCATTCAATTCTGACTACATACGAGACAAAGCGCTAAATTTTGGAAATACAGCCCTCCATGACCTTGCATTCTCACAGAGGGAAACAACAGATGCAGGGGAATGGTAGCCTGAGAGGATGTTTTAGTGCTGGAAGTAATGAAAATGGTGAGTATAGACATAAGGCAACTGATAGACATGTTCTTTCCAGAAATGGAAAGATTGTTTGGTTAGATTACTGTTCCTGGAGCATGAGGCAATAATTAGGAAGGGTTTTTGAACAGGAAGATGACTGTAGTGCACAGGGTCTGAGACCAACTAGATATGGCAAATTCTCACCAATCAGGAGCTCATGGGCCCCAGAAATTTAAGAACAGCAGGATGGCAGGAAGATGTCCCGAGTGCATTGAGATCCCATGTTTTGGGACTAAAGGAGACCTTAGAGAGTAACACTGTTCTTTAACAGGTGAGGAAACTGAGAAACAGAGATGTTAAGTGACTTTCCTAGAGTCCCAGAGTTAGTGTTTGAGGTTTTATTTCAACAGATCCAGTGCTCTAACTATTGTGCCACATAGGTGCTGAGATAATAATTAAATCCATAGAAGTTGATAAAGTCACCAGCATAGAGAGTGTAGAGAAAAAAGACAATAGGCCTCTAGGTCTGAGACGCAGAGTCTAAGAAGGAGTAGTCACACAGGTGGGAGGAGAACCAGGCTACAAGTAGTCAGAGAAGAGGGAGTATTCAGAAGGAGGAGGTGGTCACCAATGTCAAGAAAAATCAAGACTGAGAAAAGGTCATAGAATTAAAGAGCTTATTGGTAACTGAGGAGATAACAATTCCATTGAGTGATGACGTTGGAAGCCAACTTGCAAAGGGTGTTAAGGAGTAAATGAGAGAAGAAGAAGTGGAGACATTGAATGTAGATGGTATGCACAGGAGTTTGACTGAAAAGGGCAGAAAAGCAATAGAACCACAACTTGAAAGAATGGTAAGGTCTAGAAAAGGTTTGGTTTTTATTTTTAAGATAGAGGAGACTTGAGTGTGTTTGTAGAAAGCAGTAGAGGAACTAGTAGATAGGAAAAGATAAAAGAGAAAGAGGAAGAATGACAGTGGTGCCAATTTGCTAGAGAGTATGAGATAGGATAGATCAGGGGCACATGGTACAGAGGTTGGCCTTGGAAGGGAAAAAGGACCCCTCTTCATCAGGAACTAAATAAAGAAAGAGAGATTGGGGGATGATGCCATGGACTTGTGAAATGTTAGAGAAGAGGAGAAGAAAGGATTTGAAATGAATGGCTTGTTTTCTCAGGAAGTCAATCAATCAGCAAATATTAAGTGCCCACTATATGCTAGGCACCAAACTAGCTGGGAGTATGAGGAGAATTATCCAGGTGGGAAGGTAGGGAGAAGAAATTATGTGGGAGGCTTCAGCAGAGAAGAGAAGGTTTAGAACATCCTCAGTAAGGACTCTAAATATAGAAAGAGTATACTTTATACATGGCCTGATGAGGACAGAATACAGCAAAGGTCATAACTTCCTGTATCCTTGATATGATGTTCCATAAACAGTTCACACTGAGCCCCAGACCCTAGCAAGTCTTCCATCCTGACGCCACCTGCTTCTGGAGTACAAGTTTGCT
The DNA here is from genome assembly GCF_028372415.1 of Notamacropus eugenii. Classification (NCBI taxonomy): domain Eukaryota; kingdom Metazoa; phylum Chordata; class Mammalia; order Diprotodontia; family Macropodidae; genus Notamacropus; species Notamacropus eugenii. The sequence continues at coordinate 300,362,889 of NC_092873.1, forward strand.
TCCTTCAGGCTCCTTGGCATTGGTTGCCAGTTTTGTGTATATCTGGTCCAGTTGTTACTTAAGTGACACAGCTGGGCCTTGCTACTGGGGCCCCTGGGATTGTATGAGCCACAAGTTGGTGAGAGGATTTTTTTAGTCAGTGGTGGGCACACAGCAGTTAGTAAATGTTTATTATATTGGTTTTAACTTAATTAATTGAATAGTAAAACACAACTTTTAGTTTTTTTCTCCCCCTTCCCCAGGACGATAGGGCAATGCTTATAAAATCATTCATTATCTTACTTTATTTTTTGTTGAGTTATTTGGATTTTCCAGATCTCTGTGTTATCCATGTTGTCCCAAGGCACAATAGCCCAAACTACAGGCTTGAATGGGCAGAGTTCATTCTTTGGGGGGCAGGAGTAGCCTCTACCTAAATCCTGTCTTTTAAGTTCATTCTTTCCCTGCCTCCCCACTCCTCACCAACCCAGAGTTGCTTCCATTATCTCCCAATAGAGCCCATGTTAGAATCTCTATAGATGTGAATAAAAAGGTCCCTGGTCTTCTCTAGGTTAGCCACTTCACCTCTGCACACCCCCAGAAATTGCAGAGGAGACTTTAGGCTTAATAAAAGGAAAAACTTTCTAAACATTAGACCTATCCAAATCCAGAACAGACTACCTCAGGAAGTGGGCATTACTGGAGGTCTTTAAGCAAAGAATGAATGACTACTTGTTGGAAATGGTTGAGAGGGCATTTTCCATGTATGTATGGGTTGGACTAGATGGTCCATGAGGTCCTATCTGACTCAGAGATGCCATGGTTCTGTGTACTTTCTCCTAGTGGAGTATAAATAGCCTATCCTTGTCTATTTTTGTATCTCTAGCAGCTGGCAAAGTTCTTGCACATAGTGGGCAACTCATGGATCACTGGAGTACTTGTCATATTTGGACAGTGATAGTGTGGGAAAATCTGTAGCTATCAATTTTCTACCCATTCTCCTCTAAGACTAGGTTTTTCTTTTACATATTTAGCTGCTATGCTATTTGAATTTGTAAATGTAATCTTTATTTCAGAAGTTCTTGCATCTTGAAGGGCTCATCCCTTCACTTTGAGGGATTTCTCAACTCTGACTTGAGATCTTCCCCAAGAAAATTTAGGGAAGACACACTTTGGCACCATACAGTACACCAACTGTCCTTGAAAACGTGAAAATATAAAATAACAGAAGGAAGATTTCATTGAAAATTTAAAAGATGGCAAAGCAGAATTCTTAGAAAATAAAGACATTTTCCAATAAGCAATCTTTTCTCATATGTCAAATCTCTTTTAATTATAATAATGGCTGGGCAGATTCTTCCCTTGCTGTTCCCAACTGATGTCAACAGCCATAGCAACTCCTCTAGTTCTTTATGGACTTTAGCTGCATCTTGAACTTTCAATAGTGGCTTCTTTTGCAATTCCATGTAGCTCCCACCAGCAAGTGTCAGACACTGCTCTTCAGAAGTGATTCTAGTGGGTAACAGCAGACACTGCTATCACTCAAGGCAATAATTTTTCTCAGAATTATATCACTACTGGGGAAATGCCAGGCTAGAGACCTCTTCTCACCAAGGCTATTTTTCTTTGTCACACTACTAATACTACTGCTACTACCACCACCACCACCACACTAATACAACTATTACACGAAATACTATGAGTACTAGGAGTCCTATGAGTACTGGTATACTAGTCCTACTACTAGAATTTTTTACTGCTATCAGTATGTATGTGGTAGTACTAGTACCTTCTAATAGTATGAATATTGCTACTACTAGTACTACTATGAGTACTAGTGTACCACTAATAATATGATTATTACTAATATTAGTGCTGCTACTAGTACCACCACTATCACTACTACCATTCCTCTTCCTCTTCCTCTTTATACTGTGTGTACTATGGGTATTAATGTCCTAGTACTACCACTACTAATATGGTACTACTAATCCTAATACTACTACTAGTACCACCACTGTCAACAACAGTAACACTACCACCACTACTACTATTATTATTATTATCACCACCATTGTTGTTGCTACTGCTGCTACTGTCCTGCCACCACTGCCTCTGGCTACCTACCTCTAGTCTTCCAAAAGCTTACTAACTCAGGGAAAAAAACTTGCCAACAGAATGGAAACTATCACCCTTAATGTACTCCAGTGACCCACTCTAGATTTAGCTGTGATGACTACGAAGCTAAATACTCTTTCCCCCATTTAAAACCCAGAAGAGTTGTTCTCTACTCAAAGGAACCCACCATTTTTTTCAGGTTACAGAACCCCCCCAATATCTCCTTAACTAAGCCGAAGAATATTACCTGCAGTATTTAAAGAGCAAAAATCTGGCTCCAGGTTTCCCCCATCACACACATATCACTTTCCTTCACAAACTCTTTTTTTCATCCACATTGGCCTCCTTACTGCTCTGGGTTTGGCATTGCCACTCAGCATATTATCTTTCTGATTTGGGAGCCATGGCACAATGGAAAGAATGCTGAACTTGGAAGTCAGAGGACCTGAGTTCAAATCCTTTTTCCACCACTTTCTATCCATGTGACGATGAGCAAGCCACTTTCTCTGGGCCTTTTTTCTTATTTGTATAGAAAAAGGGTTTGACCTAAATGAGGACCAAAGCCTTTTCCCATTCTATAACTATGTTCCCATGATCCTAAATATGTCTAAATATCCTAAATAAAACTTGACATGTCTCAGCTCTGCTCTTATTGCTTGTGGCAAGAACAGAGAAGAGTCTAGCTTAGAGCCTCTTCTCTCTGTATAGCCCTCATGACTGCCACCCCCAGTATGACTTTCAGCACCACCATCTATTTTTGGTAGCTAGGGAAGTGGTTGTTTATTTTTTTGGGAGATGTTTTTGTTTTATATAGTTCATAGGCATCTAATGTGATACCTTATTATTCTGGGATCGGGGGTGGTTGGTGTCTGTGTCTGAAGAAAGGGAATTGGTGGGGATCATCTGAGTCCTTGCTAGGCTTAGCCATGTGATGACTCTGTCTAATGCAGGATTTATTTTTCAGACTGATGTAATGATTCCTTTGTTGTCTCTCCTATCATTAGTCCTGTTATTTCAAGAAAGGGCTTTGGAGAAGATAAAATCCTAAGTGGAGCGGTTCCCGGGGTTTGGATGGGAAAACAAGTACTTATGATATTTCTTGAATATTTTAAATGTGGGTTTCAGGGATTAGACAGAGATTTTAGAAAACTTAATGGCAAGTCAGGCTATAGCTTTGCCTCTGCCCCTAATTTACTGTATGACCCTGAATAGGTAATTTTACCTAAGCACCAGTGACTGACTGTGCTGGTCATGTGGATGATAAAGTCCCTACCCAGTGACTCATCTTCGCCTCCCTTGGCACTCCTCGCAAGCAGCTTGAGATCTCTTTTTCAATTGCTACTAGTTAAGGATTATTCAAGCTGTAACCCTAAGATCGAGACTAGAATCATAACTGTAAGTGATTGTGGGTAATGATAATGATGAAAATAACAACAGCTTATATTTTTATAGTCCTTTAAGATTTGCAAAGCACTTTACAAATATTATCTCATTTTACCCTCACAACGATGAGAGGTAGGTGCTGTTGTTATCATTCCAATTTTATAGATGAGGAAACCGAGGTATACTGATCCCTGCAGGCTGAGGATTGACTTAAAAAATCACATATTGACATTATCTATGTTCTATTTCATTGGTATTTATTTTATTAAATATTACTCAAATTACATTTTAATCTAGTTTGACCTGCACTCAGGAGTGTTGTCCCATTCTCTCAGTTGACCCACGTTTGACACCTCTGTTCTAGGTGTCATTTAGGTGACTGTCCAAGCAAGGTTTGAAGAAGGTGATTCCAAAAATGTGAACTCTGAACAAAGAAACATACTGGAGTTGGAGATGTAGATCTGCAAGTTATCTGAATAGAGATGATAATTGAATCTATGGGAGCTAATGAGATCCCTAAGAGAGAGATACTCATGGACTCCATTCATATGACCTTAGGCAAATCTCTTAATCTTACTCAGTTGTTTCTCCATTATGTCTGACTCTTAGTGACCCCACTTGGGGTTTTCTTGGCAGAGACGCTGGAGGGATTTTGCCATCTCCTTCTGCAACTCATTTTATAGACAAGGAAACTGAGGCAAGCAAAGTTAAGTGACTTGTGCAGGGTCTTACAGCTGGTCAATGTCTGAGGTCAGATTTGAACCCGAGCCTTCTTGACTCCAGGCCTGGTGCTCTATCCACTGTGCCACCTGCCTGCCCACTTGCTGGGTCTCAATTTTCCTCAGTTGTGAAATGAGGAGGTAGGAATAGATGACCTTTGAAGTCCTTCCCAGTTTTAGCTCTGTGAACCTATGACAGAGTGTAAAGAAAGAGAGGGGGGCCCAGGACAAACCCTTGGGTACATCTATAATAATGGGGCATATGTTGGAGGAGAAGCAAGACAGAAAGGTTTCTTGAAAACCCAGAGAGATTATCCAGAGGAACAGGGTACTCAGGAGAGTTGACTAGTGCCAAGAAGTATGAGAGCTTAGAAAAGGCCATGCTATGTCTAATACCTACATCACGATGTTGTCACAGAGCTCCAATAAGACAGTCTACCCAGAGCACTTTGCTCATCTTGAAATTCTCCATAAATGTTGATTATTAGTCTATTACAAGAACAAGAGAGGACAGTGTGGTGACTGAATTGAATATAATTCATCAAGTATAGTTATTATTTTTTAAAACTGACATGTATCAAGGGGTTGTGACACTTAGCAGTTGGTCAACAATCCAGCTATTATCACCATTGGTCATTATTAGGAGCTACTATATTACTATATAATCTGTAATATTATATAATATATAATATTATTAGGAGCTTAACAGGAAACTGTCTGGAGTTCTATAACTGAAGGGAGATGGGAAGATGAAATTAGGGAGGGAGCAAGTGAGAGCTATGAATTGTTGCCAAAAAGCATTTGGGGATTTAGGCAAATATTTGAGAATTCATCTTTTGTGGAGAAGGATACAGTGTATTTTCCTTGCTCAAAAACTTACAGTGGATCCCCATTGTTTAACAAATCCGAATTCTTCATCCTGGCATTCAAGGCAATCTATTGAAAGAATCCATCTTACCTAATTTCCCCTCTTTTTACCTGGCACCCTCTACTTCAGCTATGTCAGTCTCCTCACTCTTTCCAAAACACGTCTCCTCTCCTACTCAGAAACCTTCACCAATTCCTTTTTGCCTTTGTCCTGCCATTTAAAGCTGTCTATAAATTGACTCAGCATAGTCCGCACAGATCCTCCCTTTGAGTGAATGAATAAGATTTAAGATTGCATTCTCATAAAGGAAAAAAACAGATGCAGGGAAATGGTGGCCCAGGAGGGTGTTTTAGCATGAGAAGTAACAGGAATGGTGAGTGGAGATATGAGGTAATTGACTGATGTGGTTGTATTGGTTCTACTACTGTTCCTGAAGAAACAAGCAGTAGCAGGGAAGGATTCTTGAACAGGAAGATGGCTGTAGTGCAGTGGATCTAAGATCAGCTAGATATAGCGAATTCTCACCAGTTAGGAGTTCATGGGCCCCAAGAGGTTTAAGAACAGCAGAATGGCAGGAAAGGATCTGAGTACACTGGATCATATGATCATAGATTTGGGACTAAAAAAGACCTTAGAGCCTAACACTGTCCTTTTACAGATAGGAAACTGAGAAGCAGAGATGTTAAGCGAGTATGCTAAGATGTGCAAAGCTGAACAAAAAGGCATGCTTCTCTGTTCCCATACAACCTTGAGGTGGAACCTTCTTCCTCACTGCATAGTTTCAATGGCTATTAGTGAAGGAGTCATCTTGCTCCCCCAGATGCAAATGCAGCAAAAGTCACAACTGGAGCCGAGTCAGGTCATATTTGAAGACACCAATAGACACCAATTGGTTATTCAACCAATGGAAAAGGCTGATCCCACCCACTTGGCAGGCCAACACAGAATGTCCATGCATGCTCTGGTCCTCATGATTCCCTAGCAGCAGCTTCCTTCCAGCCTGCCTGGGGAGATATAATCTCAGGTGGTCTAGGAATGCACCAGACCCACATTATTCAAGCAAAGTCCCACTGAAGGACCACCTCCTCCAGGAAGCTTTCCCTGATGACTCCAGCCTTTATTGGATGCTCCCTTCCAAGGCACTTAGAGCAATGTCAATCTCTTTCATTCCCATTCTGTATTTAGAAGCTATACTACTCATTTGGGGTCTTTATTAGAATCAGACAAGCTAAAGCTGGAAGGGACATCAGAGGTTGTCTATCTCTCATTGTACAGAAAAAGAAACTGAGGACCCAGGAGGTATGAAGTGACTTTCCCAAGGTCATATCAGTGGTAATTTGCAGAGGCAAGGTTACATATTACCTGTATAACTTAAATTTATATGTAATTTAAAGCACTGCACAATGCACATTCTAGTCTTTTAAACATTACTCCCTTCCATTTACTCTTTGATCCAGCCATAGAGGCCATCTTACTATTCCTCCCACACAATTTTCCATCTTCTTTCTCTGGGTCTTTGTCCTGGAAGTTCCTCCTGCCTGGAATGCCCTCCTTCCCCATCTCTGACTTGTAGAATCCTTGGCTTCCTTTTAGATCAGCTCAAACACTGCCACCTCCTCCAGGAGTCTTTTTCCAGTTTCTCTTGTTGGTACTATCTGCCTTCCTAAGGCCACTTTCCATCTACTCAATATTTTGTCTTTTATGAGCTGATCTATGTATATGTTATCTCCTCTATTAGAATATAAGTTCCTTGAGAGCAGGAACTAGTGTTTGGAGTTTTGCTGTTGTTTTTATTTTTTGGTATCTCCAGCTTAGCGCAGTGCCCAGCACATAATAAACACTTAATACATGCTTATTGATTGATTGGTAACTATGGACTTGGTCTCTCTAGGTTTGTTTTCTTGTGCCAATGAGATAGTTTGGGTCAAAGGGCAAGGATCATGTGATAATTTTAGCATCTCCTGATATACCTTGCATATTTTCTCATAGCAGTTACTCTAAAAGTACATGAATGAATGAATGAATGACGTTTTGACTAAGACTGTGAAGGACTGGGGAGACAGTGTATCTTTGATCAATTTCACAGATCACCAAATTCTGCACTAGGACTGTATAGTATCTCAGGAGACACAAAAATGAGTAAATCACACGGTTTTTGTCTTAGGCTCAAACAATCTCACTGACACAACGACACAGGCACATAAAAATCAATTCCATAGTTATTAGCCAATCAATAAACATTAATTAAATGTTTACTATGTGCTAGAGATAAGAACAAAAACCCCCAAATTCCAGTTCCTGCCCACAAGGAGCTTAGTGAGAGAAAAGACACAATAAGGGTTTTGATGATGAAAGATTTTTCCTCCTCTTGAACCCTTTTATCCACATGGAGCCCCTGTGTTTGGTGTCTTGTCAGTGGGCTTATCTTTCAGTCACCTTCATTGTTCCTTGTGATGTGCAGTAAATAATACTTCCTGCTAATGTCTCAGCTGTGATTCAGAGCTCTTAAGCTGCACTATCTGGAGCTGAGATCTCTTGCTTCATTTGACAGGTGAGGGAGTTAAAGCCTGGTGCCTGGGTGGGGCTGGTCTGGGACAAAGCTGCCTGCAAGCTCTGCTCTCCTGGCTAATTGTTCCATGTGCCATTATTTTGTTTTGTGTTGTTTTCTTTCCTTTCCCTGGCAGTCTTCCCTTTGTAAGTTTGTGTAAAGCATAGATTTTTTTTTTTGTCTTAAGATATAACTGAAATAGGAAAAACAGCTCCTCCCTTTAGAATGTGGAGAGAAAACATTGGCTTTGGAATACAGTATTAGAAGCAAAAGCTTAAAGCTGCAGGGCATCATCAAGATAATTTTGTCTACTCCCCCCACCCCCATTTTACAGATAATAGGATCATGGATTTAAAGTTGGAATCAATTGTTATGCATTTATTATTCATTTACTATGTTCCAGGCACTGTGGTAAGTGTTGGACTTACAGATACAATGAATCTCCACTCAGTTTGATGTTGTTCAATTGTTTTAGTCATGTCTGACTCTTTGTGACCCCGGTTAGGGTTTTCTTGGCAAAGATGCTGGAGTGGTTTGCCATTTCCTTTTCCAGCTCATTCTACAGATGAGGAAACTGAGACAAACAGGGTTAAGTGATTTGCCCAGGGTCATACAACTACTAAGTGTCTGAGGCAAGATTCGAACTCAGGAAGTGACTGACTCCAGGGCATGTGCTTCATCTATTGTGCCACCTGGCTGCCCTCATTTTACCTATTGAAACTGAGGCCATGAGGGGTAAAGTGGCTTGTGTTTTGGATCATGCAGCTACTCAGTGGCAGAACTAAGGACTGAATGCAGGTTTTCTGACCCCAAATTCAGTTATCTTTCTGCCTGTCCCTGAATCAGCCAGAGTTCAAACATCAACTCTGTTTACTATTATGTGACCTTGAAGCAAGTAAGAAGCCTCTCTGGGTAGTTTCACAATTTGTAAAGTGAGGTGATTTTACTAGATATAAGTTTCTACAATCTCTTTTATTTCTACATACTATGGTCCTTTGATGGATGATGAAAGGTCACCAGAGAGCTGCCTCTGTGTGTGTGTGTGTGTGTGTGTGTGTGTGTGTGTGTGTGTGTGTGTGTGTGTGTGTGTGTTGCACATATTGATTGGGCTGAGGAAAGGCGGTATGATCACAGAAGGAAATTGGAGTCCTTTCTGGACAATGAAACGTAGTAGTGACCCTTTGAGATCCACACCTCACAGAAAGTGAGCATTTGGCATATAGCCATGTTTAGCAGACTTGCCTGCCTGGCTGCCTTCTTTTTTCTGTCTGGTCACCCTCTGGTTTTTACCACTCTGATCACCGACCCCACATCTCTCCTGTCCTTTCTCTTGCTGTCTTTCCTCCCTCCTCCTCACCCCAACTTTTCTGATTTCCTGGAAGCTTCTGGGGTCCAGTCCCTATTCTCTTTGGAGAAGCTGCTAATTGCCTGCAGTGGGGCCAGCCAGGCTCTGGGAGGGTGACAGTCAATTCCTTGCCTGGGATCAGATAACACCACTTGTGTCTGAGTTCATGCAGTATGTTCCCCTGTCAGGGATTCCACAAATATCTCCCCGAGGTAAAAAAGGAAAGCAGGCTGAACTCTGGCACCCAGTGTGAGCTGCTAAATCCCAAGCAAGGCTCTGGAGAAAGCAGGCTGCTTGGGAGCATGTGTCCATAGAGCCCTTGCCCCTCTTGCCGGCAAGACCACCCCCCCTTGCCGGCCAGCCTGTCTCCTTCTGTAACTTCCCATCTGGCTTGATTTATGCCCCTATGTTGCTTTGACATGTTCCTCGGGTGAGCGGGGGGATTGGTGATGCTCCGCCACATGGGTTGCCCACCATGTCTAATGGATATCGTACTCTGTCCCAGCACCTCAATGACCTGAAGAAGGAGAACTTCAGTCTCAAGCTGCGCATCTACTTCCTGGAGGAGCGCATGCAACAGAAGTATGAGGCTAGCCAGGAAGATGTCTACAAAAGGGTGAGTGAAGAGAACCTGGGCCTTTCCTGTTGAGGGTAGGGTCCCAGCCATGGCTGTGCATGGGCCATGGAAGCACAGTTCGAGGAGGGCTTGCTTCATCTTTCCAAACCTGTTCTGGTTCTGTCTGATCTGTCAGGGTCTAGAAGTCGTGAAGGAGAAGTGTGTGTGTGTGTGTGTGTGTGTGTGTGTGTGTGTGTGTGTGTGTGTGTGTGTGTGTGTGTGACAGAGAGAGAGAGAGAGAGAGAAAGAGAGAGAGAGAGAGAGAGAGAGAGAGAGGAGGAGGAGGAGGAGGAGGAGGAGGAGGAGGAGGAGGAGAAGAAGAAGAAGAAGAAGAAGAAGAAGAAGAAGAAGAAGAAGAAGAAAGAATCTGGTTCACTGTGAAATTCAGTGATGTCAAAAACTGTGGAAATGATTATATTATGTAACTAAGCACCTGATATTTTGCTGTTAGTGACGTGGGTGTTTTTGGTGTCAGGGAGGCTGAATGGGTAGCTTCTGCCCTGAGATGAAGGACAAGCAGCGTCAGAGAATGTGAAAGTTGGAAGAGACCTTACAGTTATCTAGTGCAACCCACACTGGGAAGGAATTCCCAGTAGAACATAGTTGATGGTCCAATCTGGACTTGAAGGGGAAATTCTCCCACTTCTTGAGGCATCCCGTTGCACTCTGGGACAGTCATCAAACCCAAATTTGTCCTTTTGCAGCTTCTGTCTCGTCCTAATTCTACTCTCAGGGGGCATGGCCTTTCACCACCTTGGTTGAAACAGTCCTTGAACCTGGGTGGGAAGGGGAGCGTCTTTCATAAGTTGTCCTTTGGTTAACAGGCCTAAGAGGAGGTAGAAGGGAATGTCATGGAAAAAGCCTTGAACTTGAAATTTGGTTGGCCATAAGGCCCCTGTAAGGGAGAAATCAGGCTATAGGCTTCATGGAATGAAGGCTCCTAGCTAGGCACTTAGGGCACATTAAAAACTGGCATCTACCAGGCAAATATAGACCCAAGCAATTATTCAATGAATTCTGCCAACGTGAACAGCTAACTGGATAACTCCCCTGTTCTCTGCCCCCACCCTTATGTTTAAGTCAGAATTCTTTGGATTCAGCAAGCATGTATTGGATTGATTGGACAGTTATGAAACTGTCCCCAGCTATTTTGTATGTTGCATGGCCAGTGTCTTGTTTGAAGGGTTTTGAAATAAATGGGAAGGGACATTCAGATGAAGAACAGGATCTCATGCACGTAGAAAATGGGTATTGGAGGAGACAGGATTTTGCTGCTGGCCCTGAATGTTAAGGGAGTGTTAAAATTTGGTATAACCAACATTTGTTCAGTACCTGTTATATGTAATGATATTGTATTTAACCATTTAAAGGTTTTCTCTTTTCCTTCAGTAGGATGTAAACTCCTTATTCATGAGGACTGATTTATTTTTGTCTTTGTATTTTCAATGGTGGTTTTCATGTTTGGGAAGGGGCAGGCTATACATCCAGATAAATCAAGAGACAAACGTTTCTTAAGTGGCTACTGTGTTGGAGGCACTATGTTGTTATTTGGGCATAAGAAGGCAAATAAAAATACAATCCCTACTCTTTCAATGCATACATTTTATAGGGGGAGATAACATATACTCATGTAGGTATATACACAAAAGAAATAATAGTTAATTCAAGTAATCATATTTGAAATTATATAGTTAGAAATTCTATGTACAAATCTATAATTAAATAATACAAGGTAATATAAGGTGATGTGTATTAGCAGAGAAGGGGCACAAAAGAGACTTCAATTACTTGAGATAAGTTTTGAAGGAATTTGGAGATTCTGATGCAGAGATAAATGAGAATGCATTTTAATTCTGAGGGACTGGATGGTCCATGCTAAGGCAGAGTGGTAGGAGGGGCAGCAGAAATGCCAGCGTAGCTGGATTTCTGAGTACATGTAGAGAGGAATGGTGAATAATAAAGAGAGAAAGGTAGGTTGGGGCTAAGTTGAAAAGAACTTTTATTTTAAAGGAGTTTGATTTTAGAGGTAATAGGGAACCACTGGAATTTATATTGCTCAAGGGAATAATATGGTCAGGATTAGGCTTTAGAGGAATGCCACTTTGGAAATTAATGCAGAGCATTCATTTGAAGGGGAAGAGACTTGAGGTAAAGAGACCAAATAAATAGGAAGCTGTTGAAATAATCCAAAGGAGAGGTGTTGAGTGCTTGAACTAGAGGGGTAGTCCTGTGAGGAGGGGGGTAATGGAATGCAAAAGATGTTACAGAGGTAGATTTGACAAGACATGGCAATTGATCAACTGACTATGTGGGGTGAGGGAGACTATGCTGAGATCCAGAGTGTTGTCTACTGGATTGAACACCAGACTTAAAATCACAAAGACTTGTCTTTATATTCCACCTCAGACACACTAGCTGTGTGTCATTGGGCAAATCGTTGACCTTTTCTGAGCCTTAACTTCTTGAGGCTGTCAAAAGGGGCTATTAATACCTACAGAATTTACTTGACAGGGTTGTTGTGAGGGTCAAATGAAGTGATATATGTGAAGTACTTTGCAGACCTTAAAGGACCATCAAAATGGCAGCTGCGGCTATTTTTCATCAATGATGGTACTCCTGGTTTGGAAACTCCCTCAGACACATATTAGCAATTTATTTGTGACCTGTGGTCTTAGACAGCTGTCTAGAGAGCTTGATGAATAAATGTTTGTTGGTTTGAATCTCAAATAGATTTGTTCATCTTTGCAGAGAATTGTGGGGAATCATCTCTGTCAGGCTCTGAAGAGCCAACGGTGGTATGGTGGGAATTACCTAAATAATTTGGAAGGAAGCTAGGTTTTAGCTTTTGAATTATCTGGATAATTAACTCCCTCTCCCCAACATTTTTGGACAAGGACACTTCACTTTTGTTGGAAAGCAGTATATTTTCCCATCTTCTGGAGATGTCTCCCCAGTGAATTGACATTCATTGGGAGTCATAATGTAATTGCACTTAATGAAATGACATGCCCCGAACGGAATTGTTTCTGAGATCTAGGCAGCATTCCTTCTCATTGTCAGAATCTAGCCTAAGTGTAATGTAGCCTGAGGTTTGTATTACAGATAGATGAAGTAGGTAGTCATCAACATGATAACATTAGAAAATTGCCTCCATCTTCCCCAGACCATGCCACCCCATTCTCTCCACCAAATTTGCTTTCCTCTCCCTTAACCTAAAGGCAGCTAGGTGATGCAGTGGCTAGAATGCTAGGTGTGGAGTAAGGAAACAGTACAATGACTCACTAAAGTGACTACTGCAAGTATTGATATATCAATATATATTGATAATATATCAAAAATCTTCCCCCACAGGAGGCCTTTCCTGATTCCAGTGTTCCTTACCAAATAACTCTGTATTTATTGTATATATTTTATAGTCATGTAAATGTGCATATGTTGTTTTCCTCCATTAGGATAGCCTTGACAGAAAATTCCTTAATGATTGGGATGGTTTTATTTTCAATTTTCTATCTCATACACTATGTATATATTAAGTGGTTAATAATTGCTTGTTGACTAATTATTCCCATTGTACAGATGAAGAAATTAAGGCTCAGAGTCAAGGTTTAAACCCATATCTCTTTTGATACCAAGTCCAACACTATTTCTGCCACACTAAAAATACATAGTGAGAAGAGGCCATTATGAAATTGTAATTATATATATATATATATATATATACATATATATATATATATATACATATATACACACATACATATATATACATATGTATAATATGTATAATAATTATATATAATATATAAAAATGATTTCAGATAAATTTGTATTTTATTTACTGAGACAATATCCAAATGTACTTGAAAGACAAACTATGACACTTGTTATTTATTCAGGCAACTAATATTTTATCTGCTGAAAATAATGATCAAAATGACAAGGCAGATGGCTGGCATTGCATATGCATTTTCAGACCTCTTGCAATAACTATACAGTCTCACCCAGGGTTCTGATACAATCCACAAGTTGGATCACTGGTCTAGAATATGAGACAAAACCCAACAGTGAAAGAAAAAGGAAGCCCCACGGTGGGGACTCCTGGGCAATCAGGAGAAATATGGGTGCCTGGAAGATGGAGATATGCTAAAAACATAAAATGTTCATATTCAAAAGATGGGCCTTTGCTCTTATGACAGTCTTGGGGTCAGTACAAATGTTTTGCAATTTCCTAAAATCCATTTTCTCTCTATATTGTGTTCCCTAGATACACAAACACATATGCACACAGCTCATCCCAGAAGTCTTAGTACAGTTTTAAGTTTTAATAACTTCAGAAGTAAAAATGCTATAAAATTACAAAAAAATTGAAAGGCTAATTGTATAAAGTTTTGAAATATTTAAAATCTCAACATGTTTCTTAATTAATGTTCAATATATCCTATGTGTTGTACTAGGCATTGTTGTGGTTGATTTTCAAACTTTAGGTGGTGCAGTTGCTAGAGCACTGGGCTTAGAGTTAAGAAGATCTATGTACAAATCCAGCCTCAGAAAATTCCCAACCGTGTGACCTTGGGCAAGTGACTTAACCTCTTTTTGCTACTGGAGAAGGAAATGGCAAACCACTCCGGTATCTTTGCCAAAAAAATCCCATGGAGAGGTCCATTGGGTCACAAAGAGTCAGACATGACAGAACAAAATTTCAGTTGCTGTTCATCCATGATGGAAAGGATTGCATTTGTATTCTTAGCCTAAAGATCATATAAGGAATAAGGTTTTAATGTATGCATGACAGTTTTTATATCACCTCATAAGAAAAATTCTAATGGAGATATAAAACAGGTGACTGAAATGGCCAAGCAAGAGGACCTCCTCTTCTCATCTACCTGGTCTGAGAGAAGGTTATCCCCTTAAAATAAAAATTCATTATTCAAAATTCACAAAACTAAAGCTTAAATGAAATTTAAATACATGTAAAATATTTTTCTAAATTGGTAGCATCTAAACTTCCGACATTATTAAAACTTGAAACTGTACAGATAGATATACATCTATATCTACTTGTATTATGTCTGTCATTGAATAATCTCTGTAGGGTGTCCATTCAGATGCTCATTGAAATGTGGATTGTAGAAAATCTTTATTTGGTCTTTGCAGCGGACAGGTTAAACTCCTTTGAGTGATTATTGATCTCTTCCAAGGGGCTCTGAAATGTTTTGGGGTTTAATGTCATCAATGGAATGTTGTACTGGAGCAAATGGAGGACCTGTCATCAAGAAGAAATTCTTCTTTGGCCTAAACTCAGTTTTAAATCTCCTCCATCATTATGGCAGTTACTTTTAGTGAGCGTAGAACTCCCTGTTTTGTGTTTGCTTGTTATTTACTATCAGAAAGTCATTGAATAGAGCTAATTCTGTGATTTTATCCTCTAAGGATTATTGAGTGATCTTAGTATATGATTTGGAGACATCTTGTTGTAAGAGAGCCTGTAAGATAGTGTTTTGTTCTAACAAGTTGAATGTGTGTATAAGTGTGGCTTTTAAATCAACAAGCAATAAGCAAAAGGGAAATCTTATATTATTGATATCTGTCAGTCAATGGTGTGATGGGAAAGATGGGATAGGAAGAGCAGCTAGAGAGGATCAAATATATGCGTGTATGTGTGTTTGTGGATGTGTGTATTACAATACACATATACACATACATACATTTTGTGTTGTTTAGTCTTTTCATTCATGTCTGATTCATTGTGACCCCATTTAGGGTTTTCTTGGCAAAGATACTGGAGTGGATTGCCATTTCCTTCTCCATCTCATTTATCAGATGAGGAAACTGAGGCAAATAGGGTTAAGTGACTTGTCCACAGTCACACAACTATTGTGTCTGTAGTCAGATTTAAACTCACATCTCCCTGACTCCAGGCTCAGCATTCTTTCCACTGCACCACCTAGCTGCACCATATACACACCCACATATGTATAGATGTGTACATTTGCCCATGAACACACATATGTGTGTCCACACATACATACATACACACACTTATACACACAGATACAGCCACACACATATAAGGAAAGAGGGAGGGAAAACATCTGTGCTAAAAATGATAGAATTGTGAAGCTACTTTAAAAAGATATCCAAAGGAAGGAACAGTACCAAAATGTGGACATATTCTCAGACTTTGTTGACTAAAAAAGTTGGACCAAGAAAACATGAACAACTATTGACTTACATGGAAATCAGGACATACAGTTAGTAGAATTGATCTGACCATTCTGTAAATGAATTTTTTTTAAAAAAGTGGTTAAAATATTTGTACCCTTTGACCCAGAGAACCCAGTTCTAGGCATATAACCCAAGGAAGTCAATAATAAAAGACTTTCCGTGTCTATGACTTGACTTCTCAATATTCTCTAAATCACCTACTACCTTCACTTCATAATGCGCGGTAACTTCCATCTTTATCTTTTCCCATGTTATTTCTAGAGTTTTGAGTTCCCCTTAATTCTATATCCATCTAATGATTCTGAGAGGTCAGCCTAATCTATGGTAGACATGAGCTGCTGATTAAGTCAGAGTTGACTAAATAGGAGAGAGGGAAGAAAGAAGAGACAAACTACATTGAATAGAATTAAACCTTATTAATTCATATTCCACCAACTTAGAATTTGAAATAATTCTGAGGATTCTTTTGGAGCAATATATTCAAAATAGGTAGCATGTAAATCAGGATTTAAATATTTACAGAACATTATGCAATATAAGTTAATTTACCCTCCTTTTATTTGCGACTAACTACTTATCCTAGCTAATGTAATAACTCTTATGACTTGAACCTATATTACTATGATTTTATTTTTTTAATTAATTCAGAGAGGACTCCCACTTTCCAGACCTTTTATTCTTAGTGAGGCTTTATTAGAGCTGTCATAAATCAGCTCCTGGCCCACCCCGCTCTCTCTTGTTTGTTGTTTGAACTCCAACACACACACAGAGGAGCACACAGCTCCCCAGAGAAGCCAGGGATCTGGTTAACTCCAGTCCCATCTAAATTTAGCTCCTTAATCTAATCTCTGCCTAAAACAGGCAGGGCCTTGGCTTCTGATACCAAAGCTTTAAATATAGCTCCCCGTGCAGACACTTCCCTTTTGAGGGCATTCTCCTTGGGACTGTCATCCTCTGGGTTACTCTGTATCCCACGTGGCTTTCTGAAATTTACTCCTGCAAGGTGACTTACCTAAGGTTAATTTGATACTAGTGGTGCAGTGGTGCTTGTGCTACTTCACAGGGTTGTTGCTGGGCTAAAATCAAATCGAAACAGACCATAACAGCATTGCACTGTATAAACATATGGCTGGTGGAAGTAATCATTTTTCTCATCCTAGTAGCTGTAATAATAAGAAGCCTTCTCCAACCTCCCCTACTTCTAGTGCCTTCCCTATGTTAATTATTTCCTATTTATCCTGTCTAAACCTCATTTGTATATATTTGTTTGTATGTTTTCTCTCCCATTGGGCAGGGACTGTCTTTTGCCTCTTTTTACATCCCCAGCACTTAGCACAATGCCTGGCCTGTAGTAGGCATTTAACAAATGTTTATTGATTGATTCTGATAGTAGTTTAATTCAGATTTTGATGGAAGATTGATTTGCCCTTTGAGGGCAAATATTTTTTTTGTTTGACTCATTATATCTCCGATGTTTGTGGAACTGGAATCTTGACTCTGACACTTAGTAACCATGTGACAATGGGCAAATCATTGAACTGCCTTGGGTCTCAGTTTCCTCATCTATAAAATGGTTATAAAAATATCTATAGTTGTTCCTCACAGGTTTATTGGTATGATAAAATGAGATCACACAGACTAAAGCATAAAATGCGTCAGAGAGGATCATCATTATTAATTACCTTGATTAATATCCCCACTGCCTAGCCCTGTGCTTTGCACATAGTCGGCTCTTCATAAATACTTCCTGCCTTACTGCTTAAAAAGAGGGGAGAAGTTTTCAAATTCCCAGACTTAAGAGTGAGCTTTTAGTACAGCTTCCCCTGGTCCTCATAACGCTTATCTTCCCCATTCTCAGGAAACCCAAGCCTGAGACATACATTTGGAACATGCATCCCTGTCCAGGGCACTACTGTTCCCTGTTTTTTGTGTACCTTAATCATATGTTCCTGATCTTTTAAAAGGTGCAGTGGAAAGAGAGGTGAACCTGAATTGTTCAAATGCAGGCTTTGTGACTTAGTATCTACGTGGGCAGCTAGGTGTATAGAGCACAGTGTGTAGAGTGCTGGGTCTGAAGTCAGGAAAACTCATCTTACATGATTTCAAATCTGGCCTCAGACATTTTCTAACTGTGTGACCCAGAGCTAGTCACTTAGCCCTGTTTGCCTCAGTTTCCTCACGTGTCAAATGAGCTGGAGAAGGAAATGGAAAACTACTCCAGTATCTCTGCCAAGAAAACCCCAAATGGGGTCACCAACAGTAGGGCACAATGGAAAGAATTGAGCCAAACATCTGTTTTACCTCTCTGGGCCTCAGTTTCCTCATCTCTAAGTGGAGGGGATTGGAGTAGGTGATCTCTAAGGTCCCTTCCAGCTCTAGAGTTATGACCCTCTGCTTCCTAAACATCTAATGATGAAAGTTCAAGTTACAGTAGTATTTTTAAGCCCCTGTTTCTGGAGTGAGACAATGAATAGAAGAAATTGCAAATGTCCTGCAGCTGAGTATAACCCACCCCCAGATAGATTGGCTTGTTAATATTTCTGGATTGCAGCTGTTCTTAGGAACAATTTCTGGGTACTGACTTGACTAACTTGTTGCTGATTATCTAATCCCATGTTTTCACACGCTTACTCAATGTCATCTCTCCCCTTCCCCACCCCCATCCCAGACCAAAAACATGCCTGACCCTGGAATTCGTGAAATCTGCTGCTCTGTGTTAAATGCTCAGTCTCCAAACAGTAAACACAGCATCCTCTTTTACCTCTGCATTGATTGGCCTGCTATTCTGAGGGCCTTTTGGATGACAGACTGTTATTTTGTGTTGAGAACTGAATTCAGAATATTCTTCACCAGTGAGTAGAACTTCAGGCATCATAAAGACCCAGGTAAAAATTAGGCTACAAAGGTTTAACTGGGTGATAATATTACAAGGTGACTAAGAAGTCTAATGTGTAAAATCTTTGAACACGAATGAGGATGTTTGTGGGGGTTTTTCTTGTGTACCTTTTTCTTAGCTTCCTTGAACTTTTTTTTACCTGTGAAATGGGTCGATACTATTCTCAGAGGAAATTTGTGGGTCTAAGGTGATCCCTGAAAGCAGGTTCAAAAAACTATATGGTTGTTAGCTGCTGGTTTTTATTTCCCCTCAAATTTTTTATTGCCCCCCCACCATGATTCTGCCCTTTCTTTCCTATAATAGAAGCCCCTTCCTTCTTTTGTTTCCCATGTTACCATATTCTGTCTGAGTCTCCACAGTCAAAGCTGAATGATGAACTGAAAAATTATCTGTATTAAGTTAATCACTGGAATCAGTTAATGAGGATCATTCAGGCCAAATTCTTTTCCTTTTTATCAGGTTTGAGACCAGAATCATCTAGCTCATTGTCCAAACTCTTCATTTTGTTTTGCCCATATAAACAATGGAGAAGGATACAGGGATTCAGATGACAGGAATTCACTCACCCTCCCTGTCTCTGCCCCACCTCAATAGAAATGCCTATTCTTTGTCAAAAAGAAATTGGAAGTTTAGTTTACTGAATTTCTTTTTGGCCTTTTGCCTGAGTTAAGCTCTGGCCTGATTTCTCTCAGTTCCTGGGCAGGGAAACATGTCAATTTGTATGCTGTCTGTGTCAGAAGTCAGGAGGTTTGTGCAGTGAGACTAAATCCTCTTATGAGTTGTCCAAAAGGACACCAGGGTGCTGCCGACTGGTATTAGTTACTTGGAGTGACCCAATTTTTAAATTATTTTTTTTCTCAATTATATGTTAAAAATATTTTTTAAAACATTTTTTAAAAGTTTTGAGTTTCAAATTATTTCCTTCCCTCCTTTCCCTTTTCCCTCCATGAGATGGTAAGGAATCTGATATAGGTTATACATGTGCCATCATTTCCATATTAGGAATGCCCCAATTTTAAAAATAAATTAAGTGACACATCATGGGTTCTTTGGCCTTTCCCAAAAAATTTGCCTGATGCCCCCTCAAAGACTATTAGTGGTACTTAACCCATAACAGTCATTTATGCTGACTGTATTTTGAGAAACACTGATCAAGGGTCTTGCTCTTTGTCAATGGATAGGTTCCTGTTGAAACAAAAGTCATCTGTATGATCCATTCAACCCCAGTGAACACAGTAGAGTAGGGAGCAGTAGTAGCTAGAGAAATGACAATAATTAATATTTCCAATTTACTACTTTGACCATGTTCCTCCTCTATTCAAAAAAATTTCAATAACTCAAAGCCCTCCACAATCTGACTCTGATGTACCTTTCAGTCAGTCAGTCAACAAGTACTTATTAAGTGTCTACCCTGTGCTAAGTACTGGGGATACAAAGAAAGGGAAAAAATAGTAACAGATCTTAAGGAGCTCACAGCCTTATAGGGAGATAATGTATAAACAGCTATGCACAGACTAGACTGGATAAACTGGTGATTATCTGAGAGGGAATGAACTAATTATTATTTATGATAAGATTGTTTATTATATATACATACATATACTCATTATATGTTGTTCAGTTATTTTCAGTCATGTCTGACTCTTCTTGACCCCATTTGGGGTTTTCTTGGCAAAGATACTGGAGTGGTTTCCCATTTTCTTCTTCAGCTTATTTGACAGATAAAGAAGCAGACAAATGGTTAAGTGAGTTGCCCAGAGTCACTTGGCTAGTAAGTGTCTGAGGCTGAATTTGAACTCAGGAAGATGAGTCTTCCTACCCTCAGGCCTGGCATTCTATCCCTGGTACCACTTAGCTGCTCTCTTGATTATTTAATCTAATATTATTATTATTTATAAGACTAAGGAGGACTGAGAAAGCTTTCTTAAAGAAAGTGGGACTTAATCTGAAGCTTGAAGGAGGCCAGGGAAACTGGCATGTGATGATAAAGAGAGAGATTGTGTGGCATGGGGAACAGCCAGCGAAAATGCTTATAGTTGGGTAATAGAGTCTTATGTGCAAGGAACAGTGCAGAAATAATCTTATCTCATACTATTCCTCTCATAGTATGATAGGACTGAAGATCATATCTGGAAGAGATATTGCAGTGCATCCAATTCATTTTTTTCATTTTATAGAAATTGAGGCTTGGAGAGATAAAGGGACTGATTCAGGGTCATACCATGAGAGGTGTCAGAGGAGGGATATTACTCCAAGTCTTCTTGACTCCATGGTTGGCACACTTTCCACAATGCTAGGTTGCCTCCCATATAATCTGTGTTCTGGTAAAACCTGTTTACTGTCTTTACTTAGCAGCTCCCAAAGGAGAGAGCTGGGCCTAGAGTTAAGAAGATCTGAGTTCAAATCCAGCCTCAGACACTTACTAGCTATGTGACCTTGGGCAAGTCACTAACTTCTTTTTGCCTCAGTTTCCCCAACTGTAAAATGGGAGTGTGTGATAATAATAGCATCTACTCTGGAAGGTTATTATGAGAATCATATGAGATAATATTTGTAAAGTACTTATTGCAGTGTGTAGCACATAGTAGGGAGTATAAATAAATACTTATGTATCTCTCTTTCCCCTCTCATTTTCTTTGTGCCCTCACTCATCTCCATGCTTTTCCTTATGGCAGTCCTCAATCTCTTCTTTCATGGCTCAATGCATTTGCTACCTCCTCCATGAAGCCTTCTCCAAAGCCCCAACTAAAAATGATTCCTCTTTCCTCAAATTTCTTAACCCTTTACCGGGATGTCTCCTTTGCACTGTTAACCAAAAACAAAATCATAAGCCTATGAGACATGCATTGCAACTGGACAGGTTGAGAGGATCCATTAACAGCACAGACTCTGCTTTCTCTGTCACATAATTATTTATATTCATGTATTTTTCCATTTGACTGTAGTCTCCTTGGATAGAAATTTTGTGTCCTTGGGACCAACATGATGCTTTGCAATGATTTTTTTAATGGGGGTGGGTAGGGAGAGAGAAGGGTAGGAAGGAGAATGAAAGAGGGGGAATGTACTTATAAATATTTATATATTTTACATTTCTATATATTTAAATATTTACAAATAAAACACTCCAGATCCCTAATGTCAATACAGTCAAAGTGATGCTAAGCTGGAGCTAATGCCTACAGACTTTCCTAAGCCCTTGATAGCACATCTCCATGTTCCTTTCAGCTTTGGAAGAAAAATCAATTTTGCTCCTGAAGTATTTGAAGGTACATCAACATTCTCAATTAAAGGTGCCTTAGAGTGATTGTAGAGGTCACTTTTCAAGGAGCAATGGAGTCTTAGACTCTGTATGTTCAAGTTTTTTATGTTTGATCTTGGATTCACTAGGACTTGATTTCTGCAGCAATGAAAAGGAGCTCATAATGTGTCACAAAACATATTCATCTGGGGTCATATCAGACGAAAGCTGCTCTGTGTGTGAACACTTTAGGCTATCTCACCAATAAAGCCAGAAGGAACTAGGGGGAAAAAGTAATGGGGGGAAGAGGGGAGGGGGACTAATTTCAACCCAAAACCCACTTTCAGCCAACCCAGAGACCGTGTCTAATTTGTTTCTACGTACATGCACTGTGGTACTTTTTTCCATTCAGCTGCTATCATTCAGATACCAAACCTGTGCCTATTCTATTTCTTTATGCATGTAGATCCTTATGCAGCCATATAGTTCCATCCACCCTGTGCTAAAGACAAATGGAACCAACCAATTTACCAGCTGCTCTGATAATTCCCATAGGCTGGTAAATGCCAGCAAGGGTGAAAGAGCCCTGGCCAATGGCAGGGAAATCTCTTGTTTCCAGGTAGTTGGAACTATAATTAGAATAGTTACAAAGGGAATGATCTGTGAGTATCTGCAAGCATGGACTGCCAGAAACAGTTTTTCCCCTCCTGAGCTCATCACTTTTTCTAGGAATATCTTGTTGCCACCTATCCTTAATATTCTGCCCACTTTTTTGGTCTTTTCTATACTTCCTTTGAATTCTACATCTCTTCTGCTTATGTTATGGGCATGGATTGGGGTCATTGGATACATATAATTTATCCTAAGGGTCAATTGAGTCCTGTGAATGGAGGTACAAAGAAGGGCAAAAGACAGTCCTTGGCCTCAAGAAGTACACAATCTGACATGTTTTTAGAGGAATTGTCTTGAAGATAGTTTAGTATAACATAAAGAGAGTGATTTAGTGGATTTGGGGTTGAAAGACCTGAATCTTAATCTCAATTTCAGTTCTTTACTAACTTGTATAACCTTTAACAGGGCATAGTGGCATGGTGGATAGAGTGCTGGCCCTGGAGAATAAGACCTGACCTCAGACACTTAACTAACTGTGTAACCCTGCGCAAGTCACTTAACCCTGTTGGTCTCAGTTTCCTCATCTGGAAAATGAGGTGGAGAAGGAAATGGAAAACTGCTTCAGTATCTTTGCCAAGAAGACCCCCAGGTGGGGTCGTGGAGAGTCAGACATTACTGAAGTGACTGAACAACAACAAATAACCTTGAACAAGTTTCTTATACTTTTGTGATTCCTTTGTGATATACTTTTTAAAAACTTAGGTCATTGGAATTTGAAAATTCAGGAATCCAGGCTAAGTTTTACAGTTCACCCGGTATCTATGCTCTGAGGAAAAAATAGTTCAGATCTCCACACCCAAAGAAATTATGAGTGATACTGGTTTTGAACTTGAACTTAGTAGGACCAATGATCCCTCAGAACTGAGATAAGTTGTGAGTCTAATATACACACACCCAACCCTGTCAACCCCAGACTAAGGAACAATGTGTTTGCGCTGGGAGACAGGAAGGCAGTTTCTTTATCTGAATGATGGGGATGAATAATATATATGTATTTTATATTATATTTATTATATTATATATATATGTTTATATTTTCTATTTTACACAATCTCAGGTTTGGAAGGGACCTCGGGGGTATCTAGCTCAACCTATACCTGAAAAAGAATTCCCTCTATCCTATAGACATCAAGATATGTTTTAGCCTCTGCCTGAAGCCCAGCCCAACGCATGGCAGGAGCAGCCCATCCTACTTAGAACTAGCTTTCATTGTGAGGGGAGTTTTCTTACATCTCCCCTAATTTTACCTCTCCAGTCTCACCCTTAGTTCTTAGTTCTCTCCTCTGGAGCCAAACTGAACAAGAATCATCGTCCCTCCCCCTGGAGCTCCTTCAAATACTTGGAGGCACTTACCATGTCCCCCTGAACCTTCTCTTCTTCAGACTGGTTCTATCTTCCATAGGGCTTGGGACAGTGCTCTGAATACAAGAGATGCTTAATAAAGTCTTTGTTATATCCATTCTGTTAATAACTTAATAACCCAGGCTAATTTGAGCTAAAGATATTGCTGTCATCATTATTAATAAGATATTACAAATGTCGAAGGTGGCAATTAAACCAGATAACTTTGTTCCAATGTGGCTCAGTTGGGCACATTGCTGTCTGGGAGTATGTGTGAGGAAGTAGCAAGGACGTTTGGTCATCCTTGTTAAGTGCTCAAAGATGGCAGAAGAGTCACCTCCAGAGAAAGAATGAGATTATGGAATTTTAAGAGCTAGAAAGGGTGTTAGGAGTTGCCTTGTTCAGCTCCTTTTAATTATGAGAAATCTAAAACCCCATGAAGGGAAAACCCCATGATATGCTCTAGCAACTTAGTGGTGGAGCCCAAGGCCCCCAAGCTCCCGGTTCAATCTCCTTGCCATTGTAGTGTGCTCCCTTGTCCTGAGAACTCCCTTGCCCTGAATGGACAGATAGAATTTCAGGTGTTGCCCAATTCAATTCAACAGACATGTATTTTAATTTGATGGATGTCTCTTGTGTTTAAGCCACATTCATTTCCAAATACATCCTTCCCGCACACCCCGCACCCCACATTGCTCAACAAACCTCTCATAACAAAGATTTAAACAGTGAAAAAACAGTTCATAAAAGCTAATTGATATATCAACCACATCGACAACAAAGTACACAATATTCCACCCTCAGGGTCCCTTCATCTCTGCAATGAAGGTCGGGAGGTGCATTTTCTCATCTTTTCTCTGGGGCCAAGATTGGTCAACAAGAATTTTTTTAATTAATTAATTTATTTTTACTTTTCAACATTCACTTCCATAAGTTTTAAATTCTCCCCATCTCCCCACTTCCCAAAACAGGGTACAATCCTATATAGGCTCTACATATAGGTTCTATATATTAAACATATTTTCATATTAGTCATGTTATATAGAAAAATTAGAAGGAATGAGAGGAACTACAAGAAAGAAAAAACGAAACAAAAAAAGAAAGCAAATAGTATGCTTCGATCTGCTTTCAGGCTCCATAGTTCTTTCTCTG
Organism: Notamacropus eugenii; assembly: GCF_028372415.1. Classification (NCBI taxonomy): domain Eukaryota; kingdom Metazoa; phylum Chordata; class Mammalia; order Diprotodontia; family Macropodidae; genus Notamacropus; species Notamacropus eugenii. Next base: position 300,387,989 of record NC_092873.1, read on the forward strand.
GATGTGGATGGCATTTTCCATCATGAATCCTTTAGAGCTGTCTTAGGTCCTTGCATCGCTGAGAATAGCTGAGTATCAAAGTTAGTCTCAACAAGCATTTATTAAGCACCAGAAATTACGTGTAGGCACCATGCTAGGGAATGTATTCAGCATCAAGAGATACCAAATCCAGTACTCTGTTTTCCCCTTTGCATGATTGGGCATAAGGTAAGAGCTCCAGAAGCTCCCAGATAAGCCATGGCCATTGGGCCCTAGCCACGAGTCATTTAGCCCTTACGTGCATCCTGCTTAATACATCCCTTCCACAAAACTAGAGCCTGAGCTGGAAGAAACCTCAAGGACCATTTGATTCATTCTCTGCCTGGACAAGAATCCCCACTGAAAAAGAAGAGCTATAAGATGCACCCTCCCCACCCCCACTCCCACACAGAGTCATCTGCTGCGATGGAAGAGAGACGTGTACATTGTACAGTAAAAGACACATTGCACCTATTTTCAGACTTTTGATTATTGATCAGTTTTGTTGATTTTTTTCCCAGTTTTTTCTCTAAAAATATTATTTGTTATATTGGGTGGCTCTATCAGAAGGGGGGAAGGGAAGAGATACTGGATACTGGTGATGAAAGATAGCAATAAAAGTTAAAAGGAAAAAAGCCATAACAATAAATAGAAATTAAAAATTTTGAGGGGAGGTGCCATTTTCCCTTTTCTTGGTAACCCCAGGTTTCATACAGTAAGCACTTGGCAAATACCTGGTAATTAATTAGCACAACGTGACTATAAATCTGGTGATTAATTAACACAATGGGACAAATAGCTGGCAATTAATTAATTAACATGATGCACAGAGTAAAGAGCTTAATAAAATGCTTGTGGAATGATTGATGCTAAAAAAAGTGGCCTGGCCCAAACTGGACTACGGCCAGTCCCTTCAAACATTAAAGTACAGCTGATCCACCCTCTAAGAAGGCAACCTTCAGACAGAGTACATGCTGTCCTTTTCAGGAGCTAAGTCATGATGAGGTGGCTCTTTGCCAGGCAACTTTAGGAGGGACCTGAGGCTGGACTGGGCAGTGACCATTCCAGTCATTTGGAAGCTGTGCCTGGAGGGTGGGGTAAGGAATGAAAGGCATAAGCTGTCACTTAGAGCCCAAAGGCAAATCATCCATCACGCATCAGAAGGCATTGGCCTAGGAGGAAAGGGCAGCTTCCTTCTGCAGTCTTAGAGAAAGGACACCTATTTGGGGGAAGCAAGGCAGGGGAAGAGAGGATTTCACTTAGGAAGGCCATTCTGAGTAACTGAAGAAAGAAGAGCCTTGGATTAGGAGATGGTGGGTGGTGGGTAAAGGATCCTTCCTAATCACTTCATTAGACAGTGTTTGAAATGTTCTTTCTCTATAGGGCCTCCCTCAAAAGGATGTAGGCACTATGCCTTAATGCCAAAGATATGTGAGTCCACATCAGGAATTTGCACTGGCTAGGGCCCCCCAGGAAATATAGCTAAGGTTGGGATGGTGAATCTCTGGGGCTCAGAAAGTGTTAAGGAAGGAAATTCTAATGACAGGAAATTCCAGGGGCACCTCCTGCTCCTGAGATGTTGAGAGGAACTTTAACATTTTTTTCTTTTGGTCCACACTAATTATTTCATTAGTGTAGACAACTCCAGGGATGGAAAACGTCCTCTACAACTTTTGTAGTTTTAGACTAGAGTTGCCTGGTGCAGTGAGAGGTTGAACAAGGTGTAGTGGTCACATAGTTAGTGTGTCTGAGGCAGAATTTAAACCACAGTGGTGGTTAAGACCACCAGAAGCCTGCACTGATAACTTGCTTTGTGTACAGTGGTGACCTTGGGTTCTAGGGACAAATCTGCCTGGTTTCAGTCCCATGGGATAAGATGCACCACCCAGGTTAAGCTCATCACCTCTAATCTCATCCTTGTGCTACTAGCTCAAGCCTTGACTAACCACCTCCCTTAACTTCTTCTCCCCTGATTGGAGGGGACACTCCTCCCAATGCCTTCCTTTATAGAGGGCAGAAACCAGACTTTTCAGCTCATTTCAGTCTGCATCTGCTGCTCTGCCTAGTTTCAAGTCCAAGAATAAGATTTTCCCTTTCCCCTTTGCCTACCTCTGTTTGTATGTTCTTTCCCCCAATTATAGTTTAAGGTCCTTGGGGCAGGAACTGTCTTTCTATTCACTGTGTCCCTGGCACTTAGTAGTTGCTTAATAAATGTTTATTGGATTGGATTGGAATTGAGAGGGAGGAGTACAACTCTGGAAAGGGAGCCGGATAAACTTGTCACCACATCCAAGTTAGCTAGGGGGTCCACAAATTACCTACTCCAGACCTGGAGAGGTGGTGATAAAAAGATCAAAATATAGGTGTCTTTTGATATGCTGTAATTAGAATGAGTATACTTTAAAGTCTTATCTATTAGAGAATCCATGTGGGGCCAGTAGCTTTGGTAATGCCAGCTCCAATTAAGGTTACCAAAGTTAGAAAGATCATACTTGGATTTGGGGATGACCATCACTTGTAAGAGGCAGTTTGGATATGGATGGGAGCTAAGATTCTGCCTCTGACTTACCTTGGTAGAGGTGATTTTGTCATCCTGTACCAATATACTTCTGTATACTAATGAAATCATAGTTGTAGTCCCTGTAAATTTCTGACTTTAAGGGCAGATGAGGAAATTATGATAGGTCATCTTTAGATTGCATTTTTAAGGGTTTAATAGTCCCATTCTGCAGAAAACTGAGCATCAGAGACTTGCCCCTAGGGTCTGTTGTTTAGTTATTTTCAGTTGCGTCTGACTCTCTCTGACACTTTTTGGGATTTTCTTGGCAAAGATACTGGGGTGGTTTGTCATTTCCTTCTCCAGCTCATTTTACAGATGAGAAAACTGAGGCAAACAGGATTAAGTGACTTGCCCAGGGTCACACAGCTAGCAAGTATCAGAGGTCAAATTGGAACTCAGGTGTTGTTGACTCCAGGCCTAGCTGTACCTGCCTATGGTCACACAACTAGTACAAGAAGCACTTTTCGAACATAAATCTTACTAAGTCCAGAGTTCACTCATTGCCATGCTGCCCGCCCCCTCCCCCCCTCCCTAGCAGGGAGCTGGGGACTCCATAGCTCCATGGTCTGAAACATCACTGGACTCCCCAGATGTGGTCAGGATCAGAATGAATATTCCTTCTCTCTCTGAAGGGAGGTCTCTGAACCGGTGGGTTGGCAGCTGAGAGCCTTGGCACCTCTGCACAAATTTGGGTTTGGAGGGATAGTTTGAAAGATGTTTTCCAGACAGCCTGTGACTTTGATCTGGCACAGATCAGGCTTAGAACTCCCCCTCAGAGCTTCCCTGGGTCTTGGGGGAGGGGATTCTAATCTTGGTGCCTCAGCTGCCAGGCCCCTAATCTCTTCACTCAACTATCCTCCTCCTCCCTCAGCCTTTGGATCAGTCCTCTACCACAGTACCCATCCTTCATTCTTAGGGAGTCCTGGATTCCCCTAAGGAAGAAGAATATTTAACTTTCTGTGTGATTTGGATCCCTTTGGCAATCAGGTGGAGCCTATAGACCCTTATTCTCAGAATAATGTTTTCAAGTTCATAAAATTTTTGATATATATCAATCTACATATGTCTATCTAGAGATCTAGATTTCTCTATATGTATATCCTTATATATCTACATATATAAAATAATTACAAAGGAAACCAATTATATTGAAATAGTTACTTTAAAAAAACACAAGTTTACTGACTCCAGATTAAGACTCTAAGTGTACTTCAGTAGAGGGAAATTTAGGACTCTGGGTAAAGGTGACCAGAGCTACACAGCTCTTGAGAAGCCTTGTCGATGTTCCCAAACTGATCCCCAGCCTGTAAAAAGTTCCCCTAAGCTTTCTTACTCTTCTCCTCTTTCCCTCTCCAGCCCCTCCTATATCTCCTTCCCCTCCTGCATCTTTCCCCCCTTTCACAAACACATTTGTGCACATGGCTGGATGGCTGGATGGCTGCACCAGTAGATAAACACTCGTAGTCAGAAAGAATCGATTGGAACCTGCTCAGGACTAGAACAAAGAATAAAACTGTTTCCTCCTCCCTGTTCTATCTTTGACTTATTATTTAGCTGTCCTGGCTAGGTTTTCAAGCCACAAAATGAGAACCATCCATCTTTTCTCTTTCTATCACAAGTGGGGGAAGAGTGTGAAGATGGCTGACCCTTTGCTAGGATCTTCAGAGTTGTTGTTGGGATGCCAAGCATTATTATTTGACTCATGTATTTTTCTTGTCTTGCATGAAGTCAAGAGCCTTAATGGAATCTGTAAAGAAAAGTCAGGCATTGTTTCTGGTTTTGTTTGATTTTAAATCTCAATAGAGAAGATGGCAAATGGTTGTCTTATCTAGAAAGAGGGGAAGGATGTCCATCCTCCCCCCCACCCCCCACCTTCATATTGTCTGACAAACAGCATGATTATACATAATTCCTTTTTCTCTTTAAGGCTAAACCAGCCTGTGACCTGTTGATGGGAAAAAATTTAGAGATCTTTAAAAACAACTTTTTAAAAAATATACTGTTTTGACATCACCTAGATTTCTTCTATATCTTTCTTCCTGCCCCCTTCCAGAGAACCATCTCGTATTATGTAGAATTTTTTTAAAGCAAAAAGAGAGAAAAAAAATCGACATAATCCATTGGAAAATCTGACATTATATACAGTGTTCCACACATGTAGACCCCTATAACTCATCAAAAAGTGGTGGAAGATAAATTTAGGAATCTTGTGCTCAGGGATGCGTGTGCTGGATGTCTCAGGGAAATGTGGGACAGAATTATAGCCATCCACTCCAATCCAGGACCTCGGTTTTTTTATGACATCTTTTAACAGATTAAGGAAGGGTGAATGGAGGTGGAGTTAGGGGTAAAAGATACAAGTGGCATAGAGTAACAGTTCTTAACCTGGGATCCATGAACATGGATGGAGAAAAACAATTCTATCTTTGTATATACTAACCTCTAATTGAAATGAATGTGGGCAAGAAATTATCATACGGAGGATGAAGGGACACAGAAAGGATTCAGAATGGAAAGAACACCTGACCTGCTATTAAGTGAGGTCTGGACTCACGATGGAAGATGCTATCCACATCCGGAGAAAAAAACTGATGGACTCTGAATGCCAACTGAAGCATACTGGTTTCAAATTCTTTATATTTTTGGGTTTTTTTTCCCTTTTCATCTGTTTCTTTTTTCACAAAATGACAAATACAGATATATGTTTTACATGATTGCACATATATAACCTATATCAAATTGCCTATCACTTTGGGGGAGGAGTGAAGGAAGGAGGGAAAAAAATTTGGAACTCAAAACTTAAAAAAAATGAATGTTAAAAATTATGTTTACATATAATTGGAAAAAATATAATACTATTAAAAGTTTTTAAAAGAGAGAGGCCTGGGTGTGGGCAAGTTGTAATTTCCCAGAGCTTCCTTTTCTTTATCTATAAAATGGGAATAATACTGTCCATCTTGTTTACCAGGTTATTGTTGCAGGAAATGAATTAATATATGTAAAGTATTTTATAAGCTTCAAAACTGGGAATACCACCTATTATTATTCTCCAGAATTTAAAGTTGATCACTCTTTCAAATGCAGATGATGGGCATGCCTGGGGTTCCTTAACTGACTTTTATTGTCTGAATACAGGAAAAGCCTCTCCTGTAAAAATACCTTCTCTTTCCTCTGCACCTTTTACTGAAACCCAGAATAAACAGAATCTTTATTAACCCTATGATATCCTTACAGAAAAAAAAGCGATGCCCTTTCTTTATAACTGAAAACATCCATGAATAAGAAGAATCTTTCTCTTGGTGTTAAAGACGCTTCTCAGCTCTGATCAACCCCTTGATACCTATGATTCTGAGCCACAGAGGAACTTGGGGCTCGTTCAGACAAAACTCAGAGAATCAGATGGAAAATGAGACTTCTGAGAAAAGATGAGTGCAGCTGGGGTTATTCAGTCTAGAGAAGAGAAGGCTGTGGGTGGACATAATCACGTTTTCAAGTCCATAGAAGATGATTGTATTACTTGCATATGACCTTGGATAATTAGGTGGCACCATAGTGGCATAGTAGTGCAGGGCTTGGAGTCAAGAAGACTCATCTTCCTGAGTTCAAATCTGGCCTCTGACACTTAGTAGCCTTGTGACCTTGGTCAAGTCACTTAACCGTGTTTGCCTCAGTTTTCTCATTTGTAAAATGAGCTGGAGAAAGAAATGGCAACCCCCTCCGATATCTTTGCTGAGAAAACCCTAAATGGGGTCATGAAGAGTACAACAGAATGATATTGGGCAAGTTAACCTCCCTGTGCCTCCGTTTCCTCTAGGGAGGATGGTAATTAGCATTTCCTTATAATTACTGAGATCAAAACAAGATATAGATATAAGAGTTGACTGGAGATCCTCCAGCTTCAAATTCATTTTTTCTTCCATTGAACCATGTCTGTAAACCGTCTTGACAGTGTGAGTAGTATTACCTGGCAATTTTTATTCAGCTTATTGCCCAATATGACCAGTAGGTTTTTCTATTTATGAGTACTAGCTGTGTGACCCTAGGCAAGTCACTTATACTCTAGCTTTAGCTTCCTTATCTATAAAATAGGGTTAAAATTTACCCACCTCACACAATTCCTGAGAGCAAAGTATTTGTAAATCTTAAAGAGCTTTATGAGAGCTAGTCTTATTATTATTGCTCGACCGCTAGGTGATGCCATAGTGCCTAGATTTCTGGATCTGGAGTCAGGAAGCTCTGAGTACAAATTGCACATGTCCTGGCTGTGTGACCCTTAACTTCTGTTTACTTCCATTTCCTCAACTGTAAAAATGGGGCTAATAATAGTACCTACCTTCCAGGGTTGTTGTAAGGAGAAAATGAGATGTTTGTCAACCCCTTAGCCCAGTATACGTTACTATGAATTATTGCCAATATCTTCTTCCTCATGTCTCTCCCTCATACTTTCTATCCCCCACAAAGCTGCCAAAGTGATATTCCTAAAGCATAGATATGACCAAGTCACTCTGATCCTCAATAAACTCCCTACTACCTCAAGAACAAATACAGACTCCCCTGATTGACATTTAAAGCCTTGTACAACATGGTTCCAACCTGCCTTTCCACCAGCCTATTCTCCTTCATGTATGCTACAGTCCATTCAAAGTAAGCTAATCTCTCTTCCTCATACATGACATTCCATCTCTCGTCATGCCTTTGCAATGCTGTTTCCATATTCATTCCACATCTGAAAATTCTATTTCATTCAAAACTCAGTTCAAGCACTCTTTGAAAGTGCCCAGTATTAATTTTGCCTGTATTTGTATAGCTAATGGTATGTCGTTTCCCCAAGAGACTATAGGCTTCTTGAGGGCAGGCTTGCTTCATTTCTGTCTGTATCTGCAGCCCAGTAGGTGAATGCTGGTGGATGAATAGATAACCTTGATGGTTCTCTCTTTACTCCTTCTCTCCTCCTCCTGACATGTTATGTTAGAGGGAAGGCCTGAGCCAAGAGTATAATAGAAGTAGAGGCTACAGAGTTAGTTATACTGCATGTCTGCAGCCCTCTCTCTAACCAACATGTCTGAGACTTAAAATCTTAGAGTTACTTAAATAAACGTTAAGTGACTTGGCCAGATTTAGAGACTAGGGGAGTAGAGGAAGGGAACCATCATTCATTTAAAGCCTATTACATGCAAGGCACTTTGAAGATATTCTCATATGGTCCTCATAACAACCCTGTGATGCAGGTATTATTATTATTCTGATTTTACAATTGAGGAAACTGAGGCAGATAGAAGTCAAGTGACTTACCCAAGGTCACATAACTAGTGGGAGAAGTCAAATTTGAACTCGGTCTTCCTGATTTCAGCCCCAGTGCTATGTCCGATGTGTCAGAGTTAGGACTTGAACCCTGATCTTCCTGATTGTGAGGGCCAGCCCATTCTATACCAGACTACCTTTTCATGAACATAGTGATAGCCAATGATTTCCCTTTTTGAGCCAATGTTGGCGCCTTTTTTGTTGTTGTTCAGTTGTTTCAATCATATCTGGCTCTGTGACTCCCCTTGGGATTTTCTTGGCAAAGATAATGGAGAGATTTGCATTTCTTTCTTCAGCTCATTTGACAGATAAGGAAACTGAGGCAAACAGGGTTAAGTGACTTGCCCAGGATCACACAGATAGTCTGGGCAAAATGTCTGAGGCCATATTTGAACTCGAGTCTTCCTGACTCCAGACCCAGTGCTCTGTGCACTGTGGAGCCACCTAGATGCCCATGGGCCCCTTACCAGAAGAATCACGTGGAGAGCTGCCCTGGGCATGGAGCCGTGCTTCAGGATAGATCTCAGGGAGCACAGAGAGACTCCAAGCTAAGACATGGCTATTGCTGGCTTTTTGAACAAAACTAAGATGGTTTTAGGCATCATGAGTCATTTAGAAATATTCTGTAGGCTGTAATTTCTTGCTTCCTGACATATACAAGGAAGAACTTAACATATTACATTCTAGGCCACCTAACTTCATATTCTGAATAACCAGATTCAGGACTTAGTCCTGAGGGGGTAACTACTCCAAGAAGGTGTTTGGGTAGGTCACCAAGGACACATCAGGAAGGACTCCTTCAGATGAGTTAGTTCTTCGATAGGGAAGAAAAATGGGTGTTTCTGGAGGTCTGAAGTGGGATGAGAAAACCTGTGGCCATACAAAAGCTCCCAGTCCTTTTCAATGGTACCAGCCTCAATGGTGAAGAGGTCTCAGCTGAACAATGCTAGATTCAGCCCATTCAGGCTTGTTTGTCAAAGGAGAGCCTCTAGCAGAATGAGGGAGGTTATTGGTACTGAGGACTGTTCTGGGGGAGGGGAAGAGGGAATGAGACAACCACTGAGGTCATTTGTGTGTGTGTATATGTGTGTGTTTTCTCACTTCCCTCCCCTGCTTTGACACCCTCTAGGGAGAGAATAACGGGGCTGCCATCAAGACAATGTCTTGGTTGACATAGGAAATGAATAGCTATCACATTCTGGGAAAGATTTCAATTTCTGATTATTACTGTTAACAAAGAGAGGCAAATCTATAAAATAGAAGGGTTACAATCTTATGGATGATGGGCTTTTCTCAATAAGACAAGAAAAATGAATAGAAAAAATAGTAGAAAGTTCATTAATTCATTCAAAAAGAATCCATTAAACACTTATCTCTGTTGATACAGAGATAAAATGACAAACTCAATAGCCTTGCCCTTGAAGCCCTTATAGTCTGCTGGGTAAGTAACATTAACCCAGGTGGAAGAGTGCGAATTAATCTGAAGAGAGAAAGAGTATTAACCACCAGAACTGAGAAAGGCTTCCCATAAGTGGCAGAAGCTGAGCTGAGCCTTGGAAGTCCCCTTTATTTATTGTAGCCATGATATGGTTCTGATTTTATACTCTCAGGCAGAATTTGTGATGTCATCAATGCAGGGGGACTCCCACTGTGAAAACTCCTTCCTCCAATACAGATCAGTAATTTATCTCATCTACCCCTATCCCTTTAAAAGTAAAGAGCTAAGGGGGATGGATTTCATGTCTTCAGATTTAGATTAGGAATGTCTTCAGATTTAGGTTGCCCTTGTCTCCTCTTGAAAATTAAATCCATATTCTGACCAAGCTTCGGCCTGGAGAATTGAAAAAATGCAAATATCTCCCTTGATTATAGAGGTGAGAGGCTATGGGTATGGAATGGTGTATACGTTGTTAGCCACGGTTGATTAGTTCTGCTGAACTGACTTTTGACTTTTTAATCTTTAATAAGACTCTGAGTGAGGAAAGGGGAAGATTATAAGATAGAAGGAACCTTAGAGGCAAGCTCAACCAACTCCCTCATTTTACAAAGGAGGGAACCAAAGATCCAGAGGTTGGTTGCATGTTTTGCCCAAGGTCATACAGCCACTAAGTGTCTGAGGCAGCATTTGAACCCAGGTCTTCCTGACTCCATGTCCAGTACCCCATGCACTCTGCCATGCTACTTCTGTGGATTAAGGAATGAACAGGATGTAAAAAGTTATTTTTTTTTTTTAAAAGCTTAAATCTAAAGATGTACAGAACTGAGTCCATGTGTATTTTCTCCATTGTACATGGGCATATCACCCACACTGGTATAGACTCTGGCAGAGCTCATCTCTAGAGCTGCCAGATCACACTTCACATGAAATATACCTGTGCATACCTGTATCTACTCCCTGTGTACTGACAGATTTGGGGGAGCTCCAAGCTCTTTGTTGGTGCAGAGATTGCCTATGGCCAGAATTTTTCCTTACAATATTTTTCATTCAACTTCTACCCACTAGGGGGGAGGAGGGAACAAGTATTTATACAGCTCCTACTGTGTGCCAGCACCTGCTATGTGCCAGACACTATTCTAACTAGTTAACAAATATTTTCTTATTTGATCCTCTTGACAACCCTGAGAAGTAGATGTAATTTTGTATCCTCATTTTACAGTTGAAGAAACTCAGGCAAACAAAGGTTAAATGACTCACCCAGGGTCACACAAGTAGAGGAGCATTTATTTGTCTTATTCCAGTATTTGGCCTAGCCCTAGCTTGGTTCTCTAGCCTTCTTGCACATAAATCTCCTCTATGCATTCTATGGTCCAACCATACTAGTTTGCTTGTTATTCCTTGTTATCCCAGGCACAGTTACTTCATCTTCCATTTCTTTGTATTTGCACGACACTGTCCCAACTGCAAGTCATCTTGATGTCATCTTCAAGAATGAAGGACAAACACAATAACCACACTGTCCTTCCTTCCATGCCTGGAATACTCTTCCTCCTCATCTCCATGGAATCTTGGAATCCTTGGTTTCTTTGAGAAATCATCTTAAGCATTCTCTTCTCCATGAAGTCTTTCCTGGCACATCCTCCCCTGGTGCTTTCTCTGACACCCTTTCCTCCCCCAGGTTACCTTGTATGTTTTATATATACCTCTATGTATTTTTAATCTATGTATAAATGTAACTGTTGCCTCCCCTATTTGTATGTAATCTCTTTAAGGTTGGTGTGTGTTTCAGTTTTGACTTTGTGAATGGCACTATGCCCAGAACACAGTAGTTGATTGATTGATTGCCAGAGTTCCATGACATCTTAGAGTGGACCAAATGACTCAGAGCTGGTAGAACCACCCATGAGAATCTGACCAGCTCTGGCCTTCCTAGTGCTACATAAATATTCATTCTAGTTATTGCTACTGTTGCTGCTGCCACTGCTGCCACTACCATTACTACTATTATTAATTATCCCCTGAGCACTAGGCCTGGAAAGTGAAAAGTTTTTTGCCTACAGTGAGATGGCTTAGTGATTAGTTTGTGTTGTAAACTACTTTAATAGAAGTAAATTGGGTTTGGAATCTGCAGAAAGTAGAAAATTGTACCTATTTGATAAGCTGTGAAGATTAAATAAAAATTTCCCTTCCACCCCAAGGGATTGATCTTTAATCCTTTTGTGCAGCAATTTTTTTTCAGTGAATTCCCTAGATACTGGATCCTCACAACAATGTATGCAGCCCAGGCCATATTTGTGATTTACATGGTATGAGGAGGTTAAGGGACTTCCTAGAATCTTAGAAGTTAGGGCTGGTTTGCCTACCTCAGTTAATAGATCTAGGCAATAAGCCTGGTGTTCTGAAGAGCTTGGACTCTGCCTCTCCTCTAGGAACAAAAGATACTGATGGACCTCATCCCCTAAGGAAGTCATCCTAATAAAACCACTACCATGCATTTATTGGGACTCTCTGAGGTCTAGTCTCATAGCATTATCATTGAAAAAGGTTGAATGCCTCAGTCCTATGTACAGAGGCAATTTCCTTACCTTCATGGTATTAGAACACAGTTTTAAGAGTAATAAACTCCAAGCTATTTTCTAAGAGTTCATCAGCACACAAAATAAACTATCATAGACTTCTGTTTGTTATCATTCCTGATGCTTGTTGGACAAGTAAGTAATTTGATGAGCATCTCTTCATAAGGAAGCTTCCCGATATCCTCCCTACAGTTCCCACTATATTTTGAGAAAGGGGAAAATTACTACAGTCTCAGGTGGGAGAGGATCAGATGGGCTGAGATTGGAGTAGAAGCCTGGTAATACCATTGCCCAAAAGTTGGCTCCAGGTTTGGCAGGTGATTTACCTTTTTCTAAATAACTAGAATCATCCCACAGTTGACAAATGGTCAAAATATATGAATAGACAATTTTCAGAGGGAGAAATCCAAGCTATCAATAACCATAGGAAAAAAATACTTTAAATCGCTAATAGAAAAATAAACATTAAAACAACTCTGAGGTTCTACCTCTTACCTATCAGACTGACAAAGTTGACAGAAAAGGAAAATGACAAATGCTAGAGGGGCTATGAGAAAACAGCCACATTAATGCACTGATGATAGAACTGTGAACTGGCCTGGCCACTCTGGAAAACAATTTGGAAGTGTGCCCCCAAAGCTCCTAAGCTGCGAATGCCCTTTGTCCCAGTGATATCAGTGCTAGGACTGCACCCCAAAGAGGTCAAAGAAAGAGGAAAATGGCCTACATATACAGCATCTCTTTTTGTGGTAGCAAAAAATTGGAAACTAAGAGGAGGTGCTCACCAATTAAGGAATGGCTGAACAAGCTCTGGCATCCAAATGGGATGGAATGCTATTGTGCTCTAAGAAATGTTAAAGGGGGTAGTTTCAGAGAAACCTGGAAAGAACTGATGCAAAGTAAAATGAGATGAACTCATGACAAGAACAATTTTTTGTATAATAGCACTTTTTCAAAAACAAAAAAAAATACTTTGAAAGAACTTAGAAACTCTGATCCACCCAATGACTAATCACAATTTCAGTCATGAAATTGTGAAACATGCTACTGGTCTCCTGAAAGAAAAGTTATATATTCAGAGCACAGATTGAGACTTTTTTTTGACATGACCAATGAGGGAATTTGTTTGTCTTGATTATACATGTTTGTAATAGGAGTTTTCCTTTCCTTTTCTTTTTTTGAGAGGTGAGATATGGGAGAAAGAGAATGTAGACATGAAAATAAATTATAATTTAATTTTAAAAAATTGTTCAGTCACTTGTTTTCATCTTAAAAAATGAATTATTTTGATCATTTGGCTGGCAGCTGTGTGACCCTGGTCAAGTCATTTAATTTTGCTGCATCTCAGTTTCTTCATCTGTAAAATAACAGGGGCTAGACTGGATGACTTCTAAGGTCCCTTCTAGCTCTAAATTTAGAATCCTAAGTCCCTACTGGATGACCCAGTAGTGATGAGGAACTCCCTACCTTCTGATTCATCCTGTTCTTCATTTGGAAAGCTGTACTTGTTATGAAGTATATCCTTGAATCAAGATAAAATCTGCCTTTCTGTAACTATCAATTACTAGTATGCCATCCAGGATCAAGCAGACCACTCCCTGCTCCAGCACATACTTCTCCAGACCTTCTGTTCTCTAGGCTAAATGTTCTTAATTCATTCAGCCAGTCCTTCTGTATCTTTCTCCACCACGGGGGGCAGCACATTGTTAAGTGGTTAAGCAGCAAGTATGCTATCTAGTTTATCAAAAGCATTTAATCAGTGTTAGAGAAGAAATGTGGGACCCATAATGTCTAAAGCCAGATTAGATTTGTTCAGAAACCCCAAAACAGCCATACTGTGGTTGGATTCTCTTCCTGAGGTCTCTGCTCCATGCCCAGCGTAGCTGTCCCCAAGTTATTCTCTTGGTAAAGCAGTCAAGGATGGCACAAAAATGAAAATGTTGAACATCATTATGTTCATGGGGAGGATGTCTGGTGCAGTGTATAGAGGGCTGGTTTTGGCAACAGGAAGATCAGGGTTCAAGTCCAAACTGACACATTCGATACAGCACTGAATTTGAAATTAGGAAGATCTGAGTTCAAATCTGGCCTTTTTAAAATAGCTGTGTGACCCTGAGCAAGTCACTTAATCTCTGTCTCAGTTTCTTTAATTATAAAATGGGAATAATACTATCTATATCACAAAGTTATTGTGAGGATCATGTATGATAATATTTGTAAACCATCTAACACAATGCCTAGTAGATAGTATATAATAAATGTTTATTGATTAATTTACCTGGAATGTGCTCCTTTACCTTACAACCTGTTTTCACAGAATCACCAAATTTGTAAATTAGAAAGGACTTCACTGGCCATCTACCCATTCACATTCACAAGGTGGCTGAGTGGTTAACATGATGGTCTGCTAATCCACTGTGCTCTGCACTTGTGGGTTCTAGTCTCACCCATCCTCATGGATTCAAATCCTGTCCTTGGTTTCTCCTGGGGCAATTAGGTGGTGTAGTGGATACAGTGCCTATCCTTGAGTCAAGAAGACTCATCTTCTTGCATTCAAATCTGGCCTCAGACACTAACTCCATGATCCTGGGAAGTCACTTAACACTTTGCCTCAGTTTCCTCATCTGCAAAATGAGCTGGTGAAGGAAATGGCAAATCATTCTAGTATCTTTGCTAAGAAAACCTCAAAGAGGGTTATGAAGAGTTGGACACAATTATAAAATGGCTGAACAGGAACAGCAGATCATCTAGTCTCTGCTTGAGGACATCTAAATGCCACCCATCCCCATTTTGAACACTTCTTTAATTGTTAGGAAGTTTTCCCTGACAACCTAGCTAAATTCACCTCTTAGAAATTTCCACCCATTTTTCTTGGTTCTTCCTTCTGTGGCCAGACAGGACAAGTCTCATTCTTCCTCCTTTGTAACATCCTTTCAGATACTTGAAGGTAATTTTCATGTCCCCCTCCCCAATATTATTTTCTTCATGTTTTCTCCCCTCCTTGGCACCCACTGAGCATCTCCTGACTGTTGACCTACCATCTCCTGCCCTGTTGCTCAATCCATCAACATTTACCAGATACCACTGTGTTCAACATTGTTTTAGGTTGGGGTGAGGTGGTACAGGACAGAAATTACAGTTTCCATACGCAAACTTGTAGTATTATTGAGAAGGTCATCCAAATGACCCTGCTTTTGATACTTTCTACCAGTGTCACCTTGGGAGACTTCCCTGGGCCCCAGATTCTTTTTCTATAAAATGAGGAGGTTGGACTAGGTGGCTTTCAAAGTTCCTTCAAGCTTTAGCCTTACGACCACACACACACACACACACACACACACACACACACACACACACACACACATCCCTACACCATTTCATATATTCTCTTTTAAATGCTATTCCAAACTCAATTTATGTTAGTGTGGGTTATCACTCACTCAAAAACCATATTCACAAGCCCCCATCAGTGTTTTCCTTTTGCCAGACAAGTAAAAAATATATCAGTTCAAAGCAAAAGACATTTAATTGAATAGCATCTAGAAAGGTAAATGACAAGAAAGATTTCTACTCACATATAGAGGTTATAATATCTACTTTGGAGGAGGAGACACCAATCAGTAACATATATGATCACAGAGCACATGTATAGGGAAGACATGTAGCTAGTAAGCATGTGTAAAGGGATACACATATAGAGAACATACATAGTTAAAACAATTCACTCCTAGCATCGTAAAGCTGCTGGTGTCATCTAGTGTCATTAGACAGCCTGCTTTCTCTGTTTTGGGGTCAACTGCTCTCTTCTCAGCATCATGTTGAGTTTACCCTCTGCTTCTATCTGTTGGAGTGTATCAAAACAGAGTTGGGATGCCATCATCTGTGTTCTAAGCCAGAAAATGTGATGGGAAGGACACAGGCAGGGTGAGAGGAAATGGGGAAATGAATGGGACAATGTGAGAATTTAAGAGACAGAACAAATCATTTCCTAGACTTCATTTTCATCGTTTACAAAATTACAAAGTTGGAATAGATGTGTTTGAAGGTTCTTCCCATGTCTCTAAATTTAAGGCAAGAGAACCATAATTTTGATAGCTCCTCCAGACAGGTTTCTTCACACAATCGTGACCACAAACATAAATAAATTGCATAAATGTGACGTAGCCAACTTACCTCCTCAAAAGACTTCCCTGAGATTTGCTTCAGCCCTATGCCACCTTTGGAATTCTTTAGGATAACACTGGATCTCTGATTTCACTGGCATAGAGATGTCCCAAATGAAGAAAAAAACCCCATTATCAAATTCCTGTCACCATCATTTATGGAAGCAGCTAACTATGGGAAGGAGCTATGGGTCCCCGCCAATTGCCAACCATAGGATAGGCAAGCTAACCCAGCTGAAGTAGCAAGATACCCTGAGGGAAAGACAGGAGGCAGCATGTGTCAGGTTACCATTCCCTTGACCACCACCTCTCCTCAGACTCCAAAGTGGACAAGGCCATGACCCTGAACTGAAGAGCCCTCGGAATAATAGTGTTTCTCAGACCACTAACTCTGCTTTCAGTCTGATTCCCTTAACTATCACTGAGGGGAGAAGAACTGATGAAGAAGGTGGGGGGGGGGAGCCCTACCTTTCTCACCACCACCACCACCAACAGCAACCACCTACCATCTGCCACAGGCAAGCAATAGAATGGCAGGCCTTGGTCAAACCTAACTCCCGAAACTTCCCACAAAGCAAACTGTGTGAGACTATTTGACTTGGTAACTGCTTCTGCAGGTATTATAGCCACTACCTCCTTAGAAGCTACAGCTACCCAGAAAAAAAAATCCTCCATATGGTCTTGAAATCAGGACAACACATCTTTATGAGTTCAAATCCAGCTTTGGACACTTATTAGCTGTGTGATCCTGGGCAAGTCACTGAATCCTGTTTACCTCAGCCTTCTCATTTGTAAAATGAGCTGAAGAAGGAAATGGCAAACCTCTCCCCATATCTTTGCCAAGAAAACCCCAAATGGGGTCACAAAGAATCAGACAAAGCTGAATAACAAAGAAGAGGCCTTATCATCTACTTTGCTGATATATGGTAAGGACCATGGGACCTTATTTAAATGTATCATCTTGCCCACTAGAATGGGAGCTCTGAGAATAAGGACCGCCTCCAGTTTTTTAGTTTGTGTCCCCAGCAATTAGCAGAGTGCTTTGTACACAGTAAGCACTTAATAAGTGATGTTTCCCTTATTTATTCTTACCAGTGCAGCTTGGCATATTCTCTGCCTTAGAATCTTAAAGATTTGCCGAAAGCACTGGTGTCAGACTCACATAGAAGTAGGACCACGGATGGATAGTTTTAAAATGTAGCATTATCTAAGTTTCATTGTATTTCTTTTTTATTTTGTTATATGTTTCCCTATGCCATTTTAATCTGGTTCCTATCCCACTCAGGAGGGCCAATGGGCCTGTATTTGATCCCTGTGGATGAGAGCTCTGAGCAGAAGGGACTTGTTCAAGGACCCCACAACCAGTATGTATCATAGTTGAGACCTGAACTGAGGTCTTTCTGCCTCTGCAGGTAATTTCAAGTCCATGATCAATACATACTTATGTATTGAAGGATATAGATCCTGGGTGATCTCTCAGTGTTCCAGGCAACTCTCAAAAATTTGTAAGTTGGGGAGAAGGCACTGACCTGTTGGTTGAAGGGGTTCTCCTCATCTGGGAGTGCCCTATGTCAGTGAAATTCCAGGTTTGGTCTTTAGCCTCTGCCCCTTTCTTTCAGATGAATTCTTAGTTCCTCAGCTTGTTCAAGGGGAAGGTGGTGATATATTCTCTGTACTGCTTCACCTTGAAGAAAATTCACTTCCTTCCCCCACTCTCCCCCACCTTCCTCCACCTTACTCAGGAATATTCAGTAATGGAAGCCTTGTAGAAATCAGGTGGGGGTGGATTAGAAAGAAGTTGCTAAAGGGAACAGAGCCTCCCCTCCCACCTATGTTCTCATTTGTGGTTGGCATCCTCCCTGATAGTACAAGGAAAGAAAGAGGCATTTATTTGCCTTGTAGTTATTAAAATACCCTTTTAACAGCCGGCACATCTCAAGGAGTAATTCAAAGGCTCAATGTAGTCTGACTGGAGCAGAACAGGCTAAGGACTTCACCACAAATCAAGTCTCAGCAGCTCTTAGAAAAGGGAGATGAGAGGGAAAGAATGGGGAGGCAGAGTCTGGGGTTCCATTAGAGGTCCGCTAATGAGTCATCCATTAGCCTGTGGCAAGTGATTTCCTTCCTTTGTGCCTTAGTTTAATGACCTTTCATCTTTAGTGGGATAATAATATACTTTGAGAGGCATCTTAAACTTTAATGCTGGTAAAGTCTTTTTAAGAGTTTTAGATAAAAGGTTCTGCATAATTGTACAGTGGTTATCTCAATATCCTTTTATCTAGACTAGGCATTCTAGAACATTACTGTATGCTAGACCAGGGAAACCCAAAGAGGAGTAAGACAGATAATAACCTCAAGGAACTTACTAGTAACATAGTACAAGTGATTAGTTCAATTAATGAGATACAAAGTGCCATGGGAACTCATGGGAGTAAACTCATTCCTTCCTCTTCCCTATCCTAACAAAGTACTCTGTATATAATCATGTCACTGTCCAGTGAGAACTTGGGAAAATCACCTAAATTCTCTGTGCCTCAGTTTCCTCATCTTTAAAGTGAGGGAGTTGAACTCCATGACCTGCTAAAGACCATTTTAGCTCTAAATCTATGATCCTGATTAAAAGAAGAGACCTGGAATGGGGGAAGAGGAAGAGAATGGCTGAATAGATTGTGTGAGAATGTTTTGGGATGTTATCTATCACACAACAGTAAGAGAAGAAAATTTTTTATAAAGTCTCCAGTAATATGAAGTGAATACAACCAAGAGAACTATTTATATACAAGGACAGCAAACATAAAAAGCAAATTTGAAAGACTTAAGAATTCTGATCTTAAGAAAGATGACCAACTACGTCTCTAGAAAAGCTGTTATGAAACATGCTAATATTACCCATTTCCTGACAGGTAATGAGCTCAAGGTGCAGAAAGATATACAATTTTAGCCTCTGGTTGTGGATTCATTTTCTTTGAATATTGTTTATTTGTTACAAAGATTTTTTTCTTTCAGTTTTTTTAAGTGGAGATGGGGGTAGAAGGAAAAATTAGCAATAGAAATTTTTAAAAAGAGGGCCCCTGAAACATTTCTTAAAATGCACAGAAAAGAAGGAGATTCAAAAGGAACTATAGACAAGCAGGAGAGTTTTGAAAGTAACATGGAATCTATTATGTACTTTTTAAAAAATAGTATTTTTCCCCAATTACATGGCAAGATAATTTTAGCATTCATTTTTATAAGATTTTAAATTCCAGAGTTGTCTTCCTTCCTCCCCTCCCTTTTTCTTAAAATGTTAGGCAATTTGATATAGGTTATACATGTCCTATCTTGTAAAACATATATTATGTACTTTTAAGAAAAGTGGTATGAAATAGATATTCATAGTTTTAGATGCAATCCTCCCTTTGTTCTTCTGTATTGTGACCCTTCACCCTGTTTGCCTCAGTTTCCTTATCTGTCAAATGAGCTAGAGAAGGAAATGGCAAATCTCTCCTGTATCTTTGTCAAAAAAAACCCCAAACAGGGTCATGAAGGGTCAGACATGACTGAACAGCAACAAATGTATATGGAAATGCTCTTTTGTTGTTTAAGTTTAGAATTTAATAAAATTCTAAAAACAAAATAAAATCTATGATCCTTCAATCTGAACTCAAACCTTAACAACATCCTAGTTATGTGCCTATGAGCACATCATTCAGTTACTGTAGGTCTCAGTTTCATTATTTATAAAATTTGGACAACAATTCTTGTTCTGTCTACGCCCCAGGGTTACTGGAAGGAAAGTATTTTGTAAATCTGAAAGCATTAGAGACATGTGAGTTATTATTAACTTCTCATTTCTTCAGTCCCTTTGCTCCCTTTATCAGCTCCCCTCTCTGGTATGTAGCTTGTGTCTGGACTGGAGTTTCTGCCACCCTTGCTGTGTGGCTACCCCTCACAGCTGTGAGCACTGGGCTCCTTTCCCAGGAGCCCAGAGTCAAGCCACTGCTTCCCTCTGCTGGCCCTAGAGAAATCTCTGGGCTTCAAACAACCCAGTGTTTACCTCCATTGAACCCTGTCTACCCCAAAGCCCTGACTGGGGTCCTAAGAGAAGCTACCAGAGCTTTGGAGACAGGGGAGAAACATAGTCAAAGCTGTCCCTTAGGAAGATTATTCTGGATGCAGTTTTCAGGATGGATTAGAAGCCAGAAGGGACTGGAGGTAGAGAAACAAACTAGGGCTGCTTCTCTAATCCTAGTGAAATGTAAATGGAGAATTGAGCTACAGTGGTAATAAAAGAAGGGATGGAATCAAGAGACATTTCAGGGGCTGGGTATGGTTGATGAGAAGAAAGTCAAAGATGAATTTGGCCTTTTAAGTTTGTGTGATTAAGTTTGAGAATGGTGGCATCCCAAAAAGAAACCAGCAATCCAAGCAGGGGGGATGGGGTAAGGGAAGGATAACAAATCCAGTTTTTGATATACTGAATTTGAAGTTCTAATAGGACATTTAAGGTAGAGAGATGTCTAGCAGGCAGTTGAAAACATAGGGCTGAAGCTTAGAATTGAAGGACAATATGTGGTACATAGTAGGTGTTTTATAAATGCTTGTTGATCAATTGAGAGAGAGGTAAGGGTATGAAAGAAAGATTAGGGAGTCTTCTATATAAAGGAGACACTGTAGTTCAGGGAGTGGATGAGATCAACAGGAGGCAGAGAGAGAGAAAAAGAGAAGCAAGTAATCCAGGGTTGTTGTAAGGATCAAATGAGATAATAATTGCAAAACACTTAGTAAGCGCTATATATATTAGCTATTATTGTTATTATTATTATTTCAAGGGGCAGGTAGGTGACACCGTAGGTAGTGTCAAGAAAACCTCCATTCAAATCCTGCCTCAGACACTTCCTAGTTGTGTGACTCCAGGCAAGTCACTGAGCCTCAGTTTCCCTTTTTGTAAAATGGGAATAATAATAGCACCTACCTTACAGAGTTATTGTAAGGATTTTGTTCAGTCATTTCAGTCATGTCCAACTCTTCAGGACCCTATTTGGGATTTCCTTGGCAAAGATGCTGAAGTGGTTTGCCGTTTCCTTCTCCAGCTCATTTGACAGATGAAAACACTGAGGCAAACAGGATAAAGTGACTTTCCCAGAGTCCCAGAGCTAGTAAGTGTTTGAGGCCAAATTAGAACTCAGGTCTTCCTGACTCCAGGCTTAGAGCTCTATCCATGGAAGGATTAGATGAGATAATATGTAAACAAGGTTTTACAAACCTTCAAAGCATAATATAAATGCTATGATAATGGTGATGGTGATGATGTCTAAGGCGCAATGTAGTACAGTGGCTTTGGAGTTACCAAACTTTAATTTGAATATTTGTTCTGCCACTTAGTACCTATCCAACCATAGTAATGTCCTTTAATTTCTGGGCCTTGGTTTTTTCATCTGTAAAATGAAGGCATTATACCAAAGGACCTCTAAAGTCTCTTCCAGCTTTTTGTCTATGATCCAATGACCCGGTGCTAGGTGTTGGAGATCCAGAGATGGAATAAAATGAAAACATAACCAGGATTGAGGGCTGTTCAATACATGATCATGATCCATCAGGGGAAGCCTGATTAGATACCTCTAGAACAGTAGTGTCAAACTCAGATAAAAAAGGGGCCACTAAATGCACATAAGGATCCCGTAGGTCACTGACTTACAAAACCACATGTTGATATTATCTATATTTTATTGTGTTTTAATTTATTTTGTTAAGCATTTCCTAATTACATTTTAATCTGGTTCAGGAGGCCCTTGGAAGTATTGCAAGCAAGAAAGGGCCTTTTGTTGGACATCTCTACTCCAGATTATGATAGCCCTATAGGGTGCATCCCCTAGAACTTCCAGAATAAAGAATTTGAACATCACCTTCCCAGATTTCTTATCATTCAGTTTCAGCTCAGTCACTAAATATATTCATATGATTACATGAAAGAATGGGAAAGAATGTTCTTCCTCACCCCTACTCCACCCCTTGCTTATACACACCGAAGACCTGACAACAGACAAACCTCTGTGATAAGCCAATTTGGGATCTGTTAAAGCCATACTTAAAATGGGGACAATCTACATGTGAATGCTTGGAGATGAAGAGTGAATGTGTTTAGGAACAACGGTGGAGTGATTTTATGCAGGATGAAGCTACAGAGAGAACTTGAACTGAGTATGGAGTTGCATCCACTTTCACGTCAACGTGATGAGGCTGAAATTGTTTTGACCCCCTGTAGTTAATAGATTATCAAATTTCATGCCTTGTTTTGTGGAAGTAATGCTACTCAGATAATTTTATGTAGGATTCATTAAATTCGTCCCTTGTGGCCAGAGCTGGGACCAGAAGTAGACAAGAGAGGCAGCCACTAGAGTCCAACTTGTGATAGCCAAAAAAAGAAATATTTTTTAAGGTAGCAGTGGTGATGCCCATAGAGCATGTGTGGAAATGGTTCTGTAGGCACTACCCTAGGAACCATGACCCTGGAGTCCCCTGTGTATACTCTCTGGCATTACCACATCAATATTACTTTTTATACGTGATCATACATATTTTTAACATCTGAAAATTCTGTTCTCTTTGGTTCGAAGGTACTTATTTGGTGTTGTCATTTTGTACAATGCTATGCATACAATCGGTACGTAATATGTTTTAATATCTTTCAGTAAAAACCCAAATGTTCTGATGAAAGCCCACAGGATGCAATAGCAAATATGTTTGGAGAAAAGGCAATAGTAAAACAACGTTTAAACCTTGCCTAGTGTTCAGAAATTTCTGGTTTTGGCTCTGAGCTCTCTCTAGTCTATGAAGACATTATAAGGACCATAAAGAATGAATGCCCCTCTTTCCTTCCTTTCTCCTCCCTGCTACCCCTTGATGCCTCTATTTTAAATGTTCCCAAGGTATACCTGAGCTAGGCAGTTGGATTGGGTGGTGTGAATGATGGAAAGGGTGGGATGGGGAGTATAGAGAGGAGGAGGAATGTCCATTCTAGGGAGTCTAAACCTCCCCCCTCCCTCCATCTCTAATTCACCCCTCCTACCATCATTTAAAGTCAGGAATTCTTTCCACATTACAACATGTAAATATTTTTTAATGCATAATTGTGGCTGGGAATTTCATTTGTCCTGAGTGAGGCTGTGGCTGGGTTTGTGTACTAGCTCAGCACATTTTCTAGAATTCATCCTCCTGGGCACATTTAACCATGTAAAGACAGGCAGTTGTTGTTGATGGGATCAAAATGTTGAAGTAGAAGCTGTTACCTGAGTTTGAGAATGATAGCCAGAGAGGTCTAACCTCACCTCAAACTTTATGATTCCTTGGCTAAGTCACTCATTTATTTTTATTTTTTCCATTGTCTCATTGAATGGCTAAATCAAGCAAGAGTGGTCAAAATGTAAGACTCCCTGCCTTTTTTATTTTCCTGCTTAAAGTCAAGTCTCTATCACATGATGAGCCTAAAGACTAGGTTTTTGGACAACATTAGGGAGATCCAGTGCTTTCTTTTTTCCTTTAAATGTCAAAGTTTTCTCATTTAAAGTACTGTTTTCAAATGTTTTAAGGCCTGTTATATGGCAGAAAGATTAGATTTAGTCAGAATGATTCTCAGGGGTGGAACTAGGACCAACAAATAGAAATTACAGGGATTCAGATTTGGACTTCAATACAGGAACTTCTTGACAATTAGAACTGCCCCCAGATAGAATGAGCTACTTTGGGTGGTCATGAGTTCACCTTTATTTGCTGACCATTTGTCAAAGATGCTGTAGGAAGTGTTCATGCTTCAGGAAGGGGTTGGAGTAGATGTCATCTAAGTTGACTTCAAACTCAAAGATTTCATGGTTCTAAAATAGATGCTGATAACCTTCCTTAGGTGACTACATGGATTAGGCAAGGACTCTGATGGAACTGTGATCTCAGTGATGTGGATAGTCCCTCCAGAGCTACAGATTGCAAGACAGCCAGGTCCCCCATCTTGTGCAGCTCTTGTCCATATCATCTTGTAAATCCCTGACAGGGGGTTGTGTTGGTGGTCTTCTTCTAGTTCTCTTGAGGTTTCATGAGTAAAAATAGAACATGAGGGCCATCCATGAGTTATTCCCTCCTTCTTGCCATGTGACCACTCCCAACTACATTGAATGTCCAGACACCCAGATTTGGTGGCGCCATTCATTGGAAAATAGTAAAAGTTGCAACAGGTATTTATTACATGTCCCAAGCACTGAGGATAGAAATACAAACAAAGAGAAAGACAGCTTCTGATCTCAAGAAACTTTCTAAACAAGGAAGACAAAACACAGAAAACATATTCTAAAGAGGTATGACCACATATAACAGGGAGCTGAAAGTGGAGTGGAGTTGGGGAAGTAAGGAGAAACTACTTTTGAGAGGCACAGTGACAAAGCATATCTGACCTGGGCCTTTCCCCAAATTGGAGATCCTGGAAGGAATTCACCTTCCTACAACAAGTCAAAGGCTCATAGATCTAAGTCCTGGAAGGAATTTACCTCCATAGATCTAGAGAGACCCTGGAAGGGATTCACTTTCAGAAAACAAGTCAAAGGTTTATAGCTCTAGGTCCTGGAAGGAATTCACCTTCATATCACAAGTCATAGGTTCATAGATTTAGAACTAAGGAGGATCTCAGAAGGTATCTTGTCCAACCCCTTTATTTTGCAGATAAGTAAATGGGTCCTGGAAAGGGTGACTTTCCCAAGGTCACCCTGGTAGTAAGCACTAGAAATGGCATTTGAATCCAAGTCTTCTGACTGGAGAACCTCTGATTCTTTCCACACTGTTCTGCTGCCTCCCTTAAAATCTGAAAATGCCTGGGGAAAAAAAGTGCTTTTCCATCTTCCCAAGTCTCTCCACAGGTGATGTTGCTAAGTGACATGATATAGAAGGCTTTTCCCAGCTTGTGTGCACTGTGCCTAACCTGCGGTCTTTGTGACCCTTTCACTGTACTCTCTTATGTCTGCTGACTCACATTTCTCTTGTGTCTCATAATTTGGGGGAGGAAGAATAATTTCCAATCTCTCTGAGAAGATCTCTCAGCTCACTGCTTGATGATGAGTTTCCGGTTTGGTTCCTCCACCTTGCACACATACTAGCTTTTATGTAGGCACCCAGAGTTGCCCTTGCACATACACGTGTGTAGTCATGTTGACTAACACATACTCACATTCTTTTTTTTTTGATAATTTCTTAAACCAGGTCAGTTGCATAGTCCACAGGTTTTGCTGTAGAGTGCATTGGTTTCTCTACTGTTTGAATGCAATGTTTATAAGTATACACATACACATACACATACACATATACCCACAACCGTCCCCTAACAACACAACAAAGGTCACCTTGGATACCCTGGTTCCTCTCTGAATAAAACATAATATGAAATACTGTATTGTTAGATGGTTATGTGTGATTTTTGATGGACATGTTCAGCTGTCTGCTTCTATTTGTGGAAGTGGTAATATCATATGGGTGAGAGCATGACACCTTGTAAAAAGGAAAGGATAATCTTTGTGTTTTGTTTTTGGTTTTGTTGGAAGATATGGTTGAAATAGTTGGATTTTTAGATCATTATATTCAATGGAAATCTGTTTTCTCTGGAACTGTCACACTTGTCGGAGGAAGAGAAAGGCAGTAAATAAATCTCAAAAAGGAAGAGTTGTCTCCTGACTTCATTTAAAAATTTGCTGTTAACCAAGCATAGAGCAAGTTTTTTTTTCTCTCTCCTTTGCGATTGTTCAAAGCTAGCCTCAATTTGGTCACAGGTACATGTTGCTTCATTATTATTGTTGTTAATAGCAGCAAAAATAATATTAATAATAGCTAGTATTTATATAACACTTAACAAGTGCCAGGCAATGTGCTACATACTTAACGTATGTTTCATTTGATTAAGCAAACCATGACTGTTTATTATTGGTCTGAACATAGGCCACTCCTGAATGTAGGTCACATCTTGAAAACGAGCCTTTTGAAAAAGAAAAATAGGTCTACACTCAAAAACCATGCTGATTATGGGCCACAGTCAAATTAATGCAATCCAGACTTTGAGGAAATGATGCTTATTATATTTGGGCTAAGAAAACCCAAATGGAAAGCCAGGTTTATAACAGATGGTAAATTAGGGGGTGATTATTTGTTCTCCAGAAGGATCTGTTCTAGGATTACTTTAAGTAGCAAGATCTCTTAGTGCATTGGAAAATATAATTCTATTTGTAGATAT
The DNA here is from genome assembly GCF_028372415.1 of Notamacropus eugenii. Lineage (NCBI taxonomy): Eukaryota > Metazoa > Chordata > Mammalia > Diprotodontia > Macropodidae > Notamacropus > Notamacropus eugenii. Next base: position 300,414,285 of record NC_092873.1, read on the forward strand.
TCTGCAGGATAATAATATCCTGTCAAATATTGTTAACTGGGTCCATAAAAAGAGGATTTATGATATAATAACACAACAAAGGGCAATTATCCCAATGTAGCAATATTATAAGTATCAAGAATCTGATGTTATTCCTATAGGGTTTTGTGACCTTAGAGGAGAATTTGGCTTGAATTAATTAATAAATGAAAAAATGAAGAAGCATTTATTAAGTGTTTAACAGTCCCTCTGTGGATGCAAATACAAAAAAAAGTGACTTTATTGGTCGTCAGAGAGCTTAAATTCTAATGGGGAAGACAATACATAATAAGGGATGATGACTAGGGTGGAATATTTTGGTTTGAAAAGTTATTTGGTTTGAAAAATGACACAAAATGACTATACTCCCCAGGAAAGTTATTTAACTATATAGTGCCCAACAAGCAAGACTTGTAAGTTGAAGAACAAATATTTGTCTGCATTGGTAGAGGGAACTTGCTCACCAGAAGTATCCTATCCCAGTAAAATCACATCTGATTAAAAAAAAAAGATTAGTGGACCAAAACGTATCGAATCATTCCCTATTGTTGGTTGCTAGGGCTCTTTATAGGTTTTTGCAATCACATTTAATGCTGCTATGAAAATCCTTAATGTGTCATCAAAGTAATTGTGGAATGGAGTTATTCTGAATGGTATTATATAGGGAAATACCTAAAATTTGTATGTCTATCTGTTTACAAGGCTCTTTCATATATTTTATCTTGTATGATCCTCATGGTAACATCTAGGAGTCCTAGTAGATCACTTAGATTCTAGAGTCAGGGAGACCTGAATTCAGATATGATCTCAGAGTGCTAAGCAACCCTGAACAAGTTACTTAAATACTGTCTGCCTCAGCTTCTTTCTTTGTAAATTGGGGGTCTAAATAGCATCTACCTCATAGGGTTGCTTTGGGGACAAAAGGAGATAAAATTTATTTGTAAAGCACTTTTGATCCAAAAAGCTCTATGTGAGTGCTAGTTACAATTATTGTTAGTATTGTCATCTCCCTTCCCCTCAAGGAAGTATATGGCTAGGCCACCTTCAGTACTCCTGATCTTTTCTGATACTGAAAGCTAAGCAGAGTTCTACCTAGTATGCCTAAATGCATTGACAGCTGATACAAGTAGAGACCCACCGTTACTGTGATACCTCATTTGCATAAGGAAGGAGCCTGGATTTTTGAGAGCTTATAAAATGGAAGCATGAGCTGTGGCAGGTCCTACTCAACTGAAAAGATTTAGCCTAAGGGCCCATAAATGGATTCGGCATCAATTGAGGAATCTGAGTCCCAGGTAGTTTATATGACTTACCCATAGTCACATAGGTAGTGCCAGAGGCAAGATTTGAACCATGGTCCTCTGAATCTAGTGCTCTTTCCATACTGCTTCTAAGAACCAGTCTAGCTAAGTGTAAAGAATTTCAACCAGAGAAAACTGATAGACAACATACTATCCCACCTCCAGAAGGATTTGCTCCAAGATTACTTTTAGGTAACAAGATCTCTTAGTGAACCAAAAATATTTAATCCTTTTGCAGAAATTCTGCCCTGTGAGAGTCAGGATGTTGAGGAGCCAAGAGAGCCCTGTACAAGAGCAGGGTTTGTAGGGAGCTTGATTCCAGGACTAGAAATGAGACATCAGACTGTGGTGGCCAGTAGTGAAGATAATGAGGATTTCCAAGCACTGAGTGATGACTAACATCTGTATTCCTTTCAGAACATCGAATTGAAGGTGGAAGTAGAGAGCCTGAAGAGGGAAATCCAGGAAAAGCAGCAAGACCTCGATAAAACAGGGTGAGCTGCCTCTCAGTGATTACCTGAGCTCTGGTCCTTCCCATCCTCCAGATGCTTCCATGCTCTGACTGCTGCTGGCTTACAGATATTTAGAAAAGCAAACAAATAGTACTGGACCCCCAAGGAATTCCTGACTTGTTCCTCTAACTCTTATTATACCAGGGACAATGGGCACCATATCAATATGGCGGCATGATTCAATACAATCCAGTGTAGCCACAAATGTTTATTACATGCCTGCTATGTCAAGGTATCATGCTAGGAACTGAGAATACAAAAGTGAAAAATAACAGTCCATGTTCCTCACTTCCTCAACAAGTGCTAGTGCTTCCCTTTTGTCTTTATGTTGGTGGTTTTCAAACTTCTTGGTCCTAGAACCAAAAATGACTGAGGACCTTCCCTCCCCCAAAGAGGCTTGAAGCTGGTTATAGCAGTAGATATTTACCATATCAGAAATTAAAATAAATTACTATTGTTATGAAAACAGTTTTGACCTTGAGGACACCTGCCCCCCAAAGAGTCTCAGGTAATCCCAGGGGGTCTCTAGAATCTACTTTTGAGAATTGCTTCTTTAGACAAAGAAATCATTCCTCTTTTGGCATTGAAATCTTTTCACAAACAGCCTCCAACATTTTAGATTGAATTCACTTTCCTCCTCCTTATGCACTCCCTGTAAACAACATTCAGGCTCTTGCTTTCATGTGCAGAATGCTGTCTTCTCATCTCTGCCTTTTAGAATCCCTAGCTTCCTTCAAAGCTCAGCTGCCCACCCTAGGAGTCCTTATCCAATCTTTCTACCCCCTCAATTGTTGGAGCTCCACCCCCTCCGCAAAATTACTTAGTTTTTGCTTCGCATACATTTTGTCTATTTATCTGTGTCTATATCATTGTTTCCCTGTAGAAGATAAACTTCTAGAGGACAGGAACTTTTTCCTTCCTTCCTTCCTTCCTTCCTTCCTTCCTTCCTTCCTTCCTTCCTTCCTTCCTTCCTTCCTTCCTTCCTTCCTTTCTTCCTTCCTTCCTTCCTTCCTTCCATTTTCAACACTTAGCACAGAGCCTGGCACATATTATCAGATACTTAAGAAATGTTTGTCAAATTGAATTGGCATTTGAATTTATATTTGAAGGAAAATCAGGGTTATGAAAGGTGGAGATAAGGGAATCCTTAGGTACTTTAGGATTCTGAATTTTCAAGAAAAATTCACTTGTGTTCAGTAGAGTCCTTGCATTTCTTTCTTTTAAAATAAATTTTTTATTGCTATTTTATTTTGCTATTTATTGCTATTTTTATTGCTATTTATTGTTTTTTTCCATCATTTAAATGTCCCCCTGTACTTGCTTTTCTGAGCACCGATCTCTTACTAAAGATGAAAAGTAGATGAACATCCTTTCAAAAAATTTGTGCCAACTGAAACAAAAGAAGAAATTTAGGGCTAGCTTGGGAAACTCACCTGACTCTAAGTTTCCATTTTTAAACAGGATTCCCATTAACCAAGGTTTAACATACACAGTCAAGGAGTTAAAACATACAGGGACAAATTAATTTCCCTGGGTTTTTATCTTGAGGGTTCCCAGGCATTCCTTTTGACCTCAACCCCAGGACAGGATAACTCTTCTATCCTCAAAAGAGACAGCTAGGGGACACATGAAATAGAGCACTGGGCTTGTGGTTAGGAAATCCTCAGTTCAAATCCAGCTTCAGACATTTACCAACTGTGTGTTCTGGGCAAGTCCCTTCACCTTCTGCTTGCCTTAGTTTTCTCATTTGTAAAATTTTCTTGTTCAGTTGTTTTTCATTTGCATTCAATTCTGCATGAGCCCATTTGAGGTTTTCTTGACAAGATGTTGGAGTAGTTTGTCATTTCTTTCTCCAGTTCATTTTTCAGATAAGGAAACTGAGGTAAACAGGATAAAGTTACCTATCCAGGGTCATATTGCTAGTGTCTGAGATCAGATTTGAACTCAGACACATGAGTCTTCTTGACTCCACTCAAAGGTTCTATGCACTATGGTACCACCTAGCTACCCCTTTTGTAAAATGTGAATAATAGTAGCACTTACTTCCAGGGTTGTGGGGCAGCTAGGTGGTGCAGTGGATAGAGCACCAGTGCAGGAGTCAGGAGGTCCTGAATTCAAATCTCACCTCAAATACTTGACGCTCGCTAGCTGTGTGACCTTGGACAAGTCACTTAACCCAAAGTGCCTCATCCTGGGTCATCTCCAGTCACCCTGATGAATATCTGGTCATTGGATTGAGATGACTCTGGAGGAGAAGTGATTCTGGTGACCTGCACAGCTCTCCCTCACTCAAAAAAACCAAACAAACGAAAAAAAAACAAAGTCAAGTACAAGTCATGTCATCATTTCTCTGATGGCATTGTCTTCTTCGGCAACGAAGGACAAACACACACACTTCCAAGGTTATAGGATTAAATGAGATAGTGCTATATAGATGTTAGCGATTATTATTACTGTAAAATAATGGCACCTTTCATCATTATCATCATCATCACCATCGTAGTACCTATCTCCCAAGGGTTTTTGTGGGGACCAAATAAGACAGTATCTGCTAAGCACTTATTGCAGTGCCTGGAGCATAGTAGGTAATTAGTAAATGCTTGTTCCTTTCTTTTCCCTCTGCAATGTGTCTTCCATTCCAAGGGAGCCCAGGAGGGACTGTTAAGTGGCTCCCTGAGGGTAGGATAAAGCTCTTCCATTCTACAGGAGAGGGTAGTCGTTAGGGAAAGAGAGGCAGCAGGTTCCTAATGAGCTTCTCAGCAAGGCTGGAGTAGCATTGAGGAGGGTCAACTCTCAGTAGGGAGTCTCCTCTGGTCACCTTGGATACAGCCCCTAGAAGTGAAACAGTTTCCACGGAGTCAGCATCTCTAGCCAATATCCCACAGCCTTGGAAATGAAGACATGGGGGAAGTGGATTGTAGTCAAGAAATGATAAAGAACTTGGAATGAAAGTCCAAATTGCATTAAGAACCACTCAGCACTTGGCTCTGAAAATGCCCATCATCTTCCTTTCCTTCTCTCTTTCCCCAGTCCCCACCAAGGTTAAGGACAGCTGCCTACCCTCTATAAATAAGCCAATGGTACCTGATTCACTTACTCTGGGGCCTTTGCTCTGGAGAGCAGAGAAGGGTAGCTGTGCCAGAGTCCTGAGGTCTCCTGGATAAAATGGTTGGCACTTCACCAAAGAAAGCTTATAAAAGCTCTGGGTGAGGGCTGCACAGATTTTGATGGACAGTCTGCTTTTGACTGTCTGCTATCAGAGGCAATGGGAATTCAAGCAACAAGAGAAGACTGGGTTAGAATAGAAGGATAAAAGAAGGAAGATTCCAGGGGTAGAAAGCTGGAAATTGGGCAGGCTTTCTTCCATCTTTCAAATGTTTCTGAAAAGTCCCCTTTCCAATTTCTTATCTTAAATCTGTGGTAACAGTGAAATTTTGGGGGGAGACAAATAATCTACATGATTTAATAAACTATGTGTGCTGAGTTTCTTAAATATTATCAGTGAGGGGATTAGAAAGACATCCTTTCCCTATCCAAGGTCCATGAGATAAACTCCTCTTTCTTCCTGGTCAAAATGACTTGAAGTTATAAGAGAACTTGATGGTTTCACCTTATTGTCCCCATGGGAAACTAATGTCCATCAGTCAGTCTGTAAACCAATATATATTAAGGGCCTACTGTATGCCATGCACTGTGCTAAGTACTGGGGATACATTTTTTTTTTTAAATAAAAACAGTCCCTGCCCTCAAGGAGCTTACAGACTAATGGGGGGGGTGGTGGTGGAGGAAAAAACACACAAAAGGAAGCTGACAAAGGGAAGAGGGAGTACAGGGAAAGTGCTTGACATGGAGGTATGGTGGAAGATCAGACAAACACCATAGTACAGCCAGGAGAGAAGTGAGGAGAGCCTCTGACAAGACAATGTCATGTCCTCACAGGGCAGCGGCAGAGAATCTGAACAGCCATAATGAACAGCATAATTGCCATTATGAAGAGAGGCAATTGGAAACTGCACACGTGTGTGAGCTGCTGGAGAACAAGGTACAGTTTTTACAGGAGGTAAATATGAACTGGGGAGCCGTAGACAAGGGGCTCATTTATCCCTCTGCCTGGAAAGAAGACTAATAGCTTTATATACATGTATGTTCTCACAATACATGTGCATGTACATGTGTGTACATACACGTACACATCATGTATATGTATGTACAAATCACCTCCTCCAAACTTTCTTCCTGTCCCCATTCCAGGGTCCCTGGTTTTCAGACTTGACCTTGATTAGAGTCTTGGCTCTGCCACTAAATCCTTGTTCCTCTGGGCAAGTTACTTGCCTAATCTTTTAGAATCTCATCTGTAGAAGAGGAATAATCATACTTTTAATACCCACTCCCTACAGGGTTGTTGTGAGGAAAGTAATTTCTAAACCTCATAGTTTAGTATACACTATGAGCAAGTAGGTAGTTCTACATACATTTGAGACAGCTAATTGGTACAGTGGATAGAGCATTAGGCCTGGAATCAGGAAGACCTGAGTTCAAATCCAGCCTCAGATACATATTAGCTGTGTGACCCTGGGCAAGTCAACTAATCTCTCTTTGCCTCAGTTTCCTCATCTTTAAAATCAGAATGATAATAATAGCACATACCTCCCAGGGTTGTTGTGAGGATCAATTAAGATAGCACCTTAGCCCAGAGCCTGGTACACAATAAATGTTAGCTATATTATAATAAAAGATAATCATCATTGTTATTATATATCAGTCTTGAAACATTCTTGATATATTACATGTCATATTATGATAATATAATATGATATTATTTACATATGATATTACATATCATTCATGAATATTTGAATACTTGAGCTATTATTATGTCAGGGCTCCTGCCTTATATGGGGCCTCTTGGAGATCTCAGTGTTTATTCTCTCTCCAGGAAACCAATCTTGCAAAGAATGAGGCTGAACGGATGGCAGCACTGGTGGAGGCTGAGAAAGAATGCAACCTGGGATTAACTGAGAAACCGAAGGAGGTCACCAAGGATGGGGAAGATGTACCAGGAATTAAGGGTCAGGACAATAACCACTGCACTGCCCTGGCCCAGAGAGACAAGTAGGTGACTTGGGCCATCCTTTGACTGACTGTTTCCCTTTGCATACTCTTGTTGATGACAGAACACATTCCACTATCCCTGACCCAAAGAAGGGTTTAGGGGATCCTCATGGTTCTCAAACAGTGCACCAGGAGGTTCAGTAGTTGGACCACTAGAAATCTGGCCCTGGCATTTGGGGTGATGTGCGGGAAACAGTCTCTCATCTCAACCTAAATATTCTATGGGTTGCTGTTCTTCATGGCAAAGAGTAGTACTAGGTTGCAAGATTAAAAAAAAAAAAGGTTGGAAAACCACAGGGTTAAGAGCCTTGACCACTTCCAGAAGCCAGTATAGACTTGGCTAGAGGAGTGGGAAGTCTAAAAAACTAGCTCATCTGTACCAATGATGCTGCTGCTGCTGCTTCTGCTGCTAATAAATGACCACAAGCATTATATTTTACATCTGAATGTCTTTTTTGTTTTTTGAAAAATGTTTTTATTTTCATGATCCTAGTTCATCATCAGAACAAACATGTGAAATAAATAAGGAAAAGTATTTCTATCCTATTTTATAGGAGACAACAGAGGAGAATGAAAAAAGGGGACCAGACTTGATGCTGGGAGATCTGAATTCTGATCCCAAATCTTGTTACTGACTTCTTTGGCCAAATCATTTCCTCTGGGCTTCAGTATTATCATATATAAAATGAAAGGTATGGGTGAAGGTAGTGTGGCATATTAGTTAGAGCACTGGATTTAGAAAGTACTGGGTCTGAATACTGCCACAGGTGCTGTTTAACTCTGTTAAGTAGCTGTTTAACTCTGGGCAAGACACCTCACATTGATCAGCCTTGGTTTTATCATTTGTAAAATAGGGATAACAATGTTGTTGTGAGGAATAATGAATGTCTATCACTCTGTTACAACAATTATCTTGTTTTATGCTTAGGGAACACCATAATAGCCCTTCAGTTCTACTTGGTCCTCTCCTCTTCAATTTTAGGGAGATTATTTTAGATAAAAAGTTCTGAGTTCAGTCACGGTGACTCTGAACCTCCAGGCAGGCAATTTTCTAACAATTAGGGCAGAAGTTACCTTATGTTTATATCTCCCTCTAGTTAACCCCTGTACTATGTGTCTGGGACAAGATCCAGCTTACTGAGTGTTTTAGATTATATTCTAGTGTCTGTGAATGGGCAGGCATCCATCCTGTAGGGGAAGTTGGGGGAAAAGATGACATTTTCTTGAAATTTTCCTCAGCCTGGGTCTTCTAAATCTGAGATGCCTGTTCAGACAATGACTCTCCTCCATAGCTTTCTTCTCTTCCACAAGTCAGTCCTCCATTTTCTCCTCCAAAGAACCTTGGAAATGCTGCGCTTGCTTCAACCTTCTCTTTAATCTCTAAGATTAATTCTTTCTTTTATACTAATTGATTGAGAAGGAGGGAAGAGGGGAGAAGAACACATCTAGTTTCACACAGTAGCTTTGATTGATTCAAGACTTTTGGACCTCATTCAGGTTGTTTGAATCCATGCTACTAACATTGCCAAAGGCATCAAAGCTGAAATAGGGTGTTTTCCACCTCATCCTTACAAATGAATTTATAAATGAATGAAAAGGTGTTTATTAAATGCTTACTATGTACAAAACACAGGATATATACAGAACTGCACATACAAATGAAAAAGCAGAGACAGTCCCTGCTGTCCTGGAATTCCTATTCTAATGGGAAACCAAAAGAGATAGCATTATGTAAAACACTTTGCAAACCAGAAAGTCAGCTGGCATTTATTAAGCATCTACTCTGTAGCAATGTTAGCTATTATCATTATTAGGACCAGATAACCTCTTATTTACTTCCTATTTATCCTGTCTATAGCTTGTTTATACACATTTGTTTGCTTGTGGTCTCCCTTTTAGATTCTAAGCTCCTCAAGGGCAGGGACTGTCTTTTTACCTTTTTGTATTCCCAGAGCTTAGCATGGTGCCTTGCCCATAGTAGATACTTAATATCAACCAATCAATTAATAAAATAATTAAAAAATGGTTATTTATTGACTGATTAATCAGATTCTTTCCAGGTCTAACAGCTGAGAAAAATCATCCAAAAATAAGCTTGATGACTTGCCTCAAGCCTCAGAGCTAGTTAGCAGCAGAAGCAGGATGAAACTAGACCTTTCTGATGCCCTCCCCCCTCCAGTGCTGTTTTCACTAGACTATTTGTTCTGTCTTTTGAGTTAGCCTGAAATCAAAGGTGATAATACTTTTCCCATCATTATTGATATTCTCTCATTATTCCAGAAGGATCAATGAGCTGAGTGAACGTCTGGCTGCCCAGGAGAAGCTTGTCGAACAGCTATCCAATGACAAACAAGAACTTTTGCAGCATTTGGAAGAACATAAGGGCATGGACATCCAGGTAAGACTCTGGCTACCTGCCTGGGAGATCATCTCCATGTTTGCCCCAATCCCAGTTCCTGGTGAGTGGAGCCATTTGTCGTCTCTGTGCATCAAAAGTCTGGTTCTACTATCTGAGATTCCTTATTTCATATAGTGCCTTGTTAAAGTTTAATTGGATCAGTTATTATTCATATTATAGCATGGAGGAGACATATGGGAGGAAAGCACCCCTACAAACGAGATGCTTAATTTGAATTTACTGAGAAGTAATTTTTTTTCGCTGAAGTCCAGAATATATCTCTGCTTAAATACCATTGATGGCCCTAAGATGCTCCAACAGAGAACTTTTGTGGGTAACAGCATAGGACCACAAATTTAATACTAGAAGGGAGTTATGAAGTCATCTAGTACAAACCCCTCATTTTACAGATGAGGAAACTAGGACCCAGAGAGGTCAAGTCATTTACCTGGAGTCATACAGGTAGGAAATAGATATGTACTTATAAACATGTGAGACTTGATTTTTTTGTATGCAAGTAGGACAGTAGGTGGTAAGGCAGAGCAGGAAAGAAAATGGCTTTAGGGACCTCAAAGTATTGTATGCATTGAACATATGGCTATCAAACAGCATAGAATATCTTGCTGGTCTGAAGTCATTTCTTAAAGCAGTTCTCATATGGTTCTGGGCAATGGTAGCTTTACTGGAATAAGTGCAAGGCAACACTCATTTAAATTGCTAAATTGTGCCACATGGTGAAACAATTAGTCAGTGATCTTGTATGTACATCCTTGGAAGGTTGGCTGCCAGGTTATGGATCTTGGTACATATTCATCCCTTGGTTTTGGTAAATACTAAAATGCATGCTTCAGTATTTACAATGTTTCTTCAAATGTCAGTGCTTTGAAAGATCCATTATTTCAATAGTTTGATATTTCCTCCATCTGTGCAAATCATAATCAATCAACCAGCAAGCATACCTACTTTATGCTAGGTACTATGTTAGACTTTGGAGATACAAACACAAAAATGAAACAGTCCCTGTCCTCAAGGAGCTTACATTCTATCAGGGAAGACTTCAAGTAGTTACTAAGTATGAGTGTATACAAGAGTATACATATACAAGGTATGACAGTCAGCCAATAAGTATTTATTAAGCATCTATTATGTGCCACCCACTGCAGATACAAAGAAAGATCGCCATCTAATGGGCAAGTCAACATGCAAATCATTATGTATAAAAAAAGATATACACAGGATACATTGGAAATAACCAATAGAGGAAAGCCACTAGAATTAAGAGGGGTTGGGAAAGGCTTCCTGTAGAAGGTAGGATTTTAGCTGGAACTTGATGGAAGTTAGGGAAGCCAGGAGGTAGAGATGAGTGAGAGTATTCCAGGCATTGGAGATAAGTGTATGTATCTACACATTTTTTAAACATACCAACGATAAATATATACACAAAATATATTACAGCCACTCCCCCTCCTTAATAGATGGTCTTCAGGAATCCATAACCTAGCAGCTAACCTTCCAAGGATGAAGCCCTCAGAAGTTAACTAGACTGGTTCCCAGAAAACAAATACTTCTTAGGTCCTAGCAGAGGTTTCCTTCTGAAGGTCTAACCTTCAGCAACTTAGGGACTACTCCATAGCTTTGGAAGAGGATTTAATTGATGTATACCCAGGTCCTAAATAGTACAAATAATGAATTGACTGAGTCAGACCAAAATTTACACTATTCAAAGATGTAATTGTCTAAAATATGGAAATTGGTTTCAGTGTAGTGGAAATGTGCAGGATGAATTTGAATAAAGTGACCACTTCAGGGCAATTCATTATTTGTAATAATTAAGTAATTAAGGCCTAGCTGTAATATTTCCAACACAAGTGAGAATGTCAGGGTTTTAAAAAATCAGTAAGTCTTTCAAATGTAAAAGAGAACAGAGTTGAAAAATTATTCTCCTTTATAATTTCATTTTTTTCCTTGAACCTGTGATTTAATTGTTTTAATGAACTCCCTCTACCAGGACAGATAGTATCTTCTCTGCCATGTATGGTTAGCACCTAATAATATTAACTAGCAGTTTTTAGGCTCAGAACTTTGAAAATATTATCTTTTATTTTCACAACAATCCTTGGAGGTAGATACTTTTATTATTCTCATTTTACAGATGAGGAAACTGAGGCAGGTAGAGGTCCTTGTCCAGGGTCACATAGCTTCTTAAGCTGCATTTGAACTCAGGTCTTCCAGACTCCAAGTCCAGTATTATCTCCACCCAGATGCCTGTGCAGAGTAATAATTTGCCTGTAGTGGGGTAACAGCAGCAGCGGCAACAGTAGCAGCAGTAACAGTAGCAGCAGCTGCAACAGTAGCAGCAGTAACAGTAGCAATAGCAGCAACAGTAGCAGCAGCTGTAACAGTAGCAGCAGTAACCGTAGTAGCAGCAGCAGCAACAGTAGCAGCAGCAGCAACAGTAGCAGCAGCAACCGTAGCAGCAGCAACAGTAGCAGCACCAGTAACAGTATCAATAGTAGTAATAGCTAAAATTTTACTTACTTGTAAATACAGTACTTGCCAGGCACAGGGTTAAGTGCTTTACAATGGCTATTTTTTACAAATTTTTATAATTATTATCTCATTTGATCCTCACATACACCCTGAGGATGGGATAGGTGCTGTTATTATCCCCATTTTACCTTCCCTGACTACAGGGTGACATAGCTACTAAGCTTCTTTGACTGCATTTGAACTCAAGTCTTCCTGACTCCAGGTCTAGCATTCTATCTATCCACTGTGCCATCTAGATGCCTAGACAGAGCATTATTAGCCTCTGTGGTACACTGAGAGATTAGGTAAAATTACCCAGAGTCACATTGCCAAAATGTGTCAGAGGCAGGTCTTAAATCCAGGCCTTTCTGACTTTAAAGCTGTCTTTCTGTCCTCTCTGCCAAGTAGCCTCTCTAGTCTAATATATTATATTCTGATAATTACTAAATACATGGAATATAGCAAGCTGAGCCCTGGGCATAAATGAATAGATTGCACTGCATGGATCATGCCACATTTGTGAGGTTCTTCTAATTTTCCTTGTCAGAACTCAGGGGCTAAGTCTTCAAGGAGAGCACTTGGTGGGTACCAGTGGCTGATAGTCTGTACTGTGACCTGGGAGACATATGGTAGGAAGGGTGAGGCACATGAAAATGTTCTGAAAATGCCCAAATGACCCTTGTTGGCATTGCTATAAATCTCCGTTGAGAGGATTCTCTTTCTGTTGGTTCTTATCTCTGAGTAATCATTCCTTGCCCCACCTCACTAGTTGGTTATAACATAACTGGATTATTTCAGCTGGTCTGCTGCACAGAATATGGGTGGCATCAGCAGTAACCACAATGCGGCAGTCTGGTGTCCAGGGCCTGAGTCTCCGTGCCATGTCTAGAATTATGAGCGTTGACCATTGGCTCTTTTATATCCATCTTGCTTGATGGAGTGGGGACCCCTTGTGGAAGGAGCCCTGTTCATTGGTGGGCATTAGGAGGGTCAGTAAGTCAATTCACTGGGAAGTTTGGTAGGGGGATTAACAAAAAAACGGGAGTTCACGATGATTATTGTAGAGACCTCATTCACTCAATAAACATTTATTAAGCACCTACTATGTGCTTAATATTCTTGATATATTAATATCCCAGTGTTTTGTTATGTAATTGTATAATAATATTACCTATATTTACATTAGTATTCAAGTGTTATAATAAAAGATATCCCTTTTGTCCCTTATTTATATTAATATTCAAGTATTATGTTAAAGGACATCATTTAACATCCCAGTGCTTATACTGGGATACAAAAATAAAGCACTCTCCGACCTCATAGGGTTGTTGCAAGGTTCTGATGAGATAATATTTGAAAAGGGCTTAGTTCAGAGTTTGGCACACAGTAGGTGCTTAATAAATGCTTATTTTCTTCCCTTTCCATAGACAAGTTAGAATTGTTCAAATGGAAAGGGCTATCTTCAGACGTAGTGGATTCCCCCTTAGTGTAGGTCTTCAAGCAAGACTTGGATGATTATTTGTTGGTTAAGTTTTAGAAGAGATAGTTGTTTAGGTATGAATTGGGGCCTCTAAGGTCCCTTCCAACTCTCAGATCTTATGGCTTTGTGGAAGTAGACTTAATAAAATGTGACTACAGTTTGGATTTATGTACTGATTCCAAGGTTGAAAACCTGATTGAAAAGAAGGATGATGGTGCTGTCAACAGGAATAGGAAAAGCTAGGAAGACAAGAGGAATTGGAGGCAAAAGATAATGAGTTCTGTTTTGGACATGTTGAATTTAAGATGCCTGTGGGATAGTCAGGTAATTGTTGATACAGATAGAAACTCAGGAGAGAGACTGAGGCTCAATGTGTTGGAATGGGAGTCATCTTCAGAGAGATGAACTGAACTCAATGGAAACTGTTAAGATCAGTAAGGGAGGATATGAGGAAAGAAGGAAAGAGGGTCCAGACTAGAATCCTGGGGTATGCCCACACATAAATGGCAGGACATGAGTGATAATCCTGCAAAGGAGACAGGATTAGTCCAATAGGTAGCAAGAAAATCACACCTGAGCCATGTCATAAAACCTAGGGAAGAAAGAGTACTAGAAGGAGATGCTACTGAGAGGTTAGAAAGGAAGAGAAATGAGAAAAGGCCACCAGATTTTATGATTAAGAGATCATTAGTAACCTTGGAGAGAGCAGTGTCAGTAAAAGGATGAAGTACAAAATTGCATTGTAGGGGGCTGAGGAGTGGAGGGGGAAGAGAAGTGGCACATTTGTGTAGATGATTTTTTCCTAGGACTTTGGTTAGAAAAAGAAGTAGGAACTTGAGGGGATGGTAGGATCAAATGAAGGGTTGTTGTTTTTAATAAGACTGGGGTAGATCTGGGAATATTTGTAAAGTAGTAAGAAAGGAGCCAGTACATAAGAGACTGAAAAATCAGAGAGATAGGATGGGGGACAGTGTGGGCTGAAACAATAGAATTTAAACTCTTTGGGGAAAGGCACTTCTCTAAGGTTGGTTTGTTTTGTTTTGTTTTTGGTCTTTGGATTCCCAGTAGCCAACAAATTGCCTGGTATATAATGCCAGACACTAAATAACTGTTTGTTGAAAGAATGTCTGACAACCCTTGCTGATTGGCTTCCACTTGATACTCCATGCCCAGACCCAGGAAAGAGTTCATAAGACTCTTGCAATTCATTTTGACAGAGCTTCTGGCTAGCACCCTGTGTACCCTTATATAACCTGATGATACAGCACCCATCTGTCTTCACATTTAGAAGAACTTGACATCAGAGAGAAACCCTTCTGAAGCATAGAGAGTGAAAAGCTCTCCTTTCATCCTCTTCCCTCCTTTCCTGATTCTCCCCTTTGTTTCTGTGACTGGGGGTGACTCACTCCCCACCCACAGACATTTTCAGTAGAGGAGTTATATGGTGGCTTTTCCAAAGTGTGTGTGTGTGTGTGTGTGTGTGTGTGTGTGTGTGTGTGTGTAATTTAATAATAAATATAATTCAACATAAATAAATTCAATAATAAATATAATTTGAGTAGGTAACACCTTCATGAGCCCCCAAGAATCCTATGAAAGCATGTTTCTCTAGATCCATCCCCTATCATGCCCTATCTTACATATGCACAGTGAATATTAGAGCCAAAGGGAGAAGAATGAATGGTTTTTAATATACCTTCCCTAACTATAGCCCATCCTGAGGAAATGAAAGCAAGATAGTAGATCGGAAACATTTTCTCTACTATAGAATCTTGGGAAAAATTATTCACACTCAGTTTTAAACAACTTGCAGGAAAATTCAATTGTGTGAACTGGGAGCTATCTATAAGGTCAGTGAAAGGAGGTTGATCGTTAACAACTGGGGAAGCCATCAGGGTTTCTAGCTCCTCTATGATGATTATTTAGAAGGGAGGGTCAGCATATTTGTAAAGTTAGCAGGAGATACTACAATGAGAACTGGGACTAGAGCCATGGAACTAAAAACTTGAGAAGCACTAATACCACCTCATTCTTCAGTCCCCTCTTGAAATTGAGTTTCACCTGGGTCACTAGGTTGAGAAGCATTGCTAAAAATACCGGAGTCACAGGTTTGATTTCCCTGTAGGTCTTTTCACATAGGAAAACCCTGTTTTATGAAAACAATTTGCCCAGAGTCACATAGCTAGAATGGGTCAGAAGTAGGAGTCTCCCTCACTCTGAAGCTAATTCTCTATCCTCTGAAGTCTAATATATGTTACATTGTAGGAATACCTAGATAGCTGTCTAGATGAGAAGCATCAAATTCCACGCTGCAGGCAAAACTCCCCAGTGTGGTGTCAGAAACAGATTAAAATGTAATTGAGAAATGTTTGACAAAATAAATAAAAACACATCGATAATGTGAATTTGTGGTTTTCTAAGTCAATTTGCAGCCTGCAGGGATCTATTTCTATTTGTTTTGTCATCCCTGATTTAGATCACAATATGTTTGGAACTGAATTAAATAGTTACATTATCCTCACTGAAAATTTGCTGATACTACTCTCCTACATTTCCAGAACACCCATCTCCCTCTTTGCACAGGGGAGGAATCTTCATAAACCACATTCTCAAGTTCAGTCTTGTCCACCCCATTAAAAGTCACCCTCTGACTCTCCTGCTCCCAATGGACCTCCACCATTAGTTGGCACCTGGGTTGCTAGAAACAAGGAGATCCTATAGCTCCTGAAGGAAGAAACTAGAATTGTACAAGGGAAGTACATTGATGGAATAATATCACCCCCAATTTCCCACCTTGCTGCTGCCTCCCAATTTCCACCACTTCCTACCCAGTTACTTCTTGGTCAAGCCAAAACACATCAATCTGAATTAGAATGGGCCCAGGTAGCAAGTTCACTTCCAAATTCTATAAGGGTCCCTTTTGTATTCAGGAACACCTTGTCTCTATGCTCCTCACCTCCACTTTAATAAGACAGTCCTTGTCCTGTATCAAGCCACAAAATCTCTTTAGCTTGGGAGACAAGTGGCCTAATAATAATATCTTGGTATAGGACTTTTTGTTCCTCTGAAGTAGAGCTACAAAGTCATGGGATATATTTGCTGATCATTTAAATCATTTTTGTTATCCCCTCTTCCAAAGCAGTGAAATGCCTCATCTCCTTGAAGCTTATTCATGAAACCAGACAGACAAGGAAGGTACAAAACAGGGGAAAGGGAGTTTGAGTCAACCTTTTTGTTCTTTTTTGGTCTCTGTGTTTTGTGATTTTTATAGCAAAAGATCTAGTGTGTTCGTCCTTCGTTGCCGAAGAAGACCATGCCATCAGAGAAATGATGACATGACTTGCACTTGACTTTGTTTTGAGTGAGGGAGGACTGTGCAGGTCACCAGCCTCACTTCTCCTCCAGAGCCATCTGACTCCAGTGACCAGATACTCATCAGGGTGACTGGAGATGACCCAGGATGAGGCAATTGGGGTTAAGTGACTTGCCAAGGTCACACAGCTAGTGAGTGTCAAGTGTCTGAAGTGAGATTTGAATTCAGGTCCTCCTGACTCCTACACTGGTGTTCTATCCACTGCACCACCTAGCTACCCCTTTAGCAAGAGATAAACCCATAAGCAAGATAAGTTAATGCGGGCTTTCACTGAAGAAATGAAAAATAATTAAAATGCACAAGCAGAGTATTAACCAAGTAGCATTACTTCCATCTTACAAAGCAGTCATCACTCATAACAATTTGTTTGGGTCAGGTCTGGGCTCAGATATGAACAGTGATGCCTATGGAACAAAGCATGCTATTTCTCAAAATAGCCCACATTCCTGAGTTGCCATGGAGAGATCTGACATGGAACCTAAGTTAAAAAATATTCCACATGCTCATTGCAGAGACTGAACGTGTTATAGGAATTAATGACCCAGGGCAGCTCCAGGACACCCACATATAAGGAGATTTCTCAGAGCAGCTTTGTGCAATCCCTTCCTGGAGTGGATGTGTATTAAATCTGCAGGGAGAGTTTCAATTTACAGATCCTCATCCAGCAGTCATGTGTCCTAGACACCCATTAGACATATGTCAATGACAGCCCTTATCAGTTAACAGAAGAATGCTGAAACTTCATAACCAGCCCTTCTACCCAGTTAAAGGTGTAAGATATTTATTTCCAACTTCATCAAATATTTACAAGACACCTACTATTGCATTCAAGGTCCTGGGCTATGTCCTATGCTTGCTTCTCCTCTCTGGTCCATCCTCCACTCAGATGCCAAAAAGAGAGTCTTAAACACAGGTCTGACCATGACATTCCCCTACCCACTTTAAACTTATTTCTCTCTATTTTGTACATACTTATATTTGTACATATTGCCTCCCCTAGTAGAATGTAAGTTCCTAATGTAAGAGAATGCCCTCCCTTGAGGACAGGGACTATTTTTTCTTCATAGCCCTAGGATCTAACACAATATTTGGAGCATCATGGGTCCTTAATAAATAATTGTTGATTGATTGGTAGTTGGGGAGATAGATAAAAAGATAACTAATAGTATGTGGAAACATTTTTAGTACTAAAAGAGCACAGACAGTGATCACAGTGGGTTAGGAGAAAGCAAAGAATTCACAGAAAAGGTAGAGACTTAAAAGAAGCTGGGATTTAAAGAATGAGTAGGATTTTGGTGAGCAACAAAGGAAAGGTGGGAGACATTCCAGACAAGCACATAGTTTATACAAAAGTCCAGAGGATATATAAAGTATTTCCTGGGATAATGAGTAGACTCTGGAACAGAGGGTTTCTGTAAGTGACTGGTGGGAAATAGAACTAAAAAGCTAGGTTGAGGCCACACTATGGAGGGACTGAAGAGTTGAGCTAAGGCATTTGGATTTTATCGAAGGTTTTTTTGTTGTTGTTCAGTCATTTCAGTCATGTCCAACTCCTTGTGACCCCATTTGGGCTTTTCTTGGCAAAGATATTGAAGTGGCTTGCCATTTCTTCCTCCAACTCATTTTGCAGATGAGGAAACTGAGGCAAACAGAATTGATTGAGTGATTTGCCCATGGTCACATAGCTAGTAAGTGTCTGAGGTCAGATTTGAATTCAAGTCTTCCTAATTCCAGGCCCCAGGCCCTATCCACTGTGCCACCCTGCTATAATTATCTTAGAGGTACTGGGGAGCTATTGAAGATTTTTGAGTAGGGCAGTGTGATTCAGGAAGATTGACCTGGCAGCAATGTATAGGATGGATTGAAGGGAGTGAATAGGAGTGAAGTAGGGAGTCCCATTAGGATGAGATGAAAAGGAAGGGATAGATAGGAAATTGTGAGGGTAGAATTGACAGGACTTATTTCTTCCTTAGATGGATGTTGAAGAAGATGATGAGGAAACAAAGATGAACTCTAAGGTTCAGGTGAATACTTCCAGGTGTACAGACTTTCATAATGATAGAGACAAATGGTGTCCAGGTCAAGGAAAGGCCCAGCTTCAAGTCCTAGCTATCCATTTACTATTTGCATAGACATATCTACTGCAGGCCCTAATGGGCTTTTCTCCCAGGTGCTGACAGGATTCCTTCCCATGGTAGCCCCTATCCTGACACTTTGCCTCGTAACTTTTTGCTGAAACAATTTCCCTAGTCTACACTCCTCAAGTCCCACTCATCTTCATGATGTCCCTCTTGAAAGGATCCTCTTTCACCTTCTCCAAATCCCTCAAAAGTGAGAATTGGACCACTTCCCCTTGCCTGGCATGACTCCTGATTGTGTGACTTCTCTCCCCTCCTCCCAGCCAGTTTCTAAGCTTCTTTGAAACTTAAGTTTCCTCATCCATAAAATGGGGACAATAATACTTATGGTAATTACTTCACAGGGATCATATAAAAATGGGAACACTTTGTATGCATAGAACATCCTCTCCCTGCACATTTTAGTACGTTAGGGCAAAGTCCTTCTTGCCTCATGCTAGTTATAGCTCTGCAAATAGTAAGTGATGCAGCTGGGACTCAAACTGAGGTCATCTATGAATGGTTACTCTCCCTATCCCTTTTTTATCTGTAGACAACAGACTAGAGTAATGAAAAACTAAAAATTAATTGATTCATTAACAAAAACTAAAGATTCATTTGAAAAGAACACATTCTTTATAGTTGGCTATTAATGACCTAAATTGTGTCGGATCCAATGGCCTTTTCTCAGGTCTCATCCTCTTTTGACTTTTCCAAATCACATGATGCTCTTAACTGCTCATTTATTAGAGCTCTCCTTCCTTGCTTTCTGTGCCTCTGTTCTGCCTAGTTCTCTCCTGCTTCCCCATTTCTCTGTTTCCTCTGCTAGGACTTCTCACTCTGACCTTCACTGTGACTATCCCTCTCACTCTCATGCTCTCCCCATCTTTATCCACTTACTCCCTCAGGGAATCTCCTCCATTCACATGGTTCAAATTATTACTGCTATGTGAGTTTCTCTCAAAGCTACATCCTAACCCTGAAAGGAGCAAGCGGAGACATGGAGCAATTATATTCCACAGCAGTATAAGAAAAAGCTGATGTGGGGGTGGGGTGGGGAGGAATACCTTTGCAGGGACAGGCTGCAGGGGATATCACGTAGGGGTGATGATTTCAGATTTGCAAGGTATTTAGCTCAAGTTCCAGCACCATAAAAATGCTGGTTATTTGATAACTGGCCCAACTCCATTCTTTCGAGGACAAATTAAGAGCTCTGTGATCTATGTGCAAGAAGTAGAGGAATGATCTTTGCTTCAGCATGTTGATAAAACCACAGTGGGATCAGAAAACCCTACTTTTCCACCACCATGCCAGCATATCAGTGGGAACTGACAATCTCATAACCAGTTGGTACATCTCATGCCTAGGGATGTGCCACCTTGAACCAGTTGGAGCTGACTGTTAAATTTTCAATGTCAGTGTATATACCATGGCAAATGACAAATGCTATAAATTAGGGCTTGATGTATTGCTTTATTGATTATCTAGACTTCAGAAATGAATGGAGAAAAGTTAATACAAATTAAAATTAAAAATGTGTCTTATGCACTTTTAACTCTCCAAAGAGCCAACTGTTAAATATTTACCATCACACCACTGCTCATGCTGATATTGCCTTGGGAAAATGAAGTCCATGTGTACTACTGGTCATATTAATGTGGAGCTACAGGGTCAGTAAGAGTAGACACCTAAGAATAAAATCACCAGGGCTAAAGTCAGCAATGAGTTTAATAGCTCCCAAGCTCAGCTTCAAGGTCCTATACCTGACCCCTAATGAAGACCCTGCCCCTTCTCTGAGGGCTGTGCCCATGACAAGGGCCCATGGTCTCAGACACTGGCTTTTTTCAGCTCTCCCATATTTTCAATTGTATGCTGGACAATTCTACTGTTTTTAAATCACAGTTGTCTCAAAACACAACTCATCCCAAACTGAAGTTATACTTTCTTTCCATATACCCTCCCTTCCCATTACCCCATTTCTGCTGCTGGTAGGACCCACTATCAGTTACCTAATTTAAATACCTTGGAATCATTTTGACTTCCCTCCCCTTCATGTCCTGAGTACAGTCTGTCACTGACTCTATTATTTCTTGTTTTGAAAAGTTGGTCTATTTGTTCAGATCTGACCTCAACTTTAGCTGTGTGACCCTAGACAATGCAAGTCACTTAACTTCCATCTGCCTTGGTTTTCTCCTCTGTGAAATGGGGATGATAATAGCAGCAGACTTCACACAGGCTTGTTGGAAAGATAAAATGAGATATTGGTAACATACTTTAGAAAACTTTAAAGTGATTTATAACACCAGCCATGTTGGTGTTATTGTTGTCATTAATTATTATTATTATTATCAGGCCAGGTTCAGTCGTGGAGGTCACCCTAGAAAAATCAATATCTATCTTTGACTATTATGTCTATACTCAGAGTTTACTCTGTTGAAAAATCACCAAATATAGCCTAGGTTTCCATAAATATGGATAACACTATTCCCATATCCTCTACAAGTATCCAAGGTAACAAATGCCCAATGGGTGTAGCTCTTAATGAACCAATCTATTTCAGGTCAATACCAGTCACTGTGATTTAATCAAGTGTTGTCTTTTTTCCTCTTAAGATGCCAATGGCATGCCCACAGCCTCTAATGGGAGGAGCTTTCAAGAGTCCCAAACAAAGGCTCACTACCCAGTAAACACCAAGTTGACTGGGTTACTCTCCTGATCAACTTCTATTTGCATCTATTAAGAAAATAGATAATGACCAGATAAGGATTGATATTCACATAGATATTGAGACTCTTTGCAATAACTACTTTTTCTGAGGCTTTTGACCTACAAATTGGGAATCCTGGATGTAGGCTAGAGCAGCTATTTTCAAAGAGGTCTCAGGACCCCTTTATAACTCTTAAAAATTATAGAGGACACCACCCAAAGAACTTTTATGTGAGTTACATCTATTGAAATTTACAGTGTTAGAAATTAAAATTATTATGAAAATACTTTTGACCTTATGGGCCACCTGAAAGGGTCTTGGAGAACCCCAGACTACACCTTGAGAAGTGTTGGTCTAAAGAGAACATTGAGCTTAGTATCAGAAGACATGTCTCTATCGTTTACCATCTATATGACACTGGCAAATCATTGAACCTTTCTCAATAGTTTTTCTCACCTTTAACAGAGGTGTAACCCAAGAGGGACCCACTAAGACTTTGTTTCAGGGTGCCAGTGAATAATTGACATCAAGGGGATACATACACATTATCCCTGCCACTGTTGGGATTTCCTTAAGTGATATTCTACCTGCCCTGTGCTACATTCTTATGGAGGCATATAGAAGCTATCAGGTGAGACATTCCCCAGTTCAGCCTGTTTAGCTTCTTCCAAGGGTGGGCTTCAAATACTACATGGTCTCTCTACCTCATCAAGACAATTTACCCTAGGCTCAGAATTGCTAGTTATTTGGGATGATAATAAATTACAAAGTTGTTGCCAGGATCTAATGAGATAATGTATGAGAAAACTCTTCATAAATTGTAAAGTACTGTACAAATAAGGTATTTTGACTTGACCATTATTTTGCTTAATTATTTTACTTCTCACCTTATGTCAGCTCTACCCATCAGTCTAGTTTCCCTTCGTTATATACATGAGATAATCATTAGTATCAGTCATTTTGTTATGAATTATCTAAAAAATAAATAAACCCTTTAGTATCTTCCTAATGGCATATCTCACCTTAGTTTTAAATTAGACATCATTTTTAGGTTAAAAATTCTAGCTAATATGATAACAGGAAGAACCATGAAGCTCTTAATTTGCTAACTAGGTCAGTTACGGATTTTTTTTGCTATGCTCTATGTTATCCTCTGAATTTTTAGTGATTGTAAAATAGGTCCAATTTATCTCTTTAGTTTTACAATATAATAATACTAGTAGTCAACATTTACGTAGCACTTTAAGATAATATTTAGAGTCAGCCCTTAGAATGTGTGCTCCTTAAGGATGGGGACTGTCTTTTTTTTAAAATTTGTATTCTCAGAGCTTAGAGCAGTGCCTGGCACATAGTGGAGGTTTAAGAAATGCTAATTGATTGACTGACCCTTTCAAAAATTCTCCCTTCTGGGAAGCTTGCCTTTTGTCCTTTATCTATCTATCTCTAGGTGATCACAATTAGAGGCAGTGGTAGAATGGTTAGGGAGCAGGCCTTAGAGTCGGGTTCAAATTCCTCTGACACTAGCTCTCTGACCCTGGAAAAATCATTTAAAACCTTTGTGAGCTTCGAGGAATTTTGTGTTATCTAAGTCATAAATCTCTTGGTGCAGGGAGTTTCTTCTTCTGATGAAATCACAAATCTTTATATTAACCTAATGTTTGGGGACTCCCAGGCAGATATATGTATTGGCAAGCTTAAAGATTTACCAACTGTGAAGGCAGAGACCTTTCTATAACGTAAATACTTTGCTTCTACCAGCAATACAGAAGATTGATCTTTTTGAGTTCAAATCCAGCCTCAAACACTTCATAGTTGTGTTATCCTGGACAAGTCATTTAACACTATTTGTCTCAATTTCCTCATCTGTAAAATGAGCTAGAAAAGGAAATGGCAAGTCATTTCATTATCTCTGCCAAGAAAATCCCAAATAGGGTCACAAAGAGTCCGGCACAACTGTAAAATGACTGAACAGCCACCAGTATTTGTAAAACCTACCTTACAGGGCTGTTGCAGGTTTGTAAGTGGTAAAGTACAAGGTAGAAGTGAACTGTTATTGGTGAAATGACCTTTAAAAAATAGGCGTGTCTGATTTATACTGAAAATCCATGCTTTGGCCTCCACCTCTGTCTTATGCCTGGTGTTATTTGCTTCTTACACACACCAGGGCTAAGGTGGGGTCTGGATACACCCTTCCATTCCTTCCGTCAGTCAGGGCAGATCAAGGCATACTCCCTACTAGACAGATCAACAGCTGCATTTCTGAAGAATCTTGTTCAACATGTCCTGACTTAAAACTCTTACTAGAGGGGGCCCAGAAAATGTAATCAAAGGAGACTGTGAGACTTCTTAATTTTATGTTGGGTATTTCACAGGATTTCAGAGCTGGGAAAAAGGATCCTCCTTCCAACACACCTCATACTGACAGCCTTTGATTGAATTGCTTTGATTTGGTGACAGGACCATGATATGTATAATTAAATAAGATATCATAATTGGAAGGAAGGGAGGGAGGAAAAAGGCATTTATTTAGCATTTACTGTTTATCTGGGATATGTGAGAGACCAAGGATACAAAAGCAAGCAAAAAGAAAGACAGTCCCAGTGCTTAAGGACCTTACTTTCGGACTTGGGAAGGTAACACCCAAAAGGGAGCTGGAAAGCTGGGGGAGGGGAGAAGACATTGAGGAGAAGGTCTCCTCTCCCTTCACCTTCATTCTGAAACTTGGAAGTCAGGAGTGGAACCAGGAGGAGAATAAAGACTGCAAAGTTGGGGGCTGAACCAGGAAGGGAACAAAGTTTGGCCAGGCGTTATACCCCCTTCTACAAAATGGAGGCCAAAGGAGGAATTCCCCTGTGGGGGAGGAGGGTGGACCTAGCAGAGGGATAGACTTGAGGAGGCTCAGACTTGAGGGAAGTTCCAGAATGAGGCAGGGGCAGAGGTTTGGAAGTCCAGAAGCGAGGGACAGGGCTGGTATCTCAAGACCCCAGAGCTCTTCAACTCTCCAAACCTAACCCCTCCCCCCAAATGGAACTGCTAGCAGTTTGTTTGTGTTTTCTTTAGCTGAATATCAGGATACCCGGGTTTGAATATTTGCATACCAGATTGAGGCGCTAAAGAAACAGATGGTGCAATTTATTATGATTGCATTCAAACCCTACTTTGGAATCTTAGAACTCTATTTTGGGGCCGAAAATTTCAAACAGCAGAGTTATAAAAGTATCTGTTCTCTGTTGGGAGGCAAGGCATTTGTACTGGGTGCCACATGGGACACTGAACATGTTCTCAGAGATGGCTGGTGTAACTGGGAACCTACTTACCTGGGGATTTCTCTTTTGTTTTAGTGTATTGGTTTCCCAAACTTTTTTGGCCTACTGCCCCCTTCTCAAAAAAAATTACTCAGAACCCCTATGGAAATCTATTTTCTTTAACCTTTTAATTAAAAAAAAATTGTGTCATTTAAAAAAAGATGCATCTTAAATTTAATAATTTACTGTATACTTGTGGTTTTTTTCTGCATTGGAATTTTGATGATGCAATATTATGTCATGTAACTGTATAGTATCGTATTATAAACATGCACATATTCCTGTGGATGCATGCTGGACTTCTTGACAACAAGCCTACACCCCTACCAATACTTACTTGTTAAGACCTGCCCTCCAACTTGACCACTGATGAGTTATAACTTGCATTTTGTGTGTTTATTTGGAAAAATAATGTAATCACTACGACTGATACACAACAGATGAAATGTGTACCAATATTTTTGTTCAAAATTATCTTCTTTCCTTATACTTCTACTGCCTCTTACTTTTATTCAATACCCACCACCTGCACCTGAGGCTACTACTGCCCCCCCCCCCCCCCCCATCATTCTAGCACCCCCTGGGGGGGTGTTCCTACTTTGGAACTTATATAGGGTTGGAAAGAGCAGTGAACTGAAGACTAGGCCTCTAGTCCTTGCTCTACCCCTTTACTCACTGGGTGACTTTAGACAACACGCTTAATTCCTGGGATTATCCTCTGTAAAATAGGGATCATAATAATTACACTCCCTTTTTTTATTGACCTATAAAACAATGTATGCAGTTATTAGACTGGACATGAGCTGCACCAAACTAAGTTCAGTGCCTTGCTCATAAAAGGTACTTAAAAAAAAACCTGTTTAATGAATTGAACCAATATATGGGGATCGAGCCAAATATCAGTCTTGAGCATAGGATCAGACCACTAGAGGAAACCATCTAGACCAATCCCCATATTTTGCAGCAAAGGAAGCTGAGGGCCAGAAAGTTTAAATACAGTCAGTAAATGTCAGAGGTGGGACTTTGAATGTGGAATCTCTATCTCAGGAGTTCTTAACTTTGTGTGTGTGTGTGTGTGTGTGCCCATGTGTGTATGATGGACTTCTTTGGCAGTCTAGTAAAAGCCTATGAACCACTTCTCAGAATAATGTTTTTAAATGCACAAAATAAAGCACATAGGATTACAAAGAAAACAAAGTATCGTGGAAAGATTAATTTTTTTTCATCCAAGTTCATGAAACCCCTGAAATCTTGTAGTTCATGGAACAACCCCCAGATATTAACACCTATTCTATCTCCAAAGTCAATTACTACATTCACAATTAAAAAGTTGCAGCTGGGACCTCAAGAGTCCTCTTATCTATCACCTTCATCTTAGAGACTGAATCTTGGAGAACTGAGTCAGGGAGACCTGAGTTCAAATCCTGCCTCTAATACTTAACTATATGTATGACCCTGGACAAATCACTTAACCCTATTTGCCTCAGTTTCCTCATCTGTAAAATTATCTGGAGAAGGAGATGGCAAACCTTTTCAATATCCTTGCCAAGAGAGCTGGACATGACTGAAAAACAACAGAACAAAAATGAGTATCATAATAGAACCTACCTCACAGGGTTGTTATAAAGATCAAATGAGATAATATCTGTAAAGTACCTAGTACAATGCCTGGCACATAGTAGGGGCTTAATAAATGTTTCTTTCCCCCTGAAGTCATTATTAACAGGGTGAAGATTCAAATCCAAGTTCTCCACATTTTAGCCAAATCCAGTGTTCTTGCTCTATGTATGCCTCTGGTAAAGGGTCCCTCAATGCTTCTTAAAACTCACTCTCCTCAGCACTGATCCATCTTTCTCAGCCACATCACTTGTGAAATATCCAACCCTAGGCCTTTTTCCTTGGTGCTCCTCGTTGGAACTGAATCAGAGGAGCATATCTTTTTGTCTCCAAAACTTTCATCTTTACCTTTTTTTTTTTTTTAAAAACTTTCTTCCATCACTGAACCCTCAACTCCAGGTATCTTCCGACTTCCCTTGGTTCATAATTCTGTTTAGCTCCCTGAGTTTCTAGATATTGGAAAGAAGTGGGGTGTAGAACAACAACAACAACAAAAATCAGAAGACCTGGTTTCTGGTCCTGCCCTGACTTTTTCTATCTGTATTTTCTTGAAGAAGTCACTTCTGTTTTCTCATAGATAAAAAAAAAAAAATGAGATTGGATTGGATGACCTTTTCCTTCTCTTCCCCTTCTAAATCTATGATCTGCCCCACCTAACTCCAAATGACCATTTCCCTCTTTTACCATAGCCTTGGTCTGGTATTCAACTCCCTCTTCCCTTTCTCACTTCTCTCTGCCACAGACTACTAAGTATAGAGTGGGTTTTCCACGACTTTTTTTTTTAAACAAAAGAAGAGAGAATAAAAACATCCAGGAAAAAAATCCCAGGATAAGGTAATCAAAAATTCATTTAAAACTCCCCATACTGAACGGTGCCTAAGATAATCTTGAACTAAAATTCCCTGGCCCTAGGTCAGACTTAATGACCTTCTCTAGATAATGATTATCTGGCTCCCTTATGGCCCCAAAAGAGAATCTGTTCCCCCCCCCCCCCCACCTGTCCTCTTCTGTTAAAATAGGATTTGTTCACCTGAATGTCCTGAATTGAGCTCGTTGGCCTGTTTGTGACGATCAAAAGCGATAACTTATGCAAACCCGCCTGAACTCTTTAAGGCTATATAAATGGTATTATTATGATTGTTACCCTTCCAGATCCATTCTCACTCAATCCCAATACATTACGGATTGCACAGAAGGTTTCTGGAGTGTTCTGCCTCCTTGTCCAACCTTGCACTTGCAAGGATATTTTCACTCGGGCCGTTGGCTCGTCCCACTAGGTTACGTTATTCTCTATTTCCCATGCCCCAGGAGAAGTCCTCGCCTTCTCTTTTTCCTGGATGGTTTGAACTGAGTTATAGCAGGTGTGGTGGAAGGACATTCCTTCGTCCCAAGACGAGATCTCGAATCCATAGAGAACATTTCAAGACGTGTCCGCTGTCTGAAAGGATGCCCATGCAAGGGCTGAGCAGGGAGGGGGTGCGGGTAGGAGGAGGCGAGGGATGGCGCTGCCAGCTCGCACCGGGGTACGTGGCACTGACTGTCCCCGAGGCTGAAAGGAGGAGGAGAAAAAGAAAGAGGAGGGAGTTCTCTCTCCCCTCCCCTTGTCCTTGCGCAGGAGGAGCAACCAGTAGACGGACAGCTCTGAGAGACTCAAACTGCAGGATCTGGGG
Organism: Notamacropus eugenii; assembly: GCF_028372415.1. NCBI lineage: Eukaryota > Metazoa > Chordata > Mammalia > Diprotodontia > Macropodidae > Notamacropus > Notamacropus eugenii. Next base: position 300,442,424 of record NC_092873.1, read on the forward strand.
ACCTTTCTGGGCAGAGACCGAGCTGGCAAGGTTCACCGCTCTCGCCCCCTCCGCTGCTGAAGCCCACCCTGAGGATCGCAGAGACGGGGATGTCCAAAGGCTCTGCGCGCTCAGCCACTTGGAGCCCCAGTCCGGGTGGACTGCAACTCCCAGAAGCCCTTTACAGTTCCCGCGTGCGCAGAAGCCCCTGGCGCCATCTTGAAATCTGATCCTCAATCTCTGAGCTGGAACGTTAGTGGCGGCGGCTGCTTCGGCGGCCCTGAGCTGGGGCAGTGGCTGCGGCAAGAAGAGGAAGAGAGGTCGGAACGCCGTGCCGGTGGCTGGATGGCCGAAACCAGGATGGCGGGTTCAGAAGGAGTCCGGCGCCGGGGTCGCTTGGCATCCCCTTGAGTCTCCCGCCGGCGGACAGCCGGTCCACGAGGGGCGGGGACTCCCCGCGAGTGGTACCCAGAGCGGAGCGCGCGTGCGCGCCCAGGTAGAGGCACAGGTGTGGGGCAGCCGGGAGAGCGGGTGCCCAGGGGCATGGCGTGCCGCGCCACGGAGCCCCCGAGTGAGTGAGCGCTTCCCAGCCCGTCCCACCCGACCTTATCCCTCGCCCGTCCCTTCCCAGCTCATCCCCTCCCGTCCCTGGGAATCCAGGCACAGCCAGGACCGAAGATGAAGGAAATCTGCAGGATCTGTGCCCGGGAGCTGTGCGGCAACCAGCGGCGCTGGATTTTCCACACCACCACCAAGCTCAACCTCCAGGTGCTCCTGTCCCATGTCCTGGGCAAGGATGTCTCCCGCGATGGCAAAGGCGAGTTTGCCTGCAGCAAGTGCGCTTTCATGCTGGACCGCATCTATCGCTTCGACACCGTCATCGCCAGGATCGAAGCCCTCTCCATTGAGCGCCTACAAAAGCTGCTGCTTGAGAAGGAGCGCCTCAAATTCTGCATCGCCAGCATGTACAGGAAGAATAACGATGACCCCAGCACCGAAGCCAAAGTAGGGAATGGGACTGTGGATATGTCCAGTTTACCAGATGTCAGATACACGGCTCTGCTCCAGGAAGACTTTGCATACTCCGGGTTTGAGTGCTGGGCAGAAAATGAGGACCAGACTCAAGAAGCTCACAGCTGCCACACTTCAGAGGGCCCTGGAAACAGGCCCAGGAGGTGTAGGGGCTGTGCTGCTTTAAGGGTTGCTGATTCTGACTATGAAGCCATTTGTAAGGTACCCCGAAAGGTAGCCAGAAGCATCTCCTATGGGGCTTCTACCAGGTGGTCTACCAGTATATGTACTGAAGAGCCAGCCTTGTCAGAGGTTGGGCCACCAGACCTATCAAGCACAAAGGGACCAGCAGATGGGGAAAGCATGGAAGAAGGAACTCCTGGTTCCTCCGTGGAATCTTTGGATGCTACCGTACAGGCCAGCCTTCCACAACAGAGGGATGAGGAACCTGAGAGAGGCAGTAAAGAACTCCCAAAGTGTGATTGCTGCTCAGATGATCAAGCGATCCAATACACATGTGGCCACAAGCTGGAACTAGCGCTTAACATGATTAAAGGTTTTGACTATAAACCCATCCAGAGCCCCCGAGGGAGCAAGCTTCCTATACCAGTGAAATCCAGTCCACCTGGAACCAAGCCTGGCCATCTCATGGCAGATGGGACCAGTCCCAATTTCCTAAACAGGCCTGTGAAATCCCTTTCCAAGACACCTGTGGGTTGTTCCCCAGAGATTTCTGAACTGCAAGAACTGTGGGATGATCTCTATGAGGACTATTTGCCGCTCCGGTTCCAGGTAGATGATATGTAATACTATGACAATTCAGTTTTATCAGATGACGCAACTAGATTGTCTCCAGACTTTCACATGGCTTCTAATTAGTCAAAGTTAACCAGCAAAGTTAACCAGTCAAGTATTCTAACTCTATTCTTCCTTGACTTTCATGCTGCCCATATTTCTCTTGCCACTTTTTGGTGTGTAGGTAAATCCATTTGCAGCTTTGATTCTGCATGCAACATCAGTTGACCCCCCCCCCCCAAAATTTTTTTAAGCAAAAAGATTCAATCAACACTAAATTCTTAGTAAATGTTGTTTCTAAAAAAGGGCAGACAGCCTTTGCTCTAATGCTATCCCTCTCTTGTTTACCTCTTCCTCTTTTAGTTTCACAACTTGATTGATCCTTTTCATTGTCAATGAGAGGGCTAGTTTTTTCTTTCTCACAGACTAGCCTGGAACAGTAATCTTTTTGTGTTCAAGTGCTCCCAAAGTGATTGTAGCAGATGGTAGAGTTTGAGGAAAATCCATTAATTAGTAAAATGCTATCAGAAAAATGTTTTTGTTCAGCTGCTGTACTTATTATAATTAAGGGCATCATTTGGGGGCTCTTCTTCAAGATGGCTTGTTTTATCCCTTGAGTCTTTTTTTTAAAATTGTTTTAAAGGCCTTGGGGATTAAACTAAGATATTACTTAAAGCATTTAGGTGAAAGTCACTCCCAGTCATCAATCCCAGGTGCATTTGTGCTGAGTATATTTTTCACGAAACTGAGGTTTTTACATACTTGTCTTATGGCAAGAAGACCACTTCAACTAGTATTTTGATTTCACTTTAATGACTTGAGAGAGGCAATTGGTCTTAATTCAGCCTAGACACTAGAGAGGTGCCATTTTGTTTCTATAGTAACCATAAATACTAGATGCCTATAGTTTTCTTCAGTACTTCAGAAACAAATCATACTTGTTCAGTAATAGTATAAGTAGAAACGGTACAGGTACAAATGTTGTCATCTGGAGTGAATACTTAGAAATTATATTAGAGTACTATGAACTAACAAAAGCAAGGACATGAGTTTTATTACCTGAAGATTTGATGCCAAATTAAATTTCCCTAGTATCAAAATAGCATCCAAAGCAATATCTTCTCATGAGAAAAAAATAAGAAAATATATATAGTATTTAAATATTGTGCGCAGTATGTAAGGAATATCTGTGAAAATTCTTTGGAAAAAAATTTATAAATACAAGGTAGAGTACTATTTATATTATTTTTTAATTTTCTGCATTTTAAAAGTTAACTATTATGCTTAGGACCGATATATTTTCCTTTTATGCTTGTTCCTTTTATATACTTTCAGATGGAAATAATAATAATAATGATAACATATTGTTTATGTGTATGTAGTACTTCACAAAGCTTTGAGGTAGATTGTTCAATAATAATTTTCCCCCATTTTACATGAGGGAAACTAAGACTCAGAGAGATTTAAGAAGCCATTTAGTATGCTAGACATCATCACAAATAATGTTCAGTGCTTTCATATCAATTCTGCAGAAGTAATATTTGCCTAGGCAAGGTGGAAGGAGGAAATATTTCATTTCACAGGTCGATAATAGCTAAGGCAGAAGAACAATGACTGGAAAAGCATAGACCCAACCGGAAGAGTTTTGTCTTCATTTTCAACCACTGCTAATATTTTTGAATTGCAAGGTAGCACATCCTCTAGTCTAACCCTCTTATTTTACAAATGAAGACATTGAGTCTCCTAGAAAATTGTGACTTGCCTCAGGGTCACCTCTAGAAACTAGATCCCCTCATTCTTAACATTATGCTTTTCCTTCTCTGCTACACTGACTGAAATACTCTTTAAAGGTGGTAATTCTTAAGAGGATTTCCCAGTCCCTTCACGGTAACCAGAGTTACAGAAGGAGTTTTGGGAGATTCTGTAAAATAAAATGTGGTCGTACTAGACATGTTTTCATATGCCTCCATTTTATCACCTCCAGAGCTTTCACAAAGGTTCAGGATATGAAAAGCAGCATTTGAACAACATGGCCATTGTATGTGACCTCCCTGCTAGCTAGCATCTCCTTGCTTGAATCAGAATATGTAAGAATTAGAAAAGGACCTTAGAGGTGATCTAGACCAAAATCTTCATTTTATAGATGGGAAGGTCAGTTGCAGATTTTTCCCAAGTCACGAAACTTGGGACTACCCTATTTCCCACCTCTGCTAGGATCACTGTATCACAATGCCTCCTTTTATCCCATTGTTTGTGAAATAATATCATGACCAAATGAAAGAGAAGAATTGTAGAACCTATTTTATTATTCCAAAATCAGCAGTGGGAAATAAATTCTAGAAAGATGAATGGAATTTGCAGTATTATTTCTAAATAAAATCGGTGATCCGTTTTGGAAATTGGTCCTATTATTGCTTTCACTAGTGCTTCTTAGCAGGAGTGCTTCGTACAGAACCAGAGCTGAGTGGAGTAGAGGGAAAAAGAGGGCATTTCTCTTTTGTCTTGTCAGGCCCCTTAAATCCTTAAATGGGTAGAGACCTGTAAATGTGGTTTTGGTAACCCTTGCTTTAAAATTTGGGAGAAAAAGGCTAAGTAAACCAATGTCTCTGATCTTTTGTTTAATTCCACCCTTTCCTCAGGGACTACCACTCTGTTAATAAAGACTGCTCTCAGGGACTTTCTCCTGTTAGCTGATTTTCTCTGTGAAAAATATCCTAATATTTCTTACCTATTGATTACTTTATGTGAATCGATTTCATTCTTTCCCATGTTTTTTGCCAAGAATTCATGCTGTTAGCATTTTTTTTGTAGGTAGGTATAAAGCTATATTTTATTTAGAGACCTCTTTTCTTCATTGTCTGGTTTTGAACTAGAAAGGCCCTGGGGATATGCTTTCTTTCCCAAACAGCCTTTCAGGTTTCTGGTACATCTGGCATTTTCCCCTTTTCAGATAAATACAGACAGCACAAGATGTTTTTAATATTTGCAGCAAAGTTTGTAGTGACTGACATGAATCTCTCCTTTGTTGGAGCACTTGGCTTGTTGCAGTCATAGTTCCTGGCCACCCTTTGGAAGGTGACAAGAGTCCAAAGGGCCATCAGTCCAGGACCAGAGCTTTAATCTTCTACTATCGTTCTGTTGTCTGTCTTTCCTTTATTAGCAGCCTGAGTTGAAAATTACAGTAGCGTGAGGTCTGGGCCTTGTTATTTTGAGGGTGAAGCAATGCCAAGCAAAATGCTTTTTAACTGGAAGAATCTGAGTAACAGTAATAATGTCACAACATTAGTCTTAGATGGAAGGGTTGGCGTTTGGCTAGCCACCAGGCCCGGAAGTGGTTTTGCTTTCTAAAGCAAGGGAGTATTTATAGGTTCTATCTCTGGGCTAAGTGATTTCATTTTCAAATTGCATTATCATTCCAATGTCATTGTAACAGTTCACCAGATCTAGCAATTTAGATAATGTTGAACCAAAGTATTGCAGATTGAAGATTGGATAAAACTTTCACAATTCACTCTTGTAATAAGTATTTGATGCTTAAACATTTTAAAATACAGTCATCAGCATGATAAAAATACAAGTTCACAGTCCTCTGGTTAAGAACCCTTTCCCTAAAAAAAAAGGATTATTTTTCCAATACATAGGTATTTAGAACTGGAAGGAAATTTAAGAATAAGATTGTTTTTTGAACCAGGCCTGTGATTCATTGCAATAAAATATCATTGCAGTAAGAAATCTCTCATTGCCAGTGTGGACTGTCTGTCACCTGTTCTGCAACTCAGATCTTGGGAGCTGCCAGAGGCACTGAGTAGAAGTTAAAGTTACTTTTACCAGGGTGTGACAACTAGTAGGTGTCAGAGGTGGGACTCAAACCCAGATTGCCCTGATTCTGAAGCTATTTACATGTCCCAGCCTAATTTAGAATTAAAAACAAAGATGAAACATCCAGTTTCTGGATCTTTAGGAACTATGAATTATTTCAGTGTAACTGTTCATTTTCATCTACAGATGAGCTGGGTTTACTATGTGTATTTCAGTAGAACTTCCTTGACTTTTGAAATTAATCTGTTTCTACATTGAAGATAATATGAATTGTCCGTAAGCTTGAATTTTGGAGAAAACCAAGCAACAGAGCAGCTTGCAAAATCAGCTTTGATAGATACATTCAGTAGACAAGTGATTCCTTAATGTGTATTGTTACAATCTATTCTTGTTAGTTATAATTACTGGAAATAATCGAACAAGTTCATTTGGTCTTTCTTCTACAGGCCACAGTTCTCAAAGGATGGGCTTGTGGTTAAAATTTTTATTTACACACCCACCAGTGCTCTTCACATCTTTTTTTCTGGCCACACAGAAGTAAAGTTTATGACAGATTAAGGGAAGTCTAGTATGTTTACTCTTATTTGTTTACACAGAGGTTTTGAATTGTTCCTGGATAAAACGAGAAATTCTGAGGTATAGTTTATCTTCCCAAGTTTACCTTGGACTTATCAGGATACTTGTCATCATCTCTTTTGTCTTTCTCTTCCTCATTTGCAAATGAAAGTGATATTCCTTAAAGTCTGTACCTGATTTCCAGAGTTAGGAGATTTTGAGCTACCTGGAGATTAAATATTGAACAAGGATTTCTCATTAGGAACTTCAGAACTCTGTAGTTCTGATTTTCTCCCCTAGTTGGTTTTTGTGTTGCCTTTAAAGTCAGAATACAGACTTAACATATCAAAGCAGGAATGCTGATATCCATAAATGTCCCTGAAACGCACCTATCAGCTAATATTTGTTGGGTATCCATTAGTAAAATTGTGTGTGTTCATCCTTTGTTGCCGAAGAAGACCATGCCATCAGAGAAATAATGACATGACTTGTACTTGGCTTTGTTTTGAGTGAGGGAGGGCTGTGCAGGTCACCAGCCTCACTTCTCTTCCAGAGCCATCTGAATCCAGTGACCAGATATTCATCAGGATGACTAGGGATGACCCCTAATTGGGGTTAGGTGACTTGCCCAAGGTCACACAACTAGTGAGTGTCAAGTGTCTGAAGTGAGATTTGAACTCGGGTCCTCCTGAGTCCTGCACTGGTGCTCTATCCACTGCACCACCTAACTGCCCCAACCAAATTAGCATTGTGAAGATGGATAGGTCTCAATCTCTGTTTTAAACATTTAAGTAGCTGCTGATTAATTGCTTTTAGGAAAAGATTTAGATCACTGATACTTTTATCTTGTTGGATTTGCATTTCACTTGATTTTTTAGACAATTTATTACTCCATTAAACCCCCAGACTTCCATTTGTAATTCCTGTGGTTCTCTGATTTCTATGCCCTTTAAATCATCTGTCATGTGAATAACAATATGAATGATTTGCCCTCACTAGATTTTCCAGAATTTTGAGAACATTAATAAATTGTGATTTTTATCTTAACCCCTTTGAACATAAATGATTGGTATATTGGCATTCCTACATTTTCCCTGTCTTTGACCTTCACAACAAACATTCAAACTATGCTTCAGAAAGCGCAACTCTGATGAGCTGGCCATGTTGTTCAAATGCAAAATATATGCTTGCCAAAAAGACTATTTTATGGAGAACTCACATGGAGCAGGCAATCACATGGTGGTCAGAAGAAGAGATACAAGGACACTCTCAAGGTCTCTCTCAAAAACTTTGGATTTGATTGTGCAACATGGGAGACACTGGCACAGGACCATTCAGCATGGCATGCCCACATCAGAAAGGGTGCTGTGCTCTACAAGCAAAGCAGAATTGAGTCAGCACAAAGTAAACATAGAATGTGCATATTTGAAGTATCCATCCCAAAAATTCATATGGGCTATCTGTGCCCAACCTGTGGTAGACCATTCTGAGCTCATATTGGTCTGATCAGCCACAGCTGGACACACTGAAACTTCACTTTATCATGGTGATGTCATTTTGGTCCTCTTTGAAAACGAAGGACAACAACAAGTGACATTTCAGACTTCCTGTACTCTGATTATCTTTCTAGGCCATGTGATATCAATTTGTCTCTGAAGTTGCACATTTTAAGGGATGTACTTGGTAGAAGGTTTAGTAATACTTTATTCTAACTCCAAACAGTGTTCTGAGAAATGTTGTTCATAAATTACTTTTTAATTCATTAACTACAAGGAAATAGGCTAGTTTTTAGCCATCCCCATTAAAACCCTTTCCTTTTAAAAAAAATTATTATATTATTTTTCCAAACCCCAGACTGAGCTGTTTTATTTAATATGATATCAAATCAGTGTCACTGTAGGGAGGGATCCATATTTAATGAATCAGGGGATCCTTGTATCTTGTAAAAACTGAAAGTCAAGATCTCTTGTTAAGAGTTTGATTTGACTGTTCTTGTTTCATTTCTTTTAGAATATTACTGAAGAGCCAGTCCAACAACAGGAGCTGAATTCCAATGAGGCCACCATGACCCAACCTTGTGTGCCTGATTCTCACTTGGCAGAACTTCAAGACAAGATTGAGCAAACAGAAGCTGCCAACAAGGTATGGCTTCATCTGGGGCAAGCTTGGATTGGCAGTCACGGAAGGCCATTAAAAGTCTGATACCTGTGTAGCCCAAATGTCCTTGTCAGGTTCAACCAAGCATTCCTACAAAATCTGAGTAGTTTTCAGCTACTTCTCTAGGGAATATTTCCTTTGACCTAATTATTTTCTTTTCATTTTTATTTCTCTTGAGAATTATAGTTTGTCCACAATTAAAGTCTATGCTTAGTACTAACACTGAACCTGAAAATTGAGAAGTTTGTATGCTCTGGTTTGACTCTTAGCCACCTTTTAAAAAAAGCAGGTACCCTCTTATTTCTCTCATTTGCTTGTGCTGATTCACTTAAGGGTTTAATGAGTACTATTCATAGTGAAGTAACAGGAGTCTAGGTCCCTGGTTTGTATTTCCTGGAATCTCAATGGTAGCCAGAGGTTTGGGAGGAAGGATTTTGTGGCAGAGGGCCTGGAAAGACTATTCCTGATCATCAAAACTTTTTTTTTTGCCATGTACAGATTTTACAAGAGAAAATGAATGAAATGAGCTGTCAACTAAAATCTGCCCGGGAAGCATCACAGAGGCAGGATTGTACGATTCAGAACCTCAGTCAATCCTTGAAAAGCAGGGAGAGTGAGGTAAGAAATACTGAGGAATGGTCAGTGCTTCCTTCAGCATCATTCTGGTTGCTCAGGCTGCTCAAGAATTGCCATTCTGCAGTCGGGGACCAGCCTCTTATTCTGTTACCTATGAAGTACTCTATTTTCACTGATACTGTCCTCTCCCCACCCCTCCTTTGCCTCTGGAATTCCTTCCGGTCTTTGGAAACTCAGCTAAATGCCACATCCATCAGGTCTTCCCTGAGCCACCCTAGTTAATGACTACTCCCTTGCGTTACTGCCAGACCTTACATCATACATCTCTGATAAGCTCCCATCCGATCTTCTGTATTGTTGATATCTGCATTTACTCTGTTTGGCTTTTAAAGGCCCTCACAACCTGGCCCCTTCCTACCTTTCCAATCTTCTTACATCTTATTCCCCAACATGTACTTCTTGATCCCGTGACTGGCTGTTTCTTGTATAAGATGCACCATCTCCAGACTTTGGCTGTTTTCTCTAGACCTGGAATAACATCCCACTTCATCTTGGCCTCCTGATTTCCCTAGTTTTCTTCAAGTCCCAGTTAAAATCCCATCTTCTTTGGGGAAGATATAGAAGTCTGCCCCAATCCTCCTTAATTCTGGTGCTTTCCCTCTATTCGTTATTTCCAGCTTATCCTGTCTGTAGCTTGTATGTACATAGTCTTTTGCATTTGTCTACCCCATTGGCCTGTGGGCTCCCTGGTCTTTTGCATTTAGCATTTTGTATACTGCTTGGCGTATAGTAGGTACTTAATAAATGCCAATTGACTGAATGACTGTTTATTTGCCATTTCCTCTACTAGACTATAAGCTTTACAAGGACAGGCTTTCTGTCTTACCAAAACTTTTATCTGTCAACATTTATCATAGTTCAATACATCGTAGATATTTAGTAACTGCTTATTGATTCTATGGAAGTAGGAAACTTTCCTTCAATAATAGTAGAAACTGATTTTTTATAGTGGAAAACTGGGCTAAATCCATTGTATCATGACATAGATTTGTTGGCGTTCATCCATGGTTAGGGAGGGAGTGAGCTTCATGTTTAGCTCCCTCCTTTATAATCTTTCAGACTGAAGAGCTGTACCAAGTGATTGAAGGTCAGAAGGACACAATGACCAAGCTACGGGACATGCTGCATCGAAGCCAGCTTGGACAACTTCAGGTAAGTGAGCGTTGCCTGGGCTGCCAAAGGGGCTGGGCAGAGCTTAGCATCTTTATTTGATTGGTTTTATATTCAGCTGTTGGCTCAGTCCCCATTGTCAGACATTTTCTTTCCTCTTGTCAGCCCCTAGAAGGAGGGTCCCCAGCCCAGCAGCAGCTGGCCCTGCTCGATCTCCAGAATGCTTTATTCTGCAGCCAGCTAGAGGTACAGAAGTTTCAGAGGGCATCCCGGCGGAAGGAACGGCTCCTTGAGGATGCCAAACGGAACCTTCAGTTCATGGAGGCTACAGCTCAGGGGCTGGAGCAGCAGACGGAAGCAGCACGGACCCACAATCAGGTAAATCATTAATCTATCTGTGGCTGCAGAATTGACTTTGCCCTTACCTGCCACTTCTTAGCACCAAGGTTTGCTTTACTTATAATTTATAAGCACCTTTAACCATCAGCCTTATCTCAGGAATTCAGCAAAGCCTTTATTTGACATTTTGTAACTGAAGTCAACCAGGTGACAGACTTCTTGATTGGAAAACTCCCCCAAGAGTCTGCTACCCATTTTAATTTGAAATTACAATGTGCTTTGTAGCCAGCATCTGTTTCCTTGAGGCTCTTAATCCAAATTAAGTTTTGAAGTTGGAACATTTTGAAGATTTCTGCTGCAATTTAGTCTGGAAAATATTGTAGCCTTTATTTGAGCCCTGAAGGAGGTCACACTGAGAAATGTCGACTCTGAAGACTCTATTAAAGCCAGAATTTGGAGTTGGGGAGAGTTCTTATTTTTTACTTAGTTCCTTAAAGAAATTGTTTTCTTGACCAAATTTTCATCAGTTGTTTTAGAGGGCAGTCTATGTGAATATATTGTTTAACATTTTAGATGGTCTGACCTAAGGAAAAACAGTTATAGTCTTTACCAGCTCTCTAGGAGTGTAGGCAGTGAAAACAGCCAAACATCCTAAGGCTTCTGAGGATGAGAGTAAATACTTTGACTGATGACAGATGTTTTTGAGCTTGCTGGCATGATTTGCTTCTTCCCGACTCCTCATCATCTGAGGAGTGAATCTTAGCAAAGAGATCCCTCTCACCTTAGACGTTGCGAGCACCCGTTGTATCCTCATTTCTGTAGCATCGTTTTGAGATGGGGGCTTCCTGCCTTCTGCTGAGCTGTTTCCATCTAGTGGGGCTTATGCCGTGAAAGTGATCACTTGAGTCAAATGAAAAGGCTTGATCCTCCTCCACTGTGGTCTGTGCTTCCCCTCCTTTGTGCCTAGAATGCTGTCCTGCCCCACACTTGTCTGTTGACAGCCTGTCCATCCTCAGAGGCCACTTCCACTGAAAACACTCTCTTCCTTTCCCTCCCTTTTTTCTGACTTCCTCTTCTCAACTCCCATGATGTTTTGTATCTTTATTATGCAGCTGTCATTTTGTATTATAGTAAAATTTTGATTTAAAGTTCTTTGTATACATCTTATATCATGTAATTAGTTGTAAGCTCTTTTGTGTTAGGTGATGCAGTGGATGGAGGGCTGGACCTGGGGTCAGGAAGACTCGAGTCCAAATCTGGCCTCAGACACTTACCAGCTGTGGGACCCTGAGCCTATCACTTAATCTCTGTCTACCTCAGTTTCCTCATCTGTAAAATGGGAATAGTAATAGCACCCACTTCCAGGGCTGTTGTAAGGATTAAATGAGATGATATTTATAAAGTGTTTAGCACAGTGTCTGGCACATAGTGGGTGCCAGATAAATGCTGATACTATTATTCCCTTTGCATCTCCTTTGAGGCCTAGCTAGTGAGCTGCCCTGCACAGGGAAGACGCTTGATAAGTATTTATTCATTTGAAAGCTTGCACTTTTACTTATGACAGAAAATGCTGTCCACATCCAGAGAAAGAACTCTGAGATCTGAATGCAGAACAAAGCATAATGTTTTCATTTTTTTTTTGTTTTTTTCTTTCTTGTCGTTTTTCCCTTTTGTTCTGGTTCTTCTTTCACAACATGACTAATGTAGAAATGTGTTTAACTTGATTGTACATGTATGTCCTGTATCATGTTGCTTGCTGTCTGGGGGGGGAGGAGAGGAAAGAAGGGAGAGAAATTTGGAATTCAAAATCTTATAAAAATGAATGTAGAAGCGAGGCAATAAATAATTTCAAAAAGAAAAAAAAAGAAAGCTTACCCTTTTAAGCAGCCACCTTGCACTGGTTAAGTGAAAGCACATTTTGCTGATAAAAGTTGTGTGTTTTATTCAGGAATTGCGAAGTGCCCTGCAGCAGGTACAGGAAGATTTGCGCAGTAGGAACAAGCAGCTTCACCTGCTGGAGGGCACGAGATGCCGTGAGACCCAAGCACAAGAGCAGAGCATTCATCGTCTGAACCACAGCCTGCGTCAGAAAGACCAGCTTCTGCAGGTGGGCCGGTGTCATGAACATTCGAATTGGGTCAGAGCCTTGCAGATTCCTTTTACTGATTGCTGTGACTTTAGTTTATGAATAATTGTCAACCAGATCTGAGGTCTTGTTGTATCTAGAACTGTGGACCGGGCCCTAGGGTGATGGGGTAATATCTGTGAAATAGAAGACTCCCTGGGAACCCAACAATACAGGCCTGGGCAATCCTTACCAAGACTTATGCAACTCTCCATGTTGGTGGCTAGATCTGTGATTACCTTAGCATTGGTGAACTCCATGGAGTTCTTCTAGGACAGACAGGGAGTATCATGGCCTGACCGTTCACCAAGGCTCCTTGACCCTTAGGAGTCTGTGTGACTTACCCAGGATCACATGACCAGGGTGAGTCAGAACCAGGACTAGAACCCTGGTTTGCCTCACAGAGAGGCCAGCCCTGTAGCCACTATGCCACAGTGCATCTCCCAAACATAAGTAATCATTATAGGAAGTGGACAGTTAAGGAAAAGCCAGGACCTGAGAACAAAGTACCAAGTAGACAGACATAGGGAAAGATCCTTTGATTCTATCTGAAATTGATGTTTTTTATTAGAAGCCACATATCCCATGCTGGGTTTGCCATGGCTGCTTATCACATGGCACACTGGGGTGCCTCAGTGAATTTTATCCAGCTTAGTATTCTGTTTAGGGGCACAAAGGGATATTGTGGAGAAGAGCATGGGTGTCCTGTATGAATTAAGCAACCTTGGCTTAGACATCAGAAGGTTAGGAATGTATCCTTAACTTTTCCTCCATAACACATGTCATCCTAAGGTTGAAGCAGTAAAATTCCTTGGGCTTTATTTTAAAAAACCCAATCCATTTCCAGACTGTGAGGCCCCAGGTAAATATGGGTAGAGTGAAAATCACATGTGAGAAGCTGTGCAACACGAGGAATGTTATACTTCAGGCTCATGGGAAGCAGGGGTCCCAGGTGCTCCTCTGGATTACAGAGAGCACAGCAGGACCTGCTTAAGCAAACTGGCAGTTCAGGAAGATGGGAAAAGGACCCATTTGTGCTTCTTTTGGTCTCAGTAGAGGAGGTTCTGCTGATGGTCCACCTGAGGCTATCCTCTTACCTCCATTGTGCCTGCTTGTTATCTTTCTTCTCTGCTTTGGAGTTTACCCTTTTCCAGCATCATGGGGCCCACACTAGGTGTAAGATGACCTAATGATTTTGGCCATTGTGATTCCATCCTTTTGTCAGCTGGTTGACTTTCTTAGGCTTCTGGGCCTCAAACAGGTGACTTTATTACTAAGAAATAGGGAGAAATAAAGATAAGCCAGAAGATTTGCTGTATAACCTCAATCACTGTGCTATCTTTTCCCATATAACTATGGTAAATTCTTCCTGGATCTCACTAGGAGTACCGAGAACTCATGCAAGATCAAAACAACGCAGAGAGAAGTCTTGAGGCAAATGAAATGATGCTTGAGAAACTTCGACGTCGCATCCAAGACAGAGATGTTGCTTTAGAGGTAAATCAAATGTAATTCTGCTGCGCTTGCAAGAAAGACCGTGATAGAAAATTTCCTGTCTGTTGTGTATAATGCCTTTACGTTGGGAGATGTAAAATTAAATATGTGATCTGTTGACAGAACTGATACTATTTTCCCTTTTTTCATGTTTTTTTTTTCCTTTTGTTCTGTTTCTTCTTTTATAACATGACTAGTGTGGAAATGTGCTTTACATGAAAAAAATAGGATGTTCTCTGTTCCTCACTTTCAATTGTACTGGAATATGTGGCCATTTGGGCATCAATTCTTCTGGAAGCCCAATATTTTTTTCTAAATCCTCCCACTTTAATATCATTATCAAATGAAGTAATATTTGTGCAACACTTAACACGGTAGTTGGCACACAGTAGGATGTAACAAAAAATGCTAATACTCTACTCTACCATTTCCCGGCAGCGGGCTATTGATGAGAAGTTTTGTGCCTTAGAAGAAAAGGAAAAAGAACTACACAAACTTCAGCTTGCTGTGAGAGAGCGAGATCATGATTTAGAGAGACTCCGAAGTGTCCTGTCTTCCAATGAGGCTACCATTCAGGTGGGTACTACACCCAGTCATTCTCTAATCTGTTTCCCTCATGCTAGAATGAAGTACCACTCCTTGTCTCCATTTTTCAGAATCAAAGCACTAGCCTTATCAGTTTCCTATAAAGATGAAGAACCAGGCAGTCATTGCTTGTTTTCTTCTGGGAGGAACAAACACCATGCTCTTGTAATGACATGTGGCTGTGAGGAATTTGCAGTCTGCCAGTCTTGAGTTGGCTCTAAAATGTCAACCTTTAGTCTACAAAATTTCTCCCAGACTGAATTAAATTGACACTTGAGGCTTTAGTATTTCAAGCCCTTCTTAAAAACTTGCCATCCTTTCAGGTTCCATTCCACCTTCCTTCTAAAACCCTGGCCCCACATTACCCACTTTATGTTTTCTTCAGAATCTTAGTCATCAGGGTTGGGCATTTCTAACAACATCAGGTCATGTGGCATTGCTGGGTTTGATGCTGCATTTTCCCTTTGAGAAACTGTGAAAAGTTGAATCCACCCTATATAGGAAAAGTTGAACTTTGCTTACAATAAATAAAGAAGAAACCTAAACTACATTTTTGTCTTATGTCATTGAAAAATGACTCCTTAACTCCTGGTTTTCATTTTCTCTCGTTGTGGCCACAGAGTATGGAGAGTCTTCTGCAGGCTAAAAGTTTAGAACTGGAGCAATTATCAGTTACCTGCCACAACCGTCAATGGTTGGAAGGAGAAATGAAGAGGAAATTCAGCCACTGGCAGAAGGAGCAAGAGGGCATTGTCCAGCAGCTGCAGACATCTCTCCATGACAGGAACAAGGAAGTGGAGGCAAGGCTTTGTAGTTATTTTGCGGTGAGATCTTGGCAGGTAGCTGGTTTCCCAGGGTTGCCCATGGTCCTTCCAGTGCTGTGTTATGATACCCTATGAGGTCTGGGAATGTGTGGACCATTTTTGATTTCTTCTGTCACTGAATAAATGGACATGTCATTGTGCTTGTCTTCTTTCCTTCTCTCTAGAATGGGTGGGGGAATAATTACGTACTTAACAGGAGTAACATGAGAACTGATGAGATTTATATTTAGCATGGAGCTACTAGAGAAAGGAAACATACATACACACACCTCAGGCTATTGGGGATAGTGTGATACACCCTTTTTTCTTTCTTTGAAGCAACTTTTGCTCTCTTGGAGGTTCGTGAGCAGAAAATTAATTATTTTCTGCTAACCCCAAGTAAGTCGTTGTTAGCCCTTAACAAGCAATGATTATTTCTCAGACTAATCTTGATCTGTAAGTTGTCATTCTAAACATTCTTGTCATATAATTCAGTGTATAATTCGAGTGGTCAATGATATCTGAATCTCTTCCATAGACCAGAGATTGACAAGCCTTTGTAGCCAACAGCCATAGGGTGGCATAGATGGAGGAGGGCATCATCATTCTCTCTTCTTTTCAAAATTTCTTCTTTGTCTTTCCCCTCAGGATCTTAGTGCAACATTGTTTTGCAAGCTAGGACCAGGGCAGAGTGAAGTTGCCAAAGAGTTGTGTTTGCGCCTGCAGCGGAAAGAAAGGATGCTACAGGACCTTCTGGGAGAGCGAAATAAGCAAGCTCTGGAGCATGAGATGGAGATCCAGGACCTGCTCCAGTCTATGAGTACCAGGGAGAAGGAGAGCCAGGTGAGGACCAGTTCAGGCTTGAAAGACATTCTCTCAGTCATGGAGAACACCATTATCTTCAAATAGGAAATAGCTCAACATGATTACAGGACATTTATCTACATACCCACTCATTTTTTTTCCACCCTAAAAAGCAGTATTTTCTTCCCGACAGGAGAATTAATAATTTCTGAATGATCATAAAATAAAATAATTGAGACTCTTCATTCTGAGGTGATGAAACCAAAGGAAGGAATTGAAAGTTTCTTTAGAGATCATACTGAAACACATGAAAGTTATACACCTATGTCAACAGTGGTTATTACCCGGATCCCCCAAAAGCCCAAATATCAGCTTTTAACCTTAGTGTGAAATGTCTTTTCTCATTCCCTAAAGGTTCTTAGAAGATCTTAGATTTTTGTCAGAAAAGAAAATTTCTACAGAGACTGACTAACCTTGGGCCAAAACACTGTATATAGCCTAATGACTTTCTCTTAGCTTACAACTTGAGTAATTCTGTTTGTCATTTTTTTTTAAACTTTTTAATTAATTTATTTAACTTTTAACATTCATTTTAACAATGTCATTTTTTTAAAAAAATATTTTATTGCTGATTTATTTTTATATTCCCTTCTCCACATATATTCCTTTCCCCAGCTCCTTGGTTCACCATTAATTTTTTAAAAGAAGGAAAAAAACAGTTCAGCAAAATTAACCAACACACCAGCCAAGTCTAATGGTGTTTGTACTGTTCCACACCCTTTGTCCTCCACCTTTGCAAGGAAGAGAGGCCTGTTTTCTCATTTCTTCTCTAGGCTCAACCTTGGTCATTGTAATTTAATTTCTTCTTGATGCTACTAGGAAATAAAGACCATTTCTGTAGTTCATTCAGACCAGAAGTGGTGCTCAGACTTTCTTCACCTTATAAACCATAATGACCTAGGGCAATGAGACCACTGACTGACTTTGTCATGTTGTACATGTTGGGTTTTCCTGATAATTTGATCTGATGATCAATTTCATCTGGACAGCCCTAGAACAAAAAAAAAAACAACCCTATGACAGCTTAACCATAAGAAGAGTAACAAGCATCCCAACAGGAAATAAATAGTGCTTACAAGAAGGAGGTGTCTCCATACTCTTTTCCCTGATAGTTACATTTTCAGCTTGCCTGAGTACCAGTGACTGACAGGCACCCTCTTTAGCTTTCCTTTTTAAACTAGGTCTTCCCAACCTGTTGGACAAGTTCACCTTTCCAAAAAAGGGTCCCTCGAGGCATGGTCAGTTTACCATAGAACCGATGAGACATGACTCCAGTCCCTACATCTGGATTCTCTTTCTAATGTTATGCTTCTGTGTGTATTCCCTTTTTCAGCTTGCTTTGGGGAAGATGGTGCAAGCCCTGATGGAAAGGAGCGCTGAGGTGCAGACTTTGCGCCAGCACATTGGAGGGAAGAACCTGGTAATGTTCCCTCCACACAGGGTTGTTTGTTGTGGAATCGGACGGGATGATGTATGTTGAACACTTAGCCAGCCTAAAGCATGATGGGACCCTCAGGTGGTATCATGTTATTATGTCACAGGGGTTCAGCACAAGTCAGCTGGCTGAAGCTACCACGTCCATTGGTTGCCACCATGAGGAGCGACCTGTCCAGGTGAGAATCATGACATGAGGACAACATTTCAGTTTTTCATTGGGTCCGTTTATTCTTGAATTGTGCTCTTAATAATAACAACACTTTAATCTTAGATTATGACAAGTCCTTTTGGCTTTTCAAGGTTTAGATTAATATTTCCTGCTAATACCATTTCATATGGAGGATTTCATAGATATTAAATGTTCTCCAAGTTCCCTTTCTTTCCTTGTTTTTAGGAATCAATGCATGAAAACATTAAAGACAAACTTAATTCAGGGACTGCTAAAGGCGACACCAGCACATCCAGGCCTCAGTCAGGCAAGTACCACATTTATCATCATCACATCTTTCCTAGAACTGTGTTAGCACATTTAGCCAAAGTAATTCACTTCTTTAGTCACTCAAATGGTAAGAATGATTCTGGATGTGAGAGGGAAACCATCTCAGGTGAGGTGTTCTGTGCAGAACCAACCTCGGGGATGATGATCCAAGGAGGCTTCCTGCCTTTGGGGCAGCCTTCCTGCCCATTGAGATCTGGGCTGTGATTCAGGAAAACAGCTTGCAGGGGGAAAGAGACTTCTTCCCACACACCCCAAAATTGCTATGTCATATGTGGTGTAGTGACAAGTCAGGTTACGGATTTGGTATAACAGGCATGGTTCCATATTATTGGGGAAGCCAAAATTTTGTTTTTGATTTATAATCTCCTGCTGATATGCAGTGTTTTATGATTGTTATACAAGTCATTAATCATAAAACATTTTATATGCATTATAAACCATACTGGGGTTTTGTTGCCTATCTACCTCTAGAATCCTAGAAATTTGTGAACTGCTGTCTTTATTTATTTACAAGATGGATGTTCAGACCATGAGAGATTGGTGGTTATTATAAGCTACTAAACCCAGGGATAAGCAGCAAGGGTCAGTGGTACTGTGACAGGTTTTAGTAATGATTAACCTCTGTGAACATTCTGTGTTTTTTTATAGGAAACATGGAAGCCTCTGCAGAGCTGGAGAAGGAACTGATTCACGCCAAAGAGGAACTTGAACTCATAACAAGAAAAGAAAGAGAAAGCAGGGTGAGTTCTGGATGCAGGCTTCATTCCCAAAGTGTTTTTTCCAAAGCCAGTTTAAACCAGTTTTGGCACATCAGCTTCTTCAGTCGTGGTATTCTGAGTTAGATAAAACGTACTTGTTTTGCACAGTTGGAATCATTAAAATTGCTCATAATGATTGTTTCAAATATGAACCATCATAAAGTAGAAAAATCATTTGCAGAAATGGAATTATTTACCAATTATGATGTTAATACTATAGAATTTAAAAAATTTAAATGTAGAGCAATAGAAATTAAACTTTTGGATCAGTTTTCTTGGGACAGAGACTTTTCCCTACTGCCTCACACTTTCATTTCAGCAACTCAGCAAACACTTACTAATGTCTACAAGGGGAAAAACACTCTGCCAGTACCAGGGACATAAAGACAAAACCCCGAACCATTTGACACTGTCACGCTGCTGGTTTTATTGGGAGACATCACATGTAAAGAAAGAAGGAAATGGCAGATAATTTGAGGAGAGGGAGAAAGTGCTAACAGTCAGGGGTCAAGAAAAGAGTCTTGTAAAAAAGATGCCAGCACTGGCCTGAGCCAAACCTTGAAGGAAGCTTAGGATTTAAAACCTGGGAGAGGAGTGGGTACTTTTTGGCATGGGAGGAAGCCTGTTCTGAGGAGCAGAAACTAGAGGTGGAGTATTGAGATGTAGAGAACAAGAAATAAGCCAGTTCAGCTGCAACATACAGTGCAGGAAGGGGAATTAGGCCAAGACTGGGGCCATGGTGTGAAAGAATCTCAATGCCAGTTGGAGGAGTCTGCATAAAAAAAGGGGTGGTGGGTGGGCAGTCAGAAGCCATTGAAGATTTTTGAGCCAGGATTGACTTGGTTGGACCTCTGTCTTAAGGAGTATTATTTTGGCAGCTGAATAGAGGTGATGTTGGAGAGGAGAGAGGTTTTAGGCAGGGATTCCAGCTAAGAGACGGTTGTGATAGCCCAGGCAAGAAGCAATGCTAAGGCCTGTGAACTAGACCGTGAGAGGAGTGAGGGATACCAGGGCATGAGATTTGGAATGTACGTGACTCGGCAACTGGTGGGGCTGAGAGAGAAGAGTGCATCCAAGATGGTTGCAAGGTCACTGTGTTAGCATTTGCCTCTGCAGAATAGAGAGATTGTGACAGATACTGGTGTAGGGGGAAAGATTATGGGTCTTTTCAGGTTGTGCTGAGACTCCCTTAGAACATTCAGGCAGAGATGGCCAACAGGCAGTTAAGGATGTTGGATTGAAGTTTAGCAGAAAAATGACAGCATGATATGTGAGGACCAGCATGTATGCCAGCTCTTCCAGACCAGAGATGCAGGGAAGGGAGTCATGGGAAAAGACCAAAAGGATAGTTAGGCTCCAAGTATGATGAGCTATAAACTGAAGAGTTTATGTTGTCTGAAGAGGAACTGGGGACAGAAGTGACAGGTCAAACCTGTGCTTTAGGAGCTCTTTGGGAGCTGAGCTGAGGTTAGACTGGAGGAACAAGGAATGACAAGGTCTTACAGAGGTTACAGTCTATCCCTGCCTTCCTGCCCAGTGGTGCTCTTGTCCATATCTCTTCTCACAGATGCTCCCTAGAGTATCCAGTATGCTGGAGGCAAGTTGCAGTTCTGTTAATGTTTCAGTGCAACAATCTGTCATTTGTATTTCTTCCTTCCACTGCGTTACCTCAGCCTACCTCCTTTTCTGATCCCTAGTCTCTGATGTACTTTGTCAGATCTTGTGCATATATTATCATCAGTAACATGGTACCCTCCTTTGCCCACTCTTTGTAGCTTTCTACTGCCCATTGGATCATCAATAATTCTGATTCTTCTGAGGTCATAGTTTTTATACTTAACAACAATCTAACATCATTGAAAGAATACTTGTATCAACAATGGGCTGCTATGGCAAGGAAGATCTGGGGATCATTTAAAGCCCTGCATAATTTTAAAATACCATCTAGCTTACATTTTCTCTTCTGTTCTGGGCCCAACTTAGCTATATTGTCTACCTACATCTGTGTAAATTATATGTAAACTATACATCATTTTAGTCTAAGTCAATGGGCTGCACATGTAGCTCATGTCATAATCTGGGCAGTATGCATTTTTCATCCACTTGATTTTTCCTCTGTGGATTGCTGGTGTGTGTGTGTGTGTGTGTGTGTGTGTGTGTGTGTGTGTGTGTGTGTGTGTGTGTGTGTGTGTGTGTATGTGCGTATGTGAGTGAGATTATTTGCAGTGAATACTGAGGGAAGAAAGCTGTACCATCTCTGGAAAGTCACTGCTCATTCTGGACTTTTGTGAGGATATTCTTTGTGATGCAGGCAAATATCTTTAGTGAACAATGTCTCCCTTGGCTGATGGTGATAATGAAACAAAATTATCCCCATGCCTGGATCTAGCAAAGAATCTCAAATGATATTAACATACGTCTGAGATACATGGTTAAGGAGAGTCTTGTAGAATTTTTTTGCCCCACCAAATCAAATGCACTAACATAGCATAATCTTATTTTCCCCTTATCTGCTGAGTGATTTAACACATGCTTTCCTATAGAAAATCATCTTCAGAGACCTTCCTCTTTCCTTCTCATGTTTTCATCAAAGATAATCATTCTTATCTAGGTAGAGTGTTGTTGTAGATTTTATGGAGGTGAGAAAGTCATCAAGTTTCTCCTTCTTCACATGGCGCATTAGGTTAAGCCATGGAGTCCAGATATGGCGCTTCTGTTGTTAGTCAGGAGCTACGTCTCCTGCTTTTCAAGCTTCAGCTTCCTCATATGTAAAATGAGATGATTGGCCCTAGAATTACGCCAAGGTTCCTTCCAACTCTAACTACATCCCAGAGGCAATAGGAAGCTGGAGTCTGTTGCTCATTTCTCTATACCGATTCTACAAGCCATAAATTACTACTTAAAATAAATAGTACATGATGAAGCAGAAGTGACATGAGGCAAATGTTGGCTGTTTATTACTTGATATATTTTTGAAAATTTCTTAAGAGCTTGTTTACCTGGTACAGAGCCCGGCTTCATGGAATGTTCTAGCTTTTTGTTGAAGTCGAACTAATGCCCAGCTAGCTTTTAAACCTCAGCCTCTACCTGTTCCTCTCATTTTTATCTCCTTTTTGGAGTTTCATAAAAATATTTGCCAACCAATAATGTGGCCATTATCCTCATGTGTCTGTGGATGTGAAGTATTCAGGGAATGTTGATATTATTCATTATTACATTATTGTAATCAGAGATGGCTTAATATTTGGCTGACGTATTTACTGAGTGTGGTCAAAGACCAGCAAATGAGATCATTTGAGGATGATGCTACAGAGGACAGCTGCCATGGTGTGCCCCCAAGTACCCAGAGCCCTTCATTAACTGCTGTTGTGACAGAAGGTGAAAGGGAGGTGACCTGGGGGAAGATGCTGACCTTAGGCTTCCATTGTGATACACACTTTGTCCACTATGCCTGTAACTGCAGCATGTTCTCTCTTACCAGATGGAACTCTCTGCTCTCCAGTCCATGGTCACTGTGCAGGCAGAAGAGCTGCAGGTTCAAGCTGCTGACATGGAGTCCCTGACCAGGAACATGCAAATCAAGGAAGATCTAATAAAGGTCTCTATAGGCTTTTGAGCTGGGCCCAGGATGGTCAGAGTCCTGAATGTCCTTACGGCACCCCAGTCCATCCCATTGGCTGTATTTCTTTCCTTTTGACACCACCCTAATCCAGAGCTCTACTAATAATGTACTTAACAGGATCATATCTGTTAGTGTTCCTTCTCAATAGGGGCTTTCTCTCCTTTGGAGCCTTGCATCTCCATGTGGATGAGAAGGGGACTGTTTTAAGGGTGACAGACCCTGTCATTCCTCAAATTGACTCTGTTTTTTGGTCTCCAGGATCTTCAGATGCAGCTTGTGGACCCTGAAGATATCCCCGCTGTCCAGCGCCTGACCCAAGAAGTCTTGATCCTTCGGGAAAAAGTAGCCTCAGCAGAATCCCAGGGCCAGGAAACAACTGAAAACCGTAGGCATCAGGTAATGATTTCTGATGTCACTTTGGAAACATTACAGTCTTAATGAATTGTGAAATAACCAGCTTGTGATGTTTTCATTTGGTAGCAGTGAAGAGACTGTGATCTATTTTCTACCTTGATTCACAGAAATTCTGGTATCTTATTCTGAGATTAGGGAACCCTGAATTTATAGGCCAAGCTGGAATGTGTGTTTTATTACTAGACCTACTCATTTTTACCTCTAGACTAATAAGTGTTCCTACCAACTAGTTAGGGAGATATAATTATCTTAGCCAACTTGTACTTTTTAGAAGATTTTTTTTTAAATGTTCTTCTTTCTTTTTTATGGGATTTTTCTTTCTAAGGTTTGGAGTACTTGAGTATACTCAGCATATAGGTTCTATGTACCAACCATGTAGGGAGGTAAAGGGCCTGGCAAACATTGTGTAGTATTCCCTGAAGGAATGAAGGATTTTGAAGTCTAGAGAAGACATGGAGGATATGCTAGCTGTCTTTAAGGTTTAGATTGTTAACATGAAGAAGCAGCATTGGCCTTAGTTCTGCTTAGCCTGGAGGGCAGAACCAGGAGCAGTGGAAATGAGTGATAAAGAGGAGAATTTTAGGTCAATATAAGAAGGCCCTTCCTGACACTGAGAGCTGTCCAGAAGTGGAATTGGGCTTCTGTGGGAGCTAGGGAGCTCTATGTCACTGGATGTTTTTCAGCAGATGCTGCTGCATAACCACTTGTCCCATTGAGGAAAAGACTTTCCTGTTCAGGCAGTGATGGGAGGTGACCCATGAGGTCCCTTCCAACTCTGAAATTCTGCCCCTCCCCAGAGAAGACAAATCTTCATTTCTTCCCTTGCTTATGTCTCAGCTGCTGCAGGTGATGGAGGGGCTGGTAGAGGAGCGGGCCCAGCTCAATGAAGCCCTCCAAGCAGAGAGACAACTCTACAGCAGCCTGGTGGAGTCCCACACGCCCCTGGGCAGGTAAGAGGCCTCAAGGGCTTCATCTTGGGAATGTACACTGAGGGTAAGTTCTCTCTCTGTATTACCAGAGGTGGACAAAGAAGGAAGGAATGCAAAAGGTGCTTAATGAGCTCTCCTAGTCTGCCCCAAGGAGACCCCATTTATTGGAGTGAGGCAGTGAATGGCCACATACAGCCATTCATTTCTTTCTGCAGAATCACTGACCCACTATTGAGCTTGTTGTGAATGAGCTTGTTCCTGGGTCTCTGCAGTTTTCTTTCTTTATGTTTTGTCATTTTGCTTTAATTTTTCCCCCTTTTTTCTATTCATTACACCCCTTTTCCAATTTTTGTCTTCTCATTTTTCAGGAACTCCTAGTTAATTTCCTTTTAAGTGTTTTTCTTCCTATTTTGCTTTCTTTAGGTGGAAATAAAGATTCTGATAGAGATATTTAAGGGAAGAAAGACTGTACAATAAAAGTGAACCAAAAATAATTTGAAAACATCTTTCTCTTAGTAGTACTTTAATCTTTTTTATCAGTGTTTGAAAAAAAATCTTTGAATCTGTAGTTTCTTTGTGTCAGTAACCTTTTCAGGACCTGGCATAGTTACCCCAAAATTTCATAACTCATATAGGAAAAAAAAAGTCTTTAGAGAAAGACTTTTTTTGGTCAGGGTTTTCTTTTAGATTGAAACTTGTTTTAGTAATCCATATAGGAAGATTCCTCCTCAGTATAATGGATTGTTATGGAAGTAGAACATGTGATAGAAAATTAGAAGGAGATATGATCTGGGAGGGGAGCAGAGAATTCCAGGAAACTCCTTTTCTGGGAGTCTGGGCTAAAACTTGTGATCAGAAGAGTAGGTACTGAAATAGGCCTAACAAACACCCAACAATACACACTGACACATGTAGTAGCATGGGGGCTTTCCTTAAGTCCTAGAAAGCAGCTGATTTGGAAGACTTAGTGATGCCAGTTTCATCAAGAGTCATTTGTTCTCATTCAAACCACTTTCCAATTCTTCCTTTCTGTGTGGCTGGTCCCAGCAGCTCTGAGCGAGATCAAGCCCTGCAGGTGGAGCTGGAAGGAGCCCGGGTGCTACGCGTCAGGCTAGAGGAGGCTCTTGGAAGAAGCCTGGAGCGCCTAAGCAAGCTGGAGACCCTGGCTGCCTTTGGAGGTGGGGAACAGGAGAGTGTGAGAGCTCACCACAAGCATGCCTTCTGAGTGCTGGCGGGTCAGGCTACACCCCAGGATGGAAAACGATGTTTGCACTAACAGAGAGAGAGGAGCCTTGTCTGACTTGGACAGAGATAACTGGTGATTTACTAACGTTAGAATCAACTCAGAAGCAAAACTCAGTTCAATGCACCTGTGTTCTTTTGTTTGTACCTGTCTAATCTTGCAGTGGAGGTAACCAAATGTATTTGCACATTAATCCATTCCATCTTAGTTTATTCCCACCCATTTTCATTCCCTCTCTTTTAGTCTCTCTCCTTACTTCCCCATCCCCTCTGTGGGCCAAATAAAGTTTTTTTTTCACCCCTTTCCCCAACTATTTTAAATGTTCTATTCTACATCATATCACAAATGCATGTGTGTGTATTATGATTTTTTTTCCATCCAGAGGACTCTTGCTTTTGAAATGAAGACTGCTTTATAACCAGAATATAATTGCAAAAGAAACAGGTTGAGGGTTCCTGAAGCCAGCTTTCTTGAAACAGCAGTAGCATCTTTTGCTTGGAGGAAATTTAAAATGCAGAAGGTGGCAGTGCAGGACTTGCCTTCAGGAATGGGACAGGCACCATTTGTGAGGTGGGCTAAGGGTTACTTCTCCTTCAGGGCTACCATGTAGATGTAGAATAAGACCAGCTCAAATTCAACCTTTGAGTTCTTATTCAATGGTCCTTTGAGGCCTCCTGGATCTAGGGCAAGCTGTTCTTTTTCTCATGGGATCTATCTAAGGAAGCCCTGAGATCCTTCCAGCCCAGAATGATTAATATATGAAGTTCATTTCAGAACCAAGTTTTCTCTTCTTTTAAAATGTTCAAATAGTAATGGTAGTGATAGGGACAGGAGGTAGAGACTAGCAAGAAAGCAGCTTTGCCACCTACCTAGATTTAGTCAGAAGAGACTTGTGTAGACACCTGTGTTTGGCAGTAGAGAAAGAGGGTTTGGAATAGAGGCTTCCTGGGTGCTTCCCAGATGAATATTAATGCATCTGTCTGTGAACAGGATCAGATCCCAATCCATGGAGAGCTTTGAATAGTTATGATTCAAAGAATCAATCTGTCATATCCTTTGATGAGAACTTGTCTCCCACAGGCATAGAAGTCATGACTGTCTCATAGTGACAGGACATATGTAAGGAAAGCTTCCTAACATGTTGTACTAAATAGGTTTCCAATATCCTAAGTGCCAAAAATGGAAAAGTTCTAGAGGATGCTTGGAGGCATGTGGGTACATCATTATGGATTATATTTCCTTTGCCTTCAAAGTTTCCAGGATTATAGGTTTGGAAGAAAATAAAGACTGAGATTTAAATTAGTTCAGAGCTAGGAACTCCTGGGGGATTTTTCCCAGTTAAGATGACTTGAACAGGGTACAAAGATCTCTGTCTCTGACCATTTTACATGAATCTATATTTTTTCCATATCCTTGAGCTGAGCGGCTTGAACTTCATTTTGAATTCCATCCAAGTTTCTGTAACCTTAGCTGGGCTTGTAACACATACAGCATTACTCAAACTGGATTGGGCAGAGAAAAAAATGTTTCAATAGGAGAAATTTTCCAGTCACGTTCAGACTGATGGAAGAGTCTGATTTGTATGTATCACATTAATAATTCTCCGCCCATGGGATAGGGAAGCTTACCACTCTGAGCTTCCTTTGGGGAGAGAAAAAGCTGCTTGAAATAAGAAAGAGATGACAAGGTAATCAGAGAAAGCTCAGTAGACTAAACCTAAGGTTCCTTCTTCCAGTAGTCAGGACAAGTAGTATTCTTAAGAGCTATGGAAATGGCAGACTTCTGCCAGCCAGTGTGGATAGTGAAGGTGAGGATTTTATGCTAACATGCCCTATTCCTACATTTTGACATGTCTACTCTGTAAGGTTTGAAATGAGAGGCAGATGATCTGGCAGCAGTTTATCTGAGTGAGGTCTCCACTTCCAAGCCAGATCTGAGTTTTCTGTTTCACCAAAAGGATCGCATCAAATAGGTCTTTTTGCAGTGAACAGTTCTACTTCTAAGTCAAAGCATTGACTTTCTTCTATCACTCCCCTTTGTTTTAAAGAGATGTAGTTATTGGGTTTCCTAAGCTTATGTGAGAGGCCCTGGCACCTTGTGGCAAGATGATGAACATTTTTTTCCCAGCCTTCATACCTTTTTGTAGAGAAAATCCTGCATTTGTCACAAAATTAAAAAAAAAAATCTTAAATGCTTAAAAAAAAAATCAGCCCCCACCCTATTCTGTGGAGGGAATGCCAAAATGAATGAAAGCAGCAGTTTTCTAAGTCAACCCTCCATTCAGGAATTCTGATAGTGCCAGTGAATGACTTTTTTCCAAGGCTGAGTTAAGTGAAAGTGCATGGATGGTTTTCTCATAT
The DNA here is from genome assembly GCF_028372415.1 of Notamacropus eugenii. NCBI lineage: Eukaryota > Metazoa > Chordata > Mammalia > Diprotodontia > Macropodidae > Notamacropus > Notamacropus eugenii. The sequence continues at coordinate 300,469,958 of NC_092873.1, forward strand.
CATCCAGGGCAGAGGTGTCAAACACATGGCCCACAGTGCTCCTGAGTGAGGCCTGAACCAGATTAAAATGTAATTGGTGAGTATTTAACAAAATAAGTTAAAATGCAATAAAGGGTAGATGATCTTAGTATGTGGTTTTGACCTTCGTGGCTCCTGTTTTGCGTTTGAGTTTGACACCAACTGACCTAGGGAGAGAGCTCAAGGGAGCATTCCTCCCTTTGTTGGATCATATGTAATATGTAGTTGCTGGGTTACTGTCCATAGGACTGGGAGAAAGAATCCCTGAGGGTATGGAGCCAGTCCAGGTAACCCTGTAGTCTGAAAGATGCTGCATTGAGGGATGATCTTGGGGTAATGGTTTGAGTTGTTAGCTCATCACTGAAATGAGTTTTCATCCTATTCCCCAGACACCCACAGGGATGACTTTATCAGAGCATTTTATCATGGGCAGGGGACAAATAAATCCCTCCATGGGAAATGGTCTGAATGTAACTGGAGGTAAGTCCTTAACTCCCATTTATCACTTCAGCATTAAGCTACCAGAGTGACTTTTCCATGTGACAAAGTGGCCTTTATTTCTATTTTTCCTTCAGGAAATAATGAAGTGAAGAAAAAAAAACTAATAGGTTGGAAGTAAAAATATCAGAGTCGTGTCCCATTTCAGTTGATGGAAGAGATTGCAGTGGGGAGGGTGGGGGCACGGCTGTGAAAACGAAATGCACACAGCTATAGAAAATTCCCAAAGGAAACAACTCAAAAGTAGGCTTTGTTCCATTCTTCCTCTGGAATCTGCAAAATGGGATTCCAGAAATGACAATCTACATTCCACTGTTTTCTTTCTACTGTGTCTGAAATGTGAAGAGGGGGACGTCAGACATAAAGTGAATATCTGCAAATGTTTGATTTCAATGAATAATGCCAAGAGCAGGGATTTTTGCTGTACAACCCTCCTGACTGCATGGGCAGATTTGGCTTCTCAATCCCTTTGGCAGAAGGAAATTGTTCCAGCAAATGAATGTGAACAGTCACTGGTTGCCTTTCGTGTTTGCCTAAATGTGCAGCACTTGCTTTTCTAATTAATCATTGATGCTTTTTGGTCTAACAAAAACTTTCAACCCTTCTCTTAAGCTGTGCACCTCAGAGGTGTGTTTGAAGAAATATACAAACGTGTGTTTGTATGAAATTTGACATTTTCCATCTCAGTTTCCTCACCTGTGCCAGGTGTTTGTTGTTTCACTAACTTTTAACTTAAAACACTTTCCTGGGAACATAGTACTGTTTAGAGAACAGGAAAGGATTTCTTGTTTTTTCTGGGCAAGAAGGAAATGACATTTTATTAAATAATCAAGAAACTGGACCCTGGTATCTTTCCAGGATTTCCCCATCTCTGCCCCTTCTCCCAGTAAGTTGTACATTTGTTTCTCTCTCATTCAGTTAATTTTTTTGGTGGTCATAGAGCTTTTTTGTCTGTTACATCCTCCATTTCAGAACACGTTATATTAGTCGTTAGATCTTTCAGCAGCTTCAAGTGATGGATAAATGTTCTTTCTATTGGCTCAATAAAAGTTGACAAGGATCAGTAGTAATGATTTGATTTCATTCTGTTTAGGGAGAGCTCAGTTGTTTTTCTTATAGGAGAATCAGCCTTTTGACCATCTCATTAAAATTCCAAGCTAAAAGATTTTAAAATAAGAAACAAGGTGAGTTAATGAGTACCTTTTTATTTCAAGGAGAAGTGAGGAGGATCTGATAGACTCATCTTGAAAGCCTCTAGCTGGAAAGCAGTGATGAAGAAATTATATGATATCTTCCTCACACAATTAGGAATGGGCATCCTCAGAACCTTTGGTTCCTTCTCCTCCTTAATGAAATAGATAATAAAAAATAGAAAGGATTGAGAGAATCAGCTGTTAGGGAGTAGGATCTGCTTGAGAGCTATAGCTTGGTGTAGGGCAAAGAGAGCTGAACTCAAAGTCAGTCATCAAGTCTTTATTAAGTATCAGACATTGTGCTAAGTTCAGACTATACAAAGAGAGGCAAAAGACAGCCCCTGCTCTCATGGAGTTCACCTTGTAGTGGGAGAGTCAACATATCAAGGATCATAAAAACAGAATACATACAGAATAAATTAGAAACAGTTTAATTTATTAAATAATTTAACTAACATTAAAGGGGATCAGGAAATACTTCTTGTAGAAAGTGGGAGTTCATCTAAGACCTGAATGAAGCCAGGGAGGTCAGGAGATGGATCAGGAATAAGAGAATTCCAGGTATGGGGGAACAGGCAGTAAAAATACCTGGGGTTAAGAAATGGAGTATCTTGTGTGAGAAACAATGAAGAGGTCAATGTCATTGGATCACAGAGTATGTTGGGGATGAATAAGGTGTAGGAGGACTGGAAAGGCAGGAAGGGGTCAGGTACAATATAAAGGGATTCAAAAGCCAAACTGGATTCTATAGTTGACCTTGGAGGTGATGTGATAGGGAAATACTCACACCTATGCTTTATGGACAGAACCAAAAGTCTTAGATCTGAACCACTGTTCTTACTGGCTGTGAAATAATTTCTCCTCTGTGAGCTTTGAATGCCTCTGCAAAACATAATATCTGTTCCATTGTGTTGTGCATAATGTGCTATATAAACATGAACTAATTTGCTCTGATCCGGAAGAAAAATGGAAAATACTGCTTGTGTTCTGCTTTATGGAGAAAGTGGATCAATGAGCAGAACCAGAAATTTGGGAGAAACTAGAGACTAGCTGATTGTGACTTATTTAAAATTAAATTATTTTAATTATACTTTTGGAAAGGTGATCATCTTTCTGGAATGTTTCCTAGGATTTCAGGTTTCCCAAAGGCTACTAAGATTGTGAATGACAATAAATGAATCAGTGCTACAGAAGAGCAGAGGAAGTCAATCGAGGAAAGATGTCTTTAAGTAATTTACAAGCTTGTAAGACCCCCAGGTTACTAGGGGAAGCAATTAGAGAGACTCGGGAAATAACAGAAAACTGGGACTATCTGGAATTGCAGTTTGCATCTACACTTTCCCTTCTCAGGGAAATGCTCTACCAACATCATCAGGGTAACTAGATAATGATGGCACCCTCCCAGTAGGGTCATTATAGGGCAACATGAAGAAGCCCATGGAAAGTTTCCTGATATTTTGGTAGGGAATGGGAGCAGATGATGGTGCAGCAGTTTGGAGGAGGGCCACTCTAGCTTAGAGCAATCACTTACCAAGGATAGGAGAGTGTGGAAATGCGAGGTCCTTCTCACCTTTTGGACAGTAGTCAAAGTGTTGTTTGAGAATGGAATTCAAGTCCACCTTTTCTGAGATGTCTTAGAATAAGAAGGTAGTAATTCAGGAATACATAAACCTTGGGATCCATACTGAGTGGGCTGGCCAAGAAACCATATTGGGGAAATGATTACTTTATCAGGAAGTGAATACTTTATTATTATTTAATTAGGAACCTAGGATCTCCTTACAGGCAGCTAAGAGATAGAGTAGATAGAGTGCTGGGCTTGGAGTCAGGAAGACTCATCTTCCAGAGTTCAAATCTGACCTCAGACACCTACAAGCTGTGTGACTCCGGGCAAGTCACTTAATCCTATTTGCCTCAGTTTCCTCATCTTTCAAATATGCTGGGCAAGGATATGGCAAACCACTCCAGTGTCTTTGTCAAGAAAACCCTAAAATGACACAACTTCTAGCCTTCTCTCATTTTATAGATAAGGAAACTGACTTGCTCAAGGTCATATAAGCCTTAAGCATTAGTGGTGGCATTTGAACCTAGTCTTCTGGCTCCAGAAGCCTTTCCTCTAATGTCATGTCAGTTCATCACCTGGAATCCCACCAACAGTCTTCAGTCATCATGTGGGAAATATGCGTTACCTTCAGTTGGCATCTTTTATTGGTGGTCTAAAGTTTTTAAAATGATCCTGAGTGAAAGAGTCCTAAGGAAAGCATTGTATGGCAACTTCAGTGTCAAGCAGAATTTGGTAAAGATAGTCTGGCACGTGATTCAAGGAGGATTTTGTCATAGAAGTATGACTTGGTGCTTTTTATAAAATGACTAAGCCAATAGCGCAGTCCCCTAGCAAGGAGTTAAGATACATGTTAGAGGCTACAGTTCAGTAAGGCTCAATCAAGCATTTGTAAAGTGCCTACTATGTGCTAGCAACTAGCTTGAGACCTTTTATACATTCTACTTAAAAAGTACCTACTCAGGAGAAGTCTATCTTATCTTACTGATACTCCAACAACCCTCCAGCATCTTTGTAAAACAAGAAGGGGAAAATGTAGCATCTCAGGTAAGCAATGGTACTTACTAACAAGTGAAAGAACTTAAATTTGATTCATCAAGTATAGAAGGCTTCTCCTTTCTCTCTGGTCCTGGTTGTTGTTCAGTTGTTTCAGTTATGTCTAATTCTTTATGACCCCATTGGGATTCTTTTGGCAGAGAGACTGGAGTGTTTTGCCATTTCCTTCTCCAGTTTATTTGACAGATGAGGAAACTGATGTATACAGGGTTAAGTGACTTGCCAAGGATCACACAGCTAGTAAGTGTCTGAGACTAGATTTGAACTCAGGAAGATGAGTCTTCTTGACTCCAGGCCTGACACTCTATGCACTATGGTACTGCCTAGCTGCCCCTCTCTGGCACCTAAGGGCAAACAAAGACACTGTCTATAATTATTTGTGTCCAACAGTAGCCATCTCTAGGGCAGCGCAGGGAAGGGGAAGGAAAAAAAGAAATTTAAATAATAACTTTATTATATATTTAAAAGGAATTGTAAATTGTACACAATAGATTTGTCGTTTCATATGCAATCATCTTTTTATTATACTGCATTATGAGACCGCATGTTTTATTTCATAAATTTAATATTAAATAAATTTAAAATAATTTTTAAAAATTATTATTAATTAAAATTAATATTAAATTAAATTAAAATTATTATTAATTAAAATTAAATTACTGAAAAGTAAAGAAATTTAAACAGGATTAATCAAGGCCATCAAGTATAGAAGGTTCCTCCCTCCTCTCTGGAGGAAGTTTGAGCCCTAATTTAACAGTCACCTTTGGAACTTTCTAGTATGTGCATCACTAATTATAAAGCCCTATTGAGAAAGAAAAATAATTGTGGATTTTTTGTCTAAGTCATAATAATATGGCACTTTCCTCTTGTACCATGCTTGAGACTTCTAAAAACATTTTCACATCTTTGTATTTACATAACCAAATATGTGTGTGTGCATGCGCACACGTGTGCTTTGTATGTATGTTCAAATTGGTGAGGGAACAACATATTTCAAAAGATCCATAATTTCCTAAGTTCTGATCTTGCATCTACCAATGCGGAGAACAACCCTTCCACAACTTAATAGACAATCTTTATAACTTCCTTTGTCAAAATAAAATCCTTCAGCTAGTGGTCAACCTCCTTAAGATGAGTGAGCTTCTCCAAACTAGACTCGTCTTCCAATGTTGACAGTACATTCTATAAATAAAGCCTTTCCAGTCTGGGGTTGGTCCCACTAGCCAGCACTTGGACTGTTTTGACTTAGCCTTCAAGGTTACCTCCATCCCAGGACAACAAAGTAGAAGAGAGCCAGACTTCAATAGAACAGAAAACTGCCCTAGAGAGACATTGGATAAACACTATGGCCTGGATTTGATGGAGCTGCAGACCAAGAGTTAAAACACTTTCCATGGGTTATCTCATGTGATCCTCACCTAAACCCCATGAGGTAGGTGTTATTTATTAGCTTCATTTTCAAATGAGGGAACTGAGGCTGAGAGAGTTCAAGTGACTTGCCTAGGGTCATAGTCAATGCCTAGAGCAGGAGTTGAACTCGGGTCTTTCTGAATCCACATCCAGTCCTTACCACCTAGCTGGATCAAGGAACAGCAGTAATCCTTGCACACATTGAGAATCAGGCCCTAAACCATAATTTTAGGAAAATAAAATTATCAAAGTATAATGAGTAAAATCTGCTCATAGACCACTTCTTCAGGTTTTAATGTTTTTTAGAACTACTTAGGTATTAATAGCTCATTTTATTTCTAGGCGGCTGTAATAGTAATTTAAATGGAAAGATCTTTCTCATTAATTAATAGGCCCATATGATCTGCTTAAATTGCCTAGAAGCCTGGGTCACATGTGGTGGGAGGAGCTTGCTGAAGAGGCTGAACACAAAGGGTGGAGCAGAACCAGGAGGAAGTGAGTGAGTGGGGTCAGGTCAGAGCTGAAAGAACACAAGCCATCTGACACATTGTGACTGTTGATAGTGAGAAGGCCCTGCCTGAGGGAGGGGAGGTTTGAGAATGGCTTTGCCCTCTGCGGTGATTGATTATGTTTATTAACTTCTTTGTCACCATGACTGATTTTGCTTTCTGGTTCTGGAATTTGGCTTTCTGGTGTTTAAATAAATGTTTTTCTTATGCCTTCTATTTAGTCTTTTATATTTTGCGATTGAGAACTATGCTGTCAAACTCATAGTCACCACCAGTGCTGGGAATATTGCCTTGGTGATACAGTGGCTTCTTCTAAAGTTTCTGTTTTTAAGAAGTGTATTTAGTTGTATTCAGCGTAACCAATTTATTTTAGGTATTTTTAAGTCAGCACAATTTAATTTTGTAAGAAACAATTCTGTTGCTCGAGAGAAGCTTAATGATGGAAATTCTCAGGAAAGAGAATCATACTCTTAAGGACATATGTAAGATGAAAGATAAAGGAAGATGTTATTGTTGTTCAGTCATTTCAGTTGTGTCTGACTTTTCATGACCTCAATGGGGTTTTCTTGGCAAAGTATCCGAGTGGGTTACCATTTCCTTCTCCAGTTCATTTTACAGATGAGGAAACTGAGGCAAACAAGGTTAAGTGACCTGCCCAGAGTTACACAGCAGAGAAAGTCTACCTGACATGCTTGGGATGAAGCTCCTGGTATTGGAGCTAAGCCATGAATCTAAGCTCCCTCCTTTTACCCTTGCCACCGTATGAACCCTATAGCTCTCAGAAATTATAATAGGTGACCCTGTTTCAGTCATTTCTCTGCAAATGCAGGAGATCAGTTCTCTTTATGGGAACTGTCAAAAGTAAAGTTCCAGTTTTTACTGTCTTATGATAAAAGATGGAACGAAAAGTAAGCATCTCACAAGTACTCAGGCATTCACTAGCAAAGCCTATTTAATTAGGTTACAAAGGCCCTGAAGCAGAAAAGTTGATTCTTCTGATTTTCCTGAAAGAGCGTTAGTAATCTGTCTGGCTGCTCCTTGTAATGCAAATGTAATCTTATTTTTAAATGAATTTTTTTTTTCAATTAACACTCAATTTTCTTCTGTCCCTCACCATTGAGATGAAAAAGAAAAAAAGAAAGCCCTTGTAACAAATCTGTATAATCAAACAAAACATTTTCCTTCACTGCCATGTCAAAGCAGTGTGGTCTACTAAGAGTTGCAACGATGTAGCTTGAATGGCAAAGCACCAGCCTGAGGTTCTGCTCACAATAGCTGTTAATCCACCTGGTTCAGGAAAAGCTATGCTGTGAGACTCAATGTGAGAGGAATCTCTAGAAAAACAGGTAAATTTACCACTATTCTGTTTTTTGAAGTCATAGAGACCAGGACTTTGGAAATATCTATGGCATCAGGTGACAAGCAACCAGAGTAATGCCATATGTCCTTGTGAACCCCCTTAGCTGATAGTGAACACTTCCCCGTTAGTCATACTGAGGTTTTCCTCCAGGCGTGTCCAGATTCAAGGTGCCATGTCCTCATTTCCCAGGTGGAGAAGACAAGAGGAGGGTATTTATGAGATAAGATGCCAGAGGAAATGGTGATTTCAGTGAAGTAGGTACAGATAGAGGACACTGTCACAGTACATTTCTACCTATATATAAAGGTGCCAAGCACTGAATTTGTTCATCGGAGGACCTGGTTGTCCTATCTTGGTCTTGAAAATTACTCTGTGAGATATCTTTTCCCCATCAGTAAAAAAAAGGGGATTGGACTGGATATCAAAGGTCCTTCCAAGTCTATCTTCCTTTGTCACTGGAATTCCTGTCACCTTCTGCAGAGCCAGGAGGGGTTTGTCATTATCACTGCTCATATTCTGATCTAGTCCAAAATGGCTGTATACCCTGATACACATTTGGGAAATCAATGTGACAGCCTGGTGATAGGAGAGGCATCCTTCACAAAAGCAGTATCACAGAGCTGCCTGGGGGTTCCCCTGCTGATGAGATAGTAGACCAGGCTTGAGAAGGGGAAAGGGTTTCCAGTTTGGATTAACTCTTACTTGGGGAAAGAAGTACCATGAAGTAGGGACTTACAAGACAAAAGCCCTCAAGGCAAGGGAACTCCAAGAAGTTCAATTTCCCCAAAGCAGATAGGTGGTGCAGTGAATAAAGCATAGGGCTTAGAATCAGGAAGAATCATCTTCATGAGTTCAAATCTGGCCTCAGACACTTCTGATCTGTGTGACACTGGGAAAGTCAGTTAACCCTGTTTGTCTTAGTTCCCCATCTATCAAATGAGCTGGAGAACAAAATGGCAAAGGACTCCAGTACCTTTGTCAAGAACCCCCCCCCAAAAGGCTCACAATAAATCAGACATGACTGAAACAACTGAACCATTTTCCCATGAGGTATGAGGATGGTAGAAAATTTAAATCCAATGAAGATTATAGTTGGGGAGAATCTAAGAGAGTAAGATAGATGGCATATATGAAGCATATATACTTCTTTCCGTGTCCTCAAGTGCAAATGCTTGAATGATCATGACTTGTCCCAGTTCCCTCTTTGGGTATAGGCTCTTCTTGGGATTTTAGGTAGCCTGAGATCCTTGGGGGTGGAGGAGGAAGAATCTTTAGACTGTCATTCCGTCAAATGGCTATATTCCCAAGCAAGTGGAAAAGAGAGGAGTTGGGTAGGTAGGTCCATATTGGAGAAATTTACATTAGCAGGCATCAAAAAAGCAATGAGTCTTCTTAGGGTCTGGTGGGTGTAAGTATATAGGTAGGGTTTGGTCCCGTTTTATTGATGGGGAAAATGAAGTTATAGAGGGCGACAATGACTGAGCTGAGAAGAAAACCCATACTTTCTGGCTCCTGGTCAGCATCTGTGTTCACTTGCCTGCTGTAATGGTGAGTGTCTAATCCTTTGAGTCTATTCAGACAAGTCCAGTTTCAAGGACAGGTCTGGTTTTTTCACAGCTTGGTAGCTTCACACCTGACATCTTATAAGACTATCAATGACAAAACAAATAAATCCCAGAGTTCTAGTAGAAAGGTGTGGCTTTTCCTTACTTCTTCCCTCAAGGATGTTTCTGCTGGGTGGGGCTGAGTGTTGGTGGTGGATGAGGGAGACAGGAGAACAAAGATTGGCTACTAAAGGAAGTTAATGAGCTTAGCTTCTGTTTAGAGAAAGACCATGTGGGGAGTTACTTTTTTGGGTCCTTTCTTCCAGGCACAGCTGTGGGTGAGGACACCGAGGATACTAGCACTGATTTCACTGATAGTATTGAAGAAGAAGCCACACACAGCAATACCCAGCAGCAAGTAAGTCAGTGCCAGGTCCTGGGGTACCCATGGGGGGAGATACACTACCCTTTGGGGGTCTGATGGTCTCCTGGGGCCTGTGGCAGCTGGAAAAGCAGCATTGAACCTATGGACTGGAACAACCTGCCAGTATTTTCCCTCTCCTCTTGTCCTTTTTCAAAAACTTATTCTCCCCCACTTACCTCTCCCTTCTCCACCCCTCCTTTCTGCACCAGCTGCTTCAAGAATTCACTTGCTTCTCAGAGGGCAGAGGCCTCTTTGGCCTCCTCTAACCATAAGGGCGTCTTCAAGGGGCTTTGGGGACTCAAGCAAAATGTGGGACTGCTTCCTGAAGAGGTGCTCTCTCTGGGTAGTTCTGGGAGGCTACCTATTCAGTGGAATCTGACAGACTGATTAGTGCTAGCAGATAGTGAGGCAAGAGCTCACCTGGAGGGCTATAACTTACTTAAGATCTTGTGGCAAAGGCAGATTCATCTCTCCACAGGACTGCCTTAATTGCAAACATGTGACTTATGTCTATACTTGATATGTTTGAAAATAAATGCCACATGCCAAACAAGGATCTAGGCCAAAGATAGTGTCACCACCAGACCAAGGGCACTTCCTTTCTTCCCCCATCCCCCACACATTTGGCATTATCCAAGGCAAGTACCCCAGGTTGTTAAGAGTCAGAGAATATGTTTTGAAATCTCTTTCTTTGTCCAGACAGTGACTAAATTCCTCCTACCCTGGAAATTCAGGGGAAAAGGTAGCTATAATGGGGAGAAGATGGTGGCTTCCTGGAGTAGCTTCATTTCAAGGATGTAATCTACCCTCTTCCTAAGTCTGACCCCTTAAGAGGCTAATTTCATGTGTGTTGGGTTTGGAGATGGCCTCCTAGTAGATGACATAGGGAGTGGGTGTGCCCCATTTCCCAGTGAATTTTCTTCACCTTACACCATGATCTTCTGGTGCTTGGTTATATCAATCCTGACCCTTCTTGAACTCATGCATGAAATTCCCTCCTTCTTGAATATGAAATGCCTCTATTGAACCCTCCACATACTAACCCAGGTTTCTGTCTTCAACTATACCTATTGAGGCTGGTCCTCCTACTTATTTTTAGTTGTCTGGACTAGGCGGCCCTACCAAATAAGTGAGAATGACCCTGAAGTGCATCATGGCAAGGACTGTGGCTGTTATCAGTCTTAGAATTTATAGGAAATAAGGTTGGAAGGGGAGAGAGACTGATGATCTAAATCAACCACCTGCAGAGGAGCTGGGCCAAGCTTTAGCAGGCCTTAGAATCCTTCACAGTAGCTTCAACGTAGGGGAGTCAATATGCAGGTCATTTCCCCTGTTCTTCCTCCCTAAAATATAGAGAGTGATTTGACCCACTTTGAGAAAGTTACTCTAACACCATAGGAAACAGTTGTTCCCTTGTTCTTTAGGATTTGTATGTCCCTTCTCTCTACTACTTCCCCACCCACCCAAGAGCCTAGCACACTGCTGAGTAGATTAGGAAGAATTTATTAAATGACTGATTAGGTCAGAGTCAGATTAATTAGATTGGAAACTGATTTAAGGAAGCATTCTTGAAGGACCAGGTGGGCTTATTAATGAAGAGCCTCTTAAACTGCTGTAATCCCATCATGCTGTTGACTTTACATGAAACTCAGTGTGTATAGCAGGAACCCAGGGATTATGAATTTATGTAAGATCTTTGAGACCCTGTGGTCTGCAGGATGATTTCCCCTGCTGACAGTGCAATAAAGCTTGTTTTGACTTAACCTCATGGTGTCACAATGCTCCAAGATGTGTTCTTTGGCTCTAGGGAAATAACCATTAGAGGCTGGGCCTACAACACCCTTTTTTTTTTTTTTTGCTTGGTTGCAGCCCTGGATGATGGGCTGGATACTGGCTTGCAAAACCTCTTAACATTCCATTAACACGGTTGACTTTTTGCTCCCCTATCAAGGTACCCACTTCCCCCAGCTTCCAGGATGCCACATCTACTGAGGTTCATTTCTTCCTATTTTGTTAGAGTGCTTCCTCTTCACTTATGGATTTAAGACTCATTAGGTAATTTAATAGCTTTACACAGGTATCTGTACCTCCATAGATCACATTATCAAATAGACATCGGGGGGTACAACAAAGACAATTTCTTTGGACTATTAGAATAATTAGTTAGGACTGTTGTCCATCCTAATGGGGAAGAGATGATCTAGGATATTGTATTCAAGATCTGAAGAGAACGGAAAGTCAAAAGTTAGTGAGAAAAAGAAAAGATAATTGAGGAAAGCAAATTTTTTAGTACATATAGATCATTCATTAGGAAAGATCTAGTTAAAAGAACTGAGTTACAAGGTTTCCAAAAAAAAAAAGTCCTGAAGGTTTGTATGAAAATCCAATATCCATTACCAGGCAGTGTGACAAGAAACTGGAACTCCACAGAAACCAAAATGTCATTGGGAAAGTTACACAAAGTGAGGTCAAGCAGGAAAAAAAATTGTAAGTATAATTATATAATAATTATATAATTATAATAAAATTATAACTATATAGTAAACATATATTATATGTAATAATAAATACACAATATAATATAATTATAAAATTGTAAGTATAAAGAAATTGTCAGATCTAGGATAACAAGATTAGAATGGCTAAAATTAGGAAGGAGGTATAATTAGCAAGACACAAAAAAAGAGCTTCCTAAATACATACACACATTTAAAAAAAGAGCGAAATAAGATATTCCTCCCTCTCACCTCCCCCAAATGAGTCACAATTTTTAGCATATTCACTTTGGTTATTTCAAAAAAAACATCCTGAATGGGAGCACTGACTAGTAAAACCATAGAATCAGAGCTAAAGGGAAGTTAGAGATCATCTGGTCCACTATTTAGCTGAAGTATGAATTTTCTCTAAAATATCCTACCAAAGTGGTTACCTAGCCTTCATGGGAACATCCCCTAGTGCTAGGAATATCAATACCTCCTAAGGTTATTCCTGCCATTTTGCTCTAATTCTAATGGATTTGTTTCTTATTTTGAGTCCAAATGTACCTTCCTGTAACTTCTGCCCATTGATTCTAGCTCTTGTGTATGGAATCAAGAAGGTCTAATCTTTCTGTCAAGCTATAGCTCTTCAAATATTTGAAGACAGCATGTTTTTCCACCCCTACCCCATCATTCACTGCTTTCAGGTTTTCTCTTTTCCAGACTAAATATACCCAGCTCTCTTAACCTTCTTCAGAATGTGGCTCCAAAGACAGATACCCTCACTATCCTAGTCTTCCTCCCCTGGACTTACTCTATTTTGTCAGTTTTCTTTCTAAAATGTAAACCCTAGAACTGAGCCCCATATTCCAAATGTCTTCATTTGACTAGAACAAGTACCCAAAAGACTATTGCCTCACCCATGCTAGACAATAGAAATATAAGCATGTTTTCAGGACAGGCTGGAAGATAATGGGTTCCATTTTAGGACATGCTGAATATCAGATGCCTTTGGAACATCCTGGCAGCCATGATGTCCAGGAGACAGTTAGACATGAGATAGTGGAAATCAGGAGAGAGGTGAAGACAGGATATATAGAAGTAGGGATCATCTAGACAGAGATGAAAATTGAACCCAGGAGAGCTGATTACTCACAGAAAGTGTAGAGAAAGGAAGAGAAAGCCCAGTTTGCCTAAACCCAAACTTAGTGCATAGAAGATAGGTGATGATTACAGCAAAGAAATGAGGAGGAGTCATCAGACAGGAGTAATAAGAGAGCAGGATCTTGGTTGAACTGGAAAAGTATGAGGGAGGACACACTATTCTTCAGTGTCAGATCCCGTCCAGCATTTTTGAAGGATAAATACTTTTTTAAAGACCAAACAAAACAACCTCACAGATACCTGGTAACATGGAAGAGACCATTTTCATTCAAATGGTAGAGTCAGGAGCCAAACTGCAAGGGGTTTCAAAGTGAGTGAAGTAGAGACAATGAGTACAGAATATTTTTTTGAAGGAATGTGGGTGAGATGACATATAGAATGAGATCTTTAGTGTTTGGCAGATCAAGTCTATTTTCCTTGGTAGACCCCAAAACACTCTGTAACCTATGCTTGAACATAATTGATTCAAAAAGCACATACAGTATAGGATGCAGGTTAAGGGAAGGCAGAGGACCTGGGTTCAGATTTTGCCTTTGTAGCTTACTCTCTTTGACAAGTCACATAAGCACACTGGTTCTCTGTTTCCTCATTTATAGAATGGGATGGTTTCTGGAAGGAATGGTTTCTGACATCCTTTCCACTCAAGTAATTTCTCTCTTTTATATATAAAGAAGCAGGCTCAGACTGTTATATGATTTGCCTAAGATGCCCAGAGCAGCTAGGTGGTGCAGTGGAAGGAGCACCAGGACTGCAGTCAGGAAGATGCATCTTTATGAGTTCAAATTCAGCCTCAGATACTTACTAGCTGGGTGACTGTTGTTGACCTGAAAGTTTGGTTAAAAAAAAGGCAAAAGGCTAAATGCATATTGTTTATTCCCTTAAAGCTAGCATTTACATGATCATGGAGCCAGAAAACTTCTAACTTGACTAATACAAGAATGGCCAGACTTAAATCTGTCTTAGGACATTCTAAGGTTGTCTGTGTCCTTCAGATTATGGTCTCCATGAATGATTAACTTTACCATGAAAAATGAATTTCTTAATTGGATAGACTGTAAATAAAATAAGATAAGAGAGCTGACAAGGTGTTCATTGAAATTGCAACTTAGAACATCTGTGTTTTCGCTATAATATGTCATAACATAGTGGGCAGTGAGGTGGTGCAGTGGATAGAGCACCAGTGCAGGAGTCAGGAGGACCTGAGTTCAAATCTCACCTCAAACACTTGACACTCACTACCTGTGTGACCTTGGGCAAATCACTTAACCCCAATTGCCTCATCCTGGGTCATCTCTAGTCATCTTGATGAATATCTAGCCACTGGGTTCAGATGGCTCAGGGGAAGAAGTGAGACTGATGACCTGCACAGACCTCCCTCACTCAAAACAAAGTCAAGTGCAAGTCATGTCATTGTTTCTCTGATGGCATGGTCTTCTTTGGCAATGAAGGATGAACACACATAACATAGTATATGTCCATAAAATTTTAAGATATGGAAAATTTCCTATTATTCAAGATAGCATCTTGGATTAAGAGTCTCAAAAAGTGCTAAGTCAGCCCCATCTGGCTTTGTGGACATAAGAAAAGGTATTCTCTGAGTTTACTTTGGAGAACAAAAAGACTGTTAGGTCTAGGTTCTTCTTCTGATTAATACAAGCTCTGGCCCTTATTAAAATCCAAAAATGGTATTAAATGTTATCATTTCCTCCTTTTTGTCAAAGACAAGCCAAAGACTTCACTGTCGACCAAGGAAATTATGGAAAAACCTCTAAACAACCAGTCCTGGGTATGCAAGGGGCTCAGGTAGGGAGGGAGCAGTTCTTCATGCAGATCTGATCTGAACTCTTGGGAAAGCTGTTCATGTCTGATGTTGTCTTTTCCAGGCCCCCTCAAAATTGGAGGGCAAGGTCTTCTCTGGGCTCAGATGTTCACTCAGGAACTGAGGCAATGGATGTGACAAAGTCACATGGAGTCAATATCATATAGTTCATATAGTCAGAAAAACCAAACAAGGGCTCCCAGACATCATATGGTTTGATAATTGAGAGGAAACAGTACAACATAGTTAACATGGCTAAAGGCACATAGAAATAGTTCAGTTTCCCAACCACTCAGGGCTAGGTTCTAACAACACAATAAAATTTTTCTCTCAGCTCACAAAATTGCATTTTTACATTAAGTCAGGCATAGATTAAACTTAGATGGCTCATAATAGACTAGTTTTGAGAAGGGAAATTTACATGTCACCTAGATAAACAAGAAAACTTAAACATGAACCATAAAAATCAATGCAATTACTAATGTTAACTAACATTAACTTCCTTGTATCCCAGTAATCCATTCTTAATGTCCATTTGAACATCACTTTTTGCATCCCAGATGTCTCATCTAGTTATCTGATGCTGAGATATCCTTTCTTTGACAATAAGTTTTATACTTGGGATAGTTCTAAAAGGGAGTTCTGCTTCTCTGGTTCAGATCTAGAAGTTCCCAGATAATTCTGACAATATAAATTAGTATAATCACTGAAAAATTGGTTCTCCATTTTTGGAAACTTCAAAGAATTTCAGTTTATACTATTTGTTGTTTCTGTCTTTACCTAAATCCTATAACTGGTATAAGAATCTTTTAAAATGTGAGGGTCCAACTGTAAAATGAACTCATCTGCTTTTTAAAATAATTGGATAGATACTTTAATAAAGAAGAAATAATTTCACTTACTTTTACCACTCTTATACAATTTTTGTACAAAAATCTAAATTTGAGATCTTATTACCAAAGCATGATAAATTCTAGAAACTAATCATATACATCTTTATATACTTCTTAGATGAATCAGTCTGATCCTGTTGCTTTTCCTCAAAATTTGCTATCATGTTTAATTAGATATCTATCACCTTACATGTTTGTCTTATTATTTTGTCTTAATCATTTCCTCCTTTGAAGGATGCTACCTCTATATTATATTTATTTATTTGGACACGAATATAGGTCACAGTTGTAAGCTATTCATTCTTGCATCCCATTATAGTAACTCAGAGATGATCCAATTTCCATTTATTATTTAATAGACAGTATTGTACTTACAGAACTTCTTGATTATAGAGATTTGCTATAAAAGAAAAAGAGGAACAATGTCATATATCTTAACAGAAGGAAAGAATTTCAAGGGTTCAGGAATGAGCCATTATCTGACAGTCAATCATGTGATCACTAGGTGCTGAAAGCAAGACTAAGGAGTAATCAGAAGGGAATTTCCTTTTTTCAGAAGGGAAATAGCATATTTGGGAAACAGAGTTAAGAAGATCCTACCTAGGCCATGTCCCAGGTCATCTTCAAAACCTTTCCAAGAATCCACTGTTTTCAGCCTGCAGCACATGTCATTTGGCTTTATGATAACTTAGACAATTATTCCTGTAATCAGAACTTAAACAATAGTAAATTGCAGTCCCAGTCTTAAATAGCAAATAAATATTGGCTGGTATCCTTCAAATTTGATTGAGCTATTAATAATCAGATCAAGTTACATAATTTTTCTGTCTTCTTAAAATACTTCCTCACACTCTCTAAACATACTTAAGCCATCTGAAACTGTCACAAAATTATCTAGAACAACTATCTAGGGACCAGAGGGCTTTGGAGAGCCCCCATTTGTTCCCAAACCTTATTATCTGCCTTCCGCATTTTCAATCAAACCTTTATTCATCTTTCCAAATCTCTCAATCCTGTTCTTCAGGTTATCCCACTTTGCTTTACATTTAAGCCATAAGAGAAGATATCTCCTAAGTTATTACTTTTTACTAATGTAACTGTACTGGAATCCCATTCCAGCCTTAAGAAAGAAAAGGAGTTAATGACTAACCTTACAAGTTGATGAGTTTATGTCTTTGTTTCATAAGTTTGTTATTTTCCCTAATTATACTTACTCTGGAAGAATGAGATATTCCAGAAATTAAGTCCTTTACATATGATAAATTCAAATACAATTTTTAACCCTTTCTTAGGTCATAGAATGACAACAAATTCAGATCAAAATAGCATGATCTCTTCTGCTTTATAGATCATTACATTAATTTAGCAACAAATTATCTTGAAAATTTAACAGACCTTCAAAAAAATCACACAAGATTTTTCAAACATTTCTTCTAAAAGTTCTTTAAAAACAGTTTGAAATTTATTCTGATGTTTACTAAACTTCTATGAAGAAAATTAGTTGAAAACTTTAAAAATGATAGCTATCTCTTCCTCCTTAAAGCAAAAATGAACCTTTAAAATTGGAATTCATTAAAACTAAGTTGATATAAAGTAACTCAAATTCACAAAGTATTATACCAAAATTTAATTCTTAGTTATTACAGAATTCCTAGATATCAAAAAGTTTCTTAGTCAAAAAGGTGTTTGTAATGGAAAGGAGATTTAGTTTCTCTAAGTCAAGAATGACACATTCATTTAATTTAGCCTTATCACAATAACATTTTTTCCTAGGAATTAGGTACATTCTGGCATTTCACATAGATAGTCCCTAAACCTTCAAATTAACATATATAAATATATCTTTTAGATGAAACAGGCTTGAAAATCACACCCCTATTTTTTAAGAATTCTCATTTGCTCAATAGGAATTCTCTGTTTGTATTTGTCCTGTTGTTAGTTGTCAATTTGTCTGTCAGTGTATGTCTCTGTATCATGTGTGCTGTGAATGAGTCTTGTTATCTTGTAAAATTTAAAATACAGGCATCCAGAGACTTCTAAGGGCTGCAGCTAGGGAAATGAACAAACGAAGCTTTAAGACTTTTCCTTGTTGTTCTGGTCCGATCAACACACAAACATTTGCACAGAGTTTTATAAGAACTTTAGGTCAATGCATTTCTAAATCACCTTGCATAGCCCCTGGAAACTGTAACTTTAAACTACCATATATTTTCATAATAGCCATGATTCAAATGCAAAAATCTGCTATCATAGCAAATATCAAATTATTTAATTTCATCACATCCTTTAAAAAGCCCAATTTGTATACAAAAAGATCCAAATTAAAATTGCCTTGACAACATTTCTACCTCACAGTGGTCTCCCAAATTTCACAATCTAAGAGAAATTCAGAAATCCATTCTTAGAAATAGTTTTGACACAAACAATAGATTTCATATGACATCAATTGCATTTCCAGATTATCACATATAGAAATTATTCAACTTATTATTTTTGGTAATTAAAACCACTTCAAAGTTAATAATTGCATTAGAGAGATAATAATAATATTGCATGTAACACATACCAGTCGTTTATGTTAAGCATTTTCATTTTGATCCCATAACACCAACTGTTATTATTTTCCCCTTTACAGGAAACAGGTCAAACAGAGATAAAATACATTTTTTTATTTTTTTGCAACTGAAACAGAGAGAGAAGTGTGAAGTTTACCAAGAGCAGAGAAGCTGGTGTCCCAATGGTGATAATTCTTGTAGGCAGGGCTTAGGGAATGTTCCCCACAGGCTTGATCTATCCAACTCTCCCTTACCCCACAGCTGCAGAATTTACTAAGTCTGAAGCGGTTTGCAGCTGCTGGGACAGGGTGGGCAAAATGTATGAGATCTAGGTGACATTTCTAAGCTTTACCTAGAAGGGTGGGTTACAAGGTGCCCAAGGGCACAGGATTGCTGGAATGACTGCCAGTCTGTCCTCCTTTTGCCAGTTGGGGAAGGGTGATTTAACTTTCCCCTACACTTCTCTTGCATTCTCTTCTCTTAATTGGATCTGGGATGAGAGGGGTTAACATGAACCCTTGTGGCTGTTAAAATCCCCATTCTGAGATACCTTCTTAATTCTGGGAGGGAGTGGAGAATGCTAAATGATCAGGATTAGTAGGGGCTGTTTTAGCAAGGTGAGCTCCTGGTGCTATCCACAGTCTTGGAGTTTTCTTCTCCAATAATTCTAAATGATCAGTTTCCAAACTTTTTAAAGATTCATCTCACAACCTAAAAAATTTGCTAAGATGATTTTAGCTATATCTAACTTTCCATTGTAATTCCATATTGACCAGACCAGAACAACCAGGATCAGTCTTAAAGTTTTTTTTATTTCCCTAGCTGCAGCTGTTAGAAGTCTCTGACTGCCTGTATTTTAAATTTTACAAGATAACAGACTTATTCACAGAGCACGAGATACAGACAGAGACATACACTGACAGATAAACTGACAACTAACGGCAGGACAAATACAAACAGAGCTCACAATAAACAACAGAGAAAGAGGAAATCAGGAGCTTGTTAGAAATCCCCATCATGAATTGGCTGTTATTAATTCTGAGGAAAGGGGGTTTCAAGGATTCAAGACCTGACAGAATAAGGGTGGATCCTGCAAACCTTTGCTCGGAGCACCCCTACAGTCTTTGGAGGGGTGGGGAGCCTTGATACCCCTGAAGTTGCTGAATATCTTAAAGGGACAGGTCCCATGGGAATAGGTTCAGGCCTCTAGTCTGTAGGTGGATTGTAATTGTCCTCCTTAAAACCAGAGCCCTTAAGAGAAAGCAGGGAGGGGGAGGGAGGAAGAGGCAACAGAGGCTGAACATAGTTGTCCTCCTCAGGCCTAGAGCAGGTAAGAGAAGGTGAGGAGGGAGGAGGTACCAGCAAGGTGTAGTCATCCTCCCCAGATTATAGCCTTTAAGGGAAGAGGAAGGAAGGAAGGAGGTGAGAAATAAGGCAGAGAGAGTGAAAGGGAAGGACAGTCTGGGGCCCTTGGGGCAGAGGAGGTTAGCCAGTACTTGGTTGGTGCTGAGGGAGCTTTGGGAGCCTTAAGGGAAGAGGCTCCTGCCTTTTTCTCTCCCTCAGTCATTTCAGCAAGCCCAAGATGAAAACATTCCCACTGCTGGCTAGATGTTTTGTTGGCCTTTACACTTAATTTGGTTTCAAGATAAAGTAACTTTAATCCAAAAGAGCCCTATGGTGGCCAACATAATTTAGGGCTATCTTTAGTTAATTGACAGTCCTGTTAGCAATACTTCTGTTAATTTTTCCTGAAATCGATCAGTGCAGGGGATCTATACTGAGCATTGTGTCACTGACTTGATCCCTGCCCCCTGAGCTAGTTTTAAAGGGAAATTTCAGACTTCAACCAGACTAGTGGGAGTCCTTTGGAAGCTGGGAATAGGAGAACTTACCTGGATGTGTCAAGGTTTAAGACTTCAGGAAAAAATGAATGTTGAGGAGCCTAAGTCTCTTACCTTTGGCGAGGTGAGGAGCTGTGTTCCCTCCTAGTCCATCAGTTCCAATCTGTGTCACAGTACCATAACTGTCAACCTGAAAGTTTGGTTAAAAAAGGCCAACAGGCTAAATGCATATTGTTTATTCCCTTAAAGCTAGCAGTCACATGATCATGGAACCAGAAAAAGTTCTGACTAATACGAGAATGACCAGGTTTAAATCTGTTTTAGGACAATCCAAGGTTGTCTGTGTCCTTCAGATTTATGGTCTCCGTGAGTGATTAACTATACCATGAAAAAGAAATTTCTTAATTGGATAGGTTGTAAATACAATAAGATAAGAGAATTGACAAGATGTTGATTGAAATTACAACTCAGAACATCTGTGTTTTCTGTATGATTAATATGTCGTAACATAGTATATGTCCACAAAATATTAAGATGTAGGAAAAATCCTATTATTCTAGATAATGTCTTGGATTAAGGGTCTCAAAAAGTATGCTAAGTCAACCTCATCTGCCTTGTGGACATAAGAAGAGATATTCTCTGAGTTTACTTCAGAGAACAAAAAGACTATTAGATTCAGGCTCTTCTGATTATTTCAAGCTCTGGCCCTTATTAAAGTCCCAAAATGATATTAAATGTTATCACCAAGGGCAAATCACTTCCCCCTAAGTTTGTCTCAGTTCCTCATCTATAAAATGAGCTGGAGAAGGAAATGGAAAACCACTCTAGTACCTTTGCTACAAAAACTGCAAATGGGGTTATGAAGAGTCAGACATAACTGGAAAATGACTGAACATTACCAAGGCCAAGAAAGCGTAAGCAGCTGGGATTTAGTCTATTGCTCTTTACTTCATGCCTAACACTTTCTGTGACATCACAGACAGCGTCTCCAGGATGAGTAGAAAGGTGGGTAGGCCGCCAGGGGTATACTAGAGCCAGCTTGGACCCATGCTGATTGTCCAATTTTCTGTGTGAGCATTTACACCTTGGAAATTAGCAAACACTCCAGGGCTTGATTTGTTGTTTGATTGTCTCAGTCATTAAGAATAATTCAATGTCCTTGGAAGGAAAGACAAGGGATTGGGGTTTTTCAGCTGAAGGAACATGTTCACAGATCTAGAGTTACCAGGAATCTTAAAGTTCAATACATCATTTTATGGACAAAGAAACGAAGAGCAGCTCATACAGGTGGATTATGCTAGGTGTTGTCGTAGTGCATAGAATGCTGGGCCTCCAGTAAAGAGGATTTCTTTCCCTGAGTTCATATCTGGCCTCAGACACTTAGTAGATGTGTGACCTTGGGCAAGTGCTTAGTCTGGGTTTACTTCAAATCCTCATCTGTAAAATGAGCTTACAATCAATGTGACCTTGGAAAAGTCACTTAATCCTGTTTGCTTCAGTTTCCTCATATGAAAAAAGAGCTCAAGAAGGAAATGGAAAAAAAATCCAATATCATTACCAAAAACCCCCAAAAAACCCAACCCTATATGGGGTTATGAAGATATAGACATGACTGAAAATGATTGAACAGCAAAAACGTAGAGTTGAAATGAATAAGGTTCAAGTCCATATGCCTCATATTTTAATAGGCACAGAAATTCTAAGAGGAGAGTTTCCTCAAAGGACTTACTTTATCTTTGTGTATGATATAGATGTCCATATATAGATATCTATAATATATGTAGATGTCCACATATATACACACATATAAATAGTGTATGTTCATGTACACATACACACACACACATACAAAATAAATATAAGATGTTTGGGGTGGGAGAGGCCCTAGTAGCTGGGGAAATAAGGGGATACTTCCTGTAGTAAACAGCCTTTGAGATGAACTTTGAATAAATTGGAATAGAATTGGAGATGAGGAGAGAGCGAATTCTAGGCCTGGGACACAGCCATGTGTCTATCCCAGATACTTTAAGAAGAGGACACCTAATTGTGTGCCCTAGGCAGTTTAGGTCTTGACTCCAGTCACCTGCCTAAAGTTACAGGGGTTGCTATGGTTCTGTTCAATTAAACATTCTGATTCTATGACTCTATGACTTTAGTGCATTCCTCTGCCTTTTATTCTGTTGCCAAGAGCTTGTTGTCATTTCTGCTTGAACGGTCCATGGCTTATCTTGTGTACCAGTGATGTACTAGCAGTACCGTTGCTCTTCACTGTCTTGTCTGGAAGCTGCTCTAGGTGAACTTCCAAGCAGTAGGAACAAGGGAATCATAGTGTCCTTATACCTCAGAGGTATAAAGGAGAGAGATGCAGTCTCTGGTATGTCTATCCCCTACCCTGAAAGGTCTATTCACTGCCCTTATGTGGTGCCACTTCTATGGGCAAGAAAAGTACTTTGAAAAGAAAGAGAAGGTCATGAGGTCTGACTGCTTCTTTCTGCTTGTGGTCTTCATTGTTAACCCCTTGGTTTGTGGATACTCTCATCCTGGGTGACCTAACCAGTTAAACCTTGGTTTCTTTTCAGTCGGTCAAAGAGGCTTTAGAGAAAAGCTTGGGGACCCAGGAAACCCAGCATTCTAATTTAACTCCTCCTTCCCCAACACGAGGAGAGAAAAACCGGGACATTGAGGAGGAAGTACTCTGCCCGAAGGCGGAGATCCATCAGCTCCTGGAACAGAAGAGAGAGCTGAAGGATCTGAAAGCCCAGCTCGAGGAAGCAGGATTCTCCTCTGTTTCCCATATCAGGTCAGAAATTGGCACCTGGAAAAGAGAAATTCTTCCAGTCTAGACCTATGATACCCAAGAAGCTTGCTCTGCCCCAGCTGGGAGAGGTACTGGGCTACATGCAGGAGGAACACTGGCCTTGGCATTTGGGAGACTTATATTCTAGAAGGGAGGGAACAAACATTTCATAAGCACCTACTATGTGCCAGGCAGTATATGAAGTACTTAACCAATATTATCTCATTTGATCCTCTCAGCAACACTGGACCACTTTATAGTTGAGAAAACAGTGGCAGACAAAGGTTAATGTTATTATCTACAGTTGAAATAGAAACCTAGTTATGGAATAGAGATTGGGATGTCATAGTGAATGGAGTACTAGACTTGGAGTCCTAGGCTCAGAAAGTTAGAGGTGGGAGGGATCTCAGAGGTCCTCCAATCCTCTGCTCTCATTTTACAGATAAGAAAAGTGAAATAGAGAAAAGTTAAGGATCATATAAGTAGTAAGTTCCTGAGAAGGGCTTTGAGCCCTGGTCTTACTGATTTCAAGTCCTATGCCCTATCCATAAGCCATAAGTCTACTTGAATAATATGATACTGATACATGGTATGTAATGGAGAGAGAGCTGGCTAGATCCAGATTTGAGTCCCAACTCTTGCATGTCCTGACTGTATGACTCCGGGATAGTCACTTGACTTCTAAGTGGTCCAGACCATTCTCTTAAGACTTTAAATTACAAACAAGTTGGTGATCAGAATTAAGAGAGGTTGTGTCATACTGATGCAATCAAAGGACTGAATGAAATGTATATTTGATAGAGAGCTCTCCTTGAAGACAAGATGACCTGGGTTTAAGCAGCAACTCTGACATATACTGGCTGTCTGACCCTAGTCAACCTCAGGACTTTAGGAAACTCTCTAAGACTGTAAGATCTAGAAGTGGTGACATCCTATGTTGCTGGAGGAAATTTCCTCACTGGGGAGTTCCCTATAAAAATTAAATCAGAGGTCCACTCCCTGTCTTTTCTCCCTTTCTGTCTGTCTCTGTGTCTCTGCCTCTGTCTCTATTTCTCCTCCTGTATCTGTCTAGCTAATCTCTCTACCTATCATAGACAGAGAGAGAGAGAGAGAGAGAGAGAGAGAGAGAGATAGTAGAGAATTCAAAGTTCAAATAATTTTGCTCTTCATCATTGCCTTCATAAAGAGTTGGGTAAAAGAGAAAGAACAATAATGTATTAGAAAAAACTTAGTTTCTTTGGAATACCCTGTGAATGTTACAGTGACTTGTCTTCCCTTGTCTTAGTCATCATCTACTGAGAAAACACTGCATGTATATGAATAAAAAATCCCCTAAAACTCATGGGAATTAATGTGTCCCAAGCAAAAATATTCTTGCTTTTTGTCTCACAAGAAATTACAGATTTATTCATGAGAGTTCAGATGTGTCTGGTTCCTCAGGAACTGAGATCCATTCTTGCCCGTTGTGGGAAAAAGCCTGAAACAAGAGTCAGAAGGCTTGATAGTCTGGTCCGTCATTCACTGTTTGTGGATGTCTCTGTCTTTTTTTTTCTCATTCTTGAAATAGGAAAGTCATTTTCCACCCCTTTCAGAACAAAACTTCTAATTCCTTAATAGACTGCAGTCACATAATTCAGTTCATTAAGGAGACCGGAAATGTTGTTGTGGTCCTGAACCTGGTGCCATGTGTCTGTGTGTACATCCTGTAGGAACACCTTGCTGAGTCTGTACTTGGAGAATGCGGAGCTGAAGGAGCAGATGGGAGAAGCAATGTCTGAAGGCTGGGAAATGGAAGAAGACAAGGAGAAGGAGGAAGAATGGCGGGTGGAGGATGCCAGAGGGGCTTTGAAAGAAGACAGCCAGTGTGCTGAGGTCAGAAGGGTGCAGGGGAAGCTCCAGAATGCCAATACCATGATCAGCCTCCTGAGA
This sequence comes from Notamacropus eugenii, assembly GCF_028372415.1. NCBI lineage: Eukaryota > Metazoa > Chordata > Mammalia > Diprotodontia > Macropodidae > Notamacropus > Notamacropus eugenii. The sequence continues at coordinate 300,495,006 of NC_092873.1, forward strand.
GACCAGCTGGCCCTGAACAACAAAGCAGGGGGCAAGAAGCTGAATGCACAGCTTATTATCAGCCTGACCAAGGAGATTGACCGTCTGAAGAAAGAAGTCGTTTGGAGTCCTAGGGATCCCTCGGCTCTAGGAGAGCAGCTTCAAGACAGGGTGTCTAAAGGGTTGTATTCTGGACCCCAGATCATCGACCTTGTGTCTATCCTTGACTTAAAACCCAAGAATGACCACCAGGTAACCTATTACCTATACTTATAGGTTTCCAGGAGAGAAACCTGAATGTGGAGTCATTCTATCTGTCCTTAACTTGGTGGGGAAATTGGGATGTAGGAAATAGGAGATAGGGTCCCCTACAGCCTCCAAAGCTTGAAGTGTAGTAGTTAATCATTATTACATTCTTTTCTGGGAACCACCCTCCCACTCTCCACTAATTGTCTTGGGAAACAGTAGTGATGCTTCCCTCTGGCTTGCTCCAAGTCTGACTTTCAAATTAAGATAGAGGTATCTCAGGGGTGTTAATCAGGGAATCTCAGAGTCAGAAGCGACCTTAGAGTTCATTTATCTCAAGTCCTTGTCTGATCCATGATACATACTTAGTCTTAATGATTTTTTCTTACATGTGACATATAGCAGCAAAGGATAGAGCACTGGCCCTGGAGTCATCTTCCTGAATTCAAATTCAGCCTCATACTCTTACTAGCTGTGTGACCCTGATCAAGCAAGCCACTTAACCCTGTTTGCCTCAGTTTCCTCATCTGTCAAATGAGCTATAGAAGGAAATGTGCAAACCACTCCAATATCTTTGCTGAGAAAATCCCAAATAGGGTCACAAGGAGTCAGACACGATCAAAAGATGATTGAACAACAAAAACCTATTTAGTCTGGAGAAGAGAAAGACACAAGAAAGACATGAGAGCTGTTTATAAGTTTTGAAGACTTTGTTGTATGGAATTGAGATTAGGTTTGTTCTACTTGAAATCAGAGGGAAGACCCAGGGGCCAGTTAGATGCAGGAAAGAGGCAAATTTAAGCTTAGTAATAAAGAAAATTTTTCTAATTAGAGCTGTCCAAAAGTGGAACTGGTTTGGTGGGTTCCCAGACCTTTGTGGTGGGGTGGGGGTGTCTTCAAGAGTGGTCAGATGATGACTTTGTTGGGTATGTTAGAATGGGGAACCTTGTTGTGTATGAGTTAGACAAAATGGATGTTGATATGCCTTCCAACTCTCAGAGTCTGTGATTCTATTCTCCTTTATTAACAACTCTGACAGTTGTCTACTTATAGTGACAGGGAATTCACCAACCTTCTAAGGCATACATATGATCTCCTTTTAGTATTAAGAAGTCGGTGAGTGGCAACTCTAGGAAGGAGCTCTGTAGCAGGTATAATACCCAACTGGCATCAGTCTAGGTAATACCTCTAATTATATATTAGCACTCTGCCCACTATCCTCATTATCAGGTCTCCTTACTATTCCTTGCTTCAATTATGAAACTCTTAGAGTTTAATGTTTTCACTGATGTTTTTCTAATTTTATGGAAAAAATAAATTTTGGCTACTTTTTTGTATAAGTATTTATATAATCTCTCCCTACTCTATGATTTAACTCTGGGGGTGGTGTGGGAATGAGTAGGAATGATGGATTAGTAGTTCCTAGGCTCATTTTAGGATGACAATAAAAAGTATGGTCAACATTTATAAAGTACCTTCTATGGGCCAGGCATTGTGCTAAGTTTATTCAGTCACATCTGACTTTTCATGTCCCCGGGGACCATACCACACCAGACCCTTCTATCCCCTACTCTCTCCCAAAGTCTGTCCAATTTCATGTTCTTTGTTTCCATGGCACTATACATCTCGTCATCTGCCATGCACTTTTCCTTCTGCCTTCAATCTTTCCCAACATCAAGGTCTTTTCCAATGAATCCCATCTTCTTATTAGGTGGCCAAAGTATTTAAGCTTCAGTATTTGACCTTCCAGTGATAGCCTGAATTAATTAATTTAATTATTGACTGATTTAATCTCCTTGATGTTTAAGGGACTCTCAAAAGTCTTATGCAGCACCACAGTTCAAAAGCGTCAATTCTGCAGATTTCAGCTTTCCTCTATAGTCCAACTCTCACAGCCATACGTTACTACTGGAAAAAACATAACTTTCACCATATGGACCTTTATCAGCAAGGTGATAACACTGCTTATTAGCATGTTGTCCATATTGCTAAGTATTTTATAATTACTACTTCATTTGACCCTCATAACAACTCTGGGAGGTAGGTGCTGTTATTATTATCCCACTTTATAGATAAGGAAACTGAGGCAAACAGAAGTGAAGTGACTTATCCTGAGTCACACAGATAATAAATGTCTAAGTTTGGGTTTGAACTCAGGTCTTTTTGACTTCAGATCTGGTGTTCTACCTACTGCACTACTTAGCTACAGTAATGAATAGCTACGTATTCTGTATTTGAAAACTAATTTTGGGGAGCACACTACCACTCAAGGCAGCCTACTCCATTTTTGTACAGATCTAATTATTTAGAAGCTTTTACTTTACCTTAAGCCTAAATCTGCCACACTCTTCCACATTACCAACTACCATTCCAGTCCTTGAAGATGGTGATTAGGCATCTGCTCAGTCTCTTCTGCTTTCCAGGCCCAATATCCATTCTTCTACTGAGTCTTTTTATTGACTGACTCTCCCTTTCTGTCTCTCTCAGGTGAACAGCCAGGGTCTGCTCAGTAACAATGGGTCATTAGAACAATCTAGTCTGCAGGGGTCTACTCACCATCTCCGCTCCCAACTGGAACAGTGTAAACAGCGCTACCAAGATCTCCAGGAGAAACTACTTGTGTCTGAAGCTACAGTCCAAATCCTGGCCAGCCAGCTAGAGCAATACCAAGCCTTATTTCGTAAGTCCTGGGTTAAAAGTTATCAGACTCATGAATTGTGTATTACCTTAGATGTAACTAAGATATCTTAGATTTTTCTGAAGAGCTCGAAATACTTTATAGGAATTTTATAAACCATTTTATATTAGTTCTGTCCTTCCTGTATTTCTGGCAAGGAGCAAGGGGTATTTTTGACCCCATTTTACAGATGGGAAACCTCAGGCTCAGTGATGTGAAGCAACTCGATCTAGGTTGCATCCTTAAGCAGAACTGGAGCTAAATCCAGACTTTGGAATTTCTGAGCAAATCCCTAGGCCATTCTGCCTTTCTAAGAGCAAGCTAACCAGCTCCTCTTCATCCATACATCACTCTGTTGTCCTTTGCAAACTAATGTTATAACCTCTGGTTCAGATTGTTTAAGATTTTCAGTGAGTTCCTCAAGTTCTCCTTACCCATTCTCAGAGCTGAAGCTTAAAACAAGTGCCTGAATAATATATGGATGTGAGCAGAAGGAAGCATTAACACAGGGCTCATTGATATCACAACTTATGTGGTTACAACGTTTTATGTATTTACCAGCTTTTTTAAGCTTGGTGGCTACTTTATGTGGTGGATAGTGTGGTAGGGGGAAAATCCATTTTTCAGATGAGGAAAACAGAGACTCAGAGCTTCCATGCTATTATACACAGCTAGTAAAGGGCACAGACATCCCTCAGGTCTTCCAGCTTCAAGCCTAGTATTACTTCCTCTTGTCCTGTAAGGAAGGCATCTCCATCACTGGTAGAAACTGAACCAACTTCTTTGTGTAAGAATCCAAATAAACCATGTCATGCTCTAGAAGTGAAATGCCCACTCAGTATGTGAGGATGCTGATAATGCTACGAGACTCACAAGGAGTAGAGGCTGTGACAGACGCAATCATTCTCTCTTCTTGCCAGGTGAGCCAGGGGTGAAACAGGACAGCAAGCAGGTCCAGGTGGATCTCCAGGACTTGGGATATGAGACATGTGGCCGAAGTGAGAATGAGGCCGAACGAGAAGAAACCACCAGCCCTGGTAAAAAAAAAAGTTACAGAGAGGAGAGAGATAGAGAGAGACAGAGAGAGACAGAGAGAGAGAGACAGAGAGACAGAGAGAGAGAGAGAGAGATATTTGAGGATGGGTGTGGGTATCTCCTCCCCTTCTTCCATGAAAACCAGCTTTGCTGTTTGAACCCTTAGCAAAGCTGCCTTCTTCTTTCACCAATCAGCCCAATAATGTGAAGTGATTATGGACATATTGTATTTATTGAGGCCATTGTAAGAACAGAAAGAGGGTGTGCTTCCCCTACTCTTTGCAGTTGTGGAGGATTATGGATGTGAAATACTGCACACATACATACATATACAAATAGTTTTTTTATTTAATATGTTAATTTTACCGAAATGGTTTTTTTCCCCTCTTAATTTTTTTGTCATAAGTGATGACAAAGAATGGGGGAAGGAGAAAAAGAATATACATTGGGAAATGTATAAATGTGTAAAAAGAGAAGATCACCGTATCATTTATCTCAAAAAAAACATACCAGTTTCATATAGTCTTATCATCATGCTTTTTAATGCTGCCAAAAAAAGACATAAAATACCCAATCAATTGATGTTCCTAGAATCAGAATAAAAGAGCAGATAAAAGAAATAAAACAAACATGTTTGCCAATGACTGAAAGGAAAGAACCTTTGAATCGCTGAAATATTGTAGAACTATAGAGGCTTTGATCCCTAGCTAACCATTTATCCTGCTGTTCTTGAGAAAGTCTTCAAAACAAAAACATAAGGCTTGTTTAGAGCCTTATCAGCTATTTCCCTGTCTCACATTAAGGAGAACATATACTAGAATGTCCTTGTAGTCCAACAGACACTTAGTAGCTTGGTGATCATGCTAAAGGCTCTTCCCCTATGAACCTGAGTTTGCTGAGATGTAAAAAAAAGGACAATACTTTTAACTGTATCCTCCCAGAGCCATAAATAGGAAGAGGCCACTGGGCATTGGCCCCAGAGGACCCACATCCTCAGAGCTGGGAAGAATGCTTCCTCCCCTGAGAAGTTTTTGCCAGGTGTTATGGGACAAGAGTGAAGATGTTTGCAGGGACGGGAAACCCTTCAGCTGTTGGCAGCCTGAGGAGGGGCAAGGAAAGGGAATAAGCATTTATATAGTACCAACTGTGTGCCAGCCACTACACTAAGCACTTTTACAAGTATCATCCCCTTTCACCCTCACAACAACTCTGTGAGATAGGTGGTGTTATTGTCTCTATTTTATAGTTGAAGAAACTGAGACAAACAGTTATTAAAAGTTTTGCCTGGGGTTACTTAGCTAGTGTCTAAAACTGGATTTGAATTCAGGCCTTTATGACTCCAGGCCCAGAGCTCTGGGCAGTATGGTACCATCAGCTGCCTCCTTTGAATTTTCCCTGAGGAGATTATTGGGTCATGGATTTAGAGCTGGGTGTTTCCTTCAATATCTTGTCTTCTCATGCCCTACTCCACATTAGCTACACAGGGATGAGCATCTCCTTGATCATGCCATCATTCACAGATGGTCTACTTCCCTGTTTGAGAACAATGAATTTACTTGATATGATCATAATCTTTTATCTTAGCATCTCTCCCTATGCCTTTCTCCTACTAAAACTTTTCAGTCCCTTGGTGTTCTCCCAGACCATCCTCCTTGCTGTGACTGCATTCTCCTTTCTCAATCTACAATGCCTGTAAAATATTATTGTATAGCTCTGCTTTCCTATGAGCTAAAATCCTTGAAAAATCCATCTACATTTGCTGCTACTTCTACCTCTCCTCTTCGTGTCTTCTAAACTCTTTGCAGTCTGACTTCTAAATGTATCCAACTGAAATGGCTCTCTTTAAAGTTAGGAATAATCTCTTTTTACCATTGGGCAGCTAGGTAGTACAGTAGATAGAGTATGGATAGAAAGAGGAGTCAGGAAGTTTCTTCTTCCTGAATTCAAATCCAGTCTCAGACACTTAGTAGCTGTATGACCCTGGTCAAGTCACTTCAACACTGATTGCTTCAGTTTCCTCATATGTAAAATGAGCTGGAGAAGGGAATGGCAAACCACTCCAGGAGGTATCTTAGCCAAGAAAACCCCCTTTTATTCATCTTAATCCTTCTTAGCCTCTCTGTATCATTGGCCACCATTGACCAACTTTTCTTGCTGGGTTTTCATCAGGATTCTCTCTTATTTCTCTTCCTACCTCTCTCCCTGTCTCAGTCTCCTTGATTGGATCGTCATTTTTATCATGCCCACTAACTGTTGGGGATATCTTTCCCTCTCTGACTACCTTCTGTCTTCTCTGAATCCATCTTGTATGTACTGATTTATGTATATGTCTTCTCACCCACTTCTTGAGGACAGAGACTATTTTGGATTTGTCTTAGTACTCCCAGAGTTTTGGCATAGTACCTAAGCATATTTTCAGTACTTATTAAGTGCTTATTGATGGTGTGATGGATTGATAATCTGGCTCTCGTATAGATAAGGAAACAGCAACTATGGGAGGTCACGTGATTTGATTAAGGTGATGTTCAGAACAAACCAGTTTGAGCTCAGTTAATCTGAAGACAGCATACTCCACTGAGGCCCAGGTCAAAGCACTTCAGCATTTCCTTGTCATCACAGCTGTCTCTCGGATCCCAGTGGCAATGGAGGCAGGTATCAGCCTTGACTTGTTCCAAGGTCTCTGGCTCTTCTCAACCAACCAAATGATTTTGCCCGAGCAATGGAATTCTCTGTTATAGTTATGGTTCTCACGTAGGGTTGTTGTGGGTAAATTTTATTTTATTTTTTATTTTTGTACTTTGTTGGTTTTTATAGGCCACAAAATGCTGCCTAAGTGTAAATTATTACTGTTTTCATTGGATGCTCACTGAGATGACTCTCTTTCCTCTTTCACAGAATGTGAAGAACATGATGTCTTCAGTGACACCAAACTAACTGAGGGCTTACACTCTCAACACAATTCTCTGGGGTCACCAGTGACCAGTTCCCCTCTAAAAAAGCCCCTGGGGAATCAGAAGGATTTCGTAGACTACGGAAAATCCGAGGACATTGCTGTCCTCCAGCAGCACATCAGCGACCTGAAGGCCAGGCTGAAAAACTCAGACAAAGTCATACAGAATCTCAAATGCAGAGTACGCTCTTCCTCTATCACCAGCGACTATGCCTCTAGCCTGGAGAGGCCCAAAAAAGTGAAGCTGAAGGGTGATGATCCCACATCTTCCCCATCCCACAGTCTCACTGATGAGGATGAAGGGTGGCAATCTGATGGCATGGGGGTCTTCTCCCCCCCTGAGATGCAGGCCAGAGAAGATCTAGAGAAACTCATACAGAGAGTATCCCTGTTGGAGGCCCAACTTCCAAAATCCCAGATGGAAGGGAAGCTTGCAGTGGAGCTAAAATCAGCCACCTGGCCAGGGTAAGGAGGAAAGCAATTTCAGGTGGGCAGAACCCAAGAGAGGCTGAGTTTGAGTGAGGAGTATAATTACAAACTGAGAGGTGGAAAGGACCTTAGAGATCTTCTCTTCTACCACCCTCATTTCACAGGGCCATAGTAGGTCTCAGATCAAGCCTTTTTGGTCATTGTTTTGACCCTGATTGGCTCAGAATGAATACAAATGGCAATTGTCTCTGTTTTGGCCAGAGACCCTGAGGGTCTTTCCCTCCCAGATTCATTTGTTTTAAAATTTTCATCTATCTGTCTGTCTGTCTATCTAATTATCTGTGTATCTATCTATGTATCTAAATATGTTTCTATCTATCTATCTGTTTATTCACTTATTTATTTATTTTACGAGGTAGGAGGTTGTTCTCTGGCTCATTTCTTATTAAGCCCTTAATCACTGAATGGGTGTTGCCTCAGTCAAACTGAGATCTGTTAGTTTGAAAAGGCCAAGGATCCCCATTGCATTCTGGACCATCTCTAGTCATCCTGACCCAGATGCCTCTGAAGGATAAAGTGAGTCTGGTGACTTTGCACAGCTCTTTCTCACTTAAATCCAATTCTCTTGGATGTCATGGCATCACGTCCCTGATGTTCTTCTAGAATGAAGGACAAACAACAATAACAGGGGCCTAGAGATGGGAAGGGACCTGCTCAGATCCCACAGGGAGTTAGTGACAGAACCAGGATTTGATCCCAGGCATCTGACTCCAAACATAATGTTCTTTCCACTGCAGCATTCTCCAAGATTGGGTTGGGTGGGTCGGTACCCAAAGAGGTTTTGAGGTACAGAGTTAGGATGAAGAAGAGGCTCACTACTAATCACCCTCTGGCTGGCCCACTGACTTATTTTTTTAACTTTTAAAAAACATTTTTAATTTATTTCATTCAATATTCCCCAGTTACATGTAAAAAAATATATTAAAACTATTCCCTCCTATCCTTCCCCTACCCATTGAGAATGCAAGCAATACTGTGAGAAATAACTCATTCAGGCTTAGGAGGGGTGAAGAAAAAAGATAAATTTATTGTGCATCACTGCAGTGGTGTCTCATAAAATAGACATACCCTCCAGAATCAAAAGTAAGCCTTAAAAACAAGTCCTTCCCCTGCCTCCCCATTGTCTGGCTAATACAGGGTGTACAACTTTCTTATACGCCTACTACACAGTTTCCTTGACATGTCCCCCTCCTCCTGCTACATGCATTGTATGACCATTAAAATGAATCTTTTAGTCCTCCCAGAGGAGAAGTTAACATTCCTAAGCTTCTTAGGCATGAGCATTCCAAAGAAGACAGCTTTTATTCTACTGAGCTGACTTTTAACCTCAAAACAAGATAAACCCAGTTGAATCCATGCTTTGCCCATTATCTTCTGTGTGAGACATAACTCCTTCATTATGTCTTCCATTCTGCTGATTGTTATTCTGAACTTATGGAAACAAATTTCTCCAATATGTGTCTCAATTTCACTCTTGTTCTGAGAGAAGATAATCTAGTAACCGATGTTGATAGTTCCTCTGTTTAAATGCCTCATCCTTAATAGCCATAGGCAGAGAAATTCTCTTAGATATGCTGATTAGCCTGAGGAGTGAAAATGCTTAATTCACATCCCGCTCACTGCTTTCTTCACAATCAATTTATTTTCCTGCATCTGCTGCTAGTCAAAAGACTTTCTGGTATGTATGGATCCCTTGATTTCATAAGTAATATATTATATAATTTCTATAGAAACAAAAGTTTTAATTATTCCTCACCATATGTAGTCATGCAAAACATATTTCAATATTAGGTATGGGCTTGTATTAATTTCATTCTATGACAATTCTATCTTCTACTTTCAGTAAAATGCAAGTTCTGGAACCTTGCAAATAGTGGAAACTGAATATTTTTTGCTAAATTGATCCCTTTGCCTCATTCACCTTCTTACTGGTGACCCTTCAGGGTCTTAGAGGCATTTCAGTCCCACCTCCTCATTTTACGGATAAGGAAACTGAGGCACAGAGATTGAGTGACTTGCTTAGGGCCACACAGCAAAGAAGAATTTGAATGCACATCTTCCCAACTGTAAGTCCAGCATTCTACCTCTTTCTTTAACATGCTGTCTCTTGACATCCTGACAAAGGAAGTTCTTTATGAGGCAACAGAATATTATATGTCTATTATATTGGTTTCTTAAAGTATAATGGATAAAACATTGAACTTGGATTCAGGAAATCTATGTTTCAGTCCCACCCCAAACACTTCTTAGCTTACTATGACTAAGGGCAAGTCACTTTCTCTCTTAAAGTCTCAATTTCCTTTATTTCTAAAAGTCTCAATTTCCTTGTCTATAAAATGAGGATAGTAAAGATTGTACTATTTATCACACAGGGTTGTTGTACTACATGTGTGTAAGTTAGTATTCAAGCGTAAAGGGGGGAGAGTCGATGGGTCTCCTCTTCACCCTCCCAAATATTAAGAGTCCAAGGTGCATGCTGACAACCTTCTCTTTGAGGGTGGGCCTTCTTAGTGGTACAGTGAAAAGGCACTGTTCAGATGTCTCCAAAGGCCCAAGCTCTCAAATCAGTTGGATTGAGTACTTTCCATTCCTTATTAGATGCCTCCAAAGGCCCAAGCTCTAGAATCAGTTGGATTGGGCATATTCCTTTCATTGTCATCCTTTGGTTTCACCTCATGGCCCATTGGCACAGCTCATTCTCAGTGTCTGTTATGAAATTCAGACTAGGAAAGGAAGGGGATCTCCATGGGATCTGGTGAACTGTCTCCCAGAGTTCCTAGAAATAACATACAACCTCCCTTTTTACCTTTGTTCTTTATTCTTCCATCCCTTGCACATCAGGAAATATGACTTCTTGATCCAGGCTCAGGCCCGAGAGCTGTCCCATCTGCGCCAGAAGATACGCGAAGGGAGAGGTGTGTGCCATATCCTCACCCATAACCTCAGAGACATTGTCAAGTCTTTTGAGGACATACTCCGAGGAACTGACATTGATTACTACCTGGGACAGAGCTTCCGGGAGCAGCTAGTTCAGGGGAGCCAGGTAGCAGAAAGACTCACCAAGAAGCTCAGCACCAGTAAGTTGTTCCATGGGCATTTACAAGATATTTAGTCCACTTCGTCTGTCATGGTGGGGAATCAGGGCACCAAAGGAAGGGTTACTAGGTCAACACCTTACCCATATCCCAAAAGAGTGCAACACCTGAGAGACACCTATAAAGTGATAAGTCAAGGAGAAGGGATACAAGAGGGGATGTGCCCAGAGTCTCAGGCACAGTGATGTTCAGACTATGGCAGGATGTGGGAGAAGGGAAGCCAAATTGATCCTTAGAGAGGCCATACCTTAGATTTGGTGTATTGTTACACTAAGCTCTCATAACTAACGATCTTAAATAGGTGAGAGTCCTGTATCATCTCCAATTATCTGAGCTTCTCAGTTCAAAAGACAGGTGTTTATTGGGAAAGGCAAAGTCTTATCTGATTGACTAGGATGTTGGAAGTTTTCTAGGTATTCCAGAAAATGGAGGGGGGTGGGATCAAGGAGAAGGAAGAATATAGAAAACAGTACTTAAATTTTCAGGCCCTTTCAGGCCCTGAAAACCAGCAAAGATTTCTGTACTTCCACAGTCCTTTAGAGTTGGGAAAGAAGCAAGAGTAACCTCTCACCCTTGTGAAACTCTTTAACTCTTGGCATGACCTTATGAAAATATACCTGGCCTGCTCCCCTGAAGACCATCAAACAATGGAAAGAGAATGAAAGTGTATTAGGAGATGACCTGCCCTCAGCATCCTTCATCCAAATTAAAGGGGATCATTTCTCTTCTTCCAAGTAGCCCCCATTGTTTTCCTGCATGTATAGGGTGATTTTTTTTTCCATTTCTAATTAGGCCTATCTGGATTTTGTTTCTAGAGGATCAAGGGAAGGCAGATAATCCTTCAAACCATGAGATACTGGCCCTCAGGTAAATCTTAGCTACTACTGAGTGATGGGGTGTCAATGGTGAACCTCTTTTCCTAAAGCAAATAGATGAGAGCCATAAGTGAGATTGGAGAGGTTAAAGACTGTTATGTTTCCTACAATAGTTAAAAATGGGTGAAAACTAGAGATTGCTCTTTATACATACAAACATTTTCATTTGCATAGAAAACTTGCTTTTTTCCCTTTCTTTATTTTGACATCATATCTGTTTTCATTTGCCTATTAATTTTCCAAGCTTAGTAAGCTAGCATAAGTCAGACTTGAAGACCTACTATCCAGGCCCAAGGAGGTTTTAGAAAATGAAGACTATGGTATATTCTTGGAAAGAAGCTCTTGATCTTAGATTAGAGTTGGAAAGGGCCCCAGAGATTATCTTGTTCTTTCTTCCTTTCTTTTTTGATTTTGATTTAGAATGGTCTACCATTGTACTTGTCCAGGCAAAGGAAAAACAATTTTTGACCAGCTATTGCAAGGTTTTGGGTCTGCTAGTTGACACACATCCATCTCTCCAGTACTTTGCTTGGCAAGATCACCTCCTTGCTCTTGGTACATTGGCAGGTGTTCTGAGTCATTGCTCTTCATCCCCCTCTCCTCCCCTGAACCAACCCAAAGAAGTGTAATGAGGTGGGGTTTCTTTTCCTGTCCTGAAGGAATGCATCCTTCCTTCTCCCTCTGGGGTCCCACTCACAAGCTTTCCAGCAGGGACAGCTGTGGCAGTGCTCACTTGCAGACAACTATACCTTCATTCTCTGACTTTTCCTTTTTGCCAGGCTCAGCAAAGAACTACAAGATAAGGAGAAAGTGATTGAGGTCTTGCAGTCTAAACTCGATTCTCGATCCCTGACTCCCTCCAGTAGCCACACCTTCTTTGATGCCCATCGCCCTCCGAGTAGCACTTCTTTCCTATCTGATGAGATGGAAGCCAGCTCAGACACGGATGTGGCCAGTGAGTGTACCCAGTATGAAGAAGACTGTGCAGACAAAGCTCCACCCAATCTCCTGGGTAAGGCTTAGAGCCCATGATGTTTTTGAGAGGGAATTGCAGATCACTCTGAGATGCTTAAAGTATGGTGCTGTTGAGTTTGAGGAAGATTTCCCATTGGACCAGTTAGCTTTTACCATGTTCTATATTATTAGAAGAGTTCACCTCAAAATTCTACCACCTTTACTCAAATGCCTACTATGTGTCACCAGGGTACTTGTAAGGGAATGGGGGTGATTGATGAGGCGAGGCAGTGCCTGGATCATTGTAAATTTCACTATCACTTCTGGCAACACAACATGGGATATCTTATGCTCATTATGGCTTCATCTTCATATCAAAGGCTAACACATGCATCAATCTCTCCTTAGTCAATTTCCATCTCACTTGTGCCAAATTATTAATTAGTTCCCAAACAATCTGCTCCCTAGGTATCTTTTATTCCCCACAGCTTCCATCAGCCTACCTCATTGCTTTTTGGAACACCCATCATGAAGGGTTCTAGACCCTGAGACCATCATGTATATGATATGGCATCTTATATGAAAGGTTTATAGGAGATGCCTCCAGTGAAGCATCTCCTTTGCAAATATAGATTCTCTTTCCAAGGAAATGTGGATATGAATAAGGCGATCTATAGGGTTGGTTGGCTGTGTTCACTGTGGGTGACACTCTGACCCTGGTATTTCCTGGAGACAAGTCAGAATTGCACTGCTTTGTATAACACAAAACCTTCTCTTTCACTCATGGGTTTTGTAGACTCCATCCATCATTCAAGTAAAAATGCAGCTCCTTCATCTAAACCATCCTCTGCCACTACATGCCATGGGGTTAAGAAGAAATCCAGCAGCATCCCCGCAACCATGCCATCTTCTCAGAAACCCAAAGAGGCCAGTCAGGCTTATGCAGGTATGTACCAGCCCATACATGGGCATGTATGGGACAACAGCCTTCTGAAGGAGGCAAGTAGGATATCAAAAATCCACCCTTGCCCCAGAACTCCATCCAGCTCTACCTGTTCAAATCTGCTTTCCTCCATCTGGATTCAATAAACAGTTCAATGGTTAAGGGTTTACTTGGATTACATTTTTTTATGGAAAACTTCAAAGACTGGCCACAGTTCTGTGGCTGTATTAGAATATTGTATTAATTTTACGTGACATACATTGGTTTAGATTTGAAGGTCTTAATGTTATACAGAGACTTCTCTGTAATGGTTAATTTTTATTGCAGATTCTGACCTATATTTACTCATTTCTTTCTGGGGTTAAGGTAGTGATATATGTGCCTCATTGTTAAACTGTTTTCTGTAAATGAGTGTTCTTATTTCCATTTTTCATGGGGACCCTGAAGACAGAGGGTTGAAAATAGCTATTTTACTAAAAGACCACTGAAACTTAGATTTGAGTCATTGGATCAGGGGGTGGGAATCTGGGGCCTGGAGGCCACCTCACCCCAGGTTCCCTCCCACCCTCATGCTGGAGAAAGCCCGATGTTCAACCCAAGAACTCTAGATGTCAGAAAAAAAGGGAACTTTGGTGCTACTTCTCAGTATTTGTCATTAACATCATAGCTTTTCTTCATCTTAGAAAGCAGCTGTGGTGTCTGAAAAGAGGAACGTCCTGGGAGTCAGATCTGACTTCCAGTCCTTGCTCTGACACTGGTTGTGTGATGTTGGTCAGATTACATAACCTTTCAGGTATCTTAATTTCCCCACATGATAATATGTTGGGCAGAAAGTACTTTGGAAATGTTAAGGTACTATGAAATTTGAGCTATTTTTCTTATTTTTATTTCCATAATGGGATTTGATTCCTACAGTTTCACCAGAATTTGGACAGAGGTTATGAGGAAATAATCCTAATCTTTCTCAGGAATTGTCTGGCTTTCATTTGAAGGACAAGGAAGTCCCATGTGTTTTTTGTAAACAAGAGGTCTTCAGTGGCTGTGTCTGTAGGAGATCATTAGGAGAAAACCCAGCTCTGGTGCTTCAGTACCATTAAGCAGGTTACTGGCCATCTGGGTGACTTCTCTAGGGTCAGATAATTTAAATCAAATATTTATTGAACCACCCTGCTGTGTTCAAGGCACTGCTTGGTGCTATGTAACATACAAAGATAAACCAGAAGAAAAATTAGAACACCAAAAACTTGAATTTTAGCCTTTGAATGTCTCCTTGGCCAGAATAACATTAGCATCTTGGAAGACATGAAAATGAGAAATCCCAGGCCTAGCAGGTTATTAGCAGCAGCTGAGGGATTCAGGACATTTAGGATCATAGCTTTTAAAGGTGGAAAAGGCTTTAGATCATCTGTCTTGTTCAAATGACCTCATTGTACAGCTGAGGAAACAGAACTGGATCCAAATGACTTGCTCGGGATGACATTGGTAGCAAACAGCAGCTCTCAGATGAATATATACCCCCTTCCTCTGACTCCAAATCCACTCCTTTTTTCACTCACTGCCTCTACATCTTGGAATTTAGCAAATACCTTCCTAAGATCAGGCTTTGGAGAGCTAGCCCACTGCCTCAGACAGATGGTAGGAAGATGTCATCTGGCTTTTATGAAGCCAGATCCTTAATTTCATGGTAACACAGATTACATTTCAAAAGGCTGCTCTTTGGGGGATAAGTAGAGGAAGCCAGGAAGGTGATGGACTCCCCAGGAAGTAAGATGTCAATTTTTGCCTTTTCAGTAAACCAGTAAACATTAAGTCTTACTCTACAGTTGTCTGCAATTAGTCTCTCCCCCACTTTCTACTTTCCCCCTCTTCTCTCTCTCCTTCCTCTCCTTCTTTCTGCCTCTGTGTCTATTCACTGTCACTCTCCCTTTAATGATTTCCCTCCCTTCCCATCTTTTTTTGTTTCTAGGCCTTTATTTTAACTCCATCCCCAAGCCAGCTGGCATTCACCAGCCTCCACTTTCCTCAACCCCCTCTATCTTTCTGCCTTTTGGCCCTCCTCCCCCTGCTGCTCCTCCCCTCCTTGACTGCTGTGGGACATCGGTGCTCTCCTTGGCAGAGGCTCAACAGGAGTTACAGATGCTACAGAAGCAGCTGGGAGAAAGTGAGAGACTCCCAGTGGATTTGTTCCCTCTCTGTGGCATGTGGCTCTGCATGGCTTTCAGTAAACTGTGTGGCTTAAAATTAAAAAAAAAAAGATATATTTGCAACGTTTGAAGCAATAGCAAATTGGGGGCAGTGAAGCCCTGCTTGCTTGGTACATACAGACATTCATTCAACTGCAATTGGCTGAGGGTGTGTGTGTGTGTGTGTGTGTGTGTGTGTGGCGTGAAAAGGATTTATTCTGGAAGTGTTAGACATAGTCCACTTACCATAGCTATTTGTAAATGTACATATGAATTCAAAAATATCTAAAGTAATTGTCTTTATTGTGAGGGAGGACTTCCCTTCCCTCTGACATTGTGTGTGCTGTGGAATCTTTAGATGAGGCCCTAGACAAAGGTAGGGGAGAAGTGGTCCCTTCCATACACTGTATTTTCCTCTGTAACTGCAAAATGCACCTTAGCAGTGTGGTCTCATCCTGAGAACAGCCTTGAAAACCAGCAGACACATAGACCAAGAAAGTAGAAGGCAAACTCTTCCTCTTCCCACATTGTAGAAGGTGATATATCTGGTCTGGTTTTGACTGCCAGTGACCAGGTAAGTGACAGATCTCCAGAGACCAGAAGAACAGGCTCTGGGATTTATGGAAGGAGCACTCTGTACTGCATCTTCCAGGATGGTTCTTTACTTCACAGTGTCCTATATACACCCTCCCCAGATCTCTGGCTCCTTGTCTTTCAGGAGAAGTCCTTGGTTCCTATGTTGGCTGTACTACCCCTCTTTAAAAGGTCAATTTCATAGGATCAGCTATAGCCAAAATAATTTTTTCAATAACTCAAACCTTCTTCACATCATGGATTGCTCAACCCAGCAGAGCCATGAATATTTCTGGCTCTGGGAGCATTTTTTTCGGGAAGAAACTAGATGAACTTGAAAATACCCCTTAGAACAAGCTTGGATGGGGAGTGCTAGGCTGGTCACTGAGTGGAGGGATCTGATCAGTGTCAGAGAAACCCTTTTGCTCAGAATCTACAAGTTATTTACCTTGAGAAGGAGAAGTATGCCAAACTGGAAGTGTGTAGAGTCAACCATACTTGGACTCACTCACCCCACTGTGACAATCTACCATTAGATTTTTTAAAAAATAATTTTCAAATTTGTTCTCAGGATGAGGCTACATAGTTAACTCTCTGGGGCCATTGGTAGATGGAGCTCAGTTCAATGGAACATGAAGGACTCAAGGAACCCAAACTAGCCAGCACAGCCTGGTAGTTTAAAACTTAGCTGAGAGAGCAAAGAGATTATGAAATCTCTTTCCAAATAGGAGAAGCATTCATCTGCCTAGCCTGGCTTAGCTTCAAGTACAATTCTGCCCAGAATTGGAGGGCTGAATGAAGCATTTTCTGGAGGTTCCTTCTAGATATGTGTTGTAATTTCTCCTATTTCTAAAGGACTAGAGAAAGTGCCAAATACCAGCTTAGAAGCAGAGGATCTAGAGGCAAGGCTGCTAGAAAATCCACTCTTCTTGTACCCAAATGACATAGACTTTGCCAGTTTCTGCAGAATCATAGAATCAGAGAGGTGGGAGGGTAGAAATCATCAGGTCCTTTTCTCTCCCCTCCTCTCTTCCTTCCCCATTTCTTTTTTGTTTCTGGTTACCTTGACGCTGACCCAAACGAAAAGATGGAAAAAAGACAAGGGGGACTCCCTGACACATCCCTTCAAGGAAGAGGATCTGGCATCGGCTCTTTGAGCCACCCACTTTTTAGTTTCTTTGGGCTGGAGCATTAGTACCAGATTATCCCAGAGCCTTGGAGGCAGATACATGAACTCCATTTTGCCTTTGGATGCATTGTCCCATTAGAATGACTGTTGCTCAGTGTGAATCTTTCTCTACTCCAGAAATCAAATGCTAAAGTTACACTGTGGTTTGCATGGCAGCTTCGCTGGTCATGGAAAAGTTGATATACAATGTGCACAGAGGCTACTTGCGTGAATGTATACAAGTCCTTACAGCACACATGAGTTTGTATGTGCTCTGAGCTTTCTGGCAAGGGGAGTGTGGGATATATGGGCATCGCAATTTCGCTTACTAACATAGGTAGATGTTTCTGTGACTGTGGTTGAAAAGTATATTCACTGCCTTTGATTTGTACCTTTGCCTGAGACCCTCTTACCCCTTAATCCTAGTGACCCTAAAGAACACTGACTGGGTATTGTTCAAATCAGAGAAAAGAAGGGACTGTATAAGTGGGATGGACTAAACACTGAGGGCCAAGCACATTGATCCATTTAAGTACCCTGATTGAATGAAGGGCAGAAACAATGACATACCTCAGATTTCCAGGCAGTCACAAAAACTTTGTCCATAGTTATGTGCCCAGAATGCAGTAAGTGCTTAATAAATGTTTGTTGCCTGTCTTATTGCCTTGATGATTGCCTGGAAGGAAGCAGAATTCAGCTGGATTTTCCCTGAGGTCCAGCCTCCCCAGCCAGGCTTTTCTGCCATCAGAGATGACAGAGGGGACAGTGGAAGGGTCCACATTGCACAGAAGCTTGGTCAGAGGGAAGCTTACAGGTCATCTGGTCCAAGAAGTTCCTAGGGCTCATACTTTCCCAGGAGCTGGATGATGTCTGCTTTAAATAGTGGCCCATTGTGTTCCCCATGAGAGACACTTAACTCAGGCTCACTGCTCACTCTGCCCTCTGAGGGGAAAGGATCCCATATTTAGAGGTTGAGTTCCTCATCAAGACAAAATAAGTGAAGCACAGATCATTAATGTCATCACCGACCAGGTGATACATCATGTCTTCTGCCTTCTGCCGCTGTCCCAAAGTGGGACTTTGAAAGATTAGCCAGATGGCTACGGTGCCAGGATCTGCTCTCTGGTTCCATGGTTCATTAATGAATTATGAAGTCCCAGAGCTCTTCTCCCAAGCATGATGGGAACCCTCTCCCCACCTTCTCCCCACTTCTTACTCTGCAAAGTTTTGTCCCTGATTTGAAAGTTACAATTGCCAGCAGCCCTCTAGCAAAAGTCATTTTCTAATTCTCTGCTATGGGAAGAGGTGGGAAGTGGAGAAGGGGGTATGAAGCCCCACCTGGCTGATGTTTTGTATGAATGTAACCTGGTGCAAAGGTCACATAATCCTGTGCATATACCATTTCAGTCTCCATTTATTTCCAAAATAACATCTAGCCATATTGACCCCCTCCCCAATCTTCCTCCTTTTCTTTGTTTTATTTCTTTCTCGCAAATGTCTTTTTCTGTCCAGGTATCAGTCCTACCACTCCCACCATGCCAGCCCCATTGCCTAGCAACCCTGCTGAAGTCGGTTCTCCCCACTGCCTGCACACCCCGCACTGTACTTCCGAGTTCCATCCTCTGGGGATATCTGCAGAACTCTGCAGGTCAGCCAACTCAGGACCGCTCAGTAAGAGTGGACTTTGGGAAACGATTAGACCTCAGAAGGGAACCGCTTTTGGGGACTTGTCCTCAAACTCTGCAGTGTGCCATCCTCGATCTAAACTCGCAGGTAAATGTCGTGATTTTGAAAGTTCAGAATTGGGAGAATGGGATGGGTAATAAGAGGGACTACTCTTCTCTCCTTTGTCTGGGGCTCTGTTAACTTGCACTGTTAACTTGCATTTTCAGGGAGGTGGGTGGGGATTTCGAATGACCACTCTTACTTCAGTGATGGGAACACTGAGATGAAGAGGTGAATGAACTGAACTCCCGACTTTTTTCCAGTGCCACTGACCCTTGGTTACTCCCCCTTCTCGAGTGTGCTCTGGGAAAGGATCAGCCTTCAGGAAAGAATGTTAATGTTATCTTCTCTTTCAAGGGCATTAACATTTTAAGCTTTGTCTTGAATTATTGGATGACAAGTTTTCTTCCCTATTAGAGGCTTGAGTCAGTAGATGTGAGAAGTAAGGTTTTTTGTTTGGTTTTGCTTTTCTAACTTCTTTCTTTTTTATTTTTTAAATGGGCTTAAAATTTATTTTAAATTTAAAGACAAAATAAGAAAAGAAAAAACTGCTATGTGTATAGTAGAACATAAGAAAAGATTCAATATAAAGCAATGAATTTCCATTTCAAGAAAACATATCTAATAAATACTACATGTTATTTTCTGAGCTGTCCATATATTCTTTGCTTCCTTGTAGGTTTTCTTTTGTTCTCTATTGTGTACTTTTTACTTTATTTTTTTCCTCCTTCCTCTTCCCGCCCCCAGAAAGCACAATTGAGTGTAGAGATTTTATACATACATATATGTCTATATGTATATGTATATATATACATACACATACACACCTTTATACACACACACACATATACATACACCTCTGCATATATACATATAGACATACATGCATAGATACTTATAATCATATACATATATATTCATACATATATAGGTAAGCTACATACTATGCTTATTTCCACATGTCCTCTGTTTCCCTGAAGGTGTATAGCATCTTCTTTCATAAGTCCAAGTCTTTTCCCATTTTTCTAAATCCACCAGCTCATCATTTCCTACACCAGAGCAATATTCCAACTTTATACTGCCTGGTTATTTTCAATAGTTTAAAACAATATTGATTAATATGGCTGACACATAGTATAGTTTCTCTGTTTTTCTCTTTTGATTAAATCTATTTTAGCTTTAACTTTTTCTGAGATCATGATTACTAATTGCTGTCTATTTTTATATAATAAAATCTACTCCTGACTTTTATTTCATGTATGTGTGAATCTCTCATTTTTATAGCCTTTCTTGAAAGCAACATATTGTTGAATTCAGATTTTTAATCTGCTGTTTCCATTTTATGGGTGAATTCACCCCATTCATATTCTAGACTAGTTACTTATTTTCCTCACTATCCTTATTCCTATCCCTCCTTACTCCTCTGCTTCACTTCTACCTGCTACTTTGCCCTGCTGTTCTTTAACCTACCCCCCCCCCCTTCACAAATCCTTCCCTTATCCTCTTTCCTTCCCCTCTTGTTTCTGACTGAATTTGGAAGATTTTTATATCCTTCCAAATATATCTGTCATTCCCTCTTTATTCTGTTCATCTACATACCTTTCTATACCCATCTATTCCCACCCCCTCTTATCTGTTTATAAATTTAGAAGACTTTCACACCCTTACAAATGTATATATTGTTCTCTCTTTAACCAAGATTTGATATGAGTTCCCTCTAAGAATTCCTCCCTTGTGCTCTCCCTGCTCTGTATACCTTTATCCACTTATTTCTTTCTGAATATACCCTTCTAGATATAAATGTATTGTTCCTTCTTTAACCCATTCCCAAGGAGAGCAGGGTTCTGCAACTACCAGCTCTGCTTCCTCATCTCGTTCATCTGTATCAGTTTTTCTTCTTCCATCATTTTGCTTTTTAAAATCACATCATACTCAGCTTTACCATAATCTTTCTTTCAAGCTACCCAATTGCTAATAACAATTCCAGACATATGGTTACATTTCTATGTGTAAGAAGTAAACAATCTGTCCTTATTGAGTCCCTTGTAATTTATTCCCTAATATTTACCTTCTATTCCTCTGGGATCTTGTGTGTCAAATTTTCTATTAAGTTCTGGTCTTTTTGCAACAAAATCCTGAAAGTCTGTCAATTCATTGAACATCCATTGTTTTCATTCAGGATTATATTTATCTTTGCTGGATATGATATTTTCAGTCACAACCCCAGTTCTTTTGCTCTTTGATATATAGTATTCCAAGACATGAAGTCTTTTAGTGTAGCTACTACTAGGTCTTGTGTAATTCTAATTGTGGCTCTGCTGTATTTGAATTCATTTTTTTTTTCCTGTTGCTCGTAATATTTTCTCCTTAACTTGGGGATTTCTGAATTTGGCTATGGTATTTCTGTAGGTTTTCCTCCTTGGATCACTTTCATGTGGTGATCAGTGAAATTTTTCTATTTAAATTTTCCTTCTTGATCTAATGCTGAAGCATTAATACTTTTGTTTAATAATTTCTTTTATGATTGGATCAAGATTCTTTTTTTATTCATAGCTTTAAGGTATTCTTATTATTCTTCATAGTAATAATAATAATCAGAACTGATCTGTTCTCTAGATCAGTTGTATTTTTATGAGATGTTTCACATTCTCTTCTGTTTTTTTCATTCTTTATATTTTATTTTATTATTTCTTGGTGGTAGCTTCTCCTTGCCCAATTCTAATTTTTAAGGAGTTATTTTCTTCCTTAACATTCTGGATCTCCTTTTCTAGTCAGTTGATCTTCTTTTCATAATCTTGTTTTTCTTGGAGTGTTGTAATTTTTTTTTAGTTTTATTCCAACCTCTCTTATTTGATTTTTGAAGTCTTTTTTGAGTACTTCTATGAATTATTTTTGGGCAATTAGTCATTTGATGTTACTCTTTGCTTCAGTATCCTACTCTGAAGATGAGCCCTGGTCGTTCCCATAGTAACTGTCTATGGTTGGATTCTTTCTCCTTTGCCTACTCATTTTTTTAAAAAAACATTAGCAGCTTGTTATTATAATCACCTGTACTACTGGGGTTTGGTGGATGTTGCCTGTGGCCTCAGGTCTTTCTTAACTGTAATTTTTTGAGCTTTGCCCAGAGTCCAACCTCTGCACTCCTTTCTCCCCCCAAGCCACAGGTAGAACCTCCAGGCACACTATACTGGAATTGCTCTTGCTCCCTGATAACCTTGCAGTGGCTATAACCTTGCAGTGGCTATAACCTTCATTTCTCCCCTCTGGCCTGGAATAAAGATCAAGGACTCAGCTCTCCTGTAAGTGTCCATAGGCACCAGTATCCCTGCCCCACTGCTTCTGTGCTCACCTGGTGTGTACTGATTCCTTCTTGCCCAAGACTGTCAACCTGAGAGTTTGATTAAAGAAAAGGCAACAGGCTAAATGCATACATTTTTTTATTCTTCTTAATTATTATTCCTTTTAAAGTTAGCAACACATGAATCCATGGAGCCAGTCATTTAGATCTGGCTGCTCTGTACAGGAATAATCAGGCTTAAATCTGTTTTAGGATAATTCAAAGTGGTCTGTGTCCTTCAGATTTACAGTCTCCATGAGTGATTAACTACACCATCAGAAAGGAATTTTCTTAATTGCAAAGGTTGTAAATACAATAAGATAACAGATTTTGACTAAGTTTCAATTGAAATTACAACCCAAGATGTCTGTGTTTTCTTTAACCTTAATATGCCATAACATAGTATATGTCCACAAAATATTAAGATATGGAAAATGTCCCATTCAAAAAAGTGTCTTGGGTTAAAGTTCTTGTCAGGAGTGCTAAATCAGCCCTGTCTGCTTTGTTGACATAGCAAAAGGCATTCTCTGAGTTTACTTCAGGGAACAGCGACTATTAGGTCCAGACTCTTCTTAATTCAAACTCTGGCCCTTACTAAAGTCCAAAATTTATATTAAATAATTATCTACTGCATCTCATCAGTACAACTGGACCTGGCATGCCCTGTCAGCAGGCACCTCCTTAATCTCTCCTTTCCCCCTACCTCCAACCCAACTCTCCACTTTGTCAAGGTTAAATTCCTGTGACTGAGACTGAGGCTACCTCCCAACTCAGCTGCTCCCAGGGCTTGTTTGTTGTTTCAGAGGAGATAGCCTGGAGGTGTTTATACTTCACTCCTCAGAACCTCCAGGAATCTTTCTATGGATCTTCTCCAATTGTTCCAGGAGGAGCACAGTTCTACCTGTGTCTATTTTGGCTGCTTTGTATTCACTCTGAGGCACTATTTGTTTTGTTTGTGGAGCAAATATGGAGAACTTGGAATTTTCTGACCTATTCTGCCTTCAAACCGGAATCCTCTCTTTTTTTCTTAATAAGTGGGACTCCTAGGGTTTCACTACTCCCTGAAATCTCAGCCTAATTTGTTCAATAGGTATGTATAAATTCTATTTATACCTCCTTCCCCACCCCTGCCTCCTCCTCAAACACACACATAATTGGGGCATTTAGGTGGCACAGTGCAAAGAACACTGGGCTTGGAGTCAAGAAGGCTCATCTTTCTGAGTTCAAATCTGGCCTCAGACACTTACTTGCTGGGTTACCCTGGACAAGTTACTTCACCATGTTTACCTCAATTCTTCTTCTTTTAAATGAACTGAAGAAGGAAATGGTAAACCACTCCAATATTTCTGCCAAGAAAACCCCAAATGGGGGTCACAAAGAGTTGGACAAGACTGCAATGACTCACCAGCAGCAAAAAATTCCATCCCTAGACTCTTAGAAGCTCATAGTTAAAATTCCCTTCAAAATATAAATTATCTTTACAAAGAGACTTTACAAAAATCTTTACAAAGATCCAGAGAGTGATCATCTAGCCTCTGGCCAAAGGCCTCCAGTGAGGGAAGAACTCACTGCTTCCAAAATCAGCCAATTCTACTTCAGGTCAACGATTATATATAGAGGCCAAATATGCCTCCTTGTAACTCCCATGTAATTCTGCCATCCAGGTTCCAACAGACCAAATCTAATCTATTTTCTGTAGGAGAGTACTTTCAATATTTGAAGACAGTGACCATCCTTTAGCCCTCCTCCCCCCCTCCATCTTCTCTCCTCCAGGCTAATCAGCCTCAGTTCCTTCAGCTGATGCTCCTAGGGCATAGTTTTAAATCCTCTCACCATCTGATTGCCTTCCTCTGGACGTAATTGCTGAACACAAAACTATAGATTTGCTCTGATCAAGGCAACTCATCATCAAACCACCATCTTCCTCTTTCTCAACACTAAGCAGCCTAAGTCACACACAAGCCTCCTTGTGAGCTTGCAATACAATAACACTCTCTACCCCTCGCCCCCGCTGACGTTTTCACTCACATGATTTTCTAGCCAGAATATCTCCCTCTCCCTTTTGTGTGCTGTAAAGTTTTTGTAACACAAGCCACACACTTTATATGTGTCTTTATTAAGTTTCCTTTTATTAGATTTAGTCCCCTTTCTTAACCTCTGGAGACTTTTGGATTTCAATTCTCTTAGCTAGAGCTGTCAGCCCTTCCCAGCCTTTAGCAGAGGCCATCTCTACTGATTATTATATTTTCAGTGTTAGCATTTTACCTTTCACTCAACACAAGCATTTACACCTTGGAAATTGGTAAAGGCCACAATTCATCTGGAACATTTGCGCCTATCTGCAAATTTGGTAATCATGACATCTATGCTGTTGACCTGAAAACTTAATTAGAGAAAAGGCAACAGGCTAAATGCATACATTTTATGATTTAATTAATTAATTGATCAATTCCCTATTAAAGACAACGGTAACATAATGCATTATGGAGCCAGAAATGTTCTGGCTACCCAGTGCAGAAATCTTCCGGCTTATATACATTTTGCCACGAGAAAGAAACTCTCCTAATTAAGCAAACCATAAATTCAGTAAGACAGGACAATTAACAAAGCAATGTCAGTTGGGCCTTGTGATTCCAGGCTGTGTAAACATATAGTCTCGGTGACGTACAATAAAAAAATCCCACCAGGCTTCCTGTCCTAAGCAGGTACTCGAAATAGCTGACACAGGAAAGGGTAAACAAAGTTCAATAGAAATTATGACCTAAGATGTCTATATTTTCTTTACCATTAATATGCCATAACATAGTATATATCTATAGATAATAAGATACAAAGGAAAGCCTCATTATTCAAGATATAGTGTCTTAGGTTAAAGGTCTCCTTAAGGAGTGTAGAGTCAGCCTTGGCTGGCTTTTGCTGACATAGGAAGAGGCACTCTCTGAGTTTACTTCAGAGAGAACAAAGAGATTATTCCAAAATTTTATATTAAACATTATCAATACTCTCATTCAAATTACTAGAAAAATTCAACTCATTCAGTGGATATTTATTGTATAAATGTTAGGGGGTATGTGGTCCCACTATTTTTCTCAAACAGGAAACCTTGCCTTCAGATCAGGAAATGGACTAAAAGTTTTCTGCAGGTTTCTTGACAAGCTCCCAGGGCCCTTTTTTGATTGTTTCCTCTATTCTTGCCTGTGTCTAATTGCTTCCTTCCATAGATCTAATTCCCTAGAGATATTTTAGCTTGGTTGTCTGATGCTCTGTGGAAGTGGGAACAACATGACAGGAAGAGGGTGATGGGTATTGTAAATTGCCTGAGCCCCAGGACTTAGCATGGACAGGTTCTCAACATTTAGTCAGTACTTAATAAATGCATCTTGACTGACTGGCTGACAGGCACCCAAACTGTCCTTCATTTTCCTGTCAAGTTCCCTCTCAATTCCTGTTTCTGTATCCTGGTGGGACAATCACAGGGGCTGATTTGCTGGAGGAACATCTCAGTGAGATCCGGAACCTCCGCCAACGCCTTGAGGAATCCATCTGCATTAATGACCGCCTCAGAGAACAGCTGGAGGACAGGCTCAACTCTGCCACAAGGGCTGCTGGTAAGAAAAATTTAAATCAGCTCTGGCCCATTCAAATTCTGGGTCTTTCTTATAGTACAGGGGGTACAGAACTTGATCTCTGGGGAGTAAGGCACAGGGCTTGTCTTCTTAGGATTTTGGATGAAGATATTCATTCATATCTGTATAAATTTTTACATTCCTCACGGCTCTTCCTTGACATAGAATCATAGAGGTGGAAGGGACCAGAGAAATCATCTTTTTCAGACCCATACTTATTTTGATAGGTGAAGAAGCTTGGAGCTCTAAAAGGTTAGGTGGACTTTATAAGGTCATATTCCCAATAAGTGAAAGACCCAAGACTAAAACCCAAGGCTCCTGACTTGTAATTGATTATCTCACATCCATCATCTTCACAACAACCTCATGAAATAGGCAGTATATTGGATCTTGTTATTCTGATTTTACAAGTAAGGAAACTGAGATTTAGAGAGTTAGCAACAAAGTTCAGGTCTTTGAACCTCCAAGATGGGTTTTTGGTTTGTTTCCTTTGTGTTATTATTATTATTCTCATTATTCATTCCATTCTGTCCACTTTATTAAAATTCTCTTGGCTGGGCAGTACAAGTGTGTTCTGTTAACCTGAAAGTTTGGTTAAAGTAGAGGCAGCAGGCTAAATGGATAGATTTTTATTATTCTTATTCTAAATTCCCTTTAAGTCACTGTTACATAGTTCCATGGAGCCAGGATCAGAACCTGGATGCTCAGTACAAAAAGAGTCAGGCTTAAATACATTTTACCATGAGAAAGAAACTTTCTTAGTTGAACAAGTTGCAAATTTAGTGAGACAAGATAATTAACAAAGCAGTGTCAGTTGGATTTTATAATTCTAGGATGTGTGTATAACATATGTCTCTGTGGCACAAGATAAGGAGAAAAATCCCAGCCTCTGGTGGCAGGCATCCTGTCATCTGCTGACACAGGAAAGGGTATTTTTTAACAGAGTTGACAAAGTTTCATTGAAATTATGACCCAAGATATCTGTGTTTTCTTTACCATTCAGTCCCATCTGGCAAGAGGCATTCTCTGAGTTTGCTTTGGAGAACAAAAGAGACTATTAGCTCCAGGCTTTTCTCAATTCAAACTCTGATTCTTATTAAAGTCCAAAATTTATGTTGCATATTATCACTTCTAAGATGACCTCCCTTCCACCTCCATCCATTTCCCTGTCCCTCATCTGTCTAATGACTCATCACCTGCTATTTCCCTGCTGTAATATTTCTTTATATATATTGTCCCAATCACTTCTATCTAGGGGTGAACCAGAACCAGCTTGTATAAGCTTGAGAGAGCCAGTTGTTAAATCTACGGTGTGAGCCTTTACACCATGGAAATCAGCAAATCAGAGTTTGTGTGCCTCCTGAGATCTACAGCTGAGGATCATTGAAAGCTCTGTACAGCTTCTCAAATGTGAACCAAGGCACAGCTAGATAGTGCAGTAAATAGAGCACTGGCTCTGGAGTCAAGAGAACCTGAATTCAAATCTGACCTCAGAAACTTATGAGCTGTGTGACTCTGCGTAAGTCACTTTACCCTGATTGCCTCCCCCTGAAAAAAGGGGGAAAAAAACGTGAAGTAGAGTTGCCTTTTCCTCACATTCAATAATAGGCCAGTTTATTGTTCATTTACAGTGCCTGTCCAAAATATTTGGATGAGAAGAATCAACTCAGTGGGCTGCCCATTCATGACAAATCATAATATGAGCAATTACCTACTTATCTACTTCAGTATGGGCAAGATTATGATATCCACTCCATCTATCTTTTTCTCTATATGTGTTATTAGACCCACCTTTTTTGAATAGTCATCTAATCTCACTGAGGAGTTAAAAAATCACATTAGCTTTTTTAGCTGTCATATCATACCATTGATTCATGCTAAGCTTGTAGCTCTCCAAAATTCCCCAGCTCTTTTTTATATTAACTTGTCTGGTCATAGCTCCTCCATCCTATTGATTTTTTACATCATGTACATGTAGGACTTCACATTCATATCTATTACATTTCATTGGATTAGATTTTGAATTACCATTCTAGTCTTTCATAATCAGCACCTACTTCCTAGGATTGTGAAGATCAAAGGAGATAATATATGTAAAACTCTTAGTCTGTGCCTAGCACATAGTAGGTGCTCAAGAAATGTTTGTTCTCTTCCCTTCCCTTGAATCCTGACCTGACTCTGTCATCCAACATGTTCCCCATCTCTCTTACCTTGGAGTCTTCTGCAAATGAGGTAAACACACCATTTATTACTCCAGTGGAAATCCAGATCATATATAAAAATAATGAATGCCCCAGAGCCAAAGACAGATCCCTCAAGCACTCTCCTAGAGACTTCCTTCCAGGTTGATATGTATCTCTCTGCTTTGGTCCAGTCATTCAATCCATTTGGAATCCACCTATCTGTACTTTCATCTGCCCTACTCTTCTCCATCCCATCATCAAGGATAGTATGAAAAACTTCCTCCAATGCCTCCCTAAAAATCTAGGTATATTTTATTTACAGAATTCCCTAGGTCTACCAGACCAATTATCTGTAAAAATAAAAAGTGGGGTTGGGTAGGCTTTGGCTGTGGTGGGTTGCAACCACTGGGGATCAGGAATGAACCTGTCATTAAATCAATACAGATGCTGTGTGTACATAGCTCAATTGAGTTGCCCAATTCTTCATTCCTGTAACAGGCTCCTCCTGTAGCATTCACATGCCAAGTCTGGAGTCTGTGTCCCAGCTGGGCAATGAGAATAGAAACCTCCTGGCAGAAAAGCAAAACCTGCAGGCTCAGCTGAGCCACCTCTCCAAAGGTAAGAGGGGCAAGATCCCAGACAACGGCCTCCTCCAACTGTGGGGGAAATTCTGAAGCTGCTTCCATTGTTCCATGATGCTCAGAATTCTTAGAGTGGCATTGGATGTGGACTGCTTCTTCCATGAGAGAAAGTCCATGGATTTGGGGAGGGCATAGAAGTGAACATTCTAGGTGCTACCGCCCTGGTCAGGCTGCTTTTGGGCCGTTGGCTAGGGAAAGGCATGATAGAAAGAGCAAGCAGCCTTAGTAACAGAAGGCTTGGGTTTGAGTCCTGATTTTGTCATTCCCTCCTTGTATGACCACAGACAAATTTCTTTCTCTCTCTTACCCTTAGATTTTTATTTTCATCTGAAAAATTAAGATAATTAATCCTTGCCCTATCTACCACTTGGGGTTGTTGTATCAAATATTTAATAATAGCTCCCACTTATAGGGCACTTTAAAGTTTGTGAAAAGATACTTTCACTCTATTGTTGCTTTTTTATCATTTTAAAAAATTAACTTAAAAAAATTAATTTCAGTTCCAAATTTCCTTCCTCTCTCCCATTTGGAAGGCAAGAAATACAATACCCATCATAAATAGGAAGTTATCCTATCTCTTGATAATTATGACAACCCTATGATTTACAGTTCAGTGAAGTGAGGTTTGAATTCAGGTCTTTCTGACTCTCCAGTCCAACTTTATACCCATGAGGTTACCCAGCTGCCTCAGATATGATGGTGTCGAAAGGATATATATATATAGATAGATAGATAGATAGATAGATAGATAGAGATATATATAGATATATCTACACATATATAAACTAATACTATCCTTATTATCTGGCTTCATTTAGGAGCCGCATTGAATGTCATATCTAGGGCCTATTACATTAGGAGGACCTGAGTTCAAATGTGGCCTCAGACATTTATTAGCTGTGTGACTCTGGGCAAGTCACTTATCCCTGTTGGCTCAGCTTCCTCATCTGTCAAATGAGCTGGAGAAGAAAATGGCAAACCACTCCAGTATCTTTGCTAAGAAAACCCACATGGGGTCACCAAGAGTCAGACATAACTGAGACAACTGAACAAAGCACCGTATTCCCTACTAGCCTTTTTAATGTGTCTTCTCAAGCATATTGTATAGAAAAGTTTCCCAGAGAGAAGCAGGCATAGCTTTTCTGTGCCAGGAGGCTAAGCTGAGTACCCAGTTGCTCCTTTGTTTTTAAGTCACTAACGGTGACCGAAGACTATGCAAGTATTGTCCATTTGCGCTCTGGTAGAGTCTGATGTTGTCCCACTCCTGATGGTCATCTGCAGGCATAGGGTCTCTCCCTCCACCTTCCCCTTCTCTCAGTTTGCCAAGTCTCTTGTGGTGGAGCTCTCTTCTTCCTCGCTGGGGTTTGGGAGTTTCCAAGGGATCTGGGCACCTCGGTGCCTCAGACCCCCAAATCCATCTTCTCTGCCCCATCAGAACATTCTAGGGAACTGGAGCGTCTGAGGGAGGCTCTGCTGGCCTCCCACACCAGACTTCAAGAGCTAGAGGCCACCCTGGAGAGGCAGAAGGCTGAGCAATGGCAGATGGCTGAGGAACTGAAGGAGAAGCAGCAGGTGATTCTGCAGTTCCAAGAGGAGAAGCTCTCCCTCCAGGACAAAAACAACAGGTGAGCCAGGTCTGTCTAGAGGAAGGGCAGCTCTCTCTCTCTTACCTTCTGCAAGACTGGCGAGACGGGCTGTTAGGAGACAGAGCTTCTTTCTCTGCTTCTGTTCCTGACTACCTCTGTAACCAACCCTAAGTCAGGAGTGTGCTGGAAGCCATCGGGACAGGCTCAGGGAGCCAGCTGGTCAGTTTGCAGTGTGAGAATTTACACTTCAGAAATCAGCAAACACCACATATCAAGGCTTGATTTAGAATTTTGTTCATTGTCTAGACCAGCGCTTCTTGAACTGTGGTTTTTGACCCCACATGGGGTCTTGAAAAATTTGGCAACTGCAAAAGGTTTCTGAATCTGCAACAACCAAAAATTAATTAAACATAAAACACAGAATGGATCCAAGGTGTGTCTGGCAGAACTTCACCATAGTCTTGGTTCTGAACACAAAGCATACACCCTTTGCACTGTGCATGCCATCAGGCCACGACATGCCAACAATGCTGCCAAAACTTGAAAAGGGTTTGTGAGTGGAAAAAGTTTAAGAAGTCCTGATCTAGATTTAAGAAAGTTGTCATGGGCAGCCTTCATCCGAGGCATGCTTGGGTCCACAGTAAAAAAGAAAGTCACAGGGCAGGTGGGATGCAAGAGAGCAGTCTGTTTATTAATCTGAAGGTGAGAGTTTATATGGATTTTCTACAGGCAAGGAAGCAAGGTTATTCCCATGAGAACATTTTTAGTTTACTTCTAATACTTCCTAATCTTGGTTTCTCTGGCAAGACAGACTTGGGGTACACAGGCAGGGTCAGAATGTTCTCATCCTTGCATATCAGGAGTACAAGTCTCAAGTAAAACCTGGACAGTACTTCACATTCTGGATTCCATCAGTACTGGCCCCCTACAGAAAGTGATAGAAAAAAATGTTAATAATGCATGTTAAACTTGAAAGTCTGTGGTGTACATTTTTTTCAGTCAATTAAACATTTACCAGCAGACTCCTGCCTTAAGTGCATGAGAATCCCTCTTGAGAAACCTTTTTCTTTCCATGTATGACTAATGAGAGGCAGCTAGTGGCACAGTGGTTAGAGCACTGGTCTTAGAGACAGGAGGACCTTAGTTCAAATCTGTTCTCAGACACTTACTGGCTTTGTGACACCCAGGGCAAGTCACTTAAACCTCAGTTTCCTCATCTGTAAAATGAGCTGGAGAAGGAAATGGCAAACCACTCCAGTATTTTTGCCAAGAACACCCCAAATGGGGTGACAAAGAATTGGACACTACTGAACAACA
Organism: Notamacropus eugenii; assembly: GCF_028372415.1. Taxonomy (NCBI): domain Eukaryota; kingdom Metazoa; phylum Chordata; class Mammalia; order Diprotodontia; family Macropodidae; genus Notamacropus; species Notamacropus eugenii. Next base: position 300,526,588 of record NC_092873.1, read on the forward strand.
AATCAGGAGCAGGTGGCATAGTAGATAGGAGGCTTAGAGTGACTTAGAGTCAGATAGATCTGAGTTCAAATCTTACCTCAGATATTTATTAGCCATGTGACCCTGGGCAAGTCATTTAACCTCACGAAATCTCAGTTTCATTTGTAGTCTATTTCCCAGGGTGGTTGTGAAGATCAAATGAGACAGAAATGATGATGATGATAGCTAACATTTATATAGTATTTACTATATGCCAGGCACTGTGCCAAGAGCTTTACAATTATTATCTTGTTTGATTCTCATAACAACTCTGAGAGGTAAGTGCTGTTATTATGCCCATTTTACAAATGAGGAAACTGAGGCAAACAGAGGTTATGTGACTTGTCCAGGGTCACACAGTTATGAAGTATCTGAGGCAGGATTTGAATTTGAGTCTTTTGGATTCCAGGTCCAATACTCTATCCACTGCTGCTGTGCTAATACGTACAACTCTATTGAGAGCCTATTAATCCCCTCAGTGATATGCAGTGCATCTTTCTTGCTCTAACACAGAAAGACTTCATGGTACATGTTCTCCTTGCGTCCTACTCTAATGTAAGGCACCTACCTCTAGAGAGTATCACTAGCTCACAGTGATACTGTCCTGATGGGTCTGTTGCCCTGTGGAATCCCAGGTGTTCCTAAACCCTGCTCTTTCTCCTGGTAGGCTACAGCACAAAATAATCCTCTTGCAGCAGCAGAGTGAGGAGAACCAGAGACTCATCCAGTCGCTGCAGTCTGAGCTGCAAGTCTATGTAACCCTCTATGGGAACTCAAAGCAGGTGCTAAAGGGTGAGTGATTTTGTCCCCATCTGCCTCCTGCCCCAGCTCTCTGCCTGCGAACTCCATCTCCCGTAGAGATACACCATTCCTCCTGGAAAAATACCATGAAAGATGGGCTAGGGTTGGGGGGAAGAATGGAGAGAATTTTTCAGACAAAAATTGCAGGGATGAGCTATCTTTGTTGTGATTGTGTCATGTCTGTGTAGCCTTGACAGTAAGACAATAGCACAGTTCAACCTTATCCAGCCAGGTTACTTAAGACAAAAGTCAGTGTGAATTATTGAAATGTCCAAGTTATGACTGGATTTTTAAAGAAATCCAGTTACATTGCCTTCAAGTAGAAGAATACTTCTGAATTCCTGGTTTCACAGTGAGCAAGTTTCAGATACTCATGATGCAGATATCCAACCCAGTAGCCCAAAACCTGCAGCTCATCTTTCTTGTTAACACCTTCTTGGTGGTTTGGTCCAGAGTCCAGAAAAGCTGGGAGAATCTTCTCTATTCATCACACAGACAATCTAATATTTCTAAATTACCGTAGAATGTGTTTTCTGTGGAGGGAGAGGGCTTTCTAAACATAGACTGACTGACACTAGGCAAATAAAATGTCTGTGACTTTCAAAAAGAAAAATTGAATAGAGAATCTGATTGTTTACTGTCTCAGGGAAGTGGCGAGTAGAGGCATAGAATTTGGAACTCAAAACTGTTTCTTTAAAAGTTTAAAAATTTGTTTTACCATGTAATTGGGGGGAAAGTAAAATATTAAAAAAGAAAGACTTAAGGGTCACTAACAAGATGCTTAGAAGGGACAGTATGCCATAGCAGATAGGGGGCTGGATTAAAAAAAATGTAATGGGGATAAGTTAAAACTTCAGATTTAGGTTAAAACATTTAATTGTTTGAATATAAGGTGAAGGAAGACTTACCTTGAGAGCATTTCACATAAAAACATTATAGGGGGTTTAGTTGAAACAGTGTTAACATGAGACAACATTGTATGTGGCCTTCTTATACTTCCTCACACATCAGGCTCTATCTCCCATCTCTGCCTTTGCAATGGTTGTCCCCTATACCTGATGTGAATTCCCTGCCCACCTCTGCCTGTTGAAATCCTAAGTTTCCTTCAAGGCTCAGTTCATACACATGAAGTCTTCTAGATCCTTCTTGAGTGGCTGGTGCCTTCTTCCCCAAAGAATCTTATATATTTTGTCATGTGGTGAAGTCAGGGAGGTCTGAATTTCAACCTTCTTAACATTTACAAACTATGGGACCTTGAATGCATGTCTAAAATGCTAAGTTACAGATGGGCATTGGTGGTGGTATCTTCATATTGGGAGTTCCTTGTATGAAGAAAATCACGAGTCTGAGTTAAAAAAAAGTGAAGATGGATCAGAGAAGGAAGACAGTGAAAGAAGTGTGTTTAAAGATCACTTAGTTTCACTTACTTATTTTATAATGAGAAAATAAAAACAGGAAGTTAGAGGAGGTGTATTCCAAAGATGATGAGATGAGCTAGGTTTGAACAGGGTAAAATTTGGAGGATAGGGATCCTCCATAGGGAAGAACAATAGGCATGAAATAGAGATGAAAATTTGTATGGTGCGTGTTGACATTTAGACTAGAGAAGACTGGAGTTGAGGGGCAGGGTGCATTATGGCTACACAAAGCTGTAATTTGAAAGAGGGTTTAGGCCTTGTCTTCCTGACATCAAAGGGTAGAATTAGTGGCAGGGCAGAGAAACTGAAGGAGGCAGGTAATGTGGGAATGGGATGATGATCTCCTGGATAGAAGCAGCAATTGTTTGGTTGATAGTTTTTCTTCTGTTCTTGAAGAGGACCAAAATGACACCATGATGGTAGAGTGAAGTGACAATGTATCTGGCTATGACTGATCAGATGAATACGAGCTCAGAATGCTTGTAGTTCAAAAGAAGGGATAGAAATGAAACATCTCAAAGAGAAAATGAATAGTACTTAATGATAGCTTGCATATAAGAAGGGAAGGAGAGCAACGATGGATATAAAGATGATGCCAAAATTTCAAGCCTTCAGAGATTGTTGCCAATATTGATAGGGATAGTAAAGTAGGAAAAAAGGGAGTCAGCTTGGAAGGGAGGAAGAAGGTGGGGAGTTGTGTCAGGAGGATGTGACTCTAGAAGTTCCCAAACAATTCCACCAAATTGTCCCTTGATCTTTCAGCTTCCAGCTGGGACATCTATCGCCAAGGGTCTCTGAGCAGTGACTTGAGCACCCTCGTGGCAGAGGTTCGGGCTCTTCGAAGTCAATTGGAATACAGCATCCAAGTGAACAATTCCCTGCGGCAACAGCTGGAGCAGAAGCTGGAGGGTAGTCCTGGGAAAGCTGCCCTCAGCTCTTCCTGCATGACCCAAGATTTCCCAGCCACTAGCCCTGGGAACAAGTGGCAATTTTTCCAAGGTAGGAAAAAAAATGTCACATAGACATGGGGGTGAAGAGTTGGGGATAAGGTGAGGTTGTTTTCAAAGAGTCTGTAGTGGAGACTCCTACACTGAGCCCTTAAGGGCTATAGATGACATCATCATCATCCATCATTCATTATCATCCATATGGAAAGTGATCCATCCTCTGTTTCCTCAATTGTAACATGGGGATAATGGGGAAAATAATAGCACCTCTCTCCTGTGGATGGTTGTTGTAGCAGTAAGCATACACAGGGGGACCTGCTATCACAGGTTCTTAGATCTGCATTCATAAAAGGAAAGGCAATTTTTGAGGGGTTAATAATAACTTTAATCAAGCACATGTATCAGTCCTTTAGTCAAGCACATGTATCATTCACCTACTTCAGGAAAGTCAACATCCTGAACCCCAAAGTAATCAACAGGTATATTTTCCTCTGACCATAATTCAAGAGACAGCTGTCTGGAGAGGGAAGCATGACATCTCGTTTCTCAAAGCCAGGGGACTCTTTAGCATCTTCCCAGTATCCTCCTCTGGCACTCAAACCTTCTTACCAAAACTTGGCCCCAGAATAAAACTGTAACTCAGAGTTTTTATACACTTTTTAGAGTCAGAGGGCATCACATTCCTAGAGAACCAGTGCCTCATTAACAAAAGGCTTGGACCTTCTTACAAACCTTCCCAGGCCTGACAAGGGATAGGAAAGATCATCCTCAGAAACATTCAAATAGAGTCATTATACTTCTTGATTATACTAAAACAAAAACAGCAAAAGATCCTACTTTCCTTGCCATTACAGTTGTTGTGAAGCTCAAATGAGATTATAATTGCAAAGTACTCAGCACAGTGCCTGGCACATAGTAAGCACTATGTAATATTATTATTATTATATAATTATAACTTCAGACAATATTGTTCTTATCATTGCAAAGTAGGTACACCAGTATTATTTCAGATAGTTTACAAATGAGAAAACTAAGGTCAGAACAGCAGTGAGTTTTCCAAGATTAGTCTCCAACTAGTAAGTGGTGGAGTAAGGATTAACTAGCTGTGGGACTCTGGGTAAGTCACTTAAACCTGTTTGCCTAAGTTTTCTCATCTGTAAAATGAGCTGGAAAAAAAATGGCAAACTACTCTAGTATTTTTGCAAGAAAATCCCAAATGGGGTCATCAGACACAACTGAAAATGACTGAACAACAATGATTCCAAATTCATAGTCTTCTCAATGCACCAGAGCATCGGACTCTGATTTAAATCTAGATGGAAGGAATATAAATCTATGTTGAGTCCTAAGTAGTTTTCTTTGCCAGGGAAGTAATTTTATTTTTAAAAAAATTTTTTCCAATGCCACATAAAACAATTTTTAACATTCATCTTTAAAAATTTTGATTTCCTAATTCTCTCCCTCCCTCCTCCTTGTTCTCCATCCCTTATGCAATAAGCAATTTGATATAGGTTATATATGTCCTGTCATACAAAACATTTCCTTATTTGTCATATTGTGAAAGAAAACACAGACCAAAAAGAAACCTATGAAAAAAAAATGAAAACATAGTATGTTTCGCTCTGCATTCAGACTCCATCAGTTCTTTCTCAAGACGTGGGTAGCTTTTCCATCAGGAGTCTCTTGGAATTGTCTTGGATCTTTGTATTGCTGAGAACAGCTAAGTCATTCACAGTTGATCATCGTACAATATTGTTGTAGTGTTGTTCTGATTGTGCTTATTTCAATTTGCATCAGTTCATGTAAGTCTCTCCAGGTTTTTCTGATATCCACCAAATGAGTACATTATTTCTTATAGCATAATAGTATTCTATCACAATCATAGACCACAACTTGTTCAGCCATTCCCCAATTGATGAACATCCCCTGGATTTCCAATTCTTCACCACCACAAAGAGATGTTATAAATATTTTTGAACAAGTGGGTCCTTTTCAGGGAGAACATTTTAAACAAGCAAGAGAGGGGCTTGTAGTAGTCCATAATCATCAAATAAGCTGGGATCCAGAAAAACACAGACATACTTTGGGCATCAGTGCAATCTTATGTGAGGTTTACATGGCCAAAGAAATGCTGTGGCCACTCAACTTCTTACCTTCTCCTTACAAGCATAGTCATTTTCTTTTTCTTTTTCTTTTTAAAATTTATTTATTTAAGTTTTCAACTTTTATTTCCACAAAATTTTGAGTTCCAAATTTTCTCCCATTTCTCCTCTCCTGCAACCCCAAAACACTGAGCATTCTAATTACCCCTATCACCAATCTGTCCTCCCTTCTAACATCCTTCTCTTCCCTTATATCCCCTTCTCTTTTGTCCTGTAGGACAAGATAAATTTCTATACCCCATTTCCTGTATTTCTTATTTCCTAGTTGCATGCAAGAACAATACTCAACAGTTATTCCTAAAACTTCGAGTTCCAACTTCTCTTCCTTCCTCCCTCCCCACCCATCCCCATTGGGAAGACAAGTAATTCAATATAAGCCATATATGTGTAGTTTTGCAAATGACTTCCATAATAGTCATGTTGTGTAAGACTAACTATATTTCCCTCCATCCTATCCTGCCCCCATTTCTTCTATTCTCTCTTTTGACCTTGTCCCTCCCCAAGAGTGTTGACTTGTAATTGCTCTCTCCTCCCATTGCCCTTACTTCCATCATCCCCCCCACCCTGCTTACCCCCTTCTCCCCCACTTTCCTGTGTTGTAAGATAAGTTTTCATGCCAATATGAGTGTCCATTTTATTCCTTCCTTCAGTCGCATGTGATTAGAGTAAGCTTCATGTTTTGTCTCTCACCTCCCCCCTTTTTCCCTCCACTGAAAAGTCTTTAACTTGCCTCTTTTATGAGAGATAATTTCCCCTATTCCATTTCTCCCTTTGTCCTCCCAATATATTTCTCTCTCACCCCTTAATTTTATTTTTTTAGATGCCATCCCTTCCTATTCAACTCAACTTGTGCTCTCTGTCTATGTGTGTGTGTGTGCGCGCATAATCCCTCCAACTACCCAAATACTGAGAAAAGTTTCAAGAGTTACAAATATTATCTTTCCATGTAGGAATGTAAACAGTTCAACTTTAGTAAGTCCCTTATGATTTCTCTTTACTGTTTACCTTTTCATGCTTCTCTTGATTCTTTTGTTTGAAAGTCAAATTTTCTTTTCAGCTCTGGTCTTTTCATCAAGAATGCTTGAAAGTCCTCTGTTTCATTTAAAGACCATTTTCCCCCTGGAAATATTACACCCAGTTTTGTTGGGTAGGTGATTCTTGGTTTTAGTCCTAGTTCCTTTGATTTCTGGAGTATCATATTCCATGCCCTTCCATCCCTTAATGTAGAAGCTGCTAGATCTTGTGTTATCCTGATTGTATTTCCACAATACTTGAATTGTTACTTTCTAGTTGCTTGCAATATTTTCTCCTTGACCCAGGAATTCTGGAATTTGGCCACAATGTCCCTAGGAGTTTCTTTTTCTGTATCTCTTTCAGGAGGTGATTGGGGGATTCTTTCAATATTTATTTTGCCCCCTGGTTCTAGAATATCAGGGCAGTTTTCCTTGATAATTTCATGAAAGATGATGTCTAGGCTCTTTTTCTGATCAGGACTTTCAGGTAGTCCCATAATTTTTATATTGTCTCTCCTGGATCTATTTTCCAGGTCAGTTGTTTTTCCAATGAGATATTTCACATTATTTTCCATTTTTTCATTGTTTTGGTTTTGTTTTGTGATTTCTTGGTTTCTCATAAAGTCATTAGCCTCCATCTGTTCCATTCTGATTTTTAAAGAACTATTTTCTTCAGTTAGCTTTTGAGCCTCCTTTTCCATTTGGCTAATTCTGCTTTTTAAAGCATTCTTCTCCTCATTGGGTTTTGAACGTCTTTTGCCAATTGAGTTAGTCTATTTTTCAAGGTGTTATTTTCTTCAGCATTTTTTTGGGTCTCCTTTAGCAAGTTGTTGACCCACTTGTTGTGATTTCTTTGCATCTCTCTCATTTCTCTTCCCAGTTTTTTCTCCACCTCTTTTTACTTGATTTTCAAAATCCTTTTTGAGCTCTTCTATGGCCTGAGACCATTAAATATTTATTTTGGATGTTTGGGATACAGAAGCCTTGACTTTTATGTCTTTCTCTGATGGTAAGCATTGTTCTTCCTCCTCTGAAAGGATGGGAGAAGATATCTGTTCATCAAGAAAGTAGCCTTTTATAGTCTTGTTTTTTCACCTTTTTTGGGCATTTTCTCAACCAGTTACTTGACTTTTGGATCCTTTGTCAAGAGTAGGGTATACTCTGGGGATCTGTAATATCTCAGTTCCTCCAAGGTGGTACAATCAAGCAGAAATTTTTGTGCCCCGAATCTGAGTAATAGAGTTTCCTCTTCACAACCACCTTGGCTCCAGTTCCCCAAAGCCAGCACTGGGGGCTGAGATTCAGATAATCTGCAGGGGCAGGGCAGCCATTCAGTGTGAGATAAAGATCAGCTGCTCAAATCTCCCAGGAGTAATAAGTTGGGGGCAGGGCCACCACACAGAACTGAGGTAAGAATCAGCTGCCCAGTGCTGCCAGGGGTTTAACAATCCAACAATGGATGCAGGCTGCTGTGGAAGCTGCTGCCACCCACCTGATGAGGCCTCTTTGGCCAGAGCTATGGGAAGACTTTTCTCCCTTCTCTGCTAGTTGAAAAAACCCTGTCACTGACCTTTGGTGCCTGTGGGTTGAGGAATCTGCAAACTGCTGCTACTGTGACTGGGGATTCTGCCCCTGAGGCCTGCTTTCATCCTCCTCCCAGAGCTGCGCTGTGTGGCCAAGGCTGGGCTAGGCTCTGCTCCCCGTCTGGTGCAACAGAAGTTTCCCATCGGCCTTTCAGGTCACCCTGGGCTGGAAATCTCCTCCACTCTGTTGTTCTGTTGTTTCTGCTGCTCTAGAATTTGTTGAGAGTCTTTCTTTACAGGTATTTTATGAGCTGTGAGGGAAGAGCTAATATATGTGTGTCTTTCTACTCCACCATCTTGGTTCTGCCCCATCATTTTCTAATAAAACAATTTGACCAGTTGCTTTTCTGGAGGAATTGGGGCCATTGTATAAGGAGTCCCTCAACTCTGGGCTCATGTATGTTCCAAGGTCAGTCCTGAGGGAAGTCTGGCCTCTAAAGAGGGAGGTTAGGCTCTTGTTATCTTTGACTCTCTGTGTTTCCTAACCCAGAGCCCTTGGGTAAATGATGTTAAAGCTTAGATTTGACTTATGTTAAGTGTTTAGTCAAAAGGAAGAAGAAAGTTGTTCAAGGTTCAAGGCAGATGGTACACAATTTATTTCCACTTTTACAAAAGAAATGCTTATTAAAACTCAAAAGACTCATAAGCATACAGTGACAGAAGTTAATACCAGACTCCATACCCTATAGATCCCAAGAGGTTATATTTAAAATATTTTTAAAATTAGCAACATATTCTTTAATTTTTTTGTGTTTATTTGCATATTAATTATATACTTCTATTCTCTGATGTAAACTCCTTGATGACGGGGATTTATTAAAAATTTGTAAAGTTTCTGTCTCCTACAGGACCTAAAACTCTGTTTTCCTTCATGAAATGTTTTCTGGTTGCCAGAGAAAAAGTGAATCCTCCCTCCTTGGAAGTCTGGTATTACATTGTGGTTCTTTTATATACTCTATATTATATTCACTTGAGTTTATGTCTTATCCTTGCTGCCCTACTGGATTATAAATTCCGTGAGGAAATGGATAATGACTTTTATTTCTTTAGATATCCCTCAGTTCTTGACACTGTACATTCATTCCACATAATTCATGCTCAAGAATAGCTACTTGAATTTAATTATTTAAGTGAATTTCAGATATCTAGATTTCAGTTTGTTTTTGACCTTAAGAGTAAGGGGCCACCAAACAAAAGTCACTTGAGAATCTTGATCCTTAAGGTTGCCTTGTGGAGTGAAAATTTTTGAAGTAGGGATTTTTGGTTCATCTGAGCTTTTTCCAGGAGGGATTCTTCCTCTCTCCCACTGGAACCATCCTGAACCATGTGTGCCTAGTGAGCCCTAAGCAATTCTTTGTTTAGAGTTGTCGAATAGCTATTGTGTCTTCACCATGACACTACACTCTCCGAATAACTCCTTCAAGGTCCATATCTTTTGTCCAAATAGGACATAGCTTGGCTCTCTCTTCTGGCAGTAGGTACCTTTGTTGAGAAGAGTGTAAATGTAGAAATTCCTTTTGCTACTAGTTAGCTCCAACTCAGGAGTCCATGAAATCCTAGATTCTTAATTTGTAAGGTTGTTTCTAAAACAAAAAATGATCATCTCAGGATCACTGTTCAATCACCTAGTCTCAGGAAAGAAACGCAAAGAAATGTCAGCCAGAGGACTGGGGTTCAGGCTCAGGTTTGCCATATCTGAGCAGCTATCATGACCACTTTCTCCCCCCTCCCCCTTAGAAGTTCAAGAGAGAGTGAGTTTCCATAGAGTTCTCACAAATTCAATAAATAAGAAGAAAGTACCAGAGCATGGAGTTACTTCTTTTAGGGTGTACTCTCCACTATCTCATCTTTGATGCAGCTTCTCTCCTCCTGATGCCTTAATGTGGACCAGAAGATTGCTTTGAAATCCTTCAGCACTGAGCACATGTGTCATTGAAAATGTCTGGGGAGCCCTATAAGCTTCAGCAGGGTCTGCTGTGGTCAGAATGTAACAGGGTAGGGCCTGACCAATCTCATTATACTCAAGTCGCCTGTCTTTAAAGGGAAGTGGTGATTAATGAGCCCTAGAGCTGCCCATGGAGGCCATGAGCCCAGCCTTATTCTTATAAATTAGAAGTTCCTCTCAGAATTCTCTCTGTTGACTTTATAATATTTCATTCCAACTTTTCCTAGGTTACATTCTTCATTTGCTACTATTTTCCATACTTGTCCCTGTCTTTCCAGGACTGTCAGGATCTTGGCTCTCAGAAGATCTGTTCCTGGATTTCCCCTTAATAGTGTGTTTTTTTCTCTAGGGAAGACATGCAGTTGTCACGTTAGATTTTTCCTTCTCATCTCCTGTGCACTCATTCCCCCTTTCGTTGTCTGCCAGGAAGTAGCAAGACTTCATGTCTACTTTCTTGCTTGTTTCTGCTTCAGCTCACATATCTCAAAGAGCCTTTTTAGGAGACTGGGCTTCACTCTATTTCAATGCCTGCAAATTGCTCTTTGTTCCCTCTATTATATCTCTCTGAAGATCCTTCTTCTGTGCTCTCTCTCCAACGAGACTCCATCAGTCTCCCATTTCCACTTTCTTTTCCCTTATTCTTCTTTTTCATTTATTCATATATAATACACACATATGTATGTATGTATGTGTATATATTAATACCCTTCACATGCTATGTTTTCTTCCCAGATTTGGTGATTGGAATGGGCTTTCATTCCCTATATCTTGGTCTGGCCGTTGTTTTTCTACTGAATCTTTTTAAAATATGAGAAAGTTTTCTTTTTAAAGAAAAGAATATTTAGATTCCAATCTGTTCCAGTAGTTTGGGGAGTCCTCTAAAAGTCTGATAGGCCCTTGATTCGTAAAGCAATTTTTTATTAAAATGAAGTAGGAGGCCTATAAAGATGTACATGCACATACATATGTCTATGTATGTATATGGAGAGAGAGAGAGAGAGAGAGAGAGAGAGAGAGAGAGAGAGAGAGAGAGAGAGAGAGAGAGAGAGAGAAAGAGAGTCTGTATACTGATCCAAAAATCTTTTCTAGCTTTTAGGGTTACCCCAAGACACTTAAGGCTCATTTTCAATAGGATGGATTTGCACTGAATGCTTCTTTATGTTGCCATGTCTAGATCTCTCTCTCTCTCTCTCTCTCTCTCTCTCTCTCTGTCTTTCTTCTCTTTGTCTCTGTCTCTCTATCTCTGGCCCCCTGCCCCCCACCTTGCCAACAAACACAAATGCACACGTGTGTCTGTAGAATGTATGATTATTGAATTATACTTGTTTAAGAGACAAATACTAGATTTGCAGATGCTTGGTAAAAGCACTTTCTGGAAACGTTGATGGCTATGGTTGTCTTTTTGGTGCAGATTCGCTTTCTTCTCCTCCAGTTCGGGACATTGATATGAATGTTCCAACGTCAGGATACTCCACAGCCACATCCAGTACTCTTGACTCAGAGACCTCACCCTTCCAGAGAACAAAAGGTATAAATATGGCAGCTGAAGAGAACTGTGATAACTGGTAGGAATGATATGGACGTAGTCTCAGGCTGATTATCTGTGTACAGATTGCTTCTACTGTGGTTTATTCTCATGCTTTTATGCCTGTCGTAGTTTTCTCTGGTAAGGATTTCCTACCATTACAGTTTTGTTTCCTTTCTATGCCTCCTCTTCAGTATTAGCAGAAGTCCTCTGCCCACTGCACATTTTTCTGATTTTCTTTTCCAGTCTGGACCACTAAATCTGTTAGTGTAGAAACTCCCTTCATCAATGCAGATCAGCAATTTGTCTGCAATTCCTGGACAGTTGTTTGAGACACCAAGAGATTACTTTACTTGTCTAGAGTTACATAGCTGTTATGTGTCAGAAGCAGGATTTCACCAGGTCTTCTAGATTCCAATATTAGCCTTCTAATCACTATTTCACACTGTCCCTCTATTGTAGAGAACATAAAGTAATCAAGGTTCCTTTATTTTTGATTTTTCTGTCCCCAAACTGTTTATTACATCTATATTTCTTTCATTACTTTTATGCACCAATTGTTATTATATCTGACTATCTGATATCACTATATGGAATGGGAAAGGATGATGTCACCAAGATTAGAATAAATTGCTTTAACTTACTTCCCTTAGTACTGGATATTTCCCAGAGATTATCTTTCCAGATGCCATCCCCTTTCCCTGTTAGTCTTTTTATCCCTTAAACTAAAGCATTGAGTAATTACAGAGGGATGATCTTTGACTTGAACTTTATTGTGCTTTTCAGAGTTGGGTTTGGATGTATCCCCTGGAAAGAAGACCCCTTCCGTGCTGGAGGGGGATGCTCCTGATGGTTCATTTGCCAACAAGCATGGTCGTCACATGATTGGCCATATTGATGACTTTAGCGCCCTAAAGCAGCAGCTCCTGGAAGGAAAACTCCTGGTGCATAAAATGGTCTCTCTCCTGCAGGTTACTCTCAACTCACCTGCCCTGCAAAGCACTGAGGTAATCAGATCATGGATTCTTTTCTCATCTTTTTCTTCTCACATCTGGGTGGTCATCCTTTCTTATGCCCCAAGATGTCTTCTTTTCCTCTAAGCTTCCTACTATTTGCTGATCCCTCTGTCTTCTCATAGTTATTCCTTGCCTCAGTATCAGACTCTTTCTTTTCTAACTCCTGGTTGGAGCATATGAACTGTACTGTTTCAGTTGTAGAAGACTCATGTTTTTCACCTTGCTTCTTTTACTGCCTTAAATTCACAAACAAGCAATCATCCTAGAGAGCAGGGTTGTGTAAAAGTCACAGACGTCAGAGTACAAACGTTAAGGTGATATGGATTCATTGGCATCCTTGTAGGTTATGAGTAAGTTCATTCTAAGCATACAGAGTAGAGAATCAGAGAGATTAATCATGACATCTTCACATTAACATGGAGCAGTGGAAGGTTCACTGATAAGACAGGCTTTTAAAAAATCACTTGAGTGATGAGAGAGATTTTTGATGGGCCGATTTGAGTGATCATGCTGCTTTGAACAGGTCTTATACTGGGATTCTTGGCTTGAAACATCTGATATCCAAATATGATGGGAAAATTGGGCACAGAGAAGAATCACATAGAGTTGGGCAGATAGTTCTCTTTTGACAATAGGGATAACCAGTCCAAGATATCTTGCACTTTATAGCACTAAATGGAGAGAATCGTCTGGGAATGAATGAGTAGGTTTTTGCATTATCCACTTATGTTAAGGCCCTATTGTGTTGTTTCATGATGTACTATGGTGGAACCATCTCAAAGAATTCAGAGTCAAACCACTTCTAATCCAAGAATAGGCATTTATTGAGACTGATACCTCTCATGAAGCAGGCTAAGTTTCAAGAGGAACAAACAACTTCAGAGAAGATAGACTTTTATAGGGTAAAGATACAGTTGCATAACAGAAATTATGAGTATTAAAAAGGCAGGAGAGGTTTGTTAAGGGAATAGGTAATAGGGGAGGAGTCCTAGCCACAGTGGAATTGCATATTATCCACACTGCATACAGAAAAACCTCTTTGCAGGGGGTATGTATGTATATAAATTATATTATAACAAGGCTCTCTAAGTCATAAGTTAACCTAAAGGACAGCTTTTGCTCTTACTGTGCAGGTACTTACTTAATGAAAGTCTCTTCTGTTGTTTTATGGTCCACATCCTGCTCTGGTCTCCTGGTGGTGCTGCTTTCTGATTGGTTGAGTCTTGTGGTCCTGTTGGAGTCATGGCTGTGGTTGTGGTTGAATGCATGGACACACCTGCTGTTTCTGTGGGAAATAGGAGTTCATGGACCCACTTGTTGTCCTAGTGATCAGTGAGACAAATATGAAGAATTAGGCCATTGTTCATGGACCTATGAAGAAATTAGTATATTGGGGCTGGGGGCAGCTTTATTAGGATTCCATCACTCTTGAATCATTTTCAGTTGTCTCTGACTCTTTGTGACCCCATTTGGGGTTTTCTTGGCAAAGATACTAGAGTGGTTTCCTTCTCCAGCTCATTTTACATATGAGAAAACTGAGGAAAACAGGATTAAGTGACTTTCCCCAGAATCAGACAGGTAGTGTCTGAAGCTGAATTTGAAATTAGGAAGATGAGTCTTCCTGACTCCATGACCTGCACTCTATCCATTATACAACCTACCTGCCCCCATATAACTAGTGAATATTGATGCAAAAAGACAAAAGTCTAACAAAAAGATTATAGCAAGATATTGAAAAAGGTTATTCACTGTGCACAAGTTGTGTTTCTACTAGAAATGCAAGGGTGGTTTAACATTAGAAAATCAATGAACATAATCATTTCATACATCATAGTTAACTGAAAATACCTATAATCCATATTTTACTTTGTCTGTATTTGTTTGGTTCTCGGGCAAACTTGATAAATTTCTAATAGTAATATTGATGAAATGCATCAAAGTATGTTTAAGTTTGGGGACTTTTGTAAAAATGTATCAATTTATATTAGTTAACCCATATTTTAATAAAAGTAAAAGCAAGAATGTATGATACAAAGCCCCATCTTTGGTCACATGATTCACAAGTTGGCAGAATAGTTTTTATCAAAATTCCCTAGGCCCAAGCACTTGAAATTAAGGACAAAAAATGCATTATTAGTAGTAATTTAATCTTGTTCCACAAACTGAAAAGACAGAAAAACCAACTACATGAGGTAAAAAGGCTTCTGAAACAACATAGGAGAGCTGAGATATTTGAAGCCTATGCATCTCCAGTCTACCTTAGGTGTTGAGCTCAGTCAGCCCAAGCCACCTCATAGGCTTTGGTCTTGAGTTTCAAGCCCTGTCTATGATGACAACCCTCTCCCCTCATAGTACTGACCACAGTGGAACCCACTCAGGCCTATGAGAGGTATGATACTTGATGGAAAGCAGGTCACAACTATGAACAAGAGTTGCAGGAGACAATGTATCATGGAGCCACTTAGAGGGGTAGGGATTCCATGACTCTGAGAAGGAAGACTAGAAGACCACCTGTTGTTTTGCTTTAGAATTTGCATCAATTTAGCAGTCCCTCATAATTCAGCCTTGGGGATTTGTTTTGGAGAAAATGGGGGGGTTTCAATGCAGTGGAAAAGGGGGAGGGATCAAGCAGCAAGGAAGGAAGCCTGAAATGAATTATAGGAAAAAACCAAAAGGCAAAATTCTACCCAAGAAAGTCTGAGTATAAGGCGAGCTCCCAAGTATAAAAAAAATCTAATAATGGGACTCATCAACACAGAAGGAATAATAGTTAAGAATTTTTAACAGGCCTTAACAATGATCAAGTATTATACTTGAAACAAAAAAGATGACAAGGAAGATTAAAATTCATAGAACTGAACAGAAGAAGAAATCTCTTGCTGAGACTCAGCTGTTATGATTACCGAAGTTAAAGTAGGGTAAAGCAGCAAGAGAGAAGATGGATCAATGTAACTAGTGAATATTGGTGCAAAAAATTTAAATAGAAATCTAACAAAAAGACTATAGCAAAATATTCAAAAAAGTTATTTGCTATGAAGAAGTTGTGTTTCCCCTAGAAATGCAAGCGTGGTTTAACATTAGGAAATCAATTAACATAATCACATTAAAAACAGAAAACACATGATTATATCAACAGATACAGAAAAAGCCTTTGGAAAAAATAAAGCACCTAGTTGAGCTAAATATCTTAAAAAACATAGTAAAGGTCCTTTCAAAATATGATCAAAATATATATCTAATATCCAAAGGTAACATTGTTACAGTGGAGAAACATTAATTTCCCTAATAAAGGCAGGGATAAAAGTACAGACTTTATTATTTGAGACAGTTTTATAAATTCTAATGATTTGCAATAAGATAGTAGAAATAAGGGCATAAATATTTATCAAGAAGAAATGGAAGTATTCTTATTTATAGAGTATATGATAGCTAATGTAAAGACTTGGGTAAATCAGCAAATGAACTGAGATGATCATAGCTTCAGTAAGGTAGCAGAATACAAAGTCCACTCCTCTCCAACATTTCTATGTAGAACAATAATAAAATACCAGAAAGAATTGATAGAGACATCTTACTCAAAATAATGACAAAATGAATAAAATATTTTAGAGTCAATCTACCAAGACACACACCCATTTACATGTGTACCTATCTATTTATATCTATTATACACAATTATACACAATTACACACAATTACAAACCACTCTTCATAAAAACAAAGAAAAATTTAAACAATTGGAGAGAGATTCATTGCTCCATATTTGAGCTCCATCAACCTAATAAAAAAATATGGTACTATTTAAATTCAATTACAGACTTAGTAGCATGGCAATCAATCTACCAAGGTGTTATTTTTACAGAACTAGAGAAAATAATAAAATTCACATTCAGAGACACATTCAGAATCTCAAGAGAAATAGTAGGAAAAATTACATAAGTGGAGTAGTCTTCCAGACTTGAAATAATCATCAAAACTATTTGGTGCTGGTTAAAAAATGGAAAAGTAACCCAGTAGAACTAAGTAAGCAAGAATCTGAATTTAATTTAATAATTCAGTGCTCAATAACCCCAGGGACAGCAATTATATAGGCAAAGTCTCCACAGTTGAAAAGAATTACCATGAAAACTGGAAAAACACTTCAGTAAAAATTAGGTTTAGACTGGCATGTTATACCACACAGTATAGTAAGTTACAAACTGATACCTAACTTACATAGAAAAGATTATGTCATTAAAAAGTTGGAGGAAAGTGGAAATAGCTTTCACAACTATGTCTAGGGAGAGGATTCTTAAACAATGGAGGGAAGTGAGCATAAAAGGGAAAACAGGCCATTTTGATTATGTAAATTAAAAAAGCTTTTGCACAAATAAAGCCAATGCAGTTAGGATAAGCAAAAAACTGGTAATGGGGGAATCTCTGCATCACATATGTCTGACAAAAATGTCTGACATAAGACATATAAGGAAATAACAGACATTTATGAGCAAAGGCTATTATTCCTCATTAGACAAACTGTGAAAGGATATGATCAATTTTCAAAAGAAGAACTTAGAAGTAATAATAACCATCAAATGACTAGAAATAAGAGAAATACACAGTAAAACAAATCTAGAGTTTCATGACACCTCTATTAAATTTTAAGTTATGACAAAATGTGGAGATGGTATTGGAGGGGATGTAGGGAAATAGATACACGTATATCTTATTAATAGTGCTATGAATTGGATTATCCATTCTGGAAATCAATTTGGAATTATGTGAGAAAAGTGGCTAAACTGCTTCTCCCTTTTTATACCCATATTCCCGCTTCTGGACATGTAACCCCAAGGAGATTAAAGTGCTAAATACACTTTTGTTCTATTTATCATAGCACTTTTTATCTTATCAAAGACTTGGAATGGGTGGCCATTAATTGAGAATAGTTTACTTGACATATGAATACAATGGAATATCTTTTAACTATAGAAATGATGACCTTCAGATATTCAGAGGAACATGGAAAGACCTGTTTGAAGTGATGCAGAGAGAATTTAACAGAACCAGGAAACCAACACAAAGACTAGAGTTATACAAACTTAAAAATTAAAATGAAACTCAAAACACTGTAGTTATGATGAACATTATTGTCTCTGGGGGAAATTGAGTTGAAGAGGTGGGGGATTAAGATTGTGGTGTGTTGCATACTCTTTCAGGGACAGGTGTAGTACAGGTGTTTCTGTTTAATTATTTTTCTTTGTCCCTTCAAAGGCTGAGGATTCACAAGGATGCTGATGAATATGAGGGCATTCAGAAATCAACATGTTGTAAAAGACAGAGGTGGTTAATAAAAATAAGAGAGACAGAGAAACAAAAGAGACATGGAGACAGAATGACAGAGACAGAGAGGTCTTCCTGTGAAATAGTCAACATTAATTAGAAACAGTTGATGGGGAAGGCTAACAGGAAATAATCCTACTACAATGCTACAATGGCAAGTAAATTCTAGGGTATGAGTCTATTACAAGTGCAATTATCACCTCATTTTGCAGAGGAGGAAACTGAGGCAGTTGCCTCATGCCTTGAAGTGAATTGACCACAGAGATCAGAGGTAGTTAGTTTGTAGAGGATTAACATAACTCACAAAATGGCAAGAAAGAGGAAATGGAAAGAGAGGAGGAAATGAGGGGAGCAGGGGAAGAGGGAAAGAAAAATGGAGAATGGAGGAAGAAAGGAAAGGAGAACAGAGGAAAGAAAGGAAGGAAGGAAACATCTTTGTCATTATAAATGTTATTTAGCATTCATTGACTGTGGTATGAGGGCTTGAGGTGGGGAATAGTTGCCTAATAGCTATTTTATAGACCTAGAATGATGAAGAGATTCAACTTTGTGACCAAATCCAAGTTGTCAGTCAAGTAGGTGATGTCAAGCCAAGAATAAAACTCAGGCTTCCTAAATTTATGATCCCTGTAAACCTTGAAATGCACATAACACATCTTCACTGACCAGAGGGGTGATTATGACCTGAGGCAGCTAAGCCCCAATAACCAATGAGGATATAGAAGTAGGAAGGGAGAGGAGATACAAGGACAGATGAAAGAGACAGAAGTGGAGAAGAATGGAAGAGAATAAATGTTTATATAGAGCCTAACATATACCAAACACTGTGTTAAAAACTTTTAAAATTTATTTTTACAAACATCTCCTCTGATCTTTACAACAAGACTATCAGGTAGGTGCTAGATTGCTCTCATTTTACAGATGAGGAAAGTGAGGCAAATAGAGGTTAAGTGACCAGCCCAGGGTCACACAGCTAGTAAGTGCCTTGAGGTTGGATTTGAATTCAGGTCTCCCTGACTCCATTCTCAGCACTCTCCCCCCTGCTCCACGAGCTGCCTTTAAAAATAGAGGAAAATTTCCATCTGAGTTGGAGAGCTAGAAGCAGATCAGTAGTCTCCCATAAGGGAAGTCATTACTCAAGGTTGCATATTCTGGGTTATGCAATCAGAAAAGTATTTAGGGGTCCAAGATAGGGTCTTCTCTCAGCCAGAACCCTGCCATGGAGAACATGTTCAGACCTTAGAAGCATGTTTACCTTCTGTCCTTTACTAGATTCTGATCTCTGGAAGCATCCACCAACTCTGGGGTAAGACCAAAACCCTGCACCAGATCTTGGAGGAGTCTGATGCTCTCCTCACCATGTTCTGGAGAGCAGCCCTGCCCAGTACCAACAGGCCTACATTGCAAAAGAAAGCGGTAAGAGGTGGGACGGATGTGTAGCACATATTTCAGGCAGATTGAAGTATTTCCACAAGAGAAGCTGGGACCGAGTAACAGACAAAGGGAACTGCCAGGAGATAGCCTTTTGGAGAGAGGGGGTATGAATGTGAAGGATTAATGCAAGACAAGGCTTTCTGGCTTGTGTTCCCCATATTCAACTCCATAGGGATTTCCTTTTCCCCTGGGATGAGCTACTCAACCAGAGAAACAAAATGACACACCCTCTGGAGATATTAAAAATGTGCTACTATTTTTTTCCATTGGAGATTTCTAGAGTGAAAGAGCCAAATATTCACCATTTATCTTTCTCCTTTAATGATAACAATAGCCATCATTTATCTACAGCACTTACAAATATTACATCATTTGATCCTCACAATAACCCTGGGAGGTAAGTGCTATTATCCCCGCCTTTTGCAGAAGACAAAACTGAGGCATTCAGTTTAATTGACTTAACTAAGCACAGCAAGTAAGTATCTGAACTCAGGTCTGCCTGACTATAGATTTGACGTCATCTCTGCTACACCACTTGGCTTCCATTAAATTCTTCTTTTACAGCCATCAGTACTGCACAAGCAGTCAGACATAATAACAAACTGATCCCATTAAGTCATAGGGCTTCCCAGGCACAGACATCAAAAGCCTGGGATGGCTTTAGTATCTTAGAATTCTGGGGGAGGAGGTAGGGAAAGTCTGAGAAATTGACCGTCATTCCAAGGACCCTTTTCTGAGCTCATGCCTGGCTTTCAGGTTAGAACAGAGTTGGTGGACATACTTCAAGGGGTCCATAAACTTGGATGGAAAAAAAAATTTGTACCTTTATTTCTACTAACTTCTTTCTGAAATTTATCATGCCCTTCAATCATGAATGTAGGTGACATGTAATCTGATAAAGGGGTTTATCAGCTTCACCAGATTGCCAGAGGGGTTCATGCCTCCAAAAGTTTAAGGGTCCCTGAGCTAGAAAATCTCTAGATTGAGTCCAGTACCTCTTTCTCCTCCTAGTAGGGGCTAGATGTTGGATTATTGTCCTAGATCCAGCTACAGATAGTTGCATCAGGCTCAATGACTGTTTACTGTTTTTAAGAGATTTGACAAGTTTTTATCAGCCTAAACGCAAATTTTCCCATGCATTTTCCCAGTTGCTGAATAAATTAACACACATTTAATGAATGCCCAACCTTCACATAATGGCATAGTAACTGTGCAAATGATGTCAAAGAACCCTGGTAATAGCAAAGAAGAAAAAGATTATAGGTAGTTTTTTTAAAATTAAAATTCTGACATGCCCTATTTCGTTCAGCTCCCAGTTTATCTGTATGCCTGCTTTAGATGTTTTAAAGCCACATTCTTATGAAGTCCTGTCTGTAGAACCAGATTTTCTTTGGTTAGCAGAAGGGTATTGTGGGTAACAGAGGGAGGTCATCCCAGAAGTACAGCTGAGAAGGGTGTGGAATCCTACTTTGGGCTTTATTAGGCATTCTAACCAAGAACCTGATCTTTTATTTAGGAGGAATCAATGAAAGGAGAAATTCTAGCTCTGAAAACCAAATTGTCTGAGCAAGAGAATCTCCTTAAGAATACAAATGAATGCCTAAAGACAACCAAGCTGGAGAAGGAGAACTTGGAGCAGTTCATTGTCAAGCAATGTAGGTGTTTCCAGGCAGCACTGCTTGAGGTCAAGGAGGCTGGGGACGTAAGGTGGAAAAAAGAAACTTTTTTTTACACGTCCCTGCCCTTCTGATAGATGTCCAGTAATCATGGAGACCAAAAAGGTCCCATCACATGAATTTGTCCATGAATGGAGCTTTCCTGATGTCTCCACGCCTCCTATAAATTATGTCTAAACAATCCACATGTGTTTACTATGTGTCAGGCAATATGCTAAATACTGGGGATACAAAGAGAGAATTAAATGTTCCTGCCCTCAGGGAGCTTAAATTCTATCACAGACAAAACAATGTGTCTATATAATAGATACATAATTATAAAAAGTAAATAGAAGACAATTGAGGGGAAGGAACTAGCAACTGGTGGAAGAAGATCAGTATAAGCCCCATGGAGAAAGTGGTACTTGAGATGAGATTTGAAGTAAGATGTGGATTCTAAGACATGTTGGTGAAGAGATGGAGTCCAAGTATAAGGAAAACTATACAAGGGCAAACACACACATACACAAAAACAAAATATATGACACCAGCAGGAATATCTGGTTGAATCATAACAGTGGGTGAAGAGGAAAAATGTGTACTAGGACTGGAAAGTATAGGTTTAGGCCAGGTTGAGAAGAGCTTCAAGTGCTAGGAGAATTTGTATTTTATCTTATAAGCAATACAGAGTGATGGAAGCTTCTTTAGCAGGTCAGGGACATAGTCAGACCTGTGCTTTAGGAATATCACTTTGGGAGCTGTGTGTTAAGATAGACTGGAAAAGGAAGAGACTGTAGGTAGGAAGACCCAAATAGGTGGCTATTATGATTGTCCTGGAAAGAGGTAATGAGATTTGAAACTATTAGGGTGGTCATGTAAATGGATAGAAGAGATAGACTTGACATTGGTGATGCCAAAGGAGGGTGATGGAAGAGTCAAGGATGGCATTGAGATGGTGAATCTGGATGACTGGAAAGACCCTCTAGTATTCTCAACATAAAGAGGGAAGTGAGGCAGAGAGGGGTGGGTTATTATGGAAACATAATGAGGTCTGTTTTGGACATGTTGAGTTTGAGATGCCTATAATTTATCTAATTTAAAATTCCCAGTAGGTAGTTGATGATGGAACTCAGGAACTGTATATATTACAGCTGTATGGAGAGAGATGGGAATTGAACCTACAAGAGTTAGTGAGTTCACCTAGAGAGTAAAGAGAAGGAAGAGGAGAGGATCCAGGACTGATCTTTTAAGTTTATCCATGGATAAACTTATGGAACATAGCTGAAGATTCATCAAAAGAGAATAAGAAAAAGTCAGATAAGTAGAAATGAGAGAAAAGTATCTTCAAAAACAAAAAAACCCAAAACACAAAGAGGAGAGAGTAGTCAGGAAAAGACAAATATCATATGCTCCAGAAGGTTCAAGATAGATGAGGACTGAGAAAAGATTACTGGATATAGCAGTTAAGAGACCATTGTGAACTTTGGAGAGTGGATTCTCAGTTGAATAAGAATGTCAAAAGTTATGTTTCAAAGGATGAGTGAGAGAACAGGAGGTGGAAGGAAAGTGTAAAGATAGTGGGAGTTTTCCCCCTAGAAATTGGCTGTGAAAAGGAGGAGAGAACACAGGGTGATAGATTGAAAGGACTGTTAGGTGAGTTTTTTAAAATAGGGTCAAGTGAGGGAGGGGTTGTGTTGTGTTTTTTTTTTTTTTAAAGATAGGAAAGATTTGGTTGCGTTTGTAGGCAATACAGAAGAATAGGGATTGATTGCAGATTAGAAAGTTGGGGTGATTGCTAAGAGATAGGAGTAGATGGAATGAAGGTGCAGGTTCTTTGGGAGAAGGGTCATGTCTCATCAAAGAGCTGAATAAAGGAGGAAATGAAAGAAATAAGTCCAAGGGGATTTTGGTGAGAGTAGTGGTGAATGGTCTCTTTTACTGGTAAGGTGAGGTGAGGGGGAAGGGATCTGTGAGAGGCTGAGAAAGAGAAGTTTCAAAGAGTGTCTATGGAGAGTCTCTCTTGTAATGGAGAGCTGATTGGGGAAGAATGAAAAGATTTCTTTTCAGTAGCAAGGGTCCATTGAGATTAGACAAAATCAATGCGGCCCAGAGTCCGCATGGTTTTCTGGCTTCCTAAAGCACCATTCTGTCATAGAATTGGATGTAATGGTCAATGTGAATACTCTGAGGTTGGGTACAGTCAGGCAAGAACAGTGATAGGATAAGGGGGCAAGGGATTTAGATAGAGAGAAATCATGAATGAGAGATATGAGGTTGACCAAGCAAGGTAAGCCAAAGTAGCAAACTTACAAAGCATCTCTACTGTGTATGCTAAGCCAAGTGAGTCATTAGCAGACTTGTGATTTTTGCCTTCTTATTGTTCCAGTAACTAGGACACATGATGTTTTGAAGAAGGCAAGAAGAAATCTTGAGGTAAGAGAGTTTGGCAGTGATCAGCTCAACCAGCTAATCATGGGACCCACTACCACCTCATCCACCAATCTTTACACCTGCAATCAAGTGGCCACCAAAGCTGCAGTGTAGCTTTGAAGGAAACCATGATCTTTCCACCACTTGCAATTGTTATAGTGGGGCCACTGTTCTGCTTCCCATTTCTTTGTCACCTCTGTGCCCTCTCCTATGTTGTCAACCTCACTCATGCTCTTCTCTATTTATTTCCATGACTTCCTTTTTACTTTAAGCTTGATATCTGAAGAAATGCCATTCGTTTCCAACCTGGAGGAACAGGAAAAGTAAGCCATCATGGCTGTGTGGCTACCACAGGGAGAAGAGAGGGAGGGATCTACAGAAACACCAGGACCCTCCTGTCTCTTTTCTTTCAGAAGAATGGTTGATGTTTGTCAAGCTTGGTGGGTAGGAATTGGGGGTGGCATGGGTAGAGATTAGGTCAGCTAGCCATAGTGAATACAACTGAAGAAAAGGGAGATGCAGAGGGACTGAGGTCTCTGAGAGGTCTGTACTATACCAGCTGGATTGGCAAATAGCTTTCACATCAGCAGTTTTCCATTTCTTCTAACCTGATTTCTGAATAGTAAAAGTTTGAAATGACTACAACAAAGAAAAGCAGCAGGCAAAATATGACATTACCTGGGTCCCATACACTCCTAAGCTTTTCCTTTAAGGAGTAACAGAGAGTTTTTCTATAAATTTCCTCATGACAAATTTTGAATGGGATCTCTTAAATCTTATTCTGAAGAGACTGAGATAGTTCATGAAACCTAAAATAGGGGGTGGCTTAAGGAAAAGAATTCTAAACACACACACATATTGTTTGAAGCAAAAGGCATGAAGGCGTGAGGATTAATTGGGAGAAGCCCCTTCTCCAAAGAGCTATTTGAAGCCCCTAAAAGAAATAGAAGGAATAACTTTAAAACCATGGGCAAATTATTCTCAACACAACTCCTGAGAACCTTACTCTTAGAAACCTGGAAGTGGTAACCTTGTGTAAAGACCACCTTCAGAGGAGATAGGGAATGACTCTGTTCTTCTCTTTGCTGACATCCCTTCTTTCTTCCTTGGACAATTCATTTCTCTCCTGAGCCCCTTCAGAGCAGTACTTCCAAGATTAATTATGTAAAGCTTCATCCCTCTCCTAGTCAGGGTAACAACAACAGACTCTCACATCTGGTTTTTTATTCCCCCAGCTTCCTTCCTTTTCTCTCTGCTATGATCAAAGTCTTTTGTGGTGTAGTGCAAAGAATATTTGATGGGTAGCTGGAAGAGATGGGTTCTAATTCTACCTTAGTCACAGGGCACAAACCAGTTAGCCTCTCTCGATCATTCTTCATTTATAAAACAATGAGATTCTATTCAATGTTCTCTGAGGTTGCTATGACTCTTTACTATGGCTCTTTCAAAGAGGAAAAAGAAGTTGCTCTCACCAGAGCAGGGAGCATGGCAAGATCTCTTCTCCCCAGCAGGATGTTTCCTCCTTTATTTTTGCCTTAGATGCTAATTGCCATTCTCCTTGACCAGCATGAAATGCTATCCTTTTGCTCCAAACAGAGGGTACTAATCAGAGATCTCCCTACTGAGGAATGGGAGTAATTGCAGTGTACTGGAAAGAGAACCAGGACTGAGAGCTTGGAGATTGTTTGTTTACAGTTCTAGCACTAAGTGCTTGATCTCAGGCAAATCACTTACCCTTCCTTAACTTCTCCTTGCTCATCTGGAAAATGTCAGGGTTGGGCAATGGTGGAGTTCTGCAATATCCTGCTTTCCTGCTTTGATACAGGATTCTGTGGGCTTTGACTCTGCAGCAGCTTTATGCAAGGAGGGCATCAGTAACTCTAGGAGGGGGCCCATAGGCTTCTAGGTCCACCTAGAAGCTTTCCAACTAGCCTGTTGGCACTGAGCTCTCCTTACTATATTTGAGACTGTCCCACCTTACTGATTCTTTTCATATGAATATAATACAAATATACCCAAAGGCTGTCCTTGGCTTCTGCTAACCTACTTGTTCTATGTTGTCCCCAACCACAACACTTCTAGTTATACCAGTCAAATGACTTTTTCTTTCTCTTGTATTCCACCCACAGGCTACTTCTCAAAGAGTTCCACCGGTCACCCAGGTCATGTGACTACTGTCTTCCAGGAGCCAGAGAGAAAGCGAAGCCTTCAGGGGTCCCTGAAGCAGCAGGAAGGACTTGCCTGTCCACAATTTCTCCAGTTACCTAACCATTGAGGAGCAGTCAGGTCTCACCTTTGGAAGCTGTACTGTGGGGCTTAGAGGACCCAGAAGCAGGAGAGAGAACGCTATCTTGCTGGAGGTTGCATGGAAATGGAAACAACCCAGCAAATTCAGTATTATCACCATCCTAGCAGGTTCCAAATAGCTCTGGGCAAAAATGTAGAAACTTAGTTATGGGTGTAGAACCTAAAATGCTGCTTATTCCTTAGCCTTGGGTCGCTTGGATCAGGTCCCAAGGGAGCAGAAAACCTAGATGTCTGCAGCACAAGCTTCTATCCTCAGTAGCTGTCCTTTAAATGCATAAACTCAGGGGAAACACTACCCATTCCTCCCTGTGAATGGGTGGTGGACTGGCCTACAGACACTGGACCTTATAATCCATTAGAGAAGTGTACATAGATCAGGGCAACTGTAGAAGCACATTTTCCTATTATCCATGAGCACTTGCAAAAGGTGGTCCAAGGACTGACCTAGTCCCCTGGTGCTCACTATTCACAACTCTTCTTTTCCTGGAGCAGCCTTATTTGAATAGTTCACAAGGGATAGATATGTGGATAATAACATGCAGAAAGTAACATCCAGAACTGAAATTTCACCCCTGGAACGATCACCACAGTGTCTTGCCTACTTTTGCCCTGGCATGGAGAGAAATGAGACTTAGAGGTCTCAGGCCAGATTGTCCCCTTCACCTTGGAGCAGTGGCCTTATAAAAGGCTGAATTCCTGGACTGTTTCCCACCTTCTATATCTAATCATCTAATTATTTTTTCTCAATTTTGTATGAACAATTTTCACTTGATTCGGTTTAGCTGTGGGATGGTTTTCATTTGATGTACCCTTTCTTTGTCCTAATTTCTCCCTCTCAGGGAACCAGGAATAGCTGGCTAGATACTGACCAGCACCAAGCCTCCATTCTGGGTCCTCAGTTAGACAAAGTGATGCCCATTCTTAGCTGAAATGTAAGAAGACCCCCGCTGTGGTGAAACCTTCTTTGTGGCATCTACACGCTTGTAGGATATATGTGTGCATGTGTATATGCTGCCATAGTGGTGTGAGCCACAAGTTAAACAGTTGAGGACAGGGGGGAAGCAGCAGGTGAGAGATGTTCCAGTCTTCTTACTAGGTTGTTTTGTGAATAAGGGGAGGATAGATTGTATGTAATAAATAAAAGTTTTTTTCTTCACTTGAACTTCTGTTTCCTGCTGAATTAGACACCAGTTAAATATGGAACCTGTGTCTCCTTTCTTGAATTTGCACATTTCATGGTGTTAGAGACCCTCAGCCCTCAACTTTAGGGTACCCTCACTATAGGTCTGTAATGGTGGACTAGGTTTAAGGAACACTGTTTGAGGATCTCCGTATCCTCATTAAGTGTGCCTTATGTACATACCTCATCTCCTTTGGAAAATGCAAAAACACAGTCCCCATTTCCCTTCCTCTTCCCAAGAGCCCTATGGACACATCAGGTGCAGCAGCACCCACTTCTCAATGATAAAGTCACTGCTTTCCAATGCAGCCCACCCCCAGAAACTTAGGCAGCATGCTGACACATGAACTAGCCTTCGCTGCTGCCTCATGTGATGTGGGGGAGAGGGGAGGGTCTGAACAGGGGGTGCATCCTGGCAAGGCATCCCCTCTGTAAATGGAGGGCATGGCATCATCCTGGTGGCATCAGTTCTGACCTGGGACATGGGGAGTTTAAGTGACTTGGGAGGGTCCCACAGTGCAAATGTGAAGGTCACACCTGAACTCAGCTCTCCCCACCTTGCCATATTGTATTAGTCTGTTCCAATGTGTTCATTATGTAAGTGTAGTTTATTTTTCATCGTAGAAAGATGCTGAGCACACACGACTGCTTTCAGTTGCATGCCTATGCTTGCAGGCTTTATAGGAAGTACTGGAATGAGCAAGTTATGTACATGTATTTATTAGGCAGGAATGAATGACCAGATCAAGGCATATACCTATCTTATGACAACTCATTACCCAATGTACCTGAATAATCCCAGCTCTCCGACTGCCAGCATCACTGTGTGTTGACAACATACAGTAATGGAAGGAGATGCACAAGACTTAGGTTGTATGATAATCTTTATTTTAAGAGTTACATTCATGGGAAAGGGAACTTGTACATGTGACATCACAGAGGCTCTAATACTACAGGTAACACACAACTCATTCAGGGTTTGGTCACAGGTCATTAGCAGGAAAACAACACTTACACCTTCCTTGAACTGCACATCTTGAGGACTATCACAGGTCAACTCTATTCCTTGACAATATTAGGGACAAAAAGCCCCAGTTAGTCAGAGGAGGGAGTCTCAGTTACTTCATCCCTCTCTCAATTACAGATTCACCCCTTTTTTTTTCAAAGTGTGTAGACTCTGAACAACTGCCTTCATTCAAACCATTCCAACACATAAAGGTACTAGAAGAGGTAGGCATCTTCCTGTTCTCTGAAAATTCAATCAGCTTTTTTCAAAGGCCTACATAAAAATTTAAGACCATTCAACAAATGGGCATTCCTGCTTTGGGTGCCCCAAAACAATACCCTGGTCAAGGGAAGTGTCTGCAGAGAAGAAGAGGGATTGCCAAGACTTAAAAATACTTAATGTAGGTACCCTTCACTAGTTGATCCTTGAGATGAGCAAAATTTACTGGGTTCAGCACTTGTCTCAAATTTCACTTCTAGGAATACCTCCGTTAGCCAGGGCTCTCCTGGGCACAGTGATACTGATACCACCTCATGTCAGAGAAATTAAATTGGAATTTATGCTTGGCCTTTGGACTAAAGAAAGTTCTTCTCTAAGTGAAACAGAATCTTGTCAGAAAACAATACTTTCTCCTCCTCAAGTGGCACACTAGGACAGCAACTCAACTCAGTCCAATTTATGAAAGATTTGTAAGGACCTACTCAGGACTGAAAGTCCCAAATCCCAGTCCCAGAAGTTCTCTTTCAATGTTAACTTAGGTCGTCATGCTCCAAAAAGTCTCTTTTTCTTACAGAGGGATCATACCTGCTACTTTGAATTGTTTAACTGTGTCCCCTTTGAAGCAAATGCCCTGACCCATCACGAACTACTTTGATACTGTGAATAGCTAGTTAGCAGCAGCTGATAAACAATGGCAGGCATTTAGCTCTTAAGTTATAAATAAGAATAAACCCATGACCTCCTCAGGCTCATATCCTTGTTGGTTTGTACTATCCAAGCCATGGGGCAGCTAGGTGGTGCAGTGGATAGAGCACCAGTGCAAGAGTCAGGAGGTCCTAAGTTCAAATCTCACCTCAAGTACTTGACACTCACTACCTATGTGACCTTGGGCAAGTCACTTAACCCCAAGTACCTAATCCTGGGACATCTCCAGTCATCCTGAGGAATATCTGGTCACTGGATTCAGATGACTCTTGAGGAGAAGTGAGGATGGTGACCTGCACAGCCCTCCCTCACTCAAAAAACAAATGTCATTATTTCTCTGATGGCATGGTCTTCTTCGGCAATGAAGGTCAAACACACACTATCCAAGCCACTGAGGATTCAGATTTCGAAAAGGTGCTAGAATACTGAATAGTAATAGTGCCTGGCATCTGTTTCCCCAAGGAAATGATGGTTGAAAGAGGCTTCCTAAACGAACGCATTCATTTCAGTCCCCTGATCTGACTCTTTCTAAATGTCAATCTTAACTCAGCAGCAGCAGATTCTCTCATGCAGGAAGCAAGAAATGGGTTAAAGAGGTTATAACTTAAGAGTCTCCAAGGCACCAGTTTGCTAAGAAGAGAGAAATCTGGGAATGATGAAAGTAGGAAAGAGACTAAAGAACCCCCTAAGAAACATGCCTCCTTCCTAAGTTTCCATCTGGAAACATCTAAATTGTTTGCCATGGGGATGGAGAGCTAATTCCTGGCTAGGTCTGTGTTAAGGAAGGGAGAGGGTCAAACACATTTCACCAAACTCCAAGGAGCCATCCTTATTTTATTGCTTCTATTATGGCTTAAAATAAAAAGTCTGTTTTAAGTGATATTTGAATTGTGACCATGTGCTTAGGAAATGAGCATCTATAGGGAACCCAAAAAGTGAGATCAATGCACATGCAATGGAAGGGAATACCTCCTCCTGGGTATCCCTAAGATCTGGCCTTGGTTTGGCAAACCCAGGGCCGAGTCCAGGTTTCTAAGACTGGCCAAAGCTTCACCTGCCCTAGAGCCTCTCTCATGCCCTTAGGTTGTACACCAGAGGAACCCCAAACTCTTCTGCTCTCCCTTTCCCCCATTGTTCCTATACCATGTTCTGACTCTTTCAAAATCCTCCCTCCTTGAAGGACAGCCCATTCTGTTAATTTGTCAGCTTTCCCTCAGACATTCCCTCTGTGGAAATGACTAACAGAGAAGCTTAAAAGAACCATCCCTTGCCTTTGCTGCTCATTTCCAAACCTTTATCAGAATCTCTGAGGCAGAAGATAAAGGCACGATTTAAAAATCAGAATAGGTCATGCTCTGGACCCTTCCCCTCAGGTGGCCAAAACAATTTTTGGTAAGCAGATTCAGGTAAAGTGTTCTAACCATGGAGAAGAGAGTAAAGACACGTAAAGATAATGACAGTGCCCTTCCTTAGCAATTCCATTCTAACTAGATGGCTGGCTTTCATCTTCCTTGTGGCTGAACATAGATTTATTTTCCCCAAGCTTGGCAAAGTGGTAGCACACAACTCACCCAGAATAGAGAATTCTGAACAGAGGACACCACCACAACCCACTATTACTGAGCCTCAGGCCTCTGACCTGAGAGAGAACATGAATATCCCCTTCCCTGCTTCACTTCAGTGCTCTACAGACTTGTTAGGAATGAAAAAATTAATATATGAATATAGAGGTCATTAGATAGGACAACAACTTTGTTCAATCCTATCACAACAAATAACCTGGCAACAGATATCACTGTGTAACACACACAAAAATATCTAAGTGCTGTTTTTCGGATCTGTGAAATAACTCAATTTATGTCATATTTCTTCAAACAAATTTTCAAAGTGTCATGTGATTTGACCTATTTAAACAATAGACAAAGGGCATCTGGGTCCAAAGTAGGGTGTCCATACAAGATTTTTGGTGCAAAATTCGAAAAGTTTTGAAGAGTCCAACATAGCATAAATTAATCTCAATAATTAGCCGAGTCCCTAGTGAGCTTCACTCACTCCCCCCATTACTAGGGCATACTTGCCCTCCCCACCAAGCTAGGATTGAGCCTGGCCAGGAGGCTGGGAATGAATAAGGCTACACTCCCAAGACCACAGGTCTTTTCCAAGCTCAGCTTAGTTCAAGATAGGTAGTAGGTAGCCAAAGTAACCTTCTGGTGCCCTGTTAGTGTGACAGGGTCTATCCTGGGCAGTCTGGGAGCCCCTCAGCCAACAACAGCTTTGGTCTCCTTAAATGCAATAGATGACCTGCTTGTCTCTGTAAAAAGGAAAGGACCACTGATACCTGACAAAATTTCAAGCCTCAACAATCTCCTATGAAATTGGCTCCACGATTTATGCTAAGCCAAAGTCAAGTTACTTTTAAAATGAGGATTAAAAAAAAAATCTTATAAAGAGTTCAGTGCACTGTTCTTAACGAACCAAGGGGGCTATCTTGTGTCAGCTTCAGGGCAAGAGACTTGGGGATGAAGAAATTCCCTTCTCTACCCAAGGAAGACAGAGTGAACTTACATCTAGAGCAGCATGGCAGAATGGTCAGAGGACTGGACTTAAGAATTAGGAAGACCTGGATTCAAATCCTACCTTTGACTTATTAGCTTTGTAACCATGGGCAAGTTACTTAGCTACTCTCAGACTTGGTTTTCCTCACCTGTAAAATGAAGTAAATATATGCAATACCTACTTCATTGAGTTATAGGAGTCAAATGAGATTAGGTATGTAAAATGCTCTGTAAACTCTGAAGCACTACAGAAATGTCAATTATATAATGACATTATATATATTAAACCCACCCATCCACCCCCACACACATACATATATTATAACGGTAAGCCAGGGAAGGCTTTCCAAATATAAGTACAGAGGAAGCTAGGCTGAACAACAAGATCTCCCTTTGAGAGCTTTCTCTTGTCTGCCACAGGGAGCTGAGAGAGAACCTCCAATGAGACAGAACACACTTTAGAAACCCTGCCATTTTCAGGACCTTCTGAATGTGTTTCTTCACTCAGAACTAAGGCAAGCCAAGAGAGCATCTTGGCACATGGTCTAAAGAGAAAGGGTATCTCTGGATAATCCTATGCCTAAGGCAGGAAACAAGGTCTCCACACCCACTGCCCTTCACAGGGACCCTCACCTGTGTCCCTAAGTTTTGTCCTGAAGTGAAAAGAATGAGGAAGGGGAGCTGGGGAAGGGATCAGCAAGAATGAAGAGTGTGGTATGGGGGGAAAATCATAGCTTTGGGAACTTGAGAAAAGACAGTCCTTCCACTTAATCAAGGACAGCTTCCACAGGGAGATGTAAGACATTGTACAGGAGTGCCAGGCTGGCAGTGGAACCTCTTGGATCACCAGTTTCTATGCTGGACAAGGTTCTTGCACATTTATTAATTCACCGAGGTCAGGGAAAGAAGCTTTAAGAGGTGTTCTGGCTTCTGTTCCTCTAGGCCTCTGGAAAGTACTCAACAGGCATCCCACAGCAAGAGATGTGACAGTGGCCCAGTTTTCAATAACATTGTTACTGTATGTACAATATATGTGCATGAGCCCACCCTTTTCTCTTTAAAAAAATAGCTACATACACACACAAACTCACAGGCTCTCCTGTGGTCCAGTGAAGTTGCAGAACAGCCTATTCAGAGGCTCAGAAACACATAAACTGGCCTGAAAGCTCAAGTCAGTTCTCTATTCTAAGCTAAGACTGGGATTCAGTCCAGAAATACAAAGAGGACATTTCTCCCACATCCCAGGTTGTGGGAGAAAACCCTCTGGGTGCTGTCAGCTCAGCTTACTTCCCTCTTTCTTCCTCAGGGTACAGACCTACAAGAACCAAGAATTCTGAGTCACGTGCCCAATCCAAGCCATTTCAACAATGTGTCTCAGAGACTAAAAATCTGGAAATGACCAGAACTCAACAGCAGAGACCTCTGTTTTGTGTGCTTCAACCTCCAAATCTGGAGCCCCACCTAGAAAAACACAACAAAATTCACACATGATCTTCACTTTAATCATTCAAAAAGCCCTACTAGGAGGAAGGGGGCAGATAGCTCAAGCCCAGGAAGAGAAGGCCCTAAGCAACAAACATCTGAGACAATTCCTGCATTCCTCTCCAGATGGTCCTCCTGACCCTCTTCGGGTTAGCATAGCCCCTGGCATGTGGTATGTAATTAATTCTGGTTGACTTGACCACACACAAGTGGTCATCTACACTCTATTGGAGGATCTAGTAAAGGAAGATCCATTCGCTCTCACAGTCAAGGAATCCATTTTTGCACAGCTCTCCTAGTTGGATAGTTTTTCTTTACAATGACTTGTCATTTCCTTCCCTGTAACTGCCATCTACGATTCCCAGTTTGTTGTCCTGGGGCCAAATAGAACTAGTCTAGTCCATTTCTCCACATGAATGCCTGTGGGAATACCTGAAAGCAGGTATTGTATCTCCACTAAAGTTTTCTCTTCTTCAGGCTAAAACATCCTCCTGGTCCTCAACCAGTCGTCATGTTGCATGATCTTCAGGGCTGGCCTACAGTCCTTCTGGGTATTCTTTAGTTTCCTAAGATCATAGATTTAGGGCTAAGAGGGATATTAGAGGTTATCAAGTCCAACCCCTTGATTTGACAGATGAACAAACTAAGGCACGGAGAAATCAAGTGATTTATTTGTTCAGGATCACACTTAAGTAGGTGGGATTTGAACCAGGTCCACATGAGTCTAAGTCCAGAGCCCTTTCCACTACACTACAGTGTCTCATCACTGGCCTTCCTAAACTGTGAATTTGAACTGAATACAACATTCCGAAACACCTACACAATCCCCCACCCCAACCAGTGCCTGGCACATAAGAGGATTTAATAAACCCTTATTGACTGCCAAAACTATCCATGCGGCATTCATACTAACAACACCACAGGTCCACTCCCTATCTGTGTCCTACTGTTCATCATAAAAATCATAATGGCTAGAATTTGCATCACACTTGAAGGTTTACAAAGAATTTTTACAAATGTTATCTCATTTTATCATGTTCATACAATACACGTTTATCTACATGCATGTATTATAGTTTATAATATATATGAAATAAAGAATATATGAAATAGCAATATTGTTTTAAGAATGATTTTGAATGAATAGTTCATTTTGACTACTACAAATATCTGAATTAACTACAGAGGACATATGAAGAAAGATGCTATCTGTATCCAGATAAAGAACTGATTAAAAAAAGGGACTATATGTAGAAAAATTTTACATATATGTACCCTTTTGTGTCTAGTGGTAACCATCTCTAGGGTGGAGGGGCAGGAAGAAAGAAAAATCGTAGGAAGAAAAAAAATCACATGATAACTTTATTATATATTTAAAAGGAATAGCAAGTTGTACATAATGAATTTTTAGTTTCATGTAAAATTATCTTTTTTATTCTACTGTGTTATGAAAATGTCTGTTTTAATCCATAAATTAAAAAAATAAATGTGGGGAAAAAAGAATATATGATGTTTGTGCCTAGTACAGCCACATCTAGTAAACTTTATACACACTGTCTTAGTTGCCTGCCATTCTCCACAGGATGCAGTTTGCTCCCAGGAGCAGGCATCCTCTACCTGCTATGTCTGTGACATCTTCATTCATCGGGCAGAGCATCATAGAATACCCAGATAATCCAGGCACTAACTTGCTGCCACTATACCATGGTTTTCAATCTGTAAGGGAGAAGAGTTTTGACCATAGTCAGTCAGTCAATAAGTATTTATTAAGCTCTAATATGTACCAGGCACTGTATGAAACTTGGGATACAAAAAAAAAGAAGTTGTTGAGGAGCTCACATTCTAATGGGGAAACAACATGCTAAGAGCTATGCACAAAAAAGCTCTGTGCAGGCTAAATAGAAAGTAATTGACTAGAAGGAAGAGAGTGTGGGAAAAGCTTCCAGTAGAAGGTAGGATTTGAGCTGGAATTGAAAGGAAGCTGGGGAAGCCAGGAGGCAGAGCATTCTGGGAATGGGGAACAGTCCATCAAAATTCCCAGAGCTAAGAGATGAATTGTCTTGTCTGGGGAAGGCAGTGACCAATTGACAAGCTGTGGATCCCCTGGATACCTGAGGGCTCTCAGGTCTGTCTTTTGTAGAGAATCACATATTCTCTGTACCTGGGTCACCAGGCAGGTGACATCCAATCTATCTGCCTGTCACTAAGTAGTTGAGGTGGTGATGAGGGAACAGCCCCAAGGCCGAGGGAGGAGAGCAACAAGCATTTATTAGGTGACTACTGTTTGTCCAGCATGGCACTACAATTATTTCATTTTATTCTTACAATTTTAACCCTGCAAAGTAGGATCTGTCATTGTTCCCATTTGGTAGTTGAGGAAATAGTTAAATGACTTGCCCTGATGTAGGTGTCTGAGGTTGGATTTGAACTCAGGTCTTTCTGACTCTAGGTCCCAGTGCTCTATCTATTGCCTTAGGGGAAATATGTATGAGTGTACATGTGTGCATATAAGCACATATGTACACACATACACACATGCATACACATGGTATACTTATGTGTATGTATATATACATATATGCATGTAGATACATATGTATATGTATATATATATAAAATTTGAGGCTCGAGAGAGGCTGCTCTTGGTTTAGTATCTTTCCTCAATTTCATTTAAGGAACATTTATTAAATTCATACTATGTAGAAATCTTGGGAATGCGGAGATGACAATGAGAGGATACTGAGGGGATGCAAAACATATATAAGGAAATAAAACACATACAAAGTAACACAAAATTTCTGGATGAAGGCCCAAGAGCCACTCCCTGGGAGGATCAGGAAAGGCTGCCTCTGGGAGGTGTCACCTACCTGAAGGCTAAGTATTCTACAAGGTTGAAGTGAGTGTAGATAGGGAAAGAGGGATCCATCTGTGCTAAGGCTGGACAGGGAATTGTCACATGCAGAGAACAAGTCAGCTTGTAACAGAGAGTGTGAAGGGGAAAGATATGTAATCAAAGTGAAAAGGTAGATGGGAATCAGACAGTGCACAGGTGCATGTGGGAGGTTAAGTATCCTGTACTCTGTCCTTGGGAAAATAGGGAGCCACAGTTTTTGAGTGTGGCCACATGGATCAGATTGAGACATGGTTAGATCTGTATTTGAAGACTGACAGTTTGGAAGCTATGTGGAGAATACATTCGATAAGGAAGAGGCTGGGGGTGAGGGGCAGGGAGGCTAACTGCAGGTTCTTCCTAGAATCCAGATGACAGATGATAAGAGCCTGAACCAGGGCGGAGGTTATGGAACTGGAGAGAAGAGAGAAAGGTTGATTGGGTAGAGATGAAGAAGCTTAGCAACTACTGGGACCTGGGAGCTGAAGATGAGGGAAGAGTCAGGAATAAGGACAGAGACAGTTTTCTTTTTGTCTCTGCATTGCCAGCATCCAGCATGGCACCTGGCATGTAGTAGGAGACCACAAGGGGACTGGACTTGTGATTTCACTAGTATGGGAAATTCTTGTGCTCTCCTTCCTTGTAGTCCCGTTCATTCCCCTATGGTGCAGCTAGTGAGGAGGACCTGAGTTCAAATCCTACCTCAGATACTTACTAGCTGTGTGACTTTAGGCAAGTCACTTGACCCTGTCTGCCTCAGTTTTCTCATCTGTAAAATGAGCTGGAGAAGAAAATGGCAAACCATTCTAGTATCTTTGCCAAGGAAACCCCAAAAGGAGTCAAAAAGAGTGGGACATGACTGAACAAAGTTTCCTCCGAGGCAGTAAGTAAATGCAGTGCATTTTCTTTGGAGAACCCATACCTTGCTTTTGTTGTTTTATAGAATGACAGACTTCCTGACAACAGCAGCACAATGTTTTTTAAAAACACCTATTATGTCCAGGACAGTGTGCTAAGCAATGGGAGTGGGAGTGGGGAATATCAAGTTTAAAGGATATATAGTCCCCACCCTCTCAGGGACCTGACAGAGCACTGCTTCTCAGCAATCCCCTGGCTTGTGTTTTCTAGTGACACTAAGATAATTGAGCAGGACTGTCACTTAGTTGGAATTCCTGACAACCTGATCAAAACAAGGCAGGTGAGTCCTCTCAGGTATTCTGTGCTAAAGCTATGGCTACCTTTCTGGGTATCATTCAGCCCAGTCACAAATCCAGGACTAAGTCTTTGAGAAGCTTTGCAATGTCGATAAAATTTTTCCAAAAGTTTCTGGTAGTGACTACTTAAAACCTAGACACTCTTTCACCTCATGACAGTTCTCTGAGGGTGGACAGTGCTTTTTTTTTCCCACCAAGGTCAGTACTTACTATGCAATACCACTCATTCCAAGATGTTGGGGAAAACTGAAATTTCTCTGTGAATAGGTAGCTTTAGACTGGTTGCCTCCAGTCTGCCTTCTGCATGAGGTGAGGCTTAGTTTCTGCTTTTGACATCTATGATTTCCATAACTATTGGCAATTCATGTTTCTCCACTCCTTCTAAGACAATATTATCTCCTAAATAGAATGACCATTTCCTGGGGCCATCCATTCAGGGTACAATTATCTGCCTCTATGTCTGCTGAGGACCTGTCTATGCCAAATGGAGAAGCACAGTAAGTATGCCATGCCTCACACCTCTCTCTTTCAAAAATATTATAAAAGCATTTTTCACCAGATGCTAGATCAAAGCCTTTGGATCAATCAGCATGAGAAAACTTCTTAGACTTTAACTATCAATTCCTTAAAAAATACAAATCCCTTTTCCTCCTAGTCAAAGTCCTAATCCTTTCCTCTGAAGAAATTGAATAAAAAGATCAGAAATTCTGTTCTCCAGGATGACAAAAATCAGGCCCTTTATAACCTTTCCAATCTTCTGAGGCCCTTCTCCCTGTCCATGTTCTATGCAATCCAGTGACACTGTGGCCATACCCCATTCCTGCGCTTCCTTCCCTCCTCGGCTCTGCCTCCCAGCTCCAACCATTTCCTCTCATCATTAGGAAGCTGTCCTTGACGTTAAGCTTCAATGTACTTCTTTATGATTTCCCTCCTCATCATTCCTGATTCTACTTTCCATGGCTTAACGTTCTCTGCTCTCTTCTGCACAAAATTCCTTCCAATACTTGAAGACAGTTACCATATTCTTTGGGTCTTCTCTTCCCCAGGCTAACTATTCTCAGTTCCCTTAAGTGAGACTAATATGACTTAGATTCAAGATCCTTTCCTACCCTGGCTATCATCCTTCACGTAGTACAGCTTATCAGCTTCATTTTTCAAGTTTGGTGGTCAGACTGAACACAATACACTAGGGGTGGTATTACTGTCACTGTCTTGTTCTGGGAAACGTTTTTGCCTTCTATATCATACTGCTGACTCATACTGAGCCTGCAATCTACTGAGTCTCCAAGGCCATTTTCTGACAAATTCTTGTTCAACCTTGACTCCTATACTTAAATTTCAGTTTTTGAACTCAGGTATAAGACTTTACATTCCTCCCTATTGTATTTTATCATATTGTTGCTGCTCAGTGGGCCTGACCCTTTGTGACCCTGTGGGCACGCCAATGCTGTCCATGAGGTTTTCTGGCAAAAATACTGGAGTGGTTTGCTATTTCCTTCTCCAGTGGATTAAGGCAAACAGTGGTTAAGTGACTTGTCCAGGTTCACACAGTTAGTAATTGTTTGAGGCCAGGTGTGGATTCATGTCTTTTTGACTCCAGTCACAGTGCTTTATTTACTGACCCACCTAGCTATACCTTTATCTTATTAGATGTAACTTATCAAGATTTCTATAGATCCTGCCTCTGCCATCCAATATGTTAAATCTTCCTCCCCACTTTGTATCATCTGTAGATCTAATGAACATTCATTTCATCTATGCCTTATGCCTTTATCCAAGTCACTGATAAAAATATTCAACAAGACAAATTCCTGGGGCTCTCTACTGGAGACCTCCTGCTAAAGCAACAATAAACTATTAATCACAACTCTTGGACTCTGGCAAATCAATCAGCTTTAAATCCATTGAACGGTATTATTGTCTAGTTCATGTTGATATTCTTGATTCTTATATCCCTACTTAGGAAACCTAGGAAAATCTGTATGCCTGACTCTCCAGTAATCTGAAACCAATTCCCCACTTGCAGGTATTCAGTTTATAACTTTGGGCAGCTAGGTAGCACAGTGGATAGAGTGTTGTGCTTAGAGTCAGCAAAACTCTTCTTAAATTTAAATCTGGCCTCTAACACTTCCTAGCTATGTGACCCTGGGCAAATCACTTCCATGAAATCCTTCCAGTTACTCATCTGTCAAATGAAAAGTAAATGACAAACTATTGCAGTATCTTTGCCAAGAAAACCCCAAATGGAGTCATGAAGAGTTGGACACAATTGCAAAACAACTGAACAATGAAGTTCATAACATTACAGTTCATAATATATTTGAGTAGAATACACTGACCATTACTCAAATTAAACTCAGAGGCTTCTTAAGGTAGAAGGCAAAAAGTAATTTATTACAATCTCATGAGAAGGGGCACTTCCTGTGAGACCATGCATGGTATCAGCAAGGGAAGGCCCCTGAGAAGAGCAGAGTACAACATTATATAGTTCCTAACATGGAAGCCCACTAGCCTCTCTTCCCATTGGCTGGGAATCTAAGTGTACAGTGTAAGTGCAGGGATCTACCCCAGAGACAAAGAACATCGTTGCTTACCAATGAGGGTTTTTGTTACCAAATATATAACTTAAGGGAAGAACGCCAATGTGGCATTAAGGGGGTGGTGAAGGGGAAGTGAAGCAGGGTGTACACCAGGTCACACAACCAGAACTTTGGTGGTTCTTCTCCATCCTGGAGCATTTTATTTTCCTTAGGGGGATACTTAATTATTTTAGCTTTGGCAGGAAGGGTGGGGGTTTTGGGGAATTCATGACCTGATTTCACTCAATTCTTCCTCTTATTTTTGTCCATCTGAGGGCTCTCACACCACTTTCAGAAGGCTGCCTCTGTTAAATCATCCTCCCTATCTTCTTCCCCACTATCTCTGATTGATGTCCAGCCTTGACTTTTTAGGATCATGAGTCTAACTGACCCTTCAGCTTTAGTTTCTGGCCTAATCACCTTTGAAAGGAAATCTTGTACCAGTCTGGTCATCAGTTGTATCGTGCAAAGGAGACAAATTGGTAGGAGTATAACTCCGCTGATGGTGATGAGCCCAAACCATAATAGCTGTTTTCACCAGCTGTGTCTGAATCAGGACCCCTAAGAAGAATTAAATGGTGATGTCCAATTTTGTATCAGAACATGAGCCAATTTTTAAATATTCCTAGTGATTTCTTTGACTGCCTTTCCATTGTAATATATTTTCATACAGCAGGGGGAGAGATTTAGCTTCCTACAAACTCCCTTTTTTATTAAAATTCCTGTTTCCCCACCTAAATCCAGTAAATACCTCCTCACATTCTTTCCCCTATGAACTCTTCCATTCATCTATCTCCCCTTTGTATGAATGTTGGAAGGGAGAAAAGTTGACCGGGGCATTGACAAATTATAAGGGGGCAGTCCCCTTTCATAAGTACACATACAGAGAATCCAAATCCAAAGGTAGATCAATGAATTATCCATTCAGAGGTTCCATCTCATACAGAAGTCTGGGGAGGAACATCATTCTGGTCTCGATGCTCCTTCAAGCCGTCTTCAGCACAGCCTCTCAGCATCTTCTTCCCTTTATCTTTTTGTAGAAATCCAGATGTCCACTCTCCTACAAACTGACCTAGACACCATTTTAGATGACCATTCCCAAGCTTTATACACTTATCACTCTTACAAAATCAAAATTGGAAATTTGGCCAATTGTCATGTTTAAGAAGTTCACATTAGAACCCAGTTCTTACATTTTACATTTATTTACTATTCATTCCCTCATCAGGAAGATGAGATTTCACTAAGGAGTCAATACCAGGCTCCAGTACTTACATAAATACAATAAATAATCATTTTTAACACAATACCTCATAAAACAATTCCAACTTCTGGTCATGTGATGCTTCTTTTAAAGTATTTCCAGTATAGACCACAAACCATTTTTCTTTTAACATTAAACAGCTGAGACAAAAACAATTATAACTATGTATGCCAACCTCACAAGCCCTTGACCCGATTTGTCTCCACACTATTACTAAGAATTAATGGACGTTAACTTTTTGTTGTTGGTCTAAAGTCCTAAGCCTAACAGATTTATTTTTGGACTTAAACTCAGATATTTTCCTACCAACAATCTATTGTTTAATAGGTCTGGTATGAAGCTTGCAAAACTTTTGATTATAGGAAATTGCCACTAAGAGCAGGGACATTTCAGGGAAACAACATCTCCCTAATTTCCTGTCAATTCCAGGGAGGAGTAGATTGTCAACTGGCATTCAGCCATGCTTAAAGTCTGTCAGGTGTCAGTGGGGAAACTGAGTCAGGAAAATCCTACCTCAGCCAAGGCTGAACAGCTGTTCTCCCAACCATCTCATGAGATCATCTTTTTCTAGTTCATACCAGCATCTCATAGGCTTGCTGGCATCAGGGATCAGTGGCTCAGACTGCCTTTCTTGTTATCCATACCTGGAGTTAGACTCAGAAGAACAGTCAATTTATAGTCCCATAAAATCTTAAAATAGCAAGCTCCAGTAATCAGTTTCAGATATGACTATAACTTCACATTGGCCAAGGAACATCTTTTGAAGCAAGTCTTAAGTAGCTTTCATGCTTTTCTATACGTGTTCTAGTTCCTGATTAAATAACCATCATAAAATCAAATTTACCTTTAAAAGCCAAAGTTAGTTGCTCTAATAGATTTAGATCTGTTTCCCAAGCTTCTCTACACCTTTCTAACCCTGCTCAATCTAAAAGAATGAGCTATGCATATGAGAAGTTCAAACAGTAACTTCAAGTTATATTCTTGAAATGAATTTGTATTAAAACAGAAATATTTAAATTTTCCATCAGTGCAAAGTATTGCCAGAGGTTACCTGCCTGTAAGAAATTTAGACTGAAATTCTTTACCCCAAACTGTCTTCACACAACAAATATCTTCCTCTTTTAAGAACTGTTTACAATTTATCACAACACCCTCACGAACCTAAGTGGCAAAAACTACAAGATTTAAAACCCAGGCCTTTGCATATTTGCCCATAAACTTCTTTTTACAAACATACTTTTGTAAATGCTTGATTCACATCAAAAACAATTTTATTTAGAACTTCCTTCTTAACAGCAGAAATAAACTTTGAATATAATTAATACATCCTTAGATGGAACAGACTTGAAAATCATACCCATATATAAAAATGTTTATGTATTTTTTTCCCCAAGGATTGTCATTTTCTCAATAGGAATTCTACAATACAGAAACTCTTACACAGAATTTGTAACAGCTTTTTTAAGCAATTCATAATTAATTTAACTATACAATTCTTAATGTAAACTATTTAAGTTTACTGAAAACTTAAAATAAGCCATTAAGCCATCCAGCTGAACACATTTCTACGTCACCTTGCACAGTAATTCATGTTGTTATCACCACGTGGACAAACTCTATCATCTTGATTAGATGAAATCATCTCAAATTTAATTGAGCTATTAATTATCAAATCAACTTACATGATTTTTCTGCCTTCTTAAAATACTTCCTCACACCCTCACTACTTACTGAAATCATCTGAAACTCATCCATTTGCAATCAAAACCTTTACCTCTCCAAGTCTCTCAATCCCATTACTCAGATTATCCAGTTTCTCCACATCTTAACCATAGCTGCCTGCACTGGAATCTCCTTCTAGTTTAAATACACCATTATATAGCAAACACCAGCATTTTCACTGCTTGTTTGAAACCAAATATAACTTTCAAATTATCAAATTTCTATTACGTCCTTTTAAAGTCCCA
This sequence comes from Notamacropus eugenii, assembly GCF_028372415.1. Lineage (NCBI taxonomy): Eukaryota > Metazoa > Chordata > Mammalia > Diprotodontia > Macropodidae > Notamacropus > Notamacropus eugenii. The sequence goes on from NC_092873.1 coordinate 300,569,222, forward strand.
ATATATATATGAGGCAAACTCCAAATTTAAAAATTGTGCAATGTTGCATCTAACTCATCCTTATGTCAAGCACTTTACAATCAGAAATGCCAAATAATATCTTTTCTGTTTAATCCTGATAGGAACAGCAGTCTCAGATGCTGCTTGCTATTCTTTCAGGACAGATTTTATCTTGAAATCATATCAAACCTGGATTTGCAATCACTAAGGATAAACATTTTAGCCCTCCTCTTTTGTTTCAAATACTCTTACTACTGAAAGAAAACTTTATTTATAAATTCCCTTAGTATAGGTAGTAAGAAGGAGAGTTTAGATTTGAACGCAAGTCCCCCCCAAAACCAGAGCCAAACCTTGCAGCCTCTCACCATGATACTCCTGGCATAGGTTTGTGTCTCCGATTTTGCTTCTTCTCCACAACAGAACTGAAGATGTGGCCATATAACTCCTGGAAATGTTCAGGCACAGGTGGGGGGGGTACACAAGTGGGAGGGGAATGACATATACCCCCAACCTAATGAACTTCGTTTTCTGCATTCTCACTGAGTAGTTGGCAAGCCCACTGGCTTCCACTAACTCTCCTGGGCCTCTATCACCCTCCTGATCCTGCTAGGAAGGACCCATATGCTTGGACATCTGTTGGATATATTCCCCAGAAGACCTCTTGGCTCTTGCACAATGCCTCCAACTTGAACGAACCTCCATTCTTAGACTCCCTATCTGTCAATGAGAGCACCATCTTCTCTGGCTCCCTCCACTTCTCATCTGAGTCTCAGCTGAGAATTTTGCCTTATATTTCACTGAAAAACTGAAACCACTTGCTGAGTTTTCCCTTCTTCTCACATGATTCAGATGCCTTCTACCACTCTGTCTTACATGAGAAGGTGGCCCTTCTTGCTAAGGCAAACCCTGCTAAGGCACACACGTGATCTTGTCTCATATCATCCCCTGTTGTCTAATAGATCATTGCTCTTTCTATCATCCTCATTCTTACTTATTTTAAATGTCTCCTGGTCTAATGGTTGTTTCCCAACTGTATGTAACCATGCTTTTGTCTTCTGCATCCTCAAAAATCACTCACTGGATTTGTTCATACCCTATCACTATTGTTTCAAACCTCTCCCTTTTCATGGCTAAACTTCTTGAGAAGACTGTCTGCAATTGATGCCTACACCTCCTTTCTTCTCAATCTTTTCATAACTCTCTGCAGTCATCATTCAACTAAAACCACACCAGCAGTTCAGGAAGGTCCTCCATACATTCCATCTAGTACATCTTGATGGTGTGGTGGGGGCTCTCCACGTATCTCTGGGAAGGAAGACAGAAACAGTGGCCTATCCTCAGTCCAACCAGTCAGTCAACAGGTACCTACTGTGAGCTCAACCCTGCTGCTGGAGTTGTGGGAGATACAGTAGTGATCCCACACTCTGGGAGCTTACATTCTTGCTGGGGAGATAAAACTGAGACACAGGAAACAGACAACAGTACCCAGACAGCTGATAATTGAATACCAAATGGTGTCATAGTAATTTCAAGAAAGCGGAGATGGCTAAGAGTTTGTTTAAGTTGTTGGGAAAGGTTTGAGCTACATCTCAGGATTTCCCGCTGTACCTTGAGTCCAGAATACCTACCCTGCATTCTAACTTTTCTCTGCCTAATTCCTAGGTAACTTTCAAGTCTCAGCTTAAATTCTCTCCTATTAAGCTTGTCTTGATTTGACCCTGAGTGAAGTGATTTCTCTGCTCTGAACTAACATTGCATCTGTCTGTATCTTATTGCTTATTTATTCATAGTTTATCTCATATTAGTTACTGGTGTTTCCTCATTCATATCAATCAGTCAGTAAGCGTTGAGGCAGCTAGGAGTCATGGGGAGCTTAGCACAGGAAGACCTTAGTTCAAATTCGGCCTCAGACACTTACTCTCTGTGGGACCCAGCTCAATCTCCATTTGTCTCAGTTTCCCCATCTGTAAAATGGGAATAACAGCACCTACCTCCCTGAGTTGTTGTGAGGATCAAATGAGACAATATTTGTAAAGTGCTTAGCATAGTGCTTGGCAAATATTATTGGTGGTGGTGTTTGTTAAATATCTACTATGTACCAGGCATTGTGCTAAGTGCTAGGGGTACAGAGAAAAAGGACAGTTCCTGTCCTCAAGGAGCTCACCATCTAATAGGGGAGACAACATGTAAACAATTACAAACTATATCCAGGAATAATGAGAGATGATTGACAGAGGGAAGGTACTAGAATTAGGAGGAATTAGGGGAGGTTTCTTGTAGGAGGGGGAATTGTAGCTGGGTCATGAAGGAAGCAGGGGAAGCCAGGAGGTGGAGATGAAGAGAGAGAACATTTTAGGTATAAGAGATGGCCAGTGCAGTTGCCTGAGGCTGAGGGAGGGAATATTTTACTCAAAGCCAGAAGTCAGCTTCACTGGAACAAAGAGTACATGGAACACATAAGGTGTAAGAAGACTAGAAAAGGAGAGAAAAGAGAGTGCTGGATTATGAAAGGCTTTGAACACCACAGGATTTCTATTTGATCCTGCATGCCATAGGGAGCCCCTAGAAGTTAGTGAAGAGGGAGGTGATTTGTTCTTAAAAAAATCACTGCAGTGCCTGAATGGTGAATGGAATGGAGTGGGGAGGGACTTGAGGTACTCAACCCCAGACTATTGCAATAGTCCAGGCATAGGTGATGGGGTCCTGCTCTGGCAGGGTAGCTGAGAGGAGGGAAAAGAACTTTTAAGAGAGATGTTATGAAGCTAAAATTGACAGGACATGGGGTGTGGTAGTGAGAGATAGTGAGAAATAGAGGATGACTCCTGGGTTGTGAGCCCCCTGGAGAACAGGGAGGATGGTGGTGTTAGTAATACAGAAGTTTAAAGTGGAGACAGTTTGTAGAGAAAATAATGACTTCAGTCTGGGACATGTTGAGTTGAAGACATCTAGAGGACATCCAATCTGAGATGGACCTGCCACCAATTCTCAATGAATTGTGAAATAGCCAGCTTGTGATATCTTCATTTGGTAGCAGTGAAGAGACTTTGATCTATTTTTTACCTGGATTCACAGAAATTATCTTATATTATTTGGAGGTTAGGGAGCCCTGAACTGATAGGTCAAGCTGTAATATGTGTTTTATTATTAGACCTACTCATTTTTACCTCTAGACTAATAGGTGTTGCTACCAACTATGTAGAGAGATATAATTATCTTGGCCAACTTGTACTTTCTAGAATGATTTTTTTAAAATGATCTTTTTTATTTTCAGTGTTCCACAATCACTACTATACAACCTAGATTTTTTTCTTTCCCTCCCTCCTCCCACCCACCTCTCCCCTCCTTCCCCAAGAAGGCATACAATTATATATAGGTTCTACATACACATTCCTATTAAATACATTTTCACCATAGACATGCTGTGTAGAAGAATTAAAATGAGTGGGAGAAACCATATAACAAACCAAAACGTAATACAAAAGAAAGTGATCTACTACAATCTGCTATTGAATTGTGGAAGGTATTTTGCCTTCAGAGACCACTGGGTATTTTTGAAGTCCTTGCATTGCAATGAAGTTCTAAGTCTACTAGAAAAAATCCTCGCATGCTGTGGTTGTTGCTGTGTACAGTGTTCTCCTGGTTTTCCTCCTTTTGCTCAGCATCAGATCATGTAAGTCTTTCCAGGCTTCTCTGAAGTCTTCCTGTTCATTCATTTCTTATAGTGCAACAGTATTCCATTACATTCATATACCATAATTTATTCAGACATTCCCCAATTGATGGGCATCCCCTTGATGTCCAGTTTTTGGCTATCACAAAGAGTGCTGCTATAAATATTTTTGTACATGTGGGACCTTTTTTCACTTTTATGATCTCTTTGGGGATACAGTCCTAGAAGCAGTATTGCTTGATAAAAGGGTATGCACATTTTTGTAGTCCACTGGGCGTAGTTCCAAATTGCTCTCCAGAATGGCTGGATCAGCTCACAGCTCCACCAACAATGAGTTAGTGTTTCAACTCTCCCACATCTTCTCCAACATTTATCATCTTCCTGTTCTGTCATGTTTGCCAATCTGATAGGTGTGATGTGGTACCTCAGAGTTGTTTTGATTTGCATCTCTCTAATCAATAGTGATTTAGAACATTTTTTCATATGATTATACATATCTTTAATTTCTTCCTCTGAAAACTGCCTGTTCATATCCTTTGACCATTTATCAATTGGAAAATGACTTGTATTCTTGTACATTTGACTCAGTTCTCTATCTATTTTAGAAATGAGGCCTTTATCACAAACACTAGATGCAAAAATTCTTTCCCAGTTTTCTGCTTCCCTCCTAATCTTGGTTGCATTGGATTTGTTTGTGCAAAAACTTTTCAGTTTATTGTAATCAAAATTATCCATTTTGCACTTCATAATGCTTTCTATCCCTTCTTTAGTCAAAAAATTTTCCCTTCTCCATAAATCTGATAAATAAACACTACTCCTTGCTCCACTAACTTGTTTATAGTATCACTCTTTATACATAGATCATGTACCCTTTTGGACTTTATTCTTGTTTAGGTGTCAGGCATTGGTCTACACACCTAATTTCCACCACATTTTTATCCATTTTCCCAGCAATTTTTGTCGAACAATGAATTCTTATTCCAGAAGTTGGGGTCCTTGGGTTTATCAAACAGTAGATTGCTATATGCATTGCCTACTATGTCTTGAGTAGCTAGCCTATTCCGCTAGTTTACCCTTCTGTCTCTTAGCAAGTACCATGTGGTTTTGATAATTACTGCTTTATAATACAATTTGAGATCTGGTAGAGCTAGGCCACCTTCCCTAGCATTTCTTTTCATTAGTCCCTTTGATATTCTGGACCTTTTGTTCTTCCAGATGAATTTTGATATTATTTTATCCAACTCTAGAAAATAAGTATCTGATGATTTGATTGGTATGGCATTAAATAAGTAAATTAATTTAGGTGGAATTGCCATTTTTATTATATTGGCTTGGGCTACCCATGAGCCCCTGATATTTTTCTACTTACTTAGATCTGACTTTATTTGTGTGAAAAGTGTGTTGTAATTGTGTTCATATAGTCCCTGGATTTGTTTTGGCAGGTAGACTCCCAAATATTTTATAGTGTCTACCCTAGCTTTAAGTGGGATTTCTCTTTCTATCTGTTGCTGTTGGGCTTTGTTAGTAGTATACAGAAATACAAAAGATTTGTGTGGGGTTATTTTGTAACCTGCACCTTTTCCAAAATTGTTTGTTATTGCAAGTAGTTTTTTACTTGAATCTCTGGGATTCTCTAGGCATATCGTCATATCATCTGCAAACAGTGATAACTTAGTTTCTTCTTTGCCTATTCTAATTCCTTCAATTTCTTTTTCTTCTCTTATTAATAAGCTACAACTGACATTTCCAGTACCATATTGTATAACAGTGGTGATAATGGACATCCTTGTTTCACCCCTGATCTTATTGGAAATGCATCTAGTTTATCTCCATTGTCTACAATGCTTGCTGAAGGTTTTAGGCAGATACTGTTTATTATTTTATGGAAAGTTTCCTTCATTCCTATGCTCTCCAGTGTTTTCAATAGGAATGGGTGTTGTATTTTGTCAAAAGCTTTTTCTGCATCTAATGAGATAATCATGTGGTTTCTGATAGGCTTGTTGTTGATATTATCAATAATGCTAATAGCCGTTCTTTGGCAATGGAGGACAAATGCAATCCTGTGAGTAGATGCAGCTGGCTGAATGGGGACCCAGTTAGCTGGGTAACTCAATTCCTCCTCTCTTGTCTGCCTCCCCCTCCCCTTCCTTCTCCTCTCCAAAGTAAGATAAATTTCGATGACCAGAAGATTCCCAGTTGATTTATGTTTTACTGGCCCCTTTCCGGTCCTGTCCTGTCCTCCTGTCCTGTCCTGTCCTGTCTTGTCCTGTCCTGTCCTAAAACCTTAAACCTACTGCATTCTGAAACTGGGATTCCAAAGGGCCCCTGCCTAAGGCCTCCTTAGGCTTCAGAGTGATTATCAATAGTAACTGTTGCTGTTTCCCACCCAGCCTGAAGTCTTTTTTTTTCTTGACCTCATTAAAGGGGCCATGCCTTGGCTACCTCTTAAACAGACCTATTCAATGAATGGGCGTTACCTCACCCTAACTGAGTACCTGCAAAGACCTTGGTCTAAAGGGCCCAAGGCCTCCCACTGCATCCTGGGTCACCTCCAGTCATCCCAAGGAATATCAGGTCACTGGATTCAGATGGCTCTGGAGGAGAAGCAAGGCTGGTGACCTGCACAGCCCTCTGTCACTCAAAACAAAGTCAAGTGCAAGTCATGTCATCATTTCTCTGATGGTATGATCTTCTTCAGCAATGAAGGACAAACACAATGCTAATAGTTTTCCTAATATTTAACCAACCCTGCATTCTTGTTATGAATTCTACCTGATTATAATGTATTATTCTTGTGATAATTTGCTGTATTCTATTTGCTAAAGTCTTCTTTAAAATTTTTGCATCTATATTCATTAGAGAAATTGGTCTATAATTTTCTTCCTGTGTTTTGTCTCTTTCTGGTTTAGGTATCAAAACCATATTTGTATCATAAAAAGAACTTGGGAGGACTCCTTCCCCAATTTTCAAAAATAGTCTATATAGTATTGGAATTAACTGTTCCTTAAATGTTTGATAGAATTGACTTGTAAATCCATGCAGCCCTGGAGATTTTTTCCTAGGGAGTTCATTGATGGCTTGTTCAATTTCTTTTTCTGAGATGGGGTTGTTTAAGTATTCAACTTCCTCTTCTGTTAATCTGGGCAATTTATATTTTTAAAAATAATCATCTATCTCATTTAGATTGTTGAATTTATGGGCATAAATTTGGGCAAAGTAATTTCTAATTATTGTTTTAATTTCCTCCTCATTGGAGGTCAGTTCACTGCTTTCATTTTTGATATTGCTAATTTGGTTTTCTTCTTTCTTTTTTAAAATCCAATTGATGAAAAGTTTATCAATTTTTTCATAAAACCAACTTTTTTATTTATTAGTTTTATAGTTTTCTTAATATCAATTTTATTAATCTCTCCTTTGGTTTTCAGTATTTTTAATTTGGTATTTACTTGGGGATTTTCAATTTGTTCTTTTTCTAACTTTTTCAGCTGCATGCCCAATTCATTGATCTCCTCTTTCTCTATTTCATTCATGTAGGCATTCAAAGATATAAAACTTCCCCTAAGAACTACTTTTGCAGCATCCCATAAGTTTTGGTAGGTTATCTCATTATTGTCATTCTCTTCAATGAAGATGTTGTTTGTTTCCATGATTTGTTGTTTAACCCACTCATGCTTAAAGATTAGATTATTTAGTTTGCAGCTTGGTTTATCTTCCTATGGCCTTTTATTACATGTAATTTTTATTTCATTATGATCTGAGAAGGATGCATTGTCTATCTTTGCCTTTCTGCACTGGATCGTGAGGTTTTTATTCCCTAGTACTTGGTCAGTTTTTGTATATGTGCCAAGTACTGCTCAGAAAAAGATATATTCCTCCCCATCCCCATTCAGTTCCCTCCAGGAATCCATCATATCTACCTTATTCAGAGTTCTACTCACCTCCTTAACTTCTTTTTTGTTTATTTTGAGGCCAGATTTATCAAGTTCAGAGAGGGGGTGATTGAGGTCCCTCACTAGTATAGTTTTGCTGTCTATTTCTTCCTATAACTCCCATAACATCTCTCCTCTAGGAATTTGGATGCTATACCACTTGAAGCATATATGTTTAGTAAAGATATTGCTTCATTTTCTATGGTGCCTTTTAGTAGGATATAGTTTCCTTCCTTATCTCTTTTGATTAGATCTATTTCTGTTAGATTTAAGATCTAACTAAGATCTAAGATCTGCTTTATCTGAGATTAGGATTGCTACCCCTGCTTTTCTTACACAATCTGAAGCACAATATATTCTGCTCCAACCTTTTACCTTTACCCTGTGTGTACCCCCCACATTCAAATGTGTTTCTTGTAAACAACATATTGTTGGATTATGGTTTTAATTCCATTCTGCTATATGACTCCATTTTATGGGAGAGTTCATCCCATTCACATGCACAGTTATGATGGTTATCTGTATCTTTCCCTCCATCCTCTTTCCCCCATTTATGCTTTTAGTTCTCCCTTCTCCCTTCCCCTTCATGATAGCATTTTAATTTCTGACAACAAATTCACTCAGTCTTCCCTTCCTTCTTTTAGGCCCCCTCCCTTTTACTTGCCTTTTCCCTTACTACTTCTTCCCTCCCTTTTAGCCTCTCCTCCCTTTTCTTTCCCCTTTCCCCTCCTACTGCATATAGAGCTATTTAGAATTCCATACTTAACTGAGTTTGTTGTTCCATCCTTGAACCAAATCAGATGAGAGTAAATCTCATATGATGCTCATCTCCCCCCCTTCTTTCTCTCTACTATAATATATTGTTGTGCCTCTTCCTGTGATGTAATTTACCTTTTTCTGCCTCATCCTTTTTAAATCTCCTGTTACAATCCCTTTGCATTCTTAAATCATATTTTTTATCATCACATCAATTAATTTATACCCACTCCCTCATCTATGTATTTCCCTTTCAAATATCATAAAAAATATATAATTCTCAAGAATAACAAATATCGACTCCCTCTCTTCTTTGGTGGCGGTAGGCTCGCGTCGAATGTGGAAAAGAGCCAATGAGGGCTTAGTGTTTGTAACTGGCTGGTGCCCACCCCCGCCGCCGCTGCCAGAGACCCAGAAGTAGCCGTGACCTTCCGCCAAGCGCTCGCCACTTCTCGGGGGGAGAGGGAGGGAACCGCACCAGTCGCCGTGATTTCGGTTGTAGGAAGTGAACAATACAGTCCAAAAAATGGAAGCTCATACATCTGTTGACATGTTTGCAAAAGTCCTGGAGAATCAGTTGCTTCAGACAACCAGTGTTGTGGGACAGCAGCTGGACTCTGAGATTCAAAAACTGGATCAGATGGATGAGGACGATTTGGAGCGCCTCAAGGAGAAGAGACTGGAAGCACTGCAGAAAGCCCAACAGCAGAAGCAAGAATGGCTTTCAAAAGGACATGGTGAATACAGAGAAATTCCTAGTGAGAGAGATTTTTTTCAGGAAGTCAAAGAAAGTAAAAAAGTGCTTTGCCATTTCTACAGAGATTCCACATTCAGATGTAAAATACTAGGTAAACATTTGACAATATTGTCCAAGAAACATTTGGAGACCAAAGTCCTGAAGCTAAATGTGGAAAAAGCACCTTTCCTGTGTGGAAGACTGAATATCAGAGTTATTCCCACCCTAGCTCTGGTGAAAGATGGAAAAACACAAGATTATGTAGTAGGTTTTACTGATCTAGGCAATACAGATGACTTCACTACAGAAACTTTAGAATGGAGACTCGGTTGTTCTGATATTCTTAATTCCAGTGGAAATTTGATGGAGCCACCATTTCAAAACCAAAAGAAATTTGGAACCAACTTGACAAAACTGGAAAAGAAAACCATCCGAGGAAAAATATATGATTCTGACTCTGATGATGACTAGATCTCTGCTATAAATCTTTGTAAATCATCTTTTGTTTCTGTATACTTCAATTCTAGGAATGTTTTCTAAAGCCTATTATTTTCATTACCTTTGAACATGATGCTCATTTTCTATACAGTTTTATACAACTGAGTCATAGAAGACATCTTAAATATTTTGTTTGGAGGTCATTTTTAGGTTGAAAAGATTATCTGAACTCTTCTGAATTAAGAGTAGAAAGTGATTGAATTCTTTCTATTTCTAGGATTAAGATTTATTTCCAAATAATTTTTCTGTAATCTCCATTTAAATGTGTTCATACCATTCACTTACTGATTTCAAAATAGCATCACAGGGAACTATTCCAGGAGTAGCTTTTAAACGGCATTTTTTACTTTGTAGAGCCATATTCTGTGGCATTGACTAGAGTCACCACTTTGCACTCTTCATTTACAAAGGGTCTTTCACTTCTAGGATGTTCCAAATCAGCTGTCTGAAAACTGCCTGTTTACCAACCCTAAACACTATGTGGTAAAGTTGAATTTGACTGATAACAAGTCAGTCATTCCAGACTCTGAAAATATTGCCTTATTCAAAAGATTAGATTTTACAATTCTAGCTTCCTTTTGTATTTTTTGAGATAAATAAAAAGTGATAAAGTTATTTGGTAATTGGCAAATTAGAAGAAGCAACAACTTGACAAGAGCATGCTACCATGGAGGAGCAATGAATGGGATTCCCCTCAAGAAATGAAACCCTTGAACAGCCTCCTTCACCCTTTTGATCCTTTTCCCCAGAGCACTAGTAGAACTACGCCTGGACTGAATTCAGAAAGATATGGGTGGCAGTTAAGGGCTATACCTTTGGCAACCCTGCAATATAGGCTAGACTCATAAATTTTAAGGGCCAGTAGGTCATCCTGCCCTAACCCCCCATTTTATAGTTGAAAAAACAAAAGTACAAGTGACTTGCTGCAGGTCACATAGTATATGAAAGGTGAGATTTGAAACCAGATGCTCTGATTTCAAATCCAGTGCCCTTTCTACTGCCTCTCAAAAAATACCTTCTGTCAGTTCTTGGACATCTCTTAACATTATTAGTTGGGACTTTTATTTGACCTCAGCAATAAAAATAAAAAAATCTGAATGCTAGTGTTCAGTGTCTTGGTTTTTAACTTCTTTTTAGAGCAATATGCTTCCTTTCTTGAAGGAGCTTTTGGGAACCAGACACTGACTCTCCTGGAGTTCAGATGCTCAGTCATCCTGTATAATTGTAGATTCAGTAGGCTGTTGACAGGTTTTCAAGAAGCAGCTTTAAACAAGTTCAAATCTGCCCCTGGACCTCAGCCTGATGATTTTAATGAACAACCAAGATTACTCCATCATATCACAGATCCCTGTCCTTTCCTGAGAGACAGTTCTCATTTAAGCCCACTGATGCTGTAGCCACACGTTTTTTTCTCTACTATTTAACGGGAAATAAATTGAGCTTTAAAAAGGCAAAAAAAAAAAAAGAATAACAAATATCATCTTCCTTTCAAAGAGTTTGCATATACTGAATAACAAGTTTTTCCCCCTGTTTCTCTTTTTATGCCTGTCTTGAGACTTGTGTTTGAAGATCAAATTTTCTACTGTGCTCTGGCCTTTTCATTAGGAAGGTCTTTAAATCCCTTATTTCATCGAATATTCATCTCCTTGCCTGAAATACTATGCTCAGTTTTGCTGGGTAATTGATTCTTGGGTATAGTCCAAACTCCTTTTCCAATCCTTCCAGTCTTTTAATGTAGAAGCTGCAAGGTCCTGTGTGATCCTGACTGTAGCTCCTTGGTACTTAAATTGTTTCTTACTGACTGCCTGAAGTGTTTTTTGTCTTCACTTGATAGTTTTCAAATTTGGCAACAATATTCCTTGGTGTTTTTAGTTTTGGATCCCTTTCAGGAGGTGGACGGTGGATTCTTTCAATGACTATTTGGTCTCTGGATCTAGGACTTTTGGGTAGTTTTCCTTGATAATTTCTTGGAAAATATTGTCCAGGATCTTTTTTTCATCATGGCTTTCTGGTAGACCAATAATTCTTATTTTCTCTCCTGGATCTGTTTTCCAGGTCACTTGTTTTTTTAATTAGGTATTTTACATTTTCTTCTATCTATTCATTCCTTGGATTCTGTTTGAGTAATTCTTGATTTCTCATAGAGTCATTACCTTCTATTTGCCCAGTTCTAATTTTTATGAAATTGTTTTCTTCTGTTAACTTTTACATCTCCTTTTCCATTTGTCCAATTGTTTGTTTTAAGGAATTATTTTCTCCATTATTTTTGGTACTTCCTTTTCCATTTATCTAATTTTCCCAGTTAGGTTTTGTGCTTCCTTTTCCTTTATTCCAATTTTGCTTTTAAATTCTTCCATGATTTCTTTTTCCTTATTTTAAAAATCATTGGTCAGTTTTTCTTCTACTTGTCCAATTTGGCTTTTAGAATACTTCTTGAACTCTTCCAAGAATGCCCTTTCGACCTGAGACCAGTTTGTATTCCCTTCTGAAGTTTCAGATGTTAGTACAGTCTCAATACTGCCTCTTTGGTATTTATGTTTTGATCCTTGTCCCCATAAAAAGATTCTATTCTCTTATCTTTTCTGGTTTGCTTCTTGCTCAGGATGATCACCCTTTTCCTTGATTTTAAAGTGAATTTCTGCTTCTGCGGTACAGGGGGCTCTGCCCCAACATTCTTGTGCTTAGAATTTGAGGCTTTGTGTGTTGTGACCTCTGCTTCTTTCAATTAGAAGCTAGAATGGTATAGGTTACCTAGTGCTGAGCTGGGTGATGTGTCAAAGCAGAGCCCAGGTGAAGTCTTTCTGAGTTTCCCAGGAGTTACCCTGGAGCTCGCAACATGAGGTGTGTGAGAGGGGTGGTCAGGCCACAAGAGGTCTCCTCTCTTGAGCACAGGCATTCTCAGTTGTTGGTGAACCTCATTTACACTAGTACTTCCCTATTCTCCTGGCTGTGCTTAAGCACACCAGGGATCCCGGTGTTGATGATTGCTGGCTGAAATCCCATGGGGCTCAGGATATCCTCTTGGTTTGCTGAGGTGGGGCCATCTGGGACAATTCCAGTCCTGCACTGACCCCCTTCAGTCACAGCAAGATGGACTCCCCTTTGTGATTTTCCTAGCCTCATGGGCTAAGAGAATGTTTACCCCTTTGATTGATCCCACTGTTCCAGGATTTTTTCTGGGGAAATATTCTATGGGTTTTTCAAGGTCAACATGGGGAGGAGTAGAACATTTTCCAATCACTCCACCATCTTGGCTCCCTGAAGTTCAAGTAGATGACTTTCAGACATTTAATAGTCTCAGGAGTGGCTGCTGGAGTTACCTGAGATTCTATGGTTCTCTCTCTCAGTTCCACTGGAGTCTGATTCTGGACTGACATGGTTCAGATTCCTCAGTGTGACTGCTACTTTAGATATCCTGGGGCTTCCTACCTGGCTTTGCTATGGCAGGGACTGTGCTGGTACAGCCTGTGGACACCTTTAACCCTGTGCAACAGACCCTCCCCTTCAACATTCTAATCTGTTCTGGGTTGCAAATATACCAGAGTCTGTCTCCTACTGGATTCTGCCACTTAAGAATTTTATCAAATTCTCTTTTTAGAGGTATCTGAAGAAGTTTATCTTAGAGCTTATGTGAGTAGTTGGTCTCACTCCACCACCTTGCCTCTGCCCCTCAGGGAAATAAGATAGTTGAGTTTGCCTTTCATTGCCAAAGAAGACCATGCCATCAGAAAGGACCCCAAAAAAGTAACTCCCCACATGGTCTTTCTCTAAACAGCAGCTAAGCTCACTAAGTTCCTTTTGTCACCACTCTGTCATCTCCTGCCTCCCCCATTCACCACCACCGCTCACCCCCACACAGCAATAACATCCTTGAGGGAAGCAGAAATGAAAAGCCACACTTTTCTACTAGAACTTTGGAATTTATTTGTTTTGTCATTGACAATCTTGTAAGATATCAAGTATGAAGCTACCATGCTATGAAAAAATCACAGCTGTCCTTGAAACTGGACTTATCAGAATAGACTCAAAGCATTAGACACTCACCATTACAGCAGGCAAGTGAACACTGATGCTGACCAGGAGCCAGAGAGTATGGGTTTTCTTCCCAGCTCAGTCATTGTCACCCTCTATAACTTCATTTTCCCCAACAGTAAAATGGGACCAAACGCTGCCTATATACTTATACCCACCAGAACCTAAAAAGACTCATTGCTTTTTGATGCCTGCTAATGTAAATTTCTCCAATACGGACCTACCTGCCCAACTCCTCCTATCTTTTCTACTTGCTTGGGAATGCTGACATTGAAGGAATGACAGTCCAAAGACAGATAGTGAAAGCTGCTCTTCAAGATTCCACTTCCAAGTATCTCAGGCTACCCAAAATTCCAAGTACAGCCCATACTCAAAGAGGGAACTGGGACAAGTCAAGATCATTCAAGCATTTGCATTTGAGGACACAGAAAGAAGTATATATGCTGCATATATGCCATCTCTCTCACTCTCTTAGATTCTCCCCAACTATAACCTTCATTGGATTTAAATTTTCTAGCATCCTTATCTCTGCTGGGAAAATGATTTAGTTTTTCAGTTGTGTCTGATTTTTTGTGACCCTTTTTGGGGGGTTTCTTGACAAAGATACTGGAGTTTTTTGCCATTTCTTCCTCCAGCTCATTTGATAGATGGGGAACTAAGACAAACAGGGTTAATTGACTTTCCCAGGGTCACACAGATGAGAAGTGTCTGAGACCAGATTTGAACTCATGAAGATGAATCTTTCTGATTCTAAGCCTTATGTTTTATCCATTGCACCACCTATTTGCTTTGGGGAAATGGAACTTCCTTGGAGTTCCCTCATCATGAGGGCTTTCATCTTGTCAGTCCCTAGTTCTTCATGGTATTTCTTTCCCCAAGTGAGAATCATTCCAAACTGGAAAACCTTTCCCCTTCAAGCTTGGTCTATTATCTCATCAGTAGGGGAACCCCCAGGCAGCTCTGTGAGACTGCTTTTGTGAAGGATGTCTCTCCTATAACGAGGCTCTCACACTGATTTCCCAAATGGGTATCAGGGTATACAACCATTCTGGACTAGGTTGGAATATGAGCAGTGATGATGACAAATTCCTCCTGACTCTGCAGAAGGTGACAGGAATTCCAGTGACAAAGGAAGATAGACTTGGAAGGACCTTTGACATCTAGTTCAATCATCTTTATTTTACTGATGGGGAAAAGAAAATTCACAGAGTAATTTTCAAGACCAAGATAGGACAACCAGGTTGTCTGATGAATAAATTCAGTGCATGGCACCTTTATATATAGGTACAAATGTAATGTGACAATATTGCCGATCTGTACCTACTTCACTGAAATCACCATTTCCTCTGGCATCTCATCTCATAAATACCCTCCTCATGTCTTCTCCACCTGGAAAATGAGGACGTGGCACCTTGAATCTGGACACCCTTGGAAGAAAACTTTAGTATGACTAACAAGGGAAGTGTTGACTATCAGCTAAATAGGTTCACAAAGATATGTGGCATTATTCTGGTTGCTTGTCACCTGATGCCATAGATATTTCCAAAGTCTTGGTCAATGTGACTTCAAAAAACAGAATAGTAGTAAATTTACCTGTTTTTCTGGAGATTCCTCTCCTGTTGAGTCTCACAGCTTTGCTTTTCCTGCACCAGGTGGATTAACAGCTATTGTGAGCAGAACCTTAAGTGGAGGTTACCCCAGGCTGGTGCATTGTCATCCAAACTACACTGTTGCAACACTTAGTAGACCACACTGCTTTGACATGGCCCATGAAGGAAGCTATTTTGCTTGATTATACAGATTTGTTACAAGGGCTTTCTTTTCCTTTTTTCTTTTTCCTCTCAATGATGACGGATAGACGAGAACTGAATGTTAACTGAAAAAAAAATTCATTTAGTAAGGCTACATTTGCATTACAAGGAGCAGCCAGACAGATCACCAATGCTCTTTCAGGCAAATCTGGCCTAGAGTTATGTCACTGGAATGATCCCTGGGGAGGAATCAACTTTTCTGTTTCATGGCCTTTGCAATCTAATTAAATGGGCTTTGCTAGTGAATGCCTGAGTACTTGTGAAATGCTTATTTTGTTCCATCTTTCAGCATAAGACAGTACAAATTGGAACTTTACTTTTGATAATTCCCATAAAGAGAACTGATCTCCTGATTTGCAGAGGGATGACTGAAACAGGGTCACCTATTATAATTTTTGAGAGCTATAGGCTTCATATGGCGGCAAGGGTAAAAGGAGGGAGCTTAGATTCATGGCTTAGCTTCAAGGCCAGAAGCTTCATCCCATGCATGTCAGATGGACTTTCTGGGCTGTGTGCCTCTGGGCAAGTCACTTAACCTTGTTTCCCTCAATTTCCTCAATTGTTAAATTAACTGGAGAAGAAAATGGGAAACCACTCAGGTACCTCTGTCAAGAAAACCTCAAATGTGTTCATGAAGAGTCAGACACAACTGAAATGAGTGAACATAACATCTTCCTTCATCTTTCATCTTACATATGTCCTTAAGAGTGTGACTCTCTTTCCTGAGAATTTCCATAAACTTCTCTCAGGCAGCAAAATTGTTTCTTACAAAATTAAATTGTACTGACTTAGGAATACCTAAGATAAATTGGTTACACTGAATACAACTAAATAACACTTGTTAAAAACAGACACTTTAGCTGTAGCCTCCTAGAAATAGAAAGAGCTATTAATACCTAAGTAGTTCTAAAATGGATTTAAACCTGAAGAAGTGGTCTATGTCCAGATTTTACTCATTATACTTTGACGATTTTATTTTCCTAAGGAAGTAAGATTATGGTCTAGGGCACTGGTTCTCAACATGTGGTCCAATGATTACTGCTCATCTGACTGTACTTTGATTCAGGAAGATCTGAGTTTAAATCCTTCTCTACACATCTACTGTGACCCTAGGCAAGTCATTTGATCTCTCTCAGCCTCAATTCCTCATTTGAAAAATTAAGCTGAGAAATAACACCTACCTCACAGAGTTTTGGTGAGGATCATATGAGATAACCTATGAGAAGTGTTAACTCTTGGTCTGCAGCTGCATCAAATCCAGGCCATATCCAATGTTACTCTAGGGCATTTTTTTTAGAATCTGGTTCTATTTACTTTCTTGTCCTGGGACAGAGGTGACCTTGAAGGCTAAGTCAAAATAGTCCGAGTGCCGGCTAGTCGTTTCAACCCCAGACTGGAAAGGTTTCATTTACAGAATGCCTTGTCAACATTGGAAGATGAGTCTGTTTGGAGAAGCTCACTCATCTCAAAAAAGTTGACCACTAGGTGAAGGATTTTATTTTGACAAAGGAAGTTATAAAGATCATCTATTAAGGTGTGGAAGGGTTGCTATTCACATTGGCAGAGGGAAGATTAGAACTTAGGAAATTATGAATCTTTTGAAGTATGTTGTTCCCTCACCAATTAGAACATAAACACAAAGTGCACAGAGGCATGCACACACACACATATTTGGTTATGTAAATACAAAGATGTGAAAATGTTTTTAAAAGTCTCAAGCATGGTACAAGAGGAAAGTGTTATATTAGTATGACTTAGACAAGAAATCCGCAATTGTTTTTCTTTCTCAATAGGGCATCATAATTTGTGATTCACTTACTAGAAAGTTCTAAGGGTGACTGTTAAATTAGGGCTCAAATTTCCTCCAGAGAGGGAGGAGAAAGCTTCTATACTTGATGACCTTGATTAATCCTGTTTAAACCCCTTTACTTCTCGGAGTCCTTTTTCAAAATTATTTAAAAGTTATTTAATTTTAAATCTATGGACTAAAACATGCATTCCTATAATGCAGCATAATAAAAATATGATTGCATATGAAACTGCAAATCTATTGTGTACAATTTGCAATTTCTTTTAAATATATAATAAAGTTGTCATGTAAATTGTTTTTCCTTCCCCTTCCCTGCCCTGCCCTAGAGATGGCTACTATTGGACTCCAATAAGTATAGACAGTGTCTTTGCCCCAGGCGCCAGAGAGGGGTGGCTAGGTGGTGCCATAATGCATAGAGTGTCAAGCCTGGAGTCAGGAAGACTCATCTTCCTGAGTTCAAATCTAGTCTCAGATATTTATATGATCATGGGCAAGTCACTTAACCTTGTATACCTCAGTTTCCTTATCTGTGATATGAGCTGGAGAAAGAAATGGGAAACCACTCCAGTATCTCTGCCAAGAGAATCCCAATGGGGTCATAAAGAATCAGACATGTCTGAAACAACTGAACAACAATAGGGACCAGAGAGAAAAGAGGAGCCTTCTATACTTCATGAATCTTATTTAAGTCTTTTCACTTGTCAGTACGTACAATTGTTTACCTGAGATGCTATACTTTCCCCTTCTTGTTTTACCAAGAGACTGGAGAGTTGTTGGGGTATCAGTAAGATAAGATGGATTTCTCTTGAATGGGTACTTTTTACATAGAATGAATAAAAAGCATCAAGCTAGTTCCTAGCACATAGTAGGCACTTTACAAATGCCTCATTGAGCCTTGCTGAATTGTACCCTCTAACATGTATCTTAATTCCAGGTTGTGGGACTGCTCTATTGGCTTAGTCATTTTACAAAAAGCATGAAGTCATACTTCTGTAACAAAATCCTCCTTGAATCAGGTCCCACACTATCTTTACCAAATTCTGCTTGACACTGAGGTTGCCATATAATGCTTTCCTTAGGGTTCTTTCACTCAGGATCATTTAAAAAACTTTAGACCACCAATAAAAGATGCCAGCTGAAGGTAATGCATATTTCCCACATGATGACTGAAGACTGTTGGTGGGATTCCAGGTGATGAACTGACATGACATTGGAGGAAAGGCTTCTGGAACCAGAAGACCTAGGTTCAAATCCCACCACTAATGCTTAAGGCTTATATGACCTTGAGCAAGTCAGTTTCCTTACCTATAAAATGAGAAAAGGCTAGAAGGCCTGAGCACTTTTATGTTGTGTCATTTTAGGGTTTTCTTGACAAAGACACTGGAGTGGTTTGCCATTTCCTTGCCCAGCATATTTGAAAGATGAGGAAATTGAGGCAAATAGGGTTAAGTGACTTGCCCAGAGTCACACAGCTTGTAGGTGTCTGAGGTCAGATTTGAACCCTGGAAGATGAGTCTTCCTGACTCCAAGCCCAGCACTCTATCCACTCTATCTCTTAGCTGCCTGTAAGGAGATCCTAGGCTCCTAATTAAATAAAAATAAAGTATTCACTTCCTGATAAAGTAATCACTTCCCCAATACGGTTTCTTGGCCAGCCCACTTAGCATGGATTCCAAGGTTTATGTATTCCTGAATTACTACCCTCTTATTCTAAGACATCTCAGAAAAGGTGGACTTGAATTCCATTCTCAAACAACACTTTGACTACTGTCCAAAAGGTGAGAAGGACCTTGCATTTCCACACTCTCCTATCTTTGGTGATTGCTCTAAGCTAGAGTGGCCCTCCTCCAAACAGCTGTACCATCACCTGCTCCCATTCGCTGCCAAATCATCAGGAAACCTTCCATGGGCTTCTTCATGTTGCCCTATAATGACCCTACTGGGAGGGTGGCATCATTATCCAGTTACCCTGATGATGTTGGTAGAGCATTTCCCTGAGAAGGGAAAGTGTAGATGCAAACTGCAATTCCAGATAGTCCCAGTTTTCTGTTATTTCCCGAGTCTCTCTAATTGCTTCCCCTAGTAACCTGGGGGTCTTACAAGCTTGTAAATTACTTAAAGACATCTTTCCTCGATTGACTTCCTCTGCTCTTCTGTAGCACTGATTCATTTATTGTCATTCACAATCTTAGTAGCCTTTGGGAAACCTGAAATCCTGGGAAACATTCCAGAAAGATGATCACCTTTCCAAAAGTATAATTAAAATAATTTAATTTTAAATAAATCACAATCAGCTAGTCTCTAGTTTCTCCCAAATTTCTCCTTCTGCTTGTTGGTCTACCTTCTCCATAAAGCAAGACACACGGAGTATTTTCCATGTTTCCCCCAGAAGCACCAGAACTGATTAGTTCATTGTTATATAGTATGTTATCTACAACACCATAGAACAAGTATTACCTGTTTTGCAGAGGAATCCAAAGGTCACAGAGGAGAAATTATTTCACAGCTAGTAAGAACAGTGGTTCAAATCTAGGACTTTTGGCTCTGTCCATAAAACATAGGTGTGACTATTTCCCTATCACATCACCTCCTGGGTCAACTATAGAATCCAGTTTGGCTTTTGAATCCCTTAATATTGTACCTGACCCCTTCCTACCTTTCCAGTCCTCTTATACCTTATTCATCCCCAACATACTCTGTGATCCAGTGACATTGACCTCTTCATTGTTTCTCACACAAGATACTCCATTTCTTAACCCCAGGTATTTTTACTGCCTGTTCCCCCATACCTGGAATTCTCTTCCTCCTGATCCATCTCCTGACCTCCCCGGCTTCATTCGGGTCTTAGATGAACTTCCACTTTCTACAAGTATTTCCTGATCCCCTTTAATGTTAGTGAAATTGTTTAATAAATTAAATTATTTCTAATTTATTCCACATGTGCTTTCTTTCTATGGTCCTTGGTATGTTGACTCCCTCACTAGAAGGTGAATTCCATGAGAGCAGGGGCTGTCTTTTGCCTCTCTTTGCATAGTCTGAACTTAGCACAATGTCTGATGCTTAATAAAGACTTGATGACTGACTTTGAGTTCAGCTCTCTTTGCCCTACACCAAGCTATAGCTCTCAAGCAGATCCTACTCCGTAACAATGGATTCTCTCTATCCTTCCTAATTTTTTTATCAATTTCATTAAGAAGGAGAAGGAATCAAAGGTTCTGAGAATGGCCATTCCAAATTGTGTGAAGGAGACATCACATAATTTTTTCTTCATCACTACTTTCCAGCTAGAGGCTTCCAAGATGGGCCTATCAGATCTTCCCTAAGTCTCCTTGAAATAAAAAGGTATTCATTAACTCACCCT
The DNA here is from genome assembly GCF_028372415.1 of Notamacropus eugenii. Taxonomy (NCBI): domain Eukaryota; kingdom Metazoa; phylum Chordata; class Mammalia; order Diprotodontia; family Macropodidae; genus Notamacropus; species Notamacropus eugenii. The sequence continues at coordinate 300,589,825 of NC_092873.1, forward strand.
GTTTCTTACTTTAAAACGCTTTAACTTGGAATTTTTGTGAGATACTCAAAATGCTGATTCTCCTTAAGAAAAACAACTGAATTTTCCCTAAACAGAATGAAATCAAATCATTACTATTGATCCTTGTCAACTTTTATTGAGCCTATAGAAAGAACATTTATCCATCACTTGAAGCTGCTGAAAGATCTAACAACTAATACAGCATGTGTTCTGAAATGGAGGATGTAACAGACAAAAACGCTCTATGACCACCAAAAAAATTAACTGAGTGAGAGAGAAATAAATGTACAACTTACTTGGAGAAGGGGCGAGGATGGGGAAATCCTGGAAAGACAGAAGGGTCAAGTTTCTTGATTATCTAATAAAATGTCATTTCCTTCTTGCCCAGAAAAAACAAGAAATCCTTTCCTGTTCTCTATACAATCCTACGTTCCCAGGGAAGTGTTTTAACTTAAAAGTTAGCGAAACAACTAACTCTTAGCAGAAGTGAGGAAACTGAGATGCAAAAAGTCAAATTTCATACAAACACCCTTTTGCACATTTCTTCAAACACACTTCTGAGGCTCACAGGTTAAGATAAGGGTTGAAAGTTTTTGTTGGAAAACAAAACATCAGTGAATAGAAAAGCAAGTGCTGCATGGTTAGTCAAACACAAAAGGCAACCAACCAGTGGCTGTTCACATTCATTTGCCTCAACAATTTTCTTTTCCCAAAGGGATTGGGAAGCCGAATCTGCCCAGGCAGTCAGGAGGGCTGTACAGCAAAAGTCCCTGCTCTTGGCATTACTCATTGAAATCAAACATTTGCAGATATTCACTTTATGTCTGACGTCCCCCTCTTCACATTTCAGACACAGTAGAAAGAAAACAGTGGAATGTAGATTGTCATTTCTGGAATCCCATTTTGCAGATTCCAGAGGAAGAATGGAACAAAGCCTACTTTTGAGTTGTTTCCTTTGGGAATTTTCTATAGCTGCGTGCATTTCGTTTTCACAGCCGTGCCCCCACCCTCCCCACTGCAATCTCTTCCATCAACTGAAATGGGACACAACTCTGATATTTTTACTTCCAACCTATTAGTTTTTTTTTCTTCACTTCATTATTTCCTGAAGGAAAAATAGAAATAAAGGCCACTTTGTCACATGGAAAAGTCACTCTGGTAGCTTAATGCTGAAGTGATAAATGGGAGTTAAGGACTTACCTCCAGTTACATTCAGACATTTCCCATGGAGGGACTCATTTGTCTCTTGCCCATGGTAAAATGCTCTGAGAAAGTCATCCCTGTGGGTGTCTGGGGAATGGGATGAAAACTCATTTCAGAGATGAGCTAATGACTGAGACCATTACCCCAAGATCATCCCTCAATGCAGCATCTTTCAGACTACAGGGTTTCCTGGACTGGTTCCATAACCTCAGGGATTCTTTTTCCCGGTCCTGTGGACAGTAACCCAGCAACTACATATTACATATGATCCAACAAAAGGGAGGAATGCTCCCTTGAGCTCTCTCCCTAGGTCAGTTGGTGTCAAACTCAAACTCAAAACAGGAGCCAGCAAGCAGTGTATAACAATCACATATTGGCTTAGAAAACCATATACTAACATCATCTACCCTTTAGGGAAATGGGATGAAGCCCGAGAGGTCATCCTTACAGTGGATGACCATATCAAGAAGCCAATGAAGTCAAGGATGATGGGAAAAAGTCACGCAAGTCCTTAATGATGATGGTGGTTGGCAAATGGTTGCTGGCTGTGGTCTTCCTTTCCATTATCTTAGCATATTTTTAGTGCAAGAGTTCATTGCTGCAGCTTTAGTGGGTTAGCTGGATCCAAAAGTGCCTTCAGAATGCCAAAAGAAGAACTTGGGTAGCTCCTCAGGTCCCAGTAGGTCAGGCAGCTAGAAGGCTGTAGGTTCAGTGGCTATATTTGAGGCTGTGGACCTGGGCACATCCTCCAAAGCATAGATTGTGAAGTGTGTGCCAAATTCTCTGAATTCTCCTACTAGTGGTGATTCTGCCTCCCCCCTTCTTGAAGACCTCATTGATAAGCAGCCCATTATCTTTCAGGCGGCCTACTCCACCTTTGTACAGCTTTCTTGGTTAGGGTATACTTCCTTAGGTCCAGCCAAAAATCTGGTTTTGTTTATTTGTTTTTGTTTTGTTTTACCAATCTCTACCTACTACTCCAAGTTCTTCTGACTTCTGGGGCCAAAATAGAACAAGTCAAAGCCCTCTTTTCTGGGGCAATACTACACAGATGTGAACATAATTATATCTCCCTTGGTACAGTGGATAGAACACCTCCAATAGGAATCAGGAAGACTCACCTTCATGAGTTCAAATCCAACATCAGACACTTACTAGCTGTATGACTAGCAAGTCACTTTACTCTGTTTGCCTCAGTTTCTTCATCTGTAAAAGGAGCTAGAGAAGGAAATGGAAAACCACTCCAGTCTCTTTGCCAACTCCAAAAACGGATCACAAAGTGGTGGATGCAAGTGAAAATGACTGAACAACAACATTAGATTTGATAACTGGAAAGAGTGGTTTCAGTTGAACGATGACTGCAGAGAGTTATGAAAGATTAAGAAGAAAGGAGGTGTAGGCATCACCTGCAGACAGTCTTCTCAAGAAGTTTAGCTATGAAAAGGGAGAGGTTTGGAACAATAGTGAGGGGTTATGAACAAATCCAGTGAGGGGTTTTTGAGGATGGAGAAGACATAAGCATGCTTCTATGGAGTTGGGAAGCAGCCATTAAACAAGTAGACATTGAAAATAAGTAACGGTGAAGATGACAGAAACAGCAACAATCTGCTAGACAACATAGGATGGGATGAGATAGGATCTTGTGTGTGCTTTAGCAGAGTTTGCCTTGGAAAGAAGGGCCGCCTTCTCATGTAAGACAGAGGGGTAGAGGGCATCTGAATCTTGTGAGATGAAGCGGGAGCTCAGCAAGTAGTTTCAGTGTTTCAGTGAAACATAAGGCAAAATTCTCAGCTGAGACTCAAATGAGGAGTGGAGAGAGCCAGGGAGGATGGTGTTCTCATTGACAGATAGGGAGTCTAGGAATGGAGGTTTGTTCAAGATTGGAGCAAGAGCTGGGAGGTCTTCTGGGAAAGGTATCCAACAGGTTTGAGCACATGGGTCCTTCCTAGCAGGATCAGGAGGGTGACACAGGTCCAGGAGAGTCAGTGGAAGCCAGTGGGCTTGCCAGCTACTCAGTGAGAATGCAGAAAATGAAGCGAGTTCACTGGGTTGGGGACATGTGTCATTCCCCTCCCCCTCAGCCCCCCACCCCGCCTGTGCCTGTACCTTGTCAGAAATTATATAGTCACATCTTCAGTTCTGCTATGAAGAAGAAACAAAATCAGAGCCACATACCCAGGCTGGGACTAGTATGGTGAGAGTCTGCATGGTTTGGCTCTGGTTTTTGGGGGGACCTGAGTTCAAATCTAAACTCTGCTACTTGCTGTCTATTAAAACCTTGGGAAAGTCTCTTTCCTTCTCTAGGCTTCAGTTTCTTTATAACTCCTAACACCCCATGATCCTGGGATAGCAGAGAATAAAAAAAATACCTAGGTACCCATCTAGGGGTATGCTGAAGCCACGCTTCTATCAAAAGTTGATTATTAAACTATCAGTGAGAGCATTTGCATTTCACAAATCCGAAGTTGCTACAAATTGACTTGTTGTTTCCTTGGTTGTCTAAACTTAAGAAAGGGATGCAAGAAATGTTGAGAATACCAACTGAACTTAAAAGTAAATTGGGTATATTGGAAGTGAGGGAAAGTCAGTTGCTAAACATTGATCAGCACACCTCTGCACCTATCTGAACCTCAGATTTGTGATGGGACTGAAACTCTCCAGAAGCTGGAAGACAAGGGGCAAACCCTGTCTCTGAGCAAAAAGGCAGGGGCCAAAACAGTTCCTGCTCTGGCCCTGTGTAGACAGAGCTGCAAGGAATATTTCCTGATGGACAAAAAGAACTTGGAAGTTTTTAAACCCAATGACAAGCAGAATTTTGGCCTCCTCAGAAAATGTTTTTTGGGCTTCCTAGGTCAACAGACAAGTGGGCCACTGAGCAAGAGTTATACCTGCCTGGGGGCAAAGCCTAACTGCCAAGGGAACCTTATCAATGAGAAAAATTAGAAGGGGCACTAGGTGGACAGGAGAGGGCAGCAGAGAGTCACACCCAAAACCATCTACTGGAAGACCCTTCATCTATGGGATAATAAGGGAGTGAGGATTTACATAACTGCTTGGAATCAATAGTTATTCATTCACAGGTTTCCTTCTCATCCTCTTTTTTTCTTTTCTTTCTTTTTATTTTTTTCTTTATTTTTTTTTTATTTTGTAATGTTTAACAATCACTGCCATACAATTGTGATTTTATCCCCCCCACCTGCCCCCCATTCCCCCCTCCCTCCCCACGACTGCATACAATTCTGTATAGATTCTACATATACTTTCCTATTGAGTATATTTTCACTATAGTCATGCTATGTAGTCAGACTAAGATAAATGAAAGAAATCGTATAACAAATCAGAACATGATACACAAACACATACACATACACAAACATGATCTGCTACAATATGTGAGTGACTTCCATATTTCTCTCTCTGAGTGTGGCAGGCATTTTGCCTTGAGATCCTCCATTGGGATTTTTTTTTTTTTTGGTAAGAAGTTCTTGTGTTATTACAAAAATCTAAGTCTACCGGAAAAACTCTCACACACTGTGGCTGTTGCTGTGCATAAAGTTCTCCTGGTTCTGCTCCTTTCACTCAGCATCAGGTCATATAAGTCCTTCCAGGCCTCTCTGAAGTCTTCTTGTTCATCATTTCTTATGGCACAATAGTACTCCATTACATTCATATACCATAATTTATTCAGCCATTCCCCAGTTGATGGACATCCCCTTGACTTCCAGTTTTTGGCAACTACATAGAGTGCTGCTATAAATATTTTTGTACATGTGGGACCCTTTCCCATTTTTATGATCTCTTGGGGATATAGTCCTAGTAGCGATATTGCTGGGTCAAAGGGTATGCACATTTTTGTAGCCCTTTAGGCATAGTTCCAAATTGCTCTCCAGAATGGTTGGATGCGCTCGCAGCTCCACCAACAGTGAATTAGTGTTCCAACTTTCCCACATCCTCTCCAGCATTTATAATTTTCTTTTTCTGTCATGTTTGCCAATTTTATAGGTGTGATGTGGTACCTCAGAGTTGTTTTGATTTGCATCTCTCTAACCAATAGTGATTTAGAGCATTTTTTCATATGATTATAGATAGCTTTAATTTCTTCCTCTGAAAATTGCCTGTTCATATCCTTTGACCATTTATCAATTGGGGAATGACTTGTATGATTATACATTTGGATCGGTTCTCTATATATTCTAGAAATGAGGCCTTTATCCCCGAGCTTAGCTGTAAAAATTCTTTCCCAATTTACTACATCCCTCCGGATTTTGGTTGCATTGGGTTTGGTTGTGCAAAAACTTCTCAGTTTAATGTAATCAAAGTTATCCATTTTGCATTTCATAATGCATTCTATCTCGCCTTTAGTAAAGAATTCTTCCCTTCTCCATAGATCTGATAAATACACTATACCTTGCTTCTCCAGTTTATTCATGGTATCAATCTTTATACCTAAATCATGTACCCATTTGGACTTTGTTCTTGTGTACGGTGTCAGGTATGGGTCTATGCCTAATTTCCGCCACACTGTTATCCAGTTTTCCCAGCAATTTTTGTCAAACAATGAGTTCTTATCCCAGAAGCTGGGGTCCTTGGGTTTATCAAACAGAAGGTTGCTATATTCCTTGCCTACTGCATCTTGAGTGCCAAGTCTATTCCACTTGTCTACCTCTCTGTTTCTTAGCCAATACCAAGTAGTTTTGATAATTGCTGCTTTATAGTACAGTTTGAGGTCTGGTAGCGCTAGGCCACCTTCCCAAGCATTTCTTTTCATTAGTCCCTTTGATATTCTGGACCTTTTGTTTTTCCAAATGAATTTTGATATTATTTTGTCCAGCTCTAGAAAGTAATTGTCTGATAGTTTAATTGGTATGGCACTAAATAAGTATATTAATTTGGGTAGAATTGTCATTTTTATTATATTAGCACGGCCTATCCATGAGCAACTAATGTTTTTCCACTTACTTAAATCTGACTTTATTTGTGCAAAAAGTGTCTTGTAATTGTGTTCATATAATCCCTGGGTTTGTTTTGGCAGATAGACTCCTAAGTATTTTATACTGTCTACCCTAACTTTAAATGGGATTTCTCTTTCTATCTCTTGCTGTTGGACTTTGTTGCTAATATATAGGAATGCAGAAGATTTGTGTGGGTTTATTTTGTACCCTGCAACTTTGCCAAAGTTGTTTATTAATTCTAGTAATTTTTTACTTGAATCTCTGGGATTCTCTAGGTAAATCATCATATCATCTGCAAAGAGTGATAACTTAGTTTCTTCTTTGGCTATTTTAATTCCTTGGATATCTTTATCTTGTCTAATTGCTACAGCTAACATTTCTAGTACCATATTAAATAATAGTGGTGATAATGGACAACCTTGTTTCACCCCTGATCTTATTGGGAATGCATCTAGCTTATCCCCATTGCATATAATGCTTGCTGAAGGTTTTAGATAGATACTGCTTATTATTTTATGGAAAGTTCCCTTTATTCCTACATTCTCCAATGTTTTTAGTAGGAATGGATGTTGTATTTTGTCAAAAGCTTTTTCTGCATCTATTGAGATAATCATGTGGTTTTTGTTAGCTTTGTTGTTGATGTGATCGATAATGCTAATAGTTTTCCTAATATTGAACCAGCCCTGTAGTCCTGGTATGAATCCTACCTGATCATAATGTATTAATCTCGTGATAAGATGCTGTATTCGTTTTGCTAGAATCTTATTTAAAATTTGTGCATCTATATTCATTAGGGAAATTGGTCTATAATTTTCTTTCTCTGTTTTGTCTCTTCCTGGTTTGGGTATCAAAACCATATTTGTATCATAGAAAGAATTTGGGAGGACTCCTTCTTCCCCAATTTTCAAGAATAGTGTATGTAGTATTGGAATTAACTGTTCTTTAAATGTTTGATAGAATTCACTTGTGAATCCATCTGGCCCTGGAGATTTTTTCCTAGGGAGTTCATTGATGGCTTGTTCAATTTCTTTTTCTGAGATGGGGTTGTTTAAGTATTCAACTTCCTCTTCTGTTAATCTGGGCAATTTGTATTTTTTAAAATATTCATCCATCTCGTTTAGATTATCGAATTTGTGGGCATAAAGTTGGGCAAAGTAGTTTCTAATTATTGTTTTAATTTCCTCCTCATTGGAAGTGAGTTCACCCCTTTCATTTTTAATATTAGTAATTTGGTTTTCTTCTTTCTTTTTTTTAATCAGATTGACCAAAGGTTTATCAATTTTATTAGTTTTTTCATAAAACCAAGTATTGGTTTTATTTATTAATTCAATAGTTTTCTTAATTTCAATTTTATTAATCTCTCCTTTGGTTTTCAGTATTTCTAATTTGGTATTTACTTGGGGATTTTCAATTTGTTCTTTTTCTAGCTTTTTCAACTGCAAGCCTAAGTCATTGATCTCCTCTTTCTCTATTTTATTTATGTAAGCATTCAGAGATATAAAACTTCCCCTAATATCTGCTTTTGCAGTATCCCATAAGTTTTGGTATGTTGTCTCACTATTGTCATTCTCTCGAATGAAATTGTTGATTGTTTCTATGATTTCTTCTTTAACCCAACCCTTCTTTAGAATTAGATTATTTAGTTTCCAATTGATTTTTGGTTTCTCTTTCCATGGCCTTTTATTACATGTAATTTTTAATGCATTATGATCTGAAAAGGATGCATTGATTATCTCTACCTTTCTGCACTGGATTGTGAGATTTTTATGTCCTAGTACATGGTCAATTTTTGTAAATGTTCCATGTACCGCTGAGAAAAAAGTATATTCCTTTCTATTCCCATTTAATTTTCTCCAAAGATCTATCATATCTACCTTATCCAGAGTTTTATTTACCTCCTTAACCTCTTTCTTGTTTATTTTGAGGTTGGATTTATCGAGTTCAGAGAGGGGGAGGTTGAGGTCCCCCACTAGTATAGTTTTGCTATCAATTTCTTCCTTCAACTCCCCCAACCTCTCCTCTAAGATTCTGGATGCTATACCACTTGGAGCATACATGTTTAGTAATGATATTGCTTCATTGTCTATGGTGCCTTTTAGCAGGATATAGTTTCCATCCCTATCCGTTTTGATTAGATCTATTTCTGCTTTCGCTTTGCCTGAGATTAGGATTGCTACTCCTGCCTTTCTTACATGAGCTGAAGCACAATATATTCTGCTCCATCCTTTGACCTTTATCCTATGTGTATCCCCCCGTTTCAAATGTGTTTCTTGTAAGCAGCATAGTGTTGGATTATGGCTTTTAATCCATTCTGCTATCCATCTCCGTTTTACGGGAGAGTTCATTCCATTCACATTCACAGTTATGATTACAATCTGTGTATTTCCCTCCAACCTCTTTCCCACCATTTGTGCTTTTAGCTCTCCCGTCTCCCTTCCCCTCCTCAATAGTATTCACTTTTCTCCCCCTCCTCCTGCAGCCTTCCCCTCCTTCTTTTGACCCCCCTCCCTTTTAGTCCCCTTTACTCTTATTGCTTCTTTCCTCCCTTTTAGCCACCCTCCCCTTTCTTCCCCCTTCCCCTCCTACTACCTATAGAGCTAGTTAGGCTTATCTACTTAAGATTATTGTTCCCTCCTTTGAACAAATCAGATGAGAGTACCTCTCAAATAATGCTCATCTCCCTCCCCTCCTTCCCTCTACTATAGTTTTGTACTTCTTCCTGTGATATAATTTGCCATTTTCTGCTTCCCCCTTTCCACACCTCCTATTACATTCCCTTCTCATACTTAAATCATATTTTTGACATGACATCATTTACTTTATGCCCGTTCCCTCTACATATATCCCTTTTATCATAATAGCTGCACAGTTCTCAAGATTAACAGGTATCATCTTCCCTTATAGGGAGGTAAACAGTTTGCCCTAATTGAGTAGCAAGTTTTTGTTTTTGTTTTTTCCCCTCTGTTTACCTTTTTATGATTCTCTGGAGACCTGCATTTGAAGATCAAATTGTCTATTGAGTTCTGGTGTTTTGGTCAGGAAGCTCTGGAAATCCCTTATTTCGTTGAATGACTTTCTCCTTGCCTGAAATGTTATGCTGAACTTTGCTGGGTAGTTGATCCTTGGTTGAAGTCCCAACTCCTTTGCCTTACGGAATATTGGGTTCCAATTCTTTCGATCTTTTAATGTAGAAGCTGCAAGGTCCTGTGTGATCCTGACTGTGTGTCCTTGATATTTGAATTGTTTCTTTCTGGCTGCTTGTAGTATTTTCTCCTTCACTTCATAGCTCTGGAATTTGGCAACGATATTTCTTGGGGTTTTGAGTTTGGGATCCCTTTCGGGAGGGGAACGGTGGATTCTTTCGATGACTATTTTGCCCTCTGAGTCTAGTACTTCTGGACAGTTTTCCTTGATGATTTCCTGGAAGATATTGTCCAGACTCTTTTCTTCATCATGGGTTTCTGGCAGGCCAATAATTCTTAGATTTTCTCTCCTGGATCTATTTTCCAGGTCAGTTGTTTTTCCAATTAAATATTTTACATTTTCTTCTATCTTTTCATTCTTTAGATTTTGTTTGACTGATTCTTGTTGCCTCATTGAGTCATTAGTTTCTCCTTGCCCAATTCTAATCTTCATCGTAGTGTTTTCTTCAGTTAGCTTTTCCATCTCCTTTTCCATCTGACCAATTTTTCCCTTTAAGGAGCTATTTTCTCCATTTAATTTTTGTACTTCTTTTTCCATTCGACCAATTTTCCCAGTTAGGTTTTGGGTTTCCTTTTCCATCTGATCAATTTTCCCAATTAGGTTTTGGGTTTCCTTTTCCATTTGATTAGCTCTTCCTTTTAGGGAATTATTCTCTCCAGTTAATTTTTGAACTTCCTTTTCCATTTCTTCAATTTTCTTTTTCAGGGTGATGTTCTCATCAGTGAATTCTTTTTTTATAGTTTTAAAATCATTGGCCAGTTTTTCTTTTATATCCTTCTTCAGACGTTCCAGGTAATCTAGTTGTGCTTGCGAGAAATTCATAGTCCCATCTGAGGTTTCAGATGGAAGTACAGTCTCAGCTCTAACCTCTTTGGTGTTTGTGTTTTGGTCCTTATCCCCGTAGAAAGATTCTATGGTTTTTTCACTTTTCGTCTGCTTTTTCCGATTCATGATGTTGGCTGAGTGTTGTAGCTTTTGGTTCTTTCAGTCAGAAGGTACAGATCTTTAAGTTGAGCTGATGTGTGTCTAGGCTAAAAGCAGGCTTTTGTTTTTTGTTTCCCAGATCAGCCCTGGAGTTAGCTTGTTAGGTATGTGGGAGGGGTGGTCTGTCCTCAGGATATCTCCTCAGCTGACTTGAGGCAAAGGCAAGGTCAGGGGATGGTGATCCCAGCTTCCCTATTGTCTTCCCTTTTCCCCTGGAGGGCTGGGGCACGCCTAGAAGCTAACGCGTGTTCCCGCCCCTCCTTGGGCTCGTCTCCCGGCTCTGAGGCTTGCCTAGGTCTCAGTGCGAATTTTCTCTGCCCTGGGTCGTCTGTCCCTCCAGCCGTCTCCGCTACCGTAGGAAGAATCCCCCTTTGCCACTTTTCCAGCCTCTGGTGTTATGAGACCACCCGCCCCCTTCTGCTGTTCCCGCTGATCCAGGATTAATCTGGGGAAGAATTTTATGGTTCCCTCACGGTCATCAGGGGGGAGGAGAGAGCACTTACTGATCACTCTGCCATCCCAGTTCCTGGAAGTTCAAGTAGTGACCCACCGAAGTCCGTCTTCAGGCTGAAGATTTCAAGGGCTGCTGCGCTGATGTCTGGCACTCAGCGGCTCTCACCGGCTCGGCCTGGCTTATCTCCTGCTCCGCTGGTCTCGCCCGCCACTCTCGGGCTCTTCTGGTCCCCTCCGCCCTGCCGCGCCGACCGCGCTGCGCTGTGCGCCGGGGTCTTACCCCCGCGGAACAGATCCCTCCCGTGGACCCTCCGGTCCAGCCTGGGCTCCGAATCCGTCAAAGTCCGTCACCCACTGGATTCTACACCTCCAAAGTCTGGTCAGACTCTCCCCCCGGAGATATCCAGAGGAGTTTTTCCAGGAGCTTAGGTGAGTCGTTGCTTTCACTCCTCCATCTTGGCTCCGCCCCCCTTTTCTTTTCAATATGGTATGAACTGCAATGTTATGAACTTCATTGTTCAGTTGTTTTTCAATTCTGTCCAACTCTTCATGACCCCATTTGGGGTTTTCTTGTAAAGATACTGCAATAATTGGCTATTTCCTTCTCATTTTACAGATGAGGAAATGGAAGGAAACAGGGGTGAGTGATTTGCCCAGGGTCACATAGCTAGGAAGTGTTTGAGACCAGATCTGAATTCAGGAAGATGAGTTTTACTGACTCTAAACACAACACTCTGTCCCAAAGTTATAAACTGAAAACCTGCAAGTGGGGAATTGGTTTCAGTTTACTGGAGAGTCAGGCATGCAGATTTTCCTAAGGTTTCCTAAGTAGGGATATAAGAGTCAAGAATATCAACATGAACTAGATAGTAATGCAATTCAATGGATTTGAAGCTGATTGATTTGCCAGACTCCAAGAGTTGTCATTAATACTTTATTGTTGCTTTAGCAGGAGGTCTCCAGTAGAGAGTGCCAGAGAGAGAGTCCTGTGGAGTATTTTTATCAATGCCTTGGATAAAGGCATAGATGAAATGAATGTTCATTAGATCTACAGATGATACAAAATGGCAAGGTATACACAAGATACTGGATGACAGAGTCAGGACTAATAGAAATCTTGAAAAGTTACATCTAATAAGATAAAGGTGCAGCTAGGTGGGTTAAAAAGATCTGAATTCAAACCCTGCCTCAAACATTTACTAATTGTGTGAACCTGGACAAGTCACTTAACTACTGTTTGCCTTAATCTGTTGGAGAAAGTGATGACAAACTACTCCAGTATTTTTGCACAGAAACCTCCTGGACAGCATTGGTGTGCCCACAGGGTCACAAAGGGTCAGGCCTACTGAGCAGCAGCAACATGATAAAATTTAATATGGATAAATGTAAAGTCCTACACCTGAGCTCAAAAACTAAAATTTAAACATTGGAGTCAAGGTTGAACAAGAATTTGTCAGAAAAAGATCTTGGAGACTCAGTAGATTGCAGGCTCAGTATGAGTCACCAGTATGATATAGAAGGCAAAAATGTTTCCCAGAACAAGACAGTGACAGTAATACCACCCCTAGAGTACTGTGTTCAGTCCGATCACCAAAGTTGAAAAAGGAAGCTGACAAGCTGGACCATGTGAGGGATGATAACCCGGGTAAGGAAGGACCTTGAATCTATGTCACATTAGTCTCACTAATGTTAAACTGGGAGAAGAGAAGACCCAAAGAATATGGAAATTATATTGTTGATGAAAAGGTTCAGGACCTTAGTACAAATGAGCCATGATAGGGTTAAAGAAGAATACTTTGTGCTGAGATTGACCAATCACTATGCCATGAAGTACTGTTTGCCTTGGTTTGCTTGTTGGGTATTCAGTGATTCTCCATATTAGACTTCTAGAGGGAAAACCTTCAGAATCCCATGACATGAAGACTATGTTGATTAGAGTTCTACCTATTTAATTCAAAGGTTATGAGCCTTTTTTTCTGCCCTTTGGCAGCATCCTAAAGTCTATGAACTCTTTCTCAGAATAAAATTTTGTTCCTTATAGTCACAATAGAAGGAAATGCAAATGTTCAGTTAGAGGTTGGTAAAAATAAGAATGTAATTGTTTTCCCATCCAAATTCATGGATCCCCTGAAATCCATCCACAGACTCCATATGAGTCCTTGGACCTCAGGTTAAGAAACTGATTTGAGTGAAGTCTTCAAGGAAAAGATTTCTCAGACACTGAACACTTTTCAACAATTCATGGGAAAAAGTGATTGCCAATATGAGTTTCTTAGAAGGGCTGCTCTACCTGGATGAAAAGAAGTTGTTCAAGCCAGAGTAGAGACTTCTGAATGCATAAGGCAAACTGGAGGTGACTAGTCTAAAGTTATCTAAAACTTTCCACTGAGAAACTTCAGTTTTGCCCAATATCTTCGAATGAGTGTTATCTCATAGTATCTCAATAATGAGTAATTTTTGACTTTGAAGGGAAAAAAGGAAGCACTGACCACCCTCAGAGAACTATCATGAGGTGAAAGTGTCTTGGTTTTAGGTAGCCACTACCAGAAATTTTTGGAAAAATTATATTGAAATTGCAAAACTTCTCAATGATCTCAGCCTTGGATTTGTAACTAGGCTGAATGATGCCCAGAAAGGTAGCCATAGATTTAGCACAGACTACCTGAGAGGACTCACCTGCCTTGTTATGATCAGGTTGTCAGGAATTCCAGCTAAGTGACAGTCCTGCTCAATCATCTTAGTGTCACTAGAAAACACAAGTCAGTGGATTGCTGAGAAGCAGTGCTCTGTCAGGCCCTGAGAGGGTGGGGAGTTTATGTTCTTTAAACTTCATATTCCCCACCCCTCAACCCCTTTGCCTAGCCCACTGTCCTACACATAATAGGTGTTTTTAATGCTGCTGCAGTTGTCAGGAAGTCTGTCATTCTATAAAACAACAAATGCAAGGGACCAGGTTCTCCAAAGACAATAAACTGCATTTACTTACTGATAAGGAGGGAACTTTGTTCAGTCATGTCCCACTCTTTGTGACTCCTTTTGGATTTTTCTTGGCAAAGATACTAGAACGGATTGCAATTGCCTTTTCCAACTCATTTTACACATGAGAAAACTGAGGCAGATGGGGTCAAATGATTTGCCTGAGGTCACACAGCTAATAAGTATCTGAGGCAGGATCTGAACTCAGGTCTTCTTGACTCCTTGCCCAGTGCTCTATCTTCTGCACCATCTACCTGCACCATAGGAGAATTAATTAGACTAAAAGGAAGGAGAGTACAAGAATTTCCTGTACTAGTGAAATCACAGGTCCCTTCCCCATGTGCTCTCCTACTATGTGCCAGGTGCCAAGCTGGGTGCTGGCAGTGCAGAGACAAAAAGCAAACTGCCCCTGTCCTTATTCCTGACTCTTCCCTCATCCTCAGTTCCCAGGTCCCAGTAGTTGCTAAGCCTCTTCATCTCTACCCAACCAACCTTTATCTCTTCTTTCCACTTTCATAGCCTCCACCCTGGTTCAGGCTCTCATCATCTCTCATCTGGATTCTAGGAAGAACCCGCAGTTAGCCTCCCTGCCCCTCACCCCCAGCCTCTTCCTTATCGAATGTATTCTCCACATAGCTTCCAAATTGTCATTCTTCAAATACAGACCTAACAATGTCTGGATCCATCTGGCCACACTCAAAAACTGTTGCTCTCTATTCTCTCAAACACAGGGTACGAAATACTTAGCCTCCCACATGTACCTGTCCACTGTCTGATTCCCACCTACCTTTTCACTTTGATTTCACACTTTGCCCTTCATACTCTCTGTTACAAGCTGACCACTCTTTGTTACAAACTGACCGGCTATCTGTTCTCTGCACATGACATTCCACTGTCTGGCCTCAGCACAGGTGGATCCCTCCTTCTCTAGCTAACTGGATCTGGAATTTGCACCTCACCAAAACCTTGCAGAATGCTTAGCCTTCAGGTGAAACCTCCCAGAGGTGGCTTTTCCTGATCCTCCTAGAAAGCGGCTCTTGTGCCCTCATCCAGCAATTCTGTGTTGCTTTGTATGTGTTTTATTTCCCTGTGTATGTTTCCTATCCCCTCAGTATCCTCTCATTGTCATCTTTGCATTTCCAAGATTTCTACATAGTATGAATTTAATAAATGTTCTTTAAATGGAATTGAGGAAAGATATTAAGCCCAGAGCAGCCTCACTCAAGCCTGAAATTTTGTGTGTATATATATACATATATACACACACACATATATGTGTATATACATATACACACAGAGTGTATATATATATATATATATATATATATAATATTATATGCATACATGTATGTATATTTCCCCTAAGGCAGTGGATAGAATGTTGGACCCAGAGTCAGGAAGACCTGAGTTCAAATCCAGCCTCAGACAGCTATATCAGAGCAAGTCATTTAACTTCTGTTTGCCTCTATTTCCTCAACTACCAAAATGGGAGTGATGACAGCACCTACTTTGCAGGACTAAAATTGTTATAAGGATAAAATGAAATAATTGTAAAGCATTTAGTGCCATGTTGGGCACACAGTAGGTACCTAATAAATACTTGTTGCTCTCCTCTCCTGGGCTACTCCCTCATCACTACCACGACTACTTAGTGACAGGTAGATAGATGGATGTCACCTGCCTGGTGACACAGGTATGGCAAATATGAGATTGTCTACAAAAGACAGACCTACAGCCCTCAGGTATTCAGGGGATCCACAGCTTGTCTACTGGTCACTGCCTTCATCTTTTAGCTCTGGGGATTTTGATGAGCTGTCCCCCATTCCCAGAATGCTCTCCCTCCTGGTTTCCTCAGCTGCCTTTAAGTTCCAGCTAAAATCCTACCTTCTACTGGATGCCTTTCCCACACCCTCCATCCACCTACATCCATATCTACATCCAGGGAAAGAACTATGGAGTCTGAATGCAGATCAAACATACTGTTTTCACTTTTTGGTTGTTTTTTCTTTCTCATGGTTTTTCCATTTTGTTCTAGTTCTTCCTTCACAACTTGACTAATGTGGAAATATATTAAAATATCATTGTACATGTATAATCCATATCATATTGGTTGCAGTTTTGGAGAGGTGGAGGGAGAAAAATTTGAAATTCATAATTTTACAGAAGAGAATGTTGGAAACTGTCTTTCATGTAATTGGAAAAATAGTACTATTAAGGAAAAAATAAATTATATGCTTGCACTACTGTAATAATGTATTATGTACAAATTATAAAACATGCATCCAAATAGAATATTTAGAGTATGAGATAAAGATGTTAAAACACTACTTAAAATAATTTTCATTTTACTTATTACCAATACAAATCTTCTTTTGACTGTTACCATAAAATGTCATGTTATAGTGAAAGCAACATAATTGGATAAGTTGTATTATTTTTGAACTTTTTTTTAACACTTTATGACATAGGAATTCAAAGATTTGTTTCTAAGTTTAGTTTATTGCAATACTTGCAAGGAAAAAACGACATTCAATGAAAAGAAATAGATCCAAGTGGAAGAAGTGTATCATTGGTTGTGTTTACTAATGATATGGGTTTTATGATATGCGTTTCTCGATCCCATTCATCAATGATGCAAAGCTTTTGTTCAAACTCCACTAAAAAAATTTCGTCCTTCTGATACCAATCAGTTATTGTTGTAAACTAATCAGAACGTGTTGTATTGTTATGTTTTTTTATACCAAACAACAGTTTAAAATCCATTAAAACATTTTAGCTGGAAGATTTTTAAACACATTAGAAAATTATGTTTCCTAGTTTTGTAAGTATGCCCATACGAGAGTTTTAACGAATGAAACAGTTTTGTTTTAAACAACAAAGGAAGATCTGAGTTCAAATCCATCCTCAGACACTTATTAGCTATGTGACCCTAGGCAAGTCACTTATCCTTGACTGCCTCCCCCCACCCCCCAAAAAGAAAAGTCTAATTATATCATCATCGCAGTTGTTTTGTTTTAGTTTTCCGTTTGCGTTCTATATAGCTTCTTTGTCAGAAGTGGGATTTGAACCCATGCCTCAAGGGGAGACTATGACCTTAACACAGCACCTTAGACCACTTGGCCATCTTAACTACCTTAGTAGGGGGTACAGTCGATAGAGCATAAGGGCAGGAGTCAGGAGTACCTAAGTTCAAATCTCATCTCAGACACTTGACACTCACTAGCTGTGTCACCTTGGGCAAGTCACTTAACCCCAACTGCCTCATCCTGGGTCATCTCCAGTCATCCTGATGAATATCCGGTCACTGGATTCAGATGATGCTGGAGGAGAAGTGAGGCTGGTGACCTGCACAGCTCTCCCTCATTCAAAACAAAGTGAAGTGCAAGTCATGTCATCACTTCTCTGATGGCATTGTCTTCTTTGGCAACGAAAGATGAACACACACACTATATAGCTAAAGGGCTGAAATTAGGAGCAGGAGCTCTGCCACTCACTTATCTTTCATTTAGCATTTCTTGGTAGAAATCTTTTCAAGTCATAGGACATTGTTGGGAAGATTAATTCAGTTAAAACCAGATAATATATTCCATAAATCCACTTAACCAGGCACATAAACTTCTATGCATAATATTCCTTTGAAAGCAAATAATGAGCAAGGGTTGTTACAGTGTTCATGTCTCTGTATTGAGGTGCTCTCTTTCCTCTGGATGACCCATGGCATTTGGCCCACAACTGTCCAACATATGGGATTAATGAGGGCATCAGTTTCAATCTACACATTCCTATTAGTAAAGCTTAATTTCTTTGTTTAGATAAAACAAAACAGAAATGGCAGTTCTCTTTTCTTCCAGCACATTGATGGATTCTGTTTTCTACCCCAAAGGGTGTGCCCACTCCACTTTGGAGACCAGTGCCCTAGGTGGCCATGGTTTTCTAGTTCAGTGTGTTTGTAGTTTTGTTTCTTCCTAAAGGCTATCATTCCTTCTTGCTATTTCTGGGTCTCTTGCTTCTATTTGACAACCTAACTTTATGTATATTGTTTCACTAAAAGCCTGATGTTAGCTTCACCTGGATATGGATTCTATCACAGGTGTTTTCTTCACAGCAACTCAGACTTTTTAATAGCTCTGTTCTGGATTATTATATGATATCATATTTTCCCAATCTTTTCATAGTGCAGTAGATGTGGTGTCTGACCCCTCCCCATTCCCCTTTCCTATTCCCTTCTTTTTTGTCTTTGGGCTGGCTCAATCATACAAGCTGCTCTCATACTGGCACGTCAGGGGTTCCAAAATGAGTGCACGCTGCTATAACTCACTCTCTGAGAGTCTTAGGGGGCACCCTACAATGTTGGAGCTAGTCTTATACTACTTATAACTGAGGCTCTCAAGCCCACACTAATATATTTACTTCCCACTTAACAAGTCAGCCAAAAGGAGCTCTATTAACTAAGAAACTTTTACTCAACAGAAGACAAACTGAGGGCACATTCTAAGTTCAATGTACAAGTGTCCACAGAAGGAGGGGAGAAGACACAAACTTACAGAAAGATAGCAGGGAGGTGCATCTCCTCCCTAGGAATGCCTGAACTTGCAGCAACTTACAACTCTGGACAGAGGGCTTTTAATGTCCTTTATGAAAGGTAATCTGCACAAAAATTTACTAATGGCTAGGCAATTTTCTCTTCAGATTTAAAGTGTTTGCTGTATAGTAAGGGTCTGCTCCAATAAAATAACAAGTGTGGCTTAAATATATGCAGCATCCCTCTGGATTCACTCTCCTAACTCCCACTCCAATAGACAGGTTGGGTCCCTAGAAAGCAATGACTACTTTTCCCTTCAGGCTTGTAGCAGTAACCCTGAGGGGTTGTGCCTTCTTATACTACATATGGAAACCAGCCCTGAGATTTCTGGTGTTCTTCCAACCACTTAAAGCTCCCTCGGTCATAATCTGTTCTGTTCTGTCTCTGATACTTATTCACCTAAGATAAGGAAATAAAGACAAAAAGACAAAAAATTCCCCCAAATCCTTAATCCACTGTGCAATGAATAATGGCCATGTGGTGACTGGGTATGGAGGAAATGCACCTGTCCCTGGGCCACTTTTCCTTAAAGGCTCAGAGCATTTCTTCTTTTTCACAATGCTGCCAGGAAGAAACAGTTTTGTTCATTTGAGTCTTTTAGAAAAGAAGAAAAAAACCTGCATATGACCTGGGAAAAGGCACTATCCTCATATATTTCTGGGAACAGGCTCACCAAATATCCATGTGGATTGGCATCCAGCAGAGCATATTGTACATTCTTAAAGAACTGAGGCTTTGTTGACTAGCCCCCCATGGTCTGGTAAGGAGAGGAAAACTCTCATGGAAAATCTGGGCTCAGTAAAAGTTTTATAGCTTCTGGAAAGTCATCCAGCCTGCTCTCTTCCTTTTCAACTCTGGTCCCAAGTTAGTGTCCCATTTGTACCGTTTGAAGTGCGTGCATGTGTGTTGTTGGAAAAATCTATAGGATGTTCATTCAGATGCGTGTTGAAACTTTAGGCAATAGACATTTTCATCCATTTGGTCTTCCCTACGTGGATAGACAAGTTAAATTCCTTTGAGTGCTTAAAAATCTTTCAGGAGGTTCTGCAATGTTTTGGGGATTGATTAAATCAATAAAATAGCATCTGCAAACAGGAACTTCTGGAGGATTTTACCCTCCTCAGCTTGGATTCTGTGCTAGATCTCTATTACAACGGCAAATACATTTGGAGAGCAAGCATCTCTGATGTCTCATCTGATGCTTATTTTCAAAGGGTCACCAAATGGTAATTTCTGTTCTAACCTCTTCCAAGGATTCCTGAAAGATCTTGATGGATGGATGGGAAACACCTTCTAAAAAAAGCTTGTTCTATTGAAGGAAATGCTTTTCATAATCAGCAATAATAATTATAGTTCCCATTTATATAGTGTTTTAAGGTTTGCAAAGTGCTTTACAAATGGGATGTAGGTGCTATTATTATCCCCATTTTACAGATGAGGAAGCTGAGGCAGACAGATGTTGGGTGGCTTGTTCAGGGTCACATAACTCATATCTGAAGATGGATTTGAATTCAGGTTTTCTTGACTCCAGCTCCAGTGCTCTATCTGCTGAGCCACCTCATTATCTCCAACAACGAGCACATTGGGATCTTATATTCCACATCTTTCAGTCAATTTTCATATTGTTGTCAATTGTGCACATTGTTGAATATTGCTCTAGAAAGTCTGCTTATTCCCTATTAGTATCACCATCAAGGATAACCTCAATTCATGCTAATGATTTTCATAAAATTTAATATATAGATAGAAGGGAAATACATGAGTTAGTGGTCCCTGATGTTCTCTCCATCAACATTTCTTTCTGCACTTTTGGTAACTTTTCCTCCTTCAGATATGTATCCCTTAATGTCTTCAAAATTGTATAATCTCCAGAACAGATTTCTATACATACTTGATCAAATTCTGTTGCTTTTCCTATGTTTTATTTTCTTTAGTGCCATTTCTACCTCAGGGACTATGATTTTAGGGTTGAAATACAGTGATTCCACTAGGTTTAGAGGTCTGTTGAAATGATTTTTCAGTAAATCATTTCTATTTTTCTTTTACTGTAATCTTCTTTTCTTTGCTATCCTTTGAATGCCATTGGGATGACTGTTTAGCTGGCTATCTTGCCAAGCTTGCTTTTCCTCATAGTCACTTATAATTCTTCTTTATAACATTTTTGTAGAGTTCATATTCTAGCCTGGTATTACCTTTGACAGATATTTCTCTGGCAAATCAAATGAGCATTTGTTGACCAAGACATTTTCTGGATTCTCTGTGTGGGAACTAATTTACATTGGTTTAACTTCTGGATGAAAGTATGTCAATGTTGAAGTCATTTTTTTCCCCTGAAGAGCTTATAAGAAGCTTTTCTAAGTTGTCTTGCCTTTTGAAATGTAGACACTTTCATTTTTTACTATTATTTGGTGCTCATCATATCCTGCACCCACCAATTCTGAGGAAAGAATTTATGACAGAGAAGCTTGTGGCTTCTGTAAAGTCTACAAGTCCTTGGGCTGGGCCATCTAGTTGTCCTGATTGTTATCTGGCCCCTATACCCAGATGACTCTGGAGAAGAAAGTGTGGCTGGTGACTTTTCTCAGCCCTCTCTCACTCAAATCAAAGTCAATTGCAAGTCATGTCATCATCTACCTGATGTCATGGTCCTCTTTGAGAATGAAGGACAAACCACAATTCTCAGGATTTCCTCAGTTCTTTCCTTAAAACCATACTTGACCCTATATATCTCACCTTGTCCTATCTTTGAATTAAAATCAACATTCACTCTGCTACTTGATTAATGTAAAGCTGGAAAAAAGGTGAGAAAGGAGAGATGTATATGGTCCATTGTGGTTCAGAAGAAAGAACTGAAAAAGTCCAAAGACTTGTAGACTTTATAGAAGCTACAAGCTTCTGTATCATGAACTCTTTCTTCCAAATTGTTGGGTGCAGCATATGGTGAGGCCCATAAACATAGTAAAGGATGAAACTTTACATTTCAGTAGGCAAGAAAGCTTATTATTGAAGTGGGAGCTATTCCCCCGTTAGCTGTCTGTGCACAGACTGTTAGCTCTTCACGGTCTGATTAGAATTTACAATAAACAAAAAAAATTAAAGAGACATACTGCCTAAAAGTGAAGTCAGCAGAACTAGGAGGACAATGTATATAGTAACAGGAAGACTGTATGAGGAGCGGCCATGAAGGACTTAGCTAAGAATGGCAATACAGTGATCTAAGACAATTCCAAAGGACTGATTGTGAAAAATGTTCTCCATCTCCAGAAAGAGAACTGATGAACTGAGTGCAGAATAAAGCAGGCATTTTAAATTTCTTTGTTTCTTGCCTTTTGTTATTATTTTTTGCATGGCTAATATGCAAATGTTTTGCATGATTTCTTACTTAGAATCAGTACCATATTGCTTGCCTTCTTAAAGTGATGAGAGGGAGAGAATTTAGAATTCAGTTTAAAAAAATGAATGCTAAAAATATATTTTAAAATGTAATTGGGAAGGAGTTAATGAAATAAAAGTAGCAGTAGTTCATAAGATATAGCCTGAATTATTTAAGCAAGATCGTGAAAACAAAAAGTGAGGCACGGATAACAGAACTGCCACCGTCGCCTACTTTCCCCTCCCTCAGGTCCTCAGTTTCTCCCTCTGTCCAAGGGGCGGGCTGGACCCCACCACCTCACCTGGCTCCACACTCAGACTGTGAGGCTGGCGGACGTAGAGGCCGCCCCTCCTTTCCGCGGGCTCCACCTCTAGGACTGCACCCACCGAGTCCCCTCCAGTACCATGGAGAACAGGGCCGCCCGCCTAGAGGGTCACTCGCGAGGAGTGACCAGGGAGTGGCTGGGAGGACCCCCAGCGGTTTCCTCGCCATTTTAGGAGAAAACGCTAACTCGCGACCCTTCAGTTCCAATAACTTTATATTGAGCCCCGAGGCGAGGAGCAACCACCTCTGCGCACGCGCTCGACTGCCTTCTCGCCCTTCCCCCTTCCCAAAGGAAGGCGCTCAGCGCCCAGGCGAATGGTGGGGCATCTTCCCTGGGGGCGGGCAGTCCTGGGGGTTTCCCGGAGAGCAGTCGGAAGAAGGCAGGGGATCCCGGGAGAAAGAGGGGGTCGTACCCAGAGGAAGCTAGAGAAGGGGCGGCGGAGGAGGAGGACAAACGCACCCCCCTCGCTGGGGACCCCTGAGCCATCATGGGCAATACCACAAGCGAGCAGGTGCCAGGGAACGCTACGGCTCCCAGTCCCACAGCGCCAGGGGCCAGGCACATGGCAAAGAGCACCCGCACAAGTTCATGGTGGGCAGCACTGACCACCCGAGCCAGTTCAGTGTGCCCGACTCTTCCCCGCGCCCCTTCCGCTCCACTCCCCAGCCATCTGCCTCGGAGGCTTCCCAGTTTCTAGGCTAGTCAGTTTCCCTAGGTTGGTCAGTTTCTAGCCTAGTCAGTTTCCCTAGGTTGGTCAGTTTCTAGCCTAGTCAGTTGCAGCAGAACGCCTGGGCGCGCTGCCCTCCCGCGGTGTGCTCGACCTTGGCGTTTGCCGAGGCTTCCATGGGAGCAGTCGGCTCAGCTAGCTCACTTAAGCAAAGCGCGTGGAGGGGCCATCCTGGAAGGCCAAAGAAGGCCTTGGTCTTTAGGAACATCCATTGTAGTGGAAGAGAACGTGCCCACAGTTACGGACTGACAAGAAACGAAAAGTGAGCGGGATGTCTTGTCAGAGGTGGGACGGGCGGGGAGGGGGAAGGGGGAAGAAGGCTTTTTGCAAAAGGTAGGTTTTGACCTGAATCTTAAAGGAGATGGAAAGGAGCAGGGACAGCCAGGTCAGAAGATGGGGGTATCCTGTTCGAGGACCAGCAAGGACGATCAGAGTATGGGGGGGAAGGGAGTAAAGTGTAAGAAAACTGGAAATGTAGGGAGGGGCAGGCCAATAGAGGGGTTTAAAAGCCAAACAGGTGCACACGTGTGTATACACACACATATATATATACAATATACATTTATGTATGTATATGTATACACATATTATACACATACACATATATCCTGGAAGTAATAGGGAGCATTAATTTTTTTTTTAATTGATCTACTTGTTGGATCATCTTTTCTTATAGTGAGAAGAAGAGTACTAAGTAGGAGAGGGCTTTAGAAAGATTGCTTTGGCTGCAGATTTAGGGGAAAATAGGCGAGCAGACAGCAGGTTGTTGAAGTAGTCCAAGCATGAGTTGAGCCAGGTGGTGACTTGCAGGAGAGAAGGGCACATATAGGAGAGCTGATTCTAAGGTAGAAACAAGCAGGCTTAGCTCCAGATTGGATGGATACATGTGCTGAGTGGAAGTGAGGAGCTAAGGATGACTTGGAAGCCTGGGTGACTGGGAGCATTGCAAAGAAAAACTATGCATCAATTAGAACTAGGGATTCTTGTTTTTGTGTGTATCATGAACCTCTTTGCCAAGCAAGCCTATGAATCTCTTGCCTGAAAATAGTGTTTTAAAATAACTGAAGGAAATGCTGAATTGCAGTTAAAGGTTAGTGAAAAGTGATTCTGTCCCCTCTCCTCAAACAAGTTTATTGATCTCTGAAATCCAGGGATTAGAGGGGGAGGGATAAGGGTCTCCTAAGAGGCTTCATATAAAGGTTACTTACTCTTAGGATCCTTCTACGGTGACTGCCTTGACAAGTAGGAGCTTTGGGGGAAACATTGACTTTTTTATTTGAAAAAGACCTAAGGGTTCTATTGGACTACAAATTCAATATGAGAACAGTGTTCCATAGCCTAAACAGGGGTGGGGAATCTGTGGCCTCAGTACACATGTGGCCCTCTAGATCCTCAAGTGTGGAACTTTGACTGAATCCAAACTTCACAGTATAAATTCTTTTAATCCTTTAAGGGGATTTGCTCCCATTCCTCATTCTTTTCACTTCAGGACAAAACTTAGGCACACAGGTGAGGGTGCCTGTGAAGGGCAGTGTGTGTGGAGATCTTGTTTCCTGCCCTAGGCATAGCATTGTCCAGAGATACCTTTTCTCTTTAGACCATGTGCCAAGATACTCTCTTGGCTTGCTTTAGTTCCGAGTAGAGAAACACATTCAGAAGGTCCTGACAATGGAAGGGTTCCATTGGGGGCACGTTCTCAGCTTCCTGTGGCAGACAGGAAAAAGCTCTCACAGGGAGATCTTCTTGTTGAACCTAGCTAGTTGGATGGCTAGCCAGCCTAATCTCTACCCATGCCACCCCCCAATTCTTACCCAGCAAGCTTGACAAACTTCAGCCACTCTTCCCAAAGAAGAGTCAGCAGGGCCCTGGTGTTTCTTTAGGTCCCTCCCTCTCTTCTCCCTGTGGTAGCCACACAGACATGATTGGTTACTTTCCCTGTTCCTCCAGGTTGGAACTGAATGGCATTTCTTCGGATCAAGCTTAAAGCTAAAAGGGGGTGATGGAAATCAATAGAGAAGAGCATGAATGAGGTTGGTTATTGTCCTTTGTCTTTGAAGAGGACCAAAATGAAATCACCATTGTAAAATGAAATTTCATTGTGTCTGACTGTGTCTGATCAGACAAATATGAGCTCAGAATGCTCTACCTCAGGTTGGGCACAGATAGTCCATGTGAATATTTTGGGGTGAATATCCCAAATTTGCACATCCTGCGTTTACTTTGTGCTGTCTCAATTCTGCTTTGCTCAAAGAACACAGCACCTTTTTTATGTGGGCACGCCATGATGAGTGGTCCTGTGTCAGTGTCTCCCATGTTGCACAGTCAGATCCAAAGTTCTTGAGAGACACCTTGAGTGTGTCCTTGTAGAGTTTCTTCTGGCTACCATTGCCTGCCCCACGCAAGTTCTTGATAAAATAGTCTTTTTAGCAAGCGTACATTTGGCATTCGAACAACATGGACAGCTCATTGGGGTTGCACTCTCTGAAGCATGGTTTGAATATTTGGCAGTTCAGTTTGAGCAAGGACTTCAGTGTCTGGTACCTTATCCTGCCAGGTGATCCTCAGAATCTTCCTAAGACAGTTCAAATGGAAAATGATTGAATTTCCTGGCATGGCGTTGGTACTCTGTCCATGTTTCACAGGCATACAACAATGAAATCATCACAACAGCTCTGTAGACCTTCAGTTTGGTAGTCAGTCGAATACCTCTTCTTTTCTAAACTTTTCTTCGGAATTAGGTTAACAACATAGGAGAGGGCACAGAGGTGACAAAGATACGTGAAGCAGAACAGTGGCCTCACTATAATGACTGCAAGTGGTGGAAAGATCATGGTTTCCTTCAAAGCTAAACTGCAGCATTTGTGGTCACCTGGCTATAGGTGTAAAGATTTGAGGATGAGGGGGTAGTGGGTCCCATGATTAGCTGGTCGAGCTGGTCACTGTCAATTCTCTTTCCTCAAGATTTGTTCTTGCCTTTTTCAAAACCTCATGTGTCCTAATTACTGGAACAATAAGAAGGCAGAAATCAGAAGTCTGCTAATGACTCACTTGGCTTAGCATACAGAGTATAGGTGCTTTGTAAGCTTGCTCCATTGGTCAATTGCATTTCTCTCATTTGTGATTTTTTTTTAATGTTTATTTATTTAATTTTAGTTTTCAACATTCATATCCACAAAATTTTGAGTTCCAAATTTTCTCCCCAACTCTCCCCTTCCCCTACCCCACAATGCCTGGCATTCTGATTACCCCTTCCTTCAATATGCCCTCCCTTCTGTCACACCCCTCCCTTCTCTCATCCCCATCTTCTTTCTTATCTTGTAGGGCAAGATAGACTTCTATACCCCATTACCTGCATTTCTTATTTCCCAGTTGTATGCAAAAACAATTCTCAACATTTGCTCCTAAAACTTTGAATTCCAACTTCTCTCCCTTCCTCCCTCCCCACCCATCCCCACTGAGAAGACAGGCAGTTCATTATAGGATGTCTAAGTGTAGTTTTGCAAAAGACTTCCATAATAGTCGTGTTGTGTAAGACTATATTTCCTTCGATCCTATCCTGCCCTACATTTATTCTATTCTCTATTTTGACCTTGTCCCTTCCCAAAAGTGTTTATTTCTAATTACTCCCTCCTAACATTTGCCCTCCCTTCTACCATCCCCCACCCCACTTGTCCCCTTCTCCCCTACTTTCCTGTAGTGTAAGATAGATTTTCATATGAAGTTGAGTGAGCATGCTGTTCCCTTCTTAAACCAAATGTGAAGAGAGTAAGCTTCACTTTTTCCCTCTCACCCCCCCCCTTTTTTCCTCCATTGAAAAAGATTTTTTGTCTCTTTTATGAGGGATAATTTGACCCATTCCATTTCTCCCTTTCTCCTCCCAGTATATTCCTCTCTCACCAATTTTATTTTTTTATATATCATCCCATCTTATTCAACTCACCCTGTGCTCTCTCTCTCTCTCTCTCTTTCTCTCTCTCTCTCTCTCTCTCTCTCTCTCTCTCTCTATATATATATATATATATATGTATATATACATGTATGTATGTATATAAGTATGTATGTGTGTGTATAATCCCTCCAACTACCCAAATACTGAGAAAAGTCTCAAGAGTTTTAAATATTATCTTTCCATGTAGGAATATAAACAGTTCAACTTTAGAAAGTTCCTTATGATTTCTCTTTTCTGTTTCCCTTTTCATGCTTCTCTTGATTCTTGTGTTTGAAAGTCAAATTTTCTATTCAGTTCTGGTCTTTTCAACAAGAATGCTTGAAAGTCCTCTGTTTCATTGAATGACCATTTTTCCTCTGAAGTATTACACTCAGTTTTGCTGCATAGATGATTCTTGGTTTTAATTCTAGTTCCTTTGACTTCTGGAATATCATATTCCACACCCTTCGATCCCTTAATGTAGAAGCTCCTAGATCTTGTGTTATCCTGATTGTATTTCCTGGAATACTGGAATATATACTGGAATGATTTCTTTGCAATATTTTCTCCTTGACCTGCGAACTCTGGAAATTGCCTACAATATTCCTAGGAGTTTCTCTTTTTGGATCCCTTTCAGGAGGTGATCGGTGGATTTTTTCAATATTTATTTTGCCTTCTGGTTCTAGAATATCTAGAATATCAGTTTTCCTTGATAATTTCATGAAAGATGATGTCTAGCCTTTTTTTTTTTTGATCATGGCTTTCAGGTAGTCCCATAATTTTAAAATTGTCTCTCCTGGATCTATTTTCCAGGTCAGTTGTTTTTCCAATGAGATATTTCACATTATCTTCTATTTTTTCATTCTTTGGGTTTTGTTTTGTAATTTCTTGGTTTCTCATAAAGTAATTAGCTTCCATCTGTTCCATCCTAATTTTTAAAGAAGTATTTTCTTCAATGAGCTTTTGAACCTTCTTTTCCTTTTGGCTAATTTTGCTTTTTAAAGCATTCTTCCCCTCATTGGTTTTTTAGACCTCTTTTGCCAATTGAGTTAGCCTATTTTTAAAGGTGTTATTTTCTTCAGCATTTTTTGGGTCTCCTTTTTAGCAAGCTGTTGACTTGGTTTTCATGATTGTCTTGCATCTCTCTCATTTCTCTGCCCAATTTTTCGTCCACCTCTTTTACTTGATTTTCAAAATCCTTTTTGAGCTCTTCCATGACCTGCAACCATTGCATATTTGTTTTGGAGGTTTGGGGTGTAGAAACTTTGATTTCCTGTGATAGTATGTATTGTTCTTCCTCATCCAAAAGGATGGAAGAAAATACCTGTTCACCAAGAAAGTAAATTTCTGTAGTTTTATATTTTTTCCCTTTTTTGGACATTTTTCCAGCCAGTGACTTGACTTTTGAGTCCTTTGTCAAGAGGAAGGTATACTCTGGGGACCTGTAAGTTCTCAGTTCCTCCAAGATGGCACAATCAAGGGAGAGGTGTTTACTCCTCTCCTGGTCTGCATACTGGTCTGGGAGCAACCAAAAATTGTTCTGCCCAGAATCTGAGGAAGAATTCCCTTTCCACAACCACCTCCAGTTTCACCACATCAGTGCTCCTCCTCACTCCAGGGCCACCCACAGGGCTGAGATTCAGATCAGCTGCTCATTTCCCCCAGGGGCTTTATATGAAAAGCTCCCAGGGATGAGCTCAGGGCTGAGATTCAGATCAGCTTTAGGCAGAGGGCTCCAAAAATGGATGCTGCCTCTGCAATGGGTGCTGCCAGTGGTTGAGAATGTGTTCCCTTCTTCTGGGTGAAGGAGCTTTCTCACTGACTTTTGAAGCTGTCTGTGGCATTTGTGTGTTGAGCTGTCTGGGCACTTCTCCTGTTGGTGACTCCCTGAAGCCTGTTCTGGGTCCTGTTCCTGCTGCGCCATGTGGCCCACACTGGGGTGTGCTCCACTCCATGCCCAGTGTGATAGACCTTTCGTGTCAGCCATCCAGGCTGTCTTGGGTTGGAAATCTCTTTCACTCAGTTGTTTTGTGGCTTCTGCTGCTCTATACTTTGTTTAGACTAATTTTTACAGGTATTTTATGGGTTATGTGGGGGAGCTTTTCTACTTTGCCATCTTGGCTTGACTCTTCCTCATTCATGATTTCTGTCCATCCAAATCCTTTGCCCCCTTGTCCTATCACTGTTCTTCCTGACTATCTCCAACCTCAGAATATTCACTTTGGGTGTTCCATCCAATTCTACTGCTGAATGGTGCTTTAGGAAGCCATGAAACCATGCTGTCTCTGGGCCACAATGATTCTGTCTGATCTCAATGGTCTTTTGCTATTGCAAAGAAATCTTTTTATTCTTACCCAATCAGGTCTCCATTACAAGACAGACTCTCCAGACACTCTTTGAAACTTCTCTTTCTCAGCCTCTCACAGAAGCCTTCCCCCTCTCCTCACCTTACTAATAAAAGAGACCATTCAGTGCTGATCTCCACCTCAAAATCATCTGGACTTACTTCTCTCATTTCCTCTTTAATTCAGGTCTTTGATGAGACATGTGTGTGTTTGTCCTTCATTGCTGAAGAAGACCATGCCATCAGAGAAATAATGACATGACTTGTACTTGACTTTGTTTTGAGTGAGGGAGGGCTGAGCAGGTCACCAGCCTCACTTCTTCTCCAGAGCCATCTGAATCCAGTGACCAGATATTCATCAGGATGACTGGAGATGACCCAGGATGAGGCAATTGGGGTTGTGACTTGCCCAAGGTCACACAGCTACTGAGTGTCAAGTGTCTGAGGTGAGATTTGAACTCAGGTCCTCCTGACTCCTTCACTGGTGCTCCATCCACTGTATCACCTAGCTGCCCAGATGAGACATGACCCTACTCCTAAAGAACCTGTACCTTCATCCCATCCACTCCTGTCTCCCAGCAATCATCCCATCTTTCTAATCTGCAATCAATCTCTATTCTTCTCTATTGCCAACAAACTCAACCAAATTTGTGCTATCTCTAAAAAAAGAAAACAACACAACACCCCCCCCTCACTTGACCCTATTTAAAAAAACTCATCTAACATCACTTTCAATATATCACCCTATGTTTTCTCCTCCTTTTCACAGCCAACTTCAAGGGGGAAAACCCCCATTATCTTTACGCTTTGCTTCCACCTCTCTTCTCTCTCTCCTCATCCTTTGAAACCTAGATTCTGACCTTATCATTCAACTGAGAATGTACTCTCCAAAGTTTACAATGGTCTCTTCACTGCTATGTCCAATGATCTTTTTTCAATCCTCATCTATCATGACCTTGCTGTAGCATTTCATATTTCTCTTTTCCTGGCTATTCTGTCCTCTTTGGTTTTGGTTTTTTTTTGGAGATAATGTTCTCTCATTTCTCCTTATCTCACTATTTCTTAGTCTTTTTTTGAAGGATCTTCAACTATGTTCCATCACCTAATCATGGATAAACTGACAAGATCAGTCCTGGATCCTCTCCTTTTCCCTCTCTTTATTATCTAGGGTGAACTCACTAACTCTTATAGGTTCAATTTCCATCTCTCTCTATACGACACTAATATATACAGTTCCTGAGTTCAATCACCAACCACCTACTAGACATTTTAAATTGGATAAACTATAGGCATCTCAAACTCAACATGTCCCAAAGAGAATGCATTATGTTTCCATAAGAACCCACCCCTCTCTGACTCACTTTCCTTTTCCTGTTGAGGTTACTAAACCATCTTTTCAGTCATCTAAGTTCATAATCTCAATGCCATCCTTGACTCTTCCATCACCCTCATTCCCCATCACCAATGTCAAATCTACCTCTTCTCTCCATTTACATGATCACCCTGTTAGTTTCAAACCACATTGCCTCTTTCCAGGACAATCATAATAGTCGCCTATTTGCTTCTTCCTACCTCCAGTCTCTTCCTTTTTCAATCTATCATAACACACAGCTCCCAAAATGATATTCCTAAAGCACAGGTCCAGACTCCCCTGCTCAAGAAGCTTCCATCACTCTGTATAGCTTATAAGATAAAATACAAATTCTCCTAGCACTTGAAGCTCTTCTCAACTAAGCCCAAACCTATACTTTCTAGTCCTAGTATACACTTTTCCTCTTCACACACTGTTGTAATTCAACCAGACATTCCTACTTCTGTCATACATTTTTTATTTGTGTGTGTGTGTGTGTGTGTGTGTGTGTGTATGTGTGTGTGCCCTTGTATAGTTTTCCTTATACTTGGACTCCTTCTCTTCAGCTACATCTCTTAGAATCCACATCTTACTTCAAACTTCAGCTCAAGTACCACTTCCGCTATGGAGCTTACCCTCATCTTCCTCCCCTAGCTGCTAGTACTCTCCCCTGCAATTGTCTTCTATTTACTTTTTATATATAATGTATCTGTTATATGGGCACATTATGTTTTCTATGATCGAATCTAAGCTCCCTGAGGGCAGGAACATTTAATTCTCTCTTTGTATCCCCAGTATTTAGCATATTGCCTGACACATAGTAAATATATTTTGATTGTTTAGACATAATGTATAGGAGGCGTGGAGATATCAAGAAAGCTCCATTCATGGACACATTCATGTGATGGAACTTTTGTGGTCTCCATGGTTACTGTACATCTATCAGAAGGGCAGGGACATGTATAAACATCTACTTTTTTCCACCTTATTTCCTCAACCCCCTTGATCTCAAGCAGTGCTGGCTGGAAACACCTACATTGTTTGACAATGAACTGCTCCAAGTTCTCCTTCTCCAGCTTAGTAGTCTTTAGGCATTCATTTGTATTCTTAAGGAGATTTTCTTGCTCAGACAATTTGGTTTTCAGAGCTAGAATTTCTCTTTTTATTGACTCCTCCTAAGTAAAAGATCAGATTCTTGGTTAGAATGCCTAA
The DNA here is from genome assembly GCF_028372415.1 of Notamacropus eugenii. NCBI lineage: Eukaryota > Metazoa > Chordata > Mammalia > Diprotodontia > Macropodidae > Notamacropus > Notamacropus eugenii. Next base: position 300,621,439 of record NC_092873.1, read on the forward strand.
TAAAGCCCAAAGCAGGATTCCACACCCTTCTCTGCTGTACTTCTGGGATGACCTCCCTCTGTTACCTACAGTACCCTTCTGCTAACCAAAGAAAGTCGGGTTCTGCAGATAGTACTTCACAAGAATGGGGTTTTAAAACATCTAAAGAAAGCATACAGATAAACTGGGATCCTGAATGAAATAGGACATGTCAGAATTTTAATTAAGAAAAAACCACCTATAATCTTTTTGTTCTTTGCAATTACCAGGGTTCTTTGACATCATTTGCAGTTACTGTGCCATTATATGAAGGTTGGGCATTCATTAAATGTGTGTTAATTTATTCAGCAACTGGGAAAATGCATGGGAAAATTTGCATGTTTAGGCTGATAAAAGTTTGTCAAATCCCTTAAAAACAGCAAACAGTCACTGATTCTGATGCAGCTATTTGTAGCTGATCTAGGACATTAATCCAATATCTAACCCCTGCTAGGAGGAGAAAGAGGTACTGTACTCAATCTAGAGATTTTCTAGCTCAGGGACACAAACTTTTGGGGGGCATGAATCCTTGTGGCAATCTGGTGAAACTGATGAACCCCTTTCTCAGATTACTTGTTGCCTACATTCATAATTGAAGGACATGATAAATTTCAGAAAGATGTTAGTGGAAATGCATAAATTTTTTTTTCCATCCAAGTTCATGGACCCCTTCAAATATGTCCACCAACTCTGTTCTCACCTGAAAGACAGGCTTGAGCTCAGAGAGGAGTCCTTGGAATGACTGTCAATTTCTCAAACTTTCTCCACCTTCTCCTCCAGAATCCTAATATTCTAAAGCCATCCCAGGCTTTCAATGTCTGTGCCTTGGAAGCCCCATGACTTAATAGGACCAGTTTGTGATTATGACAGACTACTTGTGTAGTACTGATGGTTTTAATAGAAGAGTTTAATAGAAACCGGGTGGTATAGCAGAGAAGATGTTAGGTCTATAGTCAGGAAGACCTGAGTTCAGACACTTACTAGCTGTGCTTAGTCAAGTCACTTAAACTGCCTGCCTCAGTTTCCTCATCTGCAAAATGGGGTGATAACAGCACTTACCTTCCAGGGCTATTGTGAGCATCAAATGAGATAATATTTGTAAAATATTTTCTAAATTTTAAAGTGCTATACATAAGTGTTGGCTATTGTTATCATTAAACGAGAAAGATGAATGGTGAATATTTGGCTCTTTTGCTCTAGAAATCTCCAATGGAAAAAAATAGTAGCACATTTTTAATATCTCCAGAGGGTGTGTCATTTCAATATTTCTCAAACCCTTTCTGTTTCTCTGGTTGAGTAGCTCATCCAGGGGAAGAGGAGATCCATATGGATTTGCATGTGGGGAACACAAGCCACAAAGCCCTATCTTACATTAATCCTTCATATTCATACTCCCTTTCTCCAAAGGCTATCTCCTGGCAGTTCCCTTTGTCTGTTACTCAGTATCAGCTTCTCTTGTGAGAACATTTCAATCTGTCCTGAATCATGTGTTACACATCCCTCCCACCTCTTACCACTTTCTTTTGTTCTGTACAGCTGTTGGTACTGGGTAGGGTTGCTCCCCAGATTATGGCAAGGAGAGCGTCAGACTCCTCCAAGATCTGGTGCAGGGTTTTGGTGTTACCCTGGAGCTGGTGGATACTTCCAGAGATCAGAACCTAGTAAAGGAGAGAAGGCAAACCTGCTTCTAAGTTCTGAACATGTTCTCCGTGGGAGGGTTCTGTCTGACAGAAGAGATTATCTTGGACCCCTAAATCCTTTTCTGATTGCATAACCCAGAATATGCAACCTTGAGTAATGACTTCCCTTATGGAAGAGTACTGATCTGCTTCTAGCTCTAAATCTGATGGAGATTTTTCTCTATTTTTAAAGGCAGTTGGTGGGACAAGGGAAAGAGTGCTGAGACTGGAGTCAGAGAGACCCAAATTCAAATCCAGCCTCAAGACACTAGCAGTGTGACCCTGGGCTAGTCACTTAACCTCTATTTTCCTCATTTTCCTCATCTATAAAATGAGAGCAATCTAGCACAAACCTGATAGCCTTGTTGTAAAGATCAAAGGAGATGTTTGCAAAAATAAATTTTAAAAGTGCTTAACACAATGTCTGGCATATTTTAGGCACTATATAAACACTTATTGTCTTCCGTTCTTTCCCACTTATGTCTCCTTCATCTGTCCTTGTATCACTTCTCCCCTCCTACTTCCATAAACTCGCTGGTTATTGGCACTCAGGTATCTCATGACATAATAACCCCTCTCCTCAGTGAAGATGAGTTATGTGCATTTCATGGTTTACAGGGACAATAAATTTAGGAACCCTGTGTTTTATTCTTGGCTTGTCATCATCTACTTGATTGACAACTTGGATTTGGTCACACAGTTGAATTTCTTCATCATTCTAGGTCTATAAAATGGATATTAGGCAAGTATTTCCCTCCTCAATCCCTCATACCACAACCAGTGAGTGCTAAATAACATTTATAATGACAAAGATGTTTCCTTCCTTCCTTTCCTCCATCCTCTTTTCCTGCCTTCCTCCATCTCCCCCTTTCATTTCTTTTTCCATTTTCCCTTCCTTATTTCCTCTTCCTCCCCCTCCCCTCCCTTCCTCCTTTCTTTCATGCATCCCCATTGACATTTTGTGAGTTACATTAATCTTCTACAAAATATCTACCTTTGGCCTCTTTGATCAATTCACTTCAAGGCATTAGACATACTGCCTCAGTTCCTCATCAAAATGCAAAATAGGGTGATAACAGCACTCATAATAGACTCATACCCTAGACTTTACTTGCCATTGTAGCAATTCCCACAGAGAGAGAGAGAGAGAGAGAGAGAGAGAGAGAGAGAGAGAGAGAGAGAGAGAGAAACTCTGTGTGTGTGAAACTTTCCCCTCTGTCCCCTCAATTTCAGTGCCTAGGGACAAAGCTCCAGGTACCCTGCTCTAGGTAAAGCTTTGCTGTTTAGAACTTTAAGGGTAGGCTAATACTCAGCCTCCATGAGGAAGTGGGACAATTCAAATTCCTCATTTGCAGAAAAGGAAGGAAGCACAGGATGAGGGTGTTTAGAAACTCCCAATTTTGCTAAAGCTCCCTCATCTTTTCCATCTTCCCTCCACCCTTGAAAAAAGTCCTATGGGGATGCAGTTGCTGAATCCCAACAGTGGCTTTGGGCAATCATGGTCAAAAGCTGGTGCTTGAAGCCCATGCCCACATTCTGATGCCTCTGTGCTCCCGTGGTCCTCTGTACCTCGAAATAAGCAAGGTCTGGCCTCCATGTGAATGTACTGGGACATGTGGATATAATGAGTTTAATGGTTTGCAGCATTGATGAGGTATGTATTCCTGACCAGGCCCCCTCCCCTAACCCCCTGGACAATGCACCATTTGACTCCAGATGGGTTGCATATGTTAAGTTGCTGAAATGAGCTTCCCCAGGTATAAATGAACTGACTGCACCTGCTGTGCTGGCTAATATACCAAGTACATTTGGGTAAAGGGAACCTTCTGTGCTGCTGAATTGATGAGAGACACTTGAAGAGGGTCGTGTGTTCCTCCCCCATCCCATTCCACCCCAATGGGCTGAAAGTACAAGCTATCTTCCTAGAGTAAGCTTGGAGGATGGGCTTTGCTCCTGGCATGTTTAGGCACAATGAACCTGCTAACCAGTTTAGCTTAGAGTTGTCTTGGGAGAAGGGGTGTGTGGTTCATGGTCATAGTGATGTAGACACACAGTTTTCTATGCAAAGGGAAAGTCTAGAGTTAGATCCAAATCATTAACCTTGGACCTTGTGTGAACCTAGTTTTCTAGCAGTCCTATAAACTAGACATGATTCAGAAATTGAACTCCCATGATCATGCCTGTGCAGGAGTAGAATATGGTGGAAAGGTCAGTGGCCTGAACATCAAGAGACCTAGGGTGGTATAGTAGAGAGTGGACTTTGAGTCAGGTGGGCCATGGATTCAAATGTTGAGTCTCATGCTTACTAGCTATGAGACAACAGACTTCACTTCACCACTGGATTTTCTCACCTGTAAAATGGGGAGAATAATAATCCAGGATTATAGATTCAAGGTTATAAGCATATTAGAGGTCATCTGGTCCAGGAAAGAAGCAAGCATTTATATATCACCTACTAAGTGCCCTGCATTTTACAAATAGTATTTAATTTAACCCTTATAGCAACCTTTGGACTTATGTGTTTTTTTGTTTTTTTGTTTTTTACAACAATTTGTCTTTTTATTGAGCACCTTAACAAATTATGCCTTAACAGCAAATTTCCGGAGAGGGTACAGGCGTTCCTTCCTCTGCTGTTTTTTGGTCTTCAGGCTTTCCTCATGCTTATTAAGTCTGTGGCACATGGCACGGGTCTTCTTGGGCCAAAGGTCCAGGTATTTCTTGCCCTTATAGAATTTCCTGAGGTTCTCTTTCTGTGTCTGGTTGATGACAGTCAGGACTCGGGCAATAGATTTTCAGACTACTCAGATCTTAGATAACTTGGATGCTGCTCCTCCAGTGACCTTGGCCACTCTCCATTGGGAAAGTTCCACCTTTAAATCATCTAACTGTTTGAGTAGCTCCTCCTTCTTCTTCCCACGAAGATCCCTGGCCTTGATTTTTGCCATGATTTCAGCTCAGATGCACAGCCACCGGCTTGAAGGAGAAAGAGCGACTTATGTGTTTTTATTATCCCTGTTTTACAGTTGAGGAACTGGAGGCAAACAGACATTAAGTGACTTGTCCAGGGTCACTCAACTAATAAATGTTGCAGGCTGGATCTGAACTTACATCTTGCTGACACCATGTCCAGTTTTCTGTCTAGGGTATCACCTTGTTCCCCCCGTGTACCCTCTCCAAATAATGGGTGAAGATGAGGTCTCTAGAAAGAATCTTAGCTCAAGGTGAATTGTCCCCTGTTCAGATCCTACTCCCTTACCTGGAATAACATCCATTTTCCCAATATCTGCTTTGCTTGTCTGCTTTACAATTCACTCTAGGATTGGGATTAGGAATCCAACCTCCTTTTTTTCTTGCCTGGTTCCCCAAATGGTTGTTCCTTCTGTACCTGACCTGTTTTTAATTCCAAATCATTGTTCCTATCACTCCCTTGATTATTTATTTCTCTGGATCATGGTTTGTTTTGACCTCAGACTGAAATACCTCAACCCAGCCCAGATCCTAGTAGTTGACCCTGGCCCATTTCATTCCCTGTGACTTCCTCCTCTCCATCCTGAGTAGTACACAACATTATGTCCTTTCATCTTTGCCAGCTGCTTTGACCTTGTCTACATTTATTTTGTTTTTCCTCAGCCCCTTCCTAGATTTTCCAGGCATAATCATATCTCTTTTCATAGGACCATAGAACTTAGAGCTGCAAGGGACTAGCCAGTCACTTCTTGTCTGCCCAACCTAGACGTAACAAGAAAAAACGTTAGGTAACTGACCAACAAAACAGGAATGAATGAATGAACATTTATCAAGCCCTTATCATATGCCAAGCACTGTGTCAATTATTGGGAATACAAATGGAAAAAGGTAAATGACCCCTCCTCTCAAGGACCTCAAAATCCCACTGCAGGACATTTGGCAAGGCCCAGGAGTCCTTAAGTTATTTGAGTAGTTAAGGTACCAATGTCAAGAGACTGTAGAGCACAAAAGCAGAGTAGACAATAAGTTTGGAGGGTCAGAGAATGGTTTTTGTCTTTTTGTATCCCCAAAATTTAGTACAGTTACCTGACACAAAGCCGTTACTTAATAAACATTTATTGACTAACTATATTGCATTTTTATATTTATTTATTGAAAGGGATACATATATACACACACATATATTTAAACATGCACTTCTTATATAAATATTGAGTTCCAAATTTTCTCCTTCCTTCCCTTCTCCCCTCCCTAAGACACTAAGGAATTTGATGGAAGTTATATATGTGCAAGAGATATGTGTTCTGATTCAATAAATACTCATTAAGCTCTACTATATTTCATACATTGTACTGCCTGCTAGAAATTGTTGTTTAGTCATTTGAGTCATGTCTGACTGTTCATGACCACATTTAGGGTCTTCTGGCAAAGGAGCAGTTTACAATTTTCTTTTCCAGTTCATTTTACAGATGAGGGAACTAAGGCCAACAGGGTTAAGTGACTTACCCAGGGTCACACAAGCTAGTAAGTGTCTGAGACTAGATTTAAACTCAAAGAGATGAGTCTTCTTGACTCCAGGCCTGGTGTATCTACCATGTCACCTAGCTGCCCAAGGTTCACATTCTGTCTACAACATGGTGTAATGGAGCACCTGAAGTTGGATTCAAGAGAGGCAGATTTGAATTCTGGCTGTGGAGCCTTCAGCTGGTTGTTTGGAGAGATTTATATAGTGTTATGATAATAACACTTGCACTACTTACTTTCAAGGGTTGTTGTACAGAAAGCACTTTGTGAATCTTGTACAATGCTCTCCAGTAATGTGAACTGTTATTGGGATACCACCTGAGTCCAAATCCGGCCTCAGACATTTATTAGCTGTGTGACCCTGGGTAAGTTCTTTAACTCCTAGTTGCCAAGGAGGCTATTAGGTGGTACAGTGAAAAGAGCACTGGATCTGTAGTCAGGAAGATCTTGAGTTTAAATCTGCCTTCAGACACTTAGTAGCTCTGTGACCCTGGGAAAGCTACATAACATGTGTTTGCCTCAATTTCCTCATCTGCAAAATCAGATAAAAATAGCACCTACTTCCCAAGGTTGTTGTGAAGATCAAATGAGATAATGCTTGGAAAGTGCTTTGTAAACATTAAAACAGTAGAATGAATGAGGGTTAGTATTATTGCTTCTGAAGGTGATGATGTTTTTGGCCTTCCCATCCATCTTTTGGATATTCCATCACACAGGTAGCACCTTTAGCTGTCCTCGCAGGCCTGCTGGAGCAGATATTAACAGTCTTGCTTATTTCTCAGTTGGCGGAATCTGCTGTCATTGCTTTTGGCCTGTGGCTTCGGTTTGGAGGCATAGTACAGGATTTATCTTCAGAGGGTAACATTCCTGAGTATTTTTATATGGATAAGTGAATGCAAACTTAGCTCAGTGTAGACTATGGTGGGGGTTGGGTTTGGAAAATGGGAAAGGTGGGAGAATTAATAATAACAAAAACTAATTCATGGGGCTCTTTCCTCACACCAACCCTACAAGGTAGGCAGTGGCAAAGTATCATTATTCCCATTTTAAAGATTAAGAAATGGAGGATCAGAGAAATTGTAGGACATGCTTATCCATGGTCAGATTAGAGTCAGGGTGTGTGAACCTGTGTCTACTGCCTGCCAATCTGGCACTGTTTCCATTTCACCATTTACAATTCTTGTGCTTTTACAGGAGGGAAAAAGGAGAATGAATACATGAGCATTTATTAAGCACTTACTGTGTGCAAAGCATTGGGGACACAAATGTCTGCTCATGAGGAGCTCCCATTATAATGGAGGAGATAATACACATAGGAGGTGTCAGCCCCCAAGTCAGATGGAAAGCCACTCCCCCCAGCCCCTACCCTCACCAAGTTTCCTTTTCCTTAGGGTGCAGTGGCAAAGCCAATGGGATTGATACCTCTTCTCTGAAGTCATTTCAGTATTAGTTTCTGAGGAAAAGAGCAGGAAGAGAGGTAGTGAGCCCACAGTGACCTGAGCCCTCAGCAATTGCCCAACAGCTTGACATCCTGGGGATATATTAGCCCAGGCTGCTTTTCAAAAGTCAGAGTCATATGACCCTAGAACTAACAGAAACCTTAGATAGTATCTCTTTGAATTTCCTTCTTTTTTAGGCCAGGAATCTGAGATCTAGAGAGTCTGAATAACTTGTTCAAGGTCCCAACAGCATCATCAAATTCCTTCAGCTTAGTCAATATAAATTATGATGACAAGATCAAAGGTAAAGTCTGGTCTTTGTAATACTAGTAACTCATTGCTATGATGCCTACAAAGTGTCAGGCACTTTACAAATATTATCTCATTGGAGTCTCACAACAACCCTGAGAGTTAGGTGCTACTATTGTCCTCATTTTACAGTTGAGGAAGCTCAAGCAAACCAGTTAAGAGACTTGGCGAGGGTTGCACAGCTAGTAAGTGTCTGAGGTAGGATTTGAATTCAGATCTTCCTGACTCCAGACCCAGAGTTCTGTGCACTATTGTGCCATTTAGCCACCTCTTTGTCACATTCAACCAATCTAAGGGGAAGAGAAGAGAGTTGTTTTTTTTCTCTAAGGAAGCAAACTGAAGAATACTACTGACATGAGAAAACCCCCTTCTGCTCCCAGGCTTGAGAGGAAAAGCTAACTTGTTAGTTTGCCAAGTCACTAGTCAGTCCATCTGAGGATGGTATAGTCAAGACTTTGTATGGTGGAGCAGAGTGAGTAAAACTCTGGATCTGAAGTCAGGAGATGCTGGGTTCAAATTCTGCCTCACACGGCTAGCTAGGTCATAATAGGCAAGTAAAGCTGCTCAAAACCTCACTTTCTCCATCTGTAAAATGGAGAGAAATGATACCTCAAGTAGAGAGCATTGTATAGACATGAGAATGCTGTATAAATTTCCATTAGCATGCTCTTTTTAAATATTTTGACTAGAAATCAACAGTACTGTGATCTCAGGCAAGTCTCGCTTATCTGGGCCGTCACCTCCTACTCTGTAAGATGGGAGTTTTACAGCAGATTATGTTTCAGAGGACGCCTTGCCCCCTGGGTAAAATGTTGCAGTGGATAATGAAAAGATCACTGGCTTCTGAATCAGAGGGCCTGGATTCAAGTCCTACCTGTGAATTTGGGCAATGTTGGGCCTCAGTTCCCTTATCTGAAAAATGAAGGGATTGAACTAGAGGACCTCTTAGTTCTTCTACCTCTATAGGCAGTTTGAGGGTGCCATAGCACACAGAGAAGACTTTGTACTTCCAAAAAGTTATTTTCCAGAGCTCAAAAAAATATCAAAATTTATCTGCAAGAACAAAAGGTCCAGAATATCAAGGCAATTAATGAAAAGAAAAGAAGGTGGCCTAGCCATGTCATATCCCAAATTGCGTTATGAAGCAGCAATCATCAAAACTACTTTGTATTGGCTAAGAAATGGAGGTGTAGATCAGTGGAATAAGTTAGTTACACAAGACACAGTAGTCAATGCTTATAACATTCTACCATTTGACAAACCCAAGGTCCCCAGTTTATGGGATAAGAACTCATAGTGTGACAAAAATTGCTGGGAAAACTGGAAAACAGTGTGATAGAAACTGGGTATAGACCAATGCCTGATACCAAATACCAGAATAAAGTCCAAATAGGTACTTGATCTAGGTGTAAAGCCTGATATTAAGGGAGCAAGGAATAGTTTATTTGTCAGATTTATGGAGAATGGGGAAATTTATGACCAAACAAGAGGCAGAGAATATTATGAAATGCAGAATGCTTAATTTTGATTACATCAAATTGAAAAGTTTTGTACAAAGACAATGCAACCAAGATTAAGAGGGAAGCAGAAAACTGGAAAAGAATCTTTACAACTAGTATCTGTGATAAAGGTCTCATTTCTAAAATATATAGAGAATTGAGTCAGATGTATAAGAATACAAGTCATTCCCCAATTGATAAATGATCACAGGATATGAACAGGCAGTTTTCAGAGGAAGAAATTAAAGCTATCTGTAGTCATATGAAAAAATGCTCTAAATCACTTCTGATTAGAGAGATGCAAATCAAAACAACTCTGAGGTACCTCATCACACCTATCAGATTGGCTAACATGACAAAACAGAAAGATGATAAATTTTGGAGAAGATGTGGGAGAACTGGAACACTAATTCATTGTTGGTGGAACTGTGAGCTGATCCAACCATTCTGGAGAGCAATTTGAAACTATGCCCAAAGGCCTATAAAACGATGCATATCCTTTAATCCAGCAATATCACTTCTAGGGCTATATCCCATAGAGATTATAAAAATGGGAAAATGACCCACATGCACAAAAATATTTATAGCAGCTCTCTTTGTAGTGGCCAAGAACTGGAAATCGAGGGGATGCCCATCAACTGGGGAATGACTGAATACGTTGTGGTTTATGAATGTAATGGAATACTATTGTGCTATAAGTAATGACAAACAGTTAGACTTCAGAAAAACCTAGGAAGACATATAAGCTGATGCTGATTGAAATGAGCAGAACCAGGACAATGTTATACACAATGACAGTAACAGTACGTGAGGACCCTTTCTAATAGACTTAGCCCTTCACAGCAATGCAAAGACCTAAAACATTTCCAAAGGACTAATGATGCAAAATGCCCTCCACATCCAGAGAAAGAACTATAGAGTAGGAATGTAGAATGAAGCAGACTATTTTCTAGTTTGTTATGTTATGCTTTGTTTTTTTCTCATGGTTTCTCATATTCATATTAATTCTTCTATGCAATATGACTAATGTGAAAATCTGTTGAATAAGAAAAAAAATAAATTGTCCTATACGGTTAAGTTTAGGATAGGTCACTCAGAGATATATCCTGAACTCTTTGCTCTTTGGAATGCATTAGTTCATTCCCTCTTCCTTTTTCTAATGAGTATAGAATAGTCTTGCATTTTTTTAATATCCTTTCATTTGTATTTGAATGCTTTTCTCCTGATGTCCTGAAGAACTTATTGTTTCTGAAATGAATTGTTCATTTTAATCACTACGTATCTTAGAGTTTGCAGCCTTGTTTTTTTTTCTAGAGTCAGTGATTTGTGAATTCTTTCAATAGTGATTTAATTTCCTATGTTTAGCAGTTCTCTTCTATTATTGTCTTCACTGTGGTGTTAAGGTTTTTTGTCCCATCATGTTCTTCTGGGAGACCTGTGATGCTTAGATTTCTCTCTCTCTCTCTCTTTTTTTAATTTATTTAACTTTTAACATTCATTTTCACAAAATTTTGGGTTCCAAATTTTCTCCCCTTTTGTCCCCTCCTCCCACCCCAAAACACTGAGCGTTCTAATTGCCCCTGTCTGCCAATCTGCCCTCTCTTCTATCATCCCTCTCTGCCCTTGTCTCCATCCTATACCCCTTTACCTATATTTCTTATTTCCTAGTGGAAATAAGTACTCGACAGTTGTTCCTAAAACTTTGAGTTCCAACTCCTCTTCCTCCCTCCCTCCCCACCCCTTCCCTTTGGAAGGCAAGCAATTCAATATAGGCCAAATCTGTGTAGTTTTGCAAATGACTTCCATAATAGTAGTGTTGTGTAAGAACTAATTATATTTCCCTCCATCCTATCCTGTCCCCTATTACTTCTATTCTCTCTTTTGATCCTGTCCCTCCTCATGAGTGTTGACCTCAAATTGCTCCCTCCTCCCTATGCCCTCCCTTCCATCATCCCCCCCACCCTGATTATCCCCTTATCCCCCACTTCCCTGTATTGTAAGATAGGTTTTCATACCAAAATGAGTGTGCATTTTATTCCTTCCTTTAGTGGAATGTGATGAGAGTAAACTTCATGTTTTTCTCTCACCTCCCCTCTTTCTCCCTCCACTAATAAGTCTTTTGCTTGCCTCTTTTATGAGAGATAATTTGTCCCATTCCATTTCCCCCTTTCTCTTCCCAATATATTTCTCTCTCACTGCTTGATTTCATTTTTTTAAGATATGATCCCATCCTCTTCAATTCACTCTGTGCACTCTGTCTCTACGTGTGCATGTGCATGTGTGTGTGCATGTGTGTGTGTGTAATCCCACCCAATACCCACATACTGAATAGTTTCAAGAGTTACAAATATTGTCTTTCCATGTAGGAATGTAAACAGTTCAACTTTAGTAAAGTCCCTTATGACTTCTCTTTGCTATTTACTTTTTCATACTTCTCTTCATTCTTGTGTTTCAAAGTCAAATTTTCTTTTCAGCTCTGGTCTTTTCATCAAGAATGCTTGAAAGTCCTCTATTTCATTGAAAGACCAATTTTTCCCCTGAAATATTATACTCAGTTTTGCTAGGTAGGTGATTCTTGGTTTTAGTCCTAGTTCCTTTGACTTCTGGAATATGCTATTCCACGCCCTTTGATCCCTTAATGTAGAAGCTGCTAGATCTTGTGTTATCCTGATTGTATTTCCACAATACTTGAATTGTTTCTTTCTAGCTGCTTGCAATATTTTCTCCTTGACCTGGGAACTCTGGAATTTGGCCACAATGTTCCTAGGAGTTTCTCTTTTTGGATCTCTTTCAGGTGGTGATCTGTGGATTCCTTGAATACTTATTTTGCCCTCTGGTTCTAGAATTTCAGGGCAGTTTTCCTTGATAATTTCATGAAAGATGATGTCTAGGCTCTTTTTTTGATCATGGCTTTCAGGTAGGTCCATAATTTTTAAATTGTCTCTCCTGGATCTATTCTCCAGGTCAGTTGTTTTTCCAATGAGATATTTCACATTATCTTCCATTTTGTCATTCTTTTGGTTTTGTTTTGTGATTTCTTGGTTTCTCATAAAGTCATTAGCCTCCATCTGTTCCATTCTAATTTTGAAAGAACTATTTTCTTCAGCGAGCTTTTGAATCTCCTTTTCCATTTGGCTAATTCTGCTTTTGAAAGCATTCTTCTCTTCATTGGCTTTTTGAACCTCTTTTGCCAATTGAGTTAGCCTATTTTTCAAGGTGTTATTTTCTTCAGCATTTTTTTGGGTCTCCTTTAGCAGGGTGATTATTTTTTTTTCATGCTTTGCTTGCATATCACTCATTTCTCTTCCCAGTTTTTCCTTCACCTCTCTAACTTGATTTTCAAAATCCTTTTTGAGCTCTTCCATGGCCTGAGCCCATTGGGTGGGCTGGGATACAGAAGCCTTGACTTCTGTGTCTTTCCCTGATGGTAAGCATTGTTCCTCCTCATCAGAAAGGAAGGGAGGAAATGCCTGTTCACCAAGAAAGTAACCTTCTATAGTCTTATTTTTTTCCCTTTCCTAGGCATTTTCCCAGCCAGTGACTTGACTTCTGAGTGTCCTCTTCACACCCACTTTGCCTCCAGATCCACCCAGCCAGTGCTTGGGGTCTGAGATTCAAATGCTGCTTCCCAGCCTCAGGGCTTTGGGCAGGGGCGGGGCTGCTATTCAGTGTGAGATTAAGTTCAGGTGCTCAGGTCAGGGCAGGCCCGCCTCTCAGGCTCAGTTCCCTCAGGGGGTTTATGCAGAAACCTTCAACAATGGATCCTGGCTCCTGCCTGCTTGGGGAGCCCAGGTCTGCTCCCGCCTCCGCTGCTGCTTCCCGAGGGGGCCTGAGTTATGGGGGTACCCCACACCCTTCTTGACCCGCCGAAGAGACCCTTTCACCGACCCTTGTCACCTGTGGGTGGGGGACCCGTGCGGCCACTGGAGATTCCATCTCTGAAGCCTGCTCGGATCTGCTCCTTTCCGTGCCGCGCCACCGAGGCAGGGTTGGGCTCTGCTACAGGTCCGGGGCGCAAGGGACCTTTTGCGAGAGGTTTTCAGGCTCTCTGGAGCAGAAATCTCCTCCACTCCGTTGTTCTATGGCTTCTGCTGCTCCAGAATTCGCCGGTGGTTCTTTTTGTACAGATATTTTATGGGCAGTGGGTTTGGAGGTAGTGTATGTGCGTCTTTCTACTCTGCCATCTTGGCTCCGCCCCAGATTTCTCTGTGTTTGAGGTCCATATGTTTTACTTGCATAGTGAACTTACATATTGAATTTTTTTTTTTTTGCTTCTCTTCTTTTAGGTTGTCCTTTACTTCTATATTTTTGCATTCTCAGTCTAGTATTCTCTCATTTCTTTGGTGAGGCTTTCCATTGCAGATTTAAATTTTTCTATTCTGCTCATTATTTTGCTATATAAGACATAAATTCTGTTCTCTGAATTCTCATGTCTCTTTAAAACCACTTAGTAACAGCATGTTGTGGTTCCATGTTGTCCTCAAATTCCACAGGGTCTTCTGTCTCATCAAGGGGTGGATTATTTTCCTTCATTTTGAAATTTTTAGTCATAGATACCTGAACATGTTTATTAGATCTGGAGGCCATGTTTCCTTCTCTTGCTACTGTTTTTTCTGCTAATTCATCTGTTTATGTCCAAGGTCTTTGAGTTTTCTTCCCAAAGTCATTGGTATTTTCATTCTTCTCTCTCCCCCATTTTCCTTATCACTCTCTTACAGATGCTCTCCTCTTTGATTGTGGTTTCCTTGGAGACTAGATCTCAAAATGTCTCAGATTCCTCCCTCTCACTGGCCTAGGTTTCTGCCCCAAGAGCCTCTTGGATGATTAGAACTGACTCCAGTTGGAGCTCCTCTCTCAGGCTTGATGGATCCTGAATTGGTCCCCACATTCAGGGCATGCTGTCCTGGTGACCTGTCCCACTCCTTTTATTTCTCAGTTGCCTGGTTCAGCACTGGTAGTTCAGAGCCTGGCACAGGCAATTCACACTTGAAGCCCCCAGGAGAGTTTTGCTTCTTGGAGGGCTATGGTCACACAGGCTATCGAGGCCCAAGCAAAGTTTTACATTCTGGAGCCAGGGTTTCTACAGCACAGGAAAGAGAAAAGGGGGAATCAGGGTGTGAGGATGGGTTTTGTCATTTCTTTGGATTTGCTATTGAAACCTCACTGCTGGTAGTATGAGAGGTAGGGGAGGGGTGCTGAATGAGCTTAGGGTCAGTGAGTGTTAGCTCCTGGATTTTTGTGTGTTTGGTGTTTTACTTTCTTTTTGATACTGAATGTGCTAGACCTTGGAGTTGACTGGAGTTGTCTTTGGCACATAATATCCATTTTGCAGACATTTGAGAAGTCATGGGGAGAGAAAAAAGTATCTTGCTTGTACAAAGCTGTTGGCATATTATCTCCCTACAATAAATGTAAGCTCCTTTAAGGTAGGGTCTGTTTCTGCCTTTCTTTGGCACACCCTGTGCTTAGCACGGTGTCTGACCAGTAGTAATTAATAAATATTTGTTGATTTGTTGATATGCAGATAGAGATTTTCATCAGGTCTTGGTAATGTGGGATTGGAACTCAGAGGAGAGAGGCAGGTTTGATAAGGAGATTTTGTAGTCATCTGTATAGAGACGACTATTGAACAGATAGGAATGAATGAGCTAACTGTGAAAGAATGAAGAGACAAAAAAAGAGGGCCCAGGAAAGAGTCCAAATGTTCAGATACATATCAAGGCAGGACACAGAATACAGGAGAGTGATAGGAAGAGAACCAGGAGAAAAAACCCAGGAAGGCAAGAGAATCTATGAAGAATAAAGGACCTACAATGTCAAAACCTTCAGAGCGATAAAAAGATGAGGTTTGAAAGAGGGTGCAGCAGTCATTCTGCTACTCTAGAACTTGACTTCACGAACATTCAGGTAGGAAGGCAGGACATTTAGAGTCATTCCTGCACATTCAGAAGAGATAAAAAGCTGTAAACATTCTGTTTGCTAGATTGGAAATCTTGACTTGCTCACTGATTGTTCAAAGAACATGATGTCAGCATTGGTAATGTCCATATTAATGATCTTTTGAGCCCCCATGGGGCAACAGCTTACTTATGGAATCCTAGGAGAGACCACTAGGAGTCTTGGTGCCCTGAAAGAATCCATTTTGGTTGGGGAGGAAGGTTAGTTAGGATCAGGGTTTGATTAACTCAGGAGACATTAGGGTCGATAAACAGTTACTGTTTGTGCTTCTCACTTGCCTCATTTCTTTTCTCACTCTGGCAGACAGCAAATCAATCAACAAGTTAACAAGAATTTATTAACTACTTACTATGTACCAGACAGAAAGATGATGGATAAAGTTCTCCCACCTTTGGCTGGTTGTGCCTAGTAATGTTGGGAGGTATAAAGATTCTTCCAAGGCCTTTACTCTAACTTGTCTGGTTTGTTAGACCGTGTGTTATATCAGCCAACTCAGACAAATAAAGATGTCAGAGTCCTGCATAGACCCTTATTAGGATAGATTACTGAGCTTCACTAAAGAATTAGATGGTCCTGACAATGATGAAAACAATAGATCCCTTTATCTGGTATTTTGAAAGGAAGGCCCAGAGGAAATTGACATATGGCTTCATGGGAGACAACCTAGGGAGTGAGAGTTAGGAACAACAGTTGAAGGGTATTAAGGCAGCCCACTCCCTTCCTTTACACTGGAGTCAGGACTGATACTGCCAAACAAGGGCAAGTGTATCAACCTTCTGACACTGGGGTGAGTTAACTTCTCAATAGGACTGGTAGGGAAAGGATTCAAGTAGGGATATCACGAGGTCGCCCCAGGTACTATAGAGTTCAAACCATAGAAGGAAGAAAGAATTCAAAATAGCATAGCAAGACAGTACTCCTAGGACTTGGCACATTTTTACAATAAACTTTCGTTGGGACTTCTGGGTCCATGCTTTGGGGTAGGTAAGATAACTTGGGGATCATGGTAACTACAAGATCAGAGCAAACAGTTACTAAAATGTATATATTAAAAAAAAACTCAAGTTCTTGGACTCCAGATTAAGGATCCTTGAATATGACCCACTTTAGGGATCACCCCCATTACATCTTCACCTGTAAAATGACACATGCAAGGCCTCACAGATCAAGTGAAGATGAAAAGGATCTAGAATGCTTCACATTTGGGGAAGAATGATCTGATACATTTTCTTCTTCTTTAACTATTAAAGATAGAAATCCAAGGCAGAGAGGATGTCCTCCCAAAGGGGCTAAGTTGTGAAAAGCAAGGAGATAACTGACTTATTGATATATACACTCTTCCAAAATGAGGAGAATTTTGCAGAGGTGATAGGCTGCAAATTCCACCAATCCCCGGTAAATGTGTTTTAAGTTTCTCAGTGAGTGGGAGAAAGGAGCCAACTGTCTTCAAAGAAATGTATGAACAAGAATGCAGTCCCTAATTAGAAATCCCCAAGGTTTACTTTTTTCCTCTGTTGCCTTTTTCTCTGAAAGACAAATAGCAAGTATGCGATTTAGAGCACATGTGCACACACACACTCATACACACAGCCTGCACCTTCCTGCCCTCTCAACATTTCCTTCCCTTTCTTTCACTGTAGATAAAGTAAGATGGTGGGGACAGTGTATGATGAGTACTTTGGCTGGCTTCCACCTCTTTTATGAATTGTTTTGGCACTTGGAGAGCTTTCATTTATGTGAGTTTGAGGAATTAATCTATCAGCTTCTAAGGCCTTAATCATCCATCTATCTGATGATAGAATGAGAATCAAATAGCTTGGCAGAGTATCCTTGGGCCCCAGATTGTTCCAAAATGGATGGACAGCTCCTTCTGGGCTGGATAGTCATTACTAAATCCAGAAAGAAGGTGGTACTATAACAGGTAAGTTTGTTAGCAGAATGATGAAACACAAATGGGATTCACTTGGTTTGGGGTCATTGGCCACCTTATATATTAGGTAACACATTATGTGGTTTGACTTCAGGCATCCCTCATTAGCTGGCTTGAAACTTTAACATAAGGCTTCAATCCCTTTTATATTATTGTCTTTGCCAATAGTCAGTCCATAGCGATTTTACCTTGGCTTTGAGATCTATTAGATAAGTTTAGGGTTGTGAAGTGGGTTTGGTTAGTTTGATAACGTGTTTAGAATTGATGGGGGAAAGCACTGGAAATTAGATTGCCATTAACTTGCTAGGTGATCTCAGGCAAATCATTTCCTCTTCCTGGTCTTCTTTTCTGTAAAATGAAAGGACTGTATCAGATGATCCTTTGTTTCCCTACAACCCAAGAAGGAGGGAATTGAACTGTGAGTCACTAATGTGCTAGTCTAAATGAATGATGGGTGCTCAGGATTTTTAGGGGAAACAAGGAGGGTGGAAAGAACATGATCAAATGAAGCACCTGATGGGGCAGAGGTTGAAGAAGAAATGAGAAGATACACTTTACCTTTCTTTCCATCTTCAAAACACCTAGATCTTGACCAAATCTAGGCCTCTTGGGGAAAATGATCCAAATCTCTCCAGCCTAAGTGTTGTACTGCAAATTTGTGGCTGCATCACACATAGCTTCAGTATTGTATCCTATCAGAAAACATCACTTCCTCTTTCCTTTAGCTTAGTAGCTAATATAGGGCCTTAAAAGTGAAAGTACACTATATGTGGAGTACAGGGAGAGGAAAGGGGGGTTGCTATTTTCTTTCTGACCTTTAATTACACTGACCCAAAGTCAGTTAAGTGTCTATAAAGTCCTTGCAATGGCTCTCCTATTTTCCCCTCCTGACCTCTGTACATTTTTGCCTTTCCTTTTATTCCTCCTCCTTCTTTCCCAACATCCAAAGTGACTGATATGGGGTACCCTGATGAGTGCTTTCTGGCTGTGCATCTAGAGCTTAAAGCTCAAGAAGATTAGCTAGAGAAGTGAATGATGTTCCCCTGTCTCCCCTTTGGGGCTCCCTCCAACACTCAGGGCCTGTCAGCACTCCTTCCTTGTCCCACAGCCTGGCCCAATGCTGGGCTTGTTGGGCCAGGATGAGTGAGAGTGGGTGGGTGTTAAACTGCTAACATACTGACGTAAGCATGAGAGGGGGCTGGAAGTGGTCAGAAGGAAAACAAAAGCCAAGAATGGTTGAGTAATTAATAGGTAGGGGCAAACAATGGTTATTAGGAAATCAAAGTGAGCTCCTCCACAGGGAAGCAAAAGAGTTCAGAGATGGGGATGGTAGAAATAAACCATTAGGAGGAACCCAGAGTGGTAAATTCGAAGTGTAAGTTGTGCATCAAATGCATGTTGGAGAAGGAAACCATTCTAGTATCTTTGCCAAGAAAACCTCAGATGGGATCACAAAGCGTCAGAGACAACTGAAAATGATTCAAGAGTGATGGAATCCTAATAAAGCTTCCCCCAACCCCAATATTCTAATTTCTTCATAGCCTCATGAACAATGGCCTAACTTCTTCATATATGTCTCACTGATCACTAGGACAACAGATGTGTCCACGAACTACTGTTTCCCACAGAAACAGCAGGTGTGTCCATGCATTCAAGCACGACCACAGTCATGTCTCCAACAGGACCACAAGACTCAGCCAATCAGAAAGCAGCACCACCAGGACGCCAGAGCAGGATGTGGACCCCAACAGAGCAGAAGAGACTTTCCCTAAGTAAGTACCTGCACAGTAATAGCAAAAGTTGTTCTTTAGGTTAACTTATGACATAGAGAGCCTTTTTATAATTTCATTATCATATGTACATACTCCCCCTCCCCCATAGATATTTCCATATGCAATGTGGGTAATGTGCAATTCCACTGTGGCTAGGACTCCTCCCCTACTGCCTAATCCCTTAACAAACCTCTCCTGCCTTTTTAATATTCATAATTTCTGTTATGCAATTGTATCTTTACCCTATAGAAACCTATCTTCTCTGAAGTTGTTCTATCTTCTTGGAACTTAAGCTGCTTCATGAGAGGCATCAATCTCAATAAATGTCTATTCCTGGATTAGAAATGATCTGACATTGAACTCTTTGAGATCGTTCCACCACAAGACATCATGAAATAGCACAATAGGACCTGAAGAAAGTGGATAATGCAAAAATCTACTCATTCATTCCCAGACGATTCTCTCTATTTAGTGTTATAAAGTGATAGATATCTTGGACAGGATATCCCTATTGTCAAAAGAGAACTAACTGCCTACCTCTCTGTGATTCTTCTCTGTGCCCAATTTTCCCATCATATGTGGATACCGGATGTTCCAAGCCAAGAATCTTAGTATAAGACCTGTTCAAAGCCGCATAATCACTCAAATCAGCACATCAAAAATCTCTCTCATCACTAAAATGATTATTGAAAAGCCTGTCTTATCAGTCAGTCTTCCTGAAGATCTCATGATTAATCTCTCTGTCTCTCTACTCTGTATGCTTACAATGAACTTACTGATTACTTGCAAGGATGCAAATGAGTCCATATCACCTTAATGTTTGTACTCTGACATTTGTGGCTTTCATATAGCCCCGAATATCTAAGCCCTGCTCTCTAGGATGATTGTTTATTTGTGAACTTAAGGCAGTGAAAGAAGCAAGGTGAAAAAGATGAGACTTGACAGTTGAAAAAATGCTGCTTGTATGCTCCAAACAGGAGCTAGGAAAGAAACAGTCCAATACTGAGGCAGCTGAACCAAGGAATGACTTAGAGAAGAGAGAGGGACCAGCAGATATCAGAAAGCCTAGAGGAAAAGAAGAAATGTTGGGAATGAGAGAGGAGGACCATCCAGAGGTGAGAAGAAAGGGATGAGAAAAGAATCCATGATCTGATTACCTCAGTGACTTGCAGGGCAGGTGAGTTGACAGTACCCTGCATGAGAGAAATCATTTTGTGCACCTGGATTTTCCTTCCAGGATCTGTTGCTTCAGGTCACTAAAGTCATCAATATGGTCAATCATGTGACACCCATGCTTGTTGGCAAATGAACCATTGGGAGCATCCCCCTCCAGCATGTGAGGGGTCTCCTTTCCAGGGGACACATCCAAACTCAACTGTGAAAACACAATAAAACTCAAGTTAAAGACCATCCATCTGTAATCATTTGATGCTTTAGTTTAAGAGACCAAAAGACTAACAGGGAAAGGGAATGGCATCTGGAAAGATAATCTCTGGGAAATGTCCAGGACTGGGGGAAGTAAGTTGAAGCAATTTATTCTAATCTTGGTGACATCTTCTTTTCCCATTTCATATAGTGATAACAGATAGTCAGATATATTAATAATTGGTGAATAAAAGCAATGAAAGAAAAATAATTGTAATAAATATTTTGGGACAGCAAAAGGAACCGTGATTACTTTATGTTCTCTACAATAGAGGGACAGTGTGGAAGAGTGATTAGAAGGCTAATATTGGAATCCAGAAGACCTGATGAAATCCAGCTTCTGACACATAGTAGCTACGTAACCCTTGACAAGTAATGTAAGCTCTTGGTGCCTCAAACAACCATCCAGAATTACAGGCAAATTGCTGATCTGCATTGATGAAGGGATTAATGGATTCAGAGGTCGAGACTGGAAAAAAATCAAGAAAACATGCAGGGGCAGAGGACTTGTGTTAGTACTGAAGAGGAGGCATAGAGAAGAAACAAAACTGTAATGGTGGGAAATCCTTACTAGGGGTACCAATGACAGACATAAAAGCATAAGAACAAACCACAGTGGAAGCAATCTGCACACAGATAATCAGCCTGTGACTACATCCATACATTCCTAACAGTTATCACAATTCTCTTCAGCTGTCATATTTATACCTTTTGTCCTCTGGAAGGGCGAGGTATCTAGGTTCAGAGAACTGCATGTGACTGTGAAGTAGCCTGATGATGGAACATTCATACCAATGTTCCAAACCGGAGGAGAACAAAGTGAATCTGCACCAAAAAGACAACCATAGCCATCAGCATTTTCAGAAAGTGCTTTACCAAGCAATTGCAAATCTAGTCTTTGCCTCCTAAACCAGTATAATTCAATAATTACCCATTATATAGACACGTGTGCATTTGTGTTTGTTGGCAGGGTGGGAGGCAGGAGAGGCAGAGATAGAGAGACAGAGACAAAGAGAAGAAAGACAGAGATAGAGAGGCATCTAGACATGGAGACACAGAGAAGCATTCAGAACAAATCAATCCTATTGAAAGTGAGCCTTACGTGTTTTGGGGTAACCCTAAAACCTAGAAAAGATTTTTGGCTCAGTACACACTCTCTCTCAATGTACTTACATAGACATATGTATGTGCATGTGTGTGGATGTGTATGTACATTGTTAAAGGCCTCCTACTTCATGTTAATAAATCAAGGGGATGCCCATCAATTGGGGAATGGCTGCACAAGTTGTGGTCTGTGATTGTGATAGAATACTATTATGCTATAAGAAATGATGAGTGGGTGGATTTTAGAAAAACCTGGAGAGACTTACATGAGCTGGTGCATATTGAAATAAATAGAACCAGAAGAACACTGTACGCTGTAACAGCATTATTGTATGATGATCACCTGTGAATGACTTAGGTGTTCTCAGTAATACAAAGATCCAAGACAATTCCAAGGGACTCATGATGAAAAATGCTACCCATCTCTAGAGAAACAACTGATGGGAATCTGAATGCAGAGTGAAACTTACTATTTCTTCATTTTGTTTTTTTTCCATAGGTTTCTTTTTGGTCTGTGTTTTATTTCACAACCTGACCAATAAGGAAATGTTTTGCGTGATAGCACATATATAAGCTATATCCAATTACTTATTGTCTCAGGGGATGCAAAGAGGAGAGAGGGAGAGAATTTGGAAATCAAAATATTTAAATAGGAATGTTAAAAATTGTTTCTATGTAGAACTGGAAAATAAAATTAAAAAAATAAAATTACCTCCCTTCCAAAAGAAAACTACTTAGGACTCAATATAGATTTATACTCCTTCCACCTAGATTTAAATCAGAGCCTGACACACTTGGTGCAGTGGGAAGACTATTGTTAGACGGGCTCACACCTAACAATTCTTGAGGGCTCGTCCAGGATCGTTAGCATCAGAAAGATTGGAAAGGAATCTTGCTTGTGGAGGATGGGAGCACACCCACTGATTTTTCAGCAGCCCAGACATCCACAGACACCGTTCCTCTCTTCTGACTGCTAATTTCTCTGGGACTGTTTGGAATTGTTGTGAAGTCAGGAACACAGGTAAAACAATGGATTGAATGGCTGGAGGAAGCAGTGTAAGTCAGGGACCTGAACAAGAGTAGGAATATCAGTGGCTAATTACTACCTTGTCTGTCTTGGGATCTTTGGTACTTGGTACTTGTACTTTGGTACAAAGTCCTTGGGGACTTTGGGAGGATAAGTCCTAAGATGGGAAGTGAGAGCTCTTAAGATCATGCTACCTGGGAGGGGATGAATAATCCTCTGGGTATTCCTTCAGAAGCCCATTTGAAGGAATACTGGCTATATTGCTTCTCCTGTCTGCTCTTGATAGAGAGCAGAGAAAAAGAGGCGGGAAGGAGATTCTAGATTCTGAGAAGGATCCTTTTGAAATTGGCTTGGAATCAGAGTAAATTGACATGAATAGTTGAATTTTGACTGGTGTAATCTAAAATTTGTTTATTTCCTAAATAGAGAGGAACTGTATTTCTCTCTCTCTTCTGTGTTTGTTTGTGTGTTTGTGAAGTGTTTTGTTAAACTGTAAATACAACCATGCAGCCAGGCAGAGTAGGTAAGACAGTAGCTGCACTTTCCCCTGGAATTCTGCTATCTCTTAATCTCCCCTCTCCTTCCTTCCCTGATTACAGCAGCTACAGAAGAGTGAGTGGGCAGGAGAGAGAGAGAGAGAGAGAGAGAGAGAGAGAGAGAGAGAGAGAGAGAGAGAGAGAGAGAGAGAGAGAGAGAGAGAGAGAAAGAGATTTTACCATTTGGCTTGATGATGGTGTTAATAGAAATTTTGAAAACTTTTAAGAAGTTGGTTAAAAAAATTCTTTCTTTCTGCATTCTAAACCCTGGCCAGGTTTGTGAAGGTGAAAAGGCTTTTGCTCTTTGCAGAGTATTTAATTTTACAAAAACGTGGTTCTACTGATAAGCTAAATTGTTAAGCTCTTAACCTCTAAGATTTCTTTTCAAAGAATAAGGAAGCTGAAGAGGTTGTAAGGATTTAATTTGTTTGAAATATAAAAAAGGAGGAGGAGATATGAGTAGGATGGTGGAGTATCCATGTGCTCTGCCCCCCCCATCCTATTAAAGAAAATGGTTATCCTGATAGGGAAACCAATAGACAAAGTTATGGAAGGTTATTGGGATTTTAAAAATTTAAAATAGTTTACTGTTATTTGTAACTATTACTATTAGTTATTAAGTTCCCAAGCTTCATGGTTGGGAGTCACACTTTGTCAGTGTTAAATTAGGTAGGCCCTTTTGCCTGAGCAAAGGTGTTCTTTAATCTGCTTCAAAACTTTCTTTTGAAACTGGGAAGGTCTTTCCCCCTCAGGGGAGTGCTAGGCCATTCCCTAGCTCACCTAAAGGAGGATCTCTTTTGCAATGGAAATTAGCAGAGTAAAATACTGGCAGCCTGGTGTGAAAAGTTCAGTTTTGACTTGATGAGATCTCAAAGCTAAAATCTGTACTTTATGTTTAAATTAAGTAAATATGCTGATACCAAAAGACAATGTGTTTAAAACTGCAAATTCACTTCAAAATTCCAGTGATTTCTTTTAGAAACATTAACTCTGTCCATGTGCTCAGAACACGTGGACAAAGGGGCGGTTACCCCCACCCAGTCTGAGTTAATTGGGAGAGCTCCTGGTGTGGTGGTCCTTCGAGGAGGGAAGGGAGCTGGAAAGGGGCATTTCAGCTCTTTGAGGTAGTAGAGTTAAAAGAGATTACGGGAAGTTATAAATGAAGTTTTCTTTTAAGTAGCAAGAGTATTTGAAAAGAAAAAAAAGCAGGGCTAAAATGTTTATCATTAGTGATTACAAATCCAGGTTTGATATGATTTCAAGTTAAAATCTGTCCTGAGAGAATAACAAGCAGCATCTGAGAATGCTCTTCCTATCAGGATTAAGCAGAAAAAGATATTGCTAATCAGCATTTATGATTGTAAAGTGCTTAACACAAGGATGGATATATGTTAGATGCAGCATTAATCTAATGTAATTGTTCCACAATTTTAACATTTGGAGTTTGCTACATCTCTCTCTCTCTCTCTTTCTCTCTGTCTCTGTCTCTCTCTCTCTATATAGGAGTTTTAAAAGCATGTTATAGAAATTTGATAATTTGAAACTTATATTTGGTTATAAATAAGAAGACAGAAAAATCATGTAACTTGATTTGATAATTAATAGCTCAGTCAAATTTGAGATGACTCTATCTGAAAGGATATCAGATGACAGATTGTGCCCACGTAGTGGTAAAGAGATGAACTACTGTGCAAGGGGATGTGGAAATCCATTCACTTGAATGAGTTATGGTTTATTTTAAGTTTTAAGTAAAGTTATTTTTAAATTTTTAAGTAAATCAAAATTTTGTCATATTAGGAAATGCATTGTTAAATTTATGATAAATTGGTTAAAAAAGCTGTTATGAATTCTGTGTAAGAGACTCTGTGTTGAAGAATTCCTATTGAGAAAATGAGAAACCTTGGGAAAAAATACATATATATATTTATATATGGGTGTGATTTTCAAGCCTGTTCCATCTAAGGTTGTAATAAGTAGGTTAAAAGATTATTTCTGCTGTTAAGAAGGAAGTTTTAACTAAAATTGTTTTTTTGCTATGAATCAAGCATTTACAAAAGTATCTGTCAAAGGAAGCTTATGGGCAAATGCGCAAAGGCCTTGGTTTTAGATCTTGTAAGATTTGCCTATTAGGTTCATGAGGGTTTTCTGATAAATTGTAAACTGTTTTTAAAGAAAGGAAAATATTTGTTGTATGAAGAAATGTTTTGTAAAATCTTCTGTATGATTTTTGAAAGGTCTACCTACCAAATCTATATTTGTAAGCTAATTTGTTATAATAACTTCAGGTTTTATGGTGGTTGGAAGATGAAGGGCAATATAAGGGAGATCAGGAATTTTATGGCTCCAGGCAGTTCTGTGATAAATTTTAAGACAGTCTCCTGGCCCCATCCCCCTTTTCTTTTAAAGTCCAGTCATTACTGAAGGACTTCTTAAGATCTAATCTGAATTGAGATGGAGTTCCTAACCAAGGAACTTGTTTTGATGATAAATAATCTCTAGTGATTTGTTTTTAGGCCTAATTTCAGATTTAAGATGTAAGTCCTAGTAAAATTTTTGATTTGTGAAACCTGCCATTTGGTAAAAGCCTCTGGGAGCATTACTTGTTGTGGCCTAGTACTCAGAGAGGAATGTGACAGGGAAAAGTAGGCTTCAGGAGACAATCTTGTCCTTAGCCTGGGATGGGATCCTTCTGGCTCAGTTTGCTCATCGTGTTCTTCTGAAAAGGGATGTCTTCCCCTTTGCTATTTCTCAGTCTGGTTATAAGGTGGAAATATCTAATTAGGTCCCTGCTTTTCATCTACATGGTAGGTTTCTAAAATCAAAGCAGATAGTTTAAGATGTAAGTACAATGCAAGTAGTGGAATCTTGCTGTTTTCAATTAATTGGACAAAAGGGTACTGTGTTATGATGTTGTGAAAGATAAAATCCATGAAACAGAACATTCTTTCTGAATGTTATGGGAATAATTAGATAAAGGAAAGGAAAACAAAGAATAGATGTGATGTTGTATCATTGTTCCATAGAAAAAGACTTGGATTTAAAGTTCAATGTAATTGTATGGAATTGTTGAGGTTAGGCGTACCTGGGACCCCCTCCCCCCAAAAAAGTAGTAACATGCTGGGGCCTGGTCAAATGAATTTAACTCAAGCCTTCTTTCATTTAAAGAAGGTCAAAGTTTGTTATCTTATCTATACAGGGACTGAGGAAGGAGTCCAGACCACCTGGGGGGGTCCAGGTATGGTCTTAAAGGCAGTGACCAGTAACCTAGAGATTTGGCTTGATAGGGCATCATGATAGGGAAAAGCTCATGGTCCTCTAGAGAACCAATTCATGTGGGAAAATCCAAGGAGTTTTCAAGGTGACGTTTTCCAGGGCCCTTTTAGAAAAATGGAACTAAAACTCTTTTGGGGGTAATGGACAAAGGTCTCAACTTGGATTAAGGTCTCTACATGTAACAAAGACCAATTGGGTAAATACAATTGACTGTATTAATTACTGAGACTAACTCCGAGACATCTTCAGTTTGAGGAAAAGAATTTCAGTCTTTAGTTTCTTAGAGGCAGGTAACCTCTGGTAACATTTGGCATTGATAAGTTGAATGTTTCTGTTTTGATATGACTTTATTATACGAACATAAGTTGAAGTTAGTGTTTGAACTTATATGTGTAGCTCATTCTTTTAGATTGAGCAGGGTTAGAAAGAGATAGAGTACTTTGGGAAACAGGTGTAAATCTATTAGAAAAATAACTTCTGGCTTTAATGGTAAATTTGATTTTATGATTGTTATTTTATCAGGAAGTAGAACATGCATAGAAAGATATGTAAGTTACTTAAGACTTGCTTCAAAAGATGTTCCTTAGCCAATGTGAAGCTATAGTCATATTTGAGACTGATTATTGGATGTTTGATTGAATCCAAGCTTCCCAGAACAAATCCCCTTAAAGGATTAAATGATTAAAAGAACATGTTCAGTGAAGTTTGGATTCAGTCAAAGTTCCACACTTGAGGATCTAGAGGGCCACATGTGTCCTCCAGGCCCCAGGTTCCCTGTCCCTGTTTAGGCTATATAACACTGTTCTTATGTTGAGTTTGTGGTCCACAACACAAACACCTCAGGTGTTTTTCAAATAAAAAAGTCAATATCCTCCCCCAAGCTCCTACTTGTCAAGTCAGTCACTGTAGAAGGATCCCAAGAGTAACCCTTATATCTGGCCTTTTAGGAGACCCTAGCCCCTCTTCCACCACCCCCTGGTTTTCAGAAGATCAAGAAACTTGTATGAGGGGAGGGGGAGCAGAATCACATTTTGCTTTTCACTAACCTCTAACTGAAATTCAGGGTTTCCTTCAGTTATTTAAAAACTTCATTTTTAGGCAAGAGATCCATAGGCTTGCTTGGCAAGGAGGTTCATGACATACACACAAAAACAAGAACCGCTGATTTAGACAGGCAGTTCCAATTGATGCAGTTTTCCCTTGCAATCCTGTCAGTGACCCAGGCTTCCAAATCATCCTGAGCTCCTCACTTCCACTCAGCCCACACATCCATCCAATCTGGAGCTAAGCCTGCTTGTTTCGCTTTAGAATCAACTGTCCTATACGTGCCCTTCTCTCCTTCAAGTCACCACCTGGCTTATGAACTCATGCCTGGACTATTTCAGCAACCTGATGTCTGCTCTCCTCACTATTTCCCTCTAAATCTGCAGTCAAAGGGACAGGCCTCTCCTACTTAGTAAAGTACTCTTATTCTCACTGTAGGAAAAGAGTATCCAATAAGATTTTTTAAAAAAATTAATTCTCCTTATTACTTCCAAGATATATATGTGTATAATATATGTTATGTGTGTATATACACATACATATATATTACATACATATACACATGTGTGCTCCTGTTCGGCTTTTAAACCCCTCCACAGCCTAACCCTCCCTACCTTTTCACTTTTCTTACACTTTACTCCCTTCCACCCATTCTCTGATCTAGTGACACTGGCCTCCTCGCTGTTCCTCGAACAGGGTACTCCCATCTTCTGACATCGGTGCCCCTACTCCTTTCCACCACCTGGCTTCCTTTAAGATTCAGGGCAAAACCTACCTTTTGCAAAAAGCCTTCCCCTCACGCCCCCTCCTCGGACAAGACACCCCCTTCACTTTTCACACTTTGCCCGTACATGGCTGTGGGTACGTTCGTCCACTATAATGGATGCTCCTTGAGGTCGAGGCCTGCTTTGGGCTTCCAGGATGGCCCCGCTCGGCCGCTGGCTTAAGAGAGAGGACTGAGCTGATCTCATCTGTCCCGCCGCACTAGCCGGCCAGTTCGTGCTCAAATCTCTTCTCCACCCATGACAGCTCTTCAGATCCTAAAAGACGACTCCCACCCGAAGCAGGGCTCCAAGGCCGAGCACACCGCGGGAGGGCAGTGCGCCCAGGCGCTCTGCTGCAACTGACCAGACTAGAGAAACTGACTAGCCCAGAAACGGCGCAGCCTCCGAGGCAGACCGCGGGGGAGGGGAGCGGAGCGGAGGGGGCGGGGCAGGACGGCGCGAGCCCCACACCTGGCAGTCGTTCACACTGAAGACGCTCAGGTATCCGCGCTGCCCACCATGATCTTGCGCGGGTGCTCCTTCCCGTGCGCCTGGTCACCAGCGCCATCGGCGCCGTGGGACTTGGAGTCATGGCGTTCCACTGGCTCGTGGCGTTGCCCTAGGCGGCTCGGGAGTCCTCAGAGTCCTCCCCCGCCGCCCCTTCTCGAGCCTCCTCAGGGCAGCACCCCTTCCTTCTCCAAGGAAGACGGCGAGCAGGAACCACGGATCCCCTGCCTTCCTCCCACTGCCCTCCCCGCCCCTCTCTTGAGCGTGATTTTCCAGGCGGCAGTATTGTTCCCCAGGGTACTGGAGGGGGCTCAGTGGGCGTGGTGCTAGGGGTGGAGCCCGCGGAGGGGAGGGGCCGCCTCTCTGCTCCGCAGCCTCACGGTCTGAGTGTGGAGCCAGGTGAGGTCGTAGGGTCCAGCCCGCCCCTTGGACAGAGGGAGAAGCTGAGGACCTGGGGATAGCAGGCGACGGTGGCAGTTCTGTTACCCTTGTCCCACTTTTTATTTTCACGATCTTGCTTAAGTAATTCATGGTATATCTTGTGAAGTACCACTACTTTTATTTCGTTAATGATTTCCCAATTACATTTTAAAATGTATTTTTAGCATTCATTTTTTAAAAAATCTGAATTCCAAATTCTCTCACTTCCATCACTTGAAGAAGGCAGGCAATATAGTACTTATTCTAAGTTTGAAATCAAGCAAAACAGTTGCATATTAGCCATGCTGCAAAAATAATAATAAAAAGCAAGAAACAAAGAAGTTTGAAAAGTCTGCTTTAATTTGCACTCAGTTCATCAGTTCTCTCTCTGGAGGTAGAGAGTATTTTTTACAATCAGTCCTTTGGGGTTGTCTTAGATCAGTGTGTTGCCATTCTCAGCTATGTCCTTCACCGCTGCTCCTCATACAGTGTGTGCTGGTTCATTTTCCCTTATCTTTCTTTTCACATTCAAAAACGTGGCCAGGGTTAAGAATATAGAAAGAAAGATTTATGTACATATACATATATATATATATATACATTTTATTTATTTTTAACGTTCTACAATCACTACCATAAAACTTAGATTATTTTCCCCCTACCAACCCCCTACCACCCCCCTCCCTCCCCAAGACAGCATACAATTCTGTATAGGATCTACATATACATTCCTATTGAATACATTTTAACTATAGTCATGCTGCGTAGAACTAAAATAAATGGGAGAAATCATATAACAAACCAAAACATAACACACACACACACACACACACACAAATGATCTGTTACATTCTGTGACTAAATTCCGTAGTTCTATCTCTGAATGTGGAAGGCATTTTGCCTTAGACCATTGGGAATTTTTTTTTTTATGTCCTTGCGTTGCTATGAAGATCCAAGTCTACCAGAAAAAAACTCTTGCACACTGTGGTCCTTGCTGTGCACAAAGTTCTCTTGGTTCTGCTCCTTTCACACTCAGCTTCGGTTCGTATAAGTCTTTCCAGGCCTCTCTGAAGTCTTCTTGTTCATCATTTCTGATAGCACAATAGAATTCCATTACATTCATATACCATAATTTATTCAGCCATTCCCCCATTGATAGGTATCCCCTTGATTTCCAGTTTTGGGCCACTACAAAGAGTGCTGCTATAAATATTTTTGTACTCGTGGAACCCTTTCTCATTTTTATGATCTCTTGGGGATACAGTCCCACAAGCAATACTGCTGGACCAAAGGGTATGCATCTTTTTGTAGCCCTTTCGGCATAGTTCCAAACCACTCTCCAGAATGGTTGGATGAGCTCATAGCTCCACCAACAATGAATTAGTGTTCCAACTCTCCCACATCATCTCCAACATTTATCATTTTCCTGTTCTGTCATATTTGCCAATCTTATAGGTGTGATGTGGTACCTCAGAGTTGTTTTGATTTGCATCTCTCTAATCAATAGTAGTTTAGAGCATTTTTTCATATGATTATAGATATCTTTAATTTCTTCCTCTGAAAATTGCCTGTTGATATCCTTTGACCATTTATCAATTGGGAAATGACTTGTATGGTTATACATTTGAGTCAGTTCTCTATATATTCTAGAAATGAGGCCTTTATCCCCGAGCTTAGCTGTAAAAATTCTTTCCCAATTTACTACATCCCTCCAAATTTTGGTTACATTGGCTTTGGTTGTGCAAAAACTTCTCAGTTTAATGTAATCAAAATTATCCATCTTGCATTTCATAATGCTTTCTATCTCTTCTTTAGTAAAAAATTCTTCCCTTCTCCATAAATCTGATAAATACACTATTCCTTGCTTCTCCGGTTTATTCATGGTATCAATCTTTATACCTAAATCATGTACCCATTTGGACTTTATTCTTGTGTATGGTGTCAGACATGGGTCTATGCTTAATTTCTGCCACACTGTTATCCAGTTTTCCCAGCAATTTTTGTTGAACAGTGAGTTCATATCCCAGAAGCTGGGATCCTTGGGTTTATCAAACAGGAGGTTGCTATATTCCTTGCCTACTGTGTCTTGAGTGCCAAGTCTATTCCACTTCTCTACCTCTCTGTTTCTTAGCCAATACCAAGTAGTTTTGATAATTGCTGCTTTATAGTACAATTTGAGGTCTGGTAGTGCTAGGCCACCTTCCCAAGCATTTCTTTTCATTAGTCCCTTTGATATTCTGGATCTTTTGTTCTTCCAAATGAATTTTGATATTATTTTATCCAGCTCTAGAAAATAATTATCTGATAGTTTAATTGGTATGGCACTAAATAAGTAAATTAATTTAGGTAGAATTTTCATTTTTATTATATTAGCACGGCCTACCCATGAGCAAATGATGTTTTTCCACTTACTTAAATCTGACTTTATTTGTGCAAAAAATGTCTTGTAATTGTGTTCATACAATCGCTGGGTTTGTTTTGGCAGGTAAACTCCTAAGTATTTTATAGTGTCCACTCTAGCTTTAAATGGCATTTCTCTTTCTATCTCTTGCTGTTGGACTTCGTTGCTAATATATAGGAATCTAGAAGATTTGTGTGGGTTTATTTTGTAACCTGCAACTTTGCCAAGATTGTTTATCATTTCAAGTAGGTTTTGACTTGAATCTCTGGGATTCATTAAGTATATCATCATCTCATCTGCAAAGAGTGATAACTTGGTTTCTTCTTTGGCTATTCTTATTCCTTCAATATCTTTATCTTGTCTAATTGCTACAGCTAACATTTCTAGTACCATATTGAATAATAATGGTGATAATGGACATCCTTGTTTCACCCCTGATCTTATTGAGAATGCATCTAGCTTATCCCCATTGCATATAATGCTTGCTGAAGGTTTTAAATAGATACTGCTTATTATTTTATGGAAAGTTCCCTTTATTCC
The DNA here is from genome assembly GCF_028372415.1 of Notamacropus eugenii. NCBI lineage: Eukaryota > Metazoa > Chordata > Mammalia > Diprotodontia > Macropodidae > Notamacropus > Notamacropus eugenii. The sequence goes on from NC_092873.1 coordinate 300,653,575, forward strand.
TATGTTCTCCAGTGTTTTTAATAGGAATGGGCGTTGGATTTTGTCAAAAGCTTTTCTGCATCTATTGAGATAATCATGTGGTTTTTGTTAGCTTTGTTGTTGATATGATCAATAATGCTAATAGTTTTCCTAATATTGAACCAGCCCTGCATTCCTGGTATGAATCCTACCTGATCATAATGTATTAATCTCGTGGTCAGATTCTGGATTTGTTTTGCTAAAATCTTATTTAAAATTTTTGGGTCTATATTCATTAGGAAAATTGGTCTATAATTTTCTTTCTCTGTTTTGTCTCTTCCTGGTTTGGGTATCAAAACCATATTTGTATCATAGAAAGAATTTGGGAGGACTTCCTTCTTCCCCAATTTTCAAAAATAATCTATATAGTATTGGAATTAACTTTCTTTAAATGTTTGATAGAATTCACTTGTGAATCCATCTGGCCCTGGAGATTTTTTCCTAGGGAGTTCATTAATGACTTGTTCAATTTCTTTTTCTGAGATGGGGTTGTTTAAGTATTCAACTTCCTCTTCTGTTAATCTGGGCAATTTGTATTTTTTGAAATATTCATCCATCTCGTTTAGATTATCGAATTTGTGGGCATAAAGTTGGGCAAAGTAGTTTCTAATTGTTGTTTTAATTTCCTCCTCATTGGAAGTGAGTTCACCTCTTTCATTTTTAATATTAGTAATTTGATTTTCTTCTTTCTTTTTTTAATCAAATTGACCAAAGGTTTATCAATTTTATTAGTTTTTTCATAAAACCAACTATTGGTTTTATTTATTAATTTAATAGTTTTCATAATTTCAAATTTATTAATCTCTCCTTTGGTTTTCAGTATTTCTAATTTGGTGTTTACTTGGGGATTTTCAATTTGTTTTTTTTCCAGCTTTTTCAGCTGCATGCCCAAGTCATTGATCTCCTCTTTCTCTATTTTATTTATGTAGGCATTCAAAGATATAAAAGTTCCCCTAATAACTGCTTTTGCAGTATCCCATAAGGTTTGGTAGGTTGTCTCATTATTGTCATTCTCTTGAATGAAATTGTTGATTGTCTCTATGATTTCTTCTTTAACCCATACCTTCTTAAGATTAGATTATTTAGTTTCCAATTGATTTTTGGTTTATCTTTCCATGGCCTTTTATTACATGTCATTTTTATTGCATTATGATCTGAGAAGGATGCATTGATTATCTCTGCCTTTCTGCACTGGACTGTGAGTTTTTTATGTCCTAGTACATGGTCAGTTTTTGTAAATGTTCCATGTACCGCTGAGAAAAAGGTATATTCCTTTCTATTCCCATTCAATTTTCTCCAAAGATCTATCATATCTACCTTGTCCAGAGGTTTATTTACCTCCTTAACCTCTTTCTTGTTTATTTTGAGGTTAGATTTATCGAGTTCAGAGAGGGGGAGGTTGAGGTCCCCCACTAGTATAGTTTTGCTGTCAATTTCTTTCTTCAACTCCCCCAACCTCTCCTCTAAGATTCTGGATGCTATACCACTTGGAGCATACATGTTTAGTAATGATATTGCTTCATTGTCTATGGTGCCTTTTAGCAGGATATAATTTCCTTCCTTATCCCTTTTGATTAGATCTATTTCTGCTTTTGCTTTGTCTGAGATTAGGATTGCTACTCCTGCCTTTCTTACATCAGCTGAAGCACAATATATTCTGCTCCATCCTTTGACCTTTATCCTATGTGTATCTCCCTGTTTCAAATGTGTTTCTTGTAAGCAGCATATTATTGGATTATAACTTTTAATCCATTCTGCTATCCATCTCCGTTTTATGGGAGAATTCATTCCATTCACATTCACAGTTATGATTACAATCCGTGTATTTCCCTCTATCCTCTTTCCTACCATTTGTCCTTTTAGCTCTCCCATCTCCCTTCCCCTCCTCAATAGTATTCACTTTTCACCACTTCCTCCTGCAGTCTTCCCCTCCCTCTTTTAGCTCCCTTCCCTTTTGCTCCCCTTTACTCTTGTTGCTTCTTCCCTCCCTTTTAGCCTCCCTCCCCTTTCTTTCCCCTTCCCCTCCTACTGCCTATAGAGCTAGTAAGGATTATCTACTTAAGTTTATTGTTCCGTCCTTTAAACAAATCAGATGAGAGTACTTCTCAAGCAATGCTCATCTCCCTCCCCTTTTTCCCTCTACTATAATTTTGTACTTCTTCCTGTGGTGTAATTTGCCATTTTCTGCTTTCTCCTTTTCACACATCCTATTACAATCCCTTCTCATACTTAAATCATATTTTTGACATGACATCATTTACTTTATACCCATTCCCTCTATGTATATCCCTTTTATCATAATAGCTGCACAATTCTCAAGATTAACAGTTATCATCTTCCCTTATAGGGAGGTAAACAGTTTGCCCTAATTGAGTAACAATTTTGTTTTGTTTTTGTTTATGTTTTCCCTCCCGTTTACCTTTTTATGATTCTCTTTAGACCTGCATTTGAAGATCGAATTGTCTATTGAGGTGTGGCATTTTGGACAGAAAGCTCGGGAAATCCCTTATTTCATTGAATGACTTTCTCCTTGCCTGAAATGTTATGCTGAACTTTGCTGGGTAGTTGATCCTTGGTTGAAGTCCAAACTCTTTTGCCTTACGAAATATTGGGTTCCAATTCTTTTGGTCTTTTAACGTAGAGGCTGCAAGGTCCTGTGTGATCCTGACTGTATCTCCTTGATATTTGAATTGTTTCTTTCTGGCTGCTTGTAGTATTTTCTCCTTCACTTGACAGCTCTGGAATTTGGCAACTGTATTTCTTGGGGTTTGAGTTTGGGATCCCTTTTGGGAGGGGAAAGGTGGATTCTTTTGATGACTATTTTGCCCTCTGAATCTAGCACTTCTGGGCAGTTTTCCTTGATGATTTCCTGGAAGATATTGTCCAGACTCTTTTCTTCATCATGGGTTTCTGGCAGGCCAATAATTCTTAAATTTTCCCTCCCAGATCTATTTTCCAGGTCAGTTGTTTTTGCAATTAAATATTTTACATTTTCTTCTATCTTTTCATTCTTTAGGTTTTGTTTGGCTGATTCTTGCTGTCTCATTGAGTCATGAGTTTCTATTTGCCCAATTCTAATTTTTATGAAATTGTTTTTTTCAGTTAACTTTTGCATCTCTTTTTCCGTCTGTCCAGTTGTTCCTTTTAAGGAGTTATTTTCTCCAGTTAATTTTTTTAAATGGCAATGGACATTTACTGCTGAATACTTGTGCATCACATGACCTTCTCATCACCAACACTGTCTTCATTTACCGAAACACGATAAAACTTCATGCATGCACCCTCACAGCAAACACGGGCATCTAATAGATTGTATGATTGTAAGAAGAAGAGATGGACAAGATGTGACAGTGAAAAAGGCAATGTGTGGTGCAGAGTGCTGGACTGATTATAGACTTATCCTTTCCAAGCTAAATATTCACATTCATCAAAAGAGCTACCCTCCTCCCCCAAGGCAAAATGACTGCCAGAACAATTAATGTCAAAAAATTAGAGCTCTTCTCTTGAGCATGAACAGCTTGCTGCTCACTTGGAAGGATAGTTGAGCCAACATATAGCTGGCAACAGTGGAGTAGAAAAGGAGTGGGCAGCTCTCAGAGATTTGGTGTACAACACTGCATTTGCTCATCTGGGTCAGAACACTCACAAACACCAAGAGTGGTTTGATGAAAATGATGAGGAAATTCAAAAGCTGCTAAATGAAAAATGTGAACTCCACAGGATTTACCAGCAGGATAGTTCATCTACCTCTAAGAAGACAGCATTTAATTCCATCAAAAGCAAAGTATAAGCAAAGCTTAGAGAGATGCAGGATTCCTGGCTCAGTAAGAAGGCAGATGAAATTCAGTTTTTTGCTGGTAGTAACAATCCAAAGCACTTTTATGATTCCCTGAAAGATATCTATGGACTAGAAACTTATGGTGCATCACAACTACTCAGTGCTGATGGAGCCACATTGATTAGTGATAAGGATATGATCCTAGAGAGATGGACTGACCACTTCCATAGTGTTCTCAACACACTATCATCAATCAATGCTGAGGCCATTGACTATTTACCTCAGGTTGAAGTCAATCCCTCCTTAGCTGATCTTCCAAGTGAACAAGAGGTTTTGAGGGCCATTAGGCTCCTTTCATGTGGCAAAGCACCTGGTGCTGATTCTGTTCCAGCTGAGATTTACAAGGTAGGGGGACCATTGCTCATACAAAAGCTGTCTGAAATTTTCCAGGTTATATGGCAAGAGAAGATTATACCTCAGGAGTTCAAGGATGCCTCCATTGTCCATGTCTCTCAGGGTAAAAGAAACAGATTGTCCTGCTACAATCACAAGGGAATCTCCTTCTGAGTCATTGCTGGCAAAATTATTGCTAGAGTCATTCTTAATAGGCTGATCTTTCACCTGGAAGATGGGCATATACCTGAAAGCCAGTGTGGCTTCAGAAAGGGTCAAGGAACAGTTGTGGGAATGTGGATGGGTCACTTAACCCTGTTTAGCTAAATTTTGTCATCTGCAAAAAGAGCTGGAGAAGAAAATGGCAAACTACTCTAGTATCTTTGCAAGAACATCCCAAATAGGGTCATCAGACACAAGTGCAACTGACTGAACAACAATGATTTGAAATTCATAGTCTTTCTCACTGCACCAGGGTTTCAGGTTCTGATTTAAATGTAGATGGGAGAAGGATAAATCTATGCTGGGTGCTAAATGGTTTTCTTTTGCCAGGGAGGTAATTTAAATCTTTCAAATTTTTCTGATTTCCACATGAAAACAAATTTTAACATTTATATTTTAAAATTTTGATTTCCCAGTTCTCTCCCTCCCTTCTCCTTCCCCCACCCTGAAGCAATAAGCAATTTGATGTAGGTTATATATGTTCTGTCATGCAAAACATTTCTTTATTAACCATTCTGTGCCAGAAAACAGACCAAAAATAAAAGTATGAAAAAATCAAAATGATAAAATAGTAAGTTTTGCTCTACATTGAGACTCTATCAGTTCTTTCTCTAGAGAGGGATAGCATTTTTCATCATGAGTGCCTTGGAATTGTCTTGAATCTTCATATTACTGAGAATAGCTAAGTCATTCACAATCAATCATCGTACAACACTGATGTTACAGTGTAAAATATTCTTCTGGTCTGCTTATTTCAATTTGCATCATTTCATGTAAGTCCCTCTAGGTTTTTCTGATATCTACCTACTCATCATTTCTTATGGCGTGATAGCATTAGATCACAATCATAGACCACAACTTGTTCAGCCATTTCCCAGTTGATGGGCATACCCTTGATTTCCAATTCTCCAACACCACAAAGAGATGGTAGAAATATTTTTGTACAAGTGGGACCTTTCCAGGGAGGTCATTTTAAACAAGCAAGAGAGGAACTTCTGGTTGCCCAGAGTCATCAACTAATCTGGGATCCAGAAAAAACATGGAGATTCTTTGGACTCTAGTGCAAGCTTATGTGAGGTTTGCATGGCCAAAGAAATGGTGTGACCACTCAACCTCTTGGTTTCTCCACATAATCATCTTCATTTTCCTATAAAACATCAGACCACTTGCATTTCTGGAGAGATTGGCCCCATTCTATAAGGAGTTCCTCAACTCTGGGCTCATGTATATTCCAAGGTCAGTCAGTCCTAAGGAAAATCTGGCCTCTAAAGAGGGGGAGTCACATTCTTTTTTCCTTTGACTCTCTGTGTCCCCTAAACCAGAGCCCTTTGGATAAAGCACCTTAAGGTTAAGATTTGACTTATATCAAGGGTCTAGCCCAAAGGAAGGAGAAAGATGTTCAACGTTCATGGTAGATAACAGGACAACAATTTATTTCCATTTCTACAAAAGAAATGCTCTTTAAAACACAAAAACTCATAAGCATACATTGACAAAAGTCAAAACTAGAATCCATAACCTATAAAACCCAAGAGTTTATATTTAAAACATTTTTTTAAAAAAAGCAACGTATTCCTTGTTTTTTGTTTGTTTATTTGCATATTAATGACACTTCTGTAATGCAAACTCGTTCAGGACAGGGATTTATTAAAAATTTTGTGAAGTTTCTGTCTCCTATAGGATGTAAAACTCTCTTTTCCTTCATGAAATGTTTTCTGGTTACCAAACAGAAAGAGAGTCCTCTGTCCTTTGAAGTCTGGTATTAGATTGTGGTTCTTTTTTATACTCTATTTTATATTCATTTGAGTTTATGTCTTATCCTTCATCCCCTACTGGATTATAAATTCCATAATGAAATGGACAGTGACTTTTACTGCTCTAGATATCCTTCATATCTTGACACTGTACATTCATTTCACAGAATTCATGCTCCAGATAAGCTACTTGAATTTGATTATTTAATTGAACTTCAGATATGTAGATTTCACAGTCTGCTTTTGCCAACAAGGGGCCAACAAAAAAACTGCTTGGAATTCTTGATCCTTAAGGTTGCCTCATGGAGTGAAAATTTCTGAAGTAGGGACCTTGGGAGGGATCCTTCCTCTCTCCCACTTGATCCATCATGAACCATGTGTGCCTAGTTAGCCCTATGCAATTTTCTATTTAGAGTTGTGGACTAGCTATTGTATCTTCACCCTGACACTGCACTCTCCAAACAATTTCCACAAAGTTCATCCATATCTTTTGTTCAAATAGGACATAGCTTGGTTCTCTCTTCTGTTGGTAGGCATCTTTGCTGAGAAGAGTGTAAATGTAGAAATTCCTTTTGCTACTAGTTAATTCCAACTGAGGGTCCATGAAATCTTAGATTCTTATGCCATGATGTTGCTTCTAAAATGAAAAATGACCATTTCATGATTACTGTTCAATGACCCAGGCTCAGGAAAGAAACAAAATGAAATGTCAGCCAGAGGACTGGGGTGCAGGCTCAGGTTTGCCATATCTGAGCAACTATCATAGCCACTTTCTCCTCCCACCCAAGAACTCCAAGAAAGAGTGAGCTTCCATAGAGTTCCTACAAGTTTAATAAATAGGGAGAAAGTAAGTACCAGAGCATGGAGTTACTTATTTTAAGGTCTATTCTCCAGTATCTCAGCTTTGATGCAGCTCCTCTCCTTCTGATGCCTTCATGCAGGTCAGAAGATTGCTTTGAAATTCTTCAGCACTGAACACATATGTCCTTGAAAGTGTCTGGAGAGCCCAGCTCAGCTCCATATAAGCTTCAGCAGCATCTGCTCCAGTCAGAATGGAGTATTATGGGGCCTGACCACCCTCATTATACTCAAGTCCACTGACTTTAAAGGGAAGAGCTGGCTAATAAACCCTAGAGTTGTCCATGGAGGCCATGAGCCCAATCTTTTAATTATAAAGAAAACGCTCCACTCAGAATTCTCTACTGCTGACTTTATAATATTTCATTCCAACTTTTCCTAGGTAACATTCTTCATTCGCTACTATTTTCCATGCCTGTGCCTGTCTTTCCAGGACAGTGAGGATCTCTCATCCCAGAAGATCTGTTCTCTGATTTCCCCTGAATGTTGTTTTTTTTCTCCAGGCAGGAAAAGGCAATTGTCACGTCAGGTTCTCCCTTCTCATCTCCTGTGCACTCATTCCCCCTTTCCTTGACTGCCAGGAAATCTTGCTTATTTCTGCTTCAGCTCACATATCACAAAGAGCCTTTGTAGGACACTGGGCTTCAATGTATTTCATAGCCAGCAAATTGTTCTTTGATCCCTCTATTATATCTTTCTGAAGATCCTTTTTCCATGCTCTCTCTCCAACAGGCCTCCATCAGTCTCCCATTTCTACACTCTTTTTCCCCATTCTTCTTTTTTCAGTCATTCATATACAATACACACGTATGTATGTATGTATGTAGGTATGTATGTATATATGTATGTGTGTGTGTATTAATACCCTTCACATGGTATGTTTTTATCCCAGAGTGAGTGAGTGGAATGAGCTTTCATTCCGTATATCTTGGTCTTGAGGTTGTTTTTCTACAGAATGCTTTTAAAATATGAGAAAGCTTTATTTTTAAAGAAAAGAACAATTAGATTCCAGTCTCTTCCACTAGTCTCAGGATTCCTTTATAAGATATTTCACAAGTGTCTGACAGGCTCATAATTCATAAAGCAATTTTTTTATTAAAATGGAATAAGGGGCCTTTCAAGATGCATATAAACGTACACACACATACACATACATATGTCTATGTATTTATATTGAGAGAGAGAGAGAGAGAGAGAGAGAGAGAGAGAGAGAGAGAGAGAGAGAGAGAGAGAGAGTATGTGTGTGTGTGTGCTGATTCAAAAATCTTTTCTAAGTTTTAAGGTTACTCCAAGACACAGAAGGCTCACTTTTAATAGGACTGATTTGCTCTGAATGCTTCTCTGTGTCTTCATGTCTAGATGTCTCTCTCTCTACCTCTGTCTTTTTTATCTTTGTCTCTTTCTATCTCTGCCTCCCCTGCGCCCCATCCTGCCAACATGCACAAATGCACACATGTGTCTGTAGAATGTGTGATTATTGAATAATACTGGTTTAGTAGGCAAAGACTAGATTTGCAGATGCCTGGTAAAGTACTTTCTGGAAATGCTGATGGCTATGGTTGTCTTTTTGGTGTAGATTCACTTTCTTCTCCTTCAGTTTGGAACATTCGTATGAATGTTCCATCTTCAGGATACTTGACAGCCACATCCAGTGCTCTTGACCTACAGACATCGCCCTTCCAGAGAACAAAAGGTACAAATATGACAGCTGAAATGAACTGTGATAACTAGTAGGAATAATATGAATGTTATAATCACAGCCTGATTATCAGTATTCAGATTGCTTCTGCAGTGGATTATTCTTATACTTTTATGACTGTCATTGTTACCTCTGGTAAGCATTTCCCACCATTACAGTTTTGTTTTCTTTCTATGCCTCCTCTTTAGAACTAACAAAAGTCCTCTGCTCCCTTCCTGTTTTCCTAATATTTTTTCAGTTTGGAATATTAAATCTGTTAATGTAGAAACTCCCTCCATCAATGCAGATCAGCAATTTGTCTGTAATTCCCTGGATAGGCACCAAGAGATTATACTACTTGTCTAGGGTTATATAGCTATTATGTGCCAGAAGCAGGATTTCACCAGGTCTTCTGGATTCCAATATTAGCTTTCTAATCACTCTTCCAAACTGTCCCTCCATTGTATGAGAGCATAAAGTATCAAGGTTCCCTTTTCTGTCCCCAAAATATTTATTACAATTATTTTTCTTTCATTGCTTTTATTCACCACTTACTATTATATCTGGTATCACTATGCGGAATTGTAAAAGAAGATGTCACCAAGATTAGAATAAATTGCTTCAACTTATTTCCCCCAGTCCTGGACATTTCCCAGAAATTAACTTTCCAGATGCCATCCCCTTTACCTGTTAATCTTTTGGTCTCTTAAACTAAAGCATCCAGTGATTACAGAGGGATAATCTTTGACTTGAGCTTTATTGAGCTTTTCAGAGTTGCCTTTGAATGTGTCCCCTGGAAAGGGGACCACTCCCATGCTGGAGGGGGATGCTCCTGATGGTTCATTTACCAATAAGTGTGATCATTCACCTGATTGACCATACTGATGACTTTAGTGCCCTGAAGCAACAGATCCTGGAAGGAAAATTCCTGGTGCATAAAATGGTCTCTGTCATGCAGGTTACTCTCACCAACCTGTCCTGCAAGCCAATGAGGTAATCAGATCATAGATTCTCCTCTCATCCCTTTATTCTCACCTCTGGGTGGTCCTCCTTTCTCATTCCCCAACATTCCTTCTTTTCCTCTAGGTTTCCTGTATCTGCTGGTCCCTCTGTCTTCTCTAAGTCTTTCCTTGGTTCAGCTGCCTCAGGATTGGACTATTCCTTTTCTAGATCCTGTTTGGAGGCATACAAGCAGCATTGTTTCAACTGTTGAAATCTCATCTTTTTCACTTTTTGTTTTTCACTGCCTTATGCTCACAAATGAGGTACTCAGAACTGCATAAAAACCCTTAATCAAGAAGAGATGGAAGTATTCTTATTTATAGAGTATATGATAGCTAATGTAAAGACTTGGGTAAAGCAGCAAATTAACCAAGGTGACTAGTAGCTTCAATGAAGTAGGAGAATACAAAATCCACTCCCCTCCAACATTTCTATGTAGAACAATAATAAAAACCAGAAAAACTGATAAAGAAATCCTATGCAAAATAATTACAAAATAAATAAAATATTTTGGAGTCAATCTACCAAGACACATACACATTTATATATGTATAATTACTTATATTTTTGCATACACTTACAAACCACTCTTCATAAAAATAAAGAGAAATTTAAACAATTGGAGAGAGACTCATTGCTCCATAGTTGATCTTCATCAATCTAATAAAAAATATGGTACTATTTAAATTCAGTTACAGACTCAGTGCCTTGGCAATCAATCTACCAAGGTGTCATTTTTACAGAACTAGAGAAAATAATAATATTCACAGAGACACATTCAGAATCTCAAGAGAAATAGTAGGAAAACTTAGGTACATAAGGGGAGGAGTACTTCCAGACTTCTTGAAATAATCATCAAAACTATTTGCTGAGGGAGGAGGAGCCAAGATGGCAGAGTGAGAGCAACTACTCACCTAAACTCTTAGACAAACTCCTTCAGATACCTCCAAAAAGAGAATCTGACCAAATTTTGGAGGTACAGAATCCAAAAGGAGATACACTGTGGCAGACTTACAAACCAGGACATATTGGAAGGTCGACAGGAAGGATCTGTTCTGCAAATGTAGAAGAGCCCATGGCATACTGCACAGCACATCCAGCCATGGCATGGCCAAGCAGGATAGCTCCAAAGAGGCCTGAGGAAGCAGCAGCACAGCTGAATGTGGAATGGCAGCCCAGGGTGGGAGAGGGCTAAGTGAGTGACAGACACTGAGCCATAGCTATCAGCTGCAGCCACTCCTGAGACTTTCAGATTAAACATCACCTATTTGAACTTCCAGGAGCCAAAATGGAGGAGTGATGGGTAAATGCTCTCTCCCCCTTCCCTTGTTGACCTTGAAAGAACCATAAAATATTTCCCCAGAAAAATCCTGGATCAGTGGGATCAGCAAAAGGGGCAAAGAGTCTTGTAGCACCTGAGGCCAGGAAAATCGCTACAGAAGATTCCTCTTATGGTGGCAGAGGACCTGAGCTGTCTGAGATAGCCCCACCTCAGTGAATGAACTGAGAGGAAATCTGGAGCACCAGGGTCATGGAGCCTTGCACCAGGACACCAGGTGTGCCTCAGTCCTCCAGGGGAAATGGGATGACAGAGATCACCAAAAACTGAGCTTACCTTTGCTCTATCTCAGCTGAGGAGATTTCTTGTGACCAGACCACCCCTCTTCCACACTTAACAAGCTAGCTCCAGGTTTAATCCAGAGAAACACAAACAGAATTCACCCAGCCTTTGCTTTCTCACACCAGGCAGCTCAGCACCAGGTTCTTTAGTGTCTACCTGAAAGAACCAGAGACCACAACACACAAAGCCTCACCATCGTGAGAAAGAAGCAAAGCAGGAAGAACAAGACAATGGAATCTTTCTATGGGGACTAGGGCCAAAATAAAAATACCAAAGAGGTCAGCATGGAGACTATGCTCCCATCTGAAACTTCAGAAGGGACTATGAATTACTCGCATGAACTAAGAGCACTCTTGGAAGAGCTGAGGAAGGAAACAGAAGAAAAATGGTCAATGATTTTAAAAGTATGAAAAAAATTCACTGAAGAGAACAGGTATTTAAAAAGGAAAATTGAACAAATGGCAAAGGAAGCACAAAATCTAAACTGGGAAAATTGGACAAATGAAAAAGGAAGCACAAAACTTCACTGGGACAATTGGACAAATGGAAGAAGAAGTACAAAAAAATAACTGGAGAAAATAATTCCTTAAAAGGAATAATTGGACAGATGGAAAAGGAGATGCAAAAGTTAAGTGAAGAAAATAGTTTGATAAAAATTTGAATAGGACAAGGAGAAGTTAATGCCTCTATGAGACATCAAGCATCAGTCAAACAAAATCTAAAGAATGAGAAGATAAAAGAAAATGTAAAATATCTAATTGGAAAAACAACTGACATGGAAAATAGATCCAAGAGAGAAAATTTAAGGACTATTGCCCTGCCAGAAAGCCATGATAAAAAAAAGTCTGGACAGTATCTTCCAAGAAATCTTCAAGGAATACTACCCAGAAGCGAAAGATCCAAAGGGCAAAATAGTCATCAAAAGAATCCATCATTCCCTCCCAAAAAGGATCCCAAAGTAAAAACACCAAGAAATATTGTTTCCAAATTCCAGAACTATCAAGTGAAGGAGAAAATACTACAGGTAGCTATAAAGAGAACATGTAAATATAGAGGAGCTACAGTCAGGGTCACACAGGACCGTGCAGCTTCTACATTAAAAGATTGAAGGAATAGGAATATGATTCCACAAGGCAAAGGATCTGGGACTACAACCAAGGATCAATTACCCAGAAAAGTTCAGTATAACATTTCAGGCAAGGATATGGACATTCAATGAAATAATGGATTTCCAGACCTTCCTGTAAAACAGGCCAGACCTCAATAGAAAATTCAATCTTCAAATGCAAGTCTCAAGAGAGACATAAAAAGGCAAACAGGAAGAAAGAAAATTTGTTCCTGAATTTGGGCAAACTGTTTAATTCCCTGTAAGAGAAGATGATAATTGTTAATCTTGAGAACTGAATGTCTATTATGAAATATAAAAGGGTATACATAAAGGGAATGGGTATAAAGTAAATGAGGTGATGATAAAAATGTGATTTAAGCACGTGAAGGGATTGTAACAGGAGATGTGAAAAGGAGGAAGCAGAAAATGGTAAATTACATCCCAGGAAGAAGTACAAAATTATACTACAGCAAAGGGAAAGAGGGGAGGGAGATGAGCATTGTTTGAGATGTACTGTCATCTGATTGGATTCAAGGAGGGGGCAACAAACTTAATTAAATATATAAATCTAAGTAGCTCTATAGACAGTAGGAGGGGAAGGGGGGAAGAAAAGGGAGGGGAGGCAAAAAGAGAGGGAAGAAGTAGTAAGAGAAAAGGGGATTAAAAGAGAGGGGGGCTGAAAGAAGGGAGGGAATAATGAGGGAGGCAGTGGTCAAAAATTAAAACTCTATTGTGGAGGGGAAGGGAGAACTAAAATCATAAACAAGGGGAAAGGGGATGGAGGGAAACACACAGATAGTAACCATAACTGTGAATGTGAATGGGATGAACTCTCCCATAAAATGGAGATGGATAGCAGAATGGATTAAAAACCATGATCTAACAAAATGTTGTTTACAAGAAATACTTTTGAAATGAGGACATACACACAGAGCAAAGGCAAAAGGTTGGAGCAGAATATTTTGTGCTTCAGCTGATGCAAAAAAGTAGGGGTAGAAATCCTAATCTCAGACAAAGAAAAAGAAGAAATAGATCTAAACAAAAGAGATAAGGAAGGTAATTGTATCCTACTGAGAAGCACCATACACCACGAAACAATTTCATTACTAAACATATATGTTCCAAGTGGTATAGCATCCAAATTCTTAGAAGAGAAGTTAAGAGAGTTACAGGAAGAAATAGATAGCTAAACCATACTAGTGGGGGACCTCAAACTCCTCTCTCTGAACTTCATAAATCTAACCTCAAAATAAACAAGAAAGAAGTTAAGGAGGTAAATAAAACTCTGGATAAGGTAGATATGATATATCTTTGGAGAAAATTGAATGGGAATAAAAAGGAATATATCTTTTTCTCAGTGGTACATGGCACATATACAAAAATTGAAAATGTGCTAGGGAATAAATACCTCACAATTCAGCACAGAAAGGCAAAGATAGGCAATGCATCCCTCTCAGATCATAATGCAATAAAAATTATATGTAATCAAAGGCCATGGAAATATAAACCAAAAACTAATTGGAAATAAAACAATCTAATCCCAAAGAAGAAGCAGCCCTTTTTATGGTGGCAAAGAATTAGAAATTGAGAGGATGTCCGTCAATTGAGGAATGACTGAACAAGTTGTGGTATATGAATGTAATGGAATACTATTGTGCTATAAGAAATGATGAGCAGTCAGATTTCAGAAACCCCTGGAAAGACTTATAAGAACTAATGCTGAGTGAAGTGAGCAGAACTAAGAGAACGTTGTACACAGCAAAAGCAACATTGTGCAATGATGAACTAGGACAGACTTCCCTCTTCTCAATAACACAATAGTGCAAGACAAGTCCAAAAGAGCAGTGATGGAAAATGCTACCTACCTCCAGAGAAAGAGCTATGGAGTCTGAATGCAGATCAAACATACTATTTTCACTTTTTGGTTGTTTTTGTTGTTTTTTCTTTCTTCTGGTTTTTCCAGTTTGTTGTAGTTCTTTCACAACTTGACTAATGGGGAAATATATTTAAATATCATTGTACATGTGTAATCTACATCATATTGGTTGCAGTCTTGAAGAGGAGGAGGGAGAAAAATTTGGAAATCATAATTTTAGAGAAGTGAATGTTGAAAATTATCTTTACATGTAACTGGAAAAATAATATTCTTAAGAAAAAAATAAATTCTATGTCTGCACTACTGTAATAATGCATTATGTACAAATTATAAAACATACATCCAAATAGAATTTTTAAAATATGAGATAAAGATGTTAGAACAGTACTTTAAAATAATTTTTATTTTGCTATTACTAATACCAAACCTCTTTTGACTTTTACCATAAAATATCATGTTATAATGATAGCAATATAATTGGATGTTTTATTATTTTTGAAGTTTTCTTTTTAACACTTTGTGACACAGTAATTCAAAGATTTCTTTCTAAGTTTATTTTATTACAATACTCATTGGAAAAAAAGATGTCCAATGAAAAGAAGCAGATTTAAGTGGAAGAAGTGTATCTCTGACTGTATTTACTAATGACATGCATTCTATGATATACATTTCTTGACCCCATTCACCAATGATGCATAAGCTTTTGTTCAAATCCTACTTAAAAAATTTCCTCCTGATACCAATCAGTTATTCTTGTCAACTAATCAGAATGTGTTGCATTGTTATTTTTTTACACCAAACAACAGTTTAAAAGCCATTAAAATATTTTAGTTGGAAAATGTTTAAACACATTGGAAAGTTCTGTTTCCTAGTTTTGTAAGTATGCCCATATGAGAGTTTTAATGAATGATACAGTTTTGTTTTAATCAACAAAGGAAGACCTGAGTTCAAATCCATCCTCGGACATTTATTAGCTGCATGACCGTAGGCAAGTCACTTATCCTTGACTGCCTCCCCCCACTCCTGGAAAAAAGAAAAGTCTAATTATATCATCATCATTGCAGTTGTTTTGTTTTGGTTTTCCTTTTGTTTTCTATATAGCTAAAGGGCTGAAGTTAGGAGCAGAAGCTCTGCCATTCACTTATTATCTTTCATTTAGTATTTCTTGGTAGAAATCTTTTCAAGTCATAGGACATTGTTGGGAAGATTAATTTAGTTAAAGCTAGATAACATATTCCATAAATCCACATAACCAGGCACATAAACATCTATGTATAACATTCCTCTGAAAGCAAATAATGAGCAAGGGTTGTTACAGTGTTCATGTCTCTGTACTGAAGTGCTCTTTCCTCTGGATGACCCATGGCATATGGCCCACAACTGTCCAACATATGGCATTAATGAGGGCATCAGTTTCAATCTACACATCCTTATTAGTAAAGCTTAATTTCTCTGTTTCGATAAAACAAAATAGAAATGGCAGGTCTGTTTTCTTCCAGCACAATGGCAGATTCTCTTTTGTACCCGGAAGGGTGTGCACACTCCACTTTGGAGACCAGTGCCCTAGGTGGCCATGGTTTCCTAGTTCTGTGTGTTTGTAGTTTTGTTTCTTCTCTCAGGCTATCATTCCTTCCTGCTGTAATTGGGTCTCTTGCTTCCATTTGACAGCCTAACTTTATGTATATTGCTTTAGCAAAAGCCTGATGATAGCTTAAACTGGATATGGGTTCCATTACAGGTGTTTTTTTCACAGAAACAGACTTTTTTTAATAGCTCTGTTTTGAATTATTATATCTTCCTGATATTTTTCGAATCCTTTTGTAGTACAGTGGATATGTTATCTGATCCATCCCCAATCACCTTTCCTGTTCCCTTCTTTTTTCTCTTTGGGTTGGCTCAATCATACAAGCTGCCCTTATACTGGCAGGTCAGGAGTTCCAGAGTGAGTGTGTGCATACTGCTACAACTCACTCTCTGAGGGTCTTCAGGGATACCCTACAATGCAGGAGCTAGTCTTATACTACTCATAACTGGGGCTCCCAAGCCCACACTAATATACTTTCCACTTAAGAAATCAACCAAAATGAGCTCAATTAACTCAGAAACTTACTAAACAGAAGGCAAAGTGAAGGCACATTCTAAGCTCAATGTACAAGTATCCACAGAGGAAGGGGAGTAGACATAAAGTTACAGAAAGATAGCAGGGAGGCACATCTCCTCCCTAGGAATGCCTGGACCTGCAACAGTTTACAACTCTGGACTAAGGGCTTTTAACGTCCTTTATCAAAGATAATCTACACAAAAATTTACTAATGGTTAGGCCATTTTCTCTTCAGATTCAAAGTTTTATTGTAGTTATAGAAAGGGTTTCCTCCAATAAAATAACAAGTGTGGCTTAAATATATGTAGCATCCCTCTGGATTTACTCTCCTAACTCCCACTCCAATAGACAAGTTGGGTCCCTAGAAAGCAATGACTATTTCTGCCTTCAGGATTATAGCTGTAACCCTGAGGGCTTGTGTCTTCTTATCCTATATATAGAAACCAGCACTCAGATTTCCGGTGTTCTTCCAATCACTTAAAGCTCCCTAGATCATAATCTGTTCTGTTCTGCCTCTGATACTTATTCACCTAAGATAAGGAAATAGACACAAAAAGACAAAAGAAAAACCCCCAAATCCCAATCCGCAGTGCACTGAATTCATGACTAGGTGTGGAGATAGTGAACCTGTCCCTGTGCCACTTTTCCTTAAAGACTCAGAGCTTTTCCTCCTTTTCACAATGCTGCCAGGAAGAGAGAGTTTTGTTCATTTGAGTCTTTTAAAAAAGAAAAAAAAAATCCTGCATATGACCTGGGAAAAGGCACTATCCTAATATATTTCTAGAAACAGGGTCATCGAATATCCTCATGGATTGGCATCAGGCAGAGCATATTGTATGTGCTCAAAGAACTGGAGCTTTGTTGGCTAGCCCCCCATGTTTAGGTAAAGAGGGGAAACCTCTCATGGGAATTTTGGGTTCAGTAAAAGTTTTACAGCTTCTGGAAAGTCATCCAGCCTGCTCCCTTCCTTTTCAACTCTGGGCCCAAGTTATTGTCCCATTTGTACCATTTGAAGTGTGTGTGTGTGTGTGTGTGTGTGTGTGTGTGTGTGTGTGTGTGTGTGTGTTCTTGGAAAAATCTATAGAATGTTCACTCAGATGCATGTTGAAACTCTAGGCAATAGACATTTTCATCCATTTGTTCTTCCCTATGTGGATAGACAGGTTAAATTCCTAAATCTGCAAACAGGAACTTTTACCCTCCTTAGCTTGGACTCTATGCTAGATCTCTATTACAACACAAATATTTTTGGACAGCAAACATCTTTGATGCCTCATCTGATGATTATTTTCAAAGCTTCACTAAACAGTAATTTCTCTTGTAACCGCTTCCAAGGGATCCTGAAATATCTTGAGGGATAGATGGGAAACACCTTGTTAAAAGAGCTTGTTCTATTGAACCAAATGCTTTTCATAATCAGCAATAATAAGTAAAGTTCACATTTATATAGCGTTTTAAGGTTTGCAAAGTGCTTTACAAATGGGATGTACATGTTATTATTACCCCATTTTACAGATGAGGAAGATGAAGCAGACCGATGTGAGGTGGCTTGCTCAGGGTCACATAGTTCATATCTGAAGCTGGATTGGAATTCAGGTGTTCGTGGCTCCAGGTCCAGTGCTCTATCTGCTGAGCCACCTCATCTTAAACAATGAGCACATTGGGATCTTACATTCTACATCTTTCAGTCCATTTTGATATTGTTGTCAGTTGTGCACATAGTTGAATATTGCTATAGAAAGTCTGCTTATTCCCTATTAGTATCACCCTCAAGGACAACCTCAATTTATGCTATTGATCATTCTAAAATTTAATATATAGATAGGAGGGAAGCTACATGAGTTAGTTAGTGGTCCCTGATACTTTCTCCATCAACATTTCTTTCCGCACTTTTCTAACTTTTCCTCATGTAAATACTGTGTCCATCAATCCCTTATTGTCTTCAGAATTGTGTAATCTCCAGAACCGATTTCTATATTTACTTGGTCAAATCTATATTTACTTGGTCAAAGCAAAAATGCTTTTGGTATGTTTTGCTTTCTTTCATGCCATTTCTAACTCAGGGACTCTGATTTTAGGGTTGCAATACAGTGATTCCACTAGATTTAGAGGTCTGTTGAAATAATTTTTTGGTAAATCGGTTCCATTTTTCTTTTATTTGTAATCTTTTCCTTTTCCACCTTGAATGCCATCGGGATGACTTTCTTTAGTTGCCAAGTTTTCTTTTAACTCCTTTGAGCCTCTCTTGCTTTTCACTGCTTTATGAGAAGGTATTCTCCATAATCATTTCTAATTCTTCTTTATAACATTTTTATAGAGTTCATATTCTAGCCTAGTATTATGTTTGACAGATATTTCTCTGCAAATCAATTGAGCATTCATTGAGCAAGGCATTTTTCTGGAGTCCTTCATTCTCTGTGTGGGAATTAATTCACACTGGATGAATGAATTGAATGAACTTCTAGATGAAATTATGTCCATGTCAATGTCGAAGTCATTTCTTTTTTCCATGAAGAGCTTACAGGACCCTTTTCTAAGTTGTCTTGCCTTTTGAAATGTAGACACTTTCATTTTTTACTATATTTGATGCTCATCATATGCTGCACCCATGAATTCTGAGGAAAGAGTTCATGACAGAGAAGCTTGTGGCTTTTGTAAAGTCTACAAGTCCTTGGGCTTGGCCATCTCTAGTTATCCTGGTTGTTATCTGGCCCCTATATCCAGATGGCTCTGGAGAAGAAAGTGAGGCTGGTAACTTTTCTCAGCCCTCTCTCCTCAAATCATATGGTGAGCTCCATAAACATACTAAAGAATGAAACTGTCCATTTCAGTAAGTAAGAAAGCTCATTTTTGAAGTGGGAGCTACTCCCCAGTTAGCTGTCTGTGCACAGAGTGTTAACTCTTCACAGTCTGATCAAAATTTATAATATACAAGAAAATTCATGAGAGATACTGCCTAAAAGAGAAGTCAGCAGAATCAGGAGAGCATTGTATAAAATAACAGGAAGAATGTATGAGGAGCTGCCATGAAGGACTTAGCTGAGAACAGTAATACAATGACCTAAGACAATTCCAAATTATGAAAAATCTTCTCCATCTCAAGAGAGAGAACTGATGAACTGAGTGCAGACTAAAGCAGACTTTTAAAATGTCAAGGAAGCATAACATAAGAGTCCCCTGATGTTTAAAGAATCTTTATGGTTTTCCAGGTCCCAGATTATTTGATGATTCTGGACAACTACATGCCCATCTCTTCCTTGTTTAAAAGAAGCTCCCTGAAAAGGAACCACTTGTACAAAATATTTATAGCATCACTTTGTGGTGTTGATGAAGAGGAAGTCAAGGGGATGCCCATCAATTGGGGGTGGCTGAACAAGTTGTGGACTGATTGTGAACCAATACTATTATGCTATAAAAATGATGAGTAGGTGAATATCAGAAAGACCTGGAGAGAGTTACATGAAGTGATGCAAGTTGAAATAAGCAGAACCAGAAGTACATTGTATGCTGTAACAGCAGTATTGTACAATTATCAACTGTCAAAGACTTAGCTCTTCTCAGCAGTACAAAGATCCATGACAATTCCAAGGGACTCATGATGAAAAATGCTATCCACCTCTAGAGAAAAAAGTGATAGAATCTGAATGCAGTGAAGCATACTATTTTTTATTTTTTTTCGTAGGTTACTTTTTGGTCTGTGTTTTTTTTCACAACATAATTAATAAGGAAAAGTTTTGCATGATAGCATATATATAACCTATATCAAATTGCTAATTGCCTCAGGGAGTGCAAGGAGGAGGGAGGGAGGAAATTGGAATTCAAAAATTTTAAATATGAGTACTAAAATTTGTTTTTATGTGGAATTGGAAAAAAATTTTAAAAATAAAATGGCCTCCCTTCCAAAAGAAAACTACTTATGACTCAACATAGATTTATACTCCTTCCCCTAGATTTAAATCAGAGCCTGACATACTTGGTGCAGTGGTAAAACTAATGTTGGACAGACTCATTTCTTTTTTTATTTTTATTTTTATTTTTTTTATTATTTTTTTTATTTTTAATTAAATTTATTTGTTTAACTTTTAACATTCATTTTCACAAAATTTTGGGTTACACATTTTCTCCCCTTTTATCCCCTCCCCCCCAAACACCAAGCATTCTAACTGCCCCCATGACCAATCTGCTCTCTCTTCTGTCATCCCTCTCTGCCCTTGTCTCCGTCTTCTCTTTTGTCCTGTAGGACCAGATAGCTTTCTGTACCCCTTTACCTGTATTTCTTATTTCCTAGTGGCAAGAACATTACTCGACAGTTGATCCTAACACTTTTGAGTTCCAACTTCTTTACCTCCCTCCCTCTCCACCCCTTCCCTTTGGAAGGCAAGCAATTCAATATAGGCCAGATCTGTGTAGTTTTGCAAATGACTTCCATAATAGTTGTGTTGTATAGGACTAACTATATTTCGCTCCATCCTATCCTGTCCCCCATTACTTCTATTCTCTTTTGATCCTATCCCTCCCCATGAGTGTCGACCTCGAATTGCACTCTCCTCCCCATGCCCTCCCTTCTATCATTCCCCCCACCCTGCTTGTCCCCTTATCCCCCACTTTCCTGTACTGTGAGATAGGTTTTCATACCAAAATGAGTGTGCATTTTATTCTTTCCTTTAGTGGAATGTGATGAGAGTAGACTTCATGTTTTTCTCTCACCTCCCCTCTTTATTCCTCCACTAATGAGTCTTTTGCTTGCCTCTTTTATGAGAGATAATTTGCCCCATTCAATTTCTCCCTTTCTCCTCCCAATATATTTCTCTCTCACTGCTTGATTTCATTTTTTTTTTAGGATATGATCCCATCCTCTTCAATTCACTCTGTGCACTCTATCTCTATGTATGTGTGTGTGTGTACATGTGTGTGTGTGTGATCCCACCCAGTACCCAGATACTGAAATGTTTCAAGAGTTACAGATATTGTCTTTCCATGTAGGAATGTAAACAGTTCAGCTTTAGTAAGTCCCTTATGACTTCTCTTTGCTGTTCACCTTTTCATGGTTCTCTTCATTCTTGTGTTTGAAAGTCAAATTTTCTTTTCAGCTCTGGTCTTTTCATCAAGAATGCTTGAAAATCCTCTATTTCATTGAAAGACCAATTTTTCCCCTGAAGTATTATACTCAGTTTTCCTGGGTAGGTGATTCTTGGTTTTAGTCCTAGTTCCTTTGACTTCTGGAATATCCTATTCCATGCCCTTTGATCCCTTAATGTAGAGGCTGCTAGATCTTGTGTTATCCTGATTATATTTCCACAATACTTGAATTGTTTCTTTCTACCTGCTTGCAATATTTTCTCCTTGACCTGGGAACTCTGGAATTTGGCCACAATGTTCCTAGGAGTTTCTCTTTTTGGATCTCTTTCAGGCGGTGTTCTGTGGATTCCTTGAATATTTATTTTGCCCTCTGGTTCTAGAATCTCAGGGCAGTTTTCCTTGATAATTTCATGAAAGATGATGTCTAGGCTCTTCTTTTGATCATGGCTTTCAGGTAGTCCCATTATTTTTAAATTGTCTCTCCTGGATCTGTTTTCCAGGTCTGTTGTTTTTCCAATGAGATATTTCACATTATCTTCCATTTTTCCATTCTTCTCTCTTTGTTCTGTGATTTCTTGGTTTTGCCTAAAGTCATTAGCCTCCATCTGTGCCATTCTAATTTTGAAAGAACTATTTTCTTCAGTGAGCTTTTGAATCTCCTTTTCCATCTGGCTAATTCTACTTTTGAAAGCATTCTTCTGCTCATTGGCTTTTTGAACCTCTTTTGCCAATTGAGTTAGGCTAGTTTTCAAGGTGTTAATTTCTTCAACATTTTTTTGGGTCTCCTTTAGCAGGGAGCTGATCTGCTGTTCATGCTTTGACTTCATGTCTCTCATTTCTCTTCCCAGCTTTTCCTCTACCTCTCTAACTTGATTTTCAAAATTCTTTTTGAGCTCTTCCATGGCCTGAGCCCATTGGGTGGGCTGGGACACAGAAGCCTTGATTTCTGTGTCTTTGCCTGATGGTAAGCATTGTTCCTCCTCATCAGAAAGGAAGGGAGGAAATGCCTGTTCACCAAGAAAGTAGCCTTCTATAGTCTTATTTCTTTTCCCTTTTCTGGGCATTTTCCCAGCCAGTGACTTGACCTCTGAATATTCTCCTCACACCCACCTCGCCTCCTGATCCTCCCAGCCAGTGTTTGGGGTCTGAGATTCAAATGCTGCTTCCAGTCTTAGGGCTTTTGGTGGGGGCAGGGCTGCTATTCAGTGTGAGATTAAGTTCAGGTGCTCAGGTGGGGGCAGGGCCACCTCTCAGGCTCAGTTCCCTCAAGGGGTTTATGCACAGACCTTCCACAATGGATCCAGGCTCCTGCCCCCTTGGGGAGCCCCGGTCTGTAGCCGCCTCTCAGCTTCTACCTTCTGGGGGGGGCCTGAGTTATGGAGGCACCCCACTCCCCTCTCAACCCGCCAAAGAGACTTTCTCACAGACCCCTGTCACCTGTGGGTGGAGGGACTTCTGCGGCCGCTGGAGATCCCATCCCTGAAGCCTGCTTGGATCTGTATCTCTCGGTGCCGCGGCCGCGGCAGGTCTGGGCTGGACTCCGCGTCTGCAGCGCGACGTACCTTTTGCGAGAGGTTTGCAGGTTCCTCTGTGGGTGGAGGGACCCGCGTGGCCCCTGGAGATCCCGTCCCTGAAGCCGGCTCGGATCTTTTCCTCTCAGTGCCGCGGCCGTGGCAGGGCTGCACTCAGCTCCCAGTCCCGGCACCCAGTCCACAGCGCGAAGGACCCCCCGCCAGAGGTTTGCAGGACTCTCCGGAACAGAAATCTCCCTCGCTCCAATATTCTGTGGCCTCTGGGTGCAGAATTCGCTGTGAGTTACTTCCCTGTAGCCGTTCTATGTGTTGTGGCTTCGGAGCTATGTGTATGTGCGTCTTTCTACTCCGCCATCTTGGCTCCCTCGGACAGACTCATTTGTAACAAATCTTGGGGGCTCATCCAGGATCTTTAGCATCTGAAAGATTGTAAAGGAATCATGCTTGTGGGGAATGGGAGCACACTCGTTGATTTGTCAGTGTCCTAGACCCCCTCTTCTGACTTCTAACTTCTCTGGGACTGTTTGGAATTGTTGTGAACTCAGGAATGCAGGTAAAACAATGGATTGAATAGCTGGAGGGGGCAGCATAAGTCAGGTGCCTGAGTACTGACAGCAAAATCAGTGGCTAAGCACTCCCTTGTCTGCCTTGGAATTTTTGGCACAACCAGTCCTTGGGGACCTTGAGAACATAAGTCCTAAGATGGGAAGTGAGAGCTCTTAAGATCATGCTACCTGGGAGGGGATGAGTAATCCTCTGGCTTTTCCTTCAGAAGCCCATTTGAAGGAATATTGGCATACTCCTTGTCCTGGCTACTCTTGATAGAGAGCACAGAGAAAGAGGTGGGAAGGAGATTCTAGATTCTGGGAAGGATCCTTTTGAAATTGGCTTGAAATCAGTCAAATTAAATTGACAGTAATGGTTGAATTTTGACAAGTCTAATCTAAAATTAGTTTGTTTTCTAAAAAGAGAGGAACTGTAATGCTCTCTTTGTCCTCTGTTTGTCTGTGTAGTTGTCAAGTGTTTTGCTAATTTGTAAATGCAGCCATGCAGCCAAGCAGAGTAGCTAAGGGAGTAGCTGGACTTCCCTTAGAATTCTGCTATGTCTTAATCTCCCCACTCCTTCCTTCCCGGAATACAGCAGCCTCAGAGGAGTGAGTGAGCTAGAGACAGAGAAAAAAAAAAGATGTTTAACTGTTTGGCTTGATGTTAGTGTTAATAGAAAGCTGGAAAGCTTTTAAGAAGTTGCTTAAAAAACATGTTTCTTTCTGCATTCTAAACCCTGGCTAGGTTCATGAAGACGAAAAAGATTTTTGCTCTTTGCAGAATATTTAACGTAAAAAGAAGCCTGGTTCTATGCATAAGTTAAATTGTTCGAATCTTCACTTCTAAGATTACTTTGTATAGAAAAAGGAAGCTGGAAGAGTTGGTGAGTGATTCGTGTCAAATTTAAAAAGGAGGGGGCATTTCAGTAGGATGGTGGAGTGTTCATGGGCTCAGACCATGTTCTCCCTTCCTCCCATTCCCACTTATGAAAATGTTTAGCCTGATAGGGAAACCAATAAACAAGTTATGGAAGTTTTTTGAATTTAAAAAATTTAAAATTGTTCATTGTGATTTGCAATTACTGCTATTAGCTATTAATTTCCCAAGGTTCCTGGTTGGAAGTCACACTTTTTCCGTGTTAAATAACTTAGGCCCCTTTGCCTGGGCAAGGAGGTTCTTTAATTGATCTGTTTCAAAACCTTCTTTTGAAACTCAGAAGGTCTTTCCCCCTCTGGAGAGTGCTAGGCCATTCCCTAACTCACCTAAAGGATGATCTCTTTTGTAATGGAAATTAGCAGAGTAAATTACTGGCAGTGGGGTGTGAAAAGTTGAGTTTTAATTTAATGAGATTCAAAGCTAAAATTTGTACTTTGTGTTTAAATTAGGTAAGTACATCTGATGCCAGAAGACAATGTATTTGAAACTGCAAATTCACTTTAGAATCTCAGTGATTTCTTTTAGAATCATTAACTCTGTGGATGTGTTCAGACCACTTGCACAAGGGGGAAGTTAACCCCTCCCATGCTAAGTTAATTGAGAAAGCTCCTGGTCTGGTGGTCCCTGGAGAGGGGAGGGGAGCTGGAAAAGGGCCTTTCAGCTCTTTAAGGCAGTAGAGTAAAAAGAGATTATGGGAAGTTATGAATGAAGTTTTCTTTTAAGTAGCAAGGATATTTGAAGAGAAAAAAGGAAGGCTGAAATATTAATCATTAGTGATTATAAATCCAGGATTGATAAGATTACAGGTTAAAATTGGTCCTGAAAGAATAACAAGCAGCATCTGACAATGTTCTTCCTATCAGGATAAAGCAGAAAAAGATATTGTTATTCAGCATTTATGATGGTAAAGTGCAGATGCAACACTAATTTAATGCAATTGTTACACAATTTTTAAATTTAGAGTTTGTTACATATATGTAGATTGGGTTTTGTTTTTATTTCATTTATTTATTTAATTGCTGTTGGCTTCTTCCAAGGTTCTTGGTTTTTTTTTTTTTTTAATTTTATTTTTCATTTTTAACACATTTTGTAACAGATAAAACAATTCAAACTTTTGGTCAGGGGATACTTCTTTTTTAAAACATTTACAATATGGACCACAAAGGAATTTTACTTTTTTAAACATTAACCAGTTGAGACACAAGTAATATTTGTATTGCTAACTTTACAAACTCTTGACCTAATTATCTCCATAGTACTACTAAGAATTAAGGACCCTAACTTATCGTTGTGGATCTAAAGTCCTACGCCTAATAGCTTAATTTTGGACTTAACCTCGGATGTTCCCCTACCAATAATCTATAATTTAATAGATCTGGTATTAAGCTTACAAACCTTTGACTATAGGAAATTGCCACCAAGATTAGGGACATTGCAGGGATACAATATCTCCCCAACTTCATGTCAGTTCCAGGCAGGATTACATTGTCCACTTGTATTCAGTCAGGCTTAAAGTCTGCCAGGTATCACTGAGGACATTGAGTCAGGAGGATCCTACCTCAGCCCAGGCTGAACAGTTGCTCTCCCATCCTTTCCATGAGATCAACTTTTGCAGTTCATACCAGCATCACACAGACTTACTGGCACCAAGGATTGGAGGCTCAGACCACCTTTCTTGCTATCCATACCTGGGGTTAGACTCCGAAGAACAGTCACTTTATAGTCCCATAGCATCTAAAACTGGCAAGTTCCAATAACTAGGTTTCAAATATGATTATAATTTCACTTTGGCTAAGGAACATCTTTTGAGGCAAATGGTAAGTGGCTTACATGCCTTTCTATACATGTTCTAGTTCCTGATTAAATAGCAATCATAAAATCAAATTTATCATTAAAACCTTAACTTTCCCATCAATGCCAAATTTTACCCAAAGTTTCCTTCCTCTAGGTAATTTAGACTAAAATTCTTTTCCCCAAACTAAAGATGTCATTGATTTATTCTCAGTATTTAATTCAGTCAACTGTTTTAATACTAATTGCTTTTACCTCACTTTATAACATGTCCAATTTTTCTCCTCATCACTCCCCATTCTCACTTCCTAATACCTTGCATTCTGATTACTCCTTCCTTCAGTGTACCCTCCCTTCTATCACACCCTACCCTTCCCTTATCCACATCTTTTCTCTTTTCTTGTAGGGCAAGATAAATTTCCATACCCCATTGCCTATATTTCTTATTTCCCAACTATATGCAATAAAAAATCTCAACCTTCATTACTAATACTTTGAATTCTAACTTCTCTCCCTCTCCCCATCCCTGCCCAGCCCCACTGAGAAGACAGGCAATTCAATACAGACTAAATATGTGTTGTCTTGCAAAAAACTTCCACAATAATCCTGTTGTGTAATACTAATTATATTGCTCACTGTCCTACTCTATCACTCCCTTTGTTTCCCCCACAATTGACCTTGCTCCTTCTCAAAAGTCTTTATATCTTTTGACTCCCTTCTCCCATTTGCCCTCCCTTCTAACATTCCCCTCAACCCACTTGTCACCTGCTTTCCTACTTTCCTTTGGTGTCCTGTAAATTTTCATATCAAATTTAGTGAGCATGTTATTCCCTCCTTCAGCCACATTGGAGAGAGTAGCTTCATTTTTTTCCTCTCTCCTCTTCTCCCTCTTCTCCTCCATTGAACAAGATTTTTCTTATCTCTTTTATGAGTTAAAGCTTGCCCTGATACATTTCTCCCTTTCTCTTCCCGGGTTAAATTTTATTTTATTTTATTGTTTTATGTGGTTATCATCTTTTTTGTTTCAACACACCCTGTACTGTCTATCTATGTGTGTGTGTGTGTGTGTGTGTGTGTATACAGTCTCTCCATCTACCCAAATACTGAGAAAAGATTCAAGAGTTATAAATATTTTCTTTCCATGTAGTAATGTAAACAGTTCAGCTTTAGAGAGTCTTTTATGACTTTTCTTTCCTGTTTACCTTGTCATGCTTCTCTTGATTCTTCTCATGGGAAGTCAAATTTTCTATACAGATCTGGACTTTTCCTCAGTATGAATGATTGAAAGTCCTCCATATCATTGAATGACCATTTATTCCCTTGAAATAGTATAATCAGATTTGCTGGGTAGGTGACTCTTGGGTTCAGTCCCAGTTCCTTTGATCTCTGAAATATTCCATTCCAGGCCCTGCAATTCCTTAATATTGAAGCTGCCAGATCCTGTGTTATCCTGATTGTATTTCCACAATACTCAATTTGTTTCTTTCTAGCTGCTTGCAGTATGTTCTTCTTGATCTAGGAACTCTGAAATTTGGCCACAATATTCCAAGTACTTTCTCTGTTCGGGTCTCTTTCAGGAGGTTATGAGTGGATTCTTTCAATATCTATTTTGCCCTCTGATTCTGTTACATCAGGGCAGTTTTCCTTGATAATTTCATGGAAGATAATGTCTATGCTTTTTTTTTTTTTTTTGATCATGGCTTTCAGGTAGGCCTATAATGTTTAACTTGTTTCTCCTGGATCTACTTTCCAGGTCAGTTGTTTTTCCAATGAGATGTTTCACATTAGCTTCTATTTTTTCAAATATTTGGTTTTGTTTATTAACTGCTTGGTTTACCCCATACTAGTTCATTTCCCTGAACTCAATTCTCTCTTTCAGCAAATTCATTCAGGGGGAACGGATGTAAAGATTGGTAAAAACTTTTCTGATTTCAGAACAGGTATTGTTCTTTGTTTAAGGTGAACATTTTTTTCCCTGTTGGAGGCTTGTTAGATGGGCTCACTTCTAACAATCGTCCTGGTCCTCATCCAATTGCCATGTTGCATGACCTGCAGGGCCTGCCTAGAGTACTTCTGGACATTCTCCAGCTTGGGAAGATCATAAATTTAGGACTAGGAGGGATCTTAGACGTTATCAAGTCCAACCCCCTGATTTTACAGATGAGAAAACTAAGGCACAAGATAAAACAAGTGAATTATTTGGCCAGGGTCAAACTTAAGGAGGTGAGATTTCAATCAGGTCTCCATGGGTCTAAGTCCAGAGCTCTTTCCGCTACAACACAGTGTCTCATCAATGGTCTTCCTCAACTGTAAATTTGATCTGAATACAATACTCCAAAACACCTACACAATTCCCCACCCAGACACAAACAATGACTGAATTATTTTCCTAGGCCAGGGGTGGCTCAACTGCAGCCTCAAGACCATACATGTGGCTCTCTAGGTCCTCAAGTGCAGACATTTGATTGAATCCAAGCTTCCCAGAACCAATCCCCTTAAAGGATTAAATGATTAAAAGAATGTGTTCTGTGAAGTTTGGATTCAGTCAAAGTCCCACACTTGAGGATCTAGAGGGCCACATGTGTCCTCCAGGCCCCAGGTTCCCCAACCCTGTTTAGGCTATGTAACACTGTTCTCACATTGAATTTGTGGTCCAATAAAACCCTCAGATCTTTTTGAAATCAAAAAATCAATATTTCCCCCAAAGCTCCTTCTCCTCAAGTCAGTCACTGTAGAAGAATCCCAAGAGTAACCCTTATATCTGGCCTTTTAGGAGACCCTAGACCTCTCCCTCCATCCCCTGGTTTTCAGAAGATCAAGAAATGTGTATGAGGGGAAATGGAGCAGAATTACATTCTACTTTTCACTAACCTCTAAATGAAATTCAATGTTTCCTTCAGTTCTTTAAAAACATTATTTTCAGGCAAGATATCCATAGGCTTGCTTGGCAAAGAAGTTCTTGACACAGACAAAAACAAGAATCTCTGATTTAGACAGACAATTCTAATTGATAAATAGTTTTCCCTTGCAATCCTCCCAGTCACCCAGGCTTCCAAGTCATCCTTAGCTCCTCACTTCCACTCAGCCAATGCATCCATTTAATCTGTAGTTAAGCCTGCTACTTTCTACCTTAACATCAATTCTCCTGTAAGTGCACTTCTCTCCTGCAACAGTCACTACCTGGTGTATGAACTCATGCCTGGACTATTTCAACAACCTGCCATCTACTCTCCCCACTATTTCTCTCTAAGTCTACAGTCAAAGTGACCTTTCTAAAACCTTCCCCTACTTAGTAAAGTCCTCTTCTTCTCACTGTAAGACAAGTGTAACCAATACCATTTTTATTTAAATTAATTCTCCCTATTACTTCCAGGATATAAATGTGTATCATAGATATGTATTATGTTTGCATCTATGTATGTACACACACATATACTTGTATACATACACATGTGTGTTTCTGTTGGCTTTTAAACTCCTCCACAGCCTGACCCTCCTTACCTTTCTAGTCTTCTTACACTTTATTTCCTTCCACCCATTCTCTGATCTGGTGACATTGCCCTACTTGCTTGCTGTTCCTGGAAGAAGATACTCCCATTTTCTGACCTGCCTGCTCTTACTTGTTTTCACCATCTGGCTTCCTTTAATATTCAGATCAAAATCTACCTTTTGCAAAAAGACTCACTCCTACTTCTGACAAGAAATCTGCTTCACTTTTCACATCTTGTCACTACATAGCTGTAGGATTGTTCTCCTCCACTACAATGAGTGATCCTTGAGGTCAAGGCCTGCTTTAGGCTTCCAGGATGGCCTCTCCTCATGTTTGCCTTAAGAGAGCAGTTCTTGCTACAAGCATCTCACAATCTTTCCTGAGAACGGGTAGTGAGAGGGAGTACAACAAAGGCCATTGTGTAGGATACATCAATCCATTTTCCTTTCTTACACAATTCATAACAGCTTCTTTACCAATTCATCATTAATTTAACAATGCAATTACTAATGTAACAAAATTAAATCAACTATCTAAAAATTTAACCTGGCCAGGGGCGGAGCGGAGCGAAGATGGCAGACTAGAAAGACACACATATGTAGAGTCTCCCTACACAGCCCATAAAATACCTGTAGACAGGGACTCTTAAAAAATTCTGGAGCAGCAGAAATAGAGATCAACAGAGTAGAGGAGATTTCCAGCCCAGGGTGAACTGAAAGGCCCATGGGACACATCAGCTGCATGGGATGTGGAGCAGAGCACAGAGCTGAGCCCAGCCTTGGCCCGATGCTGCATGGCTTGGGAACAGCCTTCACGGGGGAGATCTCCAGTCTCGGGATCCCCAGTCACAGCAGCAGCACCAGGTCCTCAGATCCCTCAACCCACAGGTACCAAAGGTTAGTGAAGGGGTTTTTTCAGCTGGCCAGGAAAGGAGAAGGGCCTTCCCATAGCTCTGGTTTCAGGCAGAGGCTACAGAGGCCACATTGGGCAGGCAGCAGGAGTTTTTACAGCAGCCCAAGACCATTGTTGGATTGCAAAAACCCCTGGGGGCACTGAGGAGCTGATTCTTGCCTCTGCTCTGTGTAGAGGCCCTGAGGGAGATGGATGGCCCTGCCCCTCACAGTTTGACTGGATCCCAGTCCCCAGTGCTGGCTTGGCACAACTGGAGGCCAGGTGGCTATGGAGAGGAAACTCTGCTAAGATTCTGGGCACAAAAATCCATCCTTGCACCCAAACCAGTACATGGTTGATTGTGCCACCTTGTAGGAACTGAGATTTAAAAGATTTGGCAAGTATACCCTACTCTTGACTAAGGACCCCAAAGTCAAATAACTGGTTGGGAAAATGCCCAAAAAAGGGTGAAAAAAAGACCATAGAAGATTACTTTCATGGTGAACAGATATCTCCTCCCACCTTTTCAGATGAGGAAGAATAATGCTTACCATGAGGGAAAGAAATAAAAGTCAAGGCTTCTGTATCCCAAACATCTGAAATAAATATTCAATGGTCTCAGGCCATGAAAGAGCTCAAAAAGTATTTTGAAAATCAAGTAAGAGATGTGGAGGAAAAAATGGGAAGAGAAATGAGAGGGATGCAAGAAAAGCATGAAAAGCAGGTCAACACTTTGCTAAAGGAGACCCCCAAAAATGCTGAAGAAAATAACACCTTGAAAAATAGGCTAACTCAATTGACAAAAGAGGTTCAAAAAGCCAATGAGGAGAAGAATGCTTTCAAAAGCAGAATTAACCAAATGGAAAAGGAGCTTCAAAAGCTCACTGAAGAAAATAGTTCTTTCAAAATTAGAATGGAACAGATGGAGGCTAATGACTTTATGAGAAACCAAGAAATCACAAAACAAAACCAAAAGAATGAAAAAATGGAAGATAATCTGAAATATCTCATTGGAAAAACAACTGACCTGGAAAATAGATCCAGGAGAGACAATTTAAAAATTATGGGACTACCTGAAAGCCATGATCAAAAAAAGAGCCAAGACATCATCTTTCATGAAATTATCAAGGAAAACGGCCCTGATATTCTAGAACCAGAGGGCAAAATAAATATTCAAGGAATCCACTGATCACCATCTGAAAGAGATCCAGAAAGAGAAAGTCCTAGGAACATTGTGGCCAAATTCCAGAGTTCCCTGGTCAAGGAGAAAATATTGAAAGCAGCTAGAAAGAAACAATTTAAGTGTTGTGGAAATACAATCAGGATAACACAAGATCTAGCACCTTCTACATTAAGGGAGCAGAAGGCATGGGATATGACATTCCAGAAGTCAAAGGAACTGGGACTAAAACCAAGAATCACCTACGCAGCAAAACTGAGTATAATCCTTCAGGGGAAAAATTGTCTTTCAATGAAATAGAGGACTTTCAAACATTTTTGATGAAAAGACCAGAGCTGAAAAGAAAATTTGATTTTCAAACACAAGAAAAAAGAGATGCATGAAAAGGTAAACAGTAAAGAGAAGTCATAAGAGACTTACAGAAGTTGAGCTATTTACATTCCTACATGGAAAGACAATTTTTGTGACTCTTAAAATTCTTTTCAGTATCTAGGTAGTTACTGGGATTACACACACACACACACACACACACACACACACACACACACACACACACAGTGAGACAGAGAGACAGAGAGACAGAGAGTAGAAGGTGAACTGAATAGTATGGGATCATATCTTAAAAACATGAAATCAAGTGGTGAGAGAGAAATATTAGGAGGAGAATGGGAGAAATGGAATGGGGCAAATTATCTCTCAGAAAAGAGACAAGTAAAAGACTTTTCAGTGGAAGGAAAAAGAGAGGAGGTTAGAGAAAAAACATGAAGCTTTCTCTCATCACATTTGACTAAAGGAAGGAATAAAAGGAACACTCATTTTGGTATGAAAACCTATCTTACAATACAGGAAAGTGGGAGAAAATGGGATAAGCAGGGTGGAGGGGATGATGGAAGAGAGGTCAGGGGGAGGAGGGCGCAATTAGTAATCAACCTTCTTGGGGAGGGACAGGATCAAAAGAGAGAATGGAAGCAACGGGGGGCAGGATAGGATGTAGGGAAATATAGTTAGTCTTACACAACATGACTATTATGGAAGTCATTTGAAAAACTACACAGATATGACCTATATTGAATTGCTTGCCTTACCAAAGGGGATGGGTGGGGAGGGAGGGATGAAGAGAAGTTGAAAGTCAAAGTTTTAGGAACAACTGTTGAATATTGTTCTTGCAACTAGGAATAAGAAATAGAGGTAATGGGGTATAGAAAGTCATCTTGTCATACAGGACAAAAGAGAAGATGGGAATAAGGGAAGGGAGGGATGTTAGAAGAGAAAGCAGATTGGCGATAGGGGCAATTAGAATGCTTGGCATTTTGGGGTGAGGGGAGGGGAGAAATGGGGAGAAAATTTGGAAACCAAAAATTTTGTGAAAATGAATGTTAAAAGTTAAATAAATAAATTTTTTAAAAATTTAAAAAAGAAAGATTTTGAAGGACTTCTCCAATAGGATTGACCAAAAAATCCTTAACAATATCAAAGCCAAATCAGCACCCAGAAATATACATAGTTTAAAGTAAGAAATAATTTAATTTATCAAATGGATTATGTTTAACAATGTTTAATGGTTTTCCATTAAACATATAAAAGTGAAAAAAATATTTAAACTATTTAAGTTTTCGTATAATTTTGACATGCCATCACCCATTCAGCTGAATGTGTAACCAAATATCAATTCCAAATTATCAAATTTCTATCCCGTTCTTTAAAACTTCTAATCTATAGCCCAGAACAGGCAGAGAGTAGAGTGTAGTCCAGCTTGGTCCTCACCATGGCAAGGAGAGGACTGGAGCAGGACTCAAGATGCCAAGTCACTGGCAGCAGTTGTGGGTCCCACATTCCTCAACCCAATAATGGCAAAGACAGCTTCAAGGGTCAGTGAGAAAGCTCTTTCACTTGAGTGAGAAGGGAAAGCAGTGGTCTGGACCTGGATCCAGGCAGCAGCAGCTTCCATTGTTGGAGCCCTGGCCTAAAACCCCTGAGGGAGTTGAGCAGCTGATCTGGACCTCAGTTCTGAGTAGGGGCCCTGGTTGAGGAGGAGTGCTTGTTAGCATGGTGGAGCTGGTGGAGGCTCTCTAGAGGGAATCCTGCTCAGAGAACATAGCTCAGGCAAGGGGAGAAATAAACTCCTCTCACTTAATTGTGCCACCTTGGAGGAACTGAGAATTTATAGGTCCCCAGAGTATACTCTTCCCTTGACAAAGAACTCAAAATTCAAACCACTGTCTGGGAAAATTCCCCATAAAAGGAAAAAGAATAAGACAATACAAGGTTACTTTCCTGTTGAGCAGCTATTTTATTCCATCCTTAGGGATGAGGAGGAACAATTTAGGTCTTCAGAGGAAGACCTAAAATTCAAGGCTTCTGCAGGAAAAACCCCCAAAATAAATGTGCAATAATCTCAGGTCATGACAGAGCTCACAAAGGATTTTCAAAATCTAGAAAGAGAGGTGGAGGAATAATTGGGAAGAGAAATGAGAGCTATGCAAGAAAATCATGGAAAACAAGTCAACAGCTTGCTAAAGGTGACTCAAAAAATGCTGACAAAATTAACACCTTTAGAAATAGACTAACTCAAATGGCAAAAGAGGCTCAAAAACCGATGAGGGGAAGAATGCTTGAAAGAGCAGAATTAGCCAAATGGAAAAGGAGGTTCAAAAGCTCACCAAAGAAAATAGCTCTTTAAAAATTAGAATGGAGCAGATGGAAGCTAATGACTTTATGAGAAACCAAGAAATTACAAAACAAAACCAAAAGAATGAAAAAAAAGGAGACAATGTGAAATATCACATTGGAAAAATAACTGACCTAGAAAATAGATGAAGGAGAGACAATTTAAACATTAAGAAACTACCCCAAACTCATGATCAAAAAAAGGGCCTAGATATCTTTCATGAAATTATCAAGGAAAACTGCCCTGACATTCTGGAACCAGAAGGAAAAATAAATACTGACAGAATTCACCAGTCAGCTCCTGGAAGAGATCTGAAAACACAAACTAGGAATACTGTAGCCAAATTCCAGAGTACCCAGGTCAAGGATAAAATATTGCAAGTAGCTAGAAAGAAATACTTTGAGTATTGTGGAAGTACAAACAGGATACCACAAGATCTAACAGTTTTCTACATGAAGTGATTGAAAGGCTTGGAATATGACACTGCAAAAGTCAAAGAAACTAGGATCAAAACCAAGAATCATCTACCCAGAAAAACTGACTATAATACTTCAGGGGAAAACATGACTACTGAATGAAATATGGGCCTTTAAGCATTCTTGATAAAAAGATGAGAAATGAATAGAAAATCTGACTTGCAAACACAAGAATCAAGAGAAGCATGAAAAGGTAAACAGGAAAGACAAATCATAAGGGAGTTACTAAAGCTGAACTCTTTACATTCCTACATGGAAAGGTAATATTTATAGCTCTTGAAACTTTTCTCAGTATTTGGGTAGTTGGAGGGATTATACAAACACATATAAATGCATACATACATACATACACACACATACACAAACACACACACATATATGTATATATAACAAGAGAAACATAGGGCACAGGGTGATTTGAAGAAGAAGGGATGAGAAATAAATAAACAAACAAACCAAGAGATAAATTAATAAATGAATGGATGGATGGATGGATGAATGAGTGAATAAATAAATAAATAAAACTAAGTGGTAAGAGAGGAATATATTGGGAGAAGAATGGGAGAAATGAAACAGGACAAATTATCTCTCATAGAAAAAAGTAAGAAAAAGCTTTTTCAATGGAGGGGAAAAGAAGAAGGGTGAAGGGAAAAAGTGAAGCCCACTTTCATCACAATTGCCTTAAGAAGGGAATAATACACACACTCAATTTGGTATGAAAATCTATCTTGCTCTATAGGAAAGCAGGGGAGAAAGGAATAAATGGGGAGTGAGGGGGATGATAGAAGGCAAGGCAAAAGAGATGGGGGAGTAATTAAAAGTAAATAGTTTTGGGGAGAGATAAGGTCAAGAGAGAGAATAGAAAAATGGGGTAGGATAGGACAGGATGGAGGAAAATATAGCTAGTCTTTCACAACATGGCTATTATGGAAGTCTTTAGCAAAACTACAAATAGATAGCCGATATGGAATTGCTTGGTGGGGTGGGGAAGGAGAAAGGGAGAGAAATTGGAATTCCAAATTTTAGGAATGAATGTTGAGAATCGTTTTTGCGTGTAACTGGGAAATAAGAAATACAGGTAATGGGGTAGAAAAATTTATCTTGCCCTACAGGAAAAGAGAGAAGATAAGGATAAGGGAAGGGAGGGGTGGGAGAGAAGGGAGGGTAGATTGAGGGAAGGGATAACCAGAATGCAAAGCCTTATGGGGTAAGAGGAAGGGAGAGATGGGAAGAAATTCTGGAACTCAAAATTTTGTGGAAAAGAATGTTGAGAGCTAAAAATAAATAAATAACTAAATAAATTGGGAAAAAATTTAAATTTCCAAAGTGCTTTAAAAAAATTCCAATCCATATAACAACATTCCAATTTGAAAACAGTGCAACAATTACATTAGATTAATAGGGAGAGCATTCTCAGATGCTGCTCTCTATTCTTGTAGGGTAGATTTTAACTTGATTCACATCAAATCTGGATTTATAATCAAACACTTTACCACCACCACCACCTCTTTATTTCTTTCTTAAAACAAATACCATTGCTACTTGGTCCAGCTAGTTGGTCCAGTGGATAAGAACACCGGTGCAGGAGTCAGGAGGAACTGAGTTCAAATCTCACCTCAGACTCTTAACACACTATCTGTGTGACCTTGGGCAAGTCACTTAACCCCAACTGCCTCATCCAGGGTCATTTCCATTCATCCTGATGAATATGTGGTCACTGGATACAGATGACTCTGGAGGAGAAGTGAGGTTGGTGACCTGCACAGCCCTCCCTCACTCAAAACAAAGTCAAGGGCAAGTCATGTCATCATTTCTCTGATGGCATGGCCTTCTTCAGCAGTAAAGGATGAACACACACTTGCTACTTAAAAGCAAACTTCCATTGAGGTCATTCTCAGCACTGAAAAGGCTTTTCCCTTACTTTTTTACTCTACTTCCTTAAACAGCTGAAACTCCACCTTGTGGCTCCATCTTCCCTCCAAAGGCTCCCCAGACATACAGCTTTCCCAGTTAACTCAGACTGAGAGGGGCAGGGGGTAATCTCTCCTGAGCACATGGGCACTGCTGTTCTGCCCTGACAATTTCAGGCTCTACAGAGTTTGAAATCCCACCTGTTCTCCTCAGGTTAATTTAAAATATGCCAGTCACTCAAGGCAGAAGCTTTCATATTTTAAAACAGTAAGTAACTGACTTGCCCAAATAGGGACACTCCTTTTCTTAAATGCCTCCAAGAAGAAATCACTGAAATTCCAAAGTGAACTTGCAATTTTAAACACATTGTCCAGTATGAGATACGTTGACCCAATTCCAACTTCAAGGACAGATTTTAGCTTTGAGATCTCACCAAATCCGAGCTCACCATTTCTCTGCAGACTGCCCGAGGCTTGTTTTCCCTTTTCTTTATTTTCATATTCAAAGAATGTAGCCAGGTTTAAGAATGCAGAAAGATGCTTTTTTACATGCTTATCTTCCACTTGCTTCCACAAGAGCTTAGTAAATTCTCATTCATCTTAAACATTAAGTTAAGAGTGACACATTTCACCTTTTTGCAATTCCAAACATGACTAGAATAAATTCAGTTAACTTTTGATTGTATCCCATTACACAAAGTTTCTCCTTTGACTCAGGCAGAAAAGGGTTAAATGCTGCTTAGCCTGCCTTTCTTTAGT
This sequence comes from Notamacropus eugenii, assembly GCF_028372415.1. Taxonomy (NCBI): domain Eukaryota; kingdom Metazoa; phylum Chordata; class Mammalia; order Diprotodontia; family Macropodidae; genus Notamacropus; species Notamacropus eugenii. The sequence goes on from NC_092873.1 coordinate 300,691,242, forward strand.
CTGAGGGAAAAAGAGAAAATTCCTCCCTCCTCTGAAACTGATCTTAGACGCTTGAAGAAAAGGAGGTAACTCGGCATTTCAAGGACAGTCCAGCTCAGCTTTTCTGCTCTGGATGATTGACTGGCTGGCTAAATTTGCAACGTTACAAAGTGTCAGATAAAACAGAGACACAGAATTTCATTCACACAGAAACATTAAGACAACATATTTGACAAAACATTGTAGAGTGCACATCAATTTCAAATTCAGAATTACCAGTCAAAATTTACTGCTGTGTACTCAGACTGATTTTCAGGCAATTTTAAAGAAACCTTCTCAGAGGTCCCTTTTGGAGGGGACTCCCAGCACTCGACTCTGACAGAGAATTTTCCATGGCTCTTTCAAGGGCTCTCACCCAGCAACACACTCCTTATTTCTTGTCCCAGATTTCTTAGACTCCTCAACCCTGCAGACTCAACAGAACTAACCCACAGTAGGCTCCCTATTTCTTGCCCAAAGTTTCTTGGACCCCTCAATCTCACAGACTCAATAGGATCAGTCCTTCCTGTGTTGCCCTATCAGGTCACCTAGGGTTTCAAAATCACAAAGGTTCCCCTGGGTCTGTGCACAGACTTATATGAGCAACAGATCCTGAAAGTGTTTCATGTCCCCTTTTGATCATTTTGTACTCTCTGCTTTAGTCTCCCTTCAGGTCCTTGACCTCCAGAGGAGGCTCAATTCCAAACCTGACCAAGGGCTGCCTAGAAAACTTAGCAGGGATGTCCTGCTAGTCAGTCTGGTTTAGAAGGACCCCCTCCTCTTTCGGGGGATCCCACATGGGCTCCAAAACTGTGTGGGACAGAGATCACTAACTCAAAAAAATGTTGGAGTCTGACTCAGAGATCAGAAAAGGTCTTCATTCTTTCTCATGAGAAAGGCCACAGCACTTGAAGCTCAATTAGCTGTAGCCAGGGAGTGCACTCCCTGGCCAGGAGAAGCCGATTTTTATAGCCCTAAGCAAGTCCCCTATTCCCCCTCCTTATACATTTCCTCATTTGCTGAGTACTGGGGATTTCATGGAAACTTACCAAGGGCTACTAAGATTTCAGATGACTTGTAGAAACAACGAAAGGGGGAAAGTCCTTCTAGTCTTCACCTGAGAAAACTACATTATAGGCCATCTCCCACACTCCAGAAGCTCGTGTTTGCAGATGATATTTTATTGCTTTCATGAAACCCCAAAACATTGCAGAGCCTGCTGGAAGATTTTTATTCACTCCAAGGAATTAAACCTGTCTATCCACACAGGGAAGAGCAAATGGATGAAAATGTATATTGCCTAGAGTTTCAACAGGCATCTGAATGAACATCCTTTAGATTATTCCAGCAGTACACACACACACACACACACACACACACACACAGAGAGAGAGAGAGAGAGAGAGAGAGAGAGAGAGAGAGAGAGAGAGAGAGAGAGAGAGAGAGACAGAGAGAGACAGAGACAGAGACAGAGAGAGAGAGAGAGAGAGAGAGAGAGAGAGAGAGAGAGAGAGAGAGAGAGAGAGAGAGAGAGAGAGAGAGAGAGAGAGAGAGAGAGAGAGAGAGAGAGCAGACTGGATTACTTTCCGGAAACTGCCAAACTTTTACTGAGCCCAGACTTTCCATGAGAGTTTTCCTCTCTTCACCCCAACATGTGGGAATAGCCAACAAAGTCCTCAACATTGGGGGCTAGCAAACAAAACCCCAGTTCTTTGAGAACTGTCAATATGCTCTGCCAGATGTTGATTCATATGGATACTTGGTGAACCTGTTTCTAGAAATTTATGAGGATAGTGCCTTTCACAGATCAAGCATTTTTTGAAGACTCAAATGAACAAAACTCTCTCTTGCTGGCAGCATTCAGTGAAAAGGAAGAAATGCTGCGTCTTTCAGAGGAAGTTGCTCGGGGACATATGTGCTACCTCCCCACTCAGCCACCATAGGACAATGAATTCATTGCACAGTGGATTGGGGTTTTGGGGATTTTTGGGGTCGATTTCCTTATGTTAAGTGAATAAGTATCAGAGAAAGGATACAACAGACTATGACACAGAGAGTTCTAAATGGTTTGAAGAACACCAGAGATCTAACAGCTGGTTTCCACATGCAGTGTAAGAAGACACAACCTCTCAGGCTTACTTGGACAATCCGGAAGGGAGAAATGGTCATTGCTTTCTAGGGAAGCTACCTGCCTATTAGAGTGGGAGTTAGGAGAATAAATCCAGAGGGGATGCTGTGTATATTTAAGTCACACTTGTTATTTTACTGGTATGGGAAAACCCCAGTGAGGAAACCCTTTCTATAACTACAACCAAACTTTAAATCTGAAGAGAAAATGGCCTAACCAGGAGTAAAGTTTTGGGCAGATAAGCTTTGAGAAAGGACATTAAAAGACCTTAGTCCAGAGCTGTCAATTGCTGCAGGCCCAGGAGTTCCCAGGGAGGAGATGCACCAGCCTGTTCTCTTTCTGCAAGTTTGTATCTACACTCCTCCCACTATGGATACTTATACTTTGAACATAGAAATGTGCTCTCAGTTTACCTTCTGTTTAGTAAAAGTTTCTAAGTTAATTGAGCTCATTTTGGCGGATTTGTTAAGTGGGAAATATATCAGGGTGGGCTCAGGAGCCGCTATTATGAGTAGAATAAATCTTGCTTCTGTACTGCAGGGTGTCCCCTAAGACCCTCAGAGAGTAAGTTACAGCAGTGTGCACACTCATTCTGGAAGTCCTGAACTGCCAGTATGAGGGCAGCTTGTATTATTGAGTCAGCCAAAAGAGAAAAAGAAGGGAACAGGAAAGGGTAATGGGGAGGGATCAGACACCACATCCACTGCACTATACTGGAAAAATATTGGATTGGAAAAATATCACGAAGATATAATAATCCAGAGCAGAGCTATTAAAAAGTTTGAGTTGCTATAAAGAAAACACCTGTCATAGAACCCATATCCAGGTGAAGCTGACATCAGGCTTGTGGTGAAACAATGTACATAAAGTTAGGCTGTCAAAGGGAAACAAGAGACCCAGTTACCGCAGGAAGGAGTTACAGACTGAGGGAAGAAACAAAACTGCAAACACACTGAACTAGAAAACCATGGCCACCTAGGGCACTGGTATCTAAAGTGGAGTGGGTACACCCTTCAGGGTACCAAAGAGAATCCACCAATGTGCTGGAAGACAACAGAACTGCTGTTTCTATTTTGTTTTATCTAAAGAAAGAAATTCAGCTTTACTAAGAAGAATGTGTAGATTTCTGCCAATGCCCTCCTTAATCCCACATGTTGGACACTTGTGTGCCATAGGTCATGGATCATCCTGAGGAAAGAGAGCACCACAATAAAGAGAGATTAACAGACACTATAAGAACCCTCACTCATTGTTTACTTTCAGTGGATTGTTATGCATAGAAGTTTATATGCCTGCTTAAGTGGATTGATGGAATATATTATCGAGTTTTAAGTAAATGAATCTAACCAACAAGGTCTGATGACTTGAAAAGGCTTCTACCAAGAAATACTAAATGATAGGTAATACTAAAAGTGAGCAGCAGAGCTCCTACTCCAGACTTCAGCCCTATAGCTTTATAGAAGGCAAGAAAACAAAACAACCCCAACGATGATGATGTAACTAGAATTTTCTTTCTCTTCATTTTGGAAGCAATCAGGGATAAGTGACTTGCCTAGGGTCCCATAGCTAATAAGTGTCTAAGGACTGATTTGACCTCAGGTCCTCCTTTCTTGCTGAAAAGAAAACTGTATCATTTCTTAAAACTCTTATATGGGCATACTTACAAAATTAGAAAATAGAATTTCCTAATGAATTTAAAAATCTTCCAACTAAGATATGTTAATGGTTTTTAAAGTGATGGTTGTTGTAAAAACATAAGAATACCACATTTTTGAATAGTTTATAAGAACAACCAATTGGTATCAGAAGGAGGAAATTTTTGAAGTGCGATTTGAACAAAAGCTTTAACATCATTGGTGAATGGGATCGAGAAATGCACATCATTAGTAAAGACAGCCAATCATGCACTTTTTCTACTTGAATCTCTTTCTTTTCATTGGACACCTACTTTCAGCAAGTATTTCATTAAACTAAACTTAGAACAAAACTTTGAGTTGCTATGTCATAAAGTGTTGAAAGAGTTAAAAAATAATAAAACATCCGATTATGCTGCTTTCACTACACCTGACATTTTAAGAGAAAAGTACAAAGAGGTTTTGTATTGGTAACAGGCAAAATAAAAATTATTTGAAAATACTGTTTATAAAAGTATCTGAAGTATCTAAAAGTATTTGAAGTATGTCATACTTGAAAAATTCTATTTGGATGTATTTTTGATAATTTGTACATAATATATTATTACATTAGTGCAGGTATAGAATTTATGTTTTTTCCTAAGAGCATTTTTTTCCAACTACATGTAAAGATAGTTTTCAACATCCAGTTTTGTAAAATTACGAATTCCAATTTTGTCTCCCTCCCCCTCTCCAAGACAGCAAGCAAGATGATACAGATTATGCAAGTAAAATCATATTTAAGTATATTTCTCCATTCACCAAGTTGTGAAGGAAGAACTAGTAAAAAATGGAAAATCCATGACAAAGAAAAAGCAAGACAAAAGGTGAAAATATATGCTTCCATTGGCATTCAGACTCCGTAGTTCTTTCTCTGGATGTAGGTAGCATTTTCCATCACTACTCCTTGGAATTGTCTTGCACTATTGTATTGCACTAATGTTGCTATTGCTGTGTACAGTCTTCTCTTACTTGTGCTCACTTAAGTCAGCTTTACTTCCTATAAGTCTTTCCAGGGTTTTCTGAAATCTGGCTGCTCATCATTTCTTACAGCACAGTAGGATTCCATTACATTCACATACCACAACTTGTTCAGTCCTTCCTCAATTGATGGTCCTCCTCTCAATTTCTAATTCCTTGCTACCACGAAAAGAGCTGCTAGAGATATTTGTGTGCATGTGGGTCTTTTTTCCTTTCTATGGTTTCCTTAGGATACAATCCTGGCAGTGATATTGCTGGATAAAAGAGTATGTATAGTTTTATAGCCTGTTGGACATGATTTCAAATTGCTCTCCAGAATGGTTGGATCAGTTCCCAACTCCACCAACAATGCATTAGGGTTCCTTTTTTCCCACATCTTCTCCAACATTATCACTTCTTCTTCTCTGTCTTATTAGCCAGGTCTTAGACTTGTGAGGCAATGCCTCAGAGTAGTTTGAGCAGGCAGAGAATTTAAAAAGAAACATACATGCATTGTGATTGCATGCTTAACTTCGTTTTAGTGATGGGATTTGTTCTAGTCGAATAAACTGGAAAACTGTCCTTGATTCTTTCAGATAATGACAACCAGTCCCAAAACACCTGAAGAAGCCTGGAGGACACCACTGAATTGTAACAGTAGGCTAACAAAACACCCAAATTACGGCTTCAAGTCATAAAGAAAGGTGAAAATAATATTTGAAAGTCAGGAAATGAGTGTGCATTTTAATAAAAATATTTATTTACTACCTGTTGCATGCAGATCTGTGTTGGGAGTGGTAAAGAAGTAAGAAAAGTCTGGATTACTGCCTTCACAGAGTTTACAATCTGTTAAGATTGTAAAAAATGTTTCACATTTTACATTAAGTAAAAACTTAAAAAAATGTTTTTTAAAGATTGGTGCATTACAAGATCATAGATCCATAGCTAAAAGTACAGTATCAGGCACATAGTAAATATTTTAAAAAATTCTTGACGATTGATGGCAGGAGACATCGAAAGGCATTTGGTCCAAACACAAACATCCCCATGCCCATTTTCATGTAAGAAAACTGAGGCCCAAAAGGGAAAATTTAAGGACTTGCTTTATAAAGTCCATCTCTGTAACAAGGACATATCCCTATCACCAACCAGTGTGTCAGAGGTTCTCCTCTGAACTCTCTCTCTTACCTCCTCAATTAAAAACCACCTATTCAAAACACTGTAGGACGACATTTTATTGACACATAAAATAGGGGAAGATGAACAAACCTGAAAACTATGAATTCAGACTGATTAGTCTCAAAGATTTAAAACACTGTCTATTATTGGAAAATGTTTTATAAATGCCCAGAACCAGAGTTGCCAATAGGATGGTTCCTCTCATGTCGTGGTAGGCAAGAGATAGTTTGGTGTGGGCAGGGGCCCATAGCTCTTTGCTGCCTTCCATCTGTTCTAACAGAGCTCTAGTCAGGTGGTTCTTCTTCAGTTCCACAGGCTCCTCCATGTAAGCCCTCTTTTTCATTTAGTTGTTCTTTAGCTCAAAACGTTTAAGAAACAACTTCTCTATGGAGTAGAGTTTTTTTTATTCTCAGGCATGGTCTTAGCTACCAAGTGGGAAAAAAAAAAAAAGAGTTTTTTCTCTACCAGAAATATAGTGTATCCATATAGTCAGCCTCTGGTTATATACCAGTATCCCCAAAAAGCAGGATTGAACTTGTTCTCCAGTTTTGAGAGAGTCCTCATGTTTTATCAGTTCTACATTCTGATATCATAACCACCAATCTTGTTGTCTTTTCCACCTCTGACGTCTGGGAGGAGCATCTTTCACCCAAGGAAACATTCCTAGATTATTTAGGAGTCAACAAATGTAGCCCATTTTCTCTCCAGTCATCTCTCTTAAGGACCTGAGGGTGATTATTCTGATCCCCCATAGCTATCAGAAATGTTGGCCAGTTGCCAGTCCTGCCTGGGGTGAGGTCTGTGTTTCTAGCAGTCCTCAGACAGGCCTACAATCTGGTTCTCACCCTTGATTTTCCCAAGCAGCTCAGTAGAAAGGGCAGGAGAGCACAGCACCTGCAATATTTGCTAAAGTGAGTAACACAATGAGAATCTCTCCAAATTATACCAGATATGGTTTCTACAGAGCAGCAGCTGTGGTATCACACTAAATAAAAATGGGGGACCACTTAGGCACAAACAGCCCTGAGAGCCACATATATTCATGGTTTGAAAATGTAACATTATCTATGTTTTATTGAATTTGAATCTATTTTGCTAAACTTTTCTCAATTACATTTGAATCTAGTTCAGACTGCACTTGGATGTGTTGTGAGCCTACTGAGGTCTCTGTCATCTGCTCTAAGCAACCTTCTAAGATCAGAAGGTGCCATTCTATATTGGTAGAAGTTTTCTCATATGGAGCTGACCTTTCCTTCTATCCCCTGCTTAGAACAGTGCCTGGCACATAGGAGGATTTCATAAACGCTTATTGACTGTGGAAACTATCCATGCTAACTTCATACTAAGAAAACCATGGCTACCTTCCTTCTCTATGTTCTACTGTTCAGCATAAAAATCGTAATAGTGAGAGTTTGCATAACCCTTGAAGAATTCCAAAGAATTTTTACAAATGTTAATTTATTTCATTGTTTTCATGCAAAACACATTTATTTACAAGTATACATTATGGGCTGTAACACAGAGGACAGAAAGAATGTATGAAACAGCAATGTTGTTTTAACAATAACTGAAAGAATAAGTCATTTTGATGATTATAAATATGTGAATTAAGTATAAAGGACATATGAAGAAAGACGCTATCTGTATCCAGATAAAGAACTGATTAAAAAAAAAGAAGCATATATAGAAAAAGTTTACGTATATGAACCCACTTGTGGCTAATGCCAACCATCTCTAGGGTGGAGGGGCAGGAAGAAAGCAAATAAATAGAAAGGAAAAAAACCACATGATAACTTTATTATGTATTTAAAAGGAATAGCAAGTTGTACATAGTGAATTTTAATTTTATGTGAAATCATCTTTTTATGATACTGCCTTACAGAAATTCTTTTTTTATTCCACAAAATAAAAATTAATAAATATGGGGCAAAAAGAATATATGATGTTCATGCCTAGTACAGCCACATCTAGTAAATTTATGCAAACTCTCTTAGTGGCCTGCCATTCTCCACAGCAAGCAGTGTGCTCTGAGGAGCAGGCATCCCCTACTTGCTACGTCTGTGACATCTTCATTCATCGGGCAGAGCATCATAGGCTACCCAGAGAATCCAGGCACTAACTGGCTGCCACTATGCCATGCTTTTCAATCTGTAGGGGAGAAGAGTTTTGACCACAGTCAGTCAGTCAATAACAATAGTTTAAGCCTTATTATATGCCAGACACTGTATGAAACTTGGGATACAAAGAAAGGAGTTGTTCAGGAGCTCACGTTCTAATGGGGAGGCAACATGCTAACAGCTATGGACAAACAAGCTCTGTGCAGGTTAAATAGAAAATCATTGGCTAGAAGGAAGAGGGTGTGGGAAAGGCTTCCAGTAGAAAGTAGGATTTGAGTTGGAATTGAAAGGAAGCTGGGGAAGCCCAGAGGCAGAGCATTCTGGGAATGGGGGACAGCCCATCCAAATTCCCAGAGCTAAGAAATCAATTGTCTTGTTTGGGAAGGTAATGACCAATAGATAAGCTGTGGATCTCCTGGATACCCAAGGGCTCTCAAGTGTGCCTTTTGTAGAGAATCGCATATTCACTGTACCTGTGTCACCAGGAAGGTGACACCCATCTCTCTACCTGTCACCAAGTAGTCATGGTGGTGATGACAGAGTAGCCCCATGGTGGGGAGAGGAGAGCAACAAGCATTATGCTTAGGTGCCAATTATTCAGCCCAGTCAAAAAACCAGATATGAGATCCTGCTATTGTTACCTTGACTAGGAGAGGGATGAAGCTTTACATAATTAATCTTGGAAGTACTGTTCTGAAGGGGCTCAGGAGAGAAATGAATTGTCCAAGGAAGAAAGAAGGGATGTCAGCAAAGAGAAGAACAAAGTCATTCCCTATCTCCTCTGAAGGTGGTCTTTACACAAGGTTACCACTTGCAGGTTTCTAAGAGTAAGGTTCTCAGGAGTTGTGTTGAGAATAATTTGCCCATGGTTTTAAAGTTCTTCCTTCTATTTCTTTTAGTGTCTTCAAATACTTCTTTGAGAAGGGACTTCTCCCAATTAACTCTCATCCCTTCATGCCTTTTGCTTCAAACAATATGTGTGTGTGTTTAAAATTCTTTTCCTTAAGCCACTCCTTATTTTAGGTTTCATGTACTATCTCAGGCTCTTCAGAATAAGATTTAAGAGATCTCATTCAAAATTTGTCATGAGGAATTTACAGCAACTCTCTGTTACTCCTTAAAGTAATAGAAGTGTATGGGAGGCAGGTAATGTTGTATTTTCCCTGCTGCTTTTCTTTGTTGTAGTCATCTTAAGCTTTTGCTATTCAGAAATCAAGTTAGAAGAAATGGAAAACTGCTGATACGAAAGCTATTTGCCAATCCAGCTGGTATAATAGAGACCTGTCAGAGATCTCAGCCCCTCAGCATCTCCCTTTTCTTGAGATGTATTCACTATGGCTAGCCGACCTAACCTCTACCCATGCCATCCCCAATTCCCACCCACCAAGCTAGACAAACATCAGCCATTCTTCTGAAAGAAAAGAGACTGCAGGGTCCTGGTGTTTCTGTAGATCCCTCCCTCTTTCCTCCCTGTGGTAGCCACTCAGTCATGATTGCTTACTTTCCCTCTTCCTCCAGGTTAGACATGAATGGCATTTCTTTGGATATCAAGCTTAAAGTAAAACGGAGGTCATGGAAATGAACAGAGAAGAGCATGAGTGAGGTTAACAACATAGGAGAGGGCACAGAGGTGACAAAGAAATGGGAAGCAGAAGAGTGGCCCCACTATGATGAGTGCAAGTGGTGGAAAGATCATGGTTTGCTTCAAAGCTACACTGCAGCTTTAGTGGCCACTTGATCACAGGTGTAAAGATTGGGGGATGAGGTGGTAGTGGGTCCCAGGATTAGCGGATCCAGCTGGTCACTGCCAACTCTCTTACCTCAAGATTTCTTCTTGCCTTCTTCAAAACCTCTTTTGTTCTGGTTACTGCAACGATAAGAAGGCAAAAATCACAAGCCTGCTAATGACTCACTTGGCTTAGCATACAGAGGAGAGATGCTTTGTAAGCTTGCTCCTCTGGCTTACCTTGCTTGGTCAACCCCATTTCTCTCATTCATGATTTTTCTTCATCCCACTTCCTTGCCTCCTTATCCTATCACTGTTCTTGCCTGACTGTCCCCAACCTCAGAGTATTCACATTGACCATTACATCCAATTCTATGACAGAATGGTGGTTTAGGAATGCAGGAAACCATGCAGACTCTGGGCCACATTGATTCTGTGGAATCTCAATGAACCCTTGCTACTGCAAGGAAATCTTTTCATTCTTCCCCAATCAGATCTCCATTAGAAGAGAGACTCTCCACAGAGACTCTTTCATACTTCTCTACCTCAGCCTCTCACAGGAATGTTCCTGCTCGCCTCACCTTAACAAAAAAAGAGACCATTCACCATTACTCTCCACATCAAAATCGCCCTGGACTTTTTCTTTCATTTCTTCCTTCATTCAAGTCTTTGGTGACACATGACTCTTCTCCTAAAGAAAGTGGACCTTCATCCCATCCACTCCATCCACTCCTATCTCCTAGCAATCGTTCCTTCTTTCTAATCGGCAATCCATCCCCCTTGACCTTATTTACAAAAACTCACCTAACATCCCTTTCAGTCTATCACTCTATGTTCTCTCCTTTTCACAGCCAACTTTGAGAGGGAAAGTCCTCACTATCTTTACACTTTGCTTCCACCTCCCTTCTCTCATTCCTCATCCTTTAAAAACTAGATTCTTAACTTATTTTCAGCGGAGAACACACCCTTCAAAGTTCACAATGGTCTCTTCACTGCTATATCCAATGATCGTTTTTCAATTCTCATCTATCCTGACATTTCCATAGCATTTGATATTTGTCTTTTGCTGGCTACTCCCTCCTCTTTGGTTTGTGGAGCTTTTTTTCTTTTTGTAGATAACGATCTCTCCTTTCTTCTTATTTTACTTTTTCCTAGTCTCTTTTGATGGATCTTCAGCTATGTTCCATCCCCTTATCATGGATAAACTGAAAAGACCAGTCCTCAATCCTCTCCCTTCCCTCTCGTTACTCTCAAGGACGAGGGCACTAACTTGTGTAACTTCAATTTCCATTTCTATCTATACAACCCTAATATATAGAGTTCCTGAGTTCCATCACCAACTACCTCCTAGACATTTTAAATTGGATAAAGTAGAGGCATCTCAAACTCAACATGTCCAAAAGAGAACACATTCTGTTTCTATAACAACCCACCCCTCTCTGTCTCACTTCCCTTTTTCTGTTGAGGATACTAGACCACATCTTTCCAGTCATCCAGGTTCACAATCTCAATGCCATCCTTATCTCTTCCATCTCCCTCATTCCCTATCATCAATGCCAAGTCTACCTCTTCTCTCCATTTACGTGACCACCCTATGAGTTTCAAACGCCATTAACTCTTTATGGGACAAGTTAGAATAGCCTCCTCTTTGGTTCTTCCTACCTCCAGTTTCTTCCTTTTTCAATCTATATCAACACACAGCTCCCAAAGTAATAGTCCTAAAACACAGGTCTATGTCCCTGACCTGCTCAAGAAGCTCCCATCACTCCGTATTGCTTATATGATAGAATCCAAATTCTCCTAGCACTTGAAGCTCTTCTCCACCTGACACAAACCTCTACTTTCCAGCCCTACTACACATTTTTCCTCTTCACACACTGTTATGAGTTATGAGTGTGTGTGTGTGTGTGTGTGTGTGTGTGTGTGCCTTTCTGTAGTTTTCCTTATACCTGGACTCCTTCTCTTCACCTACATCTCTTAGAATCCACATCTTACTTCAGACCTCAGCTCAAGCACCACTTCCTCTCTGGTGCTCATCCTGACCTTCTTCCCCCAGCTGCTAGTACCCTCCCCTCCTATGGTCTTCTAATTACTTTTTATATATTATGTATCTATTCTATGGACACATTATGTTTTCTGTGATTGAATCGAAGCTCCCTGATGGCAGGAACATTTCTTCATCACTTTATATCCCCAGTATTTAGCATATTGCATGACACATAGTAAATGCTTGATAAGCCATAATGCATAGGAGGCATGGGGACATCACGGACACATTCATGCGATGGAACCTTTTTGGTCTCCTTGCTCACTGGACATCTATCAGAAGGACAAGGACATGTAGAAACAGCTTCTTTTTTCCACCTTACTTCCCCAACCCCCTCTGATCTCCTGCACTGCTTCCTGGAAACACCTACATTGATGGAAAATGAACTTCTCCAAATTCTCCTTTTCAAGCTTCGTTCTGTTCAATCTTTCACGGGTGGTCCTCAGGACATTGTGTTGTTGCAATAATTTTCGTTTCAAGAGGAGAATATCTCCTTCTATTGACTCCTGCTAAATAAAAGTTCAGGTTCTTGGTTAAAATGCCTAATGAAGCTGAAAGCAAGATTCCATAGCCTTCTCAGCTGTAATTCTGGGATGACCTCCCTCCATTCTGCTAACCCAAGAAAGTCTGGTCCTGCACATAGGACTTCAAAGGAATGGGGTTTTGAAACACCTATAGCAGGCATACAGATAAACTGGGAGCCTGAATGAAATTGGAAATGTCAGAATTTTAATTAAAAAAACGCCTATAATCTTTTCCTTTTTGGCAATTACCATGGTGTTTTGGCATCATTGACACACTTACTGTGCCATTAAATGAAGGTGAGGCATTCGTTAAATGTGTGTGAATTTACTCAGCAATGGGAAAATGGATGGACTGGGGAAAATTGGCCTTTTTAGGCTGATATAATTTGGTCAAATCCCTTAAAAACAGCAAACAGTCATTGAGTGTGATGCAACCGTCTGTAGCTGGATCTAGGACATTAATCCAATATCTAACCCCTACTAGGAGGAGAAAGAGGTCCTGGACTCAATCTAGGGATTTTCTAACTCAAAGATCCTTACACTTTGGGGGCATGAACCCCTCTCTGAGCTTGCATGGCACCTACATTCATAACTGAAGGGCATGATCAATATCAGATAGAAGTTGGTGGAAATAAAGGAATAAATATTTTTCCATCCGTTTCATGCATGCCTTGAAATACGTCCACCAATTCTGTTCTCACCTGAAAGCCAGGCTTGAGCTCAGACACGAGTCCTTGGAATGACTCAATTTCTCACACCTTCCCTACCTCCTCCCCCAGAATGCTCAAGATGTCTGTGACTGGGAAGTCCTAAGATTTAAGGGAACCAGTTTGTGATTTTGTCAGACTACTTGTGCAGTCTGATAACTGCCATGGAAGAGTAATGGAAACCAGGTGGTGTAGCAGAGATGATGGTAGATCTCTAGTCAGGCAGACCTGAGTTCAATTCCTTATTAGCTACGCTTAGTCAAGTCACTTTAACTGTCTGCCTCAGTTTCCTCACCTGCAAAATAGGGGTGATAATAGCACTTCCCTCCTAGGGCTATTGTGAGGATCAATTGAGATAATCTTTGTAAAACCCTTTCAAAATTTTAAAGCGCTATAGATAAATGTTGGCTACTGATATCATTAAAGGAGAAAGAAGAATGGTGAATATTTGGCTCTTTCATTCTAGAAATCTCCAATGGAAAAAAATTAGTGGCACTTTCTTCATCTTTCCAGGGGGCTTGTCATTTCAATATTCCTCAAACCCTTTCTGTTCCTCTGGTTGAGTAGTTCATCCCAGGGGAAGAGGAAATCCATATGGACTGGCATATGGGAACACAAGCCAGAAAACCCTGTCTTGCATTCATCTTTCACATTCATCCTCCTTCTCTCCAAAGGCTATCTCCTGACAATTTCCTTTGTCTGTTCTTCAGTCCCAGCTTCTCTTGTGGGAACACTTCAATCTGTCCTGAAACATGCACACCACATTCCTCCCAACTCTTACCGTTTTCATTTGACATGTAGGCCCGTTAGTGCTGGGCAGGGCTGCTTTCCAGAACATAGTGAGATGAGCATGAGACTCCTCTAAGATCTGGTCCAGGATTTTGGCATTATCCTGGAGTTGCTGGATGTTTCCCGAGGTCAGAACCTAGTAAAGGAGAGAAGGGAAACCTGCTTCTACGTTCTGAACATGTTCTCCATGGCAGGGTTCTGGCTGAGAGAAGAGACTATCTTGGACCCCTAAAGCCGTTTCTGCTTGCATAACTCAGAATATGCCACCTTGAGTAATGACTTCCCTCATGGGAGACTACTGATCTGCTTCTAGCTCTCTATCTCTGATGGAAATTTTCCTCTATTTGTAAAGGCAGCTGGTGGAGCAGGAGGGAGAGTGGCGAGACTGGAGTCAGGAAGACCCAAATTCAAATCCAGCATCAAGATTCTTAGTAGCAGTGTGACCCTGGGCTAGTCACTTAACCTCTGTTTCCCTCATTTTCCTCATCTATAAAATGAGAGCAATCTAGCATCTACCTGATAGTCTTGTTGTAAAGATCAAAGAAGATGTGTGTAAAAATAAATTTTCAACTGCTTAACACAGTACCTGGCATATCGTAAGGCACTATGTAAGCAATTATTCTCTTCCGCTGTTTTCCACTTATGTCTCCTTCATTTGTCCTTGTGTCACCTCTCCCCTCCTACTTCCATATCCTCACTGGTTGTTGGGGATCAACTGCCTCAGGACAGAATCAGCTCTCTAGTCAGTGAAGATGTGTTATGTGCATTTCAAGGTTTATAGGGACCATAAATTTAGGAACTCTGAGTTTTTTTCTTTGCTTGTCATCACCTAATTGATTGACACCTGGGACTGGGTCACAAACTTGAATCTCTTTGCCATTCTAGGGTCACTAAAATAGATGGTAGGCCACCTCAAGCCTTAATACCCCAGTCATAGAGTGCTAAATAACATTTGAAATGACAAAGATGTTTTCTTACTTCATTTCCTCCATCCTCCTTTCCTGCCTTCCTCCATCTCGCCCTTTTCTTCCTTCCTTCCTTCCTTCCATCCTTTGTTCCTTCCTTCCTTCCTTCCTTCCATCCTTTGTTCCTTCCTTCTTTCCTTCCTTCCTCCATTCTCCCTTACTTCCTGCCCTCTTCCCCCTCCTCCTCCCCTCACTTCCTCCTTTCTTTCCTGCATTCTCATTGATATTTTGTGGGTTATGTGAACCCTCTACAAAATATCTGCTTCTGCCCTCTTTGGCAAATTCACTTCAAGGCATAAGGTAATCTGTCTCAGTTTCCTCATCTGAAAAATAGGGTGATAATAAGACTCATAATAGCCTCATACCCTAGACTTCACTTGCCATTATAGGAATTCTCAACCCAGGATTATTGACTGTTACCCTTCCCCATCACCTGCTTCTAATTAATATTGACTATTTCACAGGAACACCTCTCTGTCTCCTATCTCCACATCTCCCTTGGTTTCTCCGTCTCTATTATTTTTACTAATGAACTCTATCTTTTACCACATGGTGATTTCTGGATGCCCTCATGTTCACCAGAATCCTTGTGAATCCTCAGCCATCGAAGGGACAAAGAACGATCATTAAACAGAAACACCTGTACTACAACTGTCCCTGAAAGAGGATGCAACACTGCACAATCACAGTCTCCCACCCCTTCAACTCAATTTTCCCCAGAGACAATAATGTTCTTCCTAACTACAGTGTTTGAGGTTTCATTTTGATTTTTAAATTTGTATTACTGTAGTCTTTGTGTTGGTTTCCTGGTTCTATTTAATTGTCTCTGCATCAGTTCAAACAGGTCTTTCCATGTTTCTCTGAATATCTTATGGTCATCCTTGGTATACATAAAAAATATTCCATTGTCTTCATATGTCAAGTGAACTATTCTCATTTATTGGGCATTCATTCCAGGTCTTTGAGAAGATAACAAGTGCTATGAAAATAGAACAATAATGTATTTGGTGCTTGAATTTCCCTGGGGTTACATGTCCAGAAGTGGGAATTTGGGCAGAAAAAGGGACAAGCAATTTAGCCACTTTTTTGACATCAATCCAAATTATGCTCACTTCACCCCATTGTTCAAGAATCCACTCCATAGACATAGTTATGAAAGCTGTTTCCATTTTCCTCCAATTCTGTAATGATATGATCTTTTCTATTTAAGTTAGGTACCAGTTTGTAAGTTACTGTCCTACGTGGTATGAGATGCTAGAATAAACCTAAATTTTACTGAACTTCTTTTCCAGTTTGCATGGTAGCTCTTATGAATTGTGGAGTCCTTGCCTCTAAAATTTGTGTTCCTGGGGTTATTGAATATGGAATGGTTAAGTTTGCTTCTGATTTTTGCTTATCTTCATCATTTCTACTGGGATACTTTTCCATTTTTTTAACCAGCACCAAATGGTTTTGATAACTATTTCAAGAAATCTCAAGAAGCACTCCTCCCCTTACGTACCTGATGTTTCCTACTATTTTTCTTCAGATTCTGAATGTGTCTCTGCATGTGAACTTTATTACTGAATTTAAAGAATAGCATATTTTTGTAAGGTTAATGGAACCCAAACATGGAGCAATGAGTCTCTCTCCAATCGGTTAAATTTTTCCTTATTTTTATGAGGAGTGGTGAATAATTGTATGGAAAGATATAAATAGGTGTACATATATCAATGTGAATGTGTCTCGGAAGACTGCCTCCATCATGTTTTATTCATTTTGTACCTGTTTTGAGTAGGATTTCTCCATTAATTCTTTCTGGTATTTTTTATTGTTCTACATAGAAATGTTGAAGAGGAGTGGATTTTGTACCCTGCTACCTTCCTGAAGCTACTGATCCCCTCCGTTAGTTTACTGATTTGCCCAAGTCTTCACACTAGCTACCATACCCTCTATAAATAAGAACACTGGCATCTCTTATTGGTAAATATTTGTGCCTCTCTCTCTGTTGTCTTATGGCTAATTATTAGAATTTATAAAACTCTCTCAAATTATGAAGCCAGTGCTTTTATCCCTGCCTTTATAAGGGAAGTTAATGTTTCTCTGCTACAACAATGTAAGCTTTGGATATTAGATATATACGTTAATCATGATTTGAAGGGACATTTACTATGCTTTTTAAGATTTTTGCACAAGCAGATGCTTAATGTTTTTCAAAGGCTTTTTCTGTACCTGTTGCTAGAATCACATGCTTTCTGTTTTAATGTGATGATATTAAGTGGTTTTCTAATGTTAAACCAGCCTTGCATTTCTGCTGGAAACAACTTCTGCAGAGGAAATAACTGTTTTGAGTATTTTGCTACAGTCTTTTTGATCGATTTTTATTTAAAGTTTTTGCAGCAATATTCATTATTTATATTGATCCATCTTCTCTCTTGTTCCTTTACCCCATTTTAACTTCGGTTACAACATCTGGGTGTGAGGAAAAGACTTCTTCCTCTATTCAGTGCCATGAATTTTTATCTTTCTTGTCATTTTTTTATTGTTTCCAGTATACTACTTGATCATTCTGAAGGCATTTTAACCATCTCTTACCTCTTCTTTCTTCGGCCTTGATGAGTCCCATTATTAGATCATTTTTATGATTGTGTGCTCAGTTTATACACAGACTTTCTTGGGTGGACTTTTGCCCTTTGTTTTTCTAATTCATAATTGCTTATTTCACACTTGCTTCCTTCCTGCTTGATCCCTCCCCCTCTTCCACTGCAGTGACATCCCCCATTTTCTCCAATACAAAACCCCAAGGCTGTATTGGGCATTATGAGGGACAGTGAAATTTATGCAAATTCTGTAGCGAAAAGGTACTTGGTCATCTAGTCTTCCTTCCCACAGTCATGGAATCCTTTCTCCTCTAAGTGGCTCCATGGTACACTTTCTCTTGCAACTCCTGTTCATCGTTGTGACCTGTTTTTCATCAAATATCCTACCTCTTATGGTCCTGAGTGAGTCCCACTGTGGTCTGTACAACGAGGGGAAAGGGTTGTCGTGCTAGGCAGGGCTAGAAACTCAAAAGCAACAATGATGAGGTGGTTTGTGCTGACTGAGGTCAGCAGCTAGGGTAGACTAGAGATGCATAGGCATCTTCCAATATGTGTGGGAGGTTCAAATATCTCAGGTCTCCCATGTCATTTCAGAAATCTTTTTAGCTCATGCAGATGGTTTTTCTGTCTTCCCAACTTCTGGGAGAAGATTAAATTTCTTCTGATAATGCATGTTTTTCCTTGATTTCAAGTGGTTGGGCCTAAGGAATTATGGTAAAAACAACTCTTCTCCCAAATTCTGAATCCTGTTATGCCATATTGTGAATCATGTAACCAAAGATGGTGCTTTATATCATTCATTCTTGCTTTTACTTTTTTTTAAAATGACTTAACAACTACAAATTGCTACATTTTTGCAAAAATTCCCAATCTTACACATACTTTGATGGATTTTATCATTATCACTGTTAGTCATTTATCAAGTTTTCCCAAGAACCTAACAAATACATATGAAGTCAAACATGGATTAGCCATATTTTCAGTTAATTGTGATGTATAAAGTGATTATGTTCATTGATTTCCTAATGTTAAACCACCCTTGGATTTCTACTGGAAACACAACTTGTTCACAGTTCATAACCTTTTCAATATTTTGCTACAGTCTTTTTGATAGACTTTTGTTTACATTTTTTCATCAATATTCACTAATTATACTGGAGCAGCTAGGTTGCATAATGGATAAGGTGCAGGTCATGGAGTCAGAAAGACTCATCCTCCTAAGTTCCAATCCAGCTTCAGACACTGACTAGCTCTGTAACTCAGGGGAAACCCATCTAATCCTGTTTTCCTCAGTTTTCTCATCTGCAAAATGAGCTGGAGATGGAAACCACTCTAGTATCTTTGCCACGAAAACCCCAGATGGGGTCACAAAGAGTCACAGACAACTGGAAATGCTTCAAGAGTGATGAAATCCTACTAACACTGCCCCTGGCCCCAGTATACTAACTGCTTCATAGCCCCTATGAACAATGGCCTAATGTCTTCATATATGTCTCACTGATCACTGGGATAACAGGTGTGTCCATGAACTCTTATTTCCCACAGCAACAGCAGCTGTGTCCATGCATTCAACCACAACCATAGCCACGTCTGCAACAGGACCACAATATTCAGCCAATCAGAAACCAGTACTACCAGGAGGCCAGATCTGGATGTGGACGACAAAACAACAGAAGGGCCTTTCCTTAAGTAAATACCTGAACAGTAATAGCAAAAGCTGTCCTTTGGGCTAACTGATGACATAGAGAGCCTTCTTCCAATATCATTATCATACATACATACCAACCCAATGGGTTTTTCCTTATGAAATGTGGATAATGTGCAATTTCACTGTGGCTAGGACTCCTCCCCTAGTACTTAATTCCTTAATAAACCTCTCCTGTCTTTGTAATAAACGTAATTTCTATTAAGCAATTATATCTTTGCCGTATCAAAATCTATCTTCTCTGAAGTTTTTCTTTCCTCTTGGAATTTAGCCTGCTTCATGAGAGGTATCAATCTCAATAAATGACTATTCTTGCATGAAAAGTGTTCTGACTCTGAATTCTTTGAGATCATTCCACCACAACACATCATGAAACAACACAGTAGGACCTGCACAAAGTGGATAATGAAAAAATCTACTCATTCATTCCCTGACAATTCTCTCCATTTAGTCTTCTAAAGTGTCAGATTTGTTGCACTGAATATCCTTATTGTCAAAAGAGGACTACCTGCCCAACTCTACGTGATTCTTATCTGTGCCTAATTTTCCCTTCATATTTGGACATCAGATGTTCCAAGCCAGTATAAGACCTGTTCAAAGCAGCACCAATACTCAACTCAGCCCATTCAAAATCTCTCTCATCACTCAAATGATTTTGTAAAAGTTGATCTTATCCTTGAACCTTCCACTGCTCCATGTGAGTGTGAAGATCCCATGAGTAATCTCTCTGATCCTCTACTCTGTAGCATTAGAATGAACTTACCCATAACCTGCAAGGATGCCAAGGAATCCATATCACCTTAATGTTTGTACTCTGACATTTGTGGCTTTTACACAGTCCTGAGTACCTCAGCCCTGCTCTTTAGGATGATTCCTAATTTGGGACCTTAAGACAGTGAAAGAAGCAAGGTGAAAAAGATGAGTGTTGGACAGTTGAAACAATACAGTTGTATCCTCCTAACACGAGCTAGCAAAGAGACGGTCTGATACTGAGACAGCTGAACCAAGGAATAACTATGAGAAGACAGAGGGATCAGCATATAGCAAGATGCCTGCAGGAAAAGAAGAAATGTTGGGGAATGAGAGAGGAGGACCACCCAGATGTGAGAAGAAAGGGAAGAGAAAAGAATGAGTGATCTGATTACCTCAGTGTCTTGCAGGGCAGGTGAGTTTAGAATACCGGGCAGGAGAGAAAGCATTTTATGAGCCAGTTCCTTTCCTTCTGAAATCTGTAGCTTCAGGGCACTGAAGTCTTCCATATTGCCAATCATGTGATGCCCATGGTTGTCCAATGAATGGTCGGGAGCATCCCCCTTCAGCATGGAATGGGTCTCCTTTCTAGGGGACACATCGAAACCCAACTCTGAAAAACACAATAAAGCTCAAGTTGAAGATCATCCTTGTGTAATCTCTTCATGACTTAATTTGAGAGAACAAAAGACTAAGAGGGAAAGGGAATGGCATCTGGAAAGATAAACTTTGGGAAATGTCCAGGCCTGGGCGAAGTGAGTTGAAGTGATTTCTTCCAGTCTTGGTGACATCCTCTTTTCTCATTTCATATAGTGATATCAGATAGGCAGATATATTAATCATTGGAAAATAAAAGCAAAGAAAGAAAAAGAATTGTTACGAACATTTTGGGGACAGAAAAATGAATCTAGATTAGTTTATGTTTTCCTACAATAGAGGGACCATGTTGAATGCTTATTAGAAAGCTAATACTGGAATCCAGAAGACCTGGTGAAATCCTGCTTCTGATACATAATAGCAATGTAACGCTAGACAAGTATTGTAATCTCTTCCTGCCTGAAAAAACTCTCCAGGAATTACAGACAAATTGCTGAAAAGAGAGTGGAAATAGGAGACTGAGGGTGGCCTGTTGGAGAGAGAGCATGGAAGAAGGATGTTCAGAGAGATATAATAGAGTGATCAAAGAGCAATTTGCTGGCTTTGTAATACATTGAAGCCCAGTCTCCACCAAAGGCTCTTTGTGATATGTGAGCTGAAGCAGAAATAATCAAGAAAGGAGAGAGAATGTCTTGCTATTTCCTGGCAGTCAAGGAAAGGGGGAATGAGTGCACAGCAGATGGGAAGGGAGAATCTAACGTGACAATTGCCTTGTCTTGCCTGGAGAAAAGCACGCAACATTTGGGGGAAATCAGGGAACAGATCTTCTGAGAGAGGAGATCTTCACTGTCCTGGAAAAACATGGACAGGCATGGAAAATAGTACCAAATGAAGAAGGTTACCTAGGAAAAGTTGGAATGAAATATTTTAAAGTCAGCAGCAGAGAATTCTGAGAGGAGCATTTCCTTTATAATGAAAAGGTTGGGCTCATGGCCTCCATGGGCAGCTCTAGAGTTTCTTAGCCAGCACTTCCCTTTAAAGGCAGTGGACTTGAGTATAATGAGGGTGGTCAGGCCCCATAATATTCCATTCTGACTGGAGCAGATGCTGCTGAAGCTGTCCAGACACTTTCAAGGACATATGTGCTCAGTGCTGAAGAATTCAAAGCAATCTTCTGACCTGCATGAAGGCATCAGGAGGAAATCCTGGAGAGTAGACCTTAAAAGAAGTAATTCCATGCTCTGGTACTTACTTTCTCCCTATTTCTTAAACTTGTGGGAACTCTATGGAAGCTCCTTCTCCTTTGGATTATTTGGGGGAGAGAAAGTGGCTATGATAGCTGCTCAGATATGGCAAACTTGAGCCTGCACACCAGTCCTCTGGCTGACATTTCTTTGGGTTTCTTTTCTGATCCTGGGTGATTGAACAGTAATCATGAGATGGTCATTTTTCGTTTTAGAAGCAACCTTATGACAAAAGAATCTAGGACTTCATGGACCCCTTGGTTGAAACTAACTACTAGCAAAAGGAATTTCTACATTTATACTCTTCTCAGCAAAGATGCCTACTGCCAGAAGAGTGAACCAAGCTATGTCCTATTTAGACAATAGATGTGAACTTTGTGGGAATTGTTTGGAGAGTGCAGTGTCAGGGTAAAGATACAATAGCTAGTCAACGAGGCTAAATAAAGAATTGCATAGGGCACCCTAGGAATACATGGTTCATGATGGTTCTAGTAGTGGAGAGGAAGGATCCCTCTCAAGGTCCCTGATTCAAAAAGACATCTAGCAGAATGGATTAAAAGCCATAATCCAACTATATGTTGTTTATAAGAAACACATTTGAAATGGGGGAATACACACGGAGTAAAGATCAAAGGTTGTAGTAGAATATATTATGCTTCAGCTGATGTAAGAGAAGCCAGATTAGCAATCCTAATCACAGTCAAAGCAAAAGCAGAAAGAGACCTAATCAAAAGAGATAAGGAAGGAAACTATATCCTGCTAAAAGTCAC
This sequence comes from Notamacropus eugenii, assembly GCF_028372415.1. Classification (NCBI taxonomy): domain Eukaryota; kingdom Metazoa; phylum Chordata; class Mammalia; order Diprotodontia; family Macropodidae; genus Notamacropus; species Notamacropus eugenii. Next base: position 300,713,720 of record NC_092873.1, read on the forward strand.
CATGGACAATGAAGCAATATCATTACCAAACATGTATGCTCCAATTGGTATAGCATCCACATTCTTACAGGAGAGGTTGAGGGACTTGCAGGAAGAAATTGACAGCAAAACTATACTAGTGGGGGACCTCTGCCTTCCCCTCTCTGAACCTGATAAATGTAACCTCAAAATAAACAAGAAAGAGGTCCACAAGGTAAATAAACCTCTGGTTAAGGTAGATATGATAGCTCTGTGGGGAAAACTGAATGGGAATAGAAAGAAATCGACCTTTCTCTTAGCAGTACATGGCACATATACAAAAACTGACCATGTTCTAGGACACAAAAACTTCACAATCCAGTGCAGAAAGGCAGAGATAATCAATGCATTCCTCACAGATCTAAACGCAATAAACATTATATGGAATAAAAGGCCATGGAAAGATAAACCAAAAATCAATTGGAAACTAAATATTCTGATCCTGAAGAAGGAGTGGGTTAAACAACAAATCATAGAAACTATTAACAACTTCATTCAAGAGAATGACAACAATGAGACAACGTATCAAATCTTACGAGATAATGCAAAAGCACTTCTTAGGGGAAGTTGTATATCTTTGAATGCCCACATAAATAAAATAGAGAAAGAGGAAATCAATGACTTGGGCATGCAGATGAAAAAGTTATGAAAAGAACAAATTGAAAATCCCCAAGTAAATACCAAATTAGAAATACTGAAAACCACAGGACAGACTAATAAAATTGAAGTTAAGAAAACTATTTTATTAATAAATAAAACCAATAGCTGGTTTTATGAAAAAACTAATAAAATTGATAAAATTTTTGTTGAATTTTATTCAAAAAAGAAAGAAGAAAATCAAATTACTAATATCAAAAAAGACAGGGGTAAACTCACCACCAATGAGGAAGAAATTAAAACCATAATTGGAAATTACTTTGCCCAAGTATGTGCCCACAAAATCAACAATCAAACGGAGATGGATGAGTATTTTCAAAAATACAAATTGCCCAGATCAACAGAAGAAGAAGTTGAATACTTAAAGAAACAAATCTTCTCAGAAAAGAAATTGAACAAGCCATCAATCAACTCCCTAGGAAAACATCTCGAGGGCCAGATGGATTTACAAGTGAATTCTATCAAATATGTCAAGAACAGTTAATTCCAATACTATATAGACTATTTTTGCAAATTGGGGAAGAAGGTGTCCTCCCAAATTCTTTTGATGATACAAATATGGTTTTGATACCTAAACCAGGAAGAGAGCAAACAGAGAAAGAAAATTATAGACCAATTTCTCTACTGAATATAGATACAAAAATTTTAAATAAGATTTTAGCAAAATGATTGTAGCATCTTATCACTAGAATAATACATTATAATCAGGTAGAATTCAGACCAGGAATGCAGGGCTGCTTCAATATTAGGAAAACGATTAGCATTATCCATCACATCAACAACAAAGCTAACAGAAACCTCATGATTATCTCAATAGATGCAGAAAAACCTTTCGACAAAATACAACACCAATTCCTCTTAAAAATGCTGGAGAACATAGGAATAAAGGGAACTTTCCATCAAATGATAAGCAGTAGCTACCTAAAATGTCCAGCAAGCATTATAGGCAACGGAGAAAAGCTAGATGCATTTCCAATAAGATCAGAGGTGAAAGAAAGATGCCCATCCTCACCACTTTTATTCAATATGATACTAGAAATGTGAGCTGTAACAATTAGACAAGATAAAGTAACTGAAGGAATAAGAATAGGCAAAGAAGAAACTAGGTTAGCACTCTTTGCAGATGAGATGATGATATACTTAGTGAATCCCAGAGATTCAAGTCAAAACCTACTTGAAATGATAAACAATCTTGGCAAAGTTGCAGGTTACAAAATAAACCCACACAAATCTTCTAGATTCCTATATATTAGTAACAAAGTCCAACAGCAAGAGAAAGAAAGAGAAATCCCATTTAAAGCTAGAGTGGACACTACAAAAACTTGGGGAGTTTACCTGCCAAAACAAACCCAGGGACTATAAGAACACAATTACCAGAACTTTTTACACATGTAAATCAGATCTAAGCAAGTGGAAAAATATCGGTTGCTCACGGGTAGGCCAAGCCAATACAATAAAAGTGACAATTCTACCTAAATTAATTAATTTATTTAGTGCAATACCAATTAAACTATCAGATAATTATTTCTAGAGCTGGATAAAATAATATCAAAATTCATCTGGAGGAATAAAATATCCAGAATATCAAAGGGACTAATGAAAAGAAAAGCTAGGGAAGGTGGCTTAGCTCTAGCAGATCTCAAATTGTATTATGAAGTAGCAATTATTAAAAGCACTTGTTACTGGCTAAGAAACAGAAGGGTAGACAAGCAGAATATGCTAGGAACTCAAGACACAGTAGGCAAGGAATATAGCAACCTCCTGTTTGATAAACCCAAGGACCCCAGCTTCTGGGATAAGAACTCACTGTATGACAAAAATTGCTGGGAAAACTGGATAACAGTGTGGTGGAAACTAGGCATAGACCCATGCCTGTCACTGGACACAAGAATAAAGTCCAAATGGGTACACGATCTAGGTATGAAGACTGATACCATGGACAAACTGGAGGAGCAAGGAATAATGTAGCTATGAGATTTATGAAGAAGGGAAGAATTTTTGACTAAAGAGGAGATAGAAAGCATTATGAAGTGCAAGATGGATAATTTTGACTACATTAAACTGAAAAGTTTTTGCACAACCAAAGCCAATGCAACCAAAATTTGGAGGGATATAGTCAACTGGGAAAGAAGTTTTACAGCTAATCTTGGGGACAAAGACCTCATTTCTAGAATATATAGAGAAGTGACTCAAATGTACAACAATACAAGTCATTCCCCAATTAATAAATCATCAAAGGATATGAATAGGCAATTGCCAGAGGAAGAAATTAAAGATATCTCTAATCATATGAAAAAAAGCTCTAAATCACTTTTGATTAGAGAGATGCAAATCAAAACAACTCTGAGGTACTCCATCACACCTATCAGACTGGCAAACATGACAGAACAGGTAAATGATCAATGTTGGAGAGGATGTGGGAGAGTTTGAACATTAATTCATTGTTGGTGGAGCTGTGAGCTCATCCAAACATTCTGGAGAGTGGTTTGGAACTCTGCCCAAAGGGCTACAAAAACGTGCATAACCTTTCATCCAGCAATATTGTTTCTAGGACTGTATCCCCAAGAGATCATAAAAATGGGAAAGGGGCCCACATGTACAAAAATATTTATAGCAGCACTCTTTGTAGTTGCCAAAAATGTGGAAATCAAGGGGAATGATGAACAAAAAGACTTCACAGAGGCCTGGAAAGACTTTTATGATCTGATGCTGAGCAAAAGGAGCAGAACCAGGAGAACGTTGTGCACAGCCATGAGCACAGTGTGAGAGAATTTTTTCTGGTAGACTTGGATCTTGATAGAAATGCAAGGACACACACACACACACAAATCCCAACAGTCTTCTAAGGCAAAATGACTTCCTCATTCAGAGGAAGAACTATGGAATTCAATCACAGAATGTAGCAGATCATTTTTGTGTATGTATGTGTATTATGTTTTGATTTGTTATGTGATTTCTCCCACTTCTTTTACTTTTTCTACACAGCATGACTACAGTGAAAATGCATTCAATAGGAATGTATGTGTAGATCCTGTATAGAATTGTATGCCGTCTTAGGGAGGGAAGGGGGTTTTGGGGGTAGGTAGTGGGAAACAATCTAAGTTTTATGGTAGTGACTGTAGAACATGAAAAAATAAAAAAAAAGAAAGGTTTGAGAGAGAAGAGATATTAACTGAGTACCATACTGAAGGTCTACACAGCCGTTGTGCTGACCTCCTTGTCATTTGCTTGTGAAGCATGGACAGTCTACCAGCACCATGCTAGGCAACTGAATCACTTCCACTTGAACTGTCCTCAGAAGATTCTGAGGATCACCAGGCAGGATCAGGTAACAGATACTGACATCTTTGCTCCAGCTTAACTACCAAGTATTCAAACTATGCTTCAGAGAGGGCAACTCCGATGGGCTGGACATGTTGTTCAGATGCAAAAATGTCTGCCTGCCAAAAAGACTATTTTATGGAGAAGCTGCATGGGGTAGGCAATCACATGGTGGCCAGAAGAAACAATACAAGGACACTCTCAAGGTCTCTCTCAGAAACTTTGGATTTGACTGTTCAACCTGGGAGACACTGGCACAGGACAGCTCAGAATGCCATGCCCACATAAGAAAAGGTGATGTGCTCTTTGAGCAAAGTAGAATTGAGACAGCACAAAATAAACACAGGATGTCCAAATTTAGGATACGCACCCCAAATTTTCATAAGGACTATGTGTGCCCAACCTGTGGTAGACCATTCAGAACCCCTATTGGTTTGATCAGCCACATTCTGACACACTGAAATTTCACTTTACTATGGTGATGTCATTTTGGTCTTCTTTGAAGAGGAAGGACAACAACCAACCAAACATAATCCTTCCTCTACCACTTACTAGTTGGAGACTGATTTTGGAAAACTCACTGCTGTTCTAACCTTAGTTTCCTCATCTGTAAAGCATCTGAAATAATACTGGTCTACCTACTTTGCAATGATAAGAATATTATCTGGAGTATCATGTAATTACACAATAATAATATTAGATAGTGTTTTCTATGTGCCAGGCACTGTGCTGAGCACTTTACAATTATAATCTCATTTGAGAGGGACTAGTATTTTCCCTATTAATCCCACTTTGCAGTTAAGGAAACAGAGGATGGACCACCTTCCCCAGGGATGATCATGAATGATGGATGATGAGGTCATCTATAGCCCTTAAGGGCTCAGTGTAGGAGTTTCCACCACAGACTCTTTGAAAACAACCTCACCTTATCCCCAACTCATCAACCCCACATTTGTGTGAGGGTTTGTTTTCCTACCTTGGAAAAATTTCCACTCATTCTTAGGGCTAGTTGCTTGGCAATCTTGGATCATGAGGGAAGAACTGAGGATAGGTTTCCCAGGACTGCTCTCCAGCTTCTGCTCTAGTTCTTTCCGCAGGGAATTGTTTGCTTGGAGGCTGTATTGCAATTGACCTCGAAGAGCCTGGACCTCGGCCACAAGGGTGTTCAAGTCCCTCCTCAGAGTCCCTTGCTGATACATGTCCCTTCTGCAAGCTGAAAGATCAAGGGACAATTTGGTGGAATTGTTTGGGAGTCACATCCTGTGGAGTCACATCCTCCTCACAGAACTCCTCCTACCCTTCCCAGCTGACTCCCTTTTTTCCTACTTTACCACATCTCCCAATATTGGCACCAGTCTCTGAAGGCTTGAAATTTTGGCATGATCTTAAGATCCATCATTCCTCTCCTTCCCATCTTATATGCAAGCTATCATTAAGTACTACTCATATTCTCTTTGACATGTCTCATTTCTATCCCTTTTGAACTACAAGCATTCTGAACTCATATTCATCTGATCAGTCATAGCCGGATTCATTGTCACTTCACTCTAACATCATCGTATCATTTTGGTCCTGTTCAAGGACAGAAGAAAAACAAGCAACCAAACAATTGCTGCTTCTCTCCAAGAGATCATCATCCCATTCCCACATTACCTGCTTCCTGCAGTTGCTCTGCCCTGCCACTAATTTTACCCTCTGACATCCGGAAGACAACATCTAAACCCTCTTTCAAATTACAGCTTTGTGTAGCCATAATGCACCCTGCCCCTCAACTCCAGTCTTCTGTAGGCTACATTTCAACACGCACCATACAAATTTCCATCTCTGTTGCTGTTCCTTCTCTATCAACTTCTCCAAATCTTACCCTCTCCATACCAAGCTCATCTCATTTTTGTGCAATACACCTTCTCTAACTTCCTGTTTTTATTTTCTCCTTCTATTCAAAGGGAGGGAAATTAAGTGATGGTTAAACACACTTCTTTCATTAAGTTCCTTCTTTAATCCATCTTCACTTTTTTTAAACCCAAACTCGTGATTTCCTTTATTCAGGAAACTCCCGATAGGAGCATACCACCACCAATGCCAATCTGTAACTTAGCATTTCACACAAGTGCTCAAGGTCCCACAGTCTGTAAATGTTAAGAGGATTGGGACTCAGACCTCCCTGACTTCACCACATCACAAAATACATAAGATTATTAGGGGAGAATCAGGTGTATAAATTGAGCCTTAAAGGAAACTTAGGATTTCAATAGACATAGGTGGGCAGGGAATGCACATCACGTGCAGGGACATATCATTGCAGAGCAAGAGAGGGGAGATGGAGGGTGATGTGTGAGGAAGGAGAAAAAAGCCACATAAAATGCTGTCTCATATTAATAGCTAAAGCCCCTGTACCATTTTTATGTGAAATACCCTCAAGGCAAGTCTTCCTTCACTTTATATTTAAGCAAATAAATTTTGTAACCTAAATCCGAAGTTTTAACTTATCCCCACTAAATAATTTTTAATCCAGCCCCCTATTTGCTATGGCATACTGTCCCTCTTAAGCACCTTGTTAGTGACCCTTAAGTCTTTTTCAATATTTTATTTTCCCCCCAATTACATGATAAAACAAATTTTAAACATTTCAAGAGACAGTTTTGAGTTCCAAATTTGATTCCACTACTAGCCCCCTTCCTGGGACAGTAAGCAATGAGATTCCTGATTCAATTTTGTCTTGGTGAAAGTCACGGACATTGTATTTGCCAAGTGTCAGTCAGTCTAGGTTTAGAAACCCCACTGCCTCTACAGAAAACATATTCTACTGCAATTTCGAAATATTATATTGCCCATATGGTGGATGGAGAAGACTCCCCCAGCTTTTCTGGGCTCTGGATCAAACTACCAAGTAGGTATTAACAAGAAAGATGAGCTGCAGGGTTTGGGCTATAGGTTGGATGTCTGCATCATGAGTACCTGAAATCTGCTCACTGTGAAACTAAGAATCCAGAAGTATTCTTCTACTTGAAGGCAATGCAAGTAGATTTCTTTAAAATCCAGCCTATAACTTGGGCATTTCAAGAATTCACCCTGAATTTGTCTTAAGTAACGTGGCTGGATAAGGTTGAATTGTGTTGTCTTGCTGTCAGGGCTGCCTAGACATGAGCCTAATCACAACCTAGACAGCTCATTCCTGTGCTTTGTGTTGGAAAATGTCTCTCCTCTTTTCCCCCCAACCCCAACGCCCCTTTCATGGTATCTTTCCAGTTAGGAACGCTGTATCTCTGTGCAAGATGGAGTTCCCAGGCAGAGAGCTGGGGTAGGAAGCAGACGGAGACTAAATCACTTACCCTTCAGCATCTCCTTGGAATTCTGGTACAGGGTTAGGTAGATCTGCAGCTCTGACTGCAGGGACTGGAGGACTCTCTGGTTCTCCTCACCCTGTTGCTGGAAGAGGATGATTTTGTGTTGGAGCCTACCAGGAAAAAGAGCAGGGCTTAGGAACACCTGGGATTCCACAGGGCAACAGACCCATTAGCACAGCATCACTGTGAGCTAGTGATACTCTCTAGAAGTAGGTGCCTTAAATTGGAGTAGGACACAAAGAGAACAGCTACCATGAAGTCTTTCAGTGTTAGAGCAAGAAAGATGCACTGCATATCACTGAGGGGATTAAGAGGCCCTCAATAGAATTCTAGGTATTGACACAGGGGCATTGGATGAAGTACTGGACCTGGAATCCCAAAAGACTTGACTTCAAATCCTGTCTCAGATACGTTCTGTGTGACCCTGGAAAAGTCACAGAACCTCTCTCTGCCTCAGTTTCCTCACTCATAAAAGGGGGACAATGATAGCACTTACCTCTCAGAGTTGTTATGAGAAACCAATGAGAAAAAAATGGTAAAGATCATGGCACAGTGCCTGGCCCATGGTAAGTGCTATACAAATGTTAGCAACCATCATGATCGTCATCATCATGATCATCATCTTTTTTATCTAGTTGAATCTTCAACCACCCTGGGAAATAGGATATGAAGGAAAGTGAGATTTACTGAAGTTAAATGGCTTGGCCAGGGTTACATGGCTGATAAATATCTGAGGTAAAATGGGAACTCAGATCTATCTGATTCTAGTTCACTCTAAGCCTCCTACGTACTGTGCCACCCTGCTCCCAATTTGTTGTTCAGTCGTGTCTAACACTTTCTGACCCCATTTGGGGTGTTCTTGGCAAAGATACTGGAATGGTTTGCCATTTCCTTCTCCAGCTCATTTTACAGATGAGGAAAACTGAGGTTGAAGTGACTTGTCCTGGGGGTCACAAAGCCAGCAAGTATCCGAGGTCAGATTTCAACTCAGGTCCTCCTGACTCTAGGACCAGTGCTCTCCCCACTGTGCATATAGCTGCCTCTCACTAGTCATACATGGAAAGAACTGGAGGTTTGTCAAGAGGGATTCTCATGCATTTAGGGCAGGGGTGGACTGGTAAAAGTTTAATTGCCTGAAAGAATTGTACACCACAGACTTTCAAGTTTCGTATGCATTCCTAACATTTTTTCTATCACTTTCTTCAATTGAGACCAGGACTTTTTAAAGTATTTCCACCCAGGAACCCTGTTCAACTTTTAGCATCATTGTTGGCATTTTGTGGCCCATTGGCATGCATAGTGCATAGGGTGCATGCTTTATCTTCAGAACCAAGGCTACAGTGAAGCGTTGCCAGACACACTCCAGATCCATTATGGGTTTGATTTTTAAGTAATTTTTGGTTGTTACAGGCTCAGAAATCTTTTGTCATTGCCAAATTTTTCAAGACCCCATGTGAGGTCGCAAACCACAGTTGAAGAAGCACTGCTCTAGACCATGAAGAAAATACTATATCAAGCCTTGACATGTAGTGCTTGCTGATTTCTGAGGTGTAAATACTCACCGTGAAAACTGACCATCTGTGTCCCGGAGCACGTCCCGATGGCGTCCAGCACACTCCTGACTCAGGACTTGTTACAAGGGTAGTTGGGATCAGAGGCAGAGAAAGAAACTCTATCTCCTAACAGCCTGCCTCAGCAGTCTGGCAGACGGTATGAGACAGAGGGCTGCCGTGCCCCTAGACAGGCCTGGCTCACCTGCTGTTTTCCTCCTGGAGGGAGTGCTGCTCCTCTCTCAACTGCATGATCACCTGCTGCCTCTCCTTCAGGTCCTCAGTCAGCAGCCACCACTCAGCCTTCTGTACCTCCAGCGTGGCCTCTACATCTTGAAGCCTGGAGTGTGATGCCAGCACATCCTCCCTCAGATGCTGCAGCTCCCTACAATGCTCTGATGGGGCAGAGAAGACAGATGTGGGTTTCTGAGGCACCGAGGTACCTAGACCCCTCAGAATCTCCCAAGCCCCACCACAGAAGATGAGAGCTTTACCACAAGAGACTTGGCAAACTGAGAGAAGGGGAAAGGGGAGGGAGAGACCCTATGCCTGCAGATGACTATCAGGAGTAGGAAAACATCAGACTCTACCAAAGGGCAAATGGACAGTACTTTCATAGTCTTAAGTCACAGGTAGTGACTTCAAAACAAAGGAGCAACTGGGCACTCAGCTTAGCCTCCTGGAATGGAAAAGCTCCACCTGCTTGTCTCTGGCAAAATTTTCTATACAATGTGCTTGAGAAGACATGCTGAAAACGCTTGTAGTGATTATGGTGCTTGGTGCAGTGGTCTCAGCTATGTCTGACTCTTGGTGACCCCATTTGGTTTCCCTAGAAAAGATAAGTTTCTTAGCAAAGATGAATGGAGTGGTTTGTCATGTCCTTCTCCAACTCATGTGACAGATATGGACACTGAGGCAGACAGGGTTTAAGTGACTTGCCTGGAGTCACACAGTGAATAAATATCTGAGGCCAGATTGGAACTCAGGACTTCCTAATGTAAGGACTCTGGATGCAACATTCAATGCAGCTCGTACATGAAGCCAGATAATAAGGATACTGCTAGCTTATATTAATAGATACCCTTTAGGCACCATCACATTGGAGGGAGCTGGGTAACCTGATGGGTAGAGAGTTGGACTGCAGAGTCATGAGGACCTGAATTCACATCCCTCCTCCCTGAACTGCTTTCAGTCTCAATTTCATCTGGAATTCAGAGGCTAGTCATAACTACTAAGAACATGATAACTTCTCGTTTATGATGGGTATTGTATTTCTTGCCTTCTCAGTGGGTGGGTGAGGAGTGGGGAGAGGAAGAAAATTTGGAACTGAAAATCATTTTTTAATTTGAATTTTTCAAAATGCTAAAAGAGAAATAATAAAGGATCTTTGAAAAGACCTTGAAGTACTATATAATAGGGAGCTATTATTAAATATTGGATAAAACAACACTAAGGCTTAGGTAGAGCAAATCATAATTATCTTACTTTGACAGATGAAAATCAAAGTCTAAGGGTGCAAGAGAGAGAAAATTCTCTGTGTTATACAAATAGGGAATGACAACATCAGGACTCAAACCTAAGCCTTGTGTTGCTAAGGCTGCTTGTTCTTTACATCATACGTCTCCCTAGCTCATGACTCACCTAAGGCAGCTTGACCAGGGCTATGGCATCTACAGTGTTCACATCTATGCCCTCCCTGAACCCAGGGATGTTCTCTCATGGAAGAAGCAGTCCACATTCAATGTCACTGTGAGAATTCTGAGTATCATGGAGCAATGGAAGCAGCTTCAGGATTTCCCCCACAGATAGAGGAGGACATTGTCTGGGGTCTTGTCCCTCTTACCTTGGGACAGGTGTTTCAGCTGAGTTTGTAGGTTCCCCTTTTGTGCCATGAGAATTCTGATTTCCTTGCCCAGCTGGGACACAGACTCCAGGCTTGGAATGGGAATGCTAGAGGAGCAGCCTGTTGCAGGAATGAAGCATTGGACAACTTAGTTGAGTTATGCACACACAACATCTGTACTGACTTAATGACTGGCTCCTTCTTGATCCCCAGTGCTTGCAACCCACCACAGCCAAAGTCCACCCAACCCCACTTTTTCTCTTTACAGGGTATTTATCTGGTAGTTCTAGGGAATTCTGTAAACCAAATATACTTAGAATTGTAGGGAGGCATTGGAGGAAGTTTCTCATACTGTCCTTGAGGATGGGATGGAGAGGGGTGGGGTAGTTGAAAGTACAGGTAGGTGGATTTCAAATGGATTCAATGACTGGACTAAAGCAGAGAGATAAACATGAACTTGTAAGGAAGTCTCTGGGAGAGTGCTTGAAGGGCCTGCCGTTGGCTTTGGGGCATTCGCTATTTTTCCATATGACCTGGATTGCCCTTGGAGTAAGAAATGGTATGTTTAATTCATTTGCAGGTAGTTCCAAGGTAAGAGGGATAGGGAACATGTTGAATGACAGAGTCAGGTCAGCTCCAAGGGAAGGGAAGAGAACAACCATTACTTGAGTACCTAATACATGCTGGGCACAGACTAAGAGTATATATACTGTCTCCTTTGATCTTCACCACAATCCTAGGAAGTAGGTGCTGATTATGAAAGACTAGAATGATAATTCAAAATCTAATCCAATCAAATTTTTAGTGATGAATGTAGAATCTTATTTGTAGACGTCAAAAAAAAATCAATAGGATGGAGGAGCTATGAAGAGACAAGTAAATAGAGAAAAGAGCTGGGGAATTTTGGAGAGCTACAACCTTAGTGTGAATCAATGATATGATGTAACAGCTAAAAAAAAGCTAATGTGATTTTTTCATTCCTCAGTGAGATTATATGACCATTCAAAGAAGGTGAGTCTAATAACATACACAGAGAAAAAAAGAGATGGAGTGGATGTCATGATCTTGCGCATATTGAAGTAGACAAGTAGATAATTGCTCATACTATGATTTGTCATGAATGGGAAGCCCACTGAGTTGATTCTTCTCATCCAAATATTTTGGATAAGCACTCTAAATGAATAATAACCTGTCTCTGGTTCACGTGTTTTTTTTCCTTGTTTTGGGGGGATGGAAATCAAGGTGAAGTGACTTGCCCAGAGTCACACAGATAAAAAATTTCTGAGGCCAGATTTGAGTTTCAGTTCTCCTGACTTGCAGGGTCAGTATTCTCTTTACTGCACTTTCTAGCCAGGCCTTGGTTCACATTGGAGAAGCTGTACAGAGCTTTCCATGATCCTCAGCTGTAGACCTCAGGAGGCACTGAAGCTCTGATTTGCTGATTTCCATGATGTAAAGGCTCACATTGAAGATTTCACATTTGACTCCCTGAAGCTTATAGAATCTGACTCCAGCTCACTGCTACATGGCAGGGATTGGGACAATACAGAGATGTTATAGAAAGAAAGATTACAGCAGGGAAATAGCAGGGGATGAGTCATTAGAAAGCTGAGGGGCAGGGAGATGGGTAATGATGGGAGGGAGGTCATCTTAGAACACACCTCTACTGCCCAACCAAGAGACCTTTAACAAAGTGGAGAGAATCGAATGACAAAGAAGAGTAAGGGTAATAATAATAATAATAGAAAGGAAACAAACCAAAAACCCACCTTGGAGGTCCAAAGACCTGAACTTGGTTGCTGATTCTCTAAATCTCAGTTCCCTCCCTTTTAAAATCAGAACAACAAGATCCAAGATACTTCCAATTTCATGAGGTTGTTGTGAAGATGATGGATGTGAGATAATCAATTACAAGTCAGGAGCCCTGGCTTTTAGTCTTGGGTCTTTCACTCATTGGGAATATGACCTTATAAAGTTCACCTAGCCTTTTAGAGCTCGAAGCCTCTTCATCTACCAAATAAGGAGGAGTCTGAAAAAGATGATTTTCTGGTCCCTTCCACCTCTATGGTTCTATGTTAAGGAAGAGCTGTGAGGAATATAAAGATTTATACAGATGTCAATGAACACCTTCATCAGGAAAAAATCCTAAAAAGACAGGCCCTGTGCCTTACTTGCCACAGATCAAGCACTGTAACCCTTGAACTATAAGAAAGACCCAGAATTAAAATGGGCCTGAGCTGATTTGAATTTTTCTTTCCCACAACCGTTGTGGTAGAGGAGAGCTCGTCCTCCAGCTGTTCGCTAAGGAGGTCATTAATGCAGACAGATTCCTCCAGGTTTTCGTGGAGCTTCCAGGTCTCACTGAGATGTTTCTCTAGCAAATTAGCCCCTGTGTTTGTCCCATCAGGATACACAAATAGGAATTGGGAGGGAACTTGACAGGAAAGTGAAGGAGAGTCTGGGTGCCTGTCAGTCAGTCAGTCATTCAAGATGGATTCAGTACTGACTGAAGGGCAAGAACCTGTCCACAGTAAGTCTTGGTTTTCAGGAAATTTTCAATAGCCATCACCTTCCTCCTGTCATGGTGCTCCCCCTCCCACAGAGCATAAGACCACCCAGCTGAATTGTCTCTAGGGATAGAGAGGTACAGAAGAAGCCATTAGACACAGGCAAGAATGGAGGGAACAATTTAAAATGGGTCCTGGGTGCTTGTCAAGAAACCTGCTGAAAACTTGTAGTCCATTTCCTGATCAGAAGGAAGGTTTCCTGTTTGAGAACAACAGTGGGACCAAATATCCCCTAACATGTATATGATAAATATCCATTGAATAAATTGAATTTTTCTACTTATTTCAATGAGAGGATAGATATCATGATTACCAAAATTTGCAGATAAGTGCATATTTCCCAGATGAAGTGTGGCCTTTACCAAGTTCCATGGTGTAAATGCTTGCATTGGGTGAAAGGTGAAAAATTCACACTGAAAATCTAATAAGAGTAGAGATGGGTTCTGCTAAAAGATGGGAAGGGCTCACAACTCCAGCTAAGAGAATTGGAATCCAAAAGTCTCCAGAGGTTGACACAAGGGACTAATTTCAACAAAAGCCATCTTAGCCAAGACAAATATACAAAGCCTTCAGAGCACACATAAAGAAGAGGGAGTTATTCTGACTAGCAAATGGTGTGAGTGAAAAAGTCAAGGGTGGGGAGGGGTGAAGACTGTGAATGTATTGCAAGCTCCCAAGGAGGGAATATGTGTGACTTAGGCTGTTTAGTGTTGAGAAAGAGGAAGGTGGTGGTTTGATTATGAGTTACCCTGATCAGAGCAAATCTAGAGTTTGGTGTTCAACAATTTTTTCCAGAGCAAGGCAATCAGAATGGTGAGAGGATTTAAAAGTGTGCTTTAGGAGCATCAGCTGAAGGGACTGAGACTGAGTAGCCTGAAGGAGTGAAGATGGAGTTGGGGAGGATTACTAAAGGATGGCCACTGTCTTCAAATACTGAAAGTAGTCTCCTACAGAAAATGGATTAGACTTCATCTGTTGGAGCCTGGAGGGCAGAATGAAATGGGACTTCCAAGGAGACATATTTGGCCTCCATGTATAGGGACTAGACTGCTTGATAGTTGATTTGAAGTAGAATTGCTGATTTTGGTAGTGAGTTATCCCTCCTCACTGGAGACCTTTGTTCACAGGCTAGATGATCACCAGCTGGAATTGTATAAAGAAAATTGATACTCTGAAGGGAAGTTTCACTATGACGTTCTAAGATTTGTGGATGGAATTTTTTGCTGGTGAGTCATTTCATTGCTTTCTCACTTCTTGTGATCCCTATTTGTGGTTTTATGGCAGAGATATTAGAGTGGTTTGCCATTTCCTTCTTCAGTTCATTTAAAAGAAAAATGAACTGAGGCAAGCAAGGTGAAGTGACTTACCCAGGATCACTCAGTAAGTAAGAGTCTGAGGCCAGATTTGAACTCAGGAAGATGAGTCTTCTTGACTGCCAGCCCAGTGTTTTTTTTGCATAGTGCCACCTAGCTGTCCCAATTCCATGTGCGTTTGCGGGTATTGGGCAGAGGAGGTATGAATAGAATTTATACTTATCTGTTGAACAACTTATGCTGAGAAATCACCCAATAGGGAAAGCCTAGTGGTCCCACTTATTTAAAAAAAGAGAGAGAGAGAGAGAAGATTCTGTAAGATGACAGAAGAGTTTAGAAAATTCCAAGTTCTCCATATTTGTTCCACAAACCAGACAAATGGTAGCTCAGAGTGAACACAGAGCAGCCAAAAGAGACATAGGTAGAACAGTGTTTGTCCTGGGACAATTGGACAAGATCCAAAGAAAGATCCCTGCAGGTTCTGAGGAGGGAAGTATAAACACCTCAACAAAAAGTCCTGAGAGCTGCTGGGCTGGGAGGTAGCTTCACCTTCAGCCACGGGAATATTCACCTCCTGGATAAAGTGGAGAGTTGCACTGGGGGTGGGGAGGAAGGAGAGATTAAGGAGGTTGCTGTTGACAAGGAATACTAGGTCCAGCTGTGTGGATGAGATGCAATCTTGGGCAAGAAAGAACCAGTATACACCAGGTGAGTGCAGAAGCAGTGGAGCAGGGATGCTGGTGCCTGTGGACACTTACAGGAGAGCTGAGTCCTTGATCTTCATTCCAGGACAAGGGGAAGAACTGAAGGTTATACCACTGCAAGGTCATCAGGGAGCAAGAACATTTCCAGCATAGTGAGCCTGGGGATCCTACTTGTGATTTGGAGGGGGAAAGGAATAGGGAGGTTAGGCTCTGGGCAAAGCTCAAGAAATTACAATAAGAAGGATCTGAGGCCACAGGCAACATTTACCAAACCCCACTATTACAGGTGATTATAATACAAGGTGCTAATTTTTTTTAAAAAGTGAGGAGTGAAAGGAGAAAGAAT
Source organism: Notamacropus eugenii (assembly GCF_028372415.1). Taxonomy (NCBI): domain Eukaryota; kingdom Metazoa; phylum Chordata; class Mammalia; order Diprotodontia; family Macropodidae; genus Notamacropus; species Notamacropus eugenii. The sequence continues at coordinate 300,729,386 of NC_092873.1, forward strand.
CCAACCATAGACAGTTACTATGGGAACAGAAAAGACCAGGGTTAATGTTCAGAGTAGGATACTGAAGCAAAGAGTAACATCAAGTGAATAACTGCCCAAAAAACATTCCTAGAAGAACTCAAAAAGACTTCAAAAATCAAAAACAGAAGTTGGAGGAAAAAAATTATAACAATCCAATTAATACAATATTATGAAAAGAAGGTCAACCAACTGGAAGAGGAGATCCAGAATCTTAAGGAAGAAAACAACTCCTTAAAAATTAGAATTGGGCATGGAGTAGTCAGCAAAGTTATAAGAGACCAAAAAATATTCAAACAAAATATTAGGAATGAAAAAAGAAACATAAGAGAAAGTGAAGCATCTCATAAAATAATGCAACTGATCTGGAGAATAAATCAAGAAGATAAAATATAAGAATAATGAGATTAACTTAAAGCTATGATTTAAAAAAATGAACCTTGATACACTAAAAAAATGAAGAAAATCACTAATGCTTCAGGATTAGTTTCAGAATGAAAATTTAAATGGAAAAAATTCACTGATCACCACATGAAACACATCCAAGGAGGAAAACCTACAGAAATATCATAGTCATATACAGGAATCCCCAAGTTAAGGAGCAAATACAACAAGCAGCAAGAAAAAAACAAAAATTGCTAATATGACAGAGCCACATTTAGAATTACACAAGACCTAGTATCAGCTACACTAAAGGACTGCAAGTCTTGGAACACTATATATCAAAGAGCAAAAGAAGTGGGGTTGTAGCTGAAAATATCAAAACCTGCAAGGGATAATATAATGCTGAATAAATAAAATGATATTCAATGAACTGACAAACTTTCAGGATTTTTTGGCAAAAAGAACAGAACTTAATAAAAATTTGACACACAAAATCCAAGGTAAACATTGAAGAATAAATTACAAGGGACTCAATCAGGACAGATTGTTCACTTCTTATACATGGAAATGTAAGCTATATGTCTGAAATTTTTATTAGGAATTGAGTAGTTCAACAGAAAGATGATGATAAACGTGAGTATGATGTGATTTGAAAAAGTAAAATGGTATAAGAAAAGACAAAAAGACTAATTATCTCATACAAATGCTATGAAAAAGAAGAATTGATACAGAGGAATGAGATGTGGGAATAGGGCTGGTAGTTCTAGAACCCTGCTCTCCTTGGGAATGGGTGAAAGAGGGAACAATACATATATATTTAGAAGGGTATATTCAGAAAGAAATAAGAGGATAAAGGTATACAGAGTAGGGAGAGCACAAGGGAGGGATTCTTAGAGGGAACCCTACTCATATCACATCTGGTTAAAAGAGAGAACCATATATCCATTTGGAAGAGTATAAAAGTCTTCTTAATTGACATAGAAATAAAAGGGGGATAGAATAGGTGGGTATAGAGAAGTGTGTAGATGAACAGGAATGGAATAAAGAAGGAACAACAGATATATGTGCAAAGATATAAAAATCCTGGAAATTCAGAAAGAAACAAGAGGGGAAGGGGATAGGGTCTGGGGAGAGGATAAGGGAGGGATTCGTGAAGGGGGGTAGGGTAAGGAACAGAAAGGAAAAGAGCAGGTAGAAGAATAAAGCAGAAGAGTCAGGAGGGAGAAGAGGAAGGAGAGTGAGGAAAATAAACAAGTAATTCTAATCTAGAATGTGAATGGAGTGAATTCACCTATAAAATGGAAACAAGAGATTAAAAATTGGAATTCAAAAATGTTACTTTGAAGAAAGGCTATAAAAATGAGCTATTCACAAATTTATAACATATAAGTCAGGAATACACATAATTATGTAAAAACAAAATGCAGAGGTAGTAGTCATGATCTCAGCAAAATTAAAGCTAAAACAGAATTAATCAAAAGAACAAAAAGGAGAAACTATACTATGTATCAGCCACATTAATCATTTTCAATTGATTTTTAAACTATTTTAAATGTTATCTTAAACTATGGAAAAGAAACAGGCAGTTTAAAGTTGTAATATTTCTGTTGTATAGGAAATGATGAGCAGGTGGATTCATAAAAGTGTGGAAAGACTTGGACTTATGAAAAAAATGCTATCCACGTTCAGAGAAACAGAGCACAAGTGGAAATAAGCATAGTATGTAATTTACCTATATGTTTATATATATATATATATATATATATATATATATATATGTACATGTATATGTGTGTGTATGATTACAGATACTTATGCATTTATGTATATGTGTATGTATATATGTGTGTATATAAATGTGTATATGTGTATGTATACATATACACACATATAGACATATACCTCTACATGAAATATCCACACTCAGTTGTGCTGTCTGGGGAGTGGGGGGTTGGAAAGAGGAAAAAAATAAATTAAAAAGTGTACAGGAGAAAACAAAAGAACACCTAGTAGGAAGCAAAGAATATATGGATAGCTCTGAAAGCAATGTGTAGGATTTACTACACATGTTTTCTTGAAATGGAAATTTATTGCTTTATATTGAATCTTTTTATAAGTTCTACTGTAGAAATGGCAAATTTTCTTTTCTTAATTTATCTTCAAATTCAAAAGAAATTTTAAAAACATTTAAAAAATAAAAAGAACGAAGTTACCAAAACAAAGCCAAACAAAAAACCTTACTTCTCATATCTACTGACTCACACCTCTAACAAGAAAGCTTGTCATTCAATAATTTAAGAGAAGTCTTGAAATATTAATGCTCTTGAGAGAGAAGATAACATTAACATTCTCTCCTGATGGCTGATCCTTTCCCAGAGCATGCTGGAGAAGATGGGATTAACCTAGGGGTCAGTGGTACAGGAAGGAAGTGTGGAACTCAGTCCCTTCACTTCTTCATCTAACTGGTCCAACAGGACATGATCCTCCAACTTAACAACACTGTGCTTTAAGCAGTTCAGAGTGATCTCTAATTCCCTCTCAAAATCATCGTGGACTCTGAGCCTTAACCCTGGAGGTTGGGGGGAGCTTTGTCTGCACACTGTTCTTCATACTGGGCACACTCACTGGGCAAATCCTCGTCTGAGCTGGTTTCCATCTCAAAAGAGAGCAAAGAGACTCTGCTTGGAGGGCGATGGGCTTCAGTGAGGGTGTGGCTGCTGGAGGGAGTCAGGGATCGAGCAATGTGTTGGGACTGCAAGACCTCAATCACTTCTTCCTCTTCTTCGAGATCTTGGCTGAGCCTGTCAGTCAGGAAAGGTCAGAGGATGAAGGTATAGTCGCCTACAAGTGACCACTGCCAAAGCTGTCCCCACTAGAAAGCTCATGACAAGGACCCCAGAGACAGAAGGAAGGATGGATTCCTTCAGGAGAGCCAAAAAACCCACCCCATCACACCTTTTTGGCTTGGGTGGGAGCAGGGGAAGAGGATGAAAGCAGTGACTCAGAACACCTGCCAATGAAGCAAATACAAGGAGTTCACAAGGCACTGGAGAGATGGATGTGTGTTAACTAGCAGACCCAAAACCCTGCAATAGCTGGTCAAAAAAAAATTGTTCTTTCCTTTGCCTGGATAAGTATAATCGTTCTAAATCAAAATCTCTTTCTAAGGCAAGGCAGTTTTTGAGTTATCCATCTCTCAAGAGATTCAACTGTACTGTTCAAACCTGTCCCTGAAAAATGGGAGCACCCCCTAGCTGATCTTCCCATTCATTTTTCCCTTTCCAATCTATTCCATATGCAGCTACCAATGACATTTCCCTAAAGTGTGGGTCTGCCATATGACAACAAAATGCTCCAAATAACCAATAGAGAAATGAAAATGAATGCAACTCTGAGGTTCTACCTCACATTCATCTGATCAGTAAAGCTAATAAAAAGAAAGAATGACAAGTGCTGGAAAGGCTGTGGGTAACTACACACATCAATGTGGCTTAGTGAAACTTGCAATTGCCACAGCTATTCTGGAAAGCAATTCAGAACTATGTCCCCAAATTGCTAAACTGTAAATGTGTCTTTGACTCAGGGTGCAGAAAGAAGCAGATATTTTTGTGGACATGGCCAAAGAGGCAATGTGTTTTTCTTGATGATGGACATTTATTACAAGGGCTTATTTTCATTGTTCTGTACACCCCCTCCTCATGGAGTGGGAATGTGGGGAAGAGAGAAAATAGATTGTTGTTAATCCCCCAATTTTTTTATTTAAAAAATGTAGTTTTCACCAGGTAGCTATGCTCCTCAATAAACAACAGCATTCCCTATTACCTCTTGCCTATTGCCCCTGCCTCTCTTTCAAGGATAGATTACATAGATGGATGGATGGATGGATGGATGGAGAGAGAGAGAGAGAGAGAGAGAGAGAGAGAGAGAGAGAGAGAGAGAGAGAGAGAGAGAGAGAGAGAGACAGATAAATGAAAACTTTAAAACAAATGAGTCTAAGAGAGAAAGAACCTTAGTGTTTCTGGCTAAACCAGAGACAACTTTTATTTATATTCATTCTGAAACAATCATGGTGGAAAAAATGACCAAAAGAGCTTGACCTGGGACGTATTGTGGCGCTGTTAAGTGAGGGTGGTGGATGAAAAGACCTCTAAGATCCTTTCCATGTCTCAATTTGTAATTATATTCCTCACTGAAAGTCAGCCTCTCTTGGGTTCTGCCCTCCTGAAATTGGTTTCCTTCTTACCTTGGCCAGGTGGCTGATTTTAGCTCAACTGCAACCTTCCCTTCCACCTGGGATTTTGGAAGTTCAGCCTCCACAAGGGACACTCTCTCGATGAGGTTCTCTTGTACTTTTCTTGCCTGCCTCTCAGGAGAGGAGAAGACCCCCATGGTATCCGATTGCAACACCTCATTGAAGGAAGAAGGCAGCTTTTCTAAGGGTTCAAGCAGGAAAATTGGTTTGCATGGAAAAAGGGAAGGAAGTGCCCACACCCATACTCATCTCTCTCTGTCTCTGTCTCTCCGCCTCTCTCTCTCTCTCTCCCTCTCTCTCTCTCCTCTCTGAAATTTTTTTTTTTACCAGTACTGGTGGTTTCTTCTTCCTTGTTCTCATTCTCTCTTCCACCATATGTCTCATATCCCAAGTCCTGGAGATCCACCTGGACCTGCTTGCTCTCCTTTTTCACTCCTGGCTCACCTGGAGAAGAAGAGAGAATGATTGTGTCTGTCAGAGCCTCTACTCTCTGTGAGTCTTGTAGTGTCATCTACATTATCACATACAGAGTGGGCATTTCACTTCTGGAACACCACATATGCTTTATTTGGATTCTAAGAGAAGAAATTTGTTCCTGCTCAATCACTGATTAGGGAGACTCCTCCCTCACAGGACAAGGGGAAGTAATGCTATGCTTGAACTTGGAAGAGCTGAGGGACATCTGTGCCATTTACTACTTGTGTATAACAGCAGGGAAGTCACTTTGCTGCTCTGAGTTTCCCCATCTGAAAAATGGGTCTTCCTCCCACCTTACACTCTGTACCACATGAAGTTGCCATCAGATTAAAAGAAGATGGTAAATATATTAAAAAACATGCTGTAACCATGGAAGTTGTGACATTAATGAGCCCTGTGTTAATGGCTAATTCTGCTTACATCCATATATCATTAAGACACTTGTTTTAAGTTTTAGCTGTGAGGATGGGTGAGTAGAACTTAATTGAGGAACTAACTGAAAATTGTAAACAATCTGGACCAGCAGTCATGACATTAGTTTGCAAAAGACAATAGATTGTTGTGTGTGGATAAAGAGGAGTTGGTTAGCCGGCCATTACAGAGGCAGAATGACCTAAGGATTTTATCAGAAATCTCAAAATCTGGATTAAGCTCCAGTTCCCTTTAAGAATGCAAACTAGATCGAGTTGCTTCACATCCATGAGCCTCAAGTTTCCCATCTGTACATGGAGGTCAAAAATACCCTATCCTCTTTGCCAGAAATGTGGGACAGACAGAATTCATCAAAAAGAATTTTTAAAATACCTATAAAGGATTTCCAGTTCCAAGACCCAAGATGGCAGAGTGATCAGTAATTGCTATCTCCCTCCCCTTGTTGACCTTGACAATCCCAGAAAAAATCTGCCTCTGAAAAACCCTGGTAGAGTGGGAGCAGCAGAATGTGTAAACATACTCATAGCCCATGAGTCAAGGAAGATTGCAAAGGAGAGTCCCTTTTACCGTGCTGATGGGGACCAGTGGAGGAGCAGAGATGTCCCAGACAGCCCCACCTCAGCAAATCTGGAGAAGATCCTGAGCCCCAGTGGTGTGAGCCCAACAACTGTCTACCCCAGGACCCAAGGCATGCCACAGCACCCTAGGGTAAACAGGAAGACACTAGCATAGTCAGCATCATCAACCATGGACATTGCCTATGCTCTAGCTCAACAGAGGAGATCTCCTGTGGCCAGGCCACCCCTGCTCAACACTCAACCAGCTAGCTCCATGGTAACTGTGGAGAAGACCAAAAAGACCTCTTCTGGTGTCTGCTTTCCAAGCCCAGCCAGCTCAGCACCAGCTAACCTGGAGTATTTTAGCTTCCAGTTGAAAGAACTAGAGGCCACAACAAACAAAACCTCACATTCTAGGCACAGGAACTGTGGGATAGAGTCCCCTGTGCCCAAGATGCAGTGATCTACTTTAAAAGCCAGGAAAAGGGTGATTATCATGAGCATGAAACAAAGCAAAAAGACCATAGAATCTTTCTATGGGGACAAGGACCAAAACACAAATACCAGTGAGGTCATCACTGAGACTGTACTCCCATCTGACACTTCAGAAGGAAATATGAACTGGTGTATAGCACAAACATCCTTTTTGGAAGAGCCCAGCAAGGATTTGAAAAGTCAATTTAGACAAACAGAAGAGAACCTGAACAATGACTATAAAAATATGAAAAAAGAAATCACAGAAAATATTAAAAGGACAACTGGATACATGGAAATGGAAGTATAAGATCTACCTGGAGAAAACAACTGCTTCAAAGGAATAATTGGACAGATGGAAAAGGACAAGGAAAAATTAACTGAAGAAAATGATTTGATAAAAATTGCAATTGGGCAAGTGGAAGCTGATGACAATAAGAGGCATAGAGAATCAGTCAAACAGAATCTAAAGAAAGAAAACATAGAAGAAAATGTAAAATGTCTAATAGAAATAACAGCTGACCTGGAAAATAGATCCAGCAGAGAAAAATCTAAGGATTATTCGCCTACCAGAAAGTCATGAGGAAGAAAAGAGCCTGGACAATATCATTCAAGAAATCATCAAGGAAAAGTGCTCAGAAGTCCTAGATCCAGAGGACAAAAGAGATATCAAATGAATCCACCATTCCCCTCCTAAAAGTGACCCCAAACATAAAAAAAGGAATATCGTTGCCAAATTCCAAAGTATCAAGTGAAAGAGAAAATACTCTAGACAGCTAGAAAGGAAGAATTCCAATATTGAGGAAGTACAGTCAGGATCACTCAAGACTTTGAAGGTACTACAATAGAAGATCGAAAGAACTGGTTTATGATATTCCATAAGGCAAAGGAGCTGGGACTACAACCAAGGATTAATGACCCACCAAACTTGGGCATAACATTTCAGGCAAGGAGATAGACATTCCATGAAATAGGGGATTTCCAGACCTTCCTGATGAAAAGGCTAGAACTCAACAGAAAATTCAATCTTCAAAAGCAGGTCTCAAAGGAGGCCTAAAGAGGTAAATGGGGAAAAAAAATCTTGTTACTCAAAATGGGAAATCTGTTTACATCCATATAAGGGTAAATGATACCTGTTAATCTTGAGAATTGTACATTTATTATGAAATATAAAAGAGATATACATAGATAGAGGGGGTGGGTATAAATGAAAAGATCTGATGATAACAAATGTGATTCAAGGGTGCAAAGGGATTCTAATGGGAGATGTGAAAAGGAGGAGACAGAAAAAAATAAATTCCATCACAGGAAGAGGCACAAAAATATATTACAGTAGAGGGAAAGAGGGGAGGGAGATAAGCATTGTTTGAGAGGTATTCTCATCTGAATGGATTCAAGTAGGGTACAACAAACTCAGTTAGGTAAAGAAATGCAGTTAGCTCCAGAGGAAGCAAGAGGTGAAGCTGGAAAGAAAAAGGAGGGGAGGCAAAAAGAGAGGGAAGAAGTAGTAAGGGAAAAGGGGATTAAAAGAGAGGGAGGCTGAAAGAAAGGAGGGAAGACTGAGGGATGCAGTGGTCAAAAATTAAAACTGTTTCATGCAGGGGAACGGAGAAGGGAGAAATAAAAGCATAAACAAGGGGAAAGGGATTGCAGGGAAACACACATAGTAATCATAACTGTGAATGTGAATGGGACGATCTCTCCCATGACATGGAAAGAGATAGCAGAATGGATTAAAAACCATGATCCAACAATATGTTGTTTACAAGAAATATATTTGAAAAGGGGACATACACATAGGGTAATTGTAAAAGGATGGAACAGAATATTTTGTGCTTCAGCTGATGAAGAAAAAAGCAGGGGTAGCAATGCTAATCTCAGAATAAGCAAGAGCAGAAATAGATCTAGACAAAAGACATAAGGAAGGTAAGTATATCCTGGGGAAAGGCACCATAGACAATGAAAGAATTTCATTACTATACATATATGCTTCAAGTGGTATAGCCTCCAAATTCTTAGAGGAAAAGTTAGATGACTTACAGGAAGAAATGAACAGCAAAACTATAGTGGGGGACCTCAACCTCCCACTCTCTCCACTTGGTCAATCAAACTTCAAAATAAATAAGAAAGAAGCTAAGGAAGTGAATAAAACTCTGAATAAGGTAGATATGATAGATCTCTGGAGAACATTGAATGGAGATAGAAAAGAATATACCTTTTTCTCAGCAGGACATGGCACATATACAAAAAGGGACAAGGTACTAGGGAAGAGAAACTTCAAAATCCAGTGTAGAAAGGTAGAGATAATCAATGCATCCTTCTCAGATCATAATGCGATAAAAATTAGATGTAATCAATGGCCATGGAAATATAAACCCGAAACTCACTGGAAACTAAACACTCTACTCCTAGTGGGTTAAACTCCAAATTACAGAAACAATCAATAATTTCATTCAAGAGAGTGACAATAAGGAGACATCCTCCAGCAAAAGCACAACAGCTAGAGATAGATAAAGAAATCTCGTTTAAAACTATGGTAGACACTAGAAAGTATCTGGGAGTCTAGCTGCCAAAACAAGATGAAGGACTAGATGACCACAATTACAAAACACTTCACCAAGTAAGTGCAAAAATATCAGTTGCTCATGGGTGGGCCGAGCTCATACAATATAAATGAGAAATCTACCTAAATTAATTTACTTATTCAGTGCCATACCAATCAAAGTATCAGAGAATTATTTTCTTTTTGTTATTGCAGATTTGAATATCTTCTTTTTTATTACTTTCTTATTTTGTTTGTTTTCAGTGATCTACAATCACTTCTATCTTAGATTTTTACCCCTCCCCCTCCCTTCTTCTCCCCTACCTCCCCACTCTATCCCTAAAACGGCATGCAATTTTATATAGGCTCTACACATACATTCCTATGAAATGCATTTTCACCATAGTCATTTTGCATGGATGAAGCCATTCCCCAACTGATGGGCATCCCCTTGATTTCCAGTTTTGGGCCGCAACAAAGAGAGCTAGAAAAAATAATAATATCAAAATTTTTCTGGAAGAACAAAAGGTTCAGAATATCAAGGGAACTCGTGAAAAAAAATGTTAGAGAATGTAGCCTAGCCCTAATAGATCTCCAACTGTATTATAAAGCAGCAATCATCAAAACCACTTGGTACTGGCTAACAAATAGAGGGGTAGACCAGTGGAATAAGTTGGGTACTCAGGACAGAGAAGGTAACGAATATAGCAATCTACTGTTTGACACACCAAAGATAAGAACACACTGTTTGACAAAAATTGATGTTAAAACTAGATAACAGTGTGGAGGAAAGTGGGTATAGACCAATGCCTGAAACTGTCCACAAGAATAAAGTCCAAATGGATACCTGATCTAGGTATAAAGACTGATACTATAAACACATTACAGGAGCAAGGAACAGTGTATTTGTCATACTTCTGGAGAAATTTATGACCCAACAAGAGATAAATGACATTAGGAAGTCCAAAGTGGACAATTTTGATTATGTTAAATGGAAAAGTTTTTGTAAAAACAAACGCAATGCAACAAAGATTAGGAGGAAAGCAGAAAACTGGGAAAGGCTTTTTGCAACAAAAGTCTGTGATAAGGGCCTCATTTCTAAAACATATAGAGAAGTGAGTCAAATGTATAAGAATACAAGGCATTCCCCAATTGATAAATGGTCAAAGGTTTTAAAGAGGGAATTTTCATGGGAAGAAATTTAAGCTGTCTTTAATCACATGAAAAAATGTTCCCTAATCACTATTGCTTTGAGAGATGAAATCAAAACCGTTCTGAGGTACCACATCAAACCTATCAGCTTGACTAACATGACAAAGTAGAAAGATGATAAATATTGGAGTAGATGTGGGAGAGTTGGACCACTAATTCATTGTTTTTGGAGCTGTGAGCTGATCCAATGATTCTAGAGAGTAATTTGAAACTATGCCCAGAGGGCTACAAAATGTGCCTGTCCCTTGACCCACCAATATCGCTTTTGGGAGTCTGTCCCAAAGAAATCCTAGAAATGGGAAGGGGTCCTACATGTAGAAATATATTTCTAGCAGCTCTCTTTGTGGTGGCAAAAAACTGGAAATCAAGGAAATTGGGGAATGACTGAGCAAGGAGAGGTATAAGAATATAATGGAATACTATTGTGGTATGAGAAAAGATGAATAGTAAGACTTCAGAAAAGCCTGGACAGACTTCTATGAACTGATGCTGAGTAAAAAGAGGAGAACCAGGAGAACTTTGTACATTGCATCAACCACAATGCTCAAGGAATTTTTCTGGTAGACTTAGTTCTTCATTGCACTGCAAGGACTTAAATAATTCCCAATGATCTCTTAAGGCAAAATACCTTTCAAATCCAGGGAAGGAACTATGGAAATCGATCACAGAATCAAGCAGATCATTTTCTTTTCCATTATGCTTTAATTTTTGTTTTAGGATTTCTCCCATTCATTTTAATTCATCTATGCAACATAACTAAGGTGAAAATGTATTCAACAGGAATGTCTGAGTAGAACCTATATTAAACTTGATGCCATCTCAGGGAAGGAGTGGAGGGTAGTGGGGAAAGGGGGAAGGGATGGGAAAAATCTAAGATAAAAGGAAGTGATTGTAGAACACTGAAAACAAATTAAATAATAAAAAATCACAAAATGAAAAGGAAACAAAAATTTTCAATGGACCCTTGAGGCAAAACACCTTCCACATCCAGAGGAAAAAACCTATGGAATTTCATGGCAGATAGAAAGAGATCATTTCTTTTGATTATGTTTCATTTTGTTCTGCTTTATGGTTGCCCGCATTCATTTCAATTCTTCTATACATGATGCATTTAATAGGAATGTATGTGGAGACCCTATAGAAGACTGTATGCTGTCTCAGGGAGGCAGTGGAAAACAATGTAAGATATGTGGAAGTGATTGTCAAACACTGACAACAAAATAATTCAATTCAGAAACAACTATAATGTATCCTGAGCTCTTCAGAAAAGCTAAGCAATCTTACTAACACCTAAAGTAATGCCCACTTCATCAGTCTGACAGCTTTGAAGCCAGGACTTACGAAACAAGGCTTGGTATTGCTCTAGCTGGCTGGCCTGCATTAGGACTGTAGCTTCAGACACTAGCAATTTCTCCTGGAGATCTTGGTAGCCTTGTTTACAGCGTTCCAAGTGGAAGCGGAGATGGTGAGTTGACCCCTGCAGAGGAGATTGTTCTAGTGACACGTTGCTACTGAGCAGCCCTTGGCTGTTCACCTGAGAGAGTCAGAAAGGGAGAGTTAGTCAATAAAGAGATTCAACAGAAGAATGGTGATTAGGCCTGGGAAACAGAAGAGACTGGGCAGGTGTCTAATCAGCATCTTCAAGGACTGGAATGGTATTTGGTGATGTGGAAGAGTGATAACACATGGCAAATTTAGGTTTAAGGTACAGTAAAAGCTTATAAATAAGTATATCTGTACAAAAATGGAGTAGAGTGCCTGGGGTAGTAGTGTGCTCCCTAAAACTGGTTTTCAAATACAGACTGGATAGCTATTCATTATTGTAGCCAAGTAGATAGATCATTGGGTTTGAAGTCAAAAAGACCTGAGTTCAAATGCAGACTTACACATTTATTGTCTGTGTGAGTCAGGACAAGTCACTTCACTTCTGCTTGCCTCACTTTCCTTATCTGTAAAGTGGGGATAATAATAATATTACCTACCTCCCAGAGTTGTTATGAGGGGCAAATGAGATAGTAAATGTAAAACACTTAGAAAATCTGGACAACAAACTAATAAGCAATGATATCAACTTGGTGACTGAGGTCCATATGCTGTGGAGAAAACACAAAGCTGTGTTTTTTCCGGTAGTAACAAACAGCTGTTACAGTTGAACTACTATGGAAAGCTGAAATCTGCAGAATTGATGCTTTTCAACTGTGGTGCTGGAGAAAACTTTTCAGAGTCCTTTAGACAGCAAGGAGATCAAATCAGTCAATAATTAAATTAATTAATTCAGGCCATCACTGGAAAGTCCAACAGTGAAGCTTAAAAATTTGGCCACATAATGAGAGGGTGGGACTCACTGGAAAAGACCCTGAGTTTGGGGAAGATGGAAGGCAAAAGGAAAACTGCATGGCAGATGATGAGATGGATAGTGCCATGGAAACACTGACCATGAAAATGGACAGACTTTGGAAGAGAGTAGGGTATAGAAATGCATCTTTGGTGGTGTGGTGCACGGGGACATGAAAAATCAGACATGACTGGTGACTGACAAACTTAGCACAGTGCCTGACCCATAGAAGGTACTATATAAATGTTGGCTGTCATTATTATTATCATCCTATAATGAGCCTAGGAACTACTACTCCATCATTCCTACTCATTTCCACCCCACCCCACCCCTCAGAGTGAAATGCTACAGTAGGGAGAGATTGTATAAATAGTTATGCAAAAAAGTAGACAATATTTATATTTTCCACAAAATCAGTGAGCAAGGAACAGTCAGGAGACCTGCAAATGTGGGTAGTGGGCAGAGTGCTAACATATAATCAGAAGTATTATCTAGACTCATGGCAATTGTGTATTATACTTGCTACAGTCTGCCTGCCTAGAGGAGCCACTCACCTACTTCTTAATACTAAAAGGAGATGGTATGCATACCTTAGAAGGTAGCCAAATTCCCCATTACCAAAATGGTTAAGTGGACAAGTGTCAGAGTTGTGAAGAAAAGAGAACAGAATCACAAACTTTGCAATTTAGAAGGGATATCACTATCCATTTTGTCCAAATCATACACACCAAGGTTCCCCACTCTAACATACCAAACAAAGTAGTCATCTGACCACTTCTTGAAGACAGCCCTAGGCCCACCACAAAGGTCTGGGAACCCATCCACCTTGTTCAACCTTTGGACAGCTCTAATTAGAAAGATTTTCTTTATTACTGAGCCTAAATTTGCCACTTCCCTACTTCTAACCAGCTCCTGGATTTTCCCTCTGAGTTCAAAGAGAACAAACCTCATCTCACTTCCATACAACAATGCCTTCAAAAATGAAGGAGAGCTCTCATGTCTTCTTTGGCTCTTCCTCTTCTCCAGACTAAATAGGTTTTTGTTCTTGGGTCATCTTTCAGTCATGTCTGACTCTGTTATCCCCTTTGGGATTTTCTTAGCAAAGATATTGATGTGGTTTGCACAATTCCTTTTCTAGCTCATTGGAAAGATGAGGAAAGTGAGGCAAACAGGTTGAAGTGGCTTGCTTGATCAAGGTCACACTGCTAGTAAGTGTCTGGGGCTGGATTGGAACTCAACAAGACAACTCCAGGGCCCCTATTCTATCCTTTGTTGTTTTAGGTCACGTGAGAAAAAAACATTAAGACTAAGTATGTATCATGGATTAGATAAGGGCTTGAGCTAAATGAACTCTAAGGTCCCTTCTAACTCTGAGATTCTCTGATTAACAACATGGAGACACCCCTATTTTGATCTGAAAGTCAGACTTGGGGCAAACCAGAGGGAAGCATCCCCACTGTTTCCCTGGACAAATAGTGGGGAGTGGGAGGGTGGTTCCCAGAAGAGAATGAAATGATGATGAAGTACTAAACTTTAAGCTTTGGAGGCTCTAGGGAGCCCTACCTCCTACCTCCTACATCCCACTTCCCCTGGCTTCCCCACCAAGTTAAAGACAGATAGAATGTCTCCACATTCAGGTTTCTCTCCTGGAAACCTAGACTCACATGCTGGTCATCCTTGCATTTGACATCAACGACAGACACAACATCAGTGATCTGGTGTCCAGAATACAGCCCTTTGGACCCCCTGTCTTGAAGCTGCTGTCCTAGAGCCGAGGGATCCCTAGGACTCCAAACGACTTCAGTCTTCAGACGGTCAATCTCTTTGGCCAGGCCAATAATAAGCTGTGCATTCAGCTCCTTGCCCCCTTCTTGGCTGTTCAGGGCCAGCTGCTCCCTGAGGAGGCTGATCATGCTGTTGGCATTCTGGAGCTTCCTCTGCACCTTTCTGACCTCAACACATTGGCCGTCTTCTTTCAAAGCCCCTCTGGCATCCTCCACCCACCATTCTTCCTCCTTCTCCTTGTCTTCTTCCATTTCCCAGCCTTCAGACATTGCTTCTCCCATCTGCTCCTTCAGCTCTGCATTCTCCATGTACAGACTCAGCAAGGTGTTCCTACAGGATGCACAAACAGACACAGGGCACCAGGCTCAGTACCACAACAACATTCCTGATGGCCTCCTTGATGAACTTCATTATGTGACTATAGGCTTTCAATGAATTAGAAGTTTTATTTTGGAAAGGGTGGAAAATGACTTTGCTATTGCATGGAAGAGAAAAACAAGGCAGAGAGAGGTCCACTAACAGTGAATGGCAGAGCCAGGACTAGACTATCAAGACTTCTGACTCTTGATTCAGGCTTTTTCCCACTATGGGAAACAATGGATCTCAGTTCTGAGGGGTGAGGAACATCTGAACTCTTGCAAATAAATCTCTAATTTCTTTTGTGGGACAAAAACCAAGAATATTTTTGCGTGGGATAAATTAGTTCCCATGTGTTTTAGGAAATTTTTTATTCAGACACATGTGGAAACTCTCAGAAGATGATGATTGAGATGAGGGAGGATAAGTCACAATCATATTCACAGGGCATTCCAAAGAAACCACATTTTTACTAAGTTATTGTTGTTCTCTTCTAACCAACACTTTACCAAGGCAGTGATGAAGAGCAAAAGGATTTGGACTTTACATTCTCTACTATTTGGAGTCTTCTCTCTGTGTCTCTCTGTCTCTGTCTCTGTCTCTTTCTCCGTCTCTCTGTCTCTGTCTCTGTCTTTCTGTCTCTCCCCGTTTGTCTGACAGGTAGACAGATTTACTAGACTGATACAGGAGGAAAGACAGAGACAGTGACAGACAGACACACAGAGAAGAGGAGAACACAGGGAGTCGATCTCTGATTTCATTGGAATAGGGAACTCCACAGTGAGAAAATTTGCTCCAGCAATATGCGTTGTCACCTCTTCTAGACCTTATACTCTTAGAGAGTTTCCTAAGGTCCTGAGTTTGACTTGGGTCACACAGCCATTGTATGTTAGAATTGCTGCTTAAATCCAGGTCATCTCTCTTCATTTGGATCACCAACTTGTATGCAAATTACATTCTTAAGAGAATGGTCAGGAACTCTTAGAAGCCAAGTGACTTTCCCAGAGTCATACAATCAGGAAATGGAAGAGTTGGGGCTCAAAGCCAGGTGTAGCCAGCTCTCTCTCCATTACATACCATGGTATATGTATCAGTATCATAATATACAAGTCGTTTTATGACTTAATGGATAGGGCATTAGATTGAAAACAGTAAGACCAGGATTCAAAGCCCTTCTCAGGCACTTAGTACGTATATGACCCTGGGCAAGTCACTCAGCTTTTCCCTGCTTCAGTTTTCTCATCTGTAAAATGAGAGGGCTGGACTGGAGGACCTCTAAGATCCCTTCCACCTCTAAGTTTCTGAGTCTAGGACTCCAAGTCTAGTAGTCTACTGACTATCACATCCCTATCTTTATTCCATAACTAGGCTTTGATCCCAACTGTAGAAAATAATATTAACCTTTGTCTGCCACTGTTTTCTCAACTATTAAATGGCCCAGCATTGTTGTGAGGATCAAATGAGATAAAATTTAAAATTTGTTAAGCACTTTGCATAGTGACTGGCACAGAGTAGGTGCTTATCAAGTATTTGTTCCCTCCCTCCTTGAATCTAGGTTTCCCAAGAGCCAAGACCAATGCCCCGCCCTGCATGTAGCCCAGTGCCTCTCCCAGCTGGGTCAGAGCAAGCCTCTTGGGTATCATAGCTCTCACCTGGAAGAATTCCTCTTTGCCAGGTGCCTATTTCTGACCTGATATGGGAAACAGAGGAGAATCCTGCTTCCTCAAGTTGGGCTTTCAGATCCTTCAGTTCCCCTTCAACTTTTCTCTTCTGTTCCAGGAGCTGATGGATCTCTGCCTCAGGGCAAAAGAGTTCCTCCTCAGGGTCATGGATTTTGTCTCCTCGTGTTGGGGGAGGAGGAGTTAGATTGGAATGTTGGGTATCCTGGGTTGCCATGCTGCTCTCTAAAGCCTCTTTGATGTACTGAAAAAAAACCAAGTTTTCAATTGGTTAGGTCACCCAACAAGAGAGTATTCACAAACCAAGGGGTTAACAATGAAGACCACCAAGCAGAAAGAAGTAGTCAGACCCCATGACCTTTCTCTCTTTCCAAAGTGCTTTGCTGGCCCATAGAAATGCCATCACACAAGGGCAGTGAATAGACCTTTCAGGACAGGGGATGGGCATACCAGAAACTGCGTCCCTCTCCTTTATACCTCTGAGGTGTGAGGACACTACGATTCTCTTGTTCCTACTGCTTGGAAGTCCACCTAGAGTGGCTTCCAGACAAGACAGTGAAGAGCAACAGTACTGCTAGTATATCACTGGTACACAAGGGAAACCATGGACTGTTCAAGCAGAAATGACAACAAGCTCTTGGTGACAGAATAAAAGCAGAGGAATGAACTGAAGTTACAGAATCAGAATGTTTAATTGAACAGAATCATAGCAACCCCTGTCACTTCAGGCAGGTGACTGGAGTTGAACCCTAAACTGCCTAGGGCACACAGTTAGTGTCCTCTTCTTAAAGTATCTGGGAAAGACACATGGCTGTGTCTCAGGCCTAGAATTCACTTTCTCCTCATCTCCACATCTTAGAGTCTTCCATTTGATTTCAATTCATTCAAAGATCAGCTCAAGGGCTGTTTACTACAGGAGGTCCTCCCTTATGTCCCCAGCTGCTAGGTCCTCCCCCACTCCAAACATCTTCTATTTATTTTGTATGTGTGCAACTCTCTCTCTCTCTCCCTCTCCCTCTCTCTCTCTCTCTCTCTCTCTCTCCATATATATATATATATATATATATATATATATATATATATATATATATATATATATAGTGTGTATGTGTACATATAAGTGTGTATATGTGGAAATCTATACATATTATGGATATCTATATATGGACATCTATATATGTGGACTCCTATATCACACACATATACATACACATACATATGTATGTGTGTGTATAGATACATATATTTATATACATGTTTGTATGTACACACACAGGTTACTTTGAGATAAAGTAAGTCTTATGAGGAAACTCTCCTCTTATTGTTTTCTGTGCCTATTACAATATGAGGTACATGGACTAGAGCCTTATTGGTTGATTGATTTCAATTCTATGTTTTTGTTGTTCAATTATTTTGAGTCTCATCCACCTCATAATGATCCCATTGAAGGTTTTTCTTGGTAATGATACTGAATTGTTTTTCCTTTTCCTTCCTGAGCTCATTTCTCTGATGAGGAAACTGATACAAACAAAATTAAGTGACTTTTACAAGGTCACACCGATTGTAAGCTCATTTTACAGATGAGGAACTGAGGTAAAGCCAGACTAAGCACTTGCCCAAGGTCACACATCTATCAAGTGTCTGAAGCCAGATATGAACTCAAGAAAAGGAGTGTGCTTGACTAGAGGCCCAGCACTCTATGCACTATGGCAACACCTAGCATCAGTCAACTCTATAAAAAAATGATGTGTTCAACTGCAAGGTCCCTTGTAGTTGTAGATCTGTGAACATCTGCCTTCAGGCTTTCCAGTCTGAAAAACCCTAATCCCCTGGTCTTCTCTTCCAAGGACCTTGAATTACTCTTAATGACTGAGACAATCAAACAACATATCAAGGCCTGGGCTATACCGTTTGCTAATTTCCAAGGTGTAGATGCTCATCCGGAAAATTTAACAATCCTTATGGGCCCAGGCTGGCTCTTGGTTACCCTTGGCAGATTGACAACATTTCTACTCCTCCTGGAGATGTGACCTGTGATGTCATGGAAAGTGCTGGGCATGAAATCAGGAGCAATAGACTAAATCCTCTGTCTTCCTTTAACCTGCACCCTACACTGTATGTGCTTTTGGAATCAATTATGTGAAAGCATAAGTTACAGAGTGTTTTGGGGTTGATCAAGTAAAATAGGCGGGATCTGCCAAACACTCAAGATCTCATTCTATATCTCTTCTCCTGTTCACAGTCTTCTTCCTTCAAAAAATACTCACTACTCATTGTCTCTACTTCACTCTCTTTGAAATCCCATGCTCTTTGTCTCCTGACTTTACCATGTGAATGAAAAGGATCTCTTCCAAGATACTGGGTATCTGTGAGGTTGTTCTTTTGGTTTGAAAAAAGGATTTATCCTTGAAAAATGCTGGACGGGATCTGACACTGAAGAATAGCGTGTCCTCCTCCCTACTTTTCCAGTTCAACCAGCACCCTGCTCTCTTGTTACTCCTGCCTGATGATGACTCCTCTTAGTTCTTTTGTGCAACCATCATCCATTCTATGTGCACTAAGTTTGGACTTAGGCCCCAGTGCTCTGAACTGGACTTTCTCTTCCTTTCTCTACACTTTCCTAATCAGCTCTACGAAGTTCAATTTTCGTCTTCGTCTAAATGATTCCAACTTCTCTTGATCCTGTCTTCACCTGTCTCCTGAGTTCCACTATCTCATGTCTAACTGCCTCCTGGACATATGGCTGCTAGAGTATTCCAAAGGCATCTGACATTCAACATGTCCTAACATGGAACTATAACACTTCCAGCCTGTCCTCCAAGCATTCTGATATTTCCATCATCCAGACTGGGGGAGGCAATAGTCTTTTGTGTGCTTGTTCTTTTCCCATATAGACAGTTACAATGCTGGGCTCAGTTCTAGGGTTTATATTTGAGAAAGAAATTGGCAAGACAGAGTAATTCCAGAGGAGGACGACTAGGGTAGTGAGAGTATCTGTCTGTGGAGCCACACGCTGAAGAATGGATAAGAGAGCTAGGTCTATTTAGTCTGGAAAAGAGAAAACTTGAAAGCAGTGAATAATGGGGTACAGGTGGAAGAAAACATGCTGTCTTCAACTATTTGAACAGGTGGAGTTTGAGAGAAAGATTACACCTTCTCGTCACCCCATATGGGAGAGCTAGAATCAATGGGCAGAAGGCACAGGAAGATACATTTGGCCTCAAAGTAAGGAACAAATCCATCAGAATTAGGGCAAAATGACAGGAGTAGCTTTAGGAGGTATTGATTTTCCAATGACTAGGGGATCCTCCCGGGAAGGCTAAGTGACCACTTTGGTAGGATATATTAGAGAGAATTCATACTTCAGCTAAATAGTGGACAAGATGATCTTTATCTGCCCTTTTATTAGTCAGGATTCCCATATGGGATATGTTTTTGACATAATCAATGTGAATATGCTAACAATTGTGACTATCATCTGGGCAAGATAGGAGGGAGGACTATCTTATTCCCCTCTTTTTAAAATGCATGTATGTATTTAGGAAGCTCTCTTTTTGTGTCTTGCTAATTATACCTCCTTCCTATTTTTAATCATTGTCCTAGGATCAGGCAATGTCTTTATACTCAATTATTTTTTCTCCTTTAACTCAGGTTTTGTAACTTTCCCAATGCCTTTTGATATCCATGGAGTTCTAGTTTCTTCTTCCATTGCCTAGCAGAGTATATTTTATTTTCATATGAACTTTCAGGACTTTGTTACTCAGGGCTTTCAATTTGGATGTTTCCTAATGAAAGATCTATTTGTATTAATAAGTTTGCGTTCATCAATTATTTTCTCTTTTTCTTAGGAACTTTTGACTTTGCCTTCTCTTTGAATCTTGAATACAGTATCATATCAATAGATCACTTCTTCAGGCCAAGGAAATTGTCTTTGTTGTACTCCCAAGTTCTATTTGATGAGGTGATCTATGGAGGTAGTACTCAGACACCAGTGTAAAACTATTCAACTACCTAATAGGTCTTGAACCCATGGGTGAAGAGGAAGCACTCTGACAAAATAGGAACAAATGAACCTCCACAGATGCAGCATCCCGGAAGCTGTGAGAAGTGGGTAGCTTGATAGGGCACCAAAAAGTCAAGTGTCTTAATGGAATGTTAGAGAGAACTTAAGAGGTTATGGAAGCATGTATCCAGTCCATCATCCAGGGCTGCAATCAATCAAAAAAAAAAAGCATGTTGTATGCCCAGGGTCCAATGCTTATTTCCCTAGAGGCAAATGAACACATGTTGGAGCATTATGACACCTTCAGCTTAAGTCAAAACAAGCTTTCATTGCATTGCCAGCAAGCAAAATCACACCTTGCAGACCACAGGGTCTCAAAGAGAGTTTACAAAGGTTCATAATCGCTGGGTTCTTGCTATACACACTGAGTTTCATGTGAAGTCAGCAACATGATGGGATAACAGCAGTTTATGAGGATCTTCATTAAGAAGCCCACCTGGTCCTTCCTTAGATCACTTTTCAATCTAATTCATCTGACTCTGACCTAAGCAATCATTTAATAAATACTTCCTAATCTACCCAGGAGTGTGGTAGATGCTTGGGTGGGTGGGGAAGTGGTGAAGAGGAGGAAGATACACAATGTAAAGAAGAAGGGAAGAGCAGTTTCCTGTGAGCTTAGAGTAACTTTCTCAAAGTGGGTCAGAGCACTATCTATATTAGAGGGAGGAACACTAGAGGAAATGATCTACATATTGGCTCCCCAAGGATGAAGCTCCAATGAAGGATTCTAAGGTCTGCTAAACCTTGGGCCAGCTCCCCTACCAGAGGTTGATTTAGATCATCAGTGTCTCTCCCCTTCCAACCTCATTTCCTATAAATTCTAAGACTGATAATAGCCACAGTCCTTGCCATGATGCACTTCACAGTCATTCTCACTTATTTGGTAGGGCCCCCTAGCCCAGGACTGAAAGAGACAACTAGAAATAAGTAGGAGGACCAGTCTCAGTAGGCATAGTGGAAGACAGAAACCTGGGTTAGTATATGGAGGGTTCGACAGAGGCATTTCATGTTCCAGGAGGAGGGAATTTCACCTATGAGTTCAACGAGAATCAAGATTGATATAAGCAAGCAACAGAAAGAGGATCATGGGGTAAGGTGAAGAAGACTCACTGGGAGTCTTCTACTCATCTACTAGGAGGCCACCTCCAAACGCAACATACATGAAATTAGCCTCTTAAGGGGTCAGACTTAGAAAGAGGGTAGATTACATCCATGAAATGAAGCTACTCCAGGAAGCCACCATCTTCTCCCCATTACAGCTACCTTTTCTCCTGAATTTCCAGGGTATGAGGAATTCAGTCACTGTCTGGGGGATGCAACAGACTTCAATACATATGCTCTGACTCTAAAAACCTGCATCAATTACCTTGGATAATACCAATGTGTGTGGAATTGGGGAAGAAAGAAAGTGCCCTTCCTCTGGTGGTCAGACTGTCTTTGGCCTAGATCCTTGGTTGGCATGTGGCATTTATTCTCAATCCCATGAAATATAGACCTAAGGCACATGTTTGCAAATAGGGCACTCCTGTGGACAGAGGTGAGTCTGCATTTGCCACAAGATAGGAAGCAAGTTCTAGCCCTCCAGGCATGCTACTGCCTTAGTATCTACTGGCCAGGTGATGCTGGTTGGTCAGTAATCATTCTGTCAGATTCCACTGAATAGGTAGCCTCCCAGAGCTGCCTAGAGAGCACCTCTTGAGGAAGCAGTCAGCGTTCTGCTTGAGTCCCCTTGAAGATGCCCTTCTGGGAGAGGAGGCCAAAGGGAGGGAAGAGAGATAAGAAGAGAGAGAAGCCCTGTGAAAAGCAAGAGAATTCTTGAAGCAACTGGTGCAGAGAGGAGGGGTGGAGAAGGGAGAGGTAAGTGGGGGAGAATAAATTTTTTAAACAGGATAAAAGGAGAGGGAAAATACTGGCGAAATGTTCCAATCCATAGGTCCAATGCTGTTTTGCCACCAGCCACAGGGGACTATCAGACCCCCAAAGTGTAGTGTAGCTCCCCCCAGGGTTCCCTAGGACCTGGTTCTGACTTACTTGCTCCTGGTTATTGCTGTGTGACACCGCTTCTTCAACACTATCAGTGAACTCAGTGCTAGCATCTTTGGTGTTCTCATCCACAGCTGTGCCTGGAAGAAAGGAAACTAGAAAAATAACTCCCCACATGGTGTTTCTCTACACAACAGTTAAGATCCCTAAATTCCTTTTGTTGCCAATCTCTTGTCTCCTGTCTTCCCCAACCACCACCAACACTCAGCCCCACCCAGCACTAACATCCTTGAGGGAAGAAGAAATGAAAAGCCACACCTTTCTACTAAAACTTTGAGATTTGTTTGGTCGGTGGTAGTCTTGCAAGGTATCAGGTGTGGGGCTACTAAGCCATGAAAAGAGCAGACCTGTCCTTGGAACACGACTTGTCTGAATGGACTCCAATGATTACACACTCACCATTACAGCAAGCAAGTCAACACAGATGCTGACCAGGAGCCACAAAAGTATGGGTTTTCTTCCCACCTCAGTCATTGTCTCCATCTCTAACTTCATTTTCCCCATCAATCAAATGGGACCACACCCTACCTATCTGCTTCCACCCACTAGACCCTAAGAAGACTCATTGCTTTTTGATGCCTGCTAATGTCAATTTCTCCAATATAGACCTACCTACCCAACTTCTCCTATCTTTACCACTTGCTTGGGAATGCAGACATTTGAATAAATGACAGTCCAAAGACACCTAGTGAAAGCTGCTCTTCAAGATTCCATCTCCAAGGATCTCAGGCTGCTCAAAATCCCAAGGAAAGCCCAGAGCCAAGAAGGAACTGGGGCAGGTCAAGATCATTCAAGCATTTGCACTTGAGGACACAGAAAGAAGTATATATGCTTCATATATGTCATCTCTCTCACTCTCTTACATCCTCCCCGACCATAACCTACATTGGATTTATATTTTCGACCATCCTCATATCTCATGGGAAAAATGGTTCAGTTGTTTCTGTTGTGACTGAATTTTTTGTGACCTTTTTGGGAGCATTCTTGACAAAGATATTCGAGTCCTTTCCATTTCCTTTTGCAGCTCATTTGAGAGATGGGGAACTAAGACAAAGAGGGTTAACTGACTTTCCCAGTGTCACACAGATCAGAAGTGTCTGAGACCAGATTAGCACTCTTGAAAGTTCAAAACCCTATGCTTAGTTCTACAATATTTCAAAGACTAAAAGGTTTTTCCATTTCAGTCACTGACAATCATGTTTGTTTTACTATTTTATCTCCTATTTTATTCTCATTCTCAAAAAATAAAGGGATTCAGTATTTTATGTCTTTGTTGGCAGCGTTAAAAAAACATGATGATAGGACTATATGAAACTGGTACACACTCTTTTAGTGAGATAAATGGTATGGTGATCTTCTCTTTTTATACATTTACACATTTCCCAATGTATATTTTCCCCCTTACCTCCTTCTTTATCATTACTTTTGACAAAAATAACTGAGAGGGGAAAAAACCTTTTGGCAAAACTAAGCAACATATGAAATAAAAATTCTGTCTGTATATATGTATGTATGTGTGCAGTATTTCACATTCATAAACCTCCACAACTACAAAGAGTAGGAGAAGCACACCGTCTTCCTCTCCTTACAATGACCTCCATAAATACCCTCTGTCCACAATCATTTCACATTATTGAGTTGATTGGTGAAGGGAGAAGGCTGCTTTGCCAAGGATTCAAGCAGTAAAGCTGGTTTTCATGGAAGAAGGGAAGGAAATACCCACAACCATACACATTCTCTCTCTCTCTCTCTCTCTCTCTCTCTCTCTCTGTCTTTCTCTCTCTCTCTTTGTCTTTCTCTGTCTCTCTCTCTTTCAATCTTTCAATCTCACTTTCAATCTCTTCCTCCATCTTCTCTCTATTTTTTTTTTTTTTTTACCAGGGCTAGTGATTGCTTTTCTCTCAGCCTCGTTCTCACTTCGGCCACATGTCTCACATCCCAAGTCCTGGAGATCCACCTGGACCTCCTTGCTCTCCTTTCTCATCCCTCGTTCACCTGACCAAGAAGATTATATCTGTCACAGCCTCTACTCCCTGTGAGACTTGTAGCGTCATCAGCATCTTCCCATACTGCATGGACATTTCACTTCTGGAACATGAAATATGGTTTATTTGGATTCTTTTTTATTTTAAAATCTCTTATAAAACATAAAATATATAATATAAAACATTCTGCAAAAAATCATTTCAAAATATTAGAAGTGGCCATGTTTTCCTTTATATAGGAACAGTCTCATCTGTAAGCATATACAAATATAATAAACTTGACATATTTCATGGCTCTTTATGATCCATACAGACTTAAATACAGTTCTTTGCCTCTGTATGCCAAACAATATAGTAATGTAAAATGAATTCATGAGAAAAATATGAACTTTTAAAAACTTTTTTAGAATTCAGTTTGAAAACTACAAAATCTAGATATTATGGAACACGTTTTATTTTTACATGTTTTTAAAAATCACAACAAAGTATTTGATATGGTTCTTATTCTGGCTAAAATGCAAAAATGTCATGAATTTCATACCACCTTAGAGTGAAATAATATATGCTCTGCATGTATTTTGATGTGCAGAATGGGATTCTGTGACCTAGGCAAAAATGTAAACAGGAGAAATCCCTAGGACATTGTCAATTCTTAGGTCCTAGCAATTCAGAAATCCCAACACTAAGGCCTTCACATGTTGCCTTTAGAGATTAATGTGTAGAAATCCCAAATGTTTGATGATCTAATAGGTGATAGTGTAAACAGTCAAAATCAGCTACCTTATGGAAACCAAATCCAAGTAACCATTACAAACTGGATTTAAAATGGCAAGGATCATTTCTCTTACTATTTTACTACATATGTAAAAATATATTAAAAGCAGACCCCTACAGAAAGCTGGACCTGAACTTCTGCAAACATGTTCAGCTGCTCTTTGGTTTCATGTAGTGATATTGATAGGATGCTGTAGGTGCTGAATGTCTAGCGAAATTTAAGATATTCTGGAGAAACAAGGATCTTCTCATTTGTTAGCTAAAAGAATAACTACATCACTTAGAATTCAATCTTACTTTCTTCAATTATCCTAATTTGTTCAAGTGTTCAAAGCAAAAACAGTTGTACTTTTGATTTGTAAGCAGATATTCATTTTACAAAATCTGTCTTCTTGAAATTGATCACCAGCGTTAGTTAATGCCAGAATAAAGAGAGATGGAGCAGCCTTCCCCAAACCAGTCTACTCACTGGCCCTGATTTCTTCAGTACTAGGTCATTAGGAAACAGGCATTTATTTAGTCAAATATTACCCCAGAATGGTGCTAATGGAATTGATATACACTAAGATCAGATCACACATGCTGCTAAGTCAAATGCAAACTACACAGGCTTACAATAGGGGATGGAGTTGGAACTTAATGTGCTAGTTTTGCAAAGAATTAAAGTAACTGAAGTCAAAGAATCTGAAAGAGATCCCAAGCACCATAGAAGTATCTGCACAAACGTGATGATGAAAAACATGCAGAACAAAGATGTGTTTTCCTAAATAAGAAAGGCTGAACAATGGACAGAAGTACCAGTAGAATATTTCTGATTACAATCAAATCATTTCAACATTTATCTATAAAGACCTAAACTGAATGCTGTCAGATTAAATTAGTTGGTACATTTGACTGGTAATGAAATTCCTTTAACCTCTTATTTAAGACTCATCCAAATCTGAGCAAAGCTAATAAGACTGAAGAATAAAACAGGACAGAAATTAAAACTCTGCAGTTAACAAACTGGATTTTTCAAGCTTATTTATTCCTCTTGTTCTCAAGGAAGCAGATAATTTTGAAAGCTGATATTAGTTGAATAACTCAAAAATTAGGTAAATCACCTGAAAAGTGAGACCAGAATATTCAGTGCTAATTAGTGCTAAAATATGGAATTAAATAATAATGCTTGAAGGGGTTAGGTCTTTTTGGAAGTATTTACCAGGCAGCATGTATAGGCTCTTTTTTTGTTTTGTTTTTTTGGAGAGGGAGGTGGTGTGTGAGGTAACTTTCTGACACCTCTGTTTAGATAAATTAATACCCTTAATCTTTGAAAAACTCACTACCAGAAACAATGAGTAGTTTTGACTCAGGGATGAGGGAACTATATCAGATTCTAAAGTTTGAAAAATAGCAGAAACTATTCTGAACTGATTTGCAATGAACAAATACAAGTTTTATATCAATGAAGATGCATCCACAACCTGTGCATTCCTTAGAGTTTAAAAAAAAACCCCTCCTCCCCCTAAAAAGTTTTTATCCAACCAACATTCAAAGCTAGATTTCCTGTCTTAGGAAGGGGGGAATATTGGATTAAAGTGGTAATGGACCACACAGTGTAGCTTAGTCAGTTTCCACTTCATTAATGGAACAGAATACTTTCCCCTAATAAAGTTCTCCTTTAAATGGAATTTAAATGCAACTAAAACACACTTTCAATTACACTCTAGAAAAATGTAGGGAAAATGTCACTGCCCTGCCCTGCCCAAGGTGACTTATGCCTTGCTCCTCTATCTACTAAGTGTTGTCCATATCACTAATAGGAGGTAACAATCTTCATGCTGCAAATGTACTTCAGAGTCTCCCTGCTTCTACAAAAGCCCCTGAATATCTCCAGGAAGCAGAATGAGGCTAACATAGCCTTTTAGCTCCACAGTGCCAGGTTTGTATTAAGTTACAGTCACATGCTTCTCTGCATGGCAAAGGACTAGGACCTATGAAGGTTGGCTTATTTAAAGACTGGAGTCAGGTATTTGAATTCTTTCTGAGTGGTACTTCACAACCACCACTAAAAGAAGGCCTTTATTAAAAATGATGACAGTATAAAATCATCTAAAAATTTGCAAATGTTCAGTATATAAAGCAAGAATTTTCTGCAGTTTGATTCTTTATACAGTACAATGCTGAATGCTATTCTTATTAATGAATTTCAGCCATGTAGAGAGCTGCCTGTACCTCTATCTACTTCCTATTATTCTATTTGCTTGTTTTTCTGGAGTATGAATTTTTATATATGCTGAGATAACTGTAATGTTATTCATGCTTTAAAAAACGTATACACCAAGTTAAACATCCAGTGTGATAAAACATATTATTGCTTTTTATGAAGTCACTATTTAAAAAAAAGCCAAGTCCCTTTTGGAGCAGGATAAGTCAATCTTGCATAACACACCTTTAAGGTTCTTGAGGCATCTCTCTTACTTCCTGCTCAGCAGTAATGTTTATGAGCAACAACTTATCTGTACAGAGACTTCACTTTCATACATCTCATGGAATATTTGCCTCGTTTCCTGCCACTGATCCCTTCTTCAATAAAACAAGAAAGAATTCAAGCAGAATGTGTTGCATAAACCTCACTCTCATTCAAAGGTTAGCAGATCATGAACTTTCTATCAGACTGTAACATGGTTCCTGATCTCTGATCCGATTATCTTGTTTTGATGCAGTGGCCAACAAGAAAGGTTTTGATTCACTACGTGGCCCCACAAGAAAGTTTTAAGTTGAACCAGAACCCCTGGTGTGTTCATGGTGGTTTGTGCCAGCAACCTGGTCTGTTTCCATCATGACGCAAGTTGGGAAATTAAAACCATCACCTAAACTTGTAAAGATAGGAAATAACTAAATTTTTTTTTCATCTCCAAACACCTGTCTCCAATTTTTACTCCATCCAAGAGAGAATCAATTTATGTCAAGGTCCTTTATACAGGTGCATGGAATGCCTGTATTGTTGTTCTATTTTTTCCAACTAGCTAGAGGTGGTAACAGAAAAGTGACAGGATGCCAATGTAAAACATTGTAGTCACAAAGAAAAGAAAAAGGACGTGGAAGGGTACACGGGTCATTCTTAGGTTGGTCGTCCAGAAATTTATAAAATATTCTAAAACAGTCGGGGTGCCCAGAATACAATATAAAAAGGGAATAAAATAAAAACAGTAGGAAGTATTTGTAGTTAGCAAATCCCACAGACTTATTCACCCAAGGACAATGATGACCCATCTCAAGAACACATCTGTTCCATACAGAGCAGTGGTGACCTCGATCAGGCTTAATCAGCTGACATGTGTCACAGTATCTGATTATTCATGTTGCAGTCAAAGTATAGACAGGTAACTCTTTTGCTACTCTTTTCAGCATTTCTTGCTGTACTTCAGGTCTTTCTTCTTTCCATAAGGCTCCTCATCAGACTGAGATAAAAAGAACTCTCTGGAGGGGCAAACATGAGGTGTAAAAACTCTTCCAAGAGGACCACATACACACGTGAAACGACAGATGGAAAAGCCCAAGGTAGACAGCTGCCTTTCCTGCTTCTCCTTGGGCAGCAATGGGAAGGAGGCCGAACTCTAGCACGAAGGTGCAGCAGGACCAGCAGAGCAGCCTGCGGGGTGTCCTCCTGGGCCTTCGGGACAGGCAAGCCCGAGGCCGCGTCCTGCCCTGGACAGGCAGCAGGAAGCCTGGCTCGCAGCTCCTCCCCTTGTCCTCGTCCAGGGCGAGAGCCCCTTGTTCCTCTTCTTTTTCTTTCTCCTCCTCTTCTTCCTCTTCTTGTTCCTTCTCCTCCTCTTCTTCCTCTTCCTGTTCTTTCTCCTCCTCTTCTTCCTCCTGGGCTCCCTGTTGTCCATATAGTGGCCCTTCCTTGCACTGACCTCTTACCTCGACCTCCCCCAACCCCCCATTCCATCCCAGGCCTCAGGGAGCTCCAGCTGGTCCTCGTGCCTGCCCCGAAGGCTGGGGGGAGGGCGGGGCTAGGCCGGGCCCGGGGGGCCTCCTGTGGGAGGGGGGAGAGTGAGGAGAAGTGGGTATAGAGAGAGAAGCAGGGGAAGGGAGGACTGGAGCCGGTTTATGTGGATTCTTACATAAGAAAGTGGTCCCTGCTCTGTCACTGATGAGGGGGAGGCCTCTCACAGGACACTTGCAAGTAGTACCAGGCTTGAAGTTGGAAGAGGGGCGGGCTGCCTGTGCCATCTACCAGCTGTGTGTCACAGCAGGGAAGTCATTTTGCTGCTCTGAGTCTGTTTTTCTCATCTGAAAAATGGGTATTCCCCCACCACACGATCTACCACATAAAGTAGCCGCCAAGCTTAAAAAGGCTGGTAAATACATAAAACATGTTGGAACCATGGAAGGTGTGACATCAGTGAGATCTGTGTTAAGGCTTCCTTCTGCTTACATCCATGTATTATTTAGGCACTTGTTTTAAGCTTCAGCTCTGAGGATGGGTGAGGAGAACTTGAGGAACTAACTGAAAATCTTAACCAATCTGAACCAGAGGTCATAACAGTAGTTTGCAAAGGACAACAGAATGTGATATAGGGATGAAGAGGAACTGGTTAGCCTCCTCTTAGAGAAACAGAATGGCCTAGGGATTTTCTCAGAAACCCCATAGTACGGATTTAGCTCCATTTCTGCTTAAGGATGCAACCCAGATCAAGGTGCTTCATATCCCTGAGCCTGAGGTTTCCCATCTGTAAAATGGGGTCAAAAATACCCCTTCCTCCTTGCCAGAAATATGGCAAGGACAGGATTAGTGTAAAAGACTTTTGAAAACACCAATAAAGTATTTTGAGCTTTTCAGAAAAATCCGAGATAACTTAGTAACCTCTAAGGTAATGCACAATTCATCAGTCTGATGACTTTTAACCCAGAACTTACGAAACAAGGCTTGGTATTGCTCTAGCTGGCTGGCCTGGGTTTGGACTGTAGCTTCAGACACTAGTAATTTCTCCTGGAGATCTTGGTAGCCTTGTTCATATTGCTCCAGTTGGGAGTGGAGATGGTGAGTTGACTCCTGCAGACTAGATTGTTCTAGTGACATGTTGCTACTGAGCAGCCCTTGGCTGTTCACCTGAGAGAGCCAGAAAGGGAGAGTTAGTCAATAAAGAGGCTCAGTAGAAGAATGGGTATTAGACCTCCAAAACAGAAGAGACTGAGCAGATGCCCAATCACCATCTTGGAGGATTGGAATGGTGTTTGGTAATGTGGAAGAGTGATAACACATGGCAGATGTAGTCTTAAGGTAAAGTCAAAGCTTCTAAATATTTAGATCTGGACAAAAATGGAGTAAGCTTCCTTGGGTGTTAGTGTGCTCCCCAAAACTGGTTTTCAAATATAGACTGGATAGCTATTCAGTAACGTAGCTAAGTAGTGCAATAGATAGAGCACTGTGTCTGAAGTCAAAAAGATCTGAGTTCAAATCCAGACTTAGACATTTATTTTCTGTGTGACTCAGGACAAGCCACTTCACTTCCGCTTGCCTCAGTTTCCTTATCTGTAAAGTGGAGATAATAATGATAGCACCTACCTCCCAGATTTGGTATGAGAATCCAATGAGATAGTAATTATAAAACACTTAGCACATCTGGACAACATGCTAATGAGCAGTGTTATCACCTGCTGACAAAGGTCCATATGGGGAAAACTATGGTTTTTCCATTTTCTAACATACACCTGTGGGAGTGGGACTGTTAAAGAAAGCTGAAAACTGAAGAAGTGATGCTTTTTCTCTGTGGTGCTGGACTAGACTTTTGAGAGTCCTTTAGACAGCAAGGAGTTATAATCCCTCAATATGTAAAGAAATTAATTCAGGCTATCCCGATTTGGGATTTTCTTAGCAAAGATATTGGTGTGCTTTGCACATTTCCTTCTTTAGCTCATTGGGCAGATGAGGAAACTGAAGCAAACAGGGTTAAGTGGCTTGCTTGATCAGGGCCACACAGCTAGTAAGTGTCTGAGCCTGGAACTGAACTCAGGAAGATGTCTCCAGGGCCAGGTTTCTCTCCTTTGCTGCTATAGGCCACATGTAAGAAAAAAAAAACATTAAGACTCAGTATATATCATGGATTAAATAAGGACTGAGCTAAAAGAACTCTAAGGTCCCTTGTAACTCTGAGATTCTCTGATTGACACCCCTGGGACACCCCTATCTTGATTTGAAAGTCAGACTTGGAGCAAGCCAGAGGGAAGCATCACTATTATTTCCCAGAACAATTGGTGGGGAGTGGGAGGGTGGTTCCCAGAAGAGAATGGAATGATTATTAACTACTACACTTCAAACTTTGGAGGCTCTAAGGGACCCTACCCCTACCTCCTACATCCCCCTTTCCCTGGCTTCCCCAGCAAGTTAAGGGCAGTTGGAAGGACTCCACATTCAAGTTTCTTTCCTGGAAGCCTGTACTTACCTGGTTGTCATCCTTGCGTTTTAAGTCCAGGATAGACACGAGGCCAATGATCTGGGGTCCAGAATACAACCCTTTGGACACCCTGTCTTGAAGCTGCTCTGCTAGAGCAGAGGGATCCCTGGGAGTCCAAATGACTTCCATCTTCAGTCGGTCAATCTCCTTGGTCAGGCTGATAATAAGTTGTGCCTTCAGCTTCTTGCCCCCTCCTTTGCTATTCAGGGTCAGCTGGTCTCTCAGGAGGCTGATCATGGTATTGGCATTCTGGAGCTTCTCCTGCACCTTTCTGACCTCAGCACACTGGTTGCCTTCTTTGAAAGGCCCTCTGGCATTCTGCACCCACCACTCTTCCTCCTTCTTCTTGTCTTCCTCCATCTCCCAGCCTTCAGACATTGCTTCTCCCATCTGTTCCTTCAGCTCCACATTCTCCAAGTACACACTCAGCAAGGTGTTCCTACAGGATGCACACACAAACACAGGACACCAGGCTCAGGACCTCAACAACAATTCTGATGTTCTTCTTAACAAACTGAATTATGTGATTACAGTCTGTTAAAGAACTAGAAATTTTGTTGTGGAAGGGGTGAAAAAGATTTTCCCATTTCATGGATGAAAAAAACAAGGCTCAGAGAGTTCCACTAACAGTAAATGGCAGAGCCAGGACTAGTCCATCAAGTTTTCTGATTCTTGGTTCAGGCTTTTTCCCACAATGGGCAAGATTGGATCCCAGTTGCTGAGGAGCCAACAACCTCTGAATTCTCAAAAAGAAATCTGTAATTTCTTGTGTGAGACAAAAAGCAAGAATATTCTTGCTTGGGACATATCAATTCCCATGAGTTTTAGGGGATTTTTTTATTCATACACATGCGGTGTTTTCTCAGGAGTTGATGACTGTGATGAGGGAAGTCACAATAACATTCACAGGGCACTCCAAAGAAACTAAGTTTTTTCTAATACATTAGGGCTCTTTCTCTTCTACCCAATTCTTTACCAAGGCAATGATGAAGAGCAAAATGATTTGAACTTTGCATTCTGTATTATTTATACTCTCTCTCTCTGTCTGATAGGTACACAGATTAGCTAGACAGATACAGGAAGAAAGAAAGACAGAGAGAGAGAGAGAGAGAGAGAGAGAGAGAGAGAGAGAGAGAGAGAGAGAGAGAGAGAGAGAGAGACAGAGAGAGAGACAGAGACAGAGACAGAGAAAGAGAGACAGAGATAGACAGAGAGAGACAGAGAGACAGACAGAAAGACACAGACACAGAGACAGAGTGGGAGAGACGACAGGGAGAGGAACTCTGATTTCCCTGGTATAGGGAACTGTCCAGAGTGGAAATTTTCTCCTGCAATATATGTTGTCACTGCTTCTAGATCTTACAGTCCTTAGAGAGTTTCCTAGACTCCTGAGGTTGACCAGGATTACTCAGCCCGTATATGCTGCTTAAACCCAGGTCATCTTGTCTTCAAGGAGAACTCTCCATCAAATATACCTTTGATTCAGCCCTTTGATTGCATCAATGTGGAAACAACCTCTCTTGATTCTGATCACCAACTTGTTTGCAACTTATAGTCTTATGAGAGTGGTCTAGACCACTTAGAAACCAAGTGACTTTCCCAGAGTCATACAGTCAGGACATGTAAGACTTGGAATTCAAATCCTGGTCTAGCCAGCTCTCTCTCCATTACACACCATGGTGTATGTATCAGTATCATATGATAAAAGTAGGTTTATGGCTCAATGAATAAGGCATTGGAATTGGAATCAGGAAGACCAGGGCTCAAAGCCCTTCTCAGTCACTTACTATTTATATGACCCTGGGCAAGTCACTTAGCACTTCTGTGCCTCAGTTTCCTCATCTGTAAAATGAGAGTGGTGGACTGAAAGACCTCTGAGATCCCTTCCACCTCTAAGTTTCTGAGCCTAGAACTCCAAGTCCATTACTCCATTCACTATGACATGCCAATCTCTCGTCAATAACTAGGATTCTATTACAACCATAGATAATAATAATATATTCACCTTTCTCTGGCACTGTTTTCTCAACTCTATGATGGCCCAGCATTGTTGCGAGGATCAAATGAGATAATATTAAGTGCTTGGCATAGTGCCTGGCACATAGTAGGTGCTTATCAAATGTTTGTTCCCTTCCTCCTAGAATCCAGGTCTCCCAAGTGCCAAGACCAGTGCTCCTCCTGCATGTAGCCCAGTGCCTCACTCAGCTGGGGCAGAACAAGCCTCTTGACTATCATAGTTCTGGCCTGGAAGAATTTCTCTTTGCCATGTGTCTATTTCTGACCTGATATGGGAAACAGAGGAGAATCCTGCTTCCTCAAGCTGGGCTTTCAGATCCTTCAGTTCCCCTTCTGCTTTTCTCTTCTGTTCCAGGAGCTGATGGATCTCTGGCTTTGGGCAGATTATTTCCTCCTCAAAGTCATGGCTTTTGTCTCCTCGTGATGGGTAAGGAGGAGTTAGATTAGAATATTGGGTATCCTGGGACCCCACGCTTTTCTCTAAAGCCTCTTTGACGTACTGAAAAGAAACCAAGGTTTAAACTGGTTAGGTCACCCAACATGAGAGTATTCACAAACCAAGGGGTTAACAATGAAGACCACCAAGCAGAAAGAAGTAGTCAGACCCCATGACCTTTTCTTTCTTTCCAAACTGCCTTGCTGGCCCATGGAAATGACAGGACATAAGGGCAGTGAATGGACTTTGTGGGGCAGGGGATGTACATACCAGAGAAGAAAGAAGAGACACCGCCATTGGACAGGTCACTTTAGGATGACTGCTGACAGGACAGGTCACTTTAGGACTACTGCTGACAGAGTCGATAAAACCTAAAACAATTTGTTTTTGGTTTTAAAGGAGAGGGAATGGGTCCCTCTCCTTTATACCTCAGCTAGGTTGAGGTATAAAGATACTGTGATTCTCTTGTTCCTACTGCTTGAAAGTTCCCCTAGAGTAGCTTCCAGAAAAGACAGTGAAGGACTGCAGTACTGCTAGTACAGCATCGGTACACAAGGTAACCCATGGGCTGTCCAAGCAGAAATGACAACAAACTCCTTGGCGATAGAATATAAGGCAGAGGAATGAACTGAAGTCACAGAGTCATAGAATCAGAATGTTAAACTGAACGGAAACATAGCAACCCCCTTAACTTCAGGCAGGTGACTGGACTTCAGTCATATACTGCCTGGGGTAAACAGTTAGGTGTCTTCTTCTTAAAACATCTGGGGTACATGACTGTGCCCCAGGCCTAGAATTCACTCTCTCCTCACCTTCTCACCTTAGAGTCTCCAGCTTTATTCCAATTTTTTCAAAGTTCATCTCATGGGCTGTTTACCACAGGAATTCCCACCAAATATTTCCTCAGCTGCTAGGTCTTTCCCCTTCCAAACATCTTGTATTTATTTTGTACGTTTGTATCTGTATATGTGTGTTTGTGTGTGTGTACATATATATATATATATACACACACATGCACATACATATATGTGTTAATATATGTGGACATCTATATATACTATTGATATCTGAACATGGACATCTCTATATAAGGATACCGATATCATACCCATATACATACAAACATATGTGTGTATACATACATATACATATATGTATGTGTGTATACACACACAGAGATCCTTAAAACAAATTAGTCCTTTGAGGAAAGTCTCCTCTTACTATGTTCTGTGCCTATGGCAGCATGAGGCACATGGAGTAGAGCCTTATTGACTCATTCATTGCTTTCAGCTCTATGTTTGTGTTGTTCAGTCCTTTTCAGTCGTGTACACCTATCATAAACCCATTTAGGATTTTTTTGCTAATGATAATGGATTGTTTTTCCTTTACCTTCTCTAGCTTATTTCTCAGATGAGGAAACTGAGGCAAACAGGATTAAGTGACTTTCCCAAGTTCACACAGCTAGTAAGTTCATTTTACAGATGAGGGACTGAGGAAAACCCAGGCTGAGCTACTTGCCCAAAGTCATACTTCTACTCAGTGTCTGAGGCCAGGTTTGAACTCAGCAAAGGGAGGTTTCTTGATTGGGGGCCCAGCACTCCATGCACTATGGCAACATATAGCATCATTCACCTCCATGAGCTGCTCTTCATTTCTTTGTCCATAAAATGATGTGTTGAACTTTAAGGTCCCTTGTAACTCTAGATCTGTGAACATCTTCCTTCAGGCTTTCCTATCTGAAAAACCCCAATCCCTTGTCTTTTCTTCCAAGGACCTTGAATTATTCTTAATCACTGAGACAATCAAACAACAAATCAAGCCCTGGGGTGTAGTGTTTGCTAATTTCCGAGCTGTAAACGCTCACACAGAAAGTGTGACATTCAGTATGGGTCCAAGCTGGCTCGAGTGTACCCCTGACAGACTGCCTACCTTTCTACACCTCCTGCAGATGCTGCCTGTGATGTCACAGAAAGTGTTGGTCATGAAGTCAAGAACGATGGACTAAATCCTAGCTGCCTATGCTTTCTTGGTCTTCATGGTGTTCAGCCATTTTCCAGTTCTGTCTGCCTCTTCCTGACCCCATTTGCAGTTTTCTTGTCAAAGGTATTAGAATGGTTTTCCATTTCCTTCTCCAGCTCATTTTACTGATTAGGAACTGAGAGGAACTTAGAGGGAAATGATTTACTCTTGGTCACCCAGCTAGTAAGTATCTGAGGCTGAACTGATCTGAGGAAGGTGTGTCTTCCTGTCTCCAGTCCTGGTGTGATCTTTCCACTGCACCACCTAACTGCCCTGGGCATCTTAGGAGAATCACATAACAGTCTGAGCCTCATTCTTTATATATAAAAGAGAGAAACTACTTGAGTGGAAAAGATGTCGGAAACCATTCCCTCTAGAAACCATCCCATTCCTCAGATGAGGAAACAGAGGCCCAGGGGGTTTATGTTACTTGTCAAAGAGAGTAAGCTGCAGAGGTAAAATTTGAACCCAAGTTCTCTGACTTCCCTTAACCTTCATACTATACTATATGTGCTTTTTGAAGCAATTATATTCAAGTATTTGTTACAGAGGGTTTTAGGGTCTGTCAAGGGAAATGAGCTTCATCCTGTCAGCCTCTCAAGATCTCATTCTGTATTTCTTCTCCTGATCACAGTCAAATTCCTTATAAAATATTCTGTACTCTTTGCATCTCCTTCACTCATTTGGAAACCCCTCCTTGTTTGACTCTCGACTCTACCATTGGAAGGAAAATGGTCTCTTCCATGTTACCAGGTATCTGTGAGGTTGTTTTGTTTGGTCTTAAAAAAGTATTTGTCTTTTAAAAATGCTGGACAGGATCTGACACTGAAGAATAGTTTGTGCTCTCTCATACTTTTCAGTTCAACCAGGAACCTGCTCTCTCCTTTTCCTGCCTGATGACTCCTCCACAGTCCTTTTGTATGATCATCATCCATCTCCTATGCTCTAAGTTGGGGTTTAGGCACCAGTTCTCTGAATTGGGCTTTCTCATCCTTTCTCTACACTTTCTGTCAGTGATCAGCTCTCCTGAGTTCAATATTCACTTCTGTCTAGATGATTCCTACTTCTTTTATATCCTGTCTTCACCTCTCTCATAGTTTCCACTGTCTTACGTCTAACTGCCTCCTGGACATCATGTCTGTCAGAATGTTCCAAAGGCATCTGATATTCAGCTTGTCCTAACATGGGACCCATTATTTTCCAGCCTGTCCTCAAAACATGTTTCTATTTCTGTTGTCCAGAATGGGTGAGGCAATAGTCTTTGTGGTGCGTGTTCTGGTCAAATGAAGGCATTTGGAATACTGGGTTCAGTTCTAGGGTTTATTTTTGAGAAAGAAAATTGACAAGATAGAGAAAGTGAAAAGGAGGAAGACTAGGATTGTGAGGGTATGTATCTTTGGAGCCAAATGCTGCAGAATGGTTAAGAGAGCTGGGTCTAGTTAGTCTGGAAAAGAGAAAAATGGAAAGCAGGGAATGATGGGGTAGAAGTGGAAAAAACATGCTGTCTTCAAATATTTGAAGAGTTGCAATTTGACAGAAAGATGAGAACTTCTTGACACCCCAATATGGGAGAGCTAGTATCAATGGGTAGCAGTTACAGGATGATCCATTTTGCCTCAAATTAAGGAACAAATCCATCAGAACTAGAGCAAAATGACAGAAATAGTCTTTGGAGGTATTGATTTTCCTATCACTATGGGATCGTCCCATGATGGCTAAGTGACCACTCTGGTAGGATATTTAGAGAATTTATATTCCAGCTAAATTGTTAACCAGATAATCTCTAACTTTCCTTTAGTTCTCTGATTCTATGATTTTACTAGCCAGTGTTCCTGATTCAGGATTTTTTTTTTGAAATAACAAAAGTGAATAAGCTAAAAATTGTGATTCTTATCTGGGGGAGGTGGGAGGGAAGAATATCTTATTCCCCTCTTTTTTAAATGTGTATATGTATTTAGGAAGCTCTTTTCTTGTGTCTTGCTAATTATCCCTCCATCCTAATTTAAGGCATTCTAATCTTCTTGTTTTAGGATCATGCAGTTTCTTTATGTTCATTTCTTTTTTCTCCTTGACCTCACTTTTTGTTACTTTCTCAATGGCTTTTTGGTTTATGTGGAGTTAGGGTTTCTCATGACACTTCCTAGTAATGTGTACTGGATTTTCACAGGAAACTTCAGGACCCTTTTTTTTGGAACATTTATAACTCAGTTCTTTTCATTGGATCTTTCCTAATGACTGATCTATGTGTATTTTTTCCATTTTCTATTTTTAATTATTTTATTTGTTTTCTGCTTTCTCCAATCACTTCATATATCTTAGATTTTTTCCCTTACTCACATTCTTCCTTCCTCCCTCCCTAAGACGTTGTGCAATCTTATATTTGTGCCACTTTTACATTCCTATTAAATACATTTTCACCTTGGTCATTTTGAGTAGAAGAAATAAAATGAATGGGAGAAACCATAAAACAAAATATAACATAACACAAGAGAAGATGGTCAGCTTCATTCTGTGATTCAATTCCACAGTTCTTTTTCCGAAGATCAAAGGCATCTTGCCTCAAGAGTCCATTGGGAATTTTTTAGATCCTTGCATTGCTATGAAGGACTAAGTCTAGCAGAAAAATTTCTTAAAACACTGTGGTTGTTGCTACATACTAAATTCTTCTGGTTCTGCTCCTTTCATTCAACATCAGTTCATATAAGTCCTTCCAGACTTCTGTGAACTCTTCCTGTTCATCATTGTTTATAGAACAATACTATTTCATTACATTCATATACCATAAAATGTTCAGCCACTTCCCAATTGATGGGCAACCACTTGATTTGCAGCTCTTCACTATCACAAAGAGACCTGCTGTAAATATTTTTGTACTTGTGGAACCCTTTCCCATTTTCATGACCTCTTTGGCATACGCTCCTAGGTGTGATATTGCTGGGTCAAAGAGTATGAGCATTTTTGTGGCCCTTTGGGCATAGTTCCAAAATGTTCTCCAGAATGGTTGGATCACTTCACAGCTCCAAAAACAACGTATTGGTGTTTCAACTCTCCTACATCTTCTACAACATTTATCATCTTCCTCTTTTGTCATGTTAC
Source organism: Notamacropus eugenii (assembly GCF_028372415.1). Classification (NCBI taxonomy): domain Eukaryota; kingdom Metazoa; phylum Chordata; class Mammalia; order Diprotodontia; family Macropodidae; genus Notamacropus; species Notamacropus eugenii. The sequence goes on from NC_092873.1 coordinate 300,768,765, forward strand.
CTAGTCTGATAGGTGTGATGTGGTACCTCAGAGTTCTTTTGATTTGCATCTCTCTAAGCCATAGTGATTATAGAGCATTTTTTTCTTTGACTATAGATAGCTTTAATTTCTTCTTCTGAAAACTCTCTGTTTATATCCTTTGATCATTTATTAATTGGGGAATGACTTGTATTCTTGTACATTTGACTCAGTTCTCTATATATATTAGAAATGACCCCTTTATCACAGACACTAGTTGTTTTTCTGCCTCCCTCCTAATCTTGGTTGCATTTGGTTTGTTTGTGCAAAAACTTCTCAATTCAATGTAATCAAAATTATCCATATTACACTTCATAATGTTCTTTATCTCTTGTTTGGATAAAAATTATTCTCCATAAATACACTATTCCTTGCTCCCCTGTTTTGTTTATAGTATCAGTATTTCTACCTAGATCATGTGTCCATTTGGAATTATTCTTGCATAAGGTGTCGGGCTTTGAGTTATGCCCAGTTTTGGCCACACTGTTATCCAGTTTTCCCAGAAATTTTTGTCAGATAGTGAGTTCTTATCCCAGAAGCTAGGGTCCTTGTGTTTATCAAACAATAGCTTGCTATATTAATTGACTACTGTGTCTTGAGTACCTAACTTACTCCACTGGTCTATCCCTCTAGTTCTTTGCCTGTACCAAGTGGTATTGATGATTGCTACTTTATACCGAAATTTGAGGTCTGATAGGTACCTTCCCTATCATTTCTTTTCATTAGTTCCCTTAATAATGTGGACCTTTTGTTCTTCCGAATTAATTTTGATATTATTTTTCTACTTCAACAAAATAATTTTCTATTAGTTTGATCAATATGGTACTGAATAAGTAAATTAATTTAGGTAGAATTGTCCTTTTTGTTATATTAGCAGCTGATGTTTTCCCACTTACTTGGATCTCACTTTATTTGTGTGAAAAGTGTTTTGTAATTTTGTTCATATCATTCCTGGGTTTCTTTTGGCAGATAGATTCCCATAGTGTCTACTATAGCTTTAAATGGATTTTCTCTTTCCATCTCTTGCTGTTGGGCTTTGTTAGTATTATATAGAAATGCAGATGATTTATCTGGATGAATTCTTAACCTGCATCTTTACCAAGTTTATAATTTCATGTTGTTTTTTGCTTGATTCTCTGGGATTCTCTAAGTATGTCATCATATCATCTGCAAAGAGTGATAACTTAGTTTCTTCTTTGCCTATTCTAATTCCTTTTGTTTCTTTTTCTTTTCTTATTGCTGCAGCTAGCATTTCTCATACCATATTGAATAATAGTGGCAATAATGGACATACTTGTTTCTCCCCTGGTCTTATTGGAAATGCATCTAGCTTATCCCTATTTTATATAATGTTGGTGAAGGTTTTAGATAGATACTGCTTATTCTTTTATTGAAAGTTCCCTTAATTCCTATGCTCTCCAGGGTTTTCAATAGGAATGGGTGTTGGATTTTTTATAAAAAGAATTCTACATCTATTGACAAAATCGTGTGGTTTCTGTTAGATTTGTTGTTGATATGCTCATTAATGCTGATAGTTTTCCTAATATGGAACCAACCCTGCATTCCTGGTATATATCCTACCTGATCTTAATGTATTATTCTCATGATAAATTGCAGTATTCGTTGTCCTAATATCTTATTTAAAATTTTTGCACCTATATTGCTTAGAGTAATTGGTCTATAATTTTCTTGCTCTGTTTTGGCTCTTTCTGGTGTAGGCATCAGAACCATATTTTTCTCATAAAAAGAATTTTGTGGGACTTCTACTTCACCAGTTTTCACAAATGATCTATATAGTATTGTAATTAACTGTCCTTTAAAGGTTTGATAGAATTCACTTGGAAATCCATCTGGCCCTGGACATTTTTTCTTAGGTAGTTAATTGACGACTTGTTCAATTTCTTTTTCTGAAATGGGGTTGTGTTTAGCTTCCTGTTCTGTTAATCTGGACAATTTAGATTTTTTAAAATATTCATCCATCTCATTTGGATTGTGAACTTTATGGGCATAGAGTTGTACAGTTTTTAGTTTCCTCCCCATTGGAGGTGGGCCCACCCTTTTCACTTTTGATATTTTTAATTTGGTTTTCTTCTTTCTTTTTTTTAATCAAGTTGACCAAAAGTTTATCAATTTTATTGATTTTTTTCATAAAACCAACTTTGTTTTATTTACTAGTTCTATAGTTTTCTTAATATGAATTTCATTAATCTCTCCTTTGTTCTTCATTATTTCTACTTTGGTATTTAGTTGGGGATTTTCCATTTGTTCTTTTTCTAGCTTTTTCACCTGCATGTCCAATTCATTGATCTCCTCTTTCTCTGTTTTATGCATGTAGGCATTCAAAGACATACAACTTCCCTTAAGAACTACTTTTGTATATCCTGTAAGTTTTGTTAGCTCACCTCATTATTGTCATTCTCTTCAATAAAATTGTTGCTTGTTTCCATGATTTGTTGTTTAACCCACTCATCCTTAAGGATTAGATTATTTAGTTTGCAATTAATTTTTGGTTTGTCTTTCCATGGTCTTTTATTTTGCATGTAATTTTTATTGCATTATGATCTGAGAAGGATGCATTGAGTTATCTCTGCCTTTCTGCACTGCATTGTGAGTTTTTATTCCCTAGTACATGATCAGTGTTTGTATATGTGCCATGTATATCTCCAGGGATATATCACATCCCTTATGCAGAGTTCTACTCACCTCCTTAACTTCTTTCTTGTTTGTTTGGAAGTCAGATTTATCAAGGTCAGAGAAGGGGAGTTTGAGGTCCCTCACTAGTATAGTTTTACTGTGTATTTCTTCCTGTAACTCCCTTAACGTCTCCTCTAAGAATTTGGATGCTATACCCCTTGGAGCCTAGATGTCTAGCAATGATATTGCTTTGTTGTTTATGGCATCTTTGAGCAGGATATAGTTTCCTTCCTTATCTCTTTGGATTAGATCTCTTTCTGTTTTTTCTTTGTCTGAGATTAGGATTCTGTTTCACCCTTTTACCTTTACCCTGTGTGTAGCCCCCACATTCAAATGTGTTTCTTGTAAGCAATATATTGTTGGATTATGCTTTTTATTCCATTCTGCTTTCTGTCTCTGTTTTATGAGGGAGTTCTTCCTATTCACATACACAGTTATGATTACTATCTGTGTCTTTCCCTCTATCCTTTCCCCCCATTTATGCTTTTAGTTCTCCCTTCTTCCTTCCCCTTCATGAGACAGTTTTAATTTTTGACCACCACTTCCCTCAGTCTTCCCTCCCTTCTTTTAGGCCCCCTCCATTTTACTTCCCTTTTCCCTTACTACTTGTTCCCTCCCTTTTATCCTCTCCTCCCCTTTCTTTCCCCTTTCCCCTCCTACTGCATATAGACCTAGTTAGATTTCTATACTTAACTGAGTTTGTTGTTCCATCCTTGAACCAAACCAGATGAGAGTAAATCTCATACACTCTCTTTCCCTCTACTGTAATATATTGTTATGTCTCTTCCTGGGATGTAATTTACCTTTTTCTGCCTCCTCCTTTTTACATCTCCTGTAACAATCCTTTTCCATCCTTAAATCACATTTTTAATCATCACATCAAGTAATTTATACCCACTCCATTTATCTCTGTATTTCCCTTTTAAATATCATAAAAAATATATAATTCTCAAGATTTACAAATATTATCTTCCTTATAAGGATGTAAAGAGTTTGCCCATATTGAATAACACATTTTTCCTCCTGTTTCTCTTTTCATGCCTGTCTTGAGACTTGTGTTTGAAGACCAAGTTTTGTATTATGCTCTGGCCTTTTCATCAGGAAGGTCTGGAAGTCCCTTATATCATCGAATGTCCATCTCCTTGTCTGAAAGGCTATGCTTACTTTGCTGGGGAATTGATTCTTGGTTGTAGTCCAAGCTCCTTTGCCTTATGGAATATCATATTCCAATCCCTGCAATCTTTTAATGTGGAAGCTGCAAAGTCCTGTGTGATCCTGACTGTAGCTCCTTGATATTTAAATTGTTTCTTATTGATTGCCTGAAGTATTTCTCTTTCACTTGATAGTTCTGAAATTTGGCAGTGACATTCCCTGGGGTTTTTAATTGTGGATCCCTTTCAGGAAGTGAACAGTGGATTCTTCTGATGACTATTTTGCCCTCTACCAATATAGAATGATACCTTCTGATTTCAGAAGGTTGCTCAGAGCAGAAGGCAGAGACCTCAGCAGGCTCACAACACATCCAAGTGCAGTCTGAACTAGATTCAAATGTAATTGGGAAAGATTTAACAAAATAGATTCAAATCCAATAAAGCATAGATAATGTTACATTTTAAAACCAAGTCTATATGCAGCTCTCAGGGATCTTTAGGGCTAAGTGGTCCCCCATTTTTGTTTGAGCTTGATACCACAGCTGCCTCTCTGTGTGTCTGGTATAATTTGCAGAGATTATCAATTTAATCAATTTGTCAATTAATTAATTTGTTAGCTAGTTTCCAAGTATTTCTGGTGCTGGGCTCTCCTCCACTTCCCCCTTTCCTATTGAATTTCTTGGAAAAATGAAAGGTGAGAACCAGATGGCAGGCATTCCTGAGGACTGCTAGAAACCTAGACCTCACCTTAGGCAGGACTGGCAACTGGCCAAGAATGATCACAAGTAGCGAAGAATGATCAGAATAATCTCACCCAGGTCCTTAAGAGAGATGACTAAAAAGAAAATGAGCTACCTTTATTGATTGCTAAATAATCCAGGAATGTTCCCTTGGGTGGAAGATGCTCCTCCCAGATGTCAGGAGATGAAAAGACATCAAGATTTGGGGTTATCATATCAGAATGTAGAACCGATAACTGACGAGGACTCTCTCAAAGCTGGAAAACAAGTTAAGTCCTGTTTTTTGGGGGGATACTGGTACATAATCAGAGGCTGACTAGAGGTATAGAAACATGGTATTTCCTGTAAAAACTCTTTTTTTTGTTTTATACCCTTGGTAGATAAGACCATGCCTAAGTAATTAAAAAGCTCTGCTCCATAGAGAAGTTTTCGTTAAACCTTTTGAACTAAAGAACAACGAAATGAGAAAAAGGGCTTACCTGGAGGAGCCTGTGGAACTGAAGAAGAACCACCTGACTAGAGCTATGTTAGAAAGCTATGTTGGAAGGCAGCAAGGAGCTGTGGACCCCTGCTGAGAACAGACCATCGCCTGGGTACCACAACATGAGAGGAACCATCCTATTTGCAACTCTGGCTCTGGAAAATTATAAAACTTTTTAAAATGATGGAGAGTGATTTAAATCTTTGGAACTAATTGATATGAATTCATAGTTTTTAGACTTGTTCATCTTCCCCCATTTGTTTTGTCAATAAAATTTCCTTCTATAATGTTGTGAAACATTGTTTTTTAATTGAGGAGCTAAGGGACTGAGACCAGAGGAGAACTTCTCACATACTGGTTGGTGATAAGTACATGTCCTTGTTGCACGCATGGACTTTATAAATTTACTAGCTTAAGCAAGTCCTTAAATTTTCCCTTCAGGGCCTCAGTTTCCTTATCTGAAAAATGGGGTTGGGTCGAGAGGTTTGGACTAAATGACTTCTGAGTTTTCCTCCTGTCACCAATCATCAAGAAATTTTAAAATATCTACCATGTGCCTGATACTGTACTTTCAGCTAGGGATCTATAATCTTGCAATGCACCAATCTTTAAAAATAATTTATTTTATGTCTTCCTAAAGAAAATCTTAACAAATTGTAAACTCTGTGAAGGCAGGAACCAAGGCTTTTCTTCATTCTTTACCACTCCCAAAACAGGATCTGTATACAACAGGTATTAAAGAAATATTTTATTAAAATGCAAACTCATTTGCTGACTTTTAAATATTATTTCCACCTTTCTTAATGACTTGGAGCCTTCATCAGGACTGTTAGCTTGCTGTTACAATTCAATGATGTCCTCCAGTTTTCTTCAGATGTTTGGGGACTAGTTGTCCCGATAAAGTATCAAGGACAGTTTCTCCAGTTTTTTCGAGTAGCACACATCTCATCACTAAAAGTTTAGTGTGCAATCACAATATATGTATATTTATTTTTAAATTCTATGCCTGCCCAAACAACTCTAAGGCATTACCTCATACTTCTCAGACCTGACTAATAGGACAGGAAAGAAGAAGTGGAGAAGTGATAATGTTGGAGAACATATGGGAAAACAGGAACCCTAATGCATTGTTGGTGGAGTTGGGAACTGATCCAACCATTCTGCAGAGCAATTTGGAACTGTGTCCAAAAGGATGTAAAACTATGCATATTCTTTGATTCAGCAAAATCACTGCCAGGACTGTATCCTAAAGAAATCATGAAAAGGAAAAAGGACTCATATGTACAAAAATATCCACAGCAGCTCTTTTTGTGGTAGCAAAGAATTGGAAATTGAGAAGAGAACCATCAATTGGGGAATGACTGAACAAGTTGTGATATATGAATGTAATGGAATACTACTGTGCTGTAAGAAATGATGAGCAGCCAGATTTCAGAAAAGCCTGGAAAGACTTATATGAACGAATGCTGAGTGAAGTGAGCAGAACTAAGAGAAGACTGTACACAGCAATTGCAACATTGTGCAATGATGAACTAGGATAGACTTCCCTCTTCTCAATAATACAGTAGTGCAAGACAATTCCAAAAGAGCAGTGATGGAAAATGCTACCTACATCCAAAGAAAGAGCTATGGAGTCTGAATGCAGATCAGACGTACTATTTTCACTTTTTGGTTGTTTTTTCTTTCTCATGGTTTTTCCATTTTGTTCTATTTCTTCCTTCACACCTTGACTAATGTGGAAATATATTTAAATATCATTGTATATGTATAATCTATAACATATTGCTTCCGGTATTGGAGAGGGGGAGGGAGAAAAATTTCAAATTCATTATTTTACAAAGGTGAATGCTGAAAACTAGTTTACATGTAATTGGAAAAATAATACTCTTAAGGAAAAAAATAAATTCTTTGCCTGCACTACTGTAATAACGTATTATGTACTAATTATAGAACATACATCCAAATAGAATTTTTAAAGTATGAGATAAAGATGTTAAAAACACTACTTAAAAATAATTTTTATTTTACCTATTACCAATACAATTTCCCTTTTAACTTTTAACATAAAATATCATGTTATAATGAAAGCAATATGAATGGATATGTTTTATTATGTTTGAACTTTTTTATCAGTTTCTGACATAGTACTTCAAAGATTTGTTTCTAAGTTTAGTTTATTGCAATACTCACTGAAAAAAAAGTGTCCAGTAAAAACAAATAGATTCAGGTAGAAGAGGTACATCATTGGCTGTGTTTACTAGTGATATGTGTTTCTTGATCCCATTCACCAACGATGCAAAAGCTTTTGCTTAAATACTGTTAAAAAAATTTCCTCCTTCGGAGAATAATCAGTTATCCTTGTAAAGTAATCACAAGGTGTTGTATTTTTATTTTTTTATAGGAAACAACAGTTTAAAATCCATCAAAATATTTTAGTTGGAAGATTTTTAAACACATTAGAAAATTCTGTTTCCTAGTTTTGTAAGTATGACCATATAAGAGTTTTAATGAATGATACAGTTTTGTCTTAAGAGACAAAGGAAGACCTGAGTTCAAATCCATCCTCAGACACTTCTTAGCTGTGTGACCCTAGGCAAGTCACTTAGCCTTGACTGCCTCGCCCCAATCCCCAAAAAGCAAAGTCTAATTATATCGTCATCGTTGCAGTTCTGTTTTGGTTTTTCTTTTGCTTTCTATATAGCTAAAGGGCTGAAATTTGGAGTAGGAGTTCTACCATTCACATTATTAGTATTGTCTTTCATTTAGTATTTCTTGATAGGAATCTTTTCAAGTCATTGGACGTTGTTGAGAAAATTCATTGCTGAGAAGATTCATTTAATTAAATTTAGATAACATATTCCATAAATCCACTTGACCCGGCATGTTAACTTCTATGCATAATATTCCTCTGAAAGCAAGTGATTAGTGAGGGTTGTTACAATGTTAATGTCTCCACATTGAGGCGCTTTCTTTCCTCTGGATGATCCATGGCATATGGCCCACAATTGTCCAACAGATGGGATTAATGAGGGCATTGGTTTCAATCTACACATTCTTATTAGTCAAGCTGAATTTCTTTCTTTAGATAATACAAGATAGAAACAGCAGTTCTGTTTTCTTCCAGCACATTGGTGGATTCTCTTTTGTACCCAGAAGGGCGTGCGCACTCCACTTTGGAGGCCAGTGCCCTAGGTGGCCATGGGTTTCTAGTTGTGTGTGTTTCTAATTTTGTTTCTTCCTTCCTTCAGTCTATAACTCCTTCTTGCTGTAACTGGGTCTCTTGCTTCCCTTTGACAGCCTAACTTTATGTATATTGTTTCATCAAAAGCCTGATGTTAGCTTCACCTCGATACAGGTTGTATGACACCTGTTTTCTTCACAGCAACTCAGACTTTTTTAATAGCTCTGTTCTAGATTATTATATCTTCCCGATATTTTTCCAATCCTTTTGTAGTACAGTGGATTTGGTGTCTGACCTCTCCCCATTCCCCTTTCCTGTTCCCTTCTTTTTTCTCTTTGGGTTGTCTCAATCCTACAAGCTACCCTCATCCTGGCAGGTCAGAAGTTCCAGAGTGAATGTGCGCACTGCTATAACTCACTCTCTGAGGGTTTTAGGGGACACTCTGCAATGCAGGAGCTAGTCTTATACTGCTCATAACTGGGGATCCCAAGCCCACACTGATATACTTCCCACTTAACATATCAGCCAAAATGAGCTCAATTAACTCAGAAACTTTTACTAAACAGAGGGCACATTCTAAGCTCAATGTACAAGTATCCACAGAGGGAGGTAAGTAGACACAAACTTACAGAAAGACAGCAGGGAGGTGCATCTCCTCCCTAGGAATGCCTGGACCTGCAACAATTTACAACTCTGGACTAAGGGCTTTTAATGTCCTTTATCCAAGGTAATGAGCACAAAAATTTAATAATGGGTGTTCATTTCTCTTCAGATTTAAAGTTTTTTTTGTAGTTATTGAAAGGGTTTCCTCCAATAAAATAACAAGTGTAGCTTAAGTATATGCAGCATCCCTCTGGATTCACTCTCCTAACTCCCACTCCAATAGACAGGTTGGGTCCTTAGAAAGCAGTGACTACTTCTTCCTTCAGGATTGTATCAGTAATCCTGAGGAGTTGTGTTGTCCTATACTACATATGTAAATCAGCTGTCATATTTCTGGTGTTCTTCCAACCACTTAAAGCTCCTTAGGTCATAACCTGTTCTGTTCTGTCTCTGATGTTTATTTACCTAAGATAAGGAAATAGACACAAAAAGAGAACAAAAACCCCATAAACCTCAATCTACTGTGCAATGAATTCATGACCATGTGGTGACTGGGTGTGGAGGTAGGGCACCTCTCCATGTGCCACTTTTCCTTAAAGGATCAGAACAATTCTTCCTTTCCACAATGCTGCCAGGAAGAGAGAGGGTTTTGTTCATTTAAGTCTTAAAAAAAACCCCAAAACAAGCATGTACATGACCTGGGAAAGGGCACTATCCTCATCTATTTCTAGAAATGGGCCCACCAAATACCCATGTGGATTGGCATGAGAAGAGCAAAGTGCACGTGCTCAAAGAACTGGGACTTTGTTGGCTAGCCCCCATGTTAGGGTAAGGAGGGGAAAACGCTCATGGGAAGTTGGGGCTCAGTAAAAGTTTTAAGGTTTCTGGAAATAATCCAGCCTGCTCTCTTCCTTTTCAACTCGGGGCCCAAATTAATGTCCCATTTGTACCATCTGAAGTGTGCGTGCGTGTGCGTGTGTGTGTGTGTGTGTTGTTGTTGTTGTTGTTGTTGTTGCTCAAAAAATCTATAGGACGTTCATTCAGATGCATGTTGAAACTCTAGGCAATAGACATTTTCAGCCATTTGGTCTTCCCTATGTGGATAGGTTAAATTCCTTTGAGTGATTTAAAATTTTTCAGGAGGCTCTGCAATGTTTTGGAGATTGATAAATCAATAAAATATCATCTGCAGACAAATATTTCTGGAGGATTTTACCCCCCTCATACTTTTGGAGAGTAAGCATCTCTGATGCCTCATCTGATGCGTATTTTCAAAGGGTCACCAAATCATAATTTCTGTTGTGACCTCTTCCAAGGGATTCTGAAAGATCTTGATGGATGGATGGGAAACTCCTTGTAAAAAGAGCTGGTTCTATTGAACCAAATGCTTTTCATAATCAGCAATAATAATTGTAGTTTGCATTTATATAGTGTTTCAGGGTTTGCAAAGTGCTTTACAAATGGGATGTAGGTGCTATTATTATCCCCACTTTATAGATGAGGAAGCTGAGGCAGACAAATGTTAGGTGACTTGCTCAGGGTCACATAGTTTGTATCTGAAGCTGGATTTGAATTCAAGTTTTCCTGACTCCAGGTTCAGTGCTCTATCTGCTGTCTTACATTCTACATCTTTCACTCAATTTTGATATTGATGTCAATTGTGCACATTGTTGAACATTGCTATAGAAAGTCTGCTTATTCCCTATTGTGTGTGTGTGTGTGTGTGTGTGTGTGTGTGTGTTCGTTCTTCGTTGCTGAAGAAGACCATGCCATCAGAGAAGTGATGACATGACTTGCACTTGACTTTGTTTGGAGTGAGAGAGGGCTGTGCAGGTCACCAGCCTCACTTCTCCTCCAGAGCCATCTGAATCCAGTGACCTGATGTTCATCAGGATGACTGGAGATGACCCAGGATGAGGCAATTGAGGTTAAGTGACTTGCCCAAGGTCACACAGCTAGTGAGTGTCAAGTGTCTAAGGTGAGATTTGAACTCACGTCCTCCTGACTCCTGCACTGCTGCTCTGTTCACTGCACCATCTAGCTGCCCCTATTAGTATCACCATCAAGGATAACCTCAATTCATGCTAATGATCTTCATAAAATTTTATATAGAGATAAGAGAGAATCAACATTTCTTTCTGCACTTTTGGTATCTTTTCCTCCTGCAGATACTTTGTACATCAATCCCTTAATGTCTTCACAATTGTATAATCTCCACAACAGATTTCTATATTTATGGAGTTAAATCCTGCTGCTTTTCCTATGTTTTGTTTTCTTTAGTGCCATTTTTACCTCAGGGACTATGATTTTAGGGTTGAAATACAGTACTAGGTTTAGAGGTCTGTTGAAATGACTTTTTGGTAAATCATTTCCATTTCTCTTTTATTTGTAATCTTCTTTTCCTTTTCATCCTTGAATGCCATTGGGATGACTTTGTTTAATTGGCTATCTTGCTAAGTTTTCTTTTAACTCCTTTGAGCCTCCCTTGCTTTTCACTGCTTTATGAGAAGGTATTCTTCATAATCACTTATAATTCTTCTTTATAACATTTTTATAGAGTTCATATTCTAGCCTTGTATTATCTTTGACAGATACTTCTCTGGCAAATCAAATGAGCATCAATGAGCAAGGCATTTTTATGGAGTCCTTCATTCTCTGTGTGGGAATTAATTCACATTGGATGAATGAATTGAATGAATTTCTGGATGAAATTATGTCAATGTCAGTCATTATTTTCCATGAAGAGGTTATAATACCCTTTTCTAAGTTGTCTTGCCTTTTGAAATGTAGACACTTTAATTTTTACTATGTTATTTGGTGCTCATCATATGCTGCTCCCACGAATTCTGAGGAAAGAGTTCATGAGAGAGAAGCTTATGGCTTCTGTAAAGTCTACAAGTCCGTGGGCTGGGCCATCTCTAGTTGTCTTGATTGTCTCTAGTTGTCTGCCCCTATACCCAGATGGTTCTGGAGAAGAAAGTGAGTCTGATGACTTTTCTCAGCCTTTTCTCACTCAAATCAAAGTCAATTGCAAGTCATATCATGATCTACCTGATGTCTTGGTGCTTTTTGAGAATGAAAGACAAACCACAATTCTCTGGATTTCCTCAGTTCTTTCTTTAAAACCATACTTGACCCCATATATCTCTCCTTTCTCATTTTGTCCCAAATTTGAATTAAAATCAACATTCACTCTGGCACTTGATGAATGCAAAGCTGGGAAAAAAGGTGAAAAAAGAGAGATGGATATAGTCAATTTTGGTTCAGAAAAAAGAACTGAGAAAGTTCAAAGACTTGTAGATTTTATAGAAGCCATAAGCTTCTGTATCATGAACACTTTCTTCAGAATTGTTGGGTGGAGGATATGGTGAGCCGCATAAATATAATAAAGAAGGAAACTCTACATTTCTTTAGGCAAGAAAGCTTATTATTGAAGTGGGAGCTATTCCCCAGTTAGCTGTCTGTGCACAGACTGTGAATTCTTCACAGTCTGATCAGAATTTATAATATACAAGAAAATTCATGAGAGATATTGCCTAAAAGAGAAGTCAGCAGAACCAGGAAAGCATTGTATAAAATAACAAGAAGACTGTATGAGGAGCAGCCATGAAGGACTTAGCTCAGAATGGCAATACAATGATCTAAGACAATGCCAAAGACTGTTTGTGAAAAATGCTCTCCATCTCCAGAGACAGAACTGATGAACTGAGTGCAGATAAAAGGAGACTTTTTAAGTTTCTTCGGTTTTTGCTTTTTGTTGTTATTATTATCTTTTTTTTTTTTACATCCAATCAACAATTTATTTAGCAGTGCTTCCAGTTGCAGAAATAAACTGGCATCAAAGTTCTCAGTAGTCAAGGATGCAGAACTTTGGTTTATACACAGTTAAAATACAATTTAGAGGGAATCACAAACAAGAAAAACAGAATTATAGGGCTTGAGACACCTGGGTTCCTATTGATGGAGTGGATCAGGTGAGAAGGCAAAGGGTAGTTTTGTGACATTCCTTAAGCTGGTAACCTTTGGGAGAGGGAGTAATCTTGTAACTTCTGGAAAATCAGGTAAAACTTAGTTTCACCAAGTGGTGGATAAAGGCAAAATGAAGTTACTAATGTTATTTTTGAAGTCATGCTGAGTATTTTCCTAGTATTATCTCATTTGATTCTCACAACAACCATATTTTTATCCCCATTTTACAGATGAGGGAACTGAGACAAACAAGCATTTGCCCAAGGTCATATAGTGTCTGAGGCTGAATTTGAACTCAGGTCTCCCTCACTCTAGGTCCAGAGCTCCATCCACAGCAGCACCACCTACCTGCCTTAAAGGGAATCTCCCTTTTCAGCATTTCTTTCAGTATTCTGTTGCATTCATAGGCCATCTTTGTTCTTCCATTCCCTAGTTAATGGTCACCCCCTTTGTTTCTATTCAATAAAAATGCTGTTCTGAATATTTTTGTAACCATGAACCTCGCCCTCCTCATTTTTTACCTAATAAGAAAATGAGCCCCGGAAAGATTCATTGATATGCACTGGGTCATATAGGTAGTAAGTGGACAAGTTGGAATTATAACCCAGGTCCTCCCAACTCCAAATCCAGGCTCCTAAATCTGTTGCCTCTGAGATAAAATGCAAACTCCTCAGATTCCCATTTAAAGCACTTCCTAGTCTGGCTTTATCATTCCATATGACTCTTCTTCCTAAATGCTGCATTGTAGTCCAAAGTGGCCCATTAGCCGTTCTGTAACCTCAACTTCCCATCTCCCATTATGTGCTACTGGGGCTATTCTCACCCCCTAGCATTACCTCCTTTCCTTCAGGTCTTAAAATCCAAGGCTCAGCTCAGTTAGTGGTCACCTCTTCCATGAAGCCCTTATGGATTTCCTCATGTCTTCTCTCCCTCCACTGCTCTCCCTTCCCCCAAAAAATCTTTCTCTATTTACACATTGTGTGCCCTAAGAATATAGAAACCTCTCCAGAAGAGGGACTTTTAAAAAATTCTTGTCTCTCTACATTCTCAGCAGCCAGCATGCCTTGCAGGCCAGCAATGCTGAAATGGATGCTGAATTGGCAGGCATCTAGTCTTCATGTTCAACCTCTTCTGGTTACACTTTGTAATAGCAGGACCCCGTATACATCGCAGGTGTTGTTTTTATTTTTTGCTACGTGGCTAATATGCAAATGTAAAATGCAAATCAGTACCACATTGCTTGCTTTCTTAAAGTAATGGGAAGGAGAGATCTTGGAAGTCAGTTGTTTTAAAAAAATGAATGGTAAAAATATTTTTAAAATGTAATTGGGAAGCAGTTAAGGAAATAAAAGTAGCAGTAGTTCATAAGATATAGCTTGAATTATTTAAGCAAGATCAGAAAACACAAACTGGGACACAGATAACACAGCTGCCACCGACTTTCCCCTCCCCAGGTCCTCACCTTCTCCCTCTGTCCAAGGGGAAGGCTAGACCCTAAGACCTCACCTGGCTCCATACTCAGAAGGTGAGGCTCGGGAGCAGGGAGGTCGCCCCACCCTTCCGCGGGCTCCGCCCCCAGGACCACGCCCACCGAGCCGCCTCCAGGATCATGGAGAAGAAGCCCTTCAGCCTGGAGCGTTACGAGCTGGGCAGGGACCCCGGCGGGGCCGCCGTTTTAGGAGGAGACGCGAACCCCCAACCCTTCTATTTCAGGACGCTGCGCTGCCCAGGAGAATGGGGCGGCTTCTTGCCGGGGGGCCGGCAGTCCCGGGGGTTTCTCGAAGAGCAGTGGGAGTAAGGCAGGGGATCCCGGGCTCCTGCTCGCCGTCTTCCCGGAGGGGCGGCGGCGGAGGAGGACAACCCCCCCCCACACACCACCCCAGGGCCCCCCGAGCCGTCATGGGCACACCACGAGCCAGCGGGTGCCAGGGGAACGCCACGGCTCCAAGTCCCACCGCGCCGATGGCGCCGTTGGCCAGGCGCACGCCAAGAGCACCCGCACAGTATGGTCGTGGGCAGCACGGAGGACCCGAGCGTGTTCAGCGTGTCCGACTCTGCGGTGTGGGCGCGCGCGTCGGGGGTTAGGGTGCCCTCGCCCCCTCCGCTGCCCCGGCCGTCTGCTGGTCAGTTTCTAGCCTGGTCAGTTGCAGCAGAACGCCTGGGCGCGCTGCCCTCCCGCGCTGTGCTAGACCTGGGTGTCTGACCAGGCTTCCGTGGGAGCCGCCTTTTAGGGTCTGAAGAGCTGTCATGGGTGGAAAATGGGTTAGAGCGAGACCTGGCAGGCTAGTGCAGCGGGGCAGATGAGGTCGGCTTAAGCCAGCGCGGAGGGGCCATCCTGGAAGGCCAAAGCAGGCCTTGGGCTCTAGGAGCATCCATTCTAGTGGAAGAGGATGTGGCCAAGGTTTGTAGGGACCAGAAATGAAAAGTGAAGGAGTTGTCTTGTCAGAGGAGTGGGGGAGGGGTTGAAGGCTTTTTGCAAATGTTAGGTTTTGATCTGAATCTGAAAGGAGGTGGAAAGGAGTAGGGACAGCCAGGTCAGAAGATGGGAGTATCCTGTTGGAGGACCAGCAAGCAGGTCAGTGTCACTAGATCAGAGAATGGGTGGAAGGGAGTGAAGTGTAGGAAGACTGCAGATGTAGGGAGGGGCAGGGTATGGAGGGGTTTAAAAGCCAACAGGAGCACACGTGTGTGTGTGTATATATGTATATATATGTATATTTATATATACATATATATACACACATATATATTATACACATATATCCTGGAAGTAATAGGGAACATTAATTTTTTTTTTAATTAATATACTTGTTGCATAGTCTTTTCTTACAGTTAGAAGAAGAGTACTAAGTAGGGGAGGGCTTTAGAAAGGTTGCTTTGGCTGCAGATTTAGGGGGAAATAGTGGAGAGAGCAAACAGCAGGTTGTTGAAGTAGTCCAGGCATGAGTTGATGAGCCAGGTGGTGACCGTTGGAGGAGAGAAGGGCACATATAGGAGAGTTGATTCTAAGGTAGAAACAAGCAGTCTTAGCTCCAGATTGGATGGATGTGTGGGCTGAGTGGAAATGCTGAATTTCAGTTGAAGGTTAGTGAAAAGTCAGAAGTGATTCTGTTCCCTTCCCCTCTAACAAGTTTATTGATTTTCTGAAATCCAGGGGGTAGAGGGGGAGGGGCTAGGGTCTCCCCAAAGGTCAGATATAAAGGTTACTCTTGAGATCCTTCTACAGTGACTGACTTGACAAGTAGAAGCTTTGGGGGAAACATTGACTTTTTTATTTGAAAAAGACCTGAGGGTTTTATTGGATCACAAACTCAGTATGAGAACAGTGTTACATAGCCTCAACAGGGATGGGGAATCTGTGGCCTCAAGGACACATATGGCCCTCTAGACCCTCAAGTGTGGATCTTTGACTGAATCCAAACTTTACAGAACAAATTCTTTTCACCATTTAATCCTTTAAGGGGATCTGTCTTTTCTCAAGTTCACAAAGCTATGATTTTCCCCCAGTACCACACTCTTCATTCTTGCTGATCCCTTCCCCAGCTCCCATTCCTCACTCATTTCATTTCAGGACAAAAGTTAGGGACACAGGTGAGGGTCCCTGTGAAGGGCAGTGGGTGTGGAGACCTTGTTTCCTGCCTTAGGCATAGGATTATCCAGAGATACCCTTTCTCTTTAGACCATGTGCCAAGATGCTCTCTTGGCTTGCCTTAGTTCTGAGTGAAGAAACACATTCAGAAGGTCCTGAAAATGTCAGGGTTTCTAAAGTGTGTTCTGTCTCATTGGAGATTCTCTCTCAGCTCCCTGTGGCAGACAAGAGAAAGCTCTCAAAGGGAGATCTTGTTGTTGAGCCTAGCTTCCTCAGTACTTATATTTGGAAAGCGTTCCCTGGCTTACCATTATAATATATGTATGTGTGTAGGGGTGGATGGGTGGGTTTAATATATATAATGTCATTATATAATTGACATTTCTGTAGTGCTTCAGAATTTATAGAACATTTTACATACCTCATCTTATTTGACTCTTATAAGTTGATGAAGCATGTATTGTATATATTTACCTCGTTGTACAGATGAGGAAAAACAAGTCTGAGAGCAGTTAAAGTGACTTACCCATGGTTACAAAGCTAATAAGTGTCAAAGGTAGGATTTGAACCCAGGTCTTCCTAACCCTTAAGTCCAGTCCTCTGACCATTGTGCCAGGCAGCTCTGGATGTAAGTTCACTCTGTCTTCCTTGGGTAGAGAAGGGAATTTCTTTATCCCCAAGTCTCTTGCCCTGAAGCTAAGACACAAGATGGCACTGTTGGTTCCTTAAGAACAGTGCACTGAACTCTTTATAAGATTTTTTTTTTTAATCCTCATTGCAAAAGTAACTTGACTTTGGCTTAGCATAAATCGTGGAGCCAATTTCACAGGAGATTGTTGAGGCTTGAAATTTTGCCAGGTATTAGTGGTCCTTTCCTTTTTACAGAGACATGCAGGTCATCTATCTAGCATTGAAGGAGACCAAAGCTGTTGCTGACTCAGAGGCTCCCAGACTGCCCAGGATGAACCCTTTCACACTAATAGGGCACCCATCAGGTCACTTTGGCTACCTCCTACTTATCCTGAGCTGAGCTTGGAAAAGACCTGTTGTCTTGGGAGTGTAGCCTTATTCATTCCCAGCATGCTGGCCAGGGTGAATCTGAGCTTGGTGGGGAGGGCAGGTATGGCCTGGTAATGGAGGGAGTGAGTGAAACTCACTAGGGACTTGGCTAATTATTGAGCTTAATTTGTGCTGTGTTGGGCACTTGAAAACATTTCCACCTTTGCACCAAAAATCTTGTATGGACACCCTAGTTTGGGCCCAGATGCCCTTTGCCTAGAGTGATATTGTTTAAACAGATGAAATTTTGGAATTTTGTTTGATGATATATGACATAAATTGAGTATTTCACAGGTCAGAAAAACAAAACTCGGATTTTTTTTTTCTATTACACAGTGATGTCTATTGCCAGGTTATTTGTTGCGATAGGATTGAACAAAGTTGTTGTCCTATCTAATGATCTCCGTATTCATGTTTTACATTTTTCATTCCTAACAAGTCTTAAGAGCACTGAAATGAGGAAGGGAAGGGGATATTCATGTTCTCTCTCAGGTCAGAGGCCTGAGGCTCAGTAATAGTGGGTTGTGGTGGTATCCTCTCTTCAGAATTCTCTACTCTGGCTGATGTGTGTGCTACCACTTTGCCAAGCTTGGAGGAAATAAATCTATGTTCAGCAACAAGGAAGATGGAAGCCAGCCATCTAGTCAGAATGGAATTGGTAAGGAGGGGCATGGTCATTATCTTTACACGTCTTTACTCTCTTCTCCATGGTTAGAACACTTTACCTGAATCTGAGAAGTATGCACAAAAATGGTTTTGGCCATCTGAGAGGAAGGGTCTAGAGCATGACCTCTTCTGATTTTTAAATGATGCCTTTATCTTCTGCCTTAGAGATTCTGATAAAGGTTTGGAAATGAGTGGCAAAGGCAAGGAATGGTTCTTTTAAGCTTTTTTGTTAGTCGTTTCCACAGAATTTCTGAGGGAAAACTGGCACATTAATAGAATGGGTTGTCTCAAGGAGTAAGGACTGTGAAAATGCCAGAACATGGTATGGGAACAGTGGGGGAAAGGGAGAGCAGAAAAGTTTGGTGTTCCTCTTGTGTACAACCTAAGGTCATGAGAGAGGTTCGAGGGTGGGTGGAGCTTTAGCCAATCTTAGAAACCTTGCCTCAGCCGTGGGTTTGCCAAACCAAGGCCAGATCTTAGGGATACCCAGGAGAAGGCATTCTCTTCCATTGTGTGTGCAGTGACCTCACTTTTAGGGTTTCCTATAGATACCCATTTCCTGGAGACAGGGTCACTCAAATTCAAATATCACTTAGAAGATGGCTCCTTGTAATTTGGTGAAATGTGTTTGACCATCTGCCTTCATTAACATAGACCTAGCTAGGCATTAGCTCTCCATCCCCATTTCAAAGAATTTAGACGTTTCCAGATGGAAACTTAGGAAGGAAGCATGTTTCTTAGGAGGTTCTTTAGTCTCTTTCCTACTCTCAACATTCCCAAATTTCTCCCTTCTTAGCAGACTGGTGTCTAGGAGACTAAGTTATAACCTCTGTAAACCATTTCTTGCTTCCTGCATGAGAGAATCTGCTGCTGCTGAGTTAAGATTGACATTTAGAAAGAGTCAAATCAGGGGAATGAAATGAATGCATTGGTTTAGGAAGCCTCTTTCAGTCATCTTTTCCTTGGGGGAAACTGATGCTGGACACAGGTGTTTATGAACCATTCAGTATTCTAGCACCTTCTCTAAATCTGAATCCTCAGTGGCTTGGATAGTACAAACCAACAAGGATACGAGCCTGAGTAGGTCATGAGTTTATTCTTAGTTATAACTTAAGAGCTAAATGCCTGCAATTGTTTATCAGCTGCTGCTAACTAGCTATTCACAGTATCAAAGTGGTATGTGATGGGTCAGGGCATTTGCTTCAGAGTGGACAGTTGCATAATTCAAGGCAGGAGGGTATGGGCCCTCTGTAAGAAAAAGACACCTTTTGGAGCATGAGGACCTAAGTTAACATTGAAAGAGACTTTCTGGGACTTGGATTTGGGACTTTCAGTCCTGAGTAGGTCCTTAGAAATCTTTGATACATTGGACTGAATTTAGTTGCTGTGCTAGTGTGCTACAGTAGGGGAAGGAAGAGTTGGGTTTTGTTTTTGTTTTTTTTTTTTTAATTAATAAATTTTTAGTTTTCAACATTCATTTCCACAAGATTTTGAGTTGCAAATTTTCACCCCATCTCTCCTTTCCCCCCACCCCAAGACACCATGCATTCTGATTGTCCCTTCCCCCAATCTGCCCTCCCTTCTATCACACATATCTTTTCCATTATCCCCATCTTCTCTCTTTTCTTGTAGGGCAAGATAGATTTCTATACCCCATTATCTTGTATTTCGTATTTCCTACTTGCATGCAAAAACAATTTTTGACATTTGTTCCTATTCTCTCTCTTCCTCCCACCCCACCCATCCCCACTGAGAAGGCAAGTAATTCAATATAGGCTCTAAATGTGTAGTTGTGCAAAGGACTTCCATAATAGTCATGTGAAAAACTAACGATGTCTCCTTCTATCCTATCCTGCCCCCCATTTATGCTGTTCTCTCTTTTGACCTTGTCCCTCCCCAGAAGTGTTTACTTTTAATTACTCCTTCCTCCCATTTGCCCTCCCTTCTGTCATCTCCCCCCTCACCCCACTTATCCTCTTGCTCCCCTACTTTCCTGTAGTGTAAAATAATTTTTCATACCAAATTGAGTGTGCATGTTATTTCCTCCTTAAGCCAAATATGATGCGAGTAAGCTTCAGTTTTTCTCTTACTGCTCCCCTTTTCCCCTCCTTTGGAAAAGCTTTTCTTGCCTCTTTTATGAGCGATAATTTGCCCCCTTCCATTTCTCCCTTTCTCCTCCCAATATATTCCTCTCTCACCTCTTAATTTTTCTTTTAGATATCATCGCTTTCTATTCAACTCACCCTGTGCCCTTTGTCTATACTTATGGGGAGGGGGTGTGTGTATATGTATGTAATCCCTCCAACTACCTAAATACTGAGAAAATCTAAAGAGTTACAAATATTATCTTTCCATGTAGGAATGTAAACAGTTCAACTTTAGTAAGGCCCTTATGATTTCTCTTTGCTGTTTACCTTTTCCTGCTTCTCTTGATTCTTGTGTTTGAAAATCAGATTTTGTATTCAGCTCTGGTCTTTTCATCAAGAATGCTTGAAAGTCCTCTATTTCATTGAATGACCATATTTTTGCCTATAGTATTACTCAGTTTAGCTGGGTGGGTGACTTTTGGTTTTAATCCTAATTCCTTTGACTTCTGGAATATAATATTCTAAGCCCTTCCATCCCTTAATGTAGAAGCTGCTAGATCTTATGTTATGCTGATTGTATTTCCACAATATTCGAATTGTTTCTTTCTAGCTGCTTGCAATATTTTCTCCTTGACCTGGGAACTCTGAAATTTGGTTACAATATTCTGAGGAGTTTTTCTTTTCATATATCTTTCAGGAGGTGATCTGTGGGTTCTTTTAAGATTTGTTTTACCCCCTTGTTCTAGAATATTAGGGCAATTTTCCTTGAGAATTTCATACAAGATGATGTCTAGACTCTTTTATTCTTCATGACTTTCAGGTAACCCCATAATTTTTAAATAGTGTCGTCTGGATCTGTTTTCCAGGTCAGTTGTTTTCCTCCACCTCTCTTACTTGATTTTCAAAATCATCTTTGAGCTCTTCCATGGCATGAGACCATTGCATATTTATTTTGGAGATTTTGGATGCAGATGCCTTGACTTTGATGTCTTCTTCTGATGGTATCCTTTGTTCTTCCTCATCTGAAAGGATGGAGGAAAATACCTGTTCACCCAGAAAGTAGCCTTCTGTAGTCTTATTTTTTCCCCTTTTTTGGGCATTGTCCTAGCATGTTACTTGTCTTTTGATTTCCTTCTCAAGTGGAAGGTCTCCTCTAGGGACTTGTAAGTTCTCCTTTCCTCCAAGGTGGCACCATCTACGGAGAGGATTTTGCTCCTCTCCTGGCCTGCAGTCTGGTCTGGGAGCAGCCAGAAGCTTTTCTGCCCAGCATCTGTGAGTAGAGTTCCCTCTCCATAACTGCTTCCACCTCCACCAAGCCAGTGCTCTTCCTCACCCCAGCGCTGCTACTTGATTCCCCCTGGAGCTTTAGGCAAAGGGCTTCTAAAATGGATGCTGCTGCCTCAGCAATGGCTCCTACCCTGGGCCCAGGGCCAAACCTTGTTCCCTTCTAACCCAGGTGAAAGCTTTCTCACTGACTTTTGAAGCTGTCCTTGGCATTTGTGGGTTGAGAAATCTGGGAGCTGCAGCTGCTGTCCAGGATTCCACACCCTAAAGCCTACTCCAGTCCTGTCCCTGGCGGTGTCACTCTGCCAAGGCTGTGCTATGCTCTGTTCTGAGGCTGGTGCGATATACCTTTCCTGTCAGCCTTCCACGCTGTCTTGGGCTGGAAATGTCTTTCATGCTGTTATTTTGTGACATCTGCTGCTCTAGAATTTATTTAGATTCATATTTTAAAGGTATTTTATGGGCTTTGGGGGGAGAGCTAGAGTAGGTCTGTTTTTCTACTCCACCCCTTAGATATATTGTTTTCTGACAAGGTTCTGTTTCACTTAGAGAAGATCTTTTCTTTAGCCATGGTTTCTTTGGCCATGGTTTTAAAGTTATTCCCTTTCCTTCTTTTAGAGGCTTCAAATGGCTCATTGGAGAAGGGGCTTCTCCCAGGTAATTCTCATACCTTCATGCCTTTTGCTTCAAACAGTATGTATGTGTTTAGAATTCTTTTCCCTAAGCCACTCCCTATTTTAGGTTTCATGTACTATCTCAGTCTCTTCAGAATAAGATTGAAGAGATCCCATTCTGACATTGTCATGAGGAAATTTAGAGAAAATCTCTCTGTTACTCCTTAAAGGAAAAGGTTAGAAGTATATGGGACCCAGGTAATGTTATCTTGTGCCTGTTGCTTTTTTTTGTTGTAGTCATCTCAAGCTTTTACTATTCAGAAATCAAGTTAGAAGAAATGGAAAACTCCTGATATGAAAGCTATTTGCCAATACAGCTGGTATAGTATAGACCTGTCAGATATCTCAGCCCCTCTGTATTTCCCTTTTCCTGAGTTGCATTCTCTATGGCTAGATGACCTAGTCTCTACCCATGCCACCCCAGAGGTTCCTAGCCACCAGGCTTGACAAACATCAGCCACTCTTCCGAAAGAAAAGAGTCAGGAGGGTCCTGGTGTTTCTTTAAGTCCCTCCCTCTCTTCTCCCTGTGGTAGGCACACAGCCATGATGGCTTACTTTCCCTGTTCTTCCAGGTTGGAACTGAATGGCATTTCTTCAGATATCAAGCTTAAAGTAAAAAGAGGGTGATGGAAATGAATAGAGAAGAGCATGAGTGAGGTTAACTACATAGGAGAGGGCACAGAGGTGACAAAGAAGCAGAATCCACATGTTATTTTAAACCTCAGCTCAAGCACCACTTCCTCTGTGGCGCTTATCCTCAACTTCCTCCCCCAGCTGCTAGTACCTTCCCCTCCAATGCTATTCTATTTACTTTTTATATATTATATATCTAATCTATGGGCACATTATGTTTTCTGTGATTGAATCTAAGCTCCCTGATGGCAGGAACATTTTTTTCTCCCTTTGTATCCCCAGTATTTAGCATACTGTATGACATATGGTAAATGCATATTGCTTGATAAGCCATAATGCATAGGAGGCATGGGGACATCATGGACACATTCATGTGATGGAACCTTTCGGTCTCCTTGCTCACTGGACATCTATCAGAAGGACAGGGACACGTAGAAACAGCTTCTTTTTTCCACCTTACTTCCCCAACTCCCTCTGATCTCCTGCAGTGCTTGCTGGAAACACCTAGATTGGTGGAATATGAACCTCTCCAAGTTCTTCTTCTCAAGCTTGGTGCTGTTTAGGCTTTCCTTGGTGTTCTTCAGGAGATTCTCTTGTTCGAATAATTTTTCTTTCAAGATGAGAATTTCTCCTTCTATTGACTCCTGCTAAATCAAAGATCAGGTTCTTGGTTAGAATGCCTAATAAAGCCCAAAGCAGGATTCCACACCCCTCTCAGCTGTAATTCTGGGATGATCTCCCTGCATTCTGCTAACCCAAGTAGTCTGGTCAGGCAGATAGAACTTCACAGGAATGGGCTTTTAAAATATCTGTAGCAGACATACAGATAAACTGGGAGCCTGAATGAAATAGGAAATGTCAGAATTTTAATTAAGAAAAACCACCTATTATCTTTTCCTTCTTTACTATTACCAGGGTTTTTTGGCATCCTTTGCAAAGTTACTGTGCCATTATATGAAGGGTAGGCATTCATTAAATGTGTGGTAATTTATTCAGCAATGGGACAATGAATGGACTGGGGAAAATTTGCTAATTGGCTGATATCAATTGGTCACATTCCTTAAAAACAGCAAACAGGCATTGAGCATGATGCACCTATCTGTAGCTGGATCTAGGACATTAATCCAATATCTAACCCCTACTAGCAGGAGAAAGAGGTACTGAACTCAATCTAGAGATTTTCTAGCTCAGGAACCCTTAAACTTTTGGGGGGCATGAACCCCTCTGGCAATCTGGTGAAGTTGATGAACCCTTTTCTCAAATTACATGTCACCTACATTCATATTTGAAAGGCATGATAAATTTCAGTTAGAAGTTAGTGGAAATAAAGGAGTAAATTATACTTCCATCCATTTCATGCATGCCTTGAAATATGTCCACTAACTCTGTTGTCCCCTGAAAGCCAGGCTTGAGCTCAGAGACAAGTCCTTGGAATGACTCAATTTCTTAGACCTTTCCTACCTCCTCCCCCAGAATCCTAAGATTCTAAAGCCATCCCAGGCTTTTGGTGTCTGTGCCTGGAAAGCCTTATGACTTAATGGGACCAGTTTGTGATCATGTCAGACTGCTTGTGTAGTACTGATGGCTATAATAGAAGAATTTAATTGAAGCCAAGTGGTGTAGCAGAGATGATGTCAGATCTGTAGTCAGGCAGACCTGAGTTCAGATAACTTACTAGCTGTGCTTAGTCAAGTCAATTAAACTGTCTGCCTCAGTTTTGTCTTCTGCTAAAGGCAGGGATAATAGCACTTACCTCCCAGGGCTATTGTGAGGATCAAATGATGTAATATTTGTAAGTGCTGTAGAGAAATGATGGCTGTTGTTATCATTAAAGGAGAAAGATGAATGGTGAATATTTGGCTCTTTCACTCTAGAAATCTCCAATGGAAAAAAATAGTAGCACATTTGTAATACTTCCAGGGGGTGTGTCCTTTCAATATTTCTCAAATCCTTTCTGTTTCTCTGGTTGAGTAGCTCATCCCAGGGGAAGAGGAAATCCATATGGAGTTACATATGGGGAACACAAGCTAGAAAGCCCTGTCTTGCATTAATTCTTCACATTCATACTCCCTGTCTCCAAAGCCTACCTCCTGGAAGTTCCCTTTCCCTGTTACTCAATCCCAGCTTTTCTTGTGGGAACACTTCAGTTTGTCCTAAAACATGTGCTACACATCCCTCCCACCTCTTACCACTTTCTTCTGGTGTGTAGGGCTGTTGGTACTGGGCAGGGCTTCTCTCCAGATCATGGTGATGGAGAGTCAGACTCCTTCCAGATCTGGTGCAGGGTTTTGGTGTTACCTCAGAGTTGGTAGCTGCTTCCAGAGGTCAGAACCTAGCAAAAGAGAGAAAGTAAACATGCTTCTAAGGTCTCAATATGTTCTCCATGGGAGAGTTGTGGCTGAGAGAAAAGGATCTTGGACCCCTAAATCCTTTTCTGATTGGATAACCCAGAATATGCAACCTTGAGTAATGACTTCCCTTATGGGAGAGTGTTGAACTGCTTCTAGCTCTCTAACCCTGACAGAGATTTTCCTCTATGTTTAAAGGCAGGTAGTGGCACAGGGGAGAGAGTGCTGAGATTGGAGTCAGGAAGACCCAAATTCAAATCCAGCCTCAAGGCACTTACTAGCTGTGCTACCCTGGGCTAGTCAACCTCTGTTTGCCTCAGTTTCCTCATCTGTCAAATGAGAGCAATCTAGCACCTACCTGATTGTTTTGTTGTATAGATCAAAGGAGATGTTTGTAAAAATAAATTGTAAAAGTGTCTAACGGTACGTGGCATATCTTAAGCGCTATATAAACACTTGCTTTCTTCTGTTCTTGTCCAGTTATGTCTCCTTCATCTGTCCTTGTGTCTCCTCTCCCCTCCTACTTCCATATTGTAACTGGTTATTGGGGCTCCATTGCCTCAGGACATAATCACCCCTCTGGTCAGTGAGGATGAGTTATGTGCATTTCAGGGTTTACAGGGACTACAAATTTAGGAACCCTGAGTTTTATTCTTGGCTTGTCATCACCTACTTCATTGACAACTTGGATTTGATCATAAAGTTGAATCTCTTTGTCATTCTAGGTCCGTAAAATAGATATTAGGCAAGTATTCCCCACCTCAAGCTCTCATACCACAGTCAATGATTGCTAAATAACATTTCCTCCATTCTCCTTTCCTGCCTTCCTCCATCTCCCCTTTTCCTTCCTTCCTTTTTCCTCCTCTTCTCCTCCCTTCCTGCTTTCTTTGATACATCCTCATTGGTATTTTGTGAGTTATGTTAATCCTCTACAAAATATCTACCTCTGACCTCTATGGTCAATTCACTTCAAGGCATGAGGCAAACTGCCTCAGTTTCCTCCTCTGCAAAATGGGGTGATAATAGCACTCATAATAGACTCATACCATAGACCTCACTTGCCGTTGTAGCAGTTCCCAGCCCAGGATTATTTCCTGCTACCCTTCTCCATCAACTACTTCTAATTAATATTGAGTATTTCACAGGAAGACCTTTCAGTCTCTGTCTCTCTGTCTCCATGTCTCTCTTTGTTTCTCTGTCTCTCTTGTTTTTATTAACGACCTTTGTCTTTTACAACATGTTGACTTCTGGATGCCATCATACTCACCAGTATCCCTGTGAACTCTCAGCCTTTGAAGTGGAAAAGAAAGGGAATTAAACAGAAACACCTGTACTGCAACTGTTCCTGAAAGAGTATGCAACATTCCACAATCATAATCCCCCACCTCTTCAACTCTATTTTCCCCAGAGACAATACTGTCCATCATAACTACTGTATTTGAGGTTTCATTTTAATTTTTAAGTTTGCATTTACTATAGTCTTTGTGTTGGTTTCCTGTTTCTACTTACTTCTCTCTGCATCAGTGCAAACAGTTCTTTCCATTTTTCTCTCAATATCTTACGGTCATCCTTTTTTTAGTTAAAAAATACTCCATTGTCTTCATATGTCAGGTAAACTATTCTCAATTAATGGACACCTTCCAGATTTTTGGTAAGATAAAAATTGCTATAACAAATAGAATAATAGTGTATTTGGCGCGTTAGTCTCCTTGGGGTTACATGCCCATAGGTGGGAATTTGGGCATAAAAAGGGATAAGCAGTTTAGCCATTTTTCTCACAATACACTAAATTGATTTCCATAATGATTGGTCCAATATGAACAATGTATTTTTGTGTCTGTCTTCCTAAATCCCTTCCAATGCTATCTCCACTTGTCAAAATCTATAATTTGATAGCTGTATGGTGAAACCCTAGATTTGTTTTAATGTGTATTTCTCTTATTTTTAGTCATTTGATGGTTATTATTAGTTTTAAGTTCTTATTTTGAAAGCTGATTACATCTTTTCACAGCTTCTTTTATGAACCTTTGCTCATAAATGCCTGTTATTTCTTTATATGTCAGACTTTTCTCTGATATATGTGCTGCAGAGATTCTTTCCCCCCCCCCAATTAACAGTTTTTTTGTTTATCCTAACTGCATTGCCTTTATTTATGCAAAAACTTTTTAAATTTTACGTAATCAAATAGGCCCGTTTTCTCTTTTATGGTCACTGCTCTCCATTGTTTAAGAGTCCCCTCCCTCTTTCCATTTTCCTCCAATTTTTTAATGATAGGATCTTTTACATTTAAGTTAAGTATTGGTTTGTAACTTACTGTACTATGTGGTATAAGATGCTAGTCTAAACCTAAACTGAACTGCTTTTCCAGTTTTCATGGTAGTTCTTTTCAGTTATGGAATCCTTGCCTCTAAAATTTGTGTTCCTGGAGTTATTGAACACGGTACTATCAAGTTTCTTTCAGATTCTTGCTTATCTTAATCAGTCCTGCTGAGCTATTTTTCCATTTTTTAACTAGCACCAAATAGTTTTGATGATTATTTCGCTGGAAGTACCACTCCCCTTATGTACCTAATTATTACTACTATTTCTCTTGAGATTCTGAATGTGTCTCTGAATGTAAATTTTATTATTTTCTCTAGTTCTGTAAAAGCCACACCTTTGTAGATTGATTGCCATGGTATTAAGTCTGTAACTGAATTCAGATAGTACCATATTTTTTATTAGGTTGATGGAGCCCTACTGTGGAGCAATGAATCTCTCTCCAAATGTTTATTTTTTTTTTATTTTTTATTTTTAGAAAGAGTGGCTGGTAATTGTGTGTATAGATATCGATAGGTATCTATATATAAATGTGTATGTGTCTTGGTAGGTTGACTCCAGAATATTTTATTCATTTTGTCATTATTTTTAGTAAGATTTCTCTATCAATTCTTTCTGGTATTTATTATTGTTCTACATAGAAGTATTGGAGAGGAGTGGATTTTGTATTCTGCTGCCTTACTGAAGCTACTGATCACTTCAGTTAATTTGCTGATTTGCCCCAGTCTTTACATTAGCTACCGTACACTCTGTAAATAAGAATACTTGCGTCTCTTCTTGATAAATATATATGCCTTTATTTCTAATGTCTTATTGCTAATTATTAGAATTTATAAAACTGTGTCAAATAATATAGCCTGTGCTTTTATCCCTGCATATATTAGGGAAGCTAATGTTTCTCCACTGTAACAATGTTAGCTTTTGATATTAGATATATACTTTAGTCATATTTTGGAAGGACCTATACTATGTTTTTGAGATTTTTGCACAAGCAGATGCTTTATTTTTTTCAAAGGCTTTTGCTGTATCTATTGATAGAATCATTTGCTTTCTGTTTTTATTTATTTTTATTTATGTTTGTTTATTTATTTTCAGTGTTCCACAATCACTACCATACAACCTAGATGTTTTCTTTCACTCCCTCCTGCTCTGTCCCCCCACACCTCTCCCCTCCCTTCCTGAGACGGCATACAATTTTGTGTAGGTTCTACACTTACATTCCTGTTAAATATATTTTCACCATAGTCATGTTGTATAGAAGAATGAAAATGAATGGGATAAATCCTATAACATACCAGTGTTTGCATCTAACATATACCCATCCTTATGTTAAGCACTTCAGAATCAGAAATGCCAAATAACAATATCTTTTCTCTTTAATCCTGATAGGAAGAGCATTCTCAGAGGCTGCTTGTTATTCCTTCAGGACAGATTTTAATTTGATATATCAAACCTGGATTTGCAATCATTAATGATAAACCTTTTAGCTGTCCTCTTTGTTTTTCAAATATTCTTGCTACTGAAAGAAGATGTTATTTATAACTTCTCACCATCTCTTTTTACTCTAATTCCTTCAAGAGGTGAAACCCCATCTTCCAGCTCCCCTCCCCGCTCCAAGGTCGACCAGACCAGGAGCTTTCCCAATTGACTCAGATTGGGAGGGGGCAGGGGTAACCTCTCCTGAGCACATGGTATAGGCACATCCATACTGCAGTCTCATCCATATTCTTTTGCCTTGGTAGTTTCAGGCTCTAGAAAGAGTTGAAATTCCACCTGCTCTCCTTAGGTTAGCATAAAATCCAGACAGATACCTGAGGAATCTCCATACTCACCCTCCTTGTGTTCATCCAGAATCTGGAGAGATTCAGTGCCTCCCAATGAAGTCACCAAAATTCCAAAGTGAACTTGCAATTTTAAACACACTGTTTGGGATCAGATACATTGACCCAATTCAAACCTAAAGTACAGATTTTAGCTTTGAAATCTCATCAGATCAAAACTCAACTTTGCCCTGCAGACTGCCTGAGGTTCATTTTCCCTTCTCTTTCTTTTCACATTTGAAAACGTGGCCTGGTGTTAAGAATGCAGAAAGAAAGATTTTCTTTTTAACAACTTTCAAAAAGTTTTCAAGTTCTCTATTAACACCATTCATGGGATAGAACAAGCAAAACAGTTTCCTACAAATTGGCCTGCCTCCAGCAGCCATAGGGCTGCATAAGAGACTTCTTCCTAGTTAAGAGGCTTCTTGGCTATCACCATCAGATTTAACTGCTGGCACACCCTGTTCTTGGAGGACCCTTACCTTGACCAATTTACATTTCCTCCCAGCAGGATCCCTGCCTAAACAAAACAAAAATACTTAATATTTCCCTCTATATTTTGGTTTTTCATCTCAGTTGCTAAGTCTGTTCCCCCAGGGACCATCCTCCAGAATGTCTGGAAATGAATTTTTGTGACCAGCCACCTTTAGTTGTTCCCTTCCCATGGCTAACAAGATCTTGCCTCCAAAGAAAAGAAGGCTCACTCAATCTTGCTATGAGAAGTCTGGAGGGAGTGGTGGAATTTACATCCAACCCCTTCTCCAACAGTCACCAAGAGGTCCTCACTTGATCTTGCCTGAGTTATCTGCTCAAGCTCACAAGATCTTGCTTGCCTGGGTTGTGCACACAACCCACGTGACTGAAATTCTAGCTGGTCTTCCCAGCTGAATTAATCAGCCCTGTCTTTGCTCCCAGAGTCTCCTTATTTTGCTCTTTATTTTCGTTTTTGCCTCTTCCTTCTTCCTCTCCTCAGGTGGTTACCTGATCAGAGTTGGATCTCACAAAACAATTCCAAGGAGCTCCAAGAAAAACCTTTTTCCCGTGTTAATGGTCTGGGAGACCCCTCATGAAGGGGAATACTCCCGGTCGAGCCCGCAAAACTTTGTGGGATACAGTAACCCTTACTCAAATTAAATTCAGAGGTTTCTCAAGGAAGAAGCCAAAAAGGAGTTTATTACAACTGGGAGACCATGGGTGGTATCAGCAAGGGAGTGCACCTGAGAGGAGCAGAGTACAATATTATATAGTCCCTAATGTGGAAGCCCACTAACCTCTCTTCCCATTGACTGGGAATCCAGGTGTACAGTCTCAGTGCAGGAATCTACCCCAGAGACAAATAACACGGAAAGGATTGTTGCTCAGCAATGAGGTTTTTGTTACCAAATGTGGAACTTAAGAGAAGAATGCTGATGTGGCATTAAGGGGGTGGTGAAGGGGAGGTACACCAGGTTACGTGACTGGAGGGGACTCCATACTGGAGCATTTTATTTTCCTAAGGGGAATACTTAGTTATTTTAGCTTTGGCAGGAAGGGTGGGGTTTTGGGGAATTCATGCCTGAGGGATCTTCACTTAACCTGATTTTCCTCATATCAAAAAGAAAAAAGGGGATGAGAAGAAAACCTGTGATTGAGTAACTATTGATTCCAAGGAGTTATATAAATCCACACTCCCTTATTATCCTGTAGAGGATGATTCCTCCACTGGACGGTTTTGGGTGTGAGTGGAAAAGATTTAGTGAAGACTTCTCAGATTGTAATTCTTCTCCCAGGGGTGAGGTAAGACCGAGAGGCTCAAGCTTACAATATTTTTAGAGTGGAATAATTCCATATAAGGATATAAAACTGTGTAGTACATTAGTGTCTCAGTGATTGGATGAAACTTACATAATTCTTCGATGTCTTCATTTCAAAAGGGATTGGTTAGATTTCGCGTCTAGAATGTAAGATCTTATTCTCAGCCAATGAGGATAATGGTCAGTGGAGGGAGGTGGGTCTTGCGTTAGGGTCTATAAATATCACTGCTTCTCCTTTGTCTTCAGCTTTCCTACTCCAGGTGAACTGGTATAGGATTGTCCTGCTTCTCCAGAATCAAATAAATAATCTTTCTGTCATCACTTTGAGAGACCTCTGAGTAATTAATTTAAGTAGGGATCTGAGCCATCCCACATAGTTTGGGGGCACGTACCGGGATCTGTGGCTTTTCAGAGAGACGGCTGGCAACTCAGTTCAAGGACAGGCGTGCCCGTGGGGAGATTTCCCGCCCCCGCCATGGTCCTTGAAACGGGGCACCAGGCCTCCCTCTCTACAAAGTAACGACCCGAAGCAGAGGAACTCAGTGAGAACAGAAAGAAAAGAGATAAGGACTCCAAAGACTCCGAAGCTGCGAAGTGTGTGAAAATGCCAACCAGTTGGTGTGGAAGGTTGCAGTCAGGCAACTTGTATGCCTATGACCCAGCGGTAAGCGCGGGGAGGGGGTCTGCGGGGGGGGGGGGGGTCTGGGGATCACTTTGTTGAGTCTTCAATAGACTTAGGGAGAAGGTGACAACTTCCAACCAAATTAGTAGACTGCAGGACCCCAGGGTGAAGGGCCCCCCCAAAAAACGTTTGCTGGGTGACTGCTAGTGAGTAGGCGACCCCCACTGAGAGCTGGCAAGAGAGCTAGCAAGGGAGCTAGCATAATTTGTTGAGTCTTAGACTCGGAGGTGTTGGTGACAACCCTCGTGCAAAAAAATGGTAAAAAAAAAAAAAAAAAAAGCAGTCCAAGAACCAAGCTTCAGAGTGGAGTCAG
Source organism: Notamacropus eugenii (assembly GCF_028372415.1). Classification (NCBI taxonomy): domain Eukaryota; kingdom Metazoa; phylum Chordata; class Mammalia; order Diprotodontia; family Macropodidae; genus Notamacropus; species Notamacropus eugenii. The sequence continues at coordinate 300,800,869 of NC_092873.1, forward strand.
GAAGGGATACCAGTAAATAATCCTTTGGGAAATCAGTTACAGAATTGGCACAAATTACCAAATTATAGAGGAAAGGACAAGAAGAAGATGCTTAAATATTGTTGTTTCATATGGGATGAAAAGACATAGGAGGAGGAGGCACAATTTGGCCCAAATATGGTTCCTCTGAGGACTGGGTTTGCCAAAAATTTAAACCTACATGTACTATTCTATTCTGTTAAATGTTTTGTGTGCATATGTTGTGTTGGTATTTCTGTGTGAATGAAAGTCTGTGTCTCTGTTTTATCTGAGAAGGTTGTAAATTTAGCCAGCCAGCCAGCAGGAGCAGAAAGGCTGAGCTGAACTGTCCTTGAAATTCCTGTTACTCCTCTTCTTCAACCCCTCCAGATCAGTTTCAGAGGAGTGGAGGGAAAAGTAGGGAGAGAAAGGGAGAGAAAAATTATTTTACTGTTCAGTTTAGATGGTTGGTAACAGCAAGTAAAAGAATGTAGAAGTGTCAGGTTAGGAGTAGAAAGAAATTTTATGTGCAGTTTCAAAGGGGCTTGAGGGAAAAGCAAGAGAATTTAAGCAGGTAGAGATGATGAGAGGAGCAGGGGTACTGTGTAATCAGAAGGCTTGAAAGAAGTACAAACGGGAAGGAGGGAATTTATCTTTTTCCCTCAGACCAAAGAGGCATGCTAGCAAGCATTTAACCACTTCCTGTCTCACCCAAAAGAAGAAATTTTAGTGTAATGGGAAATAAGAGATGGTTAATTGAATTCATTCTGGTCATATTTGGAATTGTGAATGGGTGAAATGTGTCATTCTCAATTTAATGTTTAAGATAGGTTAGAATTTATTAAAATTTGGTGGAAGTAAGCAGAAGATTAGAAAGTAAAAAAAAAAAATCTCAAGTAAGCAACTTAGAGCTGAGAGTTTTGAATTTAGGTTTAATTAGGTCAATATATTTGATGCCAGACAATGTATTTAAAGTAAAAAAAAAAATAAGTTTAGGTTTTTCTTTTTCTTTGCAGAGTGGGAGAGCCAGAAGGGGGTGGCCTTGGGACTGGCATGAATAAGAGGAGGGCAGAGACACCCAGTGGCATTTCTGCCAAAAATGTTAGATCCACTAACAAAGGGATAGGTATTTGTTAGATGCAACATTAATCTAATGTAATTGTTACACGATTTTAAATTTGTAATTTATTACTTATAAATTGGGGTTTTAAAAGGATGTGATAGAAATTTGATAATTTGAAACTTATATTTGGTTATAAAAAAGGAGCTGAATAGGTTAATGGCTTCTTTTAAATTTTAAGTAAACTTAAATAAGTTTAAATTTTTAGGTAATCCATGTAAATATTGTATTAGGAATTACATTATTAAGTTAACTAATGAATTGGTTAAAAAGAGCTGTTATGAACTTTTTTGTAAGTTTCCTTGTTGTAGCATTCTTATTGAGAAAATGAGAACACTTTAAAAATGTACATGTATATATATATATATATATATATATATATATATATATATATATATATATATATATATATATATATATATATATATATATATATATATATATGTGTGTGTGATTTTCAAGCCTGTTCCATCTGAGGATGTATTATGTTAAAAGTTTATTTCTGCTGTTGAAAAGGAAATTTTAGCTAAAATTGTTTTTGCCATGAATCAAGCATTTACTCTAAAGTTATGTTTGTAAAAGAAAGTTTATGGGGAAATGTGAAAAGGCTTTGGGTTTAGGTCTTTTCTTGTGATTTCTGTCACTTAGTTTCAAGGGGATTGTGATAAATTGTAAACTGTTCATAAGAGAGGAAATATTTGTTGTATTAAGAAATATTTTGTAAACCCCTTTCTATGGTTTTTGGAAGGCCTACCTATCCAATTTGTATTTGTAAGTTACAAAAGTGGGAAGAATTTAGTTTCTCTAATAGGATATGAAAATGCAATTGATGTCATCTGAAATTTATTGTTTGGGTTCATAGCTAAAACAATTTGTTATCACTTATGAAAGTTATGTTTGCCATTGGTAATTCTAATGCTAAAACCTAAAGCTGGTACACTGTGTGTATATGTGGGGGAAAGAAGCAGTCCTCAGGCTAGTAACAAGTACAGCCCCAGTAGCTGAGGAGATTGTATATAGAACTTGCTTTGGTGAGAATTTGAAAATGTATAAGAAATGATCTTCAGTGATTGGCTTTTTAGGGCAAATTTAAGATCTAAGATGTAAATAAAATCCCTGGGAACATTCTTTCTAAAATTTAATGGGAATAAATAGATGTTGTATCATTGTTCCATAGAACAAGATTGGGATTTAAAGTTAACTGTAATTGTATTTTATTTACAGAGGGATTCAGGGAAAGGAGTCCCTTACAAAAAAAAAAGGGTGGTCCCAGGTGGTCTAGGAGCTCCAGGAATGGTCTTGATGGGAGTGGCCAGTAAACTGGAGATTTGGACTGATAGAATTAAGAGTGGGAAGTAGAATAGACTTGGGCATAGATAGAGTGGGCCTTAAGAGAACCAGTTCACGTGGGAAAAACAAGGAGTTTTCAAGGTGAGGTTTTCCAGGGCCTTTAGACAAATGGGACTAAAACTCTTTTGGGGTAATGGACAAAGGTCCCAACTTGGAATGAGATCTCTATGTGTTACAAAATGATGTAAAAGCAATTAGAATTAAAACAATTGACTGAATTAATTACTGAGACTAAATCAGAGACATCTTCAGTTTGGGGAAAAGAATTTCAGTCTAATTTTCTTAAGAGGTAGGTAGCCTCTGGTAATATTTGGCATTGAAAGTTAAATGATTGTTTTGATTTGAATTCATTACATGAACATAAAAATTCAAGTTAGTGTTTGAGCTTATCACATGTGTAGCTCATTCTTTTAGACTGAGCAGGGTTAGAAAGGGATAAAGTAGTTTGGGAAACAGATATAAATCTGTTAGAGCAATGACTTATGATTGCTATTCAATCAGGAACGAGAACATGTATAGAAAGTCTTGTAAGCTACTTAAGACTTGCTTCAAAAGATGTTCCTTGACCAATGTGAAATTAGTCATGTCTGAAACTGATTATTGGAACTTGCTATTTTAAGATTTTTGTGGGACTATTAACTGACTATTCTTCTGAGTCTAACTCCAGGTGTGGATAGCAAGAGAGGCGGTCTGAGCCACTGATCCATGATGCCAGTAAGCCTGTGAGATGCTGATATGAACTGCTAAAAGGTGATCTCATGGGAAGGTCGGGAGAGCGGCTGTTCAGCCTGGGCTGAGGTAGGATTCTCCTGACTCAATTTCCCCACTGACACCCTGGTAGACTTTAAGCCTGGCTGAATGCCAGTTGACAATCTGCTCCTGCCTGGAACTGACATGAAGTAAGGGAGATGTTGTTTCCCTGCAATGTCCCTACTCTTAATGGCAAATTCCTAAAATCAAAAGTTTTCTAAGTAATAATACCAGATCTATCGAATAATAGATTGTTGGTAGGGGAACATCTGAGGTTAAGTCTAAAATTAAGCTAATAGGTTTAGGACTTTAGACCAACAACAATAAGTTAGGGTCCTTTAATTCTTAATAATAGTGTGGAGATAATTAGGTCAAGGGCTTGTGAGACTAGCATACATAGTTATTATTTTGTCTCAGTTGGTTAATGTTAAATGAAAAATGGTTTGTGGTCTATGTTGTAAATGCTTTTAAAGAAGCATCACATGATCAGAAGTTGGAATTGTTTTATGATGTGATATGCACTGTGTTAAAAATGATTATTTATTGTATTTATGTAAGTACTGGAGCCTGGTATTGACTCCTTAGTGAAATCTCATCTTCCTAATGAGGGAATGAATAATGAATTACTGTGAAATGTAGAAGCTGCATTTTAATGTGAATTTCCTTTTTTTAAAAAAAAAATGACAATTTGTCCAAGTTTCAATTTTCATTTTTGTAAGAGTGATAGGAATGGTAATCTAAGATGGTATTAAGTTCAGTTTTGTAGGACAGTGGACATCTGGATTTCTACAAGAAGATAAAGAGAAGAAGATGCTGAGATGCTGTGCTGAAGATTGTTAGAAGGAACATCCAGACCAGAAAACTGCATAAGATAATACTTCTCCCCAGACTGCTGTATGAGATGGAACCTCTAAATGGACAGTTCATTAATTTACCTTTCCCTTTGAATCTCTGTATGAAGGGAAGGATTCATAAGGGAAAGAATGTGAAGAGGTATTTATTGATTGCATTTAGGTGTGCAAACAAGAATAAAATAAGAGGAGGGGAGGAATATGGGTGGGATGAGCTTGAATCTTGAACTATCTATTCCCCCATCCCAATTCAGAAAATGTTTAGCATGATTGGGAAACCAGTAGAGAAAGTTATGGAAGGTTATTGCATTTTTTAAAAAAATTTAAAGTTGTTTACTGTCATTTATAATTATTACTATTAGTTATTAAACTCCCAAGCCTCACGCTTGGAAGACATACTTTGTCAGTATTAAAAGCTCCGTTTAAAGCGTGTGTAAGAACACACAAAATTTGGAAAGGGATAGCCAAGGAGGCCTGTATATAAATTCATCGTATGTTTTGTTGTTTGGGGAACTATACTAGGATTATTATTGTTTGTTCCAAACAGAGCAGTACTACAACACAGATTGGTCTCAGATTATTTAATTGCAGAAGAAAAGGAAGTTTGTGGAAAACTCAATCTGTCCACATGTTGTTTGAAAATTCATGATAATGAAAGGATAGTGAAAGAGATCACCAGGAATATCAGGAAATTTTCCCACGTTCCTGTACAAACTTGGAACTCCCTTTTCAATACGTCCTGGTGGTCTTGGTTTGAAGGGAGCTGGTGGAAGAGACTACTGTGGTTTGGCCTCATAGCAATTAGTGGTATTATATTACTTCCTATTTGTTTACCTTGTTTGATTTCACTTATTACTAGAATAGTTAGAAATCCTCTACTAAGGCTTGCTAGAGTAGGAGAGAGAACCGAAGGAGCCATTTGGTTGATGATACTAAAGAAGGAAGGATGGGCACCTGTGGAGACAAAAACACAGGAGTGACCCTGATGAGAATGAAGAAAGCAATAGATAGTGTGAGATCATGTTACAGAACTTTGGTTGAAATATCCATGAGAAGTCTTCAGGTTAATAAATAAGAGGAGGGATTGAGTGGAATAGGTTTAATGAAGACTTCTCAGATTGTAATTCTTCTCCCAGGGGTGAGGTGAGACCGAGAGGTTCAAGGTTACAATATTTTTAGAGTGGAATGATTCCATATAAGGATATAAAACTGTGTAATATATTAGGGTCTCAGTGATTGGATGAAACTTACAGAATTCTTCGATGTCTTCATTTCAAAAGGGATTGGTTAGATTTCACGTCTAGAGTGTAAGATCATATTCTCACTCAATGAGGATAATGGTCAGTGGAGGGAGGTGGGTCTTGCATTAGGGTCTATAAATATCACTGCTTCTCCTTTGTCTTAGGCTTTCCTACTCGAGGTGAACTGGTATAGGATTGTCCTGCTACTGGAGAATTGAATAAATAAACTTTCTGTCATCACTTTGAGAGACCTCTGAGTAATTAATTTAAGTAGGGATCTGAGCCATCCCACATAGGTGTGACTCTCTGCAGCCCCCTCCTGTCCACCTGGTGCTCCTTCTAATTTTTCTTATTGATGAGGTTCATTTTGCAGTTAAGTTTTGCTCCCATGGGTAAGGCTCTTGTTCAGGGGCCCCCCAGTTGTCTGTTGACCTAGAAGCTCAAAAACTGCTTTCTGAAGAGTTCAAAATTCTCATTGTCATTGGGTCTAGAAACTCCCAAGTTCCTTGTCCATCAGGAAATCTTCCTTACAGTTCTAAATATGCAGGGCTTGGGACATGTGACATCCAAGTATAATGGGAAAATTAGGCACAGATAAGAATTGCAGAGAGGTGGGCAGTTAGTTCTCTTTTGAAAATAGGGATATCCAGTCCAAGATATCGGGCACTTTATAACACTAAATGGAGAGAATCCTCTGGGAATGAATGAGTAGATTTTTACATTATCCACTTTGTTCAGGCCCTACTCTGTTGTTTCATGATGTGTTGTGGTGGAACAATCTCAAAGAATGCAGAGTCAGACACTTTTAATATAAGAATAGGCATTTATTGAGATTGACGCCTCTCATGAAGCAGGCTAAGTTTCAAGAGGAAAGAACAACTTCAGAGAAGATAGATTTTTACAGGGCAAAGATACAGTTGCATAACAGAAATCATGAGTATTAAAAAGGCAGGAGAAGTTTGATAAGGGATTAGGTAATAGGGGAGGCATCCTAGCCACAGTGGAAAAGCACATTACCCACATTGCATATGGAAAAGCCATCTTGGGGGGTATGTATGTATGATAATGATATTATAAGAAGACTCTCTATGTCATAAGTTAATCTAAAAGATAGCTTTTGCTATTAATGTGCAGGTGCTTACTTAGGGAAAGTCCCTTCTATTGTTTTGGAGTCCACATCTTGCTCAGGCCTCCTGGTGGTTCTGCTTTCTGATTGGCTGGGTCTTGTGGTCCTGTTGGAGGCATGACTGTAGTTGTGGTTGAATGCATGGACACACCTGCTGTTTTGGTAAGAAATAGGACTTCATGGACACACCTGTTGTCCTAGTGATCAGTGAGATATATATGAAGTTAGTCCGTTGTTCATGAGGCTTATGAAGAAATTAGAATGTTGGGCCTGGGAGCAGCTTTATTAGAATTCCATCACTCTTGAATCATTTTCAGTTGTCTCTAACTCTTTGTGACCCCATCTGTGGTTTTCTTGGCAAAGATACTAGAGTGGTTTCCATCTCCAGCTCATTTTACAGATGATAAAACTGAGGAAAATGGGATTAAGTACTTTCCCCAGGGTCACACAGCTAGTAAGTGTCTGAAGCTGGATTTGAACTTAGGAAGATGAGTCTTTCTGACTCTATGACCTGCACTCTGTCCATTATGCAACCTAGCTGTCCCAATACAACTAATGAATATTGACGCAAAAAGAAAATTAAACAAAAGTCTAACATAAAGGCTTTAACAAAATAGTGAAAAAGGTTATTCACTGTGACCAAGCTGTGTTTCCATTAGAAATGCAATGGTGTTTTAACATTAGGAAACCAATGAACATAATCACTTCATACACCATAATTAACTGAAAATATGTGTAATCCATTTTTTACTTTGTCTGTATTTGTTTGGTTCTTGGGAAAATTTGATAAATATCTAATAGTGAAAATGATAAAATCCATCAAAGTACGTGTAAGTTTGGGGATCTTTGTAAAAATGCAGCAATTTATACTAGTTAAGTCATATTTTAAGAAAAATTAAAAGCAAGAATATTTGATGTAAAGCCCAATCTTTTGTTACATGATTCACAATATGGCAGAATAGGATTCACCAGATGGCAGAATAGTTGTTTTTAATCATAATTTCTTAGGCCCAAGCACTTGAAATCAAGGCAAAAACATGCATTATCAGTGGAAATTTAATCTTCCTGCAACTGGGAAGCCAGAAAAACCAACTGCAGGGGCTAAAAAGCTTTCTAAAATGACACAGGAGAACTGAGATATTTGAAGCTCCCACACAGCCTACACATCTCCAGTTCACCCTAGGTGCTGAGCTCAGTCAGCAGAAGCTCCCTCATAGGTTTTGGCCTTGAGTTTCTAGCTCTGCCTAGGATGACAACCCTCTCCCCTCACAGTACTGAACACAGTGGAAACCATTCAGGCCCACAAGTGGTAGGATACTTGATGGAAAGCAGGTCGCAATTATGGACAGGAGTTGCAGGAGATAATGTACCATGGAGTCACTTAGAGGGGAAGGGGTTTCATGACTATGGAAAGTAAGACGAGAGGACCACCTATCCTTTCCCTATAGAATTCATATCAATTTAGCTGTCCCTCATAACGACCAATATAGCATTAGGGTTTTGTGTTGGAGAAAATAGGGGGTATCACTGCAGTGGAAGAAGGAGAGGGGGACCTAGAATAGCAAAGAGATTAAACTTTGTGACCAGATCCAAGCTGTCAATCAAGTAGGTGATGACAAGCCAAGAATAAAACTCAGGGTTCCTAAATTTATGGTCCCTGTAAACCTTGAAATATATATAACTCATCTTCACTGACCAGAGAGGTGATCATGTCCTGAGGCATCTGAGCCCCAATAACCAGTGAGGAACTAGGAGGAGAAAGGTGATACAAGGACAGATGAAGGAGACATAAGTGGAGCAGAACGGAAGAGAATAAATGTTTATATAGGGCCTAAGATATGCCAGGCACTGTGTTAAGCAATTTTAAAATTTATTTTTACAAATATCTCCTTTGATCTTTACAACAAGACTATCAGGTAGATGCTAGATTGCTGTCATTTTATAGATGGGGAAAATGAGGCAAATAGAGGTTAAGTGACAAGCCCAGGGTCACAAGCTACTAAGTGTCTTGAGGCTGGATTTCAAATTGGGTCTTCCTGACCCCAGTCTCAGCACTCTCCCCCCTGCTCCACCAGCTGCCTTTAAAAATAGAGAAAAATCTCCATCAGAGTTAGAAGCAGATCAGTACCCTCCCAAAGGGAAGTCATTGCTCAAGCTTGGGTTATGCAATGAGAAATGGATTTAGGGGTCCAAGATAGTCTCCTCTCTCAGCCAGAACTCTCCCATGGAGGACATGTTCAGAACTTAGAAGTATGTTTCCCTTCTCTCCTTTACTAGGTTCCACCAACTCCAGTGTAACACCAAAACCCTGCACCAGATCTTGGAGGAGTCTGATGCTCTCCTCACCATGTTCTGGAGAGAAGCCCTGCCCAGTACCAACAGCGCTACATGGCAAATGAAAGCAGTAAATGGTGGGAGGGATGTGTAGCACATGTTTCAGGGCAGATTGAAGTGTTTTCACAAGAGAAGCTGGGACTGAGTAACAGACAAAGGGAACTGCCAGGAGATAGCCTTTGGAGAGAGGGAGTATGAATATGAAGGATTAATGCAAGACAGGGCTTTCTGGCTTGTGTTCCCCATATGCAATTCCATACGTATTTCCTCTTCCCCTGGGATGAGCTACTCAACCGGAAAAACAGAAAGGGTTTGAGAAATACTGAAATGACAAAACCCCCTGGAGATATTAAAAAATGTGGTACTATTATTTTTCCACTGGAGATTTCTAGAGTGAAAGAGTCAAATACTCACCATTCGTCTTTCTCCTTTAGTGATAACAATAGCCAACTCTTATCTGTAGCACTTTAAAGTTTAGCAAGTGTTTTATAAATGTTATCTCATTTGATCCTCACAATAGCCCTGGAAGGTAAGTGCTATTATCAAGCCCATTTTGCAGATGAGGAAACTGAGACAGTTTAAGTGACTTGACTAAGCCCAGATAGTAAGTGTCTAAACTCAGGTCTTCCTGATTACAGATCTAACATCATCTCTGCTATACCATCTGGTTTCCATTAAACTCTTCTATTACAACCATCAGTACTATACAAGTATTCTGACGTACTCAGAAACTGGTCCCACCAGGCACAGACATCGAAATGCTGGCATGGCTTTAGAATCAGGATTCTGGGGGAAGAGGTGGGGATGGTCTGAGAAATTGACAGTCATTCCAAGGACTATTCTCTGAGCTCAAGCCTGGCTTTCAGGTTAGAACAGAGTTGGTGGACATATTTGAAGGGGTCCATGAACTTTGATGGAAAAAAATTTACACCTTTATTTCCACTAACTTCTTTCTGAAATCTAACATACCCTTCAATTATGAATGTAGGTGACATGTAAGCTGAGAAAGGGGTCCATCAGTTTCACCAGATTGCCAGAGGTATTCATGCCCCCCCAAAGTTTAAGAGTACCTGAGCTAGAAAATCTCTAGATTGAGTTCAGTACCTCTTTCTCCTGCTAGTAGGGGTTAGATATTGGATTAATATCCTAGATCCAGCTACAGGTAGTCACATCAGGCTCAATGACTGCTTGCTGTTTTTAAGGGATTTGACCAACTTATGTCAGGGACTTGACAAATTTTTTTCAGTCTAAACATGCAAATTTTTCCCAGTCCATTCATTTTCCCAGTTGCTGAATAAATTAACACACATTTGATGAATGTCCACCCTTAATACAATGGCACCGCATCCATGCAATTAGGTCAAAGGACCCTGGTAATTGCAAATAAGGAAAAGATTATAGGAGTTTTTTTTTTTTAATTAAAATTTTGACATGTCCCATTTCATTCATACTCCCAGTTTATCTGTATGCCTGCTTTAGATGTTTTAAGCCCCCATTCCTGTGAATTCCTATCTGTAGAACCAGATTATCTTTGGTTACCAGAATGGTATTGGCTGTAATGGAGGGAAGTCATCCCAGAATTACAGCTGAGAAAGGTGTGGAATCCTGCTTTGGGCTTTATTAGGCATTCTAACCAAGAGCCTCATCTTTTATTTAGGAAGAGTGAATGAAAGGAGAAATTCGAGCTCTGAAAGAATGTCTAAAGACAACCAAATGGGAGAAGGAGAATTTGGAGCAGTTCATCGTCAAGCAATGTAGGTGTTTCCAGCCAGCACTGCTTGAGATCATGGGGGTTGGGGAAATAAGGTAGAATGAAGAAGGTGTTTATACATATCCCTGCCCTTCTGATAGATATCCAGCTACAATGGAGACCAAAGAGGGTCCATCACATGAATGTGTCCATGAATGGAGCTTTCTTGACACCTCCTATACATTATGTCCAATCAATCAATATGCATTTACTATGTGTCATACAATATGCTACATACTGGGGGAACAAAGAGAGAAATAAATGTTCCTACCCTAAGGGAGCTCAGATTCTATCATAGAAAAATGCACCCATATAATAGATACATAATATATAAAAAGGAAATAGAAAACAATTGCAGGGGAGCATACTAGCAGCTGAGGGAGGAAGATCAGGAAAAGCCCCATAGAGGAAGTGGGACTTGAGCTGAGGTTTGAAGTAAGATATGGATTCTATAACATGTAAGTGAAGAGGAGTCCAAGTATAAGGAAAACATACAACACACACACACACACACACACACACACACACACACACACAAAGACAAAATGGATGACACCAGCAGGAATGTCTGCTTGAATCATAATAGTATGTGAAGAGGAAAAAATATGTAATGGGACTGGAAAGTATAGGTTTGGGTCAGGTTGAGAAGAGCTTCAAGTGCTAAGAGAATTTGTATTCTATTCTATAAGTAATACAGAGTGATGGGAGCTTTTGAGCAGGGGAGGGACATAGTCAGACCTGTGCTTTAGGAATATCACTTTGGGAGCTGTGTGTTAAGATGGATTGGAAAAGGAAGAGACCAGAGGTAGGAAGAACCAAATAGGAGGCTATTATAATTGTTCTGGAAAGAGGTAATAAGGTTTGAAATTAACAGTGTGGTCACGTAAATGAAGAGAAGAGGTAGACTTGATATTGGTGATAGGGAATGAGGGTGATGTAAGAGTCAAAGATGGCATTGAGATTGTGAACCTGGATAAGTGAAAAGATGGTCTAGTATTCTCAACAGAAGAAGTAAGGCAGAGAGAGGTAGGTTGTTATGGAAGTATAATGAGTTCTGTTTTGGACATGTTGAGTTTGAGACTCCTTTAGTTTATCCAATGTAAAATTTCTTGTAGGTAGTTGGTGATGAATCTCAAGAACTGTATATATTAGAGTTCTATAGAGAGACATGTAAATTGAACCTAGAGGAGTTAGTGAATTCACATAGAGAGTAAACAGAGGGAAGAGGAGAGGATCCAGGACTGATCTTTTAGGTTTATCCATGATTACGGGATGGAACATACCTAACGATCCATCAAAAGAGACTAAGTAAATGTCAGATAAGGAGAAATGAGAGAATGGTATCTCAAAAAACTCCCCCAAACCCAAAGAGGACAGAGTAATCAGGAAAAGACAAATATCAAATGCTACTGAAAGGTCAAGATAGATGAGGACTGAGAAAAGATCTTTGGATATAGCAGTTAAGAGACCATTGTGAACTTTGGAGTGTACGTTCTCAGTTGAATGGTAAGGTCAGAATGTAGGTTTCAAAGGATGAGGAGTGAGACAAGAGGTGGTGGAAGCAAAAGGTAAAGACACTGGTGGTTTTCTCCCTTGAAGTTGGCTGTGAAAAGGAGGAAAGAACATAAAAGTGATAGATTGAAAGGGATGTTAGGTGACTTCTTTTAATGGATTCAGGCTACTGCCTGCTTTGGGAGTCCCTTCTGCTGCTGCCTCTACTGATGCCACCTGAGGAGGCCTGCGTTATGGGGACACCCAACTCCCCTCTTGGCCAGCCAAAAAGACCCTCTCACTGACCTTTAGCACCTATGGGTTGAGGGATCTGTGCTGCCACTGGAGATTCTGTCCCTGAAGCCTGCTGGGATCTGCTCCTTATGGTGCCACATGGCCAAGGCAGGGCTGGGCTCTATTCTGCCTCCCATGTGAGACAGACCTTTCCTGTCAGTCTTTCAGGTCTCTCTGGGACAGAAGTCTCCTCCACTCCATTGTTCTGTGGCTTCTGTTGCTCTAGAATTTGTTGAGAGGTCTTCTTTACAGGTATTTTATGGGCTGTGGGGTAAGAGCTAAGCATATGTGCTTCTTTCTACTGTGCCATCTTGGCCCCTTCCCCTTGATTGCAGATTAGAAAGACAGGATGACTGCTAGGAATTAGGAGTGAATGGGGTGAAGGTATGGATTCTTTAGTAGAATGGTCATGTCTCATCAAAGACTTGAATAAAGGAGGAAATAAGAGAAGTAAGTCCATGGGGATTTTGATGTGAAGAGTAGTGGTGAATGTTTTCTTTTATTAGCAAGGTGAGTTGAGAGGGAAGGATTCTGTGAGAGGCTGAGGAAGAGAAGTTTCAAAGAGTCTCCATGGAGAGTCTCTCTTGTAATGGAAAGCTGATTGGGGAAGAATGAAGAGACTTCCTTGCATTATCAAGGCCCCATTGAGATTAGATAGAATCACTGTTGCCCAGAGTCAGCATGGTTTCACGACTTCCTAAAGTACCATTCACCAGTGGAAGTGGATGAAATGACCAAGGTGAATATTCTGAGGTTGGGGATAGTCAGGCAAAAACAGTGATAGGATAAGGGGGCAAGGGATTTGGATAAACAGAAATCATGAATGAGGCAAGGTTGAGCCAAGATGGTGGGGTAGAAAGACAGACCTGTAGAAGCTCCCCCACATTGCCCATAAAATATCTCTGAAAAATGACTCTAAACAAATTATAGAGCAGCAGAAGCCACAAGACAACAGAGTGAAAGAGATTTCCAACCCAAGACAGCCTGGAAGGCTGACAGGAAAGGTATATCACACTGGGTTCAGAGCAGAGCACAGTCCAGCATGGGCCAAATGGTGAGGCGGGGACAGGACTTGGAAGAGACTTCGGAGAGACACCAGTAGCAGCAGTTCCCAGATTGCTCAACCCACAAATGCCACAGACAACTTGAAAGGCCAGTGAGAAAACTCCTTCACCCAGGAGAAGGGAACACATTCTGGACCACCAGCACCAGCCACTGCAGAGGCAGCATCCATTTTTGTAGCCTTCTGCCTAAATCCCCTGGGGGAAGTAAGCAGCTGATCTGAATCTCAGCCCTGAGCATGGCCCTGGGGTGAGGAGGAGTACTGAGTGGTGGAGCTGGAGGTGGTGGTGAGAGGGAATTATACTCTCAGACTCTGGACAGAATAGTTATTGGTTGCTCCCAGACCAGTGCTCAGGCCAGGAGAGGAGTAAATTCCTCTCCCTTGATTGTGCCACCTTGAAGGAACTGAGAACTTACAGGTCCCCAGAGTATACCCTCCTCTTGACAAAGAACTCAAAAGTCAAGTAACTGGCTGAGAAAATGCTCAAAAAAGGGACAAAATAAGACCATAGAAGGTTACTTTCTTGGTGAACAGGTATTTTCTTCCATCCTTTCGAATGAGGAAGAACAATGTATGCCGTCAGAGGAAATCAAGACTTCTGTACCCAAAACCTTCAAAATAAATATGCAGTAGTCTCAGGTCATGGAAGAGCTCACAAAGGATTTTGAGAATCAAGTAAAAGAGGTGGAGGAAAAAATGAGAAAAGAATGAGAGTGATGCAAGAAAATCATGAAAAGCAAGTCAACAAATTGCTAAAGGAGATCCCAAAAAATGCTGAAGAAAATAACACTTTTAAAAATAAGCTAATTCAATTAGCAAAAGATGCCCCAAAATTCAATGACTGGAAGAATGCTTTAAAGAGCAGAATTAGTCAAATTAGTCCAAAGGAGGTTCGAAAGTTCACTGAAGAAAATAGTTCTTTAAAAATTAGAATGGAGCAGATGGAAGCTAATGACTTTATGAGAAACCAAGAAATTACAAAACAAAAACAAAAGAGTGAAAAAATAGACGACAGTGTGAAATATATCATTAGAAAAACAACTGACCGGGAAGATAGATTCAGGAGAGACAATTCAAAAATTAAGGGACTACTTGAAAGCCATGGTCAAAAAAAGAGCCTGGACATCACCTCTCATGAAATTAACAAGGAAAACTGCCCTGATATTGTAGAACCAGAGGACAAAATAAATATTGAAAGAATCCACAGATCACTTCCTGAAATGGATCCAGAAAGAGAAAGTCCTAGAAATGTTGTAGCTAAATTTCAGTTTTCCCAGGTCAAGGAGAAAATACTACAAGTAGTTCGAAAGAAACAATTTCAGTATTGTGGAAACACAATCAGGATAACACAGGATCTAGCAGCTTCTACATTAAGGGACTGAAGGGCTTGGAATATGATATTCCAGAACTCAAAGGAACTAGGATAAAACCAAGAATCACCTACCCAGCAAAACTGAGCATAATACTTCAGGGGAAAAATTGGTCATTCAATGAAATAGAGGACTTTCAAGCATTCTTGATGAAAAGGCCAGAAATGAATAGAAAATTTGGCTTTCAAATACAAGAATGAAGAGAAGCATGAAAAGGTGAACAGCAAAGAGAAGTCATAAGGGACTTTACTAAAGTTGAACTGTTTACATTTCTACATGGAAAGATAATATCTGTTACTCTTGAGAGTTATCTCAGTATTTGGGTTGTGGGAGGGATTATGCATATATACACACACACACATACACACACGCATATATAGACAGAGATCGCAGGGTGAGTTGAATAAGAGGGAATGATATCTAAAAAAATAAAATTAAGCGGTGAGGGAGGAATATATTTGGAGAAGAAAGGGAGAAATGGAATGGGGCAAATTATCTCTCATAAAAGAGGCAAGAAAAGAGGTTTTCCATGGAGGAGAAAAGGGAGGAGATGAGAGGAGAAAAAGTGAAGCTTATTCTCTTCACATTTGTCTTAAGCAGAGAATAACATGCTCATTCAATTTGGTACGAAAATCTATATTACACTACAAGAAGGTAGGGGAAAAGAGGACAAATGGAATGGGGGAATGATAGAAGGGAGGGCAAATGGGAGGAAGGAATAATTAGAAGTAAACACTTTGGGGGAGGGACAAGATCAAAAGAGAGAACAGAATAAATGAGGGAGAGGATAAGATGGAGGAAATATAGTTAGTCTTATACAACATGACTATTATGGAAATCTTTTGCAAAACTACACATATATAGCCCTTCTCCGTGGGGATGAGTGGGGAGGAAGGAAGGGAAAGAAGTTGGAATTCAAAGTATTAGGAATGAATGTTGAGTATTGTTTTTGCATACAACTGGGAAATAAAAAATACAGGTAATGGGGTATAGAAGTCTATCTTGCCGTACAAAAAAAGAGGGAAGATGGGGATAAGGGAAGGAAGGGGTATGATAGAAGAGAGGGCATATTGATGGAAAGGGTAATCAGAATGCAAGGCATTATTGGATGGGGGGAGGGGAGGGATGGGGAGTAAATTTGGAACTCAAAATTTTGTGGAAATGAATGTTGAAAACTAAAAATAAATAAATAAACCATAAAAAAAAAAAACCAGAAATCATGAATGAGAGAAATGGAATTGACCAAACAAGGTAAGCCAAAGGAGCAAGTTTACAAAGCACCTATACTTTGTATGCTAAGGCAAGTGAGTCATTAGCAGACTTCTAATTTTGCCTTCCTATTGTTTCAGTAACTAGGTCACATGGGGTTTTGAAGAAGGCAAGAATAAATATTAAGGTAAGAGAACTGGCAGTGACCAGCTTAACCAGCTAATCATGGGACCCACTACCACCTCATCCCCCATTCTTTACACTTGTAACCAGGTGGCCACTAAAGCTGCAGTTTAACTTTGAAGGAAACCATGATCTTTCCACCACTTGCAATCATTATAGTGGGGCTGCTGTTCTGCTTCCCATTTCTTTGTCATCCCTTTGCCCTCTCTTATGATGTTAACCTCACTCATGCTCTTCTTTATTCATTTCCATCACCCCCTTTATGCTTTAGGCTTGGTATCTGAAGAAATGCCATTCAGTTACAACCTGGAGATATAGAGAAAGTAAACAGTCATGGCTGTGTGGCTACCAAAGGGAGAAGAGAGGGAAGGACCTAAAGAAACACCAGGACTCTCCTGACTCTTTTCTTTGGAAAGAGTGGCTGATGTTTGTCCAGCTTGCTGGGTAGGAATTAGGGGGTGGCATGGCTAGAGATTAGGCTGGCTAGCCATCCAACCAGCTAGGCTCAACAACAAGATCTCCCTGTAAGAGCTTTCTCCTGTTTGCCACAGGGAGCTGAGAACGTGACCCCATGAGGCAGAACACGAGTTAGGAACCCTTCCATTGTAAGGACCTTCTGAATGTTCTTCTTTACTCGGAAGCCTTCTTTACTTTAAAGCAAGCCAGAGAGCATCTTGGCACATGGTCTAAAGAAAAAGTGTATCTCTGGACAATACTATGCGTAAGGCAGGAAACAAGGTCTCCACATCCACTGCCCTTCACAGGTACCCTCACCTGTATCCCTAAATTTGTCCTGAAGTGAATAGAATGAGGAATGGAAACAAATCACCTTAAATGACTAAGTGATTAAGAGAATTTGTTCTGTGAAGTTTGGATTCAGTCAAAGTACCACACTTGAGAATCTAGAGGACCACATGTGTTCCTGAGGCCGCAGAATTCCCAGACCTGTTGAGGCTATGTAATACTGTTCTCTTACTGAGTTTGTGGTCCAATAAAACCCTCAGGTCATTTTCAAATAAAAAAGTCAATGTTCTCCCCAAAGCTTCTACTTGTCAAGTCAGTCACTGTAGAAGGATCCCAAGAGTAGCCTTTATATCTGGCCTTCTAGGAGACCCTAACCCCTCCCCCTCTATCCCCTCGATTTCAGAAGATCAACAAACTTTTTTGAGGGTAGGATACAAGAATCACTTTTGACTTTTCACTAACCTTTAACTGCAATTCAGCGTTTCCTTCAATTATTTGAAAACATTATTTTCAGGCAAGAGATCCATAGGCTTGCTTGGCAAAGAGGTTCATGACACACACAAAAATAAGAATCCCTGATTTAGACAGGCATTTCTAACTGGTGCATAGTTTCCTTTGCAATCCTCCCAGTCATCCAGGCTTCCAAGTTATCCTTAGCTCCTCACTTCCACTCAGCACATGTATCCATCCAATCTGGAGCTAAGGCTGCTTTTATCTACCTTAGAATCTACCCTCCTGTATGTGCCCTTCTCTCCTGCAACAGTCACCACCTGGCTCATCAACTCATGTCTGGACTATTTCAACATCTTGCTGTCTGCTCTTCCCCCTATTTCCCCCTAAATCTGCAGCCAAAGCAACCTTTCTAAATCCCTCCCCTACTTATTAAAGTATTCTTCTTCTCACTGTAAGAAAAGACTATCCAATAAGCAGAATAATTTAAAAAAAAAATTAATGCTCCCTATTACTTCTGGGATATATGTGTGTATATATATAATAAATATTATGTGTGTGTATATATATGCACACACACATATACACACACATATGTACTCCTGTTTGGCTTTTAAACCCCTCCATAGCCTGCCCTTCCCTACATCTCCAGGCTTCTTACACTTTACTCTCTTCCACCCATTCTCTGATCTAGTGACACTGGCCTTCTGGCTGGTCCTTGAACAGGATAATCGCATCTTCTGACCTGGCTGTCCCTATTCCTTTCCACCTCCTTCAAGATTCAGGTCAAAACCTACCTTTTGCAAAAAGCCTTTCCTCCTCATTACCTCCCCCCATGCCGCCCCGTCCCACCTCTGATGAGATATCCTGTTCGCTTTTCATATCTTGTCAGTACATAACTGTGGGCACATACTGTTCCATTACAATGGATGCTCCTAGAGACCAAGACCTACTTTGGGCTTCAAGGTTGGCCCCTCTGGGTGCTTGGCTTAAGTGAGCCAGCTGAGCTGACCTCAGCTGCCAGGCTGCATTAGCTTTCCAGTTCTTGCTCTAATTCATTTTCCACCCATAACAGCTCTTCAGACACTAAAAGATGGCTCCCAGAGAAGCCTCAGAAGACACCTAGGTCTAGCACACCGCGGGAGGACAGCGTGCCCAGGTATTGGGCTGCAACTGACCAGCTTAGAATCTGACCAGCCTAGAGACACCGATTAGCCTAGAAACCGACCAGCCTAGAATCTGACCAGCCTAGAGACACCGACTAGCCTAGAAACTGACCAGCCTAGAAAACCTGCAGCCTCCAAGGCAGAAGGACAGGGGAGCAGAGAAGAGGGGCGTGGAGCTGGGCTGAGGGGCGCATTTATGATGAGCACCAAATAACATAGTAAAAAATGAAAGTGTCTACATTTCAAAAGGCAAGACAACTTAGAAAAGGGTTTTATAACCTCTTCATGGAAAAAACAATGACTTTGACATTGACATAATTTCATCCAGAAGTTAAACCAATGTAACTTAATTCCCACACAGAGAATGAAGGAATCCAGAAAATGCGTTGGCCAACAAATGCTCATTTGATTTACCAGAGAAATATCTGTCAAAGGTAATACCAAGCTAGAATATGAACTCTATAAAAATATTATAAAGAAGATTTATAAATGATTGTGAGGAATACCTTCTCATAAAGCAGTGAAAAGCAAGAGAGGCTCAAAGGTGTTAAAAGCAAGTGTGGCAAGATAGCCAACTAAACAAAGTCATCCCAATGGCATTCAAGGATGAAAAGGAAAAGAAGATTACAAATAAAAGAAAAATGGAAACGATTTACCAAAAAAACATTTCAACAGACCTCTAAACCTAGTGGAATCACTGTATTTCAACCCTAAAATCATAGTCCCTCTGGTTGAAATGGCACTAAAAAAACAAAACATAGGAAAAGCAGCAGGATTTGACCAAGTAAATATAGAAATCTGTTCTGGAGATTATACAATTGTGAAGACATTAAGGGATTGATGTATAAAGTATCTGCAGGAGGAAAACATACCAAAAGTGCAGAAGGAAATGTTGATGGAGAGAACATCAGGGACCACTAACTCATATAGCTTCCTTCCTATCTATATATTAAATTTTATGAAGACCACTAGCATGAAATGAGGGTATCCTTGATGGTGATACTAATAGGGAATATGCAGATTTTCTATAACAATATTCAACAGTGTGCACAATTGACAACAATATCAAAATGGACTGAAATATGTAGAATATAAAATCCCAATGTGCTCATTGTTTGAGATAATGAGTTGGCTCAGCAGATAGAGCACTTGACCTGGAGCCACGAACACCTGAATTCCAATCCAGCTTCAGATATGAACTATGTGACCCTGAGCAAGCCACCTAACATCTGTCTGCCTCAGCTTCCTCATCTGTAAAGTGGGGTAATAATAGCATGTACATCTCATTTGTAAAGTACTTTGCAAAACTTAAAACACTATATAAATGTGAACCTTACTTATTATTGCTGATTATGAAAAGCATTTGGCTCAATAGAACCAGCTCTTTTTACAAGTTGTTTCCCTTCCATCCATCAAGATCTTTCAGGATCCCTTGGAAGAGGTTACAAAAGAAATTACTGTTTAGGAAACCTTTGAAAATAATCATCAGTTGAGGCATCAGAGATGCTTGCTCTCCAAAAGTATTTGCTATTGTAATAGAGATCTAGCACAGAGTCCAAGCTAAGGAGGGTAAAATCCTCCAGAAGTTCTCTTTTGCAGATGCTACTTTATTGATTTAATCAATCCCCCAAACATTGCAGAGCCTCCTGAAAGATTTTTAATCACCCAAGGAATTTAACCTGTCTGTAAACATAGGGAAGACCAAATGAAGGAAAACGTCTATTGCCTAGTGTTTCAACATGCATCTGAATGAACATCCTATGGATTTTTCCAACAACAACAAAAACTACACACACACACACGCACACACACACACACACACACTTCAAACGGTACAACTGGAACAATAACTTTGGCCCTGCATTGAAAAGGAAGAGAGCAGGCTGGATGACTTTCCAGAAGATGTCAAACTTTTCCTGAGCCCAAACTTCCCATGAGAGTTTTCCCCTCCTTACCAGAACTAGCTAGCCAACCAAGCCTCACCTCTTTGAGCATGTACAATATGCTGTGCTTGATGCCAATCAGCGTGGATATTTGCTGAACCTGTTTCTAGAAATATGTGAGGATAGTGCCTTTTCCCAGGTCATATGCAGGATTTTTTTCTTTTTTAAAAGTCTCCAATAAACAAACTCTTTCTTCGTGGCAGCAGTGTGAAAAGGAGGACATGCTCTGAGCCTTTAAGGAAAAGTGGCACAGGGACAGGTTCACTACCTCCACACCCAGTCACCACATGGCCATGAATTCAATGCACTGTGGATTGGGGTTTTGGGAGGGGGTTTGTCTTTTTGTGTCTATTTCTTTCTCTGAGATGAATAAGTATGGGAGACAGACCTAGGGAATTTGAAGTGATTGGAAGAACACCAGAAATCTGAGGGCTGATTTCCATATGTAGGATAAGAAGACACAATCCCTCAAGGTAACTACTACAATCGTGAAGGGAGAAATAGTCATTGCTTTCTGGGGACCCAACCTGTCTATTGGAGTGGGAGTTGGAAGAGTGAATCCAGAGAGATGCTGCATAAATTTAAACAATGTTTATCACTTCATGGGAGGAAACCCTTTCTATAACTACAATAAAACTTTAAATCTGAAGAGAAAATGACATACCCATTAGTAAATTTTTGTGCAGATTGTCTTTGATAAAGGACATGAAAAGCCCATAGTCCAGAGTTGCAAATTGTTGAAGGCCCAGGCATTCCTAGGGAGGAGATGTACCTCCTGCTATCTTTCTTTCAATTTGTCTATTTCCCATCCTTTGTGGATACTTGTACATTGAGCTTAGAATGTGCCCTCACTTTGCCTTCTGTTTTAGCAAAAGTTTCTGAGTTAATTGAGCTCATTTTGGTTGATTTGTTAAGTGAGAAGTATATTACTGTGGGCTAAGGAGCCCCAGTTATGAGTATCATAAGACTAGTTCCTGCACTGTAGGGTGGGAAATCCCCTAATACCCTCAGAGAGCAAGTTACAGTAGTGTGTACTCTCACTCTGGAACACCTGACCTGCCAGTATGAGGGTAGCTTGTATGATCTAACCAGCCCAAAGAAATAAAGAAGGGAACAGGAAAGGGGAATGGGGAGGGGTCAGAAACCACATCCACTCTGCCACATAAGAACTGGAAAAATATCAGGAAGATAGAATAATCCTGAACACAGCTATTTAGAAAGTCTGAGTTGCTTTGAAGAAAGCACCTGTCAGAGAATCCATCTCCAGGTGAAGTTGACATCAGGCTTTTGCTGAAATAATATACGTAAAGTTAGGCTGTCAAATGCAAGCAAGAGACCCAGTTACAGCAAGAAAGAGTGATAGCCTGAAGGAAGAAACAAAACTACAAATATACAGAACTAGAAAACCATGGCCACCTAGGGCACGGGTCTCCAAAGTGGAGTGTGCACACCCTTCCGGGTACAAAAGAGAATCCACCAATGTATTGGAAGAAAACAGAACTGCCATTTCTATTTTGTTTCATCTAAACAAAGAAATTAAGGTTTGCAAATAGGATTGTGTAGATTGAAACTGATGCCCTCATTCATCCCATATCTTAGAGAGTTGTGAGGCCATATGCCATGGGTCATCCAGAGGAAAGAGAGTGCCTCAAAGCAGAGACGTTAACTCTGTAACAACCCTCGTTCATTATTTGCTTTCAGAGGAATATTATGCATAGATGTTTATGTGCCTGGTTAAGTGGATTCATGGAATATATTATCTAGCTTTAATTAAATTAATCTTCCCAACAATGTTCTACATTCATATACAACTTGTTCAGTCATTTCTCTATTGATGTAAAAAGTTGCTATAAATATTTTTGTACATGTGGGTCCTTTTCCCTTTTTCATGATTTCTTTAGTATAAACACCTGGTAGTGATATCGCTGGATCAAAGTGTATGCACAGCTTTATAGCCCTTCAGACATGGTTCCAAATTGCTCTCCAGAATGTTTGGATCAGTTCACAACTGCACCAACAATGCATTAGCATCCCCATTTACCCACATCTTCTCCAACATTTACCATTTCTTCCTGTCAGTCATATCAGCCAGTCTAAGAGATGTGAAGTAACACCTCAGAGTTATTTTAGCAGGCATAGAATTTAAAAATAAATATTCATATATTGCGATTGCATGCTAAATTTTGTTTCAGTGATGGATGTGTGCTATTAGACAAATTTGTAGAAGCTGTCCTCCATGCATTCAGATAAGGGCAGCCAATCCCTAAACATATGAAGAAGCCTGGAGAATATCACTGAATTGTAACAGGAAGCTAACTAAAGATCCTGATGATGGCCCCAAGTCATTGAGAAAGCTGTGAATAATATTCAAAGGTCAGGAAATGAGTTTGCATTTCAATAAAATATTGATTTATTGCCTGTTGCATACAGATCCTGTTTGGGGAGTGGTCAAGTAGGAAGAAAAGCCTTGATTCCTGCCTTCACAGTGTTTACAACCTGTTAAGATTTTCTTTAGGAAGACTTAAAATAAATTTTTTTTTTAAAGTTTGGTGCATTGCAAGATCATAGACCCACAGCTGAAAGTACAGTATCAGCCACATGGTAGATATTTTTAAAAATTCTTGATGATTGATGGATGACAGGAGGAAAACTCAGAAGTCATTTAGTACAAAGCCCTTCACCCACCCCCATTTTTCAGGTAAGGAAACTGAGGCCATGAAGGGAAAATTAAGGACTTGCTTAAGCTAATAAATTTATGAAGTCCATCTTGTGACATAGACATGTACCTATCACCAACCAGTGTGTCAGAAGTTCTCCTCTGAACTCAATCTCTTAGCCTGTCAGTTAAAAACCAGAAATTCACAACATTATAGAAGGAAATTTTACTGACAAAAAAAAAAAATTGGGGGAAGATGAACAAGTCTGATTACTATGAATTCATATTAATTAGTTCCAAAGATTTAAATCACTCTCTACCATTTTTAAAAAAGTTTAATAGTTTTCCAGAACCAGATTTGCAAATAGGATGGGTCTTCTAATGTTGTGGTAGCCAGGGGATGGTCTGGTGTGGGCAGAGGCCCATAGCTCTCTGTTGCCTTCCACCTGTTCTGACACAGCTCGAGTCAAGTGGTTCTTCTTCAGTTCCTCAGGCTCCTCCACGTAAGCCCTCTCTCTCATTTGGTTGTTCTTTAGTTCAAAAGGTTTAAAAACATTTCTCTGTGGAGCAGAGCTTTTGATGTTCTTAGGCATGGTCTTAGCTACCAAGGGTGTAAAACCAAAAAAAAAATTTACAGGAGAGACAGTGTATCCATTAGTCTAGTCAGCCTCTGGTTACATGCCACTATCCCCAGAACCACAACTTAACTTGTTCTCCAGCTTTGAGAGAGTCCTTATCACTTTGAGAGGGTCAGGAATCAGTTCTACCTTCTGATATGATAACCACAAATCTTGATGTCTTTTCCACCTCCAACATCTGGGAGGAGCATCTTCCACCCAAGGCAACATTCCTGGATGATTTAGCAGCCAATGAAAGTAGCTCATTTTCTCTCTAGTAATCTTTCTTAAAGGACCTGGGTGAGATTATTCTGATTATCTATAGTGATCCAAAGTCATGGCCAGTTGCCACTGCTGCTTAGGGTGAAGTCTGGGTTTCTGAGAGTCCTCAGGGAGGCCTACCATCTGATTTGCCCTTTTGATTTTCCCAAGCAGTTCTGTAAGAAAAGAGAAAGGGGAGAAGAGCCCAGCACCTGCAATACCTGTTAAACTAGGTAACAAATTGATAATCTCTGCAAATTATACCAGACACACAGAGAGGCAGCTGTGGTATCAAGCTCAAACAAAAATGGGGGACCACTTAGGCCTAAAGATCCCTGAGAGCCACATGTAGACTTGGTTTTCCAGTTTAACATTATCTGTGTTTTATTGGATTTGAATCTATTTTGTTAAATCTTTCCCAATTACATTTGAATCTAGTTCAGACTGCACTTAGATGTGTGGTGAGCCTGCTGAGGTCTCTGCCTTCAGCTCTAAGCAACCTTCTAAGATCAGAAGGTGCCATTCTATACTGGTAGAAGTTCTCTCATCTGGAAGTTTACCTTTCCTTTTGTCCCCAGTGTAGCACAGTGCCTGGCACATGAGAGGATTTAATAGATGCTAACTGACTGTCAAAACTATCCATATTACATTCATACTAACAAGACCACAGGTCCAGTCCCTATCCATGTCCTACTGTTCATCATAAAAATCATAATAATGAGAATTTGCATAGCACTTGAGCTTTACAATGAAGTTTTACAAATGTTATCTCATTTTATCATATTCATACAAAACATGTTTATCTACATGTACATATATATATGTATGTATATGTATTATAGTCTGTAGGCAACTAAGTGGTGCTGTGGATAGTGCACCAGTTCAAATCCCCAGTTTAACAGGGTTAAAATTGTTCAAATCTCACCTTAGACACTTGACATTCACTAGCTGTGTAACCTTGGGCAAGTCACTTAACCCCACTTGCCTCATTCTGGGTCATCTCCAGTCATCCCGATGGATATCTGGTCACTGGATGCAGATGACTCTGCAGGAGAAATGAGGCTGGTGACCTGCACAGTCTTCCCTCACTCAAAACAAAGTCAAGTGCAAGTCATAGTCCTTATTTCTCTGATGCCATGGTCTTCTTCAGCAATGAAGGACAAACACACATACTTTATAGTCTGTGATACATATGAAATAAAGAATATATGAAACAACAATATTGTTGTAAGAATGATTTTGAATGAATGGGTCATTTTGACTATTATAAATCTCTGAATTAACCATAAAGGACATATGAAAAAGGATGCTATCTGCATCCAGATAAAGAACTGATTAAAAAAAAGAACCATATATAGAAAAGTTTTACATATATGTACCCATTTGTGGCTAATGGATACCATGTCTAGGGTGGGGGGCAGGAAGAAAGAAAGAGGATAAAAAGAAAAAAATTACATGAGAACTTTATCATATATTTAAAAGGAATAGTAAGTTGTACAAAATCAATTTTTGGTTTCATGTAAAATCATCCTTTTTTATTCTACTATGTTAGGGAAATGCTTGTTTTATTCCATGAATTAAAAAAATAAATGTGGGGAAAAAAGAATATATGATGTTTGTGCCTAGTATAATCCTACCTAGTAAACTTTATTCACACTCTCTTAGGTATCTGCCATTCTCCACAGGATGCAGTCTGCTCTCAGGGTCAGGCATCCCCTACTTGCTACATCTGTGACATCACTTCAATGGGCAGAGTTTCAGAGGCTACCCATAGAATCCAGGCACTAACTTGCTGCCACTACGTCCTGGTTTTCAGTCGTTAGGGGAGAAAAGTTTTGACCACCGTCAGTCACTCAGTAAGTATTTATTAAGCCCTACTATGTGCCAGGCCTGTACCACACCAGGAATACAAAGAAAGAAGTTCTTGAGGAGCCCTGTGCAGGCTAAGTAGAATATAATTGACTAGAATGAAGAGGGGATGGGAAAGGCTTCCAGTAAAAGGTAGGAATTTAGCTGGAACTTAAAGGCAGCTGGGGCAGCCAGGAGGCAGAGATTAGGAAGCAGAGCATTCTGGGAATTGGGGACAACCCATCAACATTCCCAGAGCTAAGAAATGAATTGTCTTGTGTGGGGAAGGCAGTGACGAGTAGACAAGCTGTGAATGTTCTGGATACTTGAGGATTCTCAGGTGTGTCTTCTGTAGAGAATCACATATTCACAGCATCTGTCTCACCAGGCAGGTGACATCCATCCATCTGCCTGTCGCTTAGCAGTCATGGTGGTGATGAGGGAATAGCCTCAGGGGGAGGGGGAGGAGAGCAACAAGGATTTAATAGGTGCCTACTGTGTGCCTGGCACGGCACTAAATGCTTTGCAGTTATTTCTGTTTATGCATACAACAATTTTAACCCTGTTAGTTAGGTGCTGCCATTATTCCCGTCTGGTGGTTGAGGAAATAGTTAAATGACTTGCCCTGATGTAGGTGTCTGAGGCTGGATTTGAACTGAGGTCTTCCTGACCCTAGGTCCAGTGCTTTATCTATTGCCTTAGGGAAATATGTGTGAATGTACATGTGTACATGCAAACACATATAGATACATACATATACACGTATGTGAGTATATATATGTGTATACATATATATTATATATGTGTATATATATATGTACACATATCATTTGAGGCTTGAGAGAGGCTGTTCTTAGTTTAATATCTTTCCTCAATTCAATTTAAAAAACATGTGTTAAATTCATACTACGTAGAAATCTTAGGAATGCAGAGATGACAGTGAGAGCATACTGAGGGGATAAGATACATACACAGGAAAATAAAACAAATACAGAGTAACACAAAGTTGCTGGATGAGGGCCTAGAGCCACTCCCTGGGGAGATCAGGATAGGCCACCTCTGGGAGGTGTCACCTGAAGGCTGAGCATTCTACAAGGCAGAGGTGAGGCACAAATTCCAGATCCTGCTAGTTACGGAAGGAGCGATCCACCTGTGCTAAGGAGGGGCAGGGAAATGTCACATGCAGAGAACAGGTAACTGGTTAGCTTGTAACAGAGAGTGTGAAGGGGAAAGATGGGAAATTAAAATGAAAAGGTAGGTGGGAATCAGACAGTGGACATGTGCAGGTGGTAGGCTAAGTATTCCTGTACCCTGTTGCTTGAGAGAATAGGGAGCCACAGTTTTTGAGTGTGGACACATGGATCTGATCGAGACATTCTTAGATCTGTGTTTCAAGAATGATTATTTGGAAGCTTTGTGGAGAATACATTTGATAGGAAAGAGGCTGGGGGTGAGGGGAGAGAGGGTAATCACGGGTTCTAGCTAGAATCCAAATGAGAGATGATGACATACTGAATAGGGTGGAGGTTATGAAACTGGAGAGAAGAGAGATTGGTTGGATAGAAAGGAAGAGATTTTGCAACTACTGGGGCCTGGGAGCTGAGGAGGAAGAGTTAGGAAAAAGGACAGGGGCAGTTTTCCTTTTGTCTCTGTACTGCCAGCACCCAGTATGGCATCTGGCATACAGTAGGAGAGCACATGGGGAATGGCCCTATGATTTCATTAGTACAGGAAATTCTTGTGCTCTCCTTCCTTTTAGTCCACCTAATTCCCCTATGATGCATCTAGGTGGTGCACTAGATAGAGCACTGGATCTGCAGTCAGGAGGACCTGAGTTCAAATCCTGCCTCAGATACTTACTGACTGTGTGACCTTAGGCAAGTCACTTGGCCCAGTCTGCCTCAGTTTTCTCATCTGTAAAATGAGCTGGAGAAGGAAATGGCAAACCATTCTAGTATCTTTGCCAAGAAAACCCCAAAAGGAGTCACAAAGAGTGGGATATGACTGAACAATGTTCTTTCCCAGGCAGTAAGTTAATGCACTGCATTGTCTTTGGAGAACCTGTCCCTTGCATTTGTTGTTTGATAGAATGACAGACTTCCTGACAACAGCAGCACCATGTCTTTTAAAAATACTTATTATGTGCAGGGCAGTGTGCTAAGCAATGGGGATGGGGGTGGGGAATATCAAGTTTAAAGAATATATAGTCACCACCCTCTCAGAGATCTGACAGAGCACTGCTTCTCAGCAATCCCCTGGCTTGTGTTTTCTAGTGACACTAAGATGATTTAACAGGACCTCCACTTACCTGGAATTCCTGACAACCTGATCATAAAAAGGCAGGTGAGTCCTATCAATATTCAATGCTAAAGCTATGGCTATCTTTCTGGGTGTCAGTTAGCCCAGTTACAAATCCAAGGCTGAGATCATTGAGAAGTTTTGCAATGTTGATACAATTTTTCCAAAGATTTTAGTAACCAATTAAAACTTAGTCACTCTTTCACCTCATGATAGTTCTTTGAGGGTGTCCAGTGCTTCTTTTTTCCCCCCAAGGTCAGTACTTACTGATTGAGTCAGTATATGCAATACCACTCATTCCAAGATGTTGGACAAAACTGAAGCTTCTCAGTGGATAGATAACTTTAGACTGGTCACCTCCAGTCTGCCTTATGGAGTCTTGCCTCTGGCTCTAACAACTTCTTTTCATCCAGGTAGGGCAGCCCTTCTAAGAAATTCATATTGCCAATCACTTTTCCCCGTGAATTGTTGAAAACAAAAAAATTGTTCGGTGTCTGAGAAATCTTTTACTTGAAGCCTTCACTGAAGTCAGAGGTTCTTAAACTGGGGTCCAAGAATCCCTATGGGGTCTTTGGATGGATTTCAGGAGATCCATGAATTTGGATGGGAAAATAATTACATCCTGATTTTTACCAACCTTTAGCTGAAGAAATTTCCTTTTTTTCCCACTGTGAATATAAGCAACAAAATATTCTGAGAAAGGCTTCATAGGCTTTAGGATCCTGCCAAAGGGCTAAAAGCCTTTGACTTAGATAAGTAGAGCTCTACTGGGTCAACATAGCCTTCATGTCACAGGGATCTGAAGGCTTTCTCTTTGGAATTATAAAATGGAGAATCACTGAATACCCAACAAGCAAGCCAAGGCAAACAGAACTCCTTGGCACAGTGGCTGGTCCATCTCCTCACAAGGTATTGTTCTTAACCCTACTATGGCTCATTTCTACGAAGGTCATGACCCTTTTCATCAATAGCATATTTATTTTCTAATCTTTCCATACAACTGGAAGACTTTTTACTCACCTCTTACCTGTAGTTTAGAATTAAACACAGATGTCTTTAGCATGGCCTCTGGCCCCAAGAGGCAGCTCAGGATCTTCAAGCAATCATGTGCCATACCAGAATAAGTGGTTTTCCATTTGAAGCATGAAATACATCAAATCTAGGTCTTCGGAGAATCTCCAGATGTTGTCTTAGTTTCTACTTTTGACACCTATGATTTCCATAACTTGGTAATTCAAGTTTCTCCACTCCTTCTAGGACAATAGTATCTCTAAATAGAATGACCACTTCCTGGGCCTATCCATTCAGGGTATAAATATCTCCCTCTATGTCTGCTCGAGGACCTTTCTATGCCACACTGAGAAGCGCAGTAAGTATGACATGCCTCACACCTCTCTCTTTCAAAAATATTGTGAAAGCATTTTCATGGGATCCTAGATCAGAGTCTCTGGATCAATCAGCATGAGAAACCTTCTCTCTCTTTAACTATCAATCCCTAAAAAAATGCAAATCCCTTTTCCTCCTAGTCAAAGTCCTAATCCTTTCCTTTGAAGAAATTGAATAATAAGATCAGAAATTCTGTTCTCCAGAATGACAAAAATCAGGCCCTTTATAACCTTTCCAATCTTCTGAGGCCCTTCTCCCTGTCCATGTTCTATGCAATCCAGTGACACTGTGGCCATACCCCATTCCTGGGCTTCCTGGGTTTCCTTTCCTCCTCATCTCTGTCTCTGAACTTCAATCATTTCCTCTCATCATTAGGAAGCTGTTCTTGACATTAAGCTTCAATGTGTTTCTTTATGATTTCCCTTCTCATTATTCCTGATTCTATTTTCCATGGCTTAACAGTTTCAGCTCTCTTCTGCACAAAATTCCTTTCAGTACTTGAAGACAGTTCCCATATTCTTTGGGTCTTCTCTTCCCCAGGCTAACTATTCTCAATTCCTTTAAGTGAGACTAATATGACAGATTCAAGGTCCTTCCTTATCCTGGTTATCATCCCTCACATAGCCCATCTCATCAATGTCCTTTTTCTACTTTGGTGATCAGACTGAACACAGTACTCTAGGGGTGGTATTACTGTCACTGTCTTGTTCTGGGAAATGTTTTTGCCTTGTATATCATAATGCTGACTCATACTGAGCCTGCGATCTACTGAGTCTCCAAGGTCATTTTCCGGCAAATTCTTGTTTCAGCTTTGACTCCTATACTTACATTTCAGTTTTTGATCTCAGGTAGAAGACTTTACATTTATCCCTATTGAATTTTATCATGTTGTTGCTGCTCAGTAGGGCCTGACCCTTTGTGACCCTGTGGGCACGCCAATGCTGTCCAGGAGGTTTTTTTGCAAAAATACTGGAGTGGTTTGCCATTTTCTTCTCCAGTGTATTAGGGCAAACAGTGGTTAAGTGACTTGTCCAGGTTCGCACAGTTAGTAAATGTTTGAGGCAGGGTTTGAATTCAGATCTTTTTGATCCACCTAGCTGCACCTTTATCTTATTAGATGTAACTTTTCAAGATTTCTATAGATAGTGACTGTCATTAAAATATGTTATGTATACCTTGCCATTTTGTATCATCTGTAGATCTAATGAACATTCATTTCATCTATGCCTTTCTCCAAGGCATTGATAAAAATACTCCACAGGACTCTCTCTCTGGAGGTCTCTACTGGTCACCTCCTGTGAAAGCAACAATAAAGTATTAATGACAACTCAGAGTCTGGCAAATCAATCAGCTTCACATCCATTGAATCGTATTACTGTCTAGTTCATGTTGATATTCTTGACTCATATCCCTACTTAGGAAACCTTACGAAAATCTGCATGCCTGACTTTCCAGTAATCTGAAACCAATTCCCCACTTGCGGGTATTCAGTTTATAACTTTGGGACAGAATCACCACTTGTAGGAGATATTGTAGGACTGTGTGTTCAGATAGGGATTACGTTCTGAGATATGGACCATCTTGGAAGCCCTTTCCAACTCAGAGATTCAATGACAGTATTTTTCTCATCATATTGTTACCTTTTGTTATCTGTGTATGTGCCATGGCCTCCTCTTAGAGGAGAGACTTCCCAGCATGTGTGATCTGATTTTAGTGTATATCTATTCCATTAGCACCATTCTGCAGTAATATTTGACTAAATATATACCTGTTTTTTAATGACCTAGTACTGAAGAAATCAGGGACAGTGAGTAGTCTGGTTTGGGGAAGGCTGCTCCATCTCTATTTATTCTGGCATTAACTAACACTGTTAATCAAGTTCAAGAAGAAAGATTTTCTAAAATGAATATCTGCTTACAAATCAAAAGTACAACTTTTTTTGCTTTGAACACTTAAACAAATTAAGATAATTGAAGAAAGTAAGATTGACTTCTAAGTGATGTAGTTATTCTTTTAGTTAACAAATGAGAAGATACTCGTCTCTCCAGGATATCTTAAATTTAGTTAGACATTCACCACATACAGCATCCTATCAATATCACTACATGAAACCAAAGAGCAGCTGAACATGTTTACAGAAGTTCAGGTCCAGCTTTATGTAGAGGTCTGCTTTTAATGTATTTTTACATATGTAGTAAAATAGCAACAGAAATGGTCATTGCCGTTTTAAAAACAGTAAGAAATGGTTACTTGGATTTTGTTTCCATAAGGTGGCTGATTTTGACCATGTTTACAGTATCACCTGTTAGATCATCAAACCCTTGGGATTTCTACACACTAATCTCTAAAGGAAACATGTGAAGGGCATAGTGTTGGGATTTCTAATTTGCTAGGACCTAAAAATTGACAATGTCCTGCGGATGTCTACTGTTTACATTTTTGCCTAGATCACAGAATCAAAATTTGCCATCAAAACACATGCAGAGCATATGTTATTTCACTCTAAGGTGGTATGAAATTCATAACATTTTTGCATTTGCCAGATTAAGGACCATATCAAATACTTCATTGTGATTTTTTAAAATATGTAAAAATAAAACATGTTCCATAATATTTAGATTTATGTAGTTTTCAAACTAAATTCTAAATAAGATTTTAAAAGTTCCTATTTTTCTAAAGACTGCATCTTACATTATTATATTGTTTTGCATACAGAGGCAAAGAACTGTATTTAAGTCTCTATGGATCCTACAGAGCCATGAAATATGTCAAGTTTATTATATTTGTATATGCTTGCAGATGAGACTGTTCCTACTTAAAGGAAAACATGACCACTTGTAATATTTTGAAATGATTTTTAAAGAAATATTTTTTATATTATATTTTTATAAGAATATTTTAAATGAAAAAAGAATCCAAATAAACCAATATCATATTCCAGAAGTGAAATACCCATGCAGTATGTGATGATGCTGATGATGCTACAAGACTCACAGGGACTGTGATAGAAACAATCATTCTCTCTCCTTGGCCAGGTGAGCAAGGGCTGAAAAAAGGAGAGCAAGCAGGTCCAGGCAGATCTTCAGGTCTTGGGATATGAGACATGTGGCCAAAGTGAGAATGACGCTGAAAGAGAAGCAATCACCAACCCTGGTAAAAAAAAAAAAAAAAAGAAAGAAAGAAAAGAAAAGAAAAATAAAGAATTTTATAGAGAGGAGATGGAGGAAGAGATTGAGAGTGAGAGTGAGAGAGAGAAAGAGAAAGAGTGAGAGATAGATAGTCAGATGGTAATGAGAGCACTTACCAAACTAAAAAAAAAAAAAAAACAGCTGCCAATCAAACTCCCAGGCTTAACCTTTACAAGGTATCATTCCACCTTTTTCCTACCCTGACCAAACCTCCCTTCAATTATCATATGCAATCCTGTTAATACATTGCAATTTCACACAAAGAAGTGAACTTTTCATTTCACTCTTTCAGGAATCACAGCCTGTAATATGATGACGGAACTTCATTTTTCACTTACAATCCCAAAATTATCAACTTTCTAAACAAAACAAAAGGACCTCCTTCTAAAGGTAGTTTTAGGAATTGAAAAAAATACACAAGAACTATTAAGGATGCAAAATATTTTGAGACCAAATCTATCACTGAATTATTTCTCTCTTTATAGTCTCCAGTGACTGATCATTGAAAAAAACTATAATCTTTCTGCCAGATTTCCCCACAAGTTCCCTCCAGGAAAGCACAAAATTACCTTGTATTTTATGCCAATATACCCTATTCCTTCATTGTGACATATGTATACTCTGTAAGAGTTGAAATGAGAGGCAGATGATCTGGGAGCAGTTTATGTGAGTGAGGCTCTCTTCCAAGCCAGATCAGAGTTTTCTGTTTCACCAAAAGAATCACATCAAATAGGTCTTTTTTGCAATTAACAGTTAGTTCTGCTTGTTACTCAAAGCATTGACTTTCTTCTATTACTCCACTTTCTTTTAAAGAGATGTATTCAGAGATTTAGTTATTGGATTTTCTAAGCTTAAGTGAGAGAGCCCTGGTCCCTTGTGTCAAGATGATAAACATTTTTTCCAGCCTTCATGGCTTTTTGCACAGAAAATCTTCCATTTGTCACAAAATTAAAAAAAACAAACACACCTTAATTGCTTGAAAAAATCATTCCCCCACCCTGTTCCATGGAGGTAATTCCAAAATTCATGAAAACAGCAGTTTTCTAAGTCAAACCTCCATTAAGGCATTCTAATAGTGCCAGTGAATGACCTTTTTCCAGGGCTGAGTTAAGTGAAAGTTCATGGATGGTTTTCTCATATCATCTAGTGCAGAGGTGTCAAATACATGGCCCACACTCAGGCTCCTCAGGGAGGCCTGAACCAGATTAAAATGTAATTGGTGAATATTTAACAAAATAAGTTCAAATTCAATAAATGATAGATGATGCTAGGTTATGGTTTTCTAAGCCAATATGTGATTTTTATGCCCTACTTGTGGCTCCTGTTTTGAGTTTGAGTTTGACACCAATTGACCTGCAGAGAGATCTCAAGGGAGCATTCCTCCTTTTGTTCAATCCTATGTAATATGTAGGTGCTGGGTTACTGTCCTTAGGACTAGGAGAAAAAATCCCTAAGGGTATGGTGCCAGTTCAGGTAACCTTGTAGTCTGAAAGATGTTGCATTGAGGGATCATCTTGGGGTAATGGTCTGAGTCCTTAGCTCATCTCTGAAATGAGTTTTCATCCCATTCCCCAGACACTCACAGGGATGACTTTCTCAGAGCATTTTACCATGGGCAAGAGACAACTGAGTCCCCCCATGGGAAATGGTCTGAATGTAACTGGAGATAAGTCCTCAACTCCCATTTATCACATCAACATTAAGCTACCAGAGTGACTTTTCTATGTGACAAAGTGGCCTTTATTTCTATTTTTCCTGCAGGAAATAGTGAAGTGAAGGGAAAAAAAAATTGGTAGGGTGGAAATTAAAATATCAGAGTTGTGTCCCATTTCAGTTGATGGAAGAGACTGCAGTGGGGAGGGTGGGGGCGGGGCTGTGAAAACAAAATGCATACAGCTATAGAAAATTCCCAAAGGAAACAACTCCAAAGTAGGCTTTGTTCCATTCTTCCTTTGGAATCTGCAAAATGGGATTCCAGAAATCACAATCTACATTCCACTGTTGTCTTTCTACTGTACCTACAATGCTAAGGGGGTCCATCAAACATAAAATGAGTATCTGCAAATGTTTGATTTCAATGAGTAATGCCAAGAGCAGGGATTTTGGCTGTGCAGCCCTCCTGACTGCCTGGGTAGATTCGGCTTCCCAATTCCTTTGGAAGAAGGAAATTGTTCAGGCAAATGAATGTGAACAGCCTCTGGTTGCCTTTTGTGTTTGCCTAATAATACAGCACTTGCTTTTCTAACTAATCATTGATGCTTCTTGGTCTGACAAAAACTTTCAATTGTTCTCTTAAGCTGTGGGCCTCAGAGGTGTGTTTGTATAAATTTGCAAAAGTGTGTTTGTATGAAATTTGACTTTTTTCCATCTCAGATTGCTCACTTTTGCTAGAAGTTTGTTGTTTCACTAACTTTTAACTTAAAACACTTTCCTGGGAATGCAGCATTGTATAGAGAACAGGAAAAGGTTTCTTGGTTTTTCTAGGCAAAAAGGAAGTGACATTTTATTGAACAATCAAGAAACTTGACCCATGTGTCTTTCCAGGATTTCCCCATCCCTGCCCCTTTTCCCAGGACATTTTCTTTTTCTTTTCTTTTCCTTTTTCTTCCCTTTTCTTTTCTTTTCTTTTCTTTTCTTTTCTTTTCTTTTCTTTTCTTTTCTTTCTCTCTCATTCAATTAATTTTTTTGGTGGCCATAGTGCTTTTTGGTCTGTTACATTCTCCATTTCAGGACATATGTTGTATTAGTTGTTATGTCTTTCAGCAGCTTCAAGTGATGCATAAACGTTCTTTCTATTGGCTCAATCAAAGCTGACAAGGATCAACACTAATGATTTGTTTTCATTGTGTTTAGGGAAAGTTCAGTTGTTGAGCATGTCAATAAAATTCCAAGCTAAAAACCTTTTAAAGTAAGAAACAGAGTGAGTTCGCGAGTATGTTTTTATTTCAAGGAGAAGGGGAAAGGATCTGATAGGATCATCTTGGAAGCCTCTAGCTGGAAAGTAGTGATGAAGAAGAAATTATGCGATGTCTTCTTCACACAGTTTGAAATGGGTGTCTTCAGCCCTGCTCTTCCTTAATGAAATAGATAAAAAAACAGGAAAGACTGAGAGAATCAGCTGTGAGGGAGTAGGATCTGCTTGAGAGAGATGTCTTGGTGCAGGGCAAAGACAGCTGGACTCAAAGTCAGTCATTAAGTCTTTATCAAGCAACAGACATTGTGCTAAGTTCAAAGGATACAAAGAGAGGCAAAAGTCATCCCCTGTTCTCATGGAGTCCACCTTCTAGTCAAGGACCATAGAAACAAAATATATACAGAATAAATTAGAAATAATTTAATTTATTAAATAAGTTAACTAACATTAAAGGGGATCAGCAAATACTTCTTGTTTAAAATTGGAGTTTAACTAAGACCTGATAGAAGCTGGGGAGGCCAGAGGATAGATCAGGAGGAAGAAATTTCCTGCTATGGGGGAACAGGTAGTAGGAATAGCTGGGGTTAAGAAATAAGAGTGTCTTGTGTGAGAAACAACAAAGAGGTCAATTGCACTGGATGATAGAGTACATTGGGGATGAAATAGGTGTAAGAAGACTGGAAAGGTAGGAAGGGATCAACTAAAATATAAAGGGGTTCAAAAGCCAAACCAGGGTCAAAGTTGACCCTGGAGGTCACATGATAGAGAAATAGTCCCATCTATGCTTTTTGGACAGAACCAGAAGTCCCAGATTTGTACCACTGTTCTTACTAGCTATGAAATAATTTCTCCTCTGTGAACTTTGGATTCCTCTGCAAAACATAATACTTGTTCTACTGTGTTGTACATAACACGCTATATAAACATGAGGGGGAAACATGGAAAACACTGCTTGTTTCCTGCTTTATGGAGAAAGACCAATATGCAGAATGAGAAATTTGGGAGAAACTGGAGTCTGGCTGATTGTGATTTATTTAAAATTAAGTTATTTCAATTACACTTTTGGAAAGGTGATCATCTTTCTGGCAAGTTTTCCAGGATTTCAAGTCTCCCAAAGTCTACTAAGATTGTGAATGGGTGGGCCAAGGAAGGATGGTGGAGTAAAAAGATACACATATGCCCCACACAGCCCATAAAATACCTGTAGAGAGGGACTCTCAACAAATTTTGGAGCAGCAGAAGTGGAGAACAACAGAGTGGAGGAGATTTCCAGCCCAGGGTGACTTGAAAGGCTCAAGGGAAACATCTGTTGCACCAGATGTGGAGCAGAGCCCAGTCCAGCCTTGGCCTCACTGCTTGACTAGGCTCTGGGAGGAGGACGCCTCGGAGACAGAATCTCCAGTCTCAGCAGTTCACAGATCCCTCAACCCACAGGCACCAAATGTTAGTGACAGGGTTTTTTCAGCTGGTCAGGAAGGGAGAAGAGCCATCCTATAGCTCTGGCCTCAGGCAGCAGCTACAGAGGCCACATCAAGCAGGCATCAACAGTTCCCAACACAGTCCCTACAGCAGCCAGATCATAAAAATCCTGGAGGCACTGAGGACCTGATTATTACCTCACCCCTGTGTAGAGGTCCTGAGGGAGCTGATGTTTATCTCACACTAATCTCAGCCCCCAGTGCTGGCTTGGTGAAACTGGAGGCCAGATGTCTGTGGAGAGGAAACTCTGCTAAGATTCTGGGTACAAAAATCTCTTCCTGCTCCCAGACCAGTGTACATGCTTTATTGTGCCACCTTGGAGGAACTGAGATCTTACAGATCTCCAGAGCATACCCTACTTTTGACAATGGACCCCAAAGTCAAGTAACTGGTTGGAAAAATGCTCAAAAAAGGGGAAAAGGTGATAACCTATAGAAGGTTACTTTCTTAGTGAACAGATATCTTCTCCCATCCTTTCTGATGAGGAAGAACAATACTTACCACCAGGGAAAGACATAAAAGTCAAGGCTTCTCTATCCTAAACATCCACAAGAAATATTCAGTGGTCTCAGGCCATGGAAGAGCCCAAAAAGGATTTTGAAAATCAAGTAAGAGAAGTGGGGGAAAATTGGGAAGAGAAATGACGGAGATGCAAGAAAAGTGTGAAAAGTGGGTCAACACCTTGCTAAAGGAGACCCAAAAAAAGTACCAAAGAAAATA
The DNA here is from genome assembly GCF_028372415.1 of Notamacropus eugenii. Lineage (NCBI taxonomy): Eukaryota > Metazoa > Chordata > Mammalia > Diprotodontia > Macropodidae > Notamacropus > Notamacropus eugenii. The sequence continues at coordinate 300,838,668 of NC_092873.1, forward strand.
ACACTCTTAAAAACAGGCTACCTTAATTGGCAAAAGAGGTTCAAAAATCCAATGAGGAGAAGAAAGCTTTAAAAAGCAGAATTAGCCAAATGGAAAAGGAGATTCAAAAGCTCACTGAAGAAAATAGTTCTTTCAAAATTAGAATGGAACAGATGGAGGCTAATGACTTTATGAGAAACCAAGAAATCACAAAACAAAACCAAAAGAATGAAAAAATGGAAGATAATGTGAAATATCTCATTGGAAAAACAACTAAATTGGAAAATAGATCCAGGAGAGACAATATAAAAATTATGGGACTACCTGAAAGTAATGATAATAAAAAAGAGCCTAGACATCATCTTTCATGAAATTATCAAAGAAAACTGCCCTGATATTCTAGAACCAGGGGGTAAAATAAATATTGAAAGAATACACCAGTCACCTCCTGAAAGAGATCCAAAAAAAGAAACTCATAGAGACATTGTGGCCAAATTCCAGAGTTCCCAGGTCAAGGAGAAAATATTGAAGGCAGCTAGAAAGAAACAATTCCAGTATTGTGGAAATACAATCAGGATAACACAAAATCTAGCAGCTTCTACATTAAGGGATTGAAGGGCATGGGATATGATACTCCAGAAGTCAAAGGAACTAGGACTAAAACCAAGAATCACCTATCCAACAAAACTGGGTGTAATATTTCCAGGGAAAAAATGGTCTTTCAATGAAATAGAGGACTTTCAAGCATTCTTGATGAAAAGACCAGAGCTGAAAAGAAAATTTGACTTTCAAACAAAAGAATCAAGAGAAGCATGAAAAGGTAAACAGTAAAGAGAAATCATAAGGGACTTACTAAAGTTGAACTGTTTACATTCCTACATGGAAAGACAACATTTGTAACTCTTGAAACTTTTTCAGTATCTGGGTAGTTGGTGGGATTACACACACACACACACACACACACACACACACACACACACACAAACATAGAGAAAGAGAGACAGACAGCACAGTGTGAGTTGAATAGGATGGGATCACATCTTAAAAAAATGAAATTAAGGGGTAAGAGAGAAATATATTGGGAGGAGAAAGGGAGAAATGGAATAGGGGAAATTATCTCTCATAAAAGAGGCAAGTTAAAGACTTTTCAGTGGAGGGAAAAAGGGGAAAGGTGAGAGAAAAAACATGAAGCTTACTCTAATCACAATCAACTAAAGGAAGGAAAAAAATGCACACTCGTATTGGTATGAAAACTTATCTAACAATACAGGAAAGTTGGGGAGAAGGGGATAAGCGGGGGGGGGGGATGATGAAAGTAAGGGCAATGGGAGGAGGAAGCAATTAGAAGTCAACCCTCTTGGGGAAGGACAGGGTCAAAAGAGAGAATAGAATGAATGGGGGGCAGGATAGGATGGAGGGAAATATAGTTAGTCTTACACAACATGAATATTATGGAAGTCATATGCAAAACTACACAGATATGGCCTGTATTGAATTGTTTGCCTTCCCAATGGGGATGGGTGGGGAGGGAGGGCGGAAGGAAAGTTGGAACTCAAAGCTTCAGGAACAACTGTTGAGTATTGTTCTTCCATACAACAAGGAAATAAGAAATCCTGGTAATGGGGTATAGAACTTAATCTTGCCCTACAGGACAAAAGAGGAGATGGCGATAAGGGAAGAGAAGGATGATAGAAGGGAGGGCAGATTGGTGATGGGAGTAATTAGAATGCTTGGTGTTTTGGAGTGGGGGCAGGGGAGAAATAGGGAGAAAATTTGGAACTCAAAATTTTGTGGAAATGACTGTTGAAAACTTAAATAAATAAATAAATTTGAAAAAAAAGATTGTGAATGATAATAAATTAACCAGTGCTACAGAAGAGCAGAGGAAGGCAGTCATGGAAAGATGTCTTTAAGTAATTTACAATCTTAAGACTCCCAGGTTACTAGGGGAAGCAATTAGAGAGACTCGGGAAGTAACCGAGAACTCAAAGGGACTATATTGAGTCCCAGTTTGCTTGTGACACTCTTCCTTCTTGAGGAACTGATCTACCAACATCATCAGGGTAACTAGATAATGATGCTATCCTCCCAGTGGGGTCATTATAGGGCAACATGAAGAAGCCCATAGAAGGTTTCCTGATATTTTGGTAGGGAATGGGAGCAGGTGATGGTGCAGCTGTTTGGAGGAGGGCCACTCTAGCTTAGAGCAATCACTTACCAAGGATAGGAGAGTGTGGAAATGCAAGGTCCTTTTCCCCTTTGGACAGTAGTCAAAGTGTTGCTTGAGAATGGAATTCAAGTCCAGCTTTTCTGAGCTGTGCTAGAATAAGAGGATAGTAATTCAGGAAGAGATAAACTTTGGGATTCATACTGAGTGGGCTGGCCAAGAAAATGTATTGGGGAAGTGATTACTTTATTAGGAAGTGAATACTTTATTATTATTTAATTTGGAGCCTAGGACCTCCTTATAGGTAGCTAGAAGTTAGAGTAGATAGAGTGCTGGGCTTGGAGTCAGGAAGACTTCTCTTTCCAAGTTCAAATCTGGCCTCAGACACCTACAAGCTGTGTGACTCTGGGCAAGTCACTTAATCCTGTTTGCCTCAATTTCCTCATCTTTCAAATATGCTGGGCAAGGAAATGGCAAACCAGTCCAGTATCTTTGCCAAGAAAACCCTAAAATGACACAACATAAAAGTGCTCAGGCCTTCTAGTTTAATCTCATTTTATAGAGAAGGAAACTGACTTGCTCAAGGTCACATAAGCCTTAAGCATTAGTGGTGGGATTTGAACATAGATCTTCTGGCTCCAGAAGCCTTTCCCCCAATATCTTGTCAGTTCATAACATGGAATCCCCCCAACAGTCTTCAGTCATCATGTGGGAAATATCCATTACCTTCAGTTGGCATCTTTTATCAGTGGTCTAAAGTTTTTAAAATGACCCTGAGTGAAAGAGCCCTAAGGAAAGCATCACATAGGAACTTTAGTGTCAAGCAGAATTTGGTAAAGATAGTCTGAGACCTGATTCAAGGATGTATAGAAGTATGACTTGGTGCTTTTTATAAAATGACTAAGCCAATAGCACAGTCCCCTAGCCTGGAGTTAAGATACATGTTAGAGGTTACAGTTCAGCAAGGCTCAATCAGGCATCTGCAAAGTGCTTATTCTGCGCTAGGAACTAGCTCGATACTTTTTATACATTCTACTTAAAAAGCACCTACTCAGGAGAAATCCATCTTCTCTTCCTGATACCCCAACAAGCCTCCAGCCTCTTTGTAACACAAGAAGGGGAAAGTGTAGCATCTCAGGTAAACAATGGTACTTACTGACAAGTGAAAGAACTTAAATAAGATTCATCAAGTACAGAAGGCTCCTCCTTTCTCTCTGGTCCCTAGTGTTGTTCAGTTGTTTCAGACATGTCTGATTCTTTATGACCCCACTGGGATTCTCTTGGCAGTGTTACTGGAGTGGTTTGCCATATCCTTCTCCAGCTCATCTGACAGATGAGCAAACTGAGGTATACAAGGTTAAGTGACTTGCCCAGAATCACGCAGCCAGTAAGTGTCTGAGACTAGATTTGAACTCAGGAAGATGAGTCTTCTTGACTCCAGGCCTGACAATCTATGCACTATGGGACTACGAAGATTCTCCTCTCTGGCTTCTGAGGAAACGCACTGCCTGTACTTATTTGTGTCCAGTAGTAGCCATCTCTAGGGCGAGGCAAGGAAGGGGAAGGAAAAAAATTGTATGACAACTTTATTATATATTTAAAAGGAATTGCAAATTGTACACAAGAGATTTGCATTTTCATATGCAATCATCTTTTTATTATACTACATTATGGGATTGAAAGTTTTAGTCCATAAATTTAAAATTACATAACTTTAAATTAATTTAAAAAAAAAGACACTTCTAAGTAAAGGGATTTAAACAGGATTAATGGAGATCATAAAGTACAGAAAGTTTCTCCTTCCTCTCTGGAGGAAGTTTCAGCCCTAATTTAACAGTCACTCTTGAAACTTTCTAGTAAGTGCATCACTAATTATGAGGCCCTATTGAGAAAGAATAATAATTGGGGACTTCTTGTCTAAGTCATACTAATATGACTCTTTCTTCTTACAAAATGCTTGAAACTTTTAAAAACATTTTCACATCTTTCTATTTACATAACCAAACGTGTGTGCGTGTGCATGCATGAGCTTTGCATGTATGTTCAAATAGGTGAGGGAATAACATACTTCAAAAGATCCATAGTTTCCTAAGTTCTGATCTTCCCTCTACCAATGCAAATAGCAACCCTTAATAGATGATCTTTATAACTTGTTTTGTCAAAATAAAATCCTTCACTTAGTGGTCAACCTTCTTGTGATGAGTAAGCTTCTCCAAAATAGACACGTCTTCTAATGTTGACAAGACCTTCCATAAATGAAACCTTTCCAGTCTGGGGTTCAAACGACTAGCCAGCACTTGGACTATTTTGACTTAGCCTTCAAGGTCACCTTCATCCCAGGACAAGAAAGTAGAAGAGAGCCAGATTTCAATAGAACAGAAAATTGCCCTAGAATAACATTGGATAGACACTATGGCCTGGATTTGATGCTGCTGCATACCAAGTGTTAACACTTCCCATGGGTTATCTCATGTGATCCTCACCGAAACTCCAAGAAGTAGGTGTTATTTATTAGCTTCATTTTTCAAATGAGGATATTGAGGCTGGAGAGGTCAAGTGAATAGCCTAGGGTCACAGTGAATTCCTGAGAAGGATTTAAGCTCAGGTCTTCCTGAACCTATGGCCAGTCGGATCAGAAGTAATCCTTGGACCACACATTGAGAACCAGTGCCCTAGACCATAATCTTACTTCCTTAGGAAAATAAACTCAAAGTATAATGAGTAAAATCTGGTCATAGACCACTTCTTCAGATTTCAGTCTATTTGAGAACTACTTAGGCAATGATAGCTCTTTTTATTTCTAGGCTGCTACTGCTAAAGTTTCTGTTTGGAACAAGTATATTTAGTTGTATTCAGTGTAATCAATTTATCTTAGGTATTCCTAAGTCAGCACAATTTAATTTTGTAAGAAACAATTTTTCTAGCTGAGAGAAGTTTAATGATAGAAATTCTCAGGAAAGAGAGTCATACTCTTAAGGACATATATAAGATGAAAAATGAAGGAAGATGTTATGTTCAGTCATTTCAGTTGTGTCTGACTCTTCATGACCACATTTGAGGTTTTCTTGGCAAAGGTACCTGAGCTGTTTGACATTTCCTTCTCCAGCTCATTTTACAAGTGAGGAAACTGAGGCAAACAAGGTTAAGTGACTTGTCCAGAGGCACACAGCATAGAATGTCCATCTGACATGCATGAGATGAAGTTTCTGGCCTTGGAGCTAAGCCATGAATCTAAGCTCCCTCCTTTTACCCCTGCCACCATAGGAAACCTATAACTGAAAAATTATAATAGGTGACACTGTTTCAGTCATTCCTCTGTAAATGGAGTAGATCAATTCTCTTTATGGGAATTATCAAAAGTAAAGTTCCAATTTGTACTGTGTCATGTTGAAACACGGTATAAAATAAGCATTTGACAAGTACTCAGGCATTCACTAGCAAAGCCCATTTAATTAGGTTACAAGACCCTGAAACAGAAAAGTTGATTCCTCCCCAGGGATCATTCCAGTGAAATAACTCTAGGCCAGATTTGCCTGAAAGAGCATTGGTGATCTGTCTGGCTGCTCCTTGTAATGCAAATGTAATCTTCTTTTTAAATGAAGTGTTTTTCAATTAACACTCAATTTTCTTCTATCCCTCACCATTGAGAGGAAAAAGGAAAAAGGAAAAGAAAGAAAGCCCTTGTATCAAATCTGTATAATCAAGCAAAAGAGCTTCCTTCACTGGCCATGTCAAAGCAGTGTGGTCTACTAAGAGTTGCAACAGTGTAGCTTGGATGGCAATGCACCAGTCTGCAGTAACCTCCGCTTAAGGTTCTGCTCCCAATAGCTGTTAATTCACCTGGCTCAGGATAAGCAAAGCTGTGAGACTCAATGTGAGAGGTATCCCTAGAAAAAATGGCAAATTTACTACTAGTGTAGGTTCTGAAGTCACAGAGACCAAGAATTTGGAAATAGCTATAGCATCAGGTGACAAGCAACCACAGTAATGCCACATGTCCTTGTGAACCTCCTTGGCTGATAGTCAACACTTCCCTTGTTAGTCATACTGAGGTTTTCCTCCAAGGCTGTCCAGATTCAAGGTGCCATGTTGTTAAGTTCCCAAGGATCTCATGCCTGCATGTGATCTTTCTTCCAGGTGCCAATGAATGAGGTGGGAGCAAGAATGGTATGCACTCCGGTTATTCTCAGCTAGCTCAGAGTATATATAGGCATTCCACTTCCATTTTACTTCCATTCAAGCAACAAGTTTGTAAATACTGTGTGCTGAGCTTCCGTGTTTGGCTGCTGTTATTCTTCCTCAAGGTTGTGAAGGTTGGTAATTGCATAGGGGTGGTCCATCACGTAAGCCATGCAAGGATATGACGTCTCAAAGAGATTTCTCCCAAGGGCATCATGACCCTGATAACACGAGAGTTCTAGACCCCTTATACCATGTCTACATTTTCCAGGTGGAGAAGACAAGAGGAGGGTATTTATGAGATGAGACACCAGAAGAAATGGTGATTTCAGTGAAGTAGGTACAGATAGGGGATATTGTCACAGTACATTTGAACCTATATCTAAAGATACCAAGCACTGAATTTGTTCATCAGAGGGCCTGGTTGTCCTATCTTGGTCTTGAAAATTACTCTTTGAGTTGTCTTTTCCCAATCAGCAAAATAAAGAGGATTGAACTAGATATCAAAGTTCCTTCCAAGTCTATATTCCTATGTCACTGGAATTCCCATCACCTTCTGCAGAGCCAGGAGGTGTTTGTCATCATCAGTACTCATATTCCAATCTACTTCATAATGGCTCTATACCCTAATGCCCATTTGGGAAATCAGTGTGACAGCCTGGTGATAGAAGAAACATCCTTCACAAAAGCAGTCTCACAGAGCAACCTGGAGGTTGCCCTGCTGATGAGATAATAGACCAGGCTTGAGAAGGGGAAAGGCTTTCCAGTTTGGATTAACTCTCACTTGGGGAAAGAAATACCATGAAGAAGTAGGGACTTACAAGATGAAAGCCCTCACAACAAGGGAACTCCAAGGAAGTTCCATTTCCCCCAAGCAGATCGGTGGTGTAGTGGATAAAGCATTGGGCTTAGAATCAGGAAGATTCATCTTCATGAGTTCAAATCTGGCCTCAGATGCTTCTGATGTCTGGGACACTGGGAAAGTCAATTAACTCTGTTTGTCTTAGTTCACCATCTATCAAATGAGCTGGAGAAGGAAAAGACAAATGACTCCAGTATCTTTGACAAGAAACCCCCCAAAAAGGGTCACAAAAAATCAGACATGACTGAAAGAACTGAACCATTTGTCCAGCAGAGATAAGGATGGTAGAAAATTTAAATCCAATGAAGGTTACAGTTGGGGAAGATCTAAGAGAGTGAGAACGATGGCATATATGAAGCATATACACTTCTTTCTGTGTCCTCAAGTACAAATGCTTGAATGATCTTGACTTGGCCCAGTTCCCTCTTTGGGTCTGGGCTCTACTTGGGATTTTGGGTAGCCTGAGATCCTTGGAGGTAGAAGAGGAAGAGTCTTTGGACTGTCATTCCTTCAAATGTCAGCATTCCCAAGCAAGTAGAAAAGATAGGAGTTGGGTAGGTAGGCATATATTGGAGAAATTTACATTAGCAGGCATCAAAAAGCAATGAGTCTTCTTAGGATCTGGTAGGTGTAAGTTGATAGGTGGGGTGTGGTCCCATTTTATTGATGGGGAAAATGAAGTTATGAAGGGAGACAATGACTGAGCTGGGAAGAAAACCCATACTTTCTGGCTCCTGGTCAGCATCTGTGTTCACTTGCCTGCTGTAATGGTGAGTGTCTAATCCTTTGAGTCTATTCAGACAAGTCCAGTTTCAAGGACAGGTCTGGTTTTTTCATAGCTTGGTAACTCCACACCTGATATCTTACAAGGCTATCAATGACAAAACAAATAAATCCCAAAGTTCTAGTAGAAAGGTGTGGCTTTTCACTTCTTCCCTCAAGGATGTTAATGTTGGGTGGGGCTGAGTGTTGGTGGGAGATGAGGGGGACAGGAGTGCAAGGACTGGAAACAAAAAGAACTTGGTGAGTTTAGCTGCTGTTTAGGGAAAGGCCATGTTCTTTTCTTGGGTCCTTTTATCCAGGCACAGCTGTGAGTGAGAAAACCAAGGATACTAGCACTGAGTTCAGTGTTGAAGAAGAAGCCTCACACAGCAATACCGAGAAGCAAGTAAATAAGTGCCAGGTCCCAGGACACCTGGGAGGGGGGAGCTAAACTAAGCTTTGTGGGTCTGATGGTCTCCAGGGGCCTGTGGCAACTACAAAAGCAGCATTGTATCTCTGGACTGGAATAACCAGCCAGTATTTTCCCCCTCCTTTTGCACTTTTGGAAAAACTTATTCTCCCCCACTTACACCTCCCTTCTCCACCCCTCGTCTCTGTACTAGTGGCTTCAAGAATTCTCTTGCTTCTCATAGGGCACAGGCACCTTTGGCCTCTTTGAGCCAGAAACTTGTCTTTAAGAGGTTTTGGGGACTCAAGCAGAATGCAGACTGCTTCCTGAGGAGGTGCTCTGTGGGTAGCTCTGGGAGGCTTCCTATTCAGTGGAATCTGACAGAATGATTAGTGACTGTGTGGGATGGCTCAGATCCCTACTTTAATTACTCAGAGGCCTCTCAAAGTGATGACAGAAAGTTTATTTATTCGATTCTCGAGAAGCAGGACAATCCTATACCAGTTCACCTAGAGTAGGAAAGCACAAGAAAAGAATAGAAAGTGATTTCTATAGACCCTAATGCAAGTCCCTCCCCCCACACTGACCATTATTCTCATTAGCTGAGAATATGATCTTACATTCTAGACACGAAATCTAACCAATCCCTTTTGAAATGAAGACATTGAAGAATTATGTAAGTTTTATCCAATCATTGAGACCCTAATGTACTACACAGTTTTATATCCTTATATGGAATTATTCCACTCTAAAAATATTGTAACCTTGAGCCTCTCAGTCTTACCTCAACCCTGGGAGAAGAATTACAATCTGAGAAGTCTTCACTAAACCTATTCCACTCAGTGACCAACCAGCATCTCCTGGTTAGAAGGTAGTGAGGCAAGAATATGCCTCAAGGACTAGAACATACTTATAATCTTTTGGCAAAAGCAGACTCATCTCTGTCCACAGGAGTGCCTTATTTGCAAGCATGTACCTTATGTCTACATTTAATGTGTTTGAAAATAAATGCCACATGCCAAACAAGGACCTAGGCCAAAGACAGTCTCACCACCAGAGCAAGGGCACTTTCTTTCTTCCTCCATCTTGCATACATTTGGCATTATCCAAGGTAAAATTAGGCTATTAGAGTTATTACAGTCAGAGAATATGTTCTGAAGTCTCTTCCTTCTCAGAGACAATAATTAAATTACTTCTATCCTGGAAATTCAGGAGAAAAGGTAACTGTAATGGGGAGATGGTGGTGGCTTCATTTCATGGTTAAACACTTTCCTCTTCATAAGACTTACCCCTTAAGAGGCTAATTTCATATGTGTTGACTTTGGAGATGGACACCTAGGAGATGACATAGGGAGTAGGTGTGCCCCATTTCCCAGTGAGTCTTCTTCACCTTACACCATGATCCTCTTTCTGTTGCTTGCTTATATCAATCTAGACCTTTCTCTTGAAGTTATGCATGAAATTCCCTCCTTCTTGAGTATGAAATATTTCTATTCAACCCTCCATATACTAACCCAGGTTTCTTTCTTCAATTATGTCTACTGAGGCTGTTCTTTCTATTTAATTTTACTTGTCTCTTTCAGTCCTGGACTAGGGTCCCTACAAGATAAGTGAGAATGACCCTGAAGAGCATCATGGCAAGGACTGTGGCTAGGATCAATCTTAGAATTTAAAGGAAATAAGGTTGGCAGGGGCAAGAGACTGATGATCTACATCAACCACATGTGGGGGAGGTGGCCCAAGACTTAGCAGATCTTAGAATCCTTCACTATAGCTTCATCCTTGGGGAGCCCATATGCAGGTCATTTCCTCTGATCTTCCTCCCTATAATATAGAGAGTGCTCTGAACCACTTTGAGAAAGTTACTTTAATCCCATAGAAAACTTTTCCCCTTCTTTTTTCAGGATTTCTATCTTCCTTCTCTTCACCATGTCCGTACTCTTGAGACTTTTCTCAATCTTTGTGTAGTTGGAGGGATTATACACACACATACACGCACATATCTATATCTATATCTATGTGTATATGCAAATGTGTATATATAGATATATAGATATTTAGACAGGGAGCACAGGGTGAGTTGAATAAGAAGGACTGATATCTAAAAAAAGGAAAATTAAGAGGTGAGGGGGAATATATTGGGAGGAGAAAGAGAGAAATGGAATGGGGCAAATTACCTCACATAAAAGAGCCAAGAAATACCTTTTCAATGGAAGAAAAAAGGGAGGAGGTGAGAGGGAAAAAGTGAAGCTAATTATCTTTACATTTGGCTTAAGGAGGAATAACATGTTCAATCAATTTGGCATCAAAATCTATCTTACACTACAGGAATATAGGGGAGAAGGAGACAAGTGTGGTGGGGGGATGATAGAAGGGAGGGAAAATGGGAGGAGGGAGGAATTATAAGTAAATATTTTGGGGAGGGACAGGGTCCAAATAGAGAATAGAGTAAATGGGGAGGAGGACAGGATGGAGGGAAATATACTTAGTCTTACACAACAGAATTACTATGGAAGTATTTTCCAACACTACACATATATAGCCTATATTGAAATACTTGCCTTTTCAGTGTGGATAGGTGGGGAGGGGGGAAGGGAGGTAAGTTGGAATTCAAAGTTTTAGGAATGAATGTTGAGAATTGTTTTTGTATACTACTGGGAAATAAGAAACGCAGGTAATAGGGTACAGAAATCTTCTTCCCCTATAAGAAAAGAAAGAAGATAGGAACAAGGGAAAGGAGGGGAGTGAAAGAAGGGAGGGCATATTGAGGGAAGTGGTAATCAGAATGCAAGACCTTTTCAGTTAGGGGGTAGGGTGAGATGGGGAGAAAGCTGGGAACTCAAAATTTTGTGGAAATGAATGTTGAAAACTAAAAATAAATACATATTAAAAATGTAATATACTGACACAATATGAACACATGCTGTTGGAAAAATGGTCGTGATAAACTTCCTCAATGCATGGTTAGCACAAACATTCAATTTGTGAAATCAAACAAACAAAGTGCAATACTTTTGAAATAAAAGGAAGTGTATTAAAATGAAAAAATTAAAAAAAAATTTAAAAAGGGCCTGGACAGTATCTTCTAAGAAATCATCAAGAAAAACTGCCTATAAGTCCTAGATCCAGAGGGCAAAATAGTCATCAAAAGAATCTACTGTTCATCTCCTGAAAGGGATCCACAATTAAAAACACCAAGGAATGTTGTTGCCAAATTCCAGAACTATCAAGTGAAGGAGAAAATACTGCAGGCAGTCAGTAAGAAACAATTTAAATATTGAGGAGCTACAGTCAGGATCACACAGGACCTTGCAGCTTCCACATTAAGAGACTGCAGGGATTGGAATATGATATTCCATAAGGCAAAGGACCTTGGACTACAACTAAGAATCAATTACCCAGCAAAAGTAAGCATACCCTTTCAGGCAAGAAGATGGACATTCGATGAAATAAGGGATTTCCAGACCTTCCTGATGAAAAGGCCAGAGCACAATACAAAAGTTGGTCTTCAAACACAAAACACAAGACAGGCATGAAAAGAGACACGGGGGAACATGCTGTTATTCAGTATGGGCAAACTCTTTACATCCCCATAAGGAAGATAATAATTGTTAATCTTGAGAACTGTATATTTTTTATGATATTTAAAAGGGAAATACAGAGATAAATGGAGTGGGTATAAATTAATTGATGTGATGATAAAAATGTGATTTAAGTTTACAAAGGGATTGTAACAGGAGGTGTAAAAAGGAGGATGCAGAAAAAGGTAAATTACATCACAAGAAGAGGCACCACAATATATTACAGTAGAGGGAAAGAGATTATATGAGATTTACTCTCATCTGATTTGGTTCAAGGATAGAACAACAAACTCAGTTAAGTATAGAATTCTAAATAGCTCTATATGCAGTAGGAGGGGAAAGGGGAAAGAAAAGGGAGGAGAGGATAAAAGGGAGGGAAGAAGTAGTAAGAGAAAAGGGAAGTAAAAGGGAGGGGACCTAAAAGAAGGGAGGGAAGACTGAGGGAAGTGGTGGTCAAAAATTAAAACTCTCTCATGAAGGGGAAGCAAGAAGGGAGAACTAAAAGCATAAACGGGGGAAAGGATAGAGGGAAAGACACAGATAGTAATCATAACTGTGCATGTGAATAGGATGAACTCTCCCATAAAACAGAGACAGAAAGCAGAATGGAAGAAAAACTGTAATCCAACAATATGTTCCTTACAAAAAACTCATTTAACTGTGGGGGAGTACACACAGGGTAAATGTAGAAGGGTGGAACAGAATCCAAATCTCAGACAAAGCAAAAACAGAACGAGATCTAATCCAAAGAGATAAGGAAGGAAACTATATCTTGCTCAAAGATGCCATAGACAACAAAGCAATATCATTGCTAGACATCTAGGCTCCGAGGGGTATAGCATCCAGTTCTTAGAGGAGACGTTAAGGGAGTTACAGAAAAAAAAACAGACAACAAAGCTATACTAGTGGGGGACCTCAAACTCCCTCTCTCTGAACTTGATAAATCTGACCTCCAAACAAACAAGAAAGAAGTTAAGGAGGTGAGTAGAACTCTGCATAAGTTAGATGTGATAGATGCCTGGAAAAAATTAAATGGGGATAAAAAGGAATATATCTTTTTCTCAGCAATATATGGCACATATACAAACACTGACCATGTACTAGGGAATAAAAATCTCACAATGCAGTGCAGAAAGGCAGAAATAGTCAACTCACCCTTCATAGATAACAATGCAATAAAAATTACACACAAAATAAAAGACCAAGGAAAGATAAACCAAAAATTAATTGCAAACTAAATAATCTAATCCTTAAGGATCAATGGGTTAAACAACCAATGATATAAACAAGCAACAACTTCATTGAAGAGAATGACGATAATGAGATGACCTACGGAAACTTACGGGATGCTGCAAAAGTAGTTCTTAAGGGAAGTTTTATGTCTTTAAATGCCTACAGGAATGAAATAGAGATGGAGGAGATCAATGAATTGGGCAGGCAGCTGAAAAAGCCAGAAAAAGAACAAATGGAAAATCCCCAAGTAAGAATACCAAACTAGAGATAATGAAGAACAAAGGAGAGATTAATAAAATTGATATTAAGAAAACTATAGAACTAATAAATAAAGCAAAGTTGGTTTCACGAAAAAAAATCAATAAAATTGATAAACCTTTGGTCAAGTTGAGTAAAAAAAAATATTGAAAATGAAAAGGGTGGGCCCACCTCCAATTGAGAGGAAATTAAAAACTGTCCAACTGTACACCCATAAATTTCACAATCCAAATGAGATGGATGAATAATTTAAAAAATATAAATTGTCCAGATTAACAGAAGAGGAAGCTAAAGACAACCCCATTTCAGAAAAAGATATTGAAAAAGTCATCAATTAACTAACTACCTAAGAAAAAATATCCAGAGCCAGATGGATTTCCAAGTGAATTCTATCAAACCTTTGAAGAACAGTAAATTCCAATACTATATAGATTATGTGTGAAAACTGGTGAAGTAGTAGTCCTAAAAAATTCTTGTTATGAGAAAAATATGGTTCTGATACCTAAACCAGAAAGAGCCAAAACAGAGCAAGAAAATTACAGACCAATTACTCTAAGGACTATAGATGCAATATAGACAACAAATACTGCAACTTATCATGAGAGTAATCCATTAAGATCAAGTAGGGTATATACAGGGTTGGTTCAATATTAGGACAACTATCAGCATTATTGAGCATATCAACAACAAATCTAACAGAAACCACATGATTTTCTCAATAGATGCAGAAATCTTTTTTGAAAAAATTCAACACCTATTCCTATTGAAAACAATGGAGAGCATAGGAATTAAGGGAACTTTCAATAAAAGAATAAGCAGTATCTACCTACAACCATTAGCAATGTTACATACAATAAGAATAAGCTAGATGTGTTTCCAATAAGAGCAGGGGAGAAACAAGTATGTCCGTTATTACCACTATTATTCAATATGGTATGAGAAATGTTAGCTGTAGCAATAAGAAAAGAAAAAAAATTGAAGAAATTAGAATAGGCAAAGTAGAAACTAAGGTATCACTCTTTGCAGATGATATGATGATATGCTTACAAAATCCCAGAGAATCCAGTAAAAACCTACATGAATTTATAAATTTGGTAAAGATTCAGGTTAATAATTCATCCAGATAAATCAGCCGCATTTCTATATGATATTAACAAAGCCCAACAGCAAGAGATAGAAAGAAAAATTCCTTTTAAAAGTATGGGAGACACTATGGGAGTCTACCTGCCAAAAGAAACCCAGGGACCATATGAACAAAATTACAAAACACTTTTCGCACAAATAAACAAATAGTGTCTGTGATAAAGGTCTCATTTCCAATATATGTAGAGAACTGAGTCAAATGTACAAGAATACAAGTCATTCCCCAATTAATAAATGGTAAAAGGATATGAACAGAGAGCTTTCAGAAGAAAAAATTAAAGCTATGTATACTCAAACCAAAAAGTGCTCTACACTCACTATTGCTCAGAGAGGTGCAAACCAAAACAACTCTGAGGTACCACATCATACCTATCAGACTGGCTAATATGACAAAGGAGGAAGATGATAAATGTTGTAGAAGATGTGGGAGAGTTGGAACACTAATACATTGTTTTTGGAGCTGTGAACTGATCAAACCATTCTGGAGAACATTTTGGAACTATGCCCAAAGGGCCACAAAAATGTGCATACTCTTTGACCCAGCAATATCACATCTATATGCCAAAGGACTATATGGCAAAGAGATCATGAAAATGGGAAAGAGTCCCACATGTTCAAAAATATTTACAACAGCTCTCTTTGCGATGGTGAAAAACTGCAAATCAAGTTGTTGCCCATCAATTGGGAAATGGCTGAACATTTTATGGCAAATGAATGTAATGGAATACTATTGCACTATAAACAATGATGAATAGGAGGACTTCAGAGAGGCCTGGAAGGGCTTATATGAACTGATGCTAAATGAAAGGAGAAGAACCAGAAGAATTTAATACATAGCAACAACCACAGTGTGCCAGAAACTTTTTTGCTAGACTTAGTCCTTCACAGCAATGCAAGGATCTAAAAAATTCCCAATGGACTCTTGAGGCAGGATGCCTTTGATCTTCAGAGGAAGAAGAATGGAATTGAATCACAGAATGAAGCTGACCATCTTCTCTTGTGTTATATTATATTTTGTTTTATGGTTTCTCCCATTCATTTTATTTCATCTATGCAACATGATGAAGGGGAAAATGTATTTAATGGGAATGTATGTGTGGAAGAAATATAAGATTGCACGACGTCTCAGGAAGGGAAAGGGAGGGAGGAAGGAAGAATGGGAGGAAGGGAGAAAATCTAAGATATATGGAAGTGATTGGAGAAAATGGAAAACAAATAAAACAATTAAAAATAGAAATTGGAAAAAATACACATAGATCATTCATTAGGAAAAAATCCAATGAAAAGAACTGACTTATAAAGGTACCAAAAACAAGAGTCCTGAAGTTTCGTATGAAAATCCAGTACACATTACCAGGAAGTGGCACAAGAAACTCTAACTCCACAGAAATAAAAGGCCATTGGGAAAGTAACAAAAAGTGAGGTCCAGGAGACAAAAAGAAATGAATATAAAGAAATTGCATGATCCTAAAACAAGAAGATTAGAATGCCTCAAATTAGGATGGAGGGATAATTAGCAAGACACAAGGAAAGAGCTTCCCAAATACATACACACATTTAAAAAAGAGGGGAATAAGATATTCTTCCCTCCCACCTCCCCCAGATGAGAGCCACAATTTTTAGCATATTCACTTTTGCTATTTCAAAAAAAAAACCTGAATCAGGAATAGTGCCTAGTAAAATCACAGAATCAGAGAATTAAAGGGAAGTTACAGATCATCTGGTTAACAAGTTAGCTGGTGTATGAATTCTCTAAATATCCTACCAAAGTGGTCACTTAGCCACCATGGGAGGATCCTATAGTGATAGGAAAATCAGTATCTCCTAAGGCGATTTCTGTCATTTTGCTCTAGTTCTAGTGGATTTATTCCTTATTTTGAGGCCAAACGGACCATCCTGTAATTGCTCCCCATTGATACTAACTCTCCCATATGGGGTGTCAAGAAGTTCTCATCTTTCTGTCAAATTACAACTCTTCAAATATTTGAAGACAGCACGTTTTTTCCACTTCTACCCCATCATTCCCTGCTTTCCATTTTTCTCTTTTCCAGACTAACTAGACCCAGCTCTCTTAACCATTCTTCAGCATTTTGCTCCAAAGATACATACCCTCACAATCCTAGTCTTCCTCCTTTTCACTTTCTCTATCTTGTCAATTTTCTTTCTCAAATATAAACCCTAGAACTGAACCCAGCATTCCAAATGCCTTCATTTGACCAGAACAAGCACCCCAAAGACTATTGCCTCACCCATTCTGGACAACAGAAATAGAAACATGTTTTGAGGACAGGCTGGAAAATAATGGGTCCCATGTTAGGACAAGCTGAATATCAGATGCTTTTGGAACATCCTGACAGACGTGATATCCAGGAGGCAGTTAGATATGAGATAGTGGAACTCATGATAGAGGTGAAGACAGGATATAAAGAAGTAGGAATCATCTAGACAGAGGTGAATATTGAACTCAAAATCACTGACAGAAAGTGTAGAGAAAGGATGAGAAAACCCAATTCACAGAACTGGTGCCTAAACCGCAACGTAGAGCATAGGAGATGGATGATGATCATACAAAAGGACTGAGGAGGAGTCATCAGGTAGGAATAAGGAGAGAGCAGGGTCCTGGTTGAAATGGAAAAGTATGAGGGAGCACACACTATTCATCAGTGTCAGATCCTGTCCAGGATTTTTAAAGGACAAGTACTTTTGTAAGACCAAACAAAAGAACCTCACAGATACCTGGTAACATGGAAGAGACCATTTTCATTCCAATGGTAGAGTCGAGAACTAAACAGGGAGGGGTTTCCAAATGAGTGAAGTAGACACAATGAGTACAGAATATTTTATAAGGAATTTGACTGTAATCAGTAGAGGAAATATAGAATGAGATCTTGAGAGGTTGACTGGATGAAGCCCATTTTCCTTTGTAGACCCTAAAACACTCTGTAACAAATACTTGAATATAAGTGCTTTAAGAAGCACATATAGTATAGCATGCAGGTTAAGGGAAGTTAGAGGACCTGGGTTCAGATTTTGCCTCTGCAGCTTACTCTCTTTCACAAATAACATAAAACCCCTGGGCCTCTGTTTCCTCATCTGTAGAATGGGATGGTTTCTAGAGGGAATGGTTTCTGACTTCCTTTCCACTCAAGTAGTTTCTCTCCTTTGTATGTAAAGAATCAGGCTCAAACTGTTACATGATTCGCCTAAGATGCCCAGGGCAGCTAGGTGGTGCAGTGGAAAGATCACCAGGACTGGAGACAGGAAGATGCATCTTCCTCAGTTCAATTCAGCCTCAGATACTTACTAGCTGGGTGACCATGTGTAAATCATTTCCCACTAAGTTCATCTCAATTCCTCATCAGTAACATGAGCTGGAGAAGGAAGTGGAAACCATTCTAGTACCTTTGACAAGAAGACTGCAAATGGGGTCAGGAAGAGGCAGGTGTAACTGGAAAATGACTGAACACCACGAAAGGTCAAGAAAGCATAGGCATCTAGGATTTAGTTCATTGTTCTCGACTTCATGACCAACACTTTTGTGATATCACAGGCAGCATCTGTAGGATGAGTTGAAAGGTGGGCAGTCCTCCAGGGGTATACTAGAGCTAGCTTGGACCCATACTGATTGTCACATTTTCTGTGTGAGCTTTTACAGCTCGGAAATTAGCAAACACTACACACCAGGGCTTGATTTGTTGTTTGATTCTCTGAATGATTAAGAATAATTCAAGGTCCTTGGAAGGAAAGACAAGGCATTGGGGTTTTTCAGACAGGAAAGCCTGAAGGAAGATATTCACAGATCTAGAGTTACAAGGGATCTTAAAGTTCAACACATCATTTTATGGACAAAGAAATGAAGAGCAGCCCATAGAGATGAATGATGCTAGGTGTTGCCATAGTGCAGAGTGCTGGGCCCCTAATCAAGAAACCTCCCTTTCCTGAGTTCAAACCTGGCCTCAGACACTGAGTTGAAGTATGACTGTGGGCAAGTAGCTCAGCCTGGGTTTTCCTCAGTTCCTCATCTGTAAAATGAACTTACTAGCTGTGTGAACTTGGGAAAGTCACTTAATCCTGTTTGCCTCAGTGTCCTCATCTGAGAAATAAGCTAGAGGAGGTAAAGGAAAAACAATCCATTATCATTAGCAAAAACATCCTAAATGGGTTTATGATAGGTGTACACGACTGAAAAGGACCAAACAACACAAACATAGAGCTGAAAGCAATGAATGAGTCAATAAGGCTCTACTCCATGTACCTCATGCTGCCATAGGCACAGAACATAGTAAGGGGAGACTTTCCTCAAAGGACTAATTTGTTTTAAGGATCTCTGTGTGTGTATACACACATACATATATGTATATGTATGTGTACACACATATGTTTGTATGTATATGGGTATGATATCGGTATCCTTATATAGAGATGTCCATGTTCAGATATAAATAGTATATATAGATATGCACATATATGCACACATATATGTATGTGCACGTGTATATATATATACATATATATATATGTACAAACACACATATACAGATACAAACGTACAAAATGAATACAAGATGTTTGGAAGGGGAAAGACCTAGCAGCTGAGGAAATATTTGGTGGGAATTCCTGTGGTAAACAGCCCATGAGATGAACTTTGAAAAAATTGGAATACAGTTGGAGACTCTAAGGTGAGAAGGTGAGGAGAGAGTGAATTCTAGGCCTGGGGCACAGTCATGTACCCCAGATGTTTTAAGAAGAAGACACCTAACTGTTTACCCCAGGCAGTATCTGACTGAAGTCCAGTCACCTGCCTGAAGTTAAGGGGGTTGCTATGTTTCCGTTCAGTTTAGCATTCTGATTCTATGACTCTGTGACTTCAGTTCATTCCTCTGCCTTATATTCTATCGCCAAGGAGTTTGTTGTCATTTCTGCTTGGACAGCCCATAGGTTACCTTGTGTACCGATGCTGTACTAGCAGTACTGCAGTCCTTCACTGTCTTTTCTGGAAGCTACTCTAGGGGAACTTTCAAGCAGTAGGAACAAGAGAATCACAGTATCTTTATACCTCAACCTAGCTGAGGTATAAAGGAGAGGGACCCATTCCCTCTCCTTTAAAACCAAAAACAAATTGTTTTAGGTTTTATCGACTCTGTCAGCAGTAGTCCTAAAGTGACCTGTCCTGTCAGCAGTCATCCTAAAGTGACCTGTCCAATGGCGGTGTCTCTTCTTTCTTCTCTGGTATGTACATCCCATGCCCCACAAAGTCCATTCACTGCCATTATGTCCTGTCATTTCTATGGGCCAGCAAGGCAGTTTGGAAAGAAAGAAAAGGTCATGGGGTCTGACTACTTCTTTCTGTTTGGTGGTCTTCATTGTTGACCCCTTGGTTTGTGAATACTCTCTCGTTGGGTGACCTAACCAGTTTAAACCTTGATTTCTTTTCAGTATGTCAAAGAGGCTTTAGAGAAAAGCGTGGGGTCCCAGGATACCCAATATTCTAATCTAACTCCTCCTTACCCATCACGAGGAGACAAAAGCCATGACTTTGAGGAGGAAATAATCTGCCCAAAGGCAGAGATCCATCAGCTCCTGGAACAGAAGAGAAAAGCAGAAGGGGAACTGAAGGATCTGAAAGCCCAGCTTGAGGAAGCAGGATTCTCCTCTGTTTCCCATATCAGGTCAGAAATAGACACATGGCAAAGAGAAATTCTTCCAGGCCAGAACTATGATAGTCAAGAGGCTTGTTCTGCCCCAGCTGAGTGAGGCACTGGGCTACATGCAGGAGGAGCACTGGTCTTGGCACTTGGGAGACCTGGATTCTAGGAGGGAGGGAACAAACATTTGATAAGCACCTACTATGTGCCAGGCACTATGCCAAGCACTTAATATTATCTCATTTGATCCTCACAACAATGCTGGGCCATCATAGAGTTGAGAAAACAGTGCCAGAGAAAGGTGAATATATTATTATTATCTATGGATGTAATAGAATCCTAGTTATTGACGAGAGATTGGCATGTCATAGTGAATGGAGTAATGGACTTGGAGTTCTAGGCTCAGAAACTTAGAGGTGGAAGGGATCTCAGAGGTCTTTCAGTCCACCACTCTCATTTTACAGATGAGGAAACTGAGGCACAGAAGTGCTAAGTGACTTGCCCAGGGTCATATAAATAGTAAGTGACTGAGAAGGGCTTTGAGCCCTGGTCTTCCTGATTCCAATTCCAATGCCTTATTCATTGAGCCATAAACCTACTTTTATCATATGATACTGATACATACACCATGGTGTGTAATGGAGAGAGAGCTGGCTAGACCAGGATTTGAATTCCAAGTCTTACATGTCCTGACTGTATGACTCTGGGAAAGTCACTTGGTTTCTAAGTGGTCTAGACCACTCTCATAAGACTATAAGTTGCAAACAAGTTGGTGATCAGAATTAAGAGGTTGTTTCCACACTGATGCAATCAAAGGGCTGAATCAAAGGTATATTTGATGGAGAGTTCTCCTTGAAGACAAGATGACCTGGGTTTAAGCAGCATATACGGGCTGAGTAATCCTGGTCAACCTCAGGAGTCTAGGAAACTCTCTAAGGACTGTAAGATCTAGAAGCAGTGACAACATATATTGCAGGAGAAAATTTCCACTCTGGACAGTTCCCTATACCAGGGAAATCAGAGTTCCTCTCCCTGTCGTCTCTCCCACTCTGTCTCTGTGTCTGTGTCTTTCTGTCTGTCTCTCTGTCTCTCTCTGTCTCTCTCTGTCTCTCTCTCGCTCTCTCTCTCTCTCTCTCTCTCTCTCTCTCTCTCTCTGTCTCTCTCTTTCTTCCTGTATCTGTCTAGCTAATCTGTGTACCTATCAGACAGAGAGAGAGAGTATAAATAATACAGAATGCAAAGTTCAAATCATTTTGCTCTTCATCATTGCCTTGGTAAAGAATTGGGTAGAAGAGAAAGAGCCCTAATGTATTAGAAAAAACTTAGTTTCTTTGGAGCGCCCTGTGAATGTTATTGTGACTTCCCTCATCACAGTCATCAACTCCTGAGAAAACACCGCATGTGTATGAATAAAAAATCCCCTAAAACTCATGGGAATTGATATGTCCCAAGCAAGAATATTCTTGCTTTTTGTCTCACACAAGAAATTACAGATTTCTTTTTGAGAATTCAGAGGTTGTTGGCTCCTCAGCAACTGGGATCCAATCTTGCCCATTGTGGGAAAAAGCCTGAACCAAGAATCAGAAAACTTGATGGACTAGTCCTGGCTCTGCCATTTACTGTTAGTGGAACTCTCTGAGCCTTGTTTTTCTCATCCATGAAATAGGAAAATCTTTTTCACCCCTTCCACAACAAAATTTCTAGTTCTTTAACAGACTGTAATCACATAATTCAGTTTGTTAAGAAGAACATCAGAGTTGTTGTTGAGGTCCTGAGCCTGGTGTCCTGTGTTTGTGTGTGCATCCTGTAGGAACACCTTGCTGAGTGTGTACTTGGAGAATGTGGAGCTGAAGGAACAGATGGGAGAAGCAATGTCTGAAGGCTGGGAGATGGAGGAAGACAAGAAGAAGGAGGAAGAGTGGTGGGTGCAGAATGCCAGAGGGCCTTTCAAAGAAGGCAGCCAGTGTGCTGAGGTCAGAAAGGTGCAGGGGAAGCTCCAGAATGCCAATACCATGATCAGCCTCCTGAGAGACCAGCTGACCCTGAATAGCAAAGGAGGGGGCAAGAAGCTGAAGGCACAACTTATTATCAGACTGACCAAGGAGATTGACCGACTGAAGATGGAAGTCATTTGGACTCCCAGGGATCCCTCTGCTCTAGCAGAGCAGCTTCAAGACAGGGTGTCCAAAGGGTTGTATTCTGGACCCCAGATCATTGACCTCGTGTCTATCCTGGACTTAAAACGCAAGGATGACAACCAGGTAAGTATAGGCTTCCAGGAAAGAAACTTGAATGTGGAGTCCTTCCAACTGCCCTTAACTTGGTGGGGAAGCCAGGGAAAGGGGGATGTAGGAGGTAGGGGTAGGGTCCCTTAGAGCCTCCAAAGTTTGAAGTGTAGTAGTTAATCATCATTCCATTCTCTTCTGGGAACCACCCTCCCACTCCCCACCAATTGTTCTGGGAAATAATAGTGATGCTTCCCTCTGGCTTGCTCCACGTCTGACTTTCAAATCAAGATAGGGGTGTCCCAGGGGTGTCAATCAGAGAATCTCAGAGTTACAAGGGACCTTAGAGTTCTTTTAGCTCGGTCCTTATTTAATCCATGATATATACTGAGTCTTAATGTTTTTTTTTTTCTTACATGTGGCCTATAGCAGCGAAGGAGAGAAACCTGGCCCTGGAGACATCTTCCTGAGTTCAGTTCCAGGCTCAGACACTTACTAGCTGTGTGGCCCTGATCAAGCAAGCCACTTAACCCTGTTTGCTTCAGTTTCCTCATCTGCCCAATGAGCTAAAGAAGGAAATGTGCAAAGCACACCAATATCTTTGCTAAGAAAATCCCAAATCGGGATAGCCTGAATTAATTTCTTTACATATTGAGGGATTATAACTCCTTGCTGTCTAAAGGACTCTCAAAAGTCTAGTCCAGCACCACAGAGCAAAAGCATCACTTCTTCAGTTTTCAGCTTTCTTTAACAGTCCCACTCCCACAGGTGTATGTTAGAAAATGGAAAAACCATAGTTTTCCCCATATGGACCTTTGTCAGCAGGTGATAACACTGCTCATTAGCATGTTGTCCAGATGTGCTAAGTGTTTTATAATTACTATCTCATTGGATTCTCATACCAAATCTGGGAGGTAGGTGCTATCATTATTATCTCCACTTTACAGATAAAGAAACTGAGGCAAGCGGAAGTGAAGTGGCTTGTCCTGAGTCACACAGAAAATAAATGTCTAAGTCTGGATTTGAACTCAGGTCCCTTTGACTTCAGACACAGTGCTCTATCTACTGCACTACTTAGCTACGTTACTGAATAGCTATCCAGTCTATATTTGAAAACCAGTTTTGGGGAGCACACTAACACCCAAGGAAGCTTACTCCATTTTTGTCCAGATCTAAATATTTAGAAGCTTTGACTTTACCTTAAGACTACATCTGCCATGTGTTATCACTCTTCCACATTACCAAACACCATTCCAATCCTCCAAGATGTTGATTGGGCATCTGCTCAGTCTCTTCTGTTTTGGAGGTCTAATACCCATTCTTCTACTGAGCCTCTTTATTGACTAACTCTCCCTTTCTGGCTCTCTCAGGTGAACAGCCAAGGGCTGCTCAGTAGCAACATGTCACTAGAACAATCTAGTCTGCAGGAGTCAACTCACCATCTCCACTCCCAACTGGAGCAATATGAACAAGGCTACCAAGATCTCCAGGAGAAATTACTAGTGTCTGAAGCTACAGTCCAAACCCAGGCCAGCCAGCTAGAGCAATACCAAGCCTTGTTTCGTAAGTTCTGGGTTAAAAGTCATCAGACTGATGAATTGTGCATTACCTTAGAGGTTACTAAGTTATCTCGGATTTTTCTGAAAAGCTCAAAATACTTTATTGGTGTTTTCAAAAGTCTTTTACACTAATCCTGTCCTTGCCATATTTCTGGCAAGGAGGAAGGGGTATTTTTGACCCCATTTTATAGATGGGAAACCTCAGGCTCAGGGATATGAAGCAACTTGATGTGGGTTGCATCCTTAAGCAGAAATGGAGCTAAATCCAGACTTTGGTTTTTCTGAGAAAATCCCTAGGCCATTCTGTTTCTCTAAGAGGAGGCTAACCAGTTCCTCTTCATCCATATATCACATTCTGTTGTCCTTTGCAAACTACTGTTATGACCTCTGGTTCAGATTGGTTAAGATTTTCAGTTAGTTCCTCAAGTTCTCCTCACCCATCCTCAGAGCTGAAGCTTAAAACAAGTGCCTAAATAATACATGGATGTAAGCAGAAGGAAGCCTTAAGACAGATCTCACTGATGTCACACCTTCCATGGTTCCAACATGTTTTATGTATTTACCAGCCTTTTTAAGCTTGGCGGCTACTTTATGTGGTAGATCGTGTGGTGGGGGAATACCCATTTTTCAGATGAGAAAAACAGACTCAGAGCAGCAAAATGACTTCCCTGCTGTGACACACAGCTGGTAGAGGGCACAGGCAGCCCGCCCCTCTTCCAACTTCAAGCCTGGTACTACTTGCAAGTGTCCTCTGAGAGGCCTCCCCCTCATCAGTGACAGAGCAGGGACCACTTTCTTATGTAAGAATCCACATAAACCGGCTCCAGTCCTCCCTTCCCCTGCTTCTCTCTCTATACCCACTTCTCCTCACTCTCCCCCCTCCCACAGGAGGCCCCCCGGGCCCGGCCTAGCCCCGCCCCTCCCCCCAGCCTGCGGGGCAGGCACGAGAACCAGCTGGAGCTCCCTGAGGCCTGGGATGGAATGGGGGGTTGGGGGAGGTCGAGGTAAGAGGTCTGTGCGAGGAAGGGCCACGATGTGGACGACAACAGCCCAGGAGGAAGAAGAGGAGGAGAAAGAACAGGAAGAGGAAGAAGAGGAGGAGAAGGAACAAGAAGAGGAAGAAGAGGAGGAGAAAGAAAAAGAAGAGGAACAAGGGGCTCTCGCCATGGACGAGGACGAGGGGAGGAGCTGCGGGCCAGGCTTCCTGCTGCCTGTCCAGGGCAGGACGCGGCCTCGGGCTTGCCTGTCCCGCAGGCCCAGGAGGACACCCCGCAGGCTGCTCTGCTGGTCCTGCTGCACCTTCGTGCTAGAGCTCGGCCTCCTTCCCAATGCTGCCCAAGGAGAAGCAGGAAAGGCAGCTGTCTACCTTGGGCTTTTCCATCTGTCGTTTCACGTGTGTATGTGGTCCTCTTGGAAGAGTTTTTACACCTCATGTTTGCCCCTCCAGAGAGTTCTTTTTATCTCAGTCTGATGAGGAGCCTTATGGAAAGAAGAAAGACCTGAAGTACAGCAAGAAATGCTGAAAAGAGTAGCAAAAGAGTTACCTGTCTATACTTTGACTGCAACATGAATAATCAGATACTGTGACACATGTCAGCTGATTAAGCCTGATCGAGGTCACCACTGCTCTGTATGGAACAGATGTGTTCTTGAGATGGGTCATCATTGTCCTTGGGTGAATAAGTCTGTGGGATTTGCTAACTACAAATACTTCCTACTGTTTTTATTTTATTCCCTTTTTATATTGTATTCTGGGCACCCCGACTGTTTTAGAATATTTTATAAATTTCTGGACGACCAACCTAAGAATAACCCATGTACCCTTCCACGTCCTTTTTCTTTTCTTTGTGACTACAATGTTTTACATTGGCATCCTGTCACTTTTCTGTTACCACCTCTAGCTAGTTGGAAAAAATAGAACAACAATACAGGCATTCCATGCACCTGTATAAAGGACTTTGACAAAAATTGATTCTCTCTTGGATGGAGTAAAAATTGGAGACAGGTGTTTGGAGATGAAAAAAAAATTTAGTTATTTCCTATCTTTACAAGTTTAGGTGATGGTTTTAATTTCCCAACTTGCGTCATGATGGAAACAGACCAGGTTGCTGGCACAAACCACCATGAACACACCAGGGGTTCTGGTTCAACTTAAAACTTTCTTGTGGGGCCTCGTAGTGAATCAAAACCTTTCTTGTTGGCCACTGCATCAAAACAAGATAATCGGATCAGAGATCAGGAACCATGTTACAGTCTGATAGAAAGTTCATGATCTGCTAACCTTTGAATGAGAGTGAGGTTTATGCAACACATTCTGCTTGAATTCTTTCTTGTTTTATTGAAGAAGGGATCAGTGGCAGGAAACGAGGCAAATATTCCATGAGATGTATGAAAGTGAAGTCTCTGTACAGATAAGTTGTTGCTCATAAACATTACTGCTGAGCAGGAAGTAAGAGAGATGCCTCAAGAACCTTAAAGGTGTGTTATGCAAGATTGACTTATCCTGCTCCAAAAGGGACTTGGCTTTTTTTTAAATAGTGACTTCATAAAAAGCAATAATATGTTTTATCACACTGGATGTTTAACTTGGTGTATACGTTTTTTAAAGCATGAATAACATTACAGTTATCTCAGCATATATAAAAATTCATACTCCAGAAAAACAAGCAAATAGAATAATAGGAAGTAGATACAGGTACAGGCAGCTCGCTACATGGCTGAAATTCATTAATAAGAATAACATTCAGCATTGTACTGTATAAGGAATCAAACTGCAGAAAATTCTTGCTTTATATACTGAACATTTGCAAATTTTTAGATGATTTTATACTGTCATCATTTTTAATAAAGGCCTTCTTTTAGTGGTGGTTGTGAAGTACCACTCAGAAAGAATTCAAATACCTGACTCCAATCTTTAAATAAGCCAACCTTCATAGGTCCTAGTCCTTTGCCATGCAGAGAAGCATGTGACTGGAACTTAATACAAACCTGGCACTGTGGAGCTAAAAGGCTATGTTAGCCTCATTCTGCTTCCTGGAGATATTCAGGGGCTTTTGTAGAAGCAGGGAGACTCTGAAGTACATTTGCAGCATGAAGATTGTTACCTCCTGTTAGTGATATGGACAACACTTAGTAGATAGAGGAGCAAGGCATAAGTCACCTTGGGCAGGGCAGGGCAGTGACATTTTCCCTACATTTTTCTAGAGTGTAATTGAAAGTGTTTTAGCTGCATTTAAATTCCATTTAAAGGAGAACTTTATTAGGGGAAAGTATTCTGTTCCATTAATGAAGTGGAAACTGACTAAGCTACACTGTGTGGTCCATTACCACTTTAATCCAATATTCCCCCCTTCCTAAGACAGGAAATCTAGCTTTGAATGTTGGTTGGATAAAAACTTTTTAGAGGGAGGAGGGTTTTTTTTTAAACTCTAAGGAACGCACAGGTTGTGGATGCATCTTCATTGATATAAAACTTGTATTTGTTCATTGCAAATCAGTTCAGAATAGTTTCTGCTATTTTTCAAACTTTAGAATCTGATATAGTTCCCTCATCCCTGAGTCAAAACTACTCATTGTTTCTGGTAGTGAGTTTTTCAAAGATTAAGGGTATTAATTTATCTAAACAGAGGTGTCAGAAAGTTACCTCACACACCACCTCCCTCTCCAAAAAAACAAAACAAAAAAAGAGCCTATACATGCTGCCTGGTAAATACTTCCAAAAAGACCTAACCCCTTCAAGCATTATTATTTAATTCCATATTTTAGCACTAATTAGCACTGAATATTCTGGTCTCACTTTTCAGGTGATTTACCTAGTTTTTGAGTTATTCAACTAATATCAGCTTTCAAAATTATCTGCTTCCTTGAGAACAAGAGGAATAAATAAGCTTGAAAAATCCAGTTTGTTAACTGCAGAGTTTTAATTTCTGTCCTGTTTTATTCTTCAGTCTTATTAGCTTTGCTCAGATTTGGATGAGTCTTAAATAAGAGGTTAAAGGAATTGCATTACCAATCAAATGTACCAACTAATTTAATCTGACAGCATTCAGTTTAGGTCTTTATAGATAAATGTTGAAATGATTTGATTGTAATCAGAAATATTCTATTGGTACTTCTGTCCATTGTTCAGCCTTTCTTATTTAGGAAAACACATCTTTGTTCTGCATGATTTTCATCATCACGTTTGTGCAGGTACTTCTATGGTGCTTGGGATCTCTTTCAGATTCTTTGACTTCAGTTACTTTAATTCTTTGCAAAACTAGCACATTAAGTTCCAACTCCATCCCCTATTGTAAGCCTGTGTAGTTTGCATTTGACTTAGCAGCATGTGTGATCTGATCTTAGTGTATATCAATTCCATTAGCACCATTCTGGGGTAATATTTGACTAAATAAATGCCTGTTTCCTAATGACCTAGTACGGAAGAAATCAGGGCCAGTGAGTAGACTGGTTTGGGGAAGGCTGCTCCATCTCTCTTTATTCTGGCATTAACTAATACTGGTGATCAATTTCAAGAAGACAGATTTTGTAAAATGAATATCTGCTTACAAATCAAAAGTACAACTGTTTTTGCTTTGAACACTTGAACAAATTAGGATAATTGAAGAAAGAAAGATTGAATTCTAAGTGATGTAGTTATTCTTTTAGCTAACAAATGAGAAGATCCTTGTTTCTCCAGAATATCTTAAATTTCGCTAGACATTCAGCACCTACAGCATCCTATCAATATCACTACATGAAACCAAAGAGCAGCTGAACATGTTTGCAGAAGATCAGGTCCAGCTTTCTGTAGGGGTCTGCTTTTAATATATTTTTACATATGTAGTAAAATAGTAAGAGAAATGATCCTTGCCATTTTAAATCCAGTTTGTAATGGTTACTTGGATTTGGTTTCCATAAGGTAGCTGATTTTGACTGTTTACACTATCACCTATTAGATCATCAAACATTTGGGATTTCTACACATTAATCTCTAAAGGCAACATGTGAAGGCCTTAGTGTTGGGATTTCTGAATTGCTAGGACCTAAGAAATGACAATGTCCTAGGGATTTCTCCTGTTTACATTTTTGCCTAGGTCACAGAATCCCATTCTGCACATCAAAATACATGCAGAGCATATATTATTTCACTCTAAGGTGGTATGAAATTCATGACATTTTTGCATTTTAGCCAGAATAAGAACCATATCAAATACTTCGTTGTGATTTTTAAAAATATGTAAAAATAAAACGTGTTCCATAATATCTAGATTATGTAGTTTTCAAACTGAATTCTAAATAAGTTTTTAAAAGTTCATATTTTTCTCATGAATTCATTTTACATGACTATATTGTTTGGCATACAGAGGCAAAGAACTGTATTTAAGTCTGTATGGATCATAAAGAGCCATGAAATATGTCAAGTTTATTATATTTGTATATGCTTACAGATGAGACTGTTCCTATATAAAGGAAAACATGGCCACTTCTAATATTTTGAAATGATTTTTTGAAGAATGTTTTATATTATATATTTTATGTTTCATAAGAGATTTTAAAATAAAAAAGAATCCAAATAAACCATATTTCATGTTCCAGAAGTGAAATGTCCATGCAGTATGGGAAGATGCTGATGACGCTACAAGTCTCACAGGGAGTAGAGGCTGTGACAGATATAATCATTCTCTCTTCTTGGTCAGGTGAACGAGGGATGAGAAAGGAGAGCAAGGAGGTCCAGGTGCATCTCCAGGACTTGGGATATGAGACATGTGGCCGAAGTGAGAACGAGGCTGAGAGAAAAGCAATCACCAGCCCTGGTAAAAAAAAAAAAATAGAGAGAAGATGGAGAAAGAGATTGAAAGTGAGATTGAAAGACTGAAAGAGAGAGAGGGACAGAGAGAGACAGAGAAAGACAGAGAGAGAGAGAGAGAGAGAGAGAGAGAGAGAGAGAGAGAGAGAAAGACAGACAGAGAGAGAGAGAGAGAGAGAGAGAGAGAGAGAGAGAGAGAGAGATGTGTATGGTTGTGGGTATTTCCTTCCCTTCTTCCATGAAAACCAGCTTTACTGCTTGAATCCTTGGCAAAGCAGCCTTCTCCCTTCACCATTCAACTCAATAATGTGAAATGATTGTGGACAGAGGGTATTTATGGAGGTCATTGTAAGGAGAGGAAGACGGTGTGCTTCTCCTACTCTTTGTAGTTGTGGAGGTTTATGAATGTGAAATACTGCACACATACATACATATATACAGACAGAATTTTTATTTCATATGTTGCTTAGTTTTGCCAAAAGGTTTTTTCCGCTCTCAGTTATTTTTGTCAAAAGTAATGATAAAGAATGAGGTAAGGAGGAAAATATACATTGGGAAATGTGTAAACGTATAAAAAGAGAAGATCACCATACCATTTATCTCACTAAAAGAGTGTGTACCAGTTTCATATAGTCCTATCATCATGTTTTTTAACGCTGCCAACAAAGACATAAAATACTGAATCCCTTTATTTTTTGAGAATGAGAATAAAATAGCTGATAAAATAGTAAAACAAACATGATTGTCAGTCACTGAAATGGAAAAACCTTTTAGTCTTTGAAATATTGTAGAACTAAGCATAGGGTTTTGAACTTTCAAGAGTGCTAATCTGGTCTCAGACACTTCTGATCTGTGTGACACTGGGAAAGTCAGTTAACCCTCTGTCTTAGTTCCCCATCTCTCAAATGAGCTGCAAAAGGAAATGGAAAGGACTCGAATATCTTTGTCAAGAATGCTCCCAAAAAGGTCACAAAAAATTCAGTCCCAACAGAAACAACTGAACCATTTTCCCATGAGATATGAGGATGGTCGAAAATATAAATCCAATGTAGGTTATGGTCGGGGAGGATGTAAGAGAGTGAGAGAGATGACATATATGAAGCATATATACTTCTTTCTGTGTCCTCAAGTGCAAATGCTTGAATGATCTTGACCTGCCCCAGTTCCTTCTTGGCTCTGGGCTTTCCTTGGGATTTTGAGTAGCCTGAGATCCTTGGAGATGGAATCTTGAAGAGCAGCTTTCACTAGGTGTCTTTGGACTGTCATTTATTCAAATGTCTGCATTCCCAAGCAAGTGGTAAAGATAGGAGAAGTTGGGTAGGTAGGTCTATATTGGAGAAATTGACATTAGCAGGCATCAAAAAGCAGTGAGTCTTCTTAGGGTCTAGTGGGTGGAAGCAGATAGGTAGGGTGTGGTCCCATTTGATTGATGGGGAAAATGAAGTTAGAGATGGAGACAATGACTGAGTTGAGAAGAAAACCCATACTTTTGTGGCTCCTGGTCAGCATCTGTGTTGACTTGCTTGCTGTAATGGTGAGTGTGTAATCATTGGAGTCCATTCAGACAAGTCGTGTTCCAAGGACAGGTCTGCTCTTTTCATGGCTTAGTAGCCCCACACCTGATATCTTGCAAGACTACCACCGACCAAACAAATCTCAAAGTTTTAGTAGAAAGGTGTGGCTTTTCATTTCTTCTTCCCTCAAGGATGTTAGTGCTGGGTGGGGCTGAGTGTTGGTGGTGGTTGGGGAAGACAGGAGACAAGAGATTGGCAACAAAAGGAATTTAGGGATCTTAACTGCTGTGTAGAGAAACACCATGTGGGGAGTTACTTTTCTAGTTTCCTTTCTTCCAGGCACAGCTGTGGATGAGAACACCAAAGATGCTAGCACTGAGTCCACTGATAGTGTTGAAGAAGCAGTGTCACACAGCAATAACCAGGAGCAAGTAAGTCAGAACCAGGTCCTAGGGAACCCTGGGGGGAGCTACACTACACTTTGGGGGTCTGATAGTCCCCTGTGGCTGCTGGCAAAACAGCATTGGACCTATGGATTGGAACATTTCGCCAGTATTTTCCCTCTCCTTTTATCCTGTTTAAAAAATTTATTCTCCCCCACTTACCTCTCCCTTCTCCACCCCTCCTCTCTGCACCAGTTGCTTCAAGAATTCTCTTGCTTCTCACAGGGCTTCTCCCTCTTCTTATCTCTCTTCCCTCCCTTTGGCCTCCTCTCCCAGAAGGGCATCTTCAAGGGGACTCAAGCAGAACGCTGACTGCTTCCTCAAGAGGTGCTCTCTAGGTAGCTCTGGGAGGCTACCTATTCAGTGGAATCTGACAGAATGATTACTGACCAACCAGCATCACGTGGCCAGTAGATACTAAGGCAGTAGCATGCCTGGAGGGCTAGAACTTGCTTCCTATCTTGTGGCAAATGCAGACTCATCTCTGTCCACAGGAGTGCCCTATTTGCAAACATGTGCCTTAGGTCTATATTTCATGGGATTGAGAATAAATGCCACATGCCAACCAAGGATCTAGGCCAAAGACAGTCTGACCACCAGAGGAAGGGCACTTTCTTTCTTCCCCAATTCCACACACATTGGTTTTATCCAAGGTAATTGATGCAGGGTTTTAGAGTCAGAGCATATGTATTGAAGTCTGTTGCATCCCCCAGACAGTGACTGAATTCCTCATACCCTGGAAATTCAGGAGAAAAGGTAGCTGTAATGGGGAGAAGATGATGGCTTCCTGGAGTAGCTTCATTTCATGGATGTAATCTACCCTCTTTCTAAGTCTGACCCCTTAAGAGGCTAATTTCATGTACATTGCATTTGGAGGTGGCCTCCTAGTAGATGAGTAGAAGACTCCCAGTGAGTCTTCTTCACCTTACCCCATGATCCTCTTTCTGTTGCTTGCTTATATCAATCTTGATTCTTGTTGAACTCATAGGTGAAATTCCCTCCTCCTGGAACATGAAATGCCTCTGTTGAACCCTCCATATACTAACCCAGGTTTCTGTCTTCCACTATGCCTACTGAGACTGGTCCTCCTACTTATTTCTAGTTGTCTCTTTCAGTCCTGGGCTAGGGGGCCCTACCAAATAAGTGAGAATGACTGTGAAGTGCGTCATGGCAAGGACTGTGGCTATTATCAGTCTTAGAATTTATAGGAAATGAGGTTGGAAGGGAAGAGACACTGATGATCTAAATCAACCCCTGGTAGGGGAGCTGGCCCAAGGTTTAGCAGACCTTAGAATCCTTCATTGGAGCTTCATCCTTGGGGAGCGAATACGTAGATCATTTCCTCTAGTCTTTCTCCCTCTAATATAGATAGTGCTCTGACCCACTTTGAGAAAGTTACTCTAAGCTCACAGGAAACTGCTCTTCCCTTCTTCTTTAGATTGTGTATCTTCCTCCTCTTCACCACTTCCCCACCCACCCAAGAATCTACCACACTCCTGGGTAGATTAGGAAGTATTTATTAAATGATTGCTTAGGTCAGAGTCAGATGAATTAGATTGAAAAGTGATCTAAGGAAGGACCAGGTGGGCTGCTTAATGAAGATCCTCATAAACTGCTGTTATCCCATCATGTTGCTGACTTCACATGAAACTCAGAGTGTATAGCAAGAACCCAGCGATTATGAACCTTTGTAAACTCTCTTTGAGACCCTGTGGTCTGCAAAGTGTGATTTTGCCTGCTGGCAATGCAATGAAAGCTTGTTTTGACTTAAGCTGAAGGTGTCATAATGCTCCAACATGTGTTCATTTGCCTCTAGGGAAATAAGCATTGGACCCTGGGCATACAACATGCTTTTTTTTTTTTGATTGATTGCAGCCCTGGATGATGGACTGGATACATG
The DNA here is from genome assembly GCF_028372415.1 of Notamacropus eugenii. Lineage (NCBI taxonomy): Eukaryota > Metazoa > Chordata > Mammalia > Diprotodontia > Macropodidae > Notamacropus > Notamacropus eugenii. Next base: position 300,872,315 of record NC_092873.1, read on the forward strand.
CTTCCATAACCTCTTAAGTTCTCTCTAACATTCCATTAAGACACTTGACTTTTTGGTGCCCTATCAAGCTACCCACTTCTCACAGCTTCCGGGATGCTGCATCTGTGGAGGTTCATTTGTTCCTATTTTGTCAGAGTGCTTCCTCTTCACCCATGGGTTCAAGACCTATTAGGTAGTTGAATAGTTTTACACTGGTGTCTGAGTACTACCTCCATAGATCACCTCATCAAATAGAACTTGGGAGTACAACAAAGACAATTTCCTTGGCCTGAAGAAGTGATCTATTGATATGATACTGTATTCAAGATTCAAAGAGAAGGGAAAGTCAAAAGTTCCTAAGAAAAAGAGAAAATAATTGATGAACGCAAACTTATTAATACAAATAGATCTTTCATTAGGAAACATCCAAATTGAAAGCCCTGAGTAACAAAGTCCTGAAAGTTCATATGAAAATAAAATATACTCTGCTAGGCAATGGAAGAAGAAACTAGAACTCCATGGATATCAAAAGGCATTGGGAAAGTTACAAAACCTGAGTTAAAGGAGAAAAAATAATTGAGTATAAAGACATTGCCTGATCCTAGGACAATGATTAAAAATAGGAAGGAGGTATAATTAGCAAGACACAAAAAGAGAGCTTCCTAAATACATACATGCATTTTAAAAAGAGGAGAATAAGATAGTCCTCCCTCCTATCTTGCCCAGATGATAGTCACAATTGTTAGCATATTCACATTGATTATGTCAAAAACATATCCCATATGGGAATCCTGACTAATAAAAGGGCAGATAAAGATCATCTTGTCCACTATTTAGCTGAAGTATGAATTCTCTCTAATATATCCTACCAAAGTGGTCACTTAGCCTTCCCGGGAGGATCCCCTAGTCATTGGAAAATCAATACCTCCTAAAGCTACTCCTGTCATTTTGCCCTAATTCTGATGGATTTGTTCCTTACTTTGAGGCCAAATGTATCTTCCTGTGCCTTCTGCCCATTGATTCTAGCTCTCCCATATGGGGTGACGAGAAGGTGTAATCTTTCTCTCAAACTCCACCTGTTCAAATAGTTGAAGACAGCATGTTTTCTTCCACCTGTACCCCATTATTCACTGCTTTCAAGTTTTCTCTTTTCCAGACTAAATAGACCTAGCTCTCTTATCCATTCTTCAGTGTGTGCCTCCACAGACAGATACTCTCACTACCCTAGTCGTCCTCCTCTGGAATTACTCTGTCTTCTCAATTTCTTTCTCAAATATAAACCCTAGAACTGAGCCCAGCATTGTAACTGTCTATATGGGAAAAGAACAAGCACACAAAAGACTATTGCCTCCCCCAGTCTGGATGATGGAAATATCAGAATGCTTGGAGGACAGGCTGGAAGTGTTATAGTTCCATGTTAGGACATGTTGAATGTCAGATGCCTTTGGAATATTCTAGCAGCCATATGTCCAGGAGGCAGTTAGACATGAGATAGTGGAACTCAGGAGACAGGTGAAGACAGGATCAAGAGAAGTTGGAATCATTTAGACGAGGACGAAAATTGAGCTTTGTAGAGCTGATTAGGAAAGTGTAGAGAAAGGAAGAGAAAGTCCAGTTCAGAGCACTGGGGCCTAAGTCCAAACTTAGTGCACATAGAATGGATGATGATTGCACAAAAGAACTAAGAGGAGTCATCATCAGGCAGGAGTAACAAGAGAGCAGGGTGCTGGTTGAACTGGAAAAGTAGGGAGGAGGACACACTATTCTTCAGTGTCAGATCCTGTCCAGCATTTTTCAAGGATAAATCCTTTTTTCAAACCAGAAGAACAACCTCACAGATACCCAGTATCTTGGAAGAGATCCTTTTCATTCACATGGTAAAGTCAGGAGACAAAGAGCATGGGATTTCAAAGAGAGTGAAGTAGAGACAATGAGTAGTGAGTATTTTTTGAAGGAAGAAGGCTGTGAACAGGAGAAGAGATATAGAATGAGATCTTGAGTGTTTGGCAGATCCCGCCTATTTTACTTGATCAACCCCAAAACACTCTGTAACTTATGCTTTCACATAATTGATTCCAAAAGCACATACAGTGTAGGGTGCAGGTTAAAGGAAGACAGAGGATTTAGTCTATTGCTCCGATTTCATGCCCAGCACTTCCATGACATCACAGGCCACATCTCCAGGAGGAGTAGAAATGTTGTCAATCTGCCAAGGGTAACCAAGAGCCAGCCTGGGCCCATAAGGATTGTTAAATTTTCTGGATGAGCATCTACACCTTGGAAATTAGCAAACGTTATAGCCCAGGCCTTGATATGTTGTTTGATTGTCTCAGTCATTAAGAGTAATTCAAGGTCCTTGGAAGAAAAGACCAGGGGATTAGGGTTTTTCAGACTGGAAAGCCTGAAGGCAGATGTTCACAGATCTACAACTACAAGGGACCTTGCAGTTGAACACATCATTTTTTTATAGAGTTGACTGATGCTAGGTGTTGCCATAGTGCATAGAGTGCTGGGCCTCTAGTCAAGCACACTCCTTTTCTTGAGTTCATATCTGGCTTCAGACACTTGATAGATGTGTGACCTTGGGCAAGTGCTTAGTCTGGCTTTACCTCAGTTCCTCATCTGTAAAATGAGCTTACAATCGGTGTGACCTTACAAAAGTCACTTAATTTGGTTTGTATCAGTTTCCTCATCAGAGAAATGAGCTCAGGAAGGAAAAGGAAAAACAATTCAGTATCATTACCAAGAAAAACCTTCAATGGGATCATTATGAGGTGGATGAGACTCAAAATGATTGAACAACAAAAACATAGAATTGAAATCAATCAACCAATAAGGCTCTAGTCCATGTACCTCATATTGTAATAGGCACAGAAAACAATAAGAGGAGAGTTTCCTCATATAACTTACTTTATCTCAAAGTAACCTGTGTGTGTACATACAAACATGTATATAAATATATGTATCTATACACACACATACATATGTATGTGTATGTATATGTGTGTGATATAGGAGTCCACATATATAGATGTCCATATATTGATATCCGTAATATGTATAGATTTCCACATATACACACTTATATGTACACATACACACTATATATACATATATATATATATATATGGAGAGAGAGAGAGAGAGAGGGAGAGGGAGAGAGAGAGAGAGTTGCACACATACAAAATAAATAGAAGATGTTTGGAGTGGGGGAGGACCTAGCAGCTGGGGACATAAGGGAGGACCTCCTGTAGTAAACAGCCCTTGAGCTGATCTTTGAATGAATTGAAATCAAATGGAAGACTCTAAGATGTGGAGATGAGGAGAAAGTGAATTCTAGGCCTGGGACACAGCCATGTGTCTTTCCCAGATACTTTAAGAAGAGGACACTAACTGTGTGCCCTAGGCAGTTTAGGGTTCAACTCCAGTCACCTGCCTGAAGTGACAGGGGTTGCTATGATTCTGTTCAATTAAACATTCTGATTCTGTGACTTGTGTGACTTTAGTTCATTCCTCTGCTTTTATTCTGTCTCCAAGAGCTTGTTGTCATTTCTGCTTGAACAGTCCATGGTTTCCCTTGTGTACCAGTGATATACTAGCAGTACTGTTGCTCTTCACTGTCTTGTCTGGAAGCCACTCTAGGTGGACTTCCAAGCAGTAGGAACAAGAGAATCGTAGTGTCCTCACACCTCAGAGGTATAAAGGAGAGAGACGCAGTTTCTGGTATGCCCATCCCCTGTCCTGAAAGGTCTATTCACTGCCCTTGTGTGATGGCATTTCTATGGGCCAGCAAAGCACTTTGGAAAGAGAGAAAGGTCATGGGGTCTGACTACTTCTTTCTGCTTGGTGGTCTTCATTGTTAACCCCTTGGTTTGTGAATACTCTCTTGTTGGGTGACCTAACCAATTGAAAACTTGGTTTTTTTTCAGTACATCAAAGAGGCTTTAGAGAGCAGCATGGCAACCCAGGATACCCAACATTCCAATCTAACTCCTCCTCCCCCAACACGAGGAGACAAAATCCATGACCCTGAGGAGGAACTCTTTTGCCCTGAGGCAGAGATCCATCAGCTCCTGGAACAGAAGAGAAAAGTTGAAGGGGAACTGAAGGATCTGAAAGCCCAACTTGAGGAAGCAGGATTCTCCTCTGTTTCCCATATCAGGTCAGAAATAGGCACCTGGCAAAGAGGAATTCTTCCAGGTGAGAGCTATGATACCCAAGAAGCTTGCTCTGACCCAGCTGGGAGAGGCACTGGGCTACATGCAGGGGGGGGGCATTGGTCTTGGCTCTTGGGAAACCTAGATTCAAGGAGGGAGGGAACAAATATTTGATAAGCACCTACTCTGTGCCAGTCACTATGCAAAGTGCTTAACAAATTTTAAATTTTGTCTCATTTGATCCTCACAACAATGCTGGGCCATTTAATAGTAGAGAAAACAGTGGCAGACAAAGGTTAATATTATTTTCTACAGTTGGGATCAAAGCCTAGTTATGGAATAAAGATAGGGATGTGATAGTCAGTAGACTACTAGACTTGGAGTCCTAGACTCAGAAACTTAGAGGTGGAAGGGATCTTAGAGGTCCTCCAGTCCAGCCCTCTCATTTTACAGATGAGAAAACTGAAGCAGGGAAAAGCTGAGTGACTTGCCCAGGGTCATATACGTACTAAGTGCCTGAGAAGGGCTTTGAATCCTGGTCTTACTGTTTTCAATCTAATGCCCTATCCATTAAGTCATAAAACGACTTGTATATTATGATACTGATACATATACCATGGTGTGTAATGGAGAGAGAGCTGGCTACACCTGGCTTTGAGCCCCAACTCTTCCATTTCCTGATTGTATGACTCTGGGAAAGTCGCTTGGCTTCTAAGAGTTCCTGACCATTCTCTTAAGAATGTAATTTGCATACAAGTTGGTGATCCAAATGAAGAGAGATGACCTGGATTTAAGCAGCAATTCTAACATATAATGGCTGTGTGACCCAAGTCAAACTCAGGACCTTAGGAAACTCTCTAAGAGTATAAGGTCTAGAAGAGGTGACAACGCATATTGCTGGAGCAAATTTTCTCACTGTGGAGTTCCCTATTCCAATGAAATCAGAGATCGACTCCCTGTGTTCTCCTCTTCTCTGTGTGTCTGTCTGTCACTGTCTCTGTCTTTCCTCCTGTATCAGTCTAGTAAATCTGTCTACCTGTCAGACAAACGGGGAGAGACAGAAAGACAGAGACAGAGACAGAGAGACGGAGAAAGAGACAGAGACAGAGACACAGAGACACAGAGAGAAGACTCCAAATAGTAGAGAATGTAAAGTCCAAATCCTTTTGCTCTTCATCACTGCCTTGGTAAAGTGTTGGTTAGAAGAGAACAACAATAACTTAGTAAAAATGTGGTTTCTTTGGAATGCCCTGTGAATATGATTGTGACTTATCCTCCCTCATCTCAATCATCATCTTCTGAGAGTTTCCACATGTGTCTGAATAAAAAATCTCCTAAAACGCATGGGAACTAATTTATCCCACGCAAAAATATTCTTGGTTTTTGTCCCACAAAAGAAATTAGAGATTTATTTGCAAGAGTTCAGATGTTCCTCACCCCTCAGAACTGAGATCCATTCTTTCCCATAGTGGGAAAAAGCCTGAATCAAGAGTCAGAAGTCTTGATAGTCTAGTCCTGGCTCTGCCATTCACTGTTAGTGGACCTCTCTCTGCCTTGTTTTTCTCTTCCATGCAATAGGAAAGTCATTTTCCACCCTTTCCAAAATAAAACTTCTAATTCATTGAAAGCCTATAGTCACATAATGAAGTTCATCAAGGAGGCCATCAGGAATGTTGTTGTGGTACTGAGCCTGGTGCCCTGTGTCTGTTTGTGCATCCTGTAGGAACACCTTGCTGAGTCTGTACATGGAGAATGCAGAGCTGAAGGAGCAGATGGGAGAAGCAATGTCTGAAGGCTGGGAAATGGAAGAAGACAAGGAGAAGGAGGAAGAATGGTGGGTGGAGGATGCCAGAGGGGCTTTGAAAGAAGACGGCCAATGTGTTGAGGTCAGAAAGGTGCAGAGGAAGCTCCAGAATGCCAATAGCATGATCAGCCTCCTCAGGGAGCAGCTGGCCCTGAACAGCCAAGAAGGGGGCAAGGAGCTGAATGCACAGCTTATTATTGGCCTGGCCAAAGAGATTGACCGTCTGAAGACTGAAGTCGTTTGGAGTCCTAGGGATCCCTCGGCTCTAGGACAGCAGCTTCAAGACAGGGGGTCCAAAGGGCTGTATTCTGGACACCAGATCACTGATGTTGTGTCTGTCGTTGATGTCAAATGCAAGGATGACCAGCATGTGAGTCTAGGTTTCCAGGAGAGAAACCTGAATGTGGAGACATTCTATCTGTCTTTAACTTGGTGGGGAAGCCAGGGGAAGTGGGATGTAGGAGGTAGGAGGTAGGGCTCCCTAGAGCCTCCAAAGCTTAAAGTTTAGTACTTCATCATCATTCCATTCTCTTCTGGGAACCACCCTCCCACTCCCCACTATTTGTCCAGGGAAACAGTGGGGATGCTTCCCTCTGGTTTGCCCCAAGTCTGACTTTCAGATCAAAATAGGGGTGTCTCCATGTTGTTAATCAGAGAATCTCAGAGTTAGAAGGGACCTTAGAGTTCATTTAGCTCAAGCCCTTATCTAATCCATGATACATACTTAGTCTTAATGTTTTTTTCTCACGTGACCTAAAACAACAAAGGATAGAATAGGGGCCCTGGAGTTGTCTTGTTGAGTTCCAATCCAGCCCCAGACACTTACTAGCAGTGTGACCTTGATCAAGCAAGCCACTTCAACCTGTTTGCCTCACTTTCCTCATCTTTCCAATGAGCTAGAAAAGGAATTGTGCAAACCACATCAATATCTTTGCTAAGAAAATCCCAAAGGGGATAACAGAGTCAGACATGACTGAAAGATGACCCAAGAACAAAAACCTATTTAGTCTGGAGAAGAGGAAGAGCCAAAGAAGACATGAGAGCTCTCCTTCACTTTTGAAGGCATTGTTGTATGGAAGTGAGATGAGGTTTGTTCTCTTTGAACTCAGAGGGAAAATCCAGGAGCCGGTTAGAAGTAGGGAAGTGGCAAATTTAGGCTCAGTAATAAAGAAAATCTTTCTAATTAGAGCTGTCCAAAGGTTGAACAAGGTGGATGGGTTCCCAGACCTTTGTGGTGGGCCTAGGGCTGTCTTCAAGAAGTGGTCAGATGACTACTTTGTTTGGTATGTTAGAGTGGGGAACCTTGGTGTGTATGATTTGGACAAAATGGATAGTGATATCCCTTCTAAATTGCAAAGTTTGTGATTCTGTTCTCTTTTCTTCACAACTCTGACACTTGTCCACTTAACCATTTTGGTAATGGGGAATTTGGCTACCTTCTAAGGTATGCATACCATCTCCTTTTAGTATTAAGAAGTAGGTGAGTGGCTCCTCTAGGCAGGCAGACTGTAGCAAGTATAATACACAATTGCCATGAGTCTAGATAATACTTCTGATTATATGTTAGCACTCTGCCCACTACCCACATTTGCAGGTCTCCTGACTGTTCCTTGCTCACTGATTTTGTGGAAAATATAAATATTGTCTACTTTTTTGCATAACTATTTATACAATCTCTCCCTACTGTAGCATTTCACTCTGAGGGGTGGGGTGGGGTGGAAATGAGTAGGAATGATGGAGTAGTAGTTCCTAGGCTCATTATAGGATGATAATAATAATGACAGCCAACATTTATATAGTACCTTCTATGGGTCAGGCACTGTGCTAAGTTTGTCAGTCACCAGTCGTGTCTGATTTTTCATGTCCCCGTGCACCACACCACCAAAGATGCATTTCTATCCCCTACTCTCTTCCAAAGTCTGTCCATTTTCATGGTCAGTGTTTCCATGGCACTATCCATCTCATCATCTGCCATGCAGTTTTCCTTTTGCCTTCCATCTTCCCCAAACTCAGGGTCTTTTCCAGTGAGTCCCACCCTCTCATTATGTGGTCAAATTTTTAAGCTTCACTGTTGGACTTTCCAGTGATGGCCTGAATTAATTAATTTAATTATTGACTGATTTGATCTCCTTGCTGTCTAAAGGACTCTGAAAAGTTTTCTCCAGCACCACAGTTGAAAAGCATCAATTCTGCAGATTTCAGCTTTCCATAGTAGTTCAACTGTAACAGCTGTTTGTTACTACTGGAAAAAACACAGCTTTGTGTTTTCTCCACAGCATATGGACCTCAGTCACCAAGTTGATATCATTGCTTATTAGTTTGTTGTCCAGATTTTCTAAGTGTTTTACATTTACTATCTCATTTGCCCCTCATAACAACTCTGGGAGGTAGGTAATATTATTATTATCCCCACTTTACAGATAAGGAAAGTGAGGCAAGCAGAAGTGAAGTGACTTGTCCTGACTCACACAGACAATAAATGTGTAAGTCTGCATTTGAACTCAGGTCTTTTTGACTTCAAACCCAATGATCTATCTACTTGGCTACAATAATGAATAGCTATCCAGTCTGTATTTGAAAACCAGTTTTAGGGAGCACACTACTACCCCAGGCACTCTACTCCATTTTTGTACAGATATACTTATTTATAAGCTTTTACTGTACCTTAAATCTAAATTTGCCATGTATTATCACTCTTCCACATCACCAAATACCATTCCAGTCCTTGAAGATGCTGATTAGACACCTGCCCAGTCTCTTCTGTTTCCCAGGCCTAATCACCATTCTTCTGTTGAATCTCTTTATTGACTAACTCTCCCTTTCTGACTCTCTCAGGTGAACAGCCAAGGGCTGCTCAGTAGCAACGTGTCACTAGAACAATCTCATCTGCAGGGGTCAACTCACCATCTCCGCTCCCACTTGGAACGCTGTAAACAAGGCTACCAAGATCTCCAGGAGAAATTGCTAGTGTCTGAAGCTACAGTCCTAATGCAGGCCAGCCAGCTAGAGCAATACCAAGCCTTATTTCGTAAGTCCTGGCTTCAAAGCTGTCAGACTGATGAAGTGGGCATTACTTTAGGTGTTAGTAAGATTGCTTAGCTTTTCTGAAGAGCTCAGGATACATTATAGTTGTTTTTGAATTGAATTATTTTGTTGTCAGTGTTTGACAATCACTTCCACATATCTTACATTGTTTTCCACTGCCTCCCTGAGACAGCATACAGTCTTCTATAGGGTCTCCACATACATTCCTATTAAATGCATGATGTATAGAAGAATTGAAATGAATGCAGGCAACCATAAAGCAGAACAAAATGAAACATAATCAAAAGAAATGATCTCTTTCTATCTGCCATGAAATTCCATTGGTTTTTTCCTCTGGATGTGGAAGGTGTTTTGCCTCAAGGGTCCATTGAAAATTTTTGTTTCCTTTTCATTTTGTGATTTTTTATTATTTAATTTGTTTTCAGTGTTCTACAATCACTTCCTTTTATCTTAGATTTTTCCCATCCCTTCCCCCTTTCCCCACTACCCTCCACTCCTTCCCTGAGATGGCATCAAGTTTAATATAGGTTCTACTCAGACATTCCTGTTGAATACATTTTCACCTTAGTTATGTTGCATAGATGAATTAAAATGAATGGGAGAAATCCTAAAACAAAAATTAAAGCATAATGGAAAAGAAAATGATCTGCTTGATTCTGTGATCGATTTCCATAGTTCCTTCCCTGGATTTGAAAGGTATTTTGCCTTAAGAGATCATTGGGAATTATTTAAGTCCTTGCAGTGCAATGAAGAACTAAGTCTACCAGAAAAATTCCTTGAGCATTGTGGTTGATGCAATGTACAAAGTTCTCCTGGTTCTCCTCTTTTTACTCAGCATCAGTTCATAGAAGTCTGTCCAGGCTTTTCTGAAGTCTTACTATTCATCTTTTCTCATACCACAATAGTATTCCATTATATTCTTATACCACTCCTTGCTCAGTCATTCCCCAATTTCCTTGATTTCCAGTTTTTTGCCACCACAAAGAGAGCTGCTAGAAATATATTTCTACATGTAGGACCCCTTCCCATTTCTAGGATTTCTTTGGGACAGACTCCCAAAAGCGATATTGGTGGGTCAAGGGACAGGCACATTTTGTAGCCCTCTGGGCATAGTTTCAAATTACTCTCTAGAATCATTGGATCAGCTCACAGCTCCAAAAACAATGAATTAGTGGTCCAACTCTCCCACATCTACTCCAATATTTATCATCTTTCTACTTTGTCATGTTAGTCAAGCTGATAGGTTTGATGTGGTACCTCAGAACGGTTTTGATTTCATCTCTCAAAGCAATAGTGATTAGGGAGCATTTTTTCATGTGATTAAAGACAGCTTAAATTTCTTCCCATGAAAATTCCCTCTTTAAAACCTTTGACCATTTATCAATTGGGGAATGCCTTGTATTCTTATACATTTGACTCACTTCTCTATATGTTTTAGAAATGAGGCCCTTATCACAGACTTTTGTTGCAAAAAGCCTTTCCCAGTTTTCTGCTTTCCTCCTAATCTTTGTTGCATTGTGTTTGTTTTTACAAAAACTTTTCCATTTAACATAATCAAAATTGTCCACTTTGGACTTCCTAATGTCATTTATCTCTTGTTGGGTCATAAATTTCTCCAGAAGTATGACAAATACACTGTTCCTTGCTCCTGTAATGTGTTTATAGTATCAGTCTTTATACCTAGATCAGGTATCCATTTGGACTTTATTCTTGTGGACAGTTTCAGGCATTGGTCTATACCCACTTTCCTCCACACTGTTATCTAGTTTTACCATCAATTTTTGTCAAACAGTGTGTTCTTATCTTTGGTGTGTCAAACAGTAGATTGCTATATTCGTTACCTTCTCTGTCCTGAGTACCCAACTTATTCCACTGGTCTACCCCTCTATTTGTTAGCCAGTACCAAGTGGTTTTGATGATTGCTGCTTTATAATACAGTTGGAGATCTATTAGGGCTAGGCTACATTCTCTAACATTTTTTTCACGAGTTCCCTTGATATTCTGAACCTTTTGTTCTTCCAGAAAAATTTTGATATTATTATTTTTTCTAGCTCTCTTTGTTGTGGCCCAAAACTGGAAATCAAGGGGATGCCCATCAGTTGGGGAATGGCTTCATCCATGCAAAATGACTATAGTGAAAATGCATTTCATAGGAATGTATGTGTAGAGCCTATATAAAATTGCATGCCGTTTTAGGAATAGAGTGGGGAGGTAGGGGAGAAGAAGGGAGGGGGAGGGGCAAAAATCTAAGATAGAAGTGATTGTAGATCACTGAAAACAAACAAAATAAGAAAGTAAGAAAAAAGAAGATATTCAAATCTGCAATAACAAAAAGAAAATAATTCTCTGATACTTTGATTGGTATGGCACTGAATAAGTAAATTAATTTAGGTAGATTTCTCATTTATATTGTATGAGCTCGGCCCACCCATGAGCAACTGATATTTTTGCACTTACTTGGTGAAGTGTTTTGTAATTGTGGTTATCTAGTCCTTCATCTTGTTTTGGCAGCTAGACTCCCAGATACTTTCTAGTGTCTACCATAGTTTTAAACGAGATTTCTTTATCTATCTCTAGCTGTTGTGCTTTTGCTGGAGGATGTCTCCTTATTGTCACTCTCTTGAATGAAATTATTGATTGTTTCTGTAATTTGGAGTTTAACCCACTAGGAGTAGAGTGTTTAGTTTCCAGTGAGTTTCGGGTTTATATTTCCATGGCCATTGATTACATCTAATTTTTATGGCATTGTGATCTGAGAAGGATGCATTGATTATCTCTACCTTTCTACACTGGATTTTGAAGTTTCTCTTCCCTAGTACCTTGTCCCTTTTTGTATATGTGCCATGTCCTGCTGAGAAAAAGGTATATTCTTTTCTATCTCCATTCAATGTTCTCCAGAGATCTATCATATCTACCTTATCCAGAGTTTTATTCACTTCCTTAGCTTCTTTCTTATTTATTTTGAAGTTTGATTGACCAAGTGGAGAGAGTGGGAGGTTGAGGTCCCCCACTATAGTTTTGCTGTTCATTTCTTCCTGTAAGTCATCTAACTTCTCCTCTAAGAATTTGGAGGCTATACCACTTGAAGCATATATGTATAGTAATGAAATTCTTTCATTGTCTATGGTGCCTTTCCCCAGGATATACTTACCTTCCTTATGTCTTTTGTCTAGATCTATTTCTGCTCTTGCTTATTCTGAGATTAGCATTGCTACCCCTGCTTTTTTCTTCATCAGCTGAAGCACAAAATATTCTGTTCCATCCTTTTACAATTACCCTATGTGTATGTCCCCTTTTCAAATATATTTCTTGTAAACAACATATTGTTGGATCATGGTTTTTAATCCATTCTGCTATCTCTTTCCATGTCATGGGAGAGATCGTCCCATTCACATTCACAGTTATGATTACTATGTGTGTTTCCCTGCAATCCCTTTCCCCTTGTTTATGCTTTTATTTCTCCCTTCTCCGTTCCCCTGCATGAAACAGTTTTAATTTTTGACCACTGCATCCCTCAGTCTTCCCTCCTTTCTTTCAGCCTCCCTCTCTTTTAATCCCCTTTTCCCTTACTACTTCTTCCCTCTCTTTTTGCCTCCCCTCCTTTTTCTTTCCAGCTTCACCTCTTGCTTCCTCTGGAGCTAACTGCATTTCTTTACCTAACTGAGTTTGTTGTACCCTACTTGAATCCATTCAGATGAGAATACCTCTCAAACAATGCTTATCTCCCTCCCCTCTTTCCCTCTACTGTAATATATTTTTGTGCCTCTTCCTGTGATGGAATTTATTTTTTTCTGCCTCCTCCTTTTCACATTTCCCATTAGAATCCCTTTGCACCCTTGAATCACATTTGTTATCATCAGATCTTTTCATTTATACCCACCCCCTCTATCTATGTATATCTCTTTTATATTTCATAATAAATGTACAATTCTCAAGATTAACAAGTATCATTTTCCCTTATATGGATGTAAACAGATTGCCCATTTTGAGTAACAAGATTTTTTTTCCCCATTTACCTCTTTAGGCCTCCTTTGAGACCTGCTTTTGAAGATTGAATTTTCTGTTGAGTTCTAGCCTTTTCATCAGGAAGGTCTGGAAATCCCCTATTTCATGGAATGTCTATCTCCTTGCCTGAAATGTTATGCCCAAGTTTGGTGGGTCATTAATCCTTGGTTGTAGTCCCAGCTCCTTTGCCTTATGGAATATCATAAACCAGTTCTTTCGATCTTCTATTGTAGTACCTTCAAAGTCTTGTGTGATCCTGACTGTACTTCCTCAATATTGGAATTCTTCCTTTCTAGCTGTCTAGAGTATTTTCTCTTTCACTTGATACTTTGGAATTTGGCAACGATATTCCTTTTTTTATGTTTGGGGTCACTTTTAGGAGGGGAATGGTGGATTCATTTGATATCTCTTTTGTCCTCTGGATCTAGGACTTCTGAGCACTTTTCCTTGATGATTTCTTGAATGATATTGTCCAGGCTCTTTTCTTCCTCATGACTTTCTGGTAGGCAAATAATCCTTAGATTTTTCTCTGCTGGATCTATTTTCCAGGTCAGCTGTTATTTCTATTAGACATTTTACATTTTCTTCTATGTTTTCTTTCTTTAGATTCTGTTTGACTGATTCTCTATGCCTCTTATTGTCATCAGCTTCCACTTGCCCAATTGCAATTTTCATCAAATCATTTTCTTCAGTTAATTTTTCCATGTCCTTTTCCATCTGTCCAATTATTCCTTTGAAGCAGTTGTTTTCTCCAGGTAGATCTTATACTTCCATTTCCATGTGTCCAGTTGTCCTTTTAATTTTTTCTGTGATTTCTTTTTTCATATTTTTATAGTCATTGTTCAGGTTCTCTTCTGTTTGTCTAAACTGACTTTTCAAATCCTTGCTGGGCTCTTCCAAAAAGGATGTTTGTGCTATACACCAGTTCATATTTCCTTCTGAATTGTCAGATGGGAGTACAGTCTCAGTGATGACCTCACTGTTATTTGTGTTTTGGTCCTTGTCCCCATAGAAAGATTCTATGGTCTTTTTGCTTTGTTTCATGCTCATGATAATCACCCTTTTCCTGGCTTTTAAAGTAGATCACTGCATCTTGGGCACAGGGGACTCTATCCCACAGTTCCTGTGCCTAGAATGTGAGGTTTTGTTTGTTGTGGCCTCTAGTTCTTTCAACTGGAAGCTAAAATACTCCAGGTTAGCTGGTGCTGAGCTGGCTGGGCTTGGAAAGCAGACACCAGAAGAGGTCTTTTTGGTCTTCTCCACAGTTACCATGGAGCTAGCTGGTTGAGTGTTGAGCAGGGGTGGCCTGGCCACAGGAGATCTCCTCTGCTGAGCTAGAGCATAGGCAATGTCCATGGTTGGTGATGCTGACTGTGCTAGTGTCTTCCTGTTTACCCTAGGGTGCTGTGGCATGCCTTGAGTCCTGGGGTAGACAGTTGTTGGGCTCACATCACTGGGGCTCAGGATCTTCTCCAGATTTGCTGAGGTGGGGCTGTCTGGGACATCTCTGCTCCTCCACTGGTCCCCATCAGCCACGGTAAAAGGGACTCTCCTTTACAATCTCCCTTGACTCATGGGCTATGAGTATGTTTACACATTCTGCTGCTCCCACTCTACCAGGGTTTTTCAGAGGCAGATTTTTTCTGGGATTGTCAAGGTCAACAAGGGGAGGGAGATAGCAATTACTGATCACTCTGCCATCTTGGATCTTGGAACTGGAAATCCTTTATAGGTATTTTAAAAATTCTTTTTGATGAATTCTGTCTGTCCCACATTTCTGGCAAAGAGGATAGGGTATTTTTGACCTCCATGTACAGATGGGAAACTTGAGGCTCATGGATGTGAAGCAACTCGATCTAGTTTGCATTCTTAAAGGGAACTGGAGCTTAATCCAGATTTTGAGATTTCTGATAAAATCCTTAGGTCATTCTGCCTCTGTAATGGCCGGCTAACCAACTCCTCTTTATCCACGCACAACAATCTATTGTCTTTTGCAAACTAATGTCATGACTGCTGGTCACCCATCCTCACAGCTAAAACTTAAAACAAGTGTCTTAATGATATATGGATGTAAGCAGAATTAGCCATTAACACAGGGCTCATTAATGTCACAACTTCCATGGTTACAGCATGTTTTTTAATATATTTACCATCTTCTTTTAATCTGATGGCAACTTCATGTGGTACAGAGTGTAAGGTGGGAGGAAGACCCATTTTTCAGATGGGGAAACTCAGAGCAGCAAAGTGACTTCCCTGCTGTTATACACAAGTAGTAAATAGCACAGATGTCCCTCAGCTCTTCCAAGTTCAAGCATAGCATTACTTCCCCTTGTCCTGTGAGGGAGGAGTCTCCCTAATCAGTGATTGAGCAGGAACAAATTTCTTCTCTTAGAATCCAAATAAAGCATATGTGGTGTTCCAGAAGTGAAATGCCCACTCTGTATGTGATAATGTAGATGACACTACAAGACTCACAGAGAGTAGAGGCTCTGACAGACACAATCATTCTCTCTTCTTCTCCAGGTGAGCCAGGAGTGAAAAAGGAGAGCAAGCAGGTCCAGGTGGATCTCCAGGACTTGGGATATGAGACATATGGTGGAAGAGAGAATGAGAACAAGGAAGAAGAAACCACCAGTACTGGTAAAAAAAAAAATCAGAGAGGAGAGAGAGAGAGAGAGAGAGAGAGAGAGAGAGAGAGAGAGAGAGAGAGAGAGAGAGAGAGAGAGGAGGAGAGACAGAGACAGAGAGAGATGAGTATGGGTGTGGGCACTTCCTTCCCTTTTTCCATGCAAACCAATTTTCCTGCTTGAACCCTTAGAAAAGCTGCCTTCTTCCTTCAATGAGGTGTTGCAATCGGATACCATGGGGGTCTTCTCCTCTCCTGAGAGGCAGGCAAGAAAAGTACAAGAGAACCTCATCGAGAGAGTGTCCCTTTTGGAGGCTGAACTTCCAAAATCCCAGGTGGAAGGGAAGGTTGCAGTTGAGCTAAAATCAGCCACCTGGCCAAGGTAAGAAGGAAACCAATTTCAGGAGGGCAGAACCCAAGAGAGGCTGAGTTTCAGTGAGGAATATAATTACAAATTGAGACATGGAAAGGATCTTAGAGCTCTTTTCATCCACCACCCTCACTTAACAGCGCCACAATACGTCCCAGGTCAAGCTCTTTTGGTCATTTTTTCCACCATGATTGTTTCAGAATGAATATAAATAAAAGTTGTCTCTGGTTTAGCCAGAAACCCTAAGGTTCTTTCCCTCCTAGATTCATTTGTTTTAAAGTTTTCATTTATCTCTCTCTCTCTCTCTCTTTCTCTCTCTCTCCATCCATCCATCTATCTATGTAATCTATCCTTGAAAGAGAGGCAGGGGCAATAGGGAAGAGGTAATAGGGAATGCTGTTGTTTATTGAGGAGCATAGCTACCTGGTGAAAACTACATTTTTTAAATAAAAAAATTGGGGGATTAACAACAATCTATTTTCTCTCTTTCCCACATTCCCACTCCATGAGGAGGGGGTGTACAGAACAATGAAAATAAGCCCTTGTAATAAATGTCCATCATCAAGAAAAACACATTGCCTCTTTGGCCATGTCCACAAAAATATCTGCTTCTTTCTGCACCCTGAGTCAGACACATTTACAGTTTAGCAATTTGGGGACATAGTTCTGAATTGCTTTCCAGAATAGCTGTGGCAATTGCAAGTTTCACTAAGCCACATTGATGTGTGTAGTTACCCACAGCCTTTCCAGCACTTGTCATTCTTTCTTTTTATTAGCTTTACTGATCAGATGAATGTGAGGTAGAACCTCAGAGTTGCATTCATTTTCATTTCTCTATTGGTTATTTGGAGCATTTTGTTGTCATATGGCAGACCGACACTTAAGGGAAATGTCATTGGTAGCTGCATATGGAATAGATTGGAAAGGGAAAAATGAATGGGAAGATCAGCTAGGGGGTGCTCCCATTCTTCAGGGACAGGTTTGAACAGTACAGTTGAATCTCTTGAGAGATGGATAACTCAAAAACTGCCTTGCCTTAGAAAGAGATTTTGATTTAGAACGATTATACTTATCCAGGCAAAGGAAAAAACAATTTTTTTTGACCAGCTATTGCAGGGTTTTGGGTCTGCTAGTTAACACACATCCATCTCTCCAGTGCCTTGTGAACTCCTTGTATTTGCTTCATTGGCAGGTGTTCTGAGTCACTGCTTTCATCCTCTTCCCCTGCTCCCACCCAAGCCAAAAAGGTGTGATGGGGTGGGTTTTTTGGCTCTCCTGAAGGAATCCATCCTTCCTTCTGTCTCTGGGGTCCTTGTCATGAGCTTTCTAGTGGGGACAGCTTTGGCAGTGGTCACTTGTAGGCGACTATACCTTCATCCTCTGACCTTTCCTGACTGACAGGCTCAGCCAAGATCTCGAAGAAGAGGAAGAAGTGATTGAGGTCTTTCAGTCCCAACACATTGCTCGATCCCTGACTCCCTCCAGCAGCCACACCCTCACTGAAGCCCATCGCCCTCCAAGCAGAGTCTCTTTGCTCTCTTTTGAGATGGAAACCAGCTCAGACGAGGATTTGCCCAGTGAGTGTGCCCAGTATGAAGAACAGTGTGCAGACAAAGCTCCCCCCATCCTCCAGGGTTAAGGCTCAGAGTCCACGATGATTTTGAGAGGGAATTAGAGATCACTCTGAACTGCTTAAAGCACAGTGTTGTTAAGTTGGAGGATCATGTCCTGTTGGACCAGTTAGATGAAGAAGTGAAGGGACTGAGTTCCACACTTCCTTCCTGTACCACTGACCCCTAGGTTAATCCCATCTTCTCCAGCATGCTCTGGGAAAGGATCAGCCATCAGGAGAGAATGTTAATGTTATCTTCTCTTTCAAGAGCATTAATATTTCAAGACTTCTCTTAAATTATTGAATGACAAGCTTTCTTGTTAGAGGTGTGAGTCAGTAGATGTGAGAAGTAAGGTTTTTTGTTTGGCTTTGTTTGGGTAACTTCGTTCTTTTTATTTTTTAAATGTTTTTAAAATTTCTTTTGAATTTAAAGATAAATTAAGAAAAGAAAATTTGCCATTTCTACAGTAGAACTTATAAAAAGATTCAATATAAAGCAATAAATTTCCATTTCAAGAAAACATGTGTAGTAA
Source organism: Notamacropus eugenii (assembly GCF_028372415.1). Taxonomy (NCBI): domain Eukaryota; kingdom Metazoa; phylum Chordata; class Mammalia; order Diprotodontia; family Macropodidae; genus Notamacropus; species Notamacropus eugenii. The sequence continues at coordinate 300,890,446 of NC_092873.1, forward strand.
ATCCTACACATTGCTTTCAGAGCTATCCATATATTCTTTGCTTCCTACTAGGTGTTCTTTTGTTTTCTCCTGTACACTTTTTAATTTATTTTTTTCCTCTTTCCAACCCCCCCACTCCCCAGACAGCACAACTGAGTGTGGATATTTCATGTAGAGGTATATGTCTATATGTGTGTATATGTATACATACACATATACACATTTATATACACACATATATACATACACATATACATAAATGCATAAGTATCTGTAATCATACACACACATATACATGTACATATATATATATATAAACATATAGGTAAATTACATACTATGCTTATTTCCACTTGTGCTCTGTTTCTCTGAACGTGGATAGCATTTTTTTCATAAGTCCAAGTCTTTCCACACTTTTATGAATCCACCTGCTCATCATTTCCTATACAACAGAAATATTACAACTTTAAACTGCCTGTTTCTTTTCAATAGTTTAAGATAACATTTAAAATAGTTTAAAAATCAATTGAAAATGATCAATGTGGCTGATACATAGTATAGTTTCTCCTTTTTGTTCTTTTGATTAATTCTGTTTTAGCTTTAATTTTGCTGAGATCATGACTACTACCTCTGCATTTTGTTTTTACATAATTATGTGTATTCCTGACTTATATGTTATGAATTTGTGAATAGCTCATTTTTATAGCCTTTCTTCAAAGTAACATTTTTGAATTCCAATTTTTAATCTCCTGTTTCCATTTTATAGGTGAATTCACTCCATTCACATTCTAGATTAGAATTACTTGTTTATTTTCCTCACTCTCCTTCCTCTTCTCCCTCCTGACTCTTCTGCTTTATTCTTCTACCTGCTCTTTTCCTTTCTGTTCCTTACCCTACCCCCCTTCACGAATCCCTCCCTTATCCTCTCCCCAGACCCTATCCCCTTCCCCTCTTGTTTCTTTCTGAATTTCCAGGATTTTTATATCTTTGCACATATATCTGTTGTTCCTTCTTTATTCCATTCCTGTTCATCTACACACTTCTCTATACCCACCTATTCTCTCCCCCTTTTATTTCTATGTCAATTAAGAAGACTTTTATACTCTTCCAAATGGATATATGGTTCTCTCTTTTACCCAGATGTGATATGAGTAGGGTTCCCTCTAAGAATCCCTCCCTTGTGCTCTCCCTACTCTGTATACCTTTATCCTCTTATTTCTTTCTGAATATACCCTTCTAAATATATATGTATTGTTCCCTCTTTCACCCATTCCCAAGGAGAGCAGGGTTCTAGAACTACCAGCCCTATTCCCACATCTCATTCCTCTGTATCAATTCTTCTTTTTCATAGCATTTGTATGAGATAATTAGTCTTTTTGTCTTTTCTTATACCATTTTACTTTTTCAAATCACATCATACTCACGTTTATCATCATCTTTCTGTTGAACTACTCAATTCCTAATAAAAATTTCAGACATATAGCTTACATTTCCATGTGTAAGAAGTGAACAATCTGTCCTGATTGAGTCCCTTGTAATTTATTCTTCAATGTTTACCTTGGATTTTGTGTGTCAAATTTTTATTAAGTTCTGTTCTTTTTGCCAAAAAATCCTGAAAGTTAGTCAGTTCATTGAATATCATTTTATTTATTCAGCATTATATTATCCCTTGCAGGTTTTGATATTTTCAGCTACAACCCCAGTTCTTTTGCTCTTTGATATGTAGTGTTCCAAGACTTGCAGTCCTTTAGTGTAGCTGATACTAGGTCTTGTGTAATTCTAAATGTGGCTCTGTCATATTAGCAATTTTTGTTTTTTTCTTGCTGCTTGTCGTATTTGCTCCTTAACTTGGGGATTCCTGTATATGACTATGATATTTCTGTAGGTTTTCCTCCTCGGATGTGTTTCATGTGGTGATCAGTGAATTTTTTCCATTTAAATTTTCATTCTGAAACTAATCCTGAAGCATTAGTGATTTTCTTCATTTTTTTAGTGTATCAAGGTTCATTTTTTTAAATCATAGCTTTAAGTTAATCTCATTATTCTTATATTTTATTTTCTTGATTTATTCTCCAAATCAGTTGCATTATTTTATGAGATGCTTCACTTTCTCTTATGTTTCTTTTTTCATTCCTAATATTTTGTTTGAATATTTTTTGGTCTCTTATAACTTTGCTGACTACTCCATGCCCAATTCTAATTTTTAAGGAGTTGTTTTCTTCCTTAAGATTCTGGATCTCCTCTTCCAGTTGGTTGACCTTCTTTTCATAATATTTTATTAAATGGATTGTTATAATTTTTTTTCCTCCAACTTCTGTTTTTGATTTTTGAAGTCTTTTTGAGTTCTTCTAGGAATGTTTTTTTGGCAATTATTCACTTGATGTTACTCTTTGCTTCAGTATCCTACTCTGAACATTAACCCTGGTCTTTTCTGTTCCCATAGTAACTGTCTTTGGTTGGATTCTTTCTCCTTTCACTCCTCATTTTTTAAAAAAATATTAGCACCTTGTATTATAATTACCTGTAATAGTGGGGTTTGGTAAATGTTGCCTGTGGCTTCAGATCCTTCTTATTGTAATTTCTTGAGCTTTGCCCAGAGCCCAACCTCCCTATTCCTTTCCCCCTCCAAATCACAAGTAGGATCCCCAGGCTCACTATGCTGGAAATGTTCTTGCTCCCTGATGACCTTGCAGTGGTATAACATTCAGTTCTTCCCCATGTCCTGGAATGAAGATCAAGGACTCAGCTCTCCTGTAAGTGTCCACAGGCACCAGCATCCCTGCTCCACTGCTTTTGCACTCACCTGGTGTACACTGGTTCTTTCTTGCCCAAGATTGCATCTCATCCACACAGCTGGACCTAGTATTCCTTGTCAACAGCAACCTCCTTAATCTCTCCTTCCTCCCCACCCCCAGTGCAACTCTCCACTTTATCCAGGAGGTGAATATTCCCGTGGCTGAAGGTGAAGCTACCTCCCAGCCCAGCAGCTCCCAGGACTTTTTGTTGAGGTGTTTATACTTCCTTCCTCAGGGAATCTTTCTTTGGATCTTGTCCAATTGTCCCAGGACAAACACTGTTCTACCTATGTCTCTTTTGGCTGCTCTGTGTTCACTCTGAGCTACCATTTGTCTGGTTTGTGGAACAAATATGGAGAACTTGGAATTTTCTAAACTCTTCTGTCATCTTACAGAATCTTCTCTCTCTCTCTCTTTTTTTTTAAATAAGTGGGACCACTAGGCTTTCCCTATTGGGTGATTTCTCAGCATAAGTTGTTCAACAGATAAGTATAAATTCTATTCATACCTCCTCTGCCCAGTACCCCCAAACGCACATGGAATTGGGACAGCTAGGTGGCACTATGCAAAAAAACACTGGGCTGGCAGTCAAGAAGACTCATCTTCCTGAGTTCAAATCTGGCCTCAGACTCTTACTTACTGAGTGATCCTGGGTAAGTCACTTCACCTTGCTTGCCTCAGTTCATTTTTCTTTTAAATGAACTGAAGAAGGAAATGGCAAACCACTCTAATATCTCTGCCATAAAACCACAAATAGGGATCACAAGAAGTGAGAAAGCAATGAAATGACTCACCAGCAAAAATTTCCATCCACAAATCTTAGAACGTCATAGTGAAACTTCCCTTCAGAGTATCAATTTTCTTTATACAATTCCAGCTGGTGATCATCTAGCCTGTGAACAAAGGTCTCCAGTGAGGAGGGATAACTCACTACCAAAATCAGCAATTCTACTTCAAATCAACTATCAAGCAGTCTAGTCCCTATACATGGAGGCCAAATATGTCTCCTTGGAAGTCCCATTTCATTCTGCCCTCCAGGCTCCAACAGATGAAGTCTAATCCATTTTCTGTAGGAGACTACTTTCAATATTTGAAGACAGTGGCCATCCTTTAGTAATCCTCCCCAACTCCATCTTCACTCCTTCAGGCTACTCAGTCTCAGTCCCTTCAGCTGATGCTCCTAAAGCACACTTTTAAATCCTCTCACCATTCTGATTGCCTTGCTCTGGAAAAAATTGTTGAACACCAAACTCTAGATTTGCTCTGATCAGGGTAACTCATAATCAAACCACCACCTTCCTCTTTCTCAACACTAAACAGCCTAAGTCACACATATTCCCTTCTTGGGAGCTTGCAATACATTCACAGTCTTCACCCCTCCCCACCCTTGACTTTTTCACTCACACCATTTGCTAGTCAGAATAACTCCCTCTTCTTTATGTGTGCTCTGAAGGTTTTGTATATTTGTCTTGGCTAAGATGGCTTTTGTTGAAATTAGTCCCTTGTGTCAACCTCTGGAGACTTTTGGATTCCAATTCTCTTAGCTGGAGTTGTGAGCCCTTCCCATCCTTTAGCAGAACCCATCTCTACTCTTATTAGATTTTCAGTGTGAATTTTTCACCTTTCACCCAATGCAAGCATTTACACCATGGAACTTGGTAAAGGCCACACTTCATCTGGGAAATATGCACTTATCTGCAAATTTTGGTAATCATGATATCTATCCTCTCATTGAAATAACTAGAAAAATTCAATTTATTCAATGGATATTTATCATATACATGTTAGGGGATATTTGGTCCCACTGTTGTTCTCAAACAGGAAACCTTCCTTCTGATCAGGAAATGGACTACAAGTTTTCAGCAGGTTTCTTGACAAGAACCCAGGACCCCTTTTAAATTGTTCCCTCCATTCTTGCCTGTGTCTAATGGCTTCTTCTGTACCTCTCTATCCCTAGAGACAATTCAGCTGGGTGGTCTTATGCTCTGTGGGAGGGGGAGCACCATGACAGGAGGAAGGTGATGGCTATTGAAAATTGCCTGAAAACCAAGACTTACTGTGGACAGGTTCTTGCCCTTCAGTCAGTACTGAATCCATCTTGAATGACTGACTGACTGACAGGCACCCAGACTCTCCTTCACTTTCCTGTCAAGTTCCCTCCCAATTCCTATTTGTGTATCCTGATGGGACAAACACAGGGGCTAATTTGCTAGAGAAACATCTCAGTGAGACCTGGAAGCTCCACAAAAACCTGGAGGAATCTGTCTGCATTAATGACCTCCTTAGCGAACAGCTGGAGGACCAGCTCTCCTCTACCACAACGGTTGTGGGAAAGAAAAATTCAAATTAGCTCAGGCCCATTTTAATTCTGGGTCTTTCTTATAGTTCAAGGGTTACAGTGCTTGATCTGTGGCAAGTAAGGCACAGGGCCTGTCTTTTTAGGATTTTTTCCTGATGAAGGTGTTCATTGACATCTGTATAAATCTTTATATTCCTCACAGCTCTTCCTTAACATAGAACCATAGAGGTGGAAGGGATCAGTAAATCATCTTTTTCAGGCTCCTCCTTATTTGGTAGATGAAGAGGCTTCGAGCTCTAAAAGGCTAGGTGAACTTTATAAGGTCATATTCCCAATGAGTGAAAGACCCAAGACTAAAAGCCAGGGCTCCTGACTTGTAATTGATTATCTCACATCCATCATCTTCACAAAAACCTCATGAAATTGGAAGTATCTTGGATCTTGTTGTTCTCATTTTACAAGGCAGGGAACTGAGATTTAGAGAATCAGCAACCAAGTTCAGGTCTTTGGACCTCCAAGGTGGGTTTTTGGTTTGTTTCCTTTGTATTATTATTATTATTACCCTTACTCTTCTTTGTCATTCGATTCTCTCCACTTTGTTAAAGGTCTCTTGGTTGGGCAGTAGAGGTGTGTTCTAAGATGACCTCCCTCCCATCATTACCCATCTCCCTGCCCCTCAACTTTCTAATGACTCATCCCCTGCTATTTCCCTGCTGTAATCTTTCTTTCTATAACATCTCTGTATTGTCCCAATCCCTGCCATGTAGCAGTGAGCTGGAGTCAGATTCTATAAGCTTCAGGGAGTCAAATGTGAAATCTTCAATGTGAGCCTTTACATCATGGAAATCAGCAAATCAGAGCTTCAGTGCCTCCTGAGGTCTACAGCTGAGGATCATGGAAAGCTCTGTAGAGCTTCTCCAATGTGAACCAAGGCCTGGCTAGAAAGTGCAGTAAAGAGAATACTGACCCTGCAAGTCAGGAGAACTGAAACTCAAATCTGGCCTCAGAAATTTTTTATCTGTGTGACTCTGGGCAAGTCACTTCACCTTGATTTCCATCCCCCAAAAACAAGGAAAAAAAACAAGTGAACCAGAGTCGTCTTTTCCTCACATTTAATAACGGGCCAGGTTATTATTCATTTAGAGTGCTTATCCAAAATATTTGGATGAGAAGAATCAACTCAGTGGGCTTCCCATTCATGACAAATCATAGTATGAGCAATTATCTACTTGTCTACTTCAATATGCGCAAGATCATGACATCCACTCCATCTCTTTTTTTCTCTGTGTATGTTATTAGACTCACCTTCTTTGAATGGTCATATAATCTCACTGAGGAATGAAAAAATCACATTAGCTTTTTTTTAGCTGTTACATCATATCATTGATTCACACTAAGGTTGTAGCTCTCCAAAATTCCCCAGCTCTTTTCTCTATTTACTTGTCTCTTCATAGCTCCTCCATCCTATTGATTTTTTTTTGACGTCTACAAATAAGATTCTACATTCATCACTAAAAATTTGATTGGATTAGATTTTGAATTATCATTCTAGTCTTTCATAATCAGCACCTACTTCCTAGGATTGTGGTGAAGATCAAAGGAGACAGTATATATACTCTTAGTCTGTGCCCAGCATGTATTAGGTACTCAAGTAATGGTTGTTCTCTTCCCTTCCCTTGAACCTGACCTGACTCTGTCATTCAACATGTTCCCTATCCCTCTTACCTTGGAACTACCTGCAAATGAATTAAACATACCATTTCTTACTCCAAGGGCAATCCAGGTCATATGGAAAAATAGCGAATGCCCCAAAGCCAACGGCAGGCCCCTCAAGCACTCTCCCAGAGACTTCCTTACAAGTTCATGTTTATCTCTCTGCTTTAGTCCAGTCATTGAATCCATTTGAAATCCACCTACCTGTACTTTCAACTACTCCACCCCTCTCCATCCCATCCTCAAGGACAGTATGAGAAACTTCCTCCAATGCCTCCCTACAATTCTAAGTATATTTGGTTTACAGAATTCCCTAGAACTACCAGATAAATACCCTGTAAAGAGAAAAAGTGGGGTTGGGTGGACTTTGGCTGTGGTGGGTTGCAAGCACTGGGGATCAAGAAGGAGCCAGTCATTAAGTCAATACAGATGTTGTGTGTGCATAACTCAACTAAGTTGTCCAATGCTTCATTCCTGCAACAGGCTGCTCCTCTAGCATTCCCATTCCAAGCCTGGAGTCTGTGTCCCAGCTGGGCAAGGAAATCAGAATTCTCATGGCACAAAAGGGAAACCTACAAATTCAGCTGAAACACCTGTCCCAAGGTAAGAGGGACAAGACCCCAGACAATGTCGTCCTCCATCTGTGGGGGAAATCCTGAAGCTGCTTCCATTGCTCCATGATACTCAGAATTCTCACAGTGACATTGAATGTGGACTGCTTCTTCCATGAGAGAACATCCCTGGGTTCAGGGAGGGCATAGATGTGAACACTGTAGATGCCATAGCCCTGGTCAAGCTGCCTTAAGTGAGTCATGAGCTAGGGAGACGTATGATGTAAAGAACAAGCAGCCTTAGCAACACAAGGCTTAGGTTTGAGTCCTGATGTTGTCATTCCCTATTTGTATAACAGAGAATTTTCTCTCTCTTGCACCCTTAGACTTTGATTTTCATCTGTCAAAGTAAGATAATTATGATTTGCTCTACCTAAGCCTTAGTGTTGTTTTATCCAATATTTAATAATAGCTCACTATTATATAGTACTTCAAGGTCTTTTCAAAGATCCTTTATTATTTCTCTTTTAGCATTTTGAAAAATTCAAATTAAAAAATGATTTTCAGTTCCAAATTTTCTTCCTCTCTCCACTCCTCACCCACCCACTGAGAAGGCAAGAAATACAATACCCATCATAAACGAGAAGTTATCATGTTCTTAGTAGTTATGACTAGCCTCTGAATTCCAGATGAAATTGAGACTGAAAGCAGTTCAGGGAGGAGGGATTTGAATTCAGGTCCTCATGACTCTGCAGTCCAACTCTCTACCCATCAGGTTACCCAGCTCCCTCCAATGTGATGGTGCCTAAAGGGTATCTATTAATATAAGCTAGCAGTATCCTTATGATCTGGCTTCATGTACGAGCTGCATTGAATGTTGCATCCAGAGTCCTTACATTAGGAAGTCCTGAGTTCCAATCTGGCCTCAGATATTTATTCACTGTGTGACTCCAGGCAAGTCACTTAAACCCTGTCTGACTCAGTGTCCACATCTGTCACATGAGTTGGAGAAGGAAAGGACAAACCACTCCATTCATCTTTGCTAAGAAACTTATCTTTTCTAGGGAAACCAAATGGGGTCACCAAGAGTCAGACATAGCTGAGACCACTGCACCAAGCACCATAATCACTACAAGCGTTTTCAGCATGCCTTCTCAAGCACATTGTATAGAAAATTTTGCCAGAGACAAGCAGGTGGAGCTTTTCCATTCCAGGAGGCTAAGCTGAGTGCCCAATTGCTCCTTTGTTTTGAAGTCACTACCTGTGACTTAAGACTATGAAAGTACTGTCCATTTGCCCTTTGGTAGAGTCTGATGTTTTCCTACTCCTGATAGTCATCTGCAGGCATAGGGTCTCTCCCTCCCCTTTCCCCTTCTCTCAGTTTGCCAAGTCTCTTGTGGTAAAGCTCTCATCTTCTGTGGTGGGGCTTGGGAGATTCTGAGGGGTCTAGGTACCTCGGTGCCTCAGAAACCCACATCTGTCTTCTCTGCCCCATCAGAGCATTGTAGGGAGCTGCAGCATCTGAGGGAGGATGTGCTGGCATCACACTCCAGGCTTCAAGATGTAGAGGCCACGCTGGAGGTACAGAAGGCTGAGTGGTGGCTGCTGACTGAGGACCTGAAGGAGAGGCAGCAGGTGATCATGCAGTTGAGAGAGGAGCAGCACTCCCTCCAGGAGGAAAACAGCAGGTGAGCCAGGCCTGTCTAGGGGCACGGCAGCCCTCTGTCTCATACCGTCTGCCAGACTGCTGAGGCAGGCTGTTAGGAGATAGAGTTTCTTTCTCTGCCTCTGATCCCAACTACCCTTGTAACAAGTCCTGAGTCAGGAGTGTGCTGGATGCCATCGGGACGTGCTCCGGGACACAGATGGTCAGTTTTCACGGTGAGTATTTACACCTCAGAAATCAGCAAGCACTACATGTCAAGGCTTGATATAGTATTTTCTTCATGGTCTAGAGCAGTGCTTCTTCAACTGTGGTTTGCGACCTCACATGGGGTCTTGAAAAATTTGGCAATGACAAAAGATTTCTGAGCCTGTAACAACCAAAAATTACTTAAAAATCAAACCCATAATGGATCTGGAGTGTGTCTGGCAACGCTTCACTGTAGCCTTGGTTCTGAAGATAAAGCATGCACCCTATGCACTATGCATGCCAATGGGCCACAAAATGCCAACAATGATGCTAAAAGTTGAACAGGGTTCCTGGGTGGAAATACTTTAAAAAGTCCTGGTCTCAATTGAAGAAAGTGATAGAAAAAATGTTAGGAATGCATACGAAACTTGAAAGTCTGTGGTGTACAATTCTTTTAGGCAATTAAACTTTTACCAGTCCACCCCTGCCCTAAATGCATGAGAATCCCTCTTGACAAACCTCCAGTTCTTTCCATGTATGACTAGTGAGAGGCAGCTATATGCACAGTGAGGAGAGCACTGGTCCTAGAGTCAGGAGGACCTGAGTTGAAATCTGACCTCGAATACTTGCTGGCTTTGTGACCCCCAGGACAAGTCACTTAAACCTCAGTTTTCCTCATCTGTAAAATGAGCTGGAGAAGGAAATGGCAAACCATTCCAGTATCTTTGCCAAGAACACCCCAAATGGGGTCAGAAAGTGTTAGACACGACTGAACAACAAATTGGGGGCAGGGTGGCACAGTACGTAGAAGGCTTAGAGTGAACTAGAATCAGATAGATCTGAGTTCCCATTTTACCTCAGATATTTATCAGCCATGTAACCCTGGCCAAGCCATTTAACTTCAGTAAATCTCACTTTCCTTCATATCCTATTTCCCAGGGTGGTTGAAGATTCAACTAGATAAAAAAGATGATGATCATGATGATGACGATCATGATGGTTGCTAACATTTGTATAGCACTTACCATGGGCCAGGCACTGTGCCATGATCTTTACCATTTTTTTCTCATTGGTTTGTCATAACAACTCTGAGAGGTAAGTGCTATTATTGTCCCCCTTTTATGAGTGAGGAAACTGAGGTAAAGAGAGGTTCTGTGACTTTTCCAGGGTCACACAGAACGTATCTGAGACAGGATTTGAAGTCAAGTCTTTTGGGATTCCAGGTCCAGTACTTCATCCAATGCCCCTGTGTCAATACCTAGAATTCTATTGAGGGCCTCTTAATCCCCTCAGTGATATGCAGTGCATCTTTCTTGCTCTAACACTGAAAGACTTCATGGTAGCTGTTCTCTTTGTGTCCTACTCCAATTTAAGGCACCTACTTCTAGAGAGTATCACTAGCTCACAGTGATGCTGTGCTAATGGGTCTGTTTCCCTGTGGAATCCCAGGTGTTCCTAAGCCCTGCTCTTTTTCCTGGTAGGCTCCAACACAAAATCATCCTCTTCCAGCAACAGGGTGAGGAGAACCAGAGAGTCCTCCAGTCCCTGCAGTCAGAGCTGCAGATCTACCTAACCCTGTACCAGAATTCCAAGGAGATGCTGAAGGGTAAGTGATTTAGTCTCCGTCTGCTTCCTACCCCAGCTCTCTGCCTGGGAACTCCATCTTGCACAGAGATACAGCGTTCCTAACTGGAAAGATACCATGAAAGGGGCGTTGGGGTTGGGGGGAAAAGAGGAGAGACATTTTCCAACACAAAGCACAGGAATGAGCTGTCTAGGTTGTGATTAGGCTCATGTCTAGGCAGCCCTGACAGCAAGACAACACAATTCAACCTTATCCAGCCACGTTACTTAAGACAAATTCAGGGTGAATTCTTGAAATGCCCAAGTTATAGGCTGGATTTTAAAGAAATCTACTTGCATTGCCTTCAAGTAGAAGAATACTTCTGGATTCTTAGTTTCACAGTGAGATTTCAGGTACTCATGATGCAGACATCCAACCCATAGCCCAAACCCTGCAGCTCATCTTTCTTGTTAATACCTACTTGGTAGTTTGATCCAGAGCCCAGAAAAGCTGGGGGAGTCTTCTCCATCCACCATATGGGCAATATAATATTTCAAAATTGCAGTAGAATATGTTTTCTGTAGAGGCAGTGGGGTTTCTAAACCTAGACTGACTGACACTTGGCAAATACAATGTCCGTGATTTTCACCAAGACAAAATTGAATCAGGAATCTCATTGCTTACTGTCCCAGGAAGGGGGCTAGTAGTGGAATCAAATTTGGAACTCAAAACTGTCTCTTGAAATGTTTAAAATTTGTTTTATCATGTAATTGGGGGGAAAATAAAATATTGAAAAAGACTTAAGGGTCACTAACAAGGTGCTTAAGAGGGACAGTATGCCTTAGCAAATAGGGGGCTGGATTAAAAATTATTTAGTGGGGATAAGTTAAAACTTCAGATTTAGGTTACAAAATTTATTTGCTTAAATATAAAGTGAAGGAAGACTTGCCTTGAGGGTATTTCACATAAAAATGGTACAGGGGCTTTAGCTGAAACAATATTAATATGAGACAGCATTTTATGTGGCTTTTTTCTCCTTCCTCACACATCACCCTCTATCTCCCCTCTCTGCCTCTGCAATGATATGTCCCTGCACGTGATGTGCATTCCCTGCCCACCTATGTCTATTGAAATCCTAAGTTTCATTTAAGGCTCAATTTATACACCTGATTCTCCCCTAAATAATCTTATGTATTTTGTGATGTGGTGAAGTCAGGGAGGTCTGAGTCCCAATCCTCTTAACATTTACAGACTGTGGGACCTTGAGCACTTGTGTGAAATGCTAAGTTACAGATTGGCATTGGTGGTGGATGCTCCTATTGGGAGTTTCCTGAATAAAGGAAATCACGAGTTTGGGTTTAAAAAAAGTGAAGATGGATTAAAGAAGGAACTTAATGAAAGAAGTGTGTTTAACCAACACTTAATTTCCCTCCCTTTGAATAGAAGGAGAAAATAAAAACAGGAAGTTAGAGAAGGTGTATTGCACAAAAATGAGATGAGCTTGGTATGGAGAGGGTAAGATTTGGAGAAGTTGATAGAGAAGGAACAGCAACAGAGATGGAAATTTGTATGGTGCGTGTTGAAATGTAGCCTAGAGAAGACTGGAGTTGAGGGGCAGGGTGCATTATGGCTACACAAAGCTGTAATTTGAAAGAGGGTTTAGATGTTGTCTTCCAGATGTCAGAGGGTAAAATTAGTGGCAGGGCAGAGCAACTGCAGGAAGCAGGTAATGTGGGAATGGGATGATGATCTCTTGGAGAGAAGCAGCAATTGTTTGGTTGCTTGTTTTTCTTCTGTCCTTGAACAGGACCAAAATGATACGATGATGTTAGAGTGAAGTGACAATGAATCCGGCTATGACTGATCAGATGAATATGAGTTCAGAATGCTTGTAGTTCAAAAGGGATAGAAATGAGACATGTCAAAGAGAATATGAGTAGTACTTAATGATAGCTTGCATATAAGATGGGAAGGAGAGGAATGATGGATATTAAGATCATGCCAAAATTTCAAGCCTTCAGAGACTGGTGCCAATATTGGCAGATGTGATAAAGTAGGAAAAAAGGGAGTCAGCTGGGAAGGGTAGGAGGAGTTCTGTGAGGAGGATGTGACTCCACAGGATGTGACTCCCAAACAATTCCACCAAATTGTCCCTTGATCTTTCAGCTTGCAGAAGGGACATGTATCAGCAAGGGACTCTGAGGAGGGACTTGAACACCCTTGTGGCCGAGGTCCAGGCTCTTCGAGGTCAATTGCAATACAGCCTCCAAGCAAACAATTCCCTGCGGAAAGAACTAGAGCAGAAACTGGAGAGCAGTCCTGGGAAACCTATCCTCAGTTCTTCCCTCATGATCCAAGATTGCCAAGCAACTAGCCCTAAGAATGAGTGGAAATTTTTCCAAGGTAGGAAAACAAACCCTCACACAAACGTGGGGTTGATGAGTTGGGGATAAGGTGAGGTTGTTTTCAAAGAGTCTGTGGTGGAAACTCCTACACTGAGCCCTTAAGGGCTATAGATGACCTCATCATCCATCATTCATGATCATCCATGGGGAAGGTGGTCCATCCTCTGTTTCCTTAACTGCAAAGTGGGATTAATAGGGAAAATACTAGTCCCTCTCAAATGAGATTATAATTGTAAAGTGCTCAGCACAGTGCCTGGCACATAGAAAACACTTTCTAATATTATTATTGTGTAATTACATGATACTCCAGATAATATTCTTATCATTGCAAAGTACGTAGACCAGTATTATTTCAGATGCTTTACAGATGAGGAAACTAAGGTTAGAACAGCAGTGAGTTTTCCAAAATCAGTCTCCAACTAGTAAGTGGTAGAGGAAGGATTATGTTTGGTTGGTTGTTGTCCTTCTTCTTCAAAGAAGACCAAAATGACATCACCATAGTAAAGTGAAATTTCAGTGTGTCAGAATGTGGCTGATCAAACCAATAGGGGTTCTGAATGGTCTACCACAGGTTGGGCACACATAGTCCTTATGAAAATTTGGGGTGCGTATCCTAAATTTGGACATCCTGTGTTTATTTTGTGCTGTCTCAATTCTACTTTGCTCAAAGAGCACATCACCTTTTCTTATGTGGGCATGGCATTCTGAGCTGTCCTGTGCCAGTGTCTCCCAGGTTGAACAGTCAAATCCAAAGTTTCTGAGAGAGACCTTGAGAGTGTCCTTGTATTGTTTCTTCTGGCCACCATGTGATTGCCTACCCCATGCAGCTTCTCCATAAAATAGTCTTTTTGGCAGGCAGACATTTTTGCATCTGAACAACATGTCCAGCCCATCGGAGTTGCCCTCTCTGAAGCATAGTTTGAATACTTGGTAGTTAAGCTGGAGCAAAGATGTCAGTATCTGTTACCTGATCCTGCCTGGTGATCCTCAGAATCTTCTGAGGACAGTTCAAGTGGAAGTGATTCAGTTGCCTAGCATGGTGCTGGTAGACTGTCCATGCTTCACAAGCAAATGACAAGGAGGTCAGCACAACGGCTGTGTAGACCTTCAGTATGGTACTCAGTTAATATCTCTTCTCTCTCAAACCTTTCTTTTTTTTTATTTTTTCATGTTCTACAGTCACTACCATAAAACTTAGATTGTTTCCCACTACCTACCCCCAAAACCCCCTTCCCTCCCTAAGACGGCATACAATTCTATACAGGATCTACACATACATTCCTATTGAATGCATTTTCACTGTAGTCATGCTGTGTAGAAAAAGTAAAATAAGTGGGAGAAATCACATAACAAATCAAAACATAATACACATACATACACAAAAATGATCTGCTACATTCTGTGATTGAATTCCATAGTTCTTCCTCTGAATGAGGAAGTCATTTTGCCTTAGAAGACTGTTGGGATTTGTGTGTGTGTGTGTGTCCTTGCATTTCTATCAAGATCCAAGTCTACCAGAAAAAATTCTCTCACACTGTGGTCATGGCTGTGCACAAAGTTCTCCTGGTTCTGCTCCTTTTGCTCAGCATCAGATCATAAAAGTCTTTCCAGGCCTCTGTGAAGTCTTTTTGTTCATCATTCCCCTTGATTTCCACATTTTTGGCAACTACAAAGAGTGCTGCTGTAAATATTTTTGTACATGTGGGCCCCTTTCCCATTTTTATGATCTCTTGGGGATACAGTCCTAGAAACAATATTGCTGGATGAAAGGTTATGCACGTTTTTGTAGCCCTTTGGGCAGAGTTCCAAACCACTCTCCAGAATGTTTGGATGAGCTCACAGCTCCACCAACAATGAATTAATGTTCAAACTCTCCCACATCCTCTCCAACATTGATCATTTACCTGTTCTGTCATGTTTGCCAGTCTGATAGGTGTGATGGAGTACCTCAGAGTTGTTTTGATTTGCATCTCTCTAATCAAAAGTGATTTAGAGCTTTTTTTCATATGATTAGAGATATCTTTAATTTCTTCCTCTGGCAATTGCCTATTCATATCCTTTGATGATTTATTAATTGGGGAATGACTTGTATTGTTGTACATTTGAGTCACTTCTCTATATATTCTAGAAATGAGGTCTTTGTCCCCAAGATTAGCTGTAAAACTTCTTTCCCAGTTGACTATATCCCTCCAAATTTTGGTTGCATTGGCTTTGGTTGTGCAAAAACTTTTCAGTTTAATGTAGTCAAAATTATCCATCTTGCACTTCATAATGCTTTCTATCTCCTCTTTAGTCAAAAATTCTTCCCTTCTTCATAAATCTCATAGCTACATTATTCCTTGCTCCTCCAGTTTGTCCATGGTATCAGTCTTCATACCTAGATCGTGTACCCATTTGGACTTTATTCTTGTGTCCAGTGACAGGCATGGGTCTATGCCTAGTTTCCACCACACTGTTATCCAGTTTTCCCAGCAATTTTTGTCATACAGTGAGTTCTTATCCCAGAAGCTGGGGTCCTTGGGTTTATCAAACAGGAGGTTGCTATATTCCTTGCCTACTGTGTCTTGAGTTCCTAGCATATTCTGCTTGTCTACCCTTCTGTTTCTTAGCCAGTAACAAGTGCTTTTAATAATTGCTACTTCATAATACAATTTGAGATCTGCTAGAGCTAAGCCACCTTCCCTAGCTTTTCTTTTCATTAGTCCCTTTGATATTCTGGATATTTTATTCCTCCAGATGAATTTTGATATTATTTTATCCAGCTCTAGAAATAATTATCTGATAGTTTAATTGGTATTGCACTAAATAAATTAATTAATTTAGGTAGAATTGTCACTTTTATTGTATTGGCTTGGCCTACCCGTGAGCAACCGATATTTTTCCACTTGCTTAGATCTGATTTACATGTGTAAAAAGTTCTGGTAATTGTGTTCTTATAGTCCCTGGGTTTGTTTTGGCAGGTAAACTCCCCAAGTTTTTGTAGTGTCCACTCTAGCTTTAAATGGGATTTCTCTTTCTTTCTCTTGCTGTTGGACTTTGTTACTAATATATAGGAATCTAGAAGATTTGTGTGGGTTTATTTTGTAACCTGCAACTTTGCCAAGATTGTTTATCATTTCAAGTAGGTTTTGACTTGAATCTCTGGGATTCACTAAGTACATCATCATCTCATCTGCAAAGAGTGCTAACCTAGTTTCTTCTTTGCCTATTCTTATTCCTTCAGTTACTTTATCTTGTCTAATTGTTACAGCTCACATTTCTAGTATCATATTGAATAAAAGTGGTGAGGATGGGCATCTTTCTTTCACCTCTGATCTTATTGGAAATGCATCTAGCTTTTCTCCGTTGCCTATAATGCTTGCTGGACGTTTTAGGTAGCTACTGCTTATCATTTGATGGAAAGTTCCCTTTATTCCTATGTTCTCCAGCATTTTTAAGAGGAATGGGTGTTGTATTTTGTCGAAAGGTTTTTCTGCATCTATTGAGATAATCATGAGGTTTCTGTTAGCTTTGTTGTTGATGTGATGGATAATGCTAATCGTTTTCCTAATATTGAAGCAGCCCTGCATTCCTGGTCTGAATTCTACCTGATTATAATGTATTATTCTAGTGATAAGATGCTACAATCATTTTGCTAAAATCTTATTTAAAATTTTTGTATCTATATTCAGTAGAGAAATTGGTCTATAATTTTCTTTCTCTGTTTGCTCTCTTCCTGGTTTAGGTATCAAAACCATATTTGTATCATCAAAAGAATTTGGGAGGACACCTTCTTCCCCAATTTGCAAAAATAGTCTATATAGTATTGGAATTAACTGTTCTTGACATATTTGATAGAATTCACTTTTAAATCCATCTGGCCCTCGAGATGTTTTCCTAGGGAGTTGATTGATGGCTTGTTCAATTTCTTTTCTGAGAAGATTTGTTTCTTTAAGTATTCAACTTCTTCTTCTGTTGATCTGGGCAATTTGTATTTTTGAAAATACTCATCCATCTCCGTTTGATTGTTGATTTTGTGGGCACATACTTGGGCAAAGTAATTTCCCATTATGGTTTTAATTTCTTCCTCATTGGTGGTGAGTTTACCCCTGTCTTTTTTGATATTAGTAATTTGATTTTCTTCTTTCTTTTTTGAATAAAATTCAACAAAAATTTTATCAATTTTATTAGTTTTTTCATAAAACCAGCTATTGGTTTTATTTATTAATAAAATAGTTTTCTTAACTTCAATTTTATTAGTCTGTCCTGTAGTTTTCAGTATTTCTAATTTGGTATTTACTTGGGGATTTTCAATTTGTTCTTTTCATAACTTTTTCATCTGCATGCCCAAGTCATTGATTTCCTCTTTCTCTGTTTTATTTATGTGGGCATTCAAAGATATACAACTTCCCCTAAGAAGTGCTTTTGCATTATCTCGTAAGATTTGATACGTTGTCTCATTGTTGTCATTCTCTTGAATGAAGTTGTTAATAGTTTCTATGATTTGTTGTTTAACCCACTCCTTCTTCAGGATCAGAATATTTAGTTTCCAATTGATTTTTGGTTTATCTTTCCATGGCCTTTTATTCCATATAATGTTTATTGCGTTTAGATCTGTGAGGAATGCATTGATTATCTCTGCCTTTCTGCACTGGATTGTGAAGTTTTTGTGTCCTAGAACATGGTCAGTTTTTGTATATGTGCCATGTACTGCTAAGAGAAAGGTCGATTTCTTTCTATTCCCATTCAGTTTTCCCCACAGAGCTATCATATCTACCTTAACCAGAGGTTTATTTACCTTGTGGACCTCTTTCTTTTTTATTTTGAGGTTACATTTATCAGGTTCAGAGAGGGGAAGGCAGAGGTCCCCCACTAGTATAGTTTTGCTGTCAATTTCTTCCTGCAAGTCCCTCAACCTCTCCTGTAAGAATGTGGATGCTATACCAATCGGAGCATATATGTTTGGTAATGATATTGCTTCATTGTCCATGGTGACTTTTAGCAGGATATATTTCCTTCCTTATCTCTTTTGATTAGGTCTCTTTCTGCTTTTGCTTTGACTGCGATTAGGATTGCTAATCTGGCTTCTCTTACATCAGCTGAAGCATAATATATTCTACTCCATCCTTTGATCTTTACTCCGTGTGTATTCCCCCATTTCAAATGTGTTTCTTATAAACAACATATAGTTGGATTATGGCTTTTAATCCATTCTGCTAGATGTCTTTTTGAATCAGGGACCTTGAGAGGGATCCTTCCTCTCCACTACTAGAACCATCATGAACCATGTATTCCTAGGGTGCCCTATGCAATTCTTTATTTAGCCTCGTTGACTAGCTATTGTATCTTTACCCTGACACTGCACTCTCCAAACAATTCCCACAAAGTTCACATCTATTGTCTAAATAGGACATAGCTTGGTTCACTCTTCTGGCAGTAGGCATCTTTGCTGAGAAGAGTATAAATGTAGAAATTCCTTTTGCTAGTAGTTAGTTTCAACCAAGGGGTCCATGAAGTCCTAGATTCTTTTGTCATAAGGTTGCTTCTAAAACGAAAAACGACCATCTCATGATTACTGTTCAATCACCCAGGATTAGAAAAGAAACCCAAAGAAATGTCAGCCAGAGGACTGGTGTGCAGGCTCAAGTTTGCCATATCTGAGCAGCTATCATAGCCACTTTCTCTCCCCCAAATAATCCAAAGGAGAAGGAGCTTCCATAGAGTTCCCACAAGTTTAAGAAATAGGGAGAAAGTAAGTACCAGAGCATGGAATTACTTCTTTTAAGGTCTACTCTCCAGGATTTCCTCCTGATGCCTTCATGCAGGTCAGAAGATTGCTTTGAATTCTTCAGCACTGAGCACATATGTCCTTGAAAGTGTCTGGACAGCCCTGCTCAGCTCCATATAAGCTTCAGCAGCATCTGCTCCAGTCAGAATGGAATATTATGGGGCCTGACCACCCTCATTATACTCAAGTCCACTGCCTTTAAAGGGAAGTGCTGGCTAAGAAACTCTAGAGCTGCCCATGGAGGCCATGAGCCCAACCTTTTCATTATAAAGGAAATGCTCCTCTCAGAATTCTCTGCTGCTGACTTTAAAATATTTCATTCCAACTTTTCCTAGGTAACCTTCTTCATTTGGTACTATTTTCCATGCCTGTCCATGTTTTTCCAGGACAGTGAAGATCTCTTCTCTCAGAAGATCTGTTCCCTGATTTCCCCCAAATGTTGCGTGCTTTTCTCCAGGCAAGACAAGGCAATTGTCACGTTAGATTCTCCCTTCCCATCTGCTGTGCACTCATTCCCCCTTTCCTTGACTGCCAGGAAATAGCAAGACATTCTCTCTCCTTTCTTGATTATTTCTGCTTCAGCTCACATATCACAAAGAGCCTTTGGTGGAGACTGGGCTTCAATGTATTACAAAGCCAGCAAATTGCTCTTTGATCACTCTATTATATCTCTCTGAACATCCTTCTTCCATGCTCTCTCTCCAACAGGCCACCCTCAGTCTCCTATTTCCACTCTCTTTTCAGCAATTTGTCTGTAATTCCTGGAGAGTTTTTTCAGGCAGGAAGAGATTACAATACTTGTCTAGCGTTACATTGCTATTATGTATCAGAAGCAGGATTTCACCAGGTCTTCTGGATTCCAGTATTAGCTTTCTAATAAGCATTCAACATGGTCCCTCTATTGTAGGAAAACATAAACTAATCTAGATTCATTTTTCTGTCCCCAAAATGTTCGTAACAATTCTTTTTCTTTCTTTGCTTTTATTTTCCAATGATTAATATATCTGCCTATCTGATATCACTATATGAAATGAGAAAAGAGGATGTCACCAAGACTGGAAGAAATCACTTCAACTCACTTCGCCCAGGCCTGGACATTTCCCAAAGTTTATCTTTCCAGATGCCATTCCCTTTCCCTCTTAGTCTTTTGTTCTCTCAAATTAAATCATCAAGAGATTACACAAGGATGATCTTCAACTTGAGCTTTATTGTGTTTTTCAGAGTTGGGTTTCGATGTGTCCCCTAGAAAGGAGACCCATTCCATGCTGAAGGGGGATGCTCCCGACCATTCATTGGACAACCATGGGCATCACATGATTGGCAATATGGAAGACTTCAGTGCCCTGAAGCTACAGATTTCAGAAGGAAAGGAACTGGCTCATAAAATGCTTTCTCTCCTGCCCGGTATTCTAAACTCACCTGCCCTGCAAGACACTGAGGTAATCAGATCACTCATTCTTTTCTCTTCCCTTTCTTCTCACATCTGGGTGGTCCTCCTCTCTCATTCCCCAACATTTCTTCTTTTCCTGCAGGCATCTTGCTATATGCTGATCCCTCTGTCTTCTCATAGTTATTCCTTGGTTCAGCTGTCTCAGTATCAGACCGTCTCTTTGCTAGCTCGTGTTAGGAGGATACAACTGTATTGTTTCAACTGTCCAACACTCATCTTTTTCACCTTGCTTCTTTCACTGTCTTAAGGTCCCAAATTAGGAATCATCCTAAAGAGCAGGGCTGAGGTACTCAGGACTGTGTAAAAGCCACAAATGTCAGAGTACAAACATTAAGGTGATATGGATTCCTTGGCATCCTTGCAGGTTATGGGTAAGTTCATTCTAATGCTACAGAGTAGAGGATCAGAGAGATTACTCATGGGATCTTCACACTCACATGGAGCAGTGGAAGGTTCAAGGATAAGATCAACTTTTACAAAATCATTTGAGTGATGAGAGAGATTTTGAATGGGCTGAGTTGACTATTGGTGCTGCTTTGAACAGGTCTTATACTGGCTTGGAACATCTGATGTCCAAATATGAAGGGAAAATTAGGCACAGATAAGAATCACGTAGAGTTGGGCAGGTAGTCCTCTTTTGACAATAAGGATATTCAGTGCAACAAATCTGACACTTTAGAAGACTAAATGGAGAGAATTGTCAGGGAATGAATGAGTAGATTTTTTCATTATCCACTTTGTGCAGGTCCTACTGTGTTGTTTCATGATGTGTTGTGGTGGAATGATCTCAAAGAATTCAGAGTCAGAACACTTTTCATGCAAGAATAGTCATTTATTGAGATTGATACCTCTCATGAAGCAGGCTAAATTCCAAGAGGAAAGAAAAACTTCAGAGAAGATAGATTTTGATACGGCAAAGATATAATTGCTTAATAGAAATTACGTTTATTACAAAGACAGGAGAGGTTTATTAAGGAATTAAGTACTAGGGGAGGAGTCCTAGCCACAGTGAAATTGCACATTATCCACATTTCATAAGGAAAAACCCATTGGGTTGGTATGTATGTATGATAATGATATTGGAAGAAGGCTCTCTATGTCATCAGTTAGCCCAAAGGACAGCTTTTGCTATTACTGTTCAGGTATTTACTTAAGGAAAGGCCCTTCTGTTGTTTTGTCGTCCACATCCAGATCTGGCCTCCTGGTAGTACTGGTTTCTGATTGGCTGAATATTGTGGTCCTGTTGCAGACGTGGCTATGGTTGTGGTTGAATGCATGGACACAGCTGCTGTTGCTGTGGGAAATAAGAGTTCATGGACACACCTGTTATCCCAGTGATCAGTGAGACATATATGAAGACATTAGGCCATTGTTCATAGGGGCTATGAAGCAGTTAGTATACTGGGGCCAGGGGCAGTGTTAGTAGGATTTCATCACTCTTGAAGCATTTCCAGTTGTCTGTGACTCTTTGTGACCCCATCTGGGGTTTTCGTGGCAAAGATACTAGAGTGGTTTCCATCCCCAGCTCATTTTGCAGATGAGAAAACTGAGGAAAACAGGATTAGATGGGTTTCCCCTGAGTTACAGAGCTAGTCAGTGTCTGAAGCTGGATTGGAACTTAGGAGGATGAGTCTTTCTGACTCCATGACCTGCACCTTATCCATTATGCAACCTAGCTGCTCCAGTATAATTAGTGAATATTGATGAAAAAATGTAAACAAAAGTCTATCAAAAAGACTGTAGCAAAATATTGAAAAGGTTATGAACTGTGAACAAGTTGTGTTTCCAGTAGAAATCCAAGGGTGGTTTAACATTAGGAAATCAATGAACATAATCACTTTATACATCACAATTAACTGAAAATATGGCTAATCCAAGTTTGACTTCATATGTATTTGTTAGGTTCTTGGGAAAACTTGATAAATGACTAACAGTGATAATGATAAAATCCATCAAAGTATGTGTAAGATTGGGAATTTTTGCAAAAATGTAGCAATTTGTAGTTGTTAAGTCATTTTAAAAAAAAGTAAAAGCAAGAATGAATGATATAAAGCACCATCTTTGGTTACATGATTCACAATATGGCATAACAGGATTCAGAATTTGGGAGAAGAGTTGTTTTTACCATAATTCCTTAGGCCCAACCACTTGAAATCAAGGAAAAACATGCATTATCAGAAGAAATTTAATCTTCTCCCAGAAGTTGGGAAGACAGAAAAACCATCTGCATGAGCTAAAAAGATTTCTGAAATGACATGGGAGACCTGAGATATTTGAACCTCCCACACATATTGGAAGATGCCTATGCATCTCTAGTCTACCCTAGCTGCTGACCTCAGTCAGCACAAACCACCTCACCATTGTTGCTTTTGAGTTTCTAGCCCTGCCTAGCACGACAACCCTTTCCCCTCGTTGTACAGACCACAGTGGGACTCACTCAGGACCATAAGAGGTAGGATATTTGATGAAAAACAGGTCACAACGATGAACAGGAGTTGCAAGAGAAAGTGTACCATGGAGCCACTTAGAGGAGAAAGGATTCCATGACTGTGGGAAGGAAGACTAGATGACCAAGTACCTTTTCGCTACAGAATTTGCATAAATTTCGCTGTCCCTCATAATGCCCAATACAGCCTTAGGGTTTTGTGTTGGAGAAAATGGGGGATGTCACTGCAGTGGAAGAGGGGTAGGGATCAAGCAGGAAGGAAGCAAGTGTGAAATAAGCAATTATGAATTAGAAAAACAAAGGGCAAAAGTCCACCCAAGAAAGTCTGTGTATAAACTGAGCACACAATCATAAAAATGATCTAATAATGGGACTCATCAAGGCCGAAGAAAGAAGAGGTAAGAGATGGTTAAAATGCCTTCAGAATGATCAAGTAGTATACTGGAAACAATAAAAAAATGACAAGAAAGATAAAAATTCATGGCACTGAATAGAGGAAGAAGTCTTTTCCTCACACCCAGATGTTGTAACCGAAGTTAAAATGGGGTAAAGGAACAAGAGAGAAGATGGATCAATATAAATAATGAATATTGCTGCAAAAACTTTAAATAAAAATCGATCAAAAAGACTGTAGCAAAATACTCAAAACAGTTATTTCCTCTGCAGAAGTTGTTTCCAGCAGAAATGCAAGGCTGGTTTAACATTAGAAAACCACTTAATATCATCACATTAAAACAGAAAGCATGTGATTCTAGCAACAGGTACAGAAAAAGCCTTTGAAAAACATTAAGCATCTGCTTGTGCAAAAATCTTAAAAAGCATAGTAAATGTCCCTTCAAATCATGATTAACGTATATATCTAATATCCAAAGCTTACATTGTTGTAGCAGAGAAACATTAACTTCCCTTATAAAGGCAGGGATAAAAGCACTGGCTTCATAATTTGAGAGAGTTTTATAAATTCTAATAATTAGCCATAAGACAACAGAGAGAGAGGCACAAATATTTACCAATAAGAGATGCCAGTGTTCTTATTTATAGAGGGTATGGTAGCTAGTGTGAAGACTTGGGCAAATCAGTAAACTAACGGAGGGGATCAGTAGCTTCAGGAAGGTAGCAGGGTACAAAATCCACTCCTCTTCAACATTTCTATGTAGAACAATAAAAAATACCAGAAAGAATTAATGGAGAAATCCTACTCAAAACAGGTACAAAATGAATAAAACATGATGGAGGCAGTCTTCCGAGACACATTCACATTGATATATGTACACCTATTTATATCTTTCCATACAATTATTCACCACTCCTCATAAAAATAAGGAAAAATTTAACCGATTGGAGAGAGACTCATTGCTCCATGTTTGGGTTCCATTAACCTTACAAAAATATGCTATTCTTTAAATTCAGTAATAAAGTTCACATGCAGAGACACATTCAGAATCTGAAGAAAAATAGTAGGAAACATCAGGTACGTAAGGGGAGGAGTGCTTCTTGAGATTTCTTGAAATAGTTATCAAAACCATTTGGTGCTGGTTAAAAAAATGGAAAAGTATCCCAGTAGAAATGATGAAGATAAGCAAAAATCAGAAGCAAATTTAACCATTCCATGTTCAATAACCCCAGGAACACAAATTTTAGAGGCAAGGACTCCACAATTCATAAGAGCTACCATGCAAACTGGAAAAGAAGTTCAGTAAAATTTAGGTTTATTCTAGCATCTCATACCACGTAGGACAGTAACTTACAAACTGGTACCTAACTTAAATAGAAAAGATCATATCATTACAGAATTGGAGGAAAATGGAAACAGCTTTCATAACTATGTCTATGGAGTGGATTCTTGAACAATGGGGTGAAGTGAGCATAATTTGGATTGATGTCAGAAAAGTGGCTAAATTGCTTGTCCCTTTTTCTGCCCAAATTCCCACTTCTGGACATGTAACCCCAGGGAAATTCAAGCACCAAATACATTATTGTTCTATTTTCATAGCACTTGTTATCTTCTCAAAGACCTGGAATGAATGCCCAATAAATGAGAATAGTTCACTTGACATATGAAGACAATGGAATATTTTTTATGTATACCAAGGATGACCATAAGATATTCAGAGAAACATGGAAAGACCTGTCTGAACTGATGCAGAGACAATTAAATAGAACCAGGAAACCAACACAAAGACTACAGTAATACAAATTTAAAAATCAAAATGAAACCTCAAACACTGTAGTTAGGAAGAACATTATTATCTCTGGGGAAAATTGAGTTGAAGGGGTGGGAGACTGTGATTGTGCAGTGTTGCATCCTCTTTCAGGGACAGTTGTAGTACAGGTGTTTCTGTTTAATGATCGTTCTTTGTCCCTTCGATGGCTGAGGATTCACAAGGATTCTGGTGAACATGAGGGCATCCAGAAATCACCATGTGGTAAAAGATAGAGTTCATTAGTAAAAATAATAGAGACGGAGAAACCAAGGGAGATGTGGAGATAGGAGACAGAGAGGTGTTCCTGTGAAATAGTCAATATTAATTAGAAGCAGGTGATGGGGAAGGGTAACAGTCAATAATCCTGGGTTGAGAATTCCTATAATGGCAAGTGAAGTCTAGGGTATGAGGCTATTATGAGTCTTATTATCACCCTATTTTTCAGATGAGGAAACTGAGACAGATTACCTTATGCCTTGAAGTGAATTTGCCAAAGAGGGCAGAAGCAGATATTTTGTAGAGGGTTCGCATAACCCACAAAATATCAATGAGAATGCAGGAAAGAAAGGAGGAAGTGAGGGGAGGAGGAGGGGGAAGAGGGCAGGAAGTAAGGGAGAATGGAGGAAGGAAGGAAAGAAGGAAGGAACAAAGGATGGAAGGAAGGAAGGAAGGAAGGAACAAAGGATGGAAGGAAGGAAGGAAGGAAGAAAAGGGCGAGATGGAGGAAGGCAGGAAAGGAGGATGGAGGAAATGAAGTAAGAAAACATCTTTGTCATTTCAAATGTTATTTAGCACTCTATGACTGGGGTATTAAGGCTTGAGGTGGCCTACCATCTATTTTAGTGACCCTAGAATGGCAAAGAGATTCAAGTTTGTGACCCAGTCCCAGGTGTCAATCAATTAGGTGATGACAAGCAAAGAAAAAAACTCAGAGTTCCTAAATTTATGGTCCCTATAAACCTTGAAATGCACATAACACATCTTCACTGACTAGAGAGCTGATTCTGTCCTGAGGCAGTTGATCCCCAACAACCAGTGAGGATATGGAAGTAGGAGGGGAGAGGTGACACAAGGACAAATGAAGGAGACATAAGTGGAAAACAGCGGAAGAGAATAATTGCTTACATAGTGCCTTACGATATGCCAGGTACTGTGTTAAGCAGTTGAAAATTTATTTTTACACACATCTTCTTTGATCTTTACAACAAGACTATCAGGTAGATGCTAGATTGCTCTCATTTTATAGATGAGGAAAATGAGGGAAACAGAGGTTAAGTGACTAGCCCAGGGTCACACTGCTACTAAGAATCTTGATGCTGGATTTGAATTTGGGTCTTCCTGACTCCAGTCTCGCCACTCTCCCTCCTGCTCCACCAGCTGCCTTTACAAATAGAGGAAAATTTCCATCAGAGATAGAGAGCTAGAAGCAGATCAGTAGTCTCCCATGAGGGAAGTCATTACTCAAGGTGGCATATTCTGAGTTATGCAAGCAGAAACGGCTTTAGGGGTCCAAGATAGTCTCTTCTCTCAGCCAGAACCCTGCCATGGAGAACATGTTCAGAACGTAGAAGCAGGTTTCCCTTCTCTCCTTTACTAGGTTCTGACCTCGGGAAACATCCAGCAACTCCAGGATAATGCCAAAATCCTGGACCAGATCTTAGAGGAGTCTCATGCTCATCTCACTATGTTCTGGAAAGCAGCCCTGCCCAGCACTAACGGGCCTACATGTCAAATGAAAACGGTAAGAGTTGGGAGGAATGTGGTGTGCATGTTTCAGGACAGATTGAAGTGTTCCCACAAGAGAAGCTGGGACTGAAGAACAGACAAAGGAAATTGTCAGGAGATAGCCTTTGGAGAGAAGGAGGATGAATGTGAAAGATGAATGCAAGACAGGGTTTTCTGGCTTGTGTTCCCATATGCCAGTCCATATGGATTTCCTCTTCCCCTGGGACGAACTACTCAACCAGAGGAACAGAAAGGGTTTGAGGAATATTGAAATGACAAGCCCCCTGGAAAGATGAAGAAAGTGCCACTAATTTTTTTCCATTGGAGATTTCTAGAATGAAAGAGCCAAATATTCACCATTCTTCTTTCTCCTTTAATGATATCAGTAGCCAACATTTATCTATAGCGCTTTAAAATTTTGAAAGGGTTTTACAAAGATTATCTCAATTGATCCTCACAATAGCCCTAGGAGGGAAGTGCTATTATCACCCCTATTTTGCAGGTGAGGAAACTGAGGCAGACAGTTAAAGTGACTTGACTAAGCGTAGCTAATAAGGAATTGAACTCAGGTCTGCCTGACTAGAGATCTACCATCATCTCTGCTACACCACCTGGTTTCCATTACTCTTCCATGGCAGTTATCAGACTGCACAAGTAGTCTGACAAAATCACAAACTGGTTCCCTTAAATCTTAGGACTTCCCAGTCACAGACATCTTGAGCATTCTGGGGGAGGAGGTAGGGAAGGTGTGAGAAATTGAGTCATTCCAAGGACTCGTGTCTGAGCTCAAGCCTGGCTTTCAGGTGAGAACAGAATTGGTGGACGTATTTCAAGGCATGCATGAAATGGATGGAAAAATATTTATTCCTTTATTTCCACCAACTTCTATCTGATATTGATCATGCCCTTCAGTTATGAATGTAGGTGCCATGCAAGCTCAGAGAGGGGTTCATCAGCTTCACCAGATTGCCAGAGGGGTTCATGCCCCCAAAGTGTAAGGATCTTTGAGTTAGAAAATCCCTAGATTGAGTCCAGGACCTCTTTCTCCTCCTAGTAGGGGTTAGATATTGGATTAATGTCCTAGATCCAGCTACAGACGGTTGCATCACACTCAATGACTGTTTGCTGTTTTTAAGGGATTTGACCAATTTATATCAGCCTAAAAAGGCCAATTTTCCCCAGTCCATCCATTTTCCCATTGCTGAGTAAATTCACACACATTTAACGAATGCCTCACCTTCATTTAATGGCACAGTAAGTGTGTCAATGATGCCAAAACACCATGGTAATTGCCAAAAAGGAAAAGATTATAGGCGTTTTTTTAAATTAAAATTCTGACATTTCCAATTTCATTCAGGCTCCCAGTTTATCTGTATGCCTGCTATAGGTGTTTCAAAACCCCATTCCTGTGAAGTCCTATGTGCAGGACCAGACTTTCTTGGGTTAGCAGAATGGAGGGAGGTCATCCCAGAATTACAGCTGAGAAGGCTATGGAATCTTGCTTTCAGCTTCATTAGGCATTTTAACCAAGAACCTGAACTTTTATTTAGCAGGAGTCAATAGAAGGAGATATTCTCCTCTTGAAACGAAAATTATTGCAACAACACAATGTCCTGAGGACCACCCGTGAAAGATTGAACAGAACGAAGCTTGAAAAGGAGAATTTGGAGAAGTTCATTTTCCATCAATGTAGGTGTTTCCAGGAAGCAGTGCAGGAGATCAGAGGGGGTTGGGGAAGTAAGGTGGAAAAAAGAAGCTGTTTCTACATGTCCTTGTCCTTCTGATAGATGTCCAGTGAGCAAGGAGACCAAAAAGGTTCCATCGCATGAATGTGTCCGTGATGTCCCCATGCCTCCTATGCATTATGGCTTATCAAGCATTTACTATGTGTCATGCAATATGCTAAATACTGGGGATATAAAGTGATGAAGAAATGTTCCTGCCATTAGGGAGCTTCGATTCAATCACAGAAAACATAATGTGTCCATAGAATAGATACATAATATATAAAAAGTAATTAGAAGACCATAGGAGGGGAGGGTACTAGCAGCTGGGGGAAGAAGGTCAGGATGAGCACCACAGAGGAAGTGGTGCTTGAGCTGAGGTCTGAAGTAAGATGTGGATTCTAAGAGATGTAGGTGAAGAGAAGGAGTCCAGGTATAAGGAAAACTACAGAAAGGCACACACACACACACACACACACACACACATACACACACACACTCATAACTCATAACAGTGTGTGAAGAGGAAAAATGTGTAGTAGGGCTGGAAAGTAGAGGTTTGTGTCAGGTGGAGAAGAGCTTCAAGTGCTAGGAGAATTTGGATTCTATCATATAAGCAATATGGAGTGATGGGAGCTTCTTGAGCAGGTCAGGGACATAGACCTGTGTTTTAGGACTATTACTTTGGGAGCTGTGTGTTGATATAGATTGAAAAAGGAAGAAACTGGAGGTAGGAAGAACCAAAGAGGAGGCTATTCTAACTTGTCCCATAAAGAGTTAATGGTGTTTGAAACTCATAGGGTGGTCACGTAAATGGAGAGAAGAGGTAGACTTGACATTGATGATAGGGAATGAGGAAGATGGAAGAGATAAGGATGGCATTGAGATTGTGAACCTGGATGACTGGAAAGATGTGGTCTAGTATCCTCAACAGAAAAAGGGAAGTGAGACAGAGAGGGGTGGGTTGTTATAGAAACAGAATGTGTTCTCTTTTGGACATGTTGAGTTTGAGATGCCTCTACTTTATCCAATTTAAAATGTCTAGGAGGTAGTTGGTGATGGAACTCAGGAACTCTATATATTAGGGTTGTATAGATAGAAATGGAAATTGAAGTTACACAAGTTAGTGCCCTCGTCCTTGAGAGTAACGAGAGGGAAGGGAGAGGATTGAGGACTGGTCTTTTCAGTTTATCCATGATAAGGGGATGGAACATAGCTGAAGATCCATCAAAAGAGACTAGGAAAAAGTAAAATAAGAAGAAAGGAGAGATCGTTATCTACAAAAAGAAAAAAAGCTCCACAAACCAAAGAGGAGGGAGTAGCCAGCAAAAGACAAATATCAAATGCTATGGAAATGTCAGGATAGATGAGAATTGAAAAACGATCATTGGATATAGCAGTGAAGAGACCATTGTGAACTTTGAAGGGTGTGTTCTCCGCTGAAAATAAGTTAAGAATCTAGTTTTTAAAGGATGAGGAATGAGAGAAGGGAGGTGGAAGCAAAGTGTAAAGATAGTGAGGACTTTCCCTCTCAAAGTTGGCTGTGAAAAGGAGAGAACATTGAGTGATAGACTGAAAGGGATGTTAGGTGAGTTTTTGTAAATAAGGTCAAGGGGGATGGATTGCCGATTAGAAAGAAGGAACGATTGCTAGGAGATAGGAGTGGATGGAGTGGATGGGATGAAGGTCCACTTTCTTTAGGAGAAGAGTCATGTGTCACCAAAGACTTGAATGAAGGAAGAAATGAAAGAAAAAGTCCAGGGCGATTTTGATGTGGAGAGTAATGGTGAATGGTCTCTTTTTTTGTTAAGGTGAGGCGAGCAGGAACATTCCTGTGAGAGGCTGAGGTAGAGAAGTATGAAAGAGTCTCTGTGGAGAGTCTCTCTTCTAATGGAGATCTGATTGGGGAAGAATGAAAAGATTTCCTTGCAGTAGCAAGGGTTCATTGAGATTCCACAGAATCAATGTGGCCCAGAGTCTGCATGGTTTCCTGCATTCCTAAACCACCATTCTGTCATAGAATTGGATGTAATGGTCAATGTGAATACTCTGAGGTTGGGGACAGTCAGGCAAGAACAGTGATAGGATAAGGAGGCAAGGAAGTGGGATGAAGAAAAATCATGAATGAGAGAAATGGGGTTGACCAAGCAAGGTAAGCCAGAGGAGCAAGCTTACAAAGCATCTCTCCTCTGTATGCTAAGCCAAGTGAGTCATTAGCAGGCTTGTGATTTTTGCCTTCTTATTGTTGCAGTAACCAGAACAAAAGAGGTTTTGAAGAAGGCAAGAAGAAATCTTGAGGTAAGAGAGTTGGCAGTGACCAGCTGGATCCGCTAATCCTGGGACCCACTACCACCTCATCCCCCAATCTTTACACCTGTGATCAAGTGGCCACTAAAGCTGCAGTGTAGCTTTGAAGCAAACCATGATCTTTCCACCACTTGCACTCATCATAGTGGGGCCACTCTTCTGCTTCCCATTTCTTTGTCACCTCTGTGCCCTCTCCTATGTTGTTAACCTCACTCATGCTCTTCTCTGTTCATTTCCATGACCTCCGTTTTACTTTAAGCTTGATATCCAAAGAAATGCCATTCATGTCTAACCTGGAGGAAGAGGGAAAGTAAGCAATCATGACTGAGTGGCTACCACAGGGAGGAAAGAGGGAGGGATCTACAGAAACACCAGGACCCTGCAGTCTCTTTTCTTTCAGAAGAATGGCTGATGTTTGTCTAGCTTGGTGGGTGGGAATTGGGGATGGCACGGGTAGAGGTTAGGTCGGCTAGCCATAGTGAATACATCTCAAGAAAAGGGAGATGCTGAGGGGCTGAGATCTCTGACAGGTCTCTATTATACCAGCTGGATTGGCAAATAGCTTTCATATCAGCAGTTTTCCATTTCTTCTAACTTGATTTCTTAATAGCAAAAGCTTAAGATGACTACAACAAAGAAAAGCAGCAGGGAAAATACAACATTACCTGCCTCCCATACACTTCTATTACTTTAAGGAGTAACAGAGAGTTGCTGTAAATTCCTCATGACAAATTTTGAATGAGATCTCTTAAATCTTATTCTGAAGAGCCTGAGATAGTACATGAAACCTAAAATAAGGAGTGGCTTAAGGAAACGAATTTTAAACACACACACATATGTTTGAAGCAAAAGGCATGAAGGGATGAGAGTTAATTGGGAGAAGTCCCTTCTCAAAGAAGTATTTGAAGACACTAAAAGAAATAGAAGGAAGAACTTTAAAACCATGGGCAAATTATTCTCAACACAACTCCTGAGAACCTTACTCTTAGAAACCTGCAAGTGGTAACCTTGTGTAAAGACCACCTTCAGAGGAGATAGGGAATGACTTTGTTCTTCTCTTTGCTGACATCCCTTCTTTCTTCCTTGGACAATTCATTTCTCTCCTGAGCCCCTTCAGAACAGTACTTCCAAGATTAATTATGTAAAGCTTCATCCCTCTCCTAGTCAAGGTAACAATAGCAGGATCTCATATCTGGTTTTTTGACTGGGCTGAATAATTGGCACCTAAGCATAATGCTTGTTGCTCTCCTCTCCCCACCATGGGGCTACTCTGTCATCACCACCATGACTACTTGGTGACAGGTAGAGAGATGGGTGTCACCTTCCTGGTGACACAGGTACAGTGAATATGCGATTCTCTACAAAAGGCACACTTGAGAGCCCTTGGGTATCCAGGAGATCCACAGCTTATCTATTGGTCATTACCTTCCCAAACAAGACAATTGATTTCTTAGCTCTGGGAATTTGGATGGGCTGTCCCCCATTCCCAGAATGCTCTGCCTCTGGGCTTCCCCAGCTTCCTTTCAATTCCAACTCAAATCCTACTTTCTACTGGAAGCCTTTCCCACACCCTCTTCCTTCTAGCCAATGATTTTCTATTTAACCTGCACAGAGCTTGTTTGTCCATAGCTGTTAGCATGTTGCCTCCCCATTAGAACGTGAGCTCCTGAACAACTCCTTTCTTTGTATCCCAAGTTTCATACAGTGTCTGGCATATAATAAGGCTTAAACTATTGTTATTGACTGACTGACTGTGGTCAAAACTCTTCTCCCCTACAGATTGAAAAGCATGGCATAGTGGCAGCCAGTTAGTGCCTGGATTCTCTGGGTAGCCTATGATGCTCTGCCCGATGAATGAAGATGTCACAGACGTAGCAAGTAGGGGATGCCTGCTCCTCAGAGCACACTGCTTGCTGTGGAGAATGGCAGGCCACTAAGAGAGTTTGCATAAATTTACTAGATGTGGCTGTACTAGGCATGAACATCATATATTCTTTTTTCCCCATGTTTATTAATTTTTATTTTGTGGAATAAAAAAAGAATTTCTGTAAGGCAGTATCATAAAAAGATGATTTCACATAAAATTAAAATTCACTATGTACAACTTGCTATTCCTTTTAAATACATAATAAAGTTATCATGTGGTTTTTTTCCTTTCTATTTATTTGCTTTCTTCCTGCCCCTCCACCCTAGAGATGGTTGGCATTAGCCACAAGTGGGTTCATATACGTAAACTTTTTCTATATATGCTTCTTTTTTTTTAATCAGTTCTTTATCTGGATACAGATAGCGTCTTTCTTCATATGTCCTTTATACTTAATTCACATATTTATAATCATCAAAATGACTTATTCTTTCAGTTATTGTTAAAACAACATTGCTGTTTCATACATTCTTTCTGTCCTCTGTGTTACAGCCCATAATGTATACTTGTAAATAAATGTGTTTTGCATGAAAACAATGAAATAAATTAACATTTGTAAAAATTCTTTGGAATTCTTCAAGGGTTATGCAAACTCTCACTATTACGATTTTTATGCTGAACAGTAGAACATAGAGAAGGAAGGTAACCATGGTTTTCTTAGTATGAAGTTAGCATGGATAGTTTCCACAGTCAATAAGCGTTTATGAAATCCTCCTATGTGCCAGGCACTGTTCTAAGCAGGGGATAGAAGGAAAGGTAAGCTCCATATGAGAAAACTTCTACCAATATAGAATGGCACCTTCTGATCTTAGAAGGTTGCTTAGAGCAGATGACAGAGACCTCAGTAGGCTCACAACACATCCAAGTGCAGTCTGAACTAGATTCAAATGTAATTGAGAAAAGTTTAGCAAAATAGATTCAAATTCAATAAAACACAGATAATGTTACATTTTCAAACCATGAATATATGTGGCTCACAGGGCTGTTTGTGCCTAAGTGGTCCCCCATTTTTATTTAGTGTGATACCACAGCTGCTGCTCTGTAGAAACCATATCTGGTATAATTTGGAGAGATTCTCATTGTGTTACTCACTTTAGCAAATATTGCAGGTGCTGTGCTCTCCTGCCCTTTCTACTGAGCTGCTTGGGAAAATCAAGGGTGAGAACCAGATTGTAGGCCTGTCTGAGGACTGCTAGAAACACAGACCTCACCCCAGGCAGGACTGGCAACTGGCCAAGATTTCTGATAGCTATGGGGGATCAGAATAATCACCCTCAGGTCCTTAAGAGAGATGACTGGAGAGAAAATGGGCTACATTTGTTGACTCCTAAATAATCTAGGATGTTTCCTTGGGTGAAAGATGCTCCTCCCAGATGTCAGAGGTGGAAAAGACAACAAGATTGGTGGTTATGATATCAGAATGTAGAACTGATAAAACATGAGGACTCTCTCAAAACTGGAGAACAAGTTCAATCCTGCTTTTTGGGGATACTGGTATATAACCAGAGGCTGACTATATGGATACACTATATTTCTGGTAGAGAAAAAACTCTTTTTTTTTTTTTTCCCACTTGGTAGCTAAGACCATGCCTGAGAATAAAAAAAACTCTACTCCATAGAGAAGTTGTTTCTTAAACGTTTTGAGCTAACGAACAACTAAATGAAAAAGAGGGCTTACATGGAGGCGCCTGTGGAACTGAAGAAGAACCACCTGACTAGAGCTCTGTTAGAACAGATGGAAGGCAGCAAAGAGCTATGGGCCCCTGCCCACACCAAACTATCTCTTGCCTACCACGACATGAGAGGAACCATCCTATTGGCAACTCTGGTTCTGGGCATTTATAAAACATTTTCCAATAATAGACAGTGTTTTAAATCTTTGAGACTAATCAGTCTGAATTCATAGTTTTCAGGTTTGTTCATCTTCCCCTATTTTATGTGTCAATAAAATGTCGTCCTACAGTGTTTTGAATAGGTGGTTTTTAATTGAGGAGGTAAGAGAGAGAGTTCAGAGGAGAACCTCTGACACACTGGTTGGTGATAGGGATATGTCCTTGTTACAGAGATGGACTTTATAAAGCAAGTCCTTAAATTTTCCCTTTTGGGCCTCAGTTTTCTTACATGAAAATGGGCATGGGGATGTTTGTGTTTGGACCAAATGCCTTTCGATGTCTCCTGCCATCAATCGTCAAGAATTTTTAAAATATTTACTATGTGCCTGATACTGTACTTTTAGCTATGGATCTATGATCTTGTAATGCACCAATCTTTAAAAAACATTTTTTTAAGTTTTTACTTAATGTAAAATGTGAAACATTTTTTACAATCTTAACAGATTGTAAACTCTGTGAAGGCAGTAATCCAGACTTTTCTTACTTCTTTACCACTCCCAACACAGATCTGCATGCAACAGGTAGTAAATAAATATTTTTATTAAAATGCACACTCATTTCCTGACTTTCAAATATTATTTTCACCTTTCTTTATGACTTGAAGCCGTAATTTGGGTGTTTTGTTAGCCTACTGTTACAATTCAGTGGTGTCCTCCAGGCTTCTTCAGGTGTTTTGGGACTGGTTGTCATTATCTGAAAGAATCAAGGACAGTTTTCCAGTTTATTTGACTAGAACAAATCCCATCACTAAAACGAAGTTAAGCATGCAATCACAATGCATGTATGTTTCTTTTTAAATTCTCTGCCTGCTCAAACTACTCTGAGGCATTGCCTCACAAGTCTAAGACCTGGCTAATAAGACAGAGAAGAAGAAGTGATAATGTTGGAGAAGATGTGGGAAAAAAGGAACCCTAATGCATTGTTGGTGGAGTTGGGAACTGATCCAACCATTCTGGAGAGCAATTTGAAATCATGTCCAACAGGCTATAAAACTATACATACTCTTTTATCCAGCAATATCACTGCCAGGATTGTATCCTAAGGAAACCATAGAAAGGAAAAAAGACCCACATGCACACAAATATCTCTAGCAGCTCTTTTCGTGGTAGCAAGGAATTAGAAATTGAGAGGAGGACCATCAATTGAGGAAGGACTGAACAAGTTGTGGTATGTGAATGTAATGGAATCCTACTGTGCTGTAAGAAATGATGAGCAGCCAGATTTCAGAAAACCCTGGAAAGACTTATAGGAAGTAAAGCTGACTTAAGTGAGCACAAGTAAGAGAAGACTGTACACAGCAATAGCAACATTAGTGCAATACAATAGTGCAAGACAATTCCAAGGAGTAGTGATGGAAAATGCTACCTACATCCAGAGAAAGAACTACGGAGTCTGAATGCCAATGGAAGCATATATTTTCACCTTTTGTCTTGCTTTTTCTTTGTCATGGATTTTCCATTTTTTACTAGTTCTTCCTTCACAACTTGGTGAATGGAGAAATATACTTAAATATGATTTTACTTGCATAATCTGTATCATCTTGCTTGCTGTCTTGGAGAGGGGGAGGGAGACAAAATTGGAATTCGTAATTTTACAAAACTGGATGTTGAAAACTATCTTTACATGTAGTTGAAAAAAAATGCTCTTAGGAAAAAACATAAATTCTATACCTGCACTAATGTAATAATATATTATGTACAAATTATCAAAAATACATCCAAATAGAATTTTTCAAGTATGACATACTTCAAATACTTTTAGATACTTCAGATACTTTTATAAACAGTATTTTCAAATAATTTTTATTTTGCCTGTTACCAATACAAAACCTCTTTGTACTTTTCTCTTAAAATGTCAGGTGTAGTGAAAGCAACATAATCGGATGTTTTATTATTTTTTAACTCTTTCAACACTTTATGACATAGCAACTCAAAGTTTTGTTCTAAGTTTAGTTTAATGAAATACTTGCTGAAAGTAGGTGTCCAATGAAAAGAAAGAGATTCAAGTAGAAAAAGTGCATGATTGGCTGTCTTTACTAATGATGTGCATTTCTCGATCCCATTCACCAATGATGCTAAAGCTTTTGTTCAAATCGCACTTCAAAAATTTCCTCCTTCTGATACCAATTGGTTGTTCTTATAAACTATTCAAAAATGTGGTATTCTTATGTTTTTACAACAACCATCACTTTAAAAACCATTAACATATCTTAGTTGGAAGATTTTTAAATTCATTAGGAAATTCTATTTTCTAATTTTGTAAGTATGCCCATATAAGAGTTTTAAGAAATGATACAGTTTTCTTTTCAGCAAGAAAGGAGGACCTGAGGTCAAATCAGTCCTTAGACACTTATTAGCTATGGGACCCTAGGCAAGTCACTTATCCCTGATTGCTTCCAAAATAAAGAGAAAGAAAATTCTAGTTACATCATCATCGTTGGGGTTGTTTTGTTTTCTTGCCTTCTATAAAGCTATAGGGCTGAAGTCTGGAGTAGGAGCTCTGCTGCTCACTTTTAGTATTACCTATCATTTAGTATTTCTTGGTAGAAGCCTT
Source organism: Notamacropus eugenii (assembly GCF_028372415.1). Taxonomy (NCBI): domain Eukaryota; kingdom Metazoa; phylum Chordata; class Mammalia; order Diprotodontia; family Macropodidae; genus Notamacropus; species Notamacropus eugenii. Next base: position 300,927,596 of record NC_092873.1, read on the forward strand.
TTCAAGTCATCAGACCTTGTTGGTTAGATTCATTTACTTAAAACTCGATAATATATTCCATCAATCCACTTAAGCAGGCATATAAACTTCTATGCATAACAATCCACTGAAAGTAAACAATGAGTGAGGGTTCTTATAGTGTCTGTTAATCTCTCTTTATTGTGGTGCTCTCTTTCCTCAGGATGATCCATGACCTATGGCACACAAGTGTCCAACATGTGGGATTAAGGAGGGCATTGGCAGAAATCTACACATTCTTCTTAGTAAAGCTGAATTTCTTTCTTTAGATAAAACAAAATAGAAACAGCAGTTCTGTTGTCTTCCAGCACATTGGTGGATTCTCTTTGGTACCCTGAAGGGTGTACCCACTCCACTTTAGAGACCAGTGCCCTAGGTGGCCATGGTTTTCTAGTTCAGTGTGTTTGCAGTTTTGTTTCTTCCCTCCGTCTGTAACTCCTTCCTGCGGTAACTGGGTCTCTTGTTTCCCTTTGATAGCCTAACTTTATGTACATTGTTTCACCACAAGCCTGATGTCAGCTTCACCTGGATATGGGTTCTATGACAGGTGTTTTCTTTATAGCAACTCAAACTTTTTAATAGCTCTGCTCTGGATTATTATATCTTCGTGATATTTTTCCAATCCAATATTTTTCCAGTATAGTGCAGTGGATGTGGTGTCTGATCCCTCCCCATTACCCTTTCCTGTTCCCTTCTTTTTCTCTTTTGGCTGACTCAATAATACAAGCTGCCCTCATACTGGCAGGTCAGGACTTCCAGAATGAGTGTGCACACTGCTGTAACTTACTCTCTGAGGGTCTCAGGGGACACCCTACAGTACAGAAGCAAGATTTATTCTACTCATAATAGCGGCTCCTGAGCCCACCCTGATATATTTCCCACTTAACAAATCCGCCAAAATGAGCTCAATTAACTTAGAAACTTTTACTAAACAGAAGGTAAACTGAGGGCACATTTCTATGTTCAAAGTATAAGTATCCATAGTGGGAGGAGTGTAGATACAAACTTGCAGAAAGAGAACAGGCTGGTGCATCTCCTCCCTGGGAACTCCTGGGCCTGCAGCAATTGACAGCTCTGGACTAAGGTCTTTTAATGTCCTTTCTCAAAGCTTATCTGCCCAAAACTTTACTCCTGGTTAGGCCATTTTCTCTTCAGATTTAAAGTTTGGTTGTAGTTATAGAAAGGGTTTCCTCACTGGGGTTTTCCCATACCAGTAAAATAACAAGTGTGACTTAAATATACACAGCATCCCCTCTGGATTTATTCTCCTAACTCCCACTCTAATAGGCAGGTAGCTTCCCTAGAAAGCAATGACCATTTCTCCCTTCGGGATTGTCCAAGTAAGCCTGAGAGGTTGTGTCTTCTTACACTGCATGTGGAAACCAGCTGTTAGATCTCTGGTGTTCTTCAAACCATTTAGAACTCTCTGTGTCATAGTCTGTTGTATCCTTTCTCTGATACTTATTCACTTAACATAAGGAAATCGACCCCAAAAATCTCCAAAACCCCAATCCACTGTGCAATGAATTCATTGTCCTATGGTGGCTGAGTGGGGAGGTAGCACATATGTCCCCGAGCAACTTCCTCTGAAAGACGCAGCATTTCTTCCTTTTCACTGAACGCTGCCAGCAAGAGAGAGTTTTGTTCATTTGAGTCTTCAAAAAATGCTTGATCTGTGAAAGGCACTATCCTCATAAATTTCTAGAAACAGGTTCACCAAGTATCCATATGAATCAACATCTGGCAGAGCATATTGACAGTTCTCAAAGAACTGGGGTTTTGTTTGCTAGCCCCCAATGTTGAGGACTTTGTTGGCTATTCCCACATGTTGGGGTGAAGAGAGGAAAACTCTCATGGAAAGTCTGGGCTCAGTAAAAGTTTGGCAGTTTCCGGAAAGTAATCCAGTCTGCTCTCTCTCTCTCTCTCTCTCTGTCTCTGTCTCTGTCTCTGTCTCTGTCTCTGTCTCTGTCTCTGTCTCTCTCTCTCTCTCTCTCTCTCTCTCTCTCTCTCTCTCTCTCTCTCTCTCTCTCTCTGTGTGTGTGTGTGTGTGTGTGTGTGTGTGTGTGTGTGTGTGTGTGTGTGTGTGTACTGCTGGAATAATCTAAAGGATGTTCATTCAGATGCCTGTTGAAACTCTAGGCAATATACATTTTCATCCATTTGCTCTTCCCTGTGTGGATAGACAGGTTTAATTCCTTGGAGTGAATAAAAATCTTCCAGCAGGCTCTGCAATGTTTTGGGGTTTCATGAAAGCAATAAAATATCATCTGCAAACACGAGCTTCTGGAGTGTGGGAGATGGCCTATAATGTAGTTTTCTCAGTTGAAGACTAGAAGGACTTTCCCCCTTTCGTTGTTTCTACAAGTCATCTGAAATCTTAGTAGCCCTTGGTAAGTTTCCATGAAATCCCCAGTACTCAGCAAATGAGGAAATGTATAAGGAGGGGGAATAGGGGACTTGCTTAGGGCTATAAAAATCGGCTTCTCCTGGCCAGGGAGTGCACTCCCTGGCTACAGCTAATTGAGCTTCAAGTGCTGTGGCCTTTCTCATGAGAAAGAATGAAGACCTTTTCTGATCTCTGAGTCAGACTCCAACATTTTTTTGAGTTAGTGATCTCTGTCCCACACAGTTTTGGAGCCCATGTGGGATCCCCCGAAAGAGGAGGGGGTCCTTCTAAACCAGACTGACTAGCAGGACATCCCTGCTAAGTTTTCTAGGCAGCCCTTGGTCAGGTTTGGAATTGAGTCTCCTCTGGAGGTCAAGGACCTGAAGGGAGACTAAAGCAGAGAGTACAAAATGATCAAAAGGGGACATGAAACACTTTCAGGATCTGTTGCTCATATAAGTCTGTGCACAGACCCAGGGGAACCTTTGTGATTTTGAAACCCTAGGTGACCTGATAGGGCAACACAGGAAGGACTGATCCTATTGAGTCTGTGAGATTGAGGGGTCCAAGAAACTTTGGGCAAGAAATAGGGAGCCTATTGTGGGTTAGTTCTGTTGAGTCTGCAGGGTTGAGGAGTCTAAGAAATCTGGGACAAGAAATAAGGAGTGTGTTGCTGGGTGAGAGCCCTTGAAAGAGCCATGGAAAATTCTCTGTCAGAGTCGAGTGCTGGGAGTCCCCTCCAAAAGGGACCTCTGAGAAGGTTTCTTTAAAATTGCCTGAAAATCAGTCTGAGTACACAGCAGTAAATTTTGACTGGTAATTCTGAATTTGAAATTGATGTGCACTCTACAATGTTTTGTCAAATATGTTGTCTTAATGTTTCTGTGTGAATGAAATTCTGTGTCTCTGTTTTATCTGACACTTTGTAAGGTTGCAAATTTAGCCAGCCAGTCAGTCATCCAGAGCAGAAAAGCTGAGCTGGACTGTCCTTGAAATGCCGAGTTACCTCCTTTTCTTCAAGCCTCTAAGATCAGTTTCAGAGGAGGGAGGAATTTTCTCTTTTTCCCTCAGACTAAAGAAAGGCAGGCTAAGCAGCATTTAACCCTTTTCTGCCTGAGTCAAAGGAGAAACTTTGTGTAATGGGATACAATCAAAAGTTAACTGAATTTATTCTAGTCATGTTTGGAATTGTGAAAAGGTGAAATGTGTCACTCTTAACTTAATGTTTAAGATGAATGAGAATTTATTAAGCTCTTGTGGAAGCAAGTGGAAGATAAGCATGTAAAAAAGCATCTTTCTGCATTCTTAAACCTGGCTACAGTCTTTGAATATGAAAATAAAGAAAAGGGAAAACAAGCCTCGGGCAGTCTGCAGAGAAATGGTGAGCTCGGATTTGGTGAGATCTCAAAGCTAAAATCTGTCCTTGAAGTTGGAATTGGGTCAACGTATCTCATACTGGACAATGTGTTTAAAATTGCAAGTTCACTTTGGAATTTCAGTGATTTCTTCTTGGAGGCATTTAAGAAAAGGAGTGTCCCTATTTGGGCAAGTCAGTTACTTACTGTTTTAAAATATGAAAGCTTCTGCCTTGAGTGACTGGCATATTTTAAATTAACCTGAGGAGAACAGGTGAGATTTCAAACTCTGTAGAGCCTGAAATTGTCAGGGCAGAACAGCAGTGCCCATGTGCTCAGGAGAGATTACCCCCTGCCCTTCTCAGTCTGAGTTAACTGGGAAAGCTGTATGTCTGGGGAGCCTTTGGAGGGAAGATGGAGCCACAAGGTGGAGTTTCAGCTGTTTAAGGAAGTAGAGTAAAAAAGTAAGGGAAAAGCCTTTTCAGTGCTGAGAATGACCTCAATGGAAGTTTGCTTTTAAGTAGCAAGTGTGTGTTCATCCTTTACTGCTGAAGAAGGCCATGCCATCAGAGAAATGATGACATGACTTGCCCTTGACTTTGTTTTGAGTGAGGGAGGGCTGTGCAGGTCACCAGCCTCACTTCTCCTCCAGAGTCATCTGTATCCAGTGACCACATATTCATCAGGATGAATGGAAATGACCCTGGATGAGGCAGTTGGGGTTAAGTGACTTGCCCAAGGTCACACAGATAGTGTGTTAAGAGTCTGAGGTGAGATTTGAACTCAGTTCCTCCTGACTCCTGCACCGGTGTTCTTATCCACTGGACCAACTAGCTGGACCAAGTAGCAATAGTATTTGTTTTAAGAAAGAAATAAAGAGGTGGTGGTGGTGGTAAAGTGTTTGATTATAAATCCAGATTTGATGTGAATCAAGTTAAAATCTACCCTACAAGAATAGAGAGCAGCATCTGAGAATGCTCTCCCTATTAATCTAATGTAATTGTTGCACTGTTTTCAAATTGGAATGTTGTTATATGGATTGGAATTTTTTTAAAGCACTTTGGAAATTTAAATTTTTTCCCAATTTATTTAGTTATTTATTCATTTTTAGCTCTCAACATTCTTTTCCACAAAATTTTGAGTTCCAGAATTTCTTCCCATCTCTCCCTTCCTCTTACCCCATAAGGCTTTGCATTCTGGTTATCCCTTCCCTCAATCTACCCTCCCTTCTCTCCCACCCCTCCCTTCCCTTATCCTTATCTTCTCTCTTTTCCTGTAGGGCAAGATAAATTCTTCTACCCCATTACCTGTATTTCTTATTTCCCAGTTACACGCAAAAACGATTCTCAACATTCATTCCTAAAATTTGGAATTCCAATTTCTCTCCCTTTCTCCTTCCCCACCCCACCAAGCAATTCCATATCGGCTATCTATTTGTAGTTTTGCTAAAGACTTCCATAATAGCCATGTTGTGAAAGACTAGCTATATTTTCCTCCATCCTATCCTATCCTACCCCATTTTTCTATTCTCTCTCTTGACCTTATCTCTCCCCAAAACTATTTACTTTTAATTACTCCCCCATCTCTTTTGCCTTGCCTTCTATCATCCCCCTCACTCCCCATTTATTCCTTTCTCCCCTGCTTTCCTATAGAGCAAGATAGATTTTCATACCAAATTGAGTGTGTGTATTATTCCCTTCTTAAGGCAATTGTGATGAACGTGGGCTTCACTTTTTCCCTTCACCCTTCTTCTTTTCCCCTCCATTGAAAAAGCTTTTTCTTACTTTTTTCTATGAGAGATAATCTGTCCTGTTTCATTTCTCCCATTCTTCTCCCAATATATTCCTCTCTCACCACTTAGTTTTATTTATTTATTTATTCACTCATTCATCCATCCATCCATCCATTCATTTATTAATTTATCTCTTGGTTTGTTTGTTTATTTATTTCTCATCCCTTCTTCTTCAAATCACCCTGTGCCCTATGTTTCTCTTGTTATATATACATATATGTATGTGTGTTTGTGTATGTGTGTGTATGTATGTATGTATGCATTTATATGTGTTTGTATAATCCCTCCAACTACCCAAATACTGAGAAAAGTTTCAAGAGCTACAAATATTACCTTTCCATGTAGGAATGTAAAGAGTTCAGCTTTAGTAACTCCCTTATGATTTGTCTTTCCTGTTTACCTTTTCATGCTTCTCTTGATTCTTGTGTTTGCAAGTCAGATTTTCTATTCATTTCTCATCTTTTTATCAAGAATGCTTAAAGGCCCATATTTCATTCAGTAGTCATGTTTTCCCCTGAAGTATTATAGTCAGTTTTTCTGGGTAGATGATTCTTGGTTTTGATCCTAGTTTCTTTGACTTTTGCAGTGTCATATTCCAAGCCTTTCAATCACTTCATGTAGAAAACTGTTAGATCTTGTGGTATCCTGTTTGTACTTCCACAATACTCAAAGTATTTCTTTCTAGCTACTTGCAATATTTTATCCTTGACCTGGGTACTCTGGAATTTGGCTACAGTATTCCTGGTTTGTGTTTTCAGATCTCTTCCAGGAGCTGACTGGTGAATTCTGTCAGTATTTATTTTTCCTTCTGGTTCCAGAATGTCAGGGCAGTTTTCCTTGATAATTTCATGAAAGATATCTAGGCCCTTTTTTTGATCATGAGTTTGGGGTAGTTCCTTAATGTTTAAATTGTCTCTCCTTCATCTATTTTCTAGGTCAGTAATTTTTCCAATGTGATATTTCACATTGTCTCCTTTTTTTTCATTCTTTTGGTTTTGTTTTGTAATTTCTTGGTTTCTCATAAAGTCATTAGCTTCCATCTGCTCCATTCTAATTTTTAAAGAGCTATTTTCTTTGGTGAGCTTTTGAACCTCCTTTTCCATTTGGCTAATTCTGCTCTTTCAAGCATTCTTCCCCTCATCGGTTTTTGAGCCTCTTTTGCCATTTGAGTTAGTCTATTTCTAAAGGTGTTAATTTTGTCAGCATTTTTTGAGTCACCTTTAGCAAGCTGTTGACTTGTTTTCCATGATTTTCTTGCATAGCTCTCATTTCTCTTCCCAATTATTCCTCCACCTCTCTTTCTAGATTTTGAAAATCCTTTGTGAGCTCTGTCATGACCTGAGATTATTGCACATTTATTTTGGGGGTTTTTCCTGCAGAAGCCTTGAATTTTAGGTCTTCCTCTGAAGACCTAAATTGTTCCTCCTCATCCCTAAGGATGGAATAAAATAGCTGCTCAACAGGAAAGTAACCTTGTATTGTCTTATTCTTTTTCCTTTTATGGGGAATTTTCCCAGACAGTGGTTTGAATTTTGAGTTCTTTGTCAAGGGAAGAGTATACTCTGGGGACCTATAAGTTCTCAGTTCCTCCAAGGTGGCACAATTAAGTGAGAGGAGTTTATTTCTCCCCTTGCCTGAGCTATGTTCTCTGAGCAGGATTCCCTCTAGAGAGCCTCCACCAGCTCCACCATGCTAACAAGCACTCCTCCTCAACCAGGGCCCCTAGTTAGAACTGAGGTCCAGATCAGCTGCTCAACTCCCTCAGGGGTTTTAGGCCAGGGCTCCAACAATGGAAGCTGCTGCTGCCTGGATCCAGGTCCAGACCACTGCTTTCCCTTCTCACTCAAGTGAAAGAGCTTTCTCACTGACCCTTGAAGCTGTCTTTGCCATTATTGGGTTGAGGAATGTGGGACCCACAACTGCTGCCAGTGACTTGGCATCTTGAGGCCTGCTCCAGTCCTCTCCTTGCCATGGTGAGGACCAAGCTGGACTACACTCTACTCTCTGCCTGTTCTGGGCTATAGATTAGAAGTTTTAAAGAACGGGATAGAAATTTGATAATTTGGAATTGATATTTGGTTACACATTCAGCTGAATGGGTGATGGCATGTCAAAATTTTACAAAAACTTAAATAGTTTAAATATTTTTTTCACTTTTATATGTTTAATGGAAAACCATTAAACATTGTTAAACATAATCCATTTGATAAATTAAATTATTTCTTACTTTAAACTATGTATATTTCTGGGTGCTGATTTGGCTTTGATATTGTTAAGGATTTTTTGGTCAATCCTATTGGAGAAGTCCTTCAAAATCTTTCTTTTTTAAATTTTTAAAAAATTTATTTATTTAACTTTTAACATTCATTTTCACAAAATTTTTGGTTTCCAAATTTTCTCCCCATTTCTCCCCTCCCCTCACCCCAAAATGCCAAGCATTCTAATTGCCCCTATCACCAATCTGCTTTCTCTTCTAACATCCCTCCCTTCCCTTATTCCCATCTTCTCTTTTGTCCTGTATGACAAGATGACTTTCTATACCCCATTACCTCTATTTCTTATTCCTAGTTGCAAGAACAATATTCAACAGTTGTTCCTAAAACTTTGACTTTCAACTTCTCTTCATCCCTCCCTCCCCACCCATCCCCTTTGGTAAGGCAAGCAATTCAATATAGGTCATATCTGTGTAGTTTTTCAAATGACTTCCATAATAGTCATGTTGTGTAAGATTAACTATATTTCCCTCCATCCTATCCTGCCCCCCGTTGCTTCCATTCTCTCTTTTGATCCTGTCCCTCCCCAAGAAGGTTGATTACTAATTGCGCCCTCCTCCCCCTGACCTCTCTTCCATCATCCCCCCCACCCTGCTTATCCCATTTTCTCCCACTTTCCTGTATTGTAAGATAGGTTTTCATACCAAAATGAGTGTTCCTTTTATTCCTTCCTTTAGTCAAATGTGATGAGAGAAAGCTTCATGTTTTTTCTCTAACCTCCTCTCTTTTTCCTTCCACTGAAAAGTCTTTTACTTGTCTCTTTTCTGAGAGATAATTTGCCCCATTCCATTTCTCCCATTCTCCTCCTAATATTTCTCTCTCACCACTTGATTTCATGTTTTTAAGATATGATCCCATACTATTCAGTTCACCTTCTACTCTCTGTCTCTCTGTCTCTCTGTCTCACTGTGTGTGTGTGTGTGTGTGTGTGTGTGTGTGTGTGTGTGTGTGTAATCCCAGTAACTACCTAGATACTGAAAAGAATTTTAAGAGTCACAAAAATTGTCTTTCCATGTAGGAATGTAAATAGCTCAACTTCTGTAAGTCCCTTATGACTTCTCTTTACTGTTTACCTTTTCATGCATCTCTTTTTTCTTGTGTTTGAAAATCAAATTTTCTTTTCAGGTCTGGTCTTTTCATCAAAAATGTTTGAAAGTCCTCTATTTCATTGAAAGACAATTTTTCCCCTGAAGGATTATACTCATTTTTGCTGCGTAGGTGATTCTTGGTTTTAGTCCCAGTTCCTTTGACTTCTGGAATGTCATATCCCATGCCTTCTGCTCCCTTAATGTAGAAGGTGCTAGATCTTGTGTTATCCTGATTGTATTTCCACAACACTTGAATTGTTTCTTTCTAGCTGCTTTCAATATTTTCTCCTTGACCAGGGAACTCTGGAATTTGGCCACAATGTTCCTAGGACTTTCTCTTTCTGGATCTCTTTCAGATGGTGATCAGTGGATTCCTTGAATATTTATTTTGCCCTCTGGTTCTAGAATATCAGGGCCGTTTTCCTTGATAATTTCATGAAAGATGATGTCTCGGCTCTTTTTTTGATCATGGCTTTCAGGTAGTCCCATAATTTTTAAATTGTCTCTCCTGGATCTATTTTCCAGGTCAGTTGTTTTTCCAATGAGATATTTCAGATTATCTTCCATTTTTTCATTCTTTTGGTTTTGTTTTGTCATTTCTTGGTTTCTCATAAAGTCATTAGCCTCCATCTGTTCCATTCTAATTTTGAAAGAACTATTTTATTCAGTGAGCTTTTGAAGCTCCTTTTCCATTTGGTTAATTCTGCTTTTGAAAGCATTCTTCTCCTCATTGACTTTTTGAACCTCTTTTGTCAATTGAGTTAGCCTATTTTTCAAGGTGTTATTTTCTTCAGCATTTTTTGGGGTCTCCTTTAGCAAAGTGTTGACCTGCTTTTCATGCTTTTCTTGCAACCCTCTCATTTCTCTTCCCATTTTTTCCTCCACATCTCTTACTTGATTTTCAAAATACTTTTTGAGCTCTTCCATGGCCTGAGACCATTGAATATTTATTTCAGATGTTTGGGATAAAGAAGCCTTGACTTTTATTTCTTTCCCTCATGGTAAGCATTATTCTTCCTCATCTGAAAAGGTGGGAGGAGATATCTGTTCACCATGAAAGTAATCTTCTATGGTCTTTTTTTCACCCTTTTTTGGGCATTTTCCCAACCAGTTATTTGACTTTGGGGTCCTATGTCAAGAGTAGGGTATACTTGCCGAATCTTTTAAATCTCAGTTCCTACAAGGTGGCACAATCAACCATGTACTGGTTTGGGTGCAAGGATGGATTTTTGTGCCCAGAATCTTAGCAGAGTTTCCTCTCCATAGCCACCTGGCCTCCAGTTGTGCCAAGCCAGCACTGGGGACTGGGATCCAGTCAAACTGTGAGGGGTAGGGCCATCCATCTCCCTCAGGGCCTCTACACAGAGCAGAGGCAAGAATCAGCTCCTCAGTGCCCCCAGGGGTTTTTGCAATCCAACAATGGTCTTGGGCTGCTGTAAAAACTCCTGCTGCCTGCCCAATGTGGCCTCTGTAGCCTCTGCCTGAAACCAGAGCTATGGGAAGGCCCTTCTCCTTTCCTGGCCAGCTGAAAAAACCCCTTCACTAACCTTTGGTACCTGTGGGTTGAGGGATCTGAGGACCTGGTGCTGCTGCTGTGACTGGGGATCCCGAGACTGGAGATCTCCCCCGTGAATTCTGTTCCCAAGCCATGCAGCATCGGGACAAGGCTGGGCTCAGCTCTGTGCTCTGCTCCACATCCCATGCAGCTGATGTGTCCCATGGGCCTTTCAGTTCACCCTGGGCTGGAAATCTCCTCTACTCTGTTGATCTCTATTTCTGCTGCTCCAGAATTTTTTAAGAGTCCCTGTCTACAGGTATTTTATGGGCTGTGTGGGGAGACTCTACATATGTGTGTCTTTCTAGTCTGCCATCTTCGCTCCGCTCCCCCCCCCCAGGTTAAATTTTTAGATAGTTGATTTAATTTTGTTACATTAGTAATTGCATTGTTAAATTAATGATGAATTGGTAAAGAAGCTGTTATGAATTGTGTAAGAAAGGAAAATGGATTGATGTATCCTACACAATGGCCTTTGTTGTACTCCCTCTCACAACCCCTTCTCAGGAAAGATTGTGAGATGCTTGTAGCAAGAACTGCTCTCTTAAGGCAAACATGAGGAGAGGCCATCCTGGAAGCCTAAAGCAGGCCTTGACCTCAAGGATCACTCATTGTAGTGGAGGAGAACAATCCTACAGCTATGTAGTGACAAGATGTGAAAAGTGAAGCAGATTTCTTGTCAGAAGTAGGAGTGAGTCTTTTTGCAAAAGGTAGATTTTGATCTGAATATTAAAGGAAGCCAGATGGTGAAAACAAGTAAGAGCAGGCAGGTCAGAAAATGGGAGTATCCTCTTCCAGGAACAGCAAGCAAGTAGGGCAATGTCACCAGATCAGAGAATGGGTGGAAGGAAATAAAGTGTAAGAAGACTAGAAAGGTAAGGAGGGCCAGGCTGTGGAGGAGTTTAAAAGCCAACAGAAACACACATGTGTATGTATACAAGTATATGTGTGTGTACATACATAGATGCAAACATAATACATATCTATGATACACATTTCTATCCTGGAAGTAATAGGGAGAATTAATTTAAATAAAAATGGTATTGGTTACACTTGTCTTACAGTGAGAAGAAGAGGACTTTACTAAGTAGGGGAAGGTTTTAGAAAGGTCACTTTGACTGTAGACTTAGAGAGAAATAGTGGGGAGAGTAGATGGCAGGTTGTTGAAATAGTCCAGGCATGAGTTCATACACCAAGTAGTGACTGTTGCAGGAGAGAAGTGCACTTATAGGAGAATTGATGTTAAGGTAGAAAGTAGCAGGCTTAACTACAGATTAAATGGATGCATTGGCTGAGTGGAAGTGAGGAGCTAAGGATGACTTGGAAGCCTGGGTGACTGGGAGGATTGCAAGGGAAAACTATTTATCAATTAGAATTGTCTGTCTAAATCAGAGATTCTTGTTTTTGTCTGTGTCAAGAACTTCTTTGCCAAGCAAGCCTATGGATATCTTGCCTGAAAATAATGTTTTTAAAGAACTGAAGGAAACATTGAATTTCATTTAGAGGTTAGTGAAAAGTAGAATGTAATTCTGCTCCATTTCCCCTCATACACATTTCTTGATCTTCTGAAAACCAGGGGGTGGAGGGAGAGGTCTAGGGTCTCCTAAAAGGCCAGATATAAGGGCTACTCTTGGGATCCTTCTACAGTGACTGACTTGAGGAGAAGGAGCTTTGGGGGAAATATTGACTTTTTGATTTCAAAAGGATCTGAGGGTTTTATTGGACCACAAATTCAATGTGAGAACAGTGTTACATAGCCTAAACAGGGTTGGGGAACCTGGGGCCTGGAGGACACATGTGGCCCTCTAGATCCTCAAGTGTGGGACTTTGACTGAATCCAAACTTCACAGAACACATTCTTTTAATCATTTAATCCTTTAAGGGGATTGGTTCTGGGAAGCTTGGATTCAATCAAATGTCTGCACTTGAGGACCTAGAGAGCCACATGTATGGTCTTGAGGCTGCAGTTGAGCCACCCCTGGCCTACGAAAATAATTCAGTCATTGTTTGTGTCTGGGTGGGGAATTGTGTAGGCGTTTTGGAGTATTGTATTCAGATCAAATTTACAGTTGAGGAAGACCATTGATGAGACACTGTGTTGTAGCGGAAAGAGCTCTGGACTTAGACCCATGGAGACCTGATTGAAATCTCACCTCCTTAAGTTTGACCCTGGCCAAATAATTCACTTGTTTTATCTTGTGCCTTAGTTTTCTCATCTGTAAAATCAGGGGGTTGGACTTGATAACGTCTAAGATCCCTCCTAGTCCTAAATTTATGATCTTCCCAAGCTGGAGAATGTCCAGAAGTACTCTAGGCAGGCCCTGCAGGTCATGCAACATGGCAATTGGATGAGGACCAGGACGATTGTTAGAAGTGAGCCCATCTAACAAGCCTCCAACAGGGAAAAAAATGTTCACCTTAAACAAAGAACAATACCTGTTCTGAAATCAGAAAAGTTTTTACCAATCTTTACATCCGTTCCCCCTGAATGAATTTGCTGAAAGAGAGAATTGAGTTCAGGGAAATGAACGAGTATGAGGTAAACCAAGCAGTTAATAAACAAAACCAAATATTTGAAAAAATAGAAGCTAATGTGAAACATCTCATTGGAAAAACAACTGACCTGGAAAGTAGATCCAGGAGAAACAATTTAAACATTATAGGCCTACCTGAAAGCCATGATCAAAAAAAAAAAAAGCATAGACATTATCTTCCATGAAATTATCAAGGAAAACTGCCCTGATGTAACAGAATCAGAGGGCAAAATAGATATTGAAAGAATCCACTCATAACCTCCTGAAAGAGACCCGAACAGAGAAAGTACTTGGAATATTGTGGCCAAATTTCAGAGTTCCTAGATCAAGAAGAACATACTGCAAGCAGCTAGAAAGAAACAAATTGAGTATTGTGGAAATACAATCAGGATAACACAGGATCTGGCAGCTTCAATATTAAGGAATTGCAGGGCCTGGAATGGAATATTTCAGAGATCAAAGGAACTGGGACTGAACCCAAGAGTCACCTACCCAGCAAATCTGAGTATACTATTTCAAGGGAATAAATGGTCATTCAATGATATGGAGGACTTTCAATCATTCATACTGAGGAAAAGTCCAGATCTGTATAGAAAATTTGACTTCCCATGAGAAGAATCAAGAGAAGCATGACAAGGTAAACAGGAAAGAAAAGTCATAAAACACTCTCTAAAGCTGAACTGTTTACATTACTACATGGAAAGAAAATATTTATAACTCTTGAATCTTTTCTCAGTATTTGGGTAGATGGAGAGACTGTATACACACACACACACACACACACACACACACAGATAGACAGTACAGGGTGTGTTGAAACAAAAAAGATGATAACCACATAAAACAATAAAATAAAATAAAATTTAACCCGGGAAGAGAAAGGGAGAAATGTATCAGGGCAAGCTTTAACTCATAAAAGAGATAAGAAAAATCTTGTTCAATGGAGGAGAAGAGGGAGAAGAGGAGAGAGGAAAAAAATGAAGCTACTCTCTCCAATGTGGCTGAAGGAGGGAATAACATGCTCACTAAATTTGATATGAAAATTTACAGGACACCAAAGGAAAGTAGGAAAGCAGGTGACAAGTGGGTTGAGGGGAATGTTAGAAGGGAGGGCAAATGGGAGAAGGGAGTCAAAAGATATAAAGACTTTTGAGAAGGAGCAAGGTCAATTGTGGGGGAAACAAAGGGAGTGATAGAGTAGGACAGTGAGCAATATAATTAGTATTACACAACATGATTATTGTGGAAGTTTTTTGCAAGACAACACATATTTAGTCTGTATTGAATTGCCTGTCTTCTCAGTGGGGCTGGGCAGGGATGGGGAGAGGGAGAGAAGTTAGAATTCAAAGTATTAGTAATGAAGGTTGAGATTTTTTATTGCATATAGTTGGGAAATAAGAAATACAGGCAATGGGGTATGGAAATTTATCTTGCCCTACAAGAAAAGAGAGAAGATGTGGATAAGGGAAGGGTAGGGTGTGATAGAAGGAAGGGTACACTGAAGGAAGGAGTAATCAGAATGCAAGGTATTAGGAAGTGAGAATGGGGAGTGATGAGGAGAAAAATTGGACATGTTATAAAGTGAGGTAAAAGCAATTAGTATTAAAACAGTTGACTGAATTAAATACTGAGAATAAATCAATGACATCTTTAGTTTGGGGAAAAGAATTTTAGTCTAAATTACCTAGAGGAAGGAAACTTTGGGTAAAATTTGGCATTGATGGGAAAGTTAAGGTTTTAATGATAAATTTGATTTTATGATTGCTATTTAATCAGGAAATAGAACATGTATAGAAAGGCATGTAAGCCACTTACCATTTGCCTCAAAAGATGTTCCTTAGCCAAAGTGAAATTATAATCATATTTGAAACCTAGTTATTGGAACTTGCCAGTTTTAGATGCTATGGGACTATAAAGTGACTGTTCTTCTGAGTCTAATCCCAGGTATGGATAGCAAGAAAGGTGGTCTGAGCCTCCAATCCTTGGTGCCAGTAAGTCTGTGTGATGCTGGTATGAACTGCAAAAGTTGATCTCATGGAAAGGATGGGAGAGCAACTGTTCAGCCTGGGCTGAGGTAGGATCCTCCTGACTCAATGTCCTCAGTGATACCTGGCAGACTTTAAGCCTGAGTGAATACAAGTGGACAATGTAATCCTGCCTGGAACTGACATGAAGTTGGGGAGATATTGTATCCCTGCAATGTCCCTAATCTTGGTAGCAATTTCCTATAGTCAAAGGTTTGTAAGCTTAATACCAGATCTATTAAATTATAGATTATTGGTAGGGGAACATCCGAGGTTAAGTCCAAAATTAAGCTATTAGGCGTAGGACTTTAGATCCACAACGATAAGTTAGCGTCCTTAATTCTTAGTAGTACTATGGAGATAATTAGGTCAAGAGTTTGTAAAGTTAGCAATACAAATATTACTTGTGTCTCAACTGGTTAATGTTTAAAAAAGTAAAATTCCTTTGTGGTCCATATTGTAAATGTTTTAAAAAAGAAGTATCCCCTGACCAAAAGTTTGAATTGTTTTATCTGTTACAAAATGTGTTAAAAATGAAAAATAAAATTAAAAAAAAAAAACCAAGAACCTTGGAAGAAGCCAACAGCAATTAAATAAATAAATGAAATAAAAACAAAACCCAATCTACATATATGTAACAAACTTTAAATTTAAAAATTGTGTAACAATTGATTTTAATTAGTGTTGCATCTGCACTTTACCATCATAAATGCTGAATAACAATATCTTTTTCTGCTTTATCCTGATAGGAAGAACATTGTCAGATGCTGCTTGTTATTCTTTCAGGACCAATTTTAACCTGTAATCTTATCAATCCTGGATTTATAATCACTAATGATTAATATTTCAGCCTTCCTTTTTTCTCTTCAAATATCCTTGCTACTTAAAAGAAAACTTCATTCATAACTTCCCATAATCTCTTTTTACTCTACTGCCTTAAAGAGCTGAAAGGCCCTTTTCCAGCTCCCCTCCCCTCTCCAGGGACCACCAGACCAGGAGCTTTCTCAATTAACTTAGCATGGGAGGGGTTAACTTCCCCCTTGTCCAAGTGGTCTGAACACATCCACAGAGTTAATGATTCTAAAAGAAATCACTGAGATTCTAAAGTGAATTTGCAGTTTCAAATACATTGTCTTCTGGCATCAGATGTACTTACCTAATTTAAACACAAAGTACAAATTTTAGCTTTGAATCTCATTAAATCAAAACTCAACTTTTCACACCCCACTGCCAGTAATTTACTCTGCTAATTTCCTTTACAAAAGAGATCATCCTTTAGGTGAGTTAGGGAATGGCCTAGCACTCTCCAGAGGGGGAAAGACCTTCTGAGTTTCAAAAGAAGGTTTTGAAACAGATCAATTAAAGAACCTCCTTGCCCAGGCAAAGGGGCCTAAGTTATTTAACACGGAAAAAGTGTGACTTCCAACCAGGAACCTTGGGAAATTAATAGCTAATAGCAGTAATTGCAAATCACAATAAACAATTTTAAATTTTTTAAATTCAAAAAACTTCCATAACTTGTTTATTGGTTTCCCTATCAGGCTAAACATTTTCATAAGTGGGAATGGGAGGAAGGGAGAACATGGTCTGAGCCCATGAACACTCCACCATCCTACTGAAATGCCCCCTCCTTTTTAAATTTGACACGAATCACTCACCAACTCTTCCAGCTTCCTTTTTCTATACAAAGTAATCTTAGAAGTGAAGATTCGAACAATTTAACTTATGCATAGAACCAAGCTTCTTTTTACGTTAAATATTCTGCAAAGAGCAAAAATCTTTTTCGTCTTCATGAACCTAGCAAGGGTTTAGAATGCAGAAAGAAACATGTTTTTTAAGCAACTTCTTAAAAGCTTTCCAGCTTTCTATTAACACTAACATCAAGCCAAACAGTTAAACATCTTTTTTTTTTTCTCTGTCTCTAGCTCACTCACTCCTCTGAGGCTGCTGTATTCCGGGAAGGAAGGAGTGGGGAGATTAAGACATAGCAGAATTCTAAGGGAAGTCCAGCTACTCCCTTAGCTACTCTGCTTGGCTGCATGGCTGCATTTACAAATTAGCAAAACACTTGACAACTACACAGACAAACAGAGGACAAAGAGAGCATTACAGTTCCTCTCTTTTTAGAAAACAAACTAATTTTAGATTAGACTTGTCAAAATTCAACCATTACTGTCAATTTAATTTGACTGATTTCAAGCCAATTTCAAAAGGATCCTTCCCAGAATCTAGAATCTCCTTCCCACCTCTTTCTCTGTGCTCTCTATCAAGAGTAGCCAGGACAAGGAATATGCCAATATTCCTTCAAATGGGCTTCTGAAGGAAAAGCCAGAGGATTACTCATCCCCTCCCAGGTAGCATGATCTTAAGAGCTCTCACTTCCCATCTTAGGACTTATGTTCTCAAGGTCCCCAAGGACTGGTTGTGCCAAAAATTCCAAGGCAGACAAGGGAGTGCTTAGCCACTGATTTTGCTGTCAGTACTCAGGCACCTGACTTATGCTGCCCCCTCCAGCTATTCAATCCATTGTTTTACCTGCATTCCTGAGTTCACAACAATTCCAAACAGTCCCAGAGAAGTTAGAAGTCAGAAGAGGGGGTCTAGAACACTGACAAATCAACGAGTGTGCTCCCATTCCCCACAAGCATGATTCCTTTACAATCTTTCAGATGCTAAAGATCCTGGATGAGCCCCCAAGATTTGTTAGAAATGAGTCTGTCCGAGGGAGCCAAGATGGCGGAGTAGAAAGACGCACATACACATAGCTCCGAAGCCACAACACATAGAACGGCTACAGGGAAGTAACTCACAGCGAATTCTGCACCCAGAGGCCACAGAATATTGGAGCGAGGGAGATTTCTGTTCCAGAGAGACCTGCAAACCTCTGGCGGGGGGTCCTTCGCGCTGCGGACTGGGTGCCGGGACTGAGAACTGAGTGCAGCCCTGCCACGGCCGCGGCACTGAGAGGAAAAGATCCGAGGTGGCTTCAGGGACGGGATCTCCAGGGGCCACGTGGGTCCCTCCACCCACAGAGGAACCTGCAAACCTCTCGCAAAAGGTATGTCGCGCTGCAGACGCGGAGTCCAGCCCAGACCTGCCGTGGCCGCGGCACCGAGAGATACAGATCCAAGCAGTCTTCAGGGATGGGATCTCCAGCGGCTGCACAAGTCCCTCCACCCACAGGTGACGGGGGTCGGTGAGAAAGTCTCTTTGGTGGGTTGAGAGGGGAGTGGGGTGCCCCCATAACTCAGGCCCACCCCAGGAGGTAGAAGCTGAGAGGCGGCTACAGACCGGGGCTCCCCAAGGGGGCAGGAGCCTGGATCCATTGTGGAAGGTCTGTGCATAAACCCCCTGAGGGAACGGAGCCTGAGAGGCGGCCCTGCCCCCACCTGAGCACCTGAACTTAATCTCACACTGAATAGCAGCCCTGCCCCCGCCAAAAGCCCTAAGGCTGGAAGCAGCATTTGAATCTCAGACCCCAAACGCTGGCTGGGAGGATCAGGAGGCGAGGTGGGTGTGAGGAGAATATTCAGAGATCAAGTCACTGGCTGGGAAAATGCCCAGAAAAGGGAAAAGAAATAAGACTATAGAAGGCTACTTTCTTGGTGAACAGGCATTTCCTCCCTTCCTTTCTGATGAGGTGGAACAATGCTTACCATCAGGCAAAGACACAGAAATCAAGGCTTCTGTGTCCCAGCCCACCCAATGGGCTCAGGCCATGGAAGAGCTCAAAAAGAATTTTGAAAATCAAGTTAGAGAGGTAGAGGAAAAGCTGGGAAGAGAAATGAGAGACATGAAGTCAAAGCATGAAGAGCAGATCAGCTCCCTGCTAAAGGAGACCCAAAAAAATGTTGAAGAAATTAACACCTTGAAAACTAGCCTAACTCATTTGGCAAAAGAGGTTCAAAAAGCCAATGAGGAGAAGAATGCTTTCAAAAGTAGAATTAGCCAGATGGAAAAGGAGATTCAAAAGCTCACTGAAGAAAATAGTTCTTTCAAAATTAGAATGGCACAGATGGAGGCTAATGACTTTATGCAAAACCAAGAAATCACAGAACAAAGAGAGAAGAATGGAAAAATGGAAGATAATGTGAAATATCTCATTGGAAAAACAACAGACCTGGAAAATAGATCCAGGAGAGACAATTTAAAAATAATGGGACTACCTGAAAGCCATGATCAAAAGAAGAGCCTAGACATCATCTTTCATGAAATTATCAAGGAAAACTGCCCTGAGATTCTAGAACCAGAGGGCAAAATAAATATTCAAGGAATCCACAGAACACCGCCTGAAAGAGATCCAAAAAGAGAAACTCCTAGGAACATTGTGGCCAAATTCCAGAGTTCCCAGGTCAAGGAGAAAATATTGCAAGCAGGTAGAAAGAAACAATTCAAGTATTGTGGAAATATAATCAGGATAGCACAAGATCTAGCAGCCTCTACATTAAGGGATCGAAGGGCATGGAATAGGATATTCCAGAAGTCAAAGGAACTAGGACTAAAACCAAGAATCACCTACCCAGCAAAACTGAGTATAATACTTCAGGGGAAAAATTGGTCTTTCAATGAAATAGAGGATTTTCAAGTATTCTTGATGAAAAGACCAGAGCTGAAAAGAAAATTTGACTTTCAAACACAAGAATGAAGAGAACCATGAAAAGGTGAACAGCAAAGAGAAGTCATAAGGGACTTACTAAAGTTGAACTGTTTACATTCCTACATGGAAAGACAATATCTGTAACTCTTGAAACATTTCAGTATCTGGGTACTGGGTGGGATCACACACACACACATGCACACACACACACATACACAGAGATAGAGTGCACAGAGTGAATTGAAGAGGATGGGATCATATCTTAAAAAAAAAAATGAAATCAAGCAGTGAGAGAGAAATATATTGGGAGGAGAAAGGGAGAAATTGAATGGGGCAAATTATCTCTCATAAAAGAGGCAAGCAAAAGACTCATTAGTGGAGGAATAAAGAGGGGAGGTGAGAGAAAAACATGAAGTCTACTCTCATCACATTCCACTAAAGGAAAGAATAAAATGCCCACTCATTTTGGTATGAAAACCTATCTTACAATACAGGAAAGTGGGGGATAAGGGGATAAGCAGGGTGGGGGGGATGATGGAAGGGAGGGCATGGGGAGGAGAGTGCAATTTGAGGTCGACACTCATGGGGAGGGATAGGATCAAAAGAGAATAGAAGTAATGGGGGACAGGATGGTATGGAGCGAAATATAGTTAGTCCTATACAACACAACTGTTATGGAAGTCATTTGCAAAACTACACAGATCTGGCCTATATTGAATTGCCTGCCTTCCAAAGGGAAGGGGTGGAGAGGGAGGGAGGTAAAGAAGTTGGAACTCAAAAGTGTTAGGATCAACTGTCGAGTAATGTTCTTGCCACTAGGAAATAAGAAATACAGGTAAAGGGGTACAGAAAGCTATCTGGCCCTACAGGACAAAAGAGAAGACGGAGACAAGGGCAGAGAGGGATGACAGAAGAGAGAGCAGATTGGTCATGGGGGCAGTTAGAATGCTTGGTGTTTGGGGGGGAGGGGATAAAAGGGGAGAAAATTTGTAACCCAAAATTTTGTGAAAATGAATGTTAAAAGTTAAACAAATAAATTTAATTAAAAATAAAAAAATAATAAAAAAAATAAAAATAAAAATAAAAAAAGAAATGAGTCTGTCCAACATTAGTTTTACCACTGCACCAAGTATGTCAGGCTCTGATTTAAATCTAGGGGAAGGAGTATAAATCTATGTTGAGTCATAAGTAGTTTTCTTTTGGAAGGGAGGCCATTTTATTTTTAAAATTTTTTTCCAATTCCACATAAAAACATATTTTAATACTCATATTTAAAATTTTTGAATTCCAATTTCCTCCCTCCCTCCTCCTTGCACGCCCTGAGGCAATAAGCAATTTGATATAGGTTATATGTATGCTATCATGCAAAACTTTTCCTTATTAATCATGTTGTGAAAAAAAAACACAGACCAAAAAGTAACCTACGAAAAAAAAATAAAAAATAGTATGCTTCACTGCATTCAGATTCTATCACTTTTTTCTCTAGAGGTGGATAGCATTTT
This sequence comes from Notamacropus eugenii, assembly GCF_028372415.1. Taxonomy (NCBI): domain Eukaryota; kingdom Metazoa; phylum Chordata; class Mammalia; order Diprotodontia; family Macropodidae; genus Notamacropus; species Notamacropus eugenii. The sequence continues at coordinate 300,948,720 of NC_092873.1, forward strand.
TCATCATGAGTCCCTTGGAATTGTCATGGATCTTTGTACTGCTGAGAAGAGCTAAGTCTTTGACAGTTGATAATTGTACAATACTGCTGTTACAGCATACAATGTACTTCTGGTTCTGCTTATTTCAACTTGCATCACTTCATGTAACTCTCTCCAGGTCTTTCTGATATTCACCTACTCATCATTTTTATAGCATAATAGTATTGATTCACAATCAGTCCACAACTTGTTCAGCCACCCCCAATTGATGGGCATCCCCTTGACTTCCTCTTCATCAACACCACAAAGTGATGCTATAAATATTTTGTACAAGTGGTTCCTTTTCAGGGAGGTTCTTTTAAACAAGGAAGAGATGGGCATATAGTTGTCCAGAATCATCAAATAATCTGGGACCTGGAAAACCATAAAGATTCTTTAAACATCACGGGACTCTTATGTTATGCTTCCTTGACATTTTAAAAGTCTGCTTTAGTCTGCACTCAGTTCATCAGTTCTCTCTCTTGAGATGGAGAGGATTTTTCATAATTTGGAATTGTCTTAGGTCATTGTATTACTGTTCTCAGCTAAGTCCTTCATGGCAGCTCCTCATACATTCTTCCTGTTATTTTATACAATGCTCTCCTGATTCTGCTGACTTCTCTTTTAGGCAGTATCTCTCATGAATTTTCTTGTATATTATAAATTTTGATCAGACTGTGAAGAGTTAACACTCTGTGCACAGACAGCTAACTGGGGAGTAGCTCCCACTTCAAAAATGAGCTTTCTTGCTTACTGAAATGGACAGTTTCATTCTTTAGTATGTTTATGGAGCTCACCATATGATTTGAGGAGAGAGGGCTGAGAAAAGTTACCAGCCTCACTTTCTTCTCCAGAGCCATCTGGATATAGGGGCCAGATAACAACCAGGATAACTAGAGATGGCCAAGCCCAAGGACTTGTAGACTTTACAAAAGCCACAAGCTTCTCTGTCATGAACTCTTTCCTTAGAATTCATGGGTGCAGCATATGATGAGCATCAAATATAGTAAAAAATGAAAGTGTCTACATTTCAAAAGGCAAGACAACTTAGAAAAGGGTCCTGTAAGCTCTTCATGGAAAAAAGAAATGACTTCGACATTGACATGGACATAATTTCATCTAGAAGTTCATTCAATTCATTCATCCAGTGTGAATTAATTCCCACACAGAGAATGAAGGACTCCAGAAAAATGCCTTGCTCAATGAATGCTCAATTGATTTGCAGAGAAATATCTGTCAAACATAATACTAGGCTAGAATATGAACTCTATAAAAATGTTATAAAGAAGAATTAGAAATGATTATGGAGAATACCTTCTCATAAAGCAGTGAAAAGCAAGAGAGGCTCAAAGGAGTTAAAAGAAAACTTGGCAACTAAAGAAAGTCATCCCGATGGCATTCAAGGTGGAAAAGGAAAAGAAGATTACAAATAAAAGAAAAATGGAACCGATTTACCAAAAAATTATTTCAACAGACCTCTAAACCTAGTGGAATCACTGTATTGCAACCCTAAAATCAGAGTCCCTGAGTTAGAAATGGCACGAAAGAAAGCAAAACATACCAAAAGCATTTTTGCTTTGACCAAGTAAATATAGATTTGACCAAGTAAATATAGAAATCGGTTCTGGAGATTACACAATTCTGAAGACAATAAGGGATTGATGGACACAGTATTTACATGAGGAAAAGTTAGAAAAGTGCGGAAAGAAATGTTGATGGAGAAAGTATCAGGGACCACTAACTAACTCATGTAGCTTCCCTCCTATCTATATATTAAACTTTAGGATGATCAATAGCATAAATTGAGGTTGTCCTTGAGGGTGATACTAATAGGGAATAAACAGACTTTCTATAGCAATATTCAACTATGTGCACAACTGACAACAATATCAAAATGGACTGAAAGATGCAGAATGTAAGATCCCAATGTGCTCATTGTTTAAGATGAGGTGGCTCAGCAGATAGAGCACTGAACCTGGAGCCACGAACACCTGAATTCCAATCCAGCTTCAGATATGAACTATGTGACCCTGAGCAAGCCACCTCACATCGGTCTGCTTCATCTTCCTCATCTGTAAAATGGGGTAATAATAACATGTACATCCCATTTGTAAAGCACTTTGCAAACCTTAAAACGCTATATAAATGTGAACTTTACTTATTATTGCTGATTATGAAAAGCATTTGGTTCAATAGAACAAGCTCTTTTAACAAGGTGTTTCCCATCTATCCCTCAAGATATTTCAGGATCCCTTGGAAGCGGTTACAAGAGAAATTACTGTTTAGTGAAGCTTTGAAAATAATCATCAGATGAGGCATCAAAGATGTTTGCTGTCCAAAAATATTTGTGTTGTAATAGAGATCTAGCATAGAGTCCAAGCTAAGGAGGGTAAAAGTTCCTGTTTGCAGATTTAGGAATTTAACCTGTCTATCCACATAGGGAAGAACAAATGGATGAAAATGTCTATTGCCTAGAGTTTCAACATGCATCTGAGTGAACATTCTATAGATTTTTCCAAGAACACACACACACACACACACACACACACACACACACACACACACTTCAAATGGTACAAATGGGACAATAACTTGGGCCCAGAGTTGAAAAGGAAGAGAGCAGGCTGGATGACTTTCCAGAAGCTGTAAAACTTTTACTGAACCCAAAATTCCCATGAGAGGTTTCCCCTCTTTACCTAAACATGGGGGGCTAGCCAACAAAGCTCCAGTTCTTTGAGCACATACAATATGCTCTGCCTGATGCCAATCCATGAGGATATTCGATGACCCTGTTTCTAGAAATATATTAGGATAGTGCCTTTTCCCAGGTCATATGCAGGATTTTTTTTTCTTTTTTAAAAGACTCAAATGAACAAAACTCTCTCTTCCTGGCAGCATTGTGAAAAGGAGGAAAAGCTCTGAGTCTTTAAGGAAAAGTGGCACAGGGACAGGTTCACTATCTCCACACCTAGTCATGAATTCAGTGCACTGCGGATTGGGATTTGGGGGTTTTTCTTTTGTCTTTTTGTGTCTATTTCCTTATCTTAGGTGAATAAGTATCAGAGGCAGAACAGAACAGATTATGATCTAGGGAGCTTTAAGTGATTGGAAGAACACCGGAAATCTGAGTGCTGGTTTCTATATATAGGATAAGAAGACACAAGCCCTCAGGGTTACAGCTATAATCCTGAAGGCAGAAATAGTCATTGCTTTCTAGGGACCCAACTTGTCTATTGGAGTGGGAGTTAGGAGAGTAAATCCAGAGGGATGCTGCATATATTTAAGCCACACTTGTTATTTTATTGGAGGAAACCCTTTCTATAACTACAATAAAACTTTGAATCTGAAGAGAAAATGGCCTAACCATTAGTAAATTTTTGTGTAGATTATCTTTGATAAAGGACATTAAAAGCCCTTAGTCCAGAGTTGTAAATTGTTGCAGGTCCAGGCATTCCTAGGGAGGAGATGTGCCTCCCTGCTATCTTTCTGTAACTTTATGTCTACTCCCCTTCCTCTGTGGATACTTGTACATTGAGCTTAGAATGTGCCTTCACTTTGCCTTCTGTTTAGTAAGTTTCTGAGTTAATTGAGCTCATTTTGGTTGATTTCTTAAGTGGAAAGTATATTAGTGTGGGCTTGGGAGCCCCAGTTATGAGTAGTATAAGACTAGCTCCTGCATTGTAGGGTATCCCTGAAGACCCTCAGAGAGTGACTTGTAGCAGTGTGCACACACTCACTCTGGAACTCCTGACCTGCCAGTATAAGGGCAGCTTGTATGATTGAGCCAACCCAAAGAGAAAAAAGAAGGGAACAGGAAAGGTGATTGGGGATGGATCAGATAACATATCCACTGTACTACAAAAGGATTCGAAAAATATCAGGAAGATATAATAATTCAAAACAGAGCTATTAAAAAAAGTCTGTTTCTGTGAAAAAAACACCTGTAATGGAACCCATATCCAGTTTAAGCTATCATCAGGCTTTTGCTAAAGCAATATACATAAAGTTAGGCTGTCAAATGGAAGCAAGAGACCCAATTACAGCAGGAAGGAATGATAGCCTGAGAGAAGAAACAAAACTACAAACACACAGAACTAGGAAACCATGGCCACCTAGGGCACTGGTCTCCAAAGTGGAGTGTGCACACCCTTCCGGGTACAAAAGAGAATCTGCCATTGTGCTGGAAGAAAACAGAACTGCCATTTCTATTTTGTTTTATCGAAACAGAGAAATTAAGCTTTACTAATAAGGATGTGTAGATTGAAACTGATGCCCTCATTAATCCCATATGTTGGACAGTTGTGGGCCATATGCCATGGGTCATCCAGAGGAAAGAGAGCACTTCAGTACAGAGACATGAACACTGTAACAACCCTTGCTCATTATTTGCTTTCAGAGGAATGTTATACATAGATGTTTATGTGCCTCGTTATGTGGATTTATGAAATATGTTATCTAGCTTTAACTAAATTAATCTTCCCAACAATGTCCTATGACTTGAAAAGATTTCTACCAAGAAATACTAAATGAAAGATAATAAGTGAATGGCAGAGCTTCTGCTCCTAACTTCAGCCCTTTAGCTATATAGAAAACAAAAGGAAAACCAAAACAAAACAACTGCAATGATGATGATATAATTAGACTTTTCTTTTTTCCAGGAGTGGGGGGAGGCAGTCAAGGATAAGTGACTTGCCTACGGTCATGCAGCTAATAAATGTCCGAGGATGGATTTGAACTCAGGTCTTCCTTTGTTGATTAAAACAAAACTGTATCATTCATTAAAACTCTCATATGGGCATACTTACAAAACTAGGAAACAGAACTTTCCAATGTGTTTAAACATTTTCCAACTAAAATATTTTAATGGCTTTTAAACTGTTGTTTGGTGTAAAAAAAATAACAATGCAACACATTCTGATTAGTTGACAAGAATAACTGATTGGTATCAGGAGGAAATTTTTTAAGTGGGATTTGAACAAAAGCTTATGCATCATTGGTGAATGGGGTCAAGAAATGTATATCATAGAATGCATGTCATTAGTAAATACAGTCAGAGATACACTTCTTCCACTTAAATCTACTTCTTTTCATTGGACATCTTTTTTTCCAATGAGTATTGTAATAAAATAAACTTAGAAAGAAATCTTTGAATTACTGTGTCACAAAGTGTTAAAAAAAAAACTTCAAAAATAATAAAACATCCAATTATATTGCTATCATTATAACATGATATTTTATGGTAAAAGTCAAAAGAGGTTTGGTATTAGTAATAGCAAAATAAAAATTATTTTAAAGTACTGTTCTAACATCTTTATCTCATATTTTAAAAATTCTATTTGGATGTATGTTTTATAATTTGTACATAATGCATTATTACAGTAGTGCAGACATAGAATTTATTTTTTTCTTAAGAATATTATTTTTCCAGTTACATGTAAAGATAATTTTCAACATTCACTTCTCTAAAATTATGATTTCCAAATTTTTCTCCCTCCTCCTCTTCAAGACTGCAACCAATATGATGTAGATTACACATGTACAATGATATTTAAATATATTTCCCCATTAGTCAAGTTGTGAAAGAACTACAACAAAGTGGAAAAACCAGAAGAAAGAAAAAACAACAAAAACAACCAAAAAGTGAAAATAGTATGTTTGATCTGCATTCAGACTCCATAGCTCTTTCTCTGGAGGTAGGTAGCATTTTCCATCACTGCTCTTTTGGACTTGTCTTGCACTATTGTGTTATTGAGAAGAGGGAAGTCTGTCCTAGTTCATCATTGCACAATGTTGCTTTTGCTGTGTACAACGTTCTCTTAGTTCTGCTCACTTCACTCAGCATTAGTTCTTATAAGTCTTTCCAGGGGTTTCTGAAATGTGACTGCTCATCATTTCTTATAGCACAATAGTATTCCATTACATTCATATACCACAACTTGTTCAGTCATTCCTCAATTGACGGACATCCTCTCAATTTCTAATTCTTTGCCACCATAAAAAGGGCTGCTTCTTCTTTGGGATTAGATTGTTTTATTTCCAATTAGTTTTTGGTTTATATTTCCATGGCCTTTGATTACATATAATTTTTATTGCATTATGATCTGAGAGGGATGCATTGCCTATCTTTGCCTTTCTATACTGAATTGTGAGGTATTTATTCCCTAGCACATTTTCAATTTTTGTATATGTGCCATGTACCACTGAGAAAAAGATATATTCATTTTTATTCCCATTCAATTTTCTCCAAAGATATATCATATCTACCTTATCCAGAGTTTTATTTACCTCCTTAACTTCTTTCTTGTTTATTTTGAGGTTAGATTTATGAAGTTCAGAGAGAGGAGTTTGAGGTCCCCCACTAGTATGGTTTAGCTATCTATTTCTTCCTGTAACTCTCTTAACTTCTCTTCTAAGAATTTGGATGCTATACCACTTGGAACATATATGTTTAGTAATGAAATTGTTTCGTTGTGTATGGTGCTTCTCAGTAGGATATAATTACCTTCCTTATCTCTTTTGTTTAGATCTATTTCTTCTTTTTCTTTGTCTGAGATTAGGATTTCTACCCCTACTTTTTTGCATCAGCTGAAGCACAAAATATTCTGCTCCAACCTTTTGCCTTTGCTCTGTGTGTATGTCCTCATTTCAAAAGTATTTCTTGTAAACAACATTTTGTTAGATCATGGTTTTTAATCCATTCTGCTATCCATCTCCATTTTATGGGAGAGTTCATCCCATTCACATTCACAGTTATGGTTACTATCTGTGTGTTTCCCTCCATCCCCTTTCCCCTTGTTTATGATTTTAATTCTCCCTTCTCCTCCACAATAGAGTTTTAATTTTTGACCACTGCCTCCCTCAGTATTCCCTCCCTTCTTTCAGCCCCCCTCTCTTTTAACCCCCTTTTCTCTTACTACTTCTTCCCTCCCTTTTTGCCTCCCCTCCCTTTTCTTCCCCCCTTCCCCTCCTACTGTCTATAGAGCTACTTAGATTTATATACTTAATTAAGTTTGTTGCCCCCTCCTTGAATCCAATCAGATGACAGTACATCTCAAACAATGCTCATCTCCCTCCCCTCTTTCCCTTTGCTGTAGTATAATTTTGTACTTCTTCCTGGGATGTAATTTACCATTTTCTGCTTCCTCCTTTTCACATCTCCTGTTACAATCCCTTCATGTGCTTAAATCACATTTTTATCATCACCTCATTTACTTTATACCCATTCCCTTTATGTATACCCTTTTATATTTCATAATAGATATTCAGTTCTCAAGATTAACAATTATCATCTTCTCTTACAGGGAATTAAACAGTTTGCCCAAATTCAGGAACAAATTTTCTTTCTTCCTGTTTGCCTTTTTATGTCTCTCTTGAGACCTGCATTTGAAGATCGAATTTTCTATTGAGGTCTGGCCTGTTTTACATGAAGGTCTGGAAATCCATTATTTCATTGAATGTCCATATCCTTGCCTGAAATGTTATACTGAACTTTTCTGCGTAATTGATCCTTGGTTGTAGTCCCAGATCCTTTGCCTTGTGGAATATCATATTCCTATTCCTTCAATCTTTTAATGTAGAAGCTGCATGGTCCTGTGTGACCTTGACTGTAGCTCCTCTATATTTACATGTTCTCTTTATAGCTACCTGTAGTATTTTCTCCTTCACTTGATAGTTCTGGAATTTGGAAACAATATTTCTTGGTGTTTTTACTTTGGGATCCTTTTTGGGAGGGAATGATGGATTCTTTTGATGACTATTTTGCCCTTTGGATCTTTTGCTTCTGGGTAGTATTCCTTGAAGATTTCTTGGAAGATACTGTCCAGACTTTTTTTAATCATGGCTTTCTGGCAGGGCAATAGTCCTTATATTTTCTCTCTTGGATCTATTTTCCATGTCAGTTGTTTTTCCAATTAGATATTTTACATTTTCTTTTATCTTCTCATTCTTTAGATTTTGTTTGACTGATGCTTGATGTCTCATAGAGGCATTAACTTCTCCTTGTCCTATTCAAATTTTTATCAAACTATTTTCTTCACTTAACTTTTGCATCTCCTTTTCCATCTGTCCAATTATTCCTTTTAAGGAATTATTTTCTCCAGTTATTTTTTTGTACTTCTTCTTCCATTTGTCCAATTGTCCCAGTGAAGTTTTGTGCTTCCTTTTTCATTTGTCCAATTTTCCCAGTTAGGTTTTGTGCTTCCTTTTCTATTTGTTCAATTTTCCTTTTTAAATACCTGTTCTCTTCAGTGAATTTTTTTCATACTTTTAAAATCATTGACCATTTTTCTTCTGTTTCCTTCCTCAGCTCTTCCAAGAGTGCTCTTAGTTCATGCGAGTAATTCATAGTTCCTTCTGAAGTTTCAGATGGGAGCATAGTCTCCATGCTGACCTCTTGGGTATTTTTGTTTTGGCCCTAGTCCCCATAGAAAGATTCCATTGTCTTGTTCTTCCTGCTTTGCTTCTTTCTCACGATGGTGAAGCTTTGTGTGTTGTGGTCTCTGGTTCTTTCAGGTAGACACTAAAGAACCTGGTGCTGAGCTGCCTGGTGTGAGAAAGCAAAGGCTGGGTGAATTCTGTTTGTGTTTCTCTGGATTAAACCTGGAGCTAGCTTGTTAAGTGTGGAAGAGGGGTGGTCTGGTCACAAGAAATCTCCTCAGCTGAGATAGAGCAAAGGTAAGCTCAGTTTTTGGTGATCTCTGTCATCCCATTTCCCCTGGAGGACTGAGGCACACCTGTTGTCCTGGTGCAAGGCTCCATGACCCTGGTGCTCCAGATTTCCTCTCAGTTCATTCACTGAGGTGGGGCTATCTCAGACAGCTCAGGTCCTCTGCCACCGTAAGAGGAATCTTCTGTAGCGATTTTCCTGGCCTCAGGTGCTACAAGACTCTTTGCCCCTTTTGCTGATCCCACTGATCCAGGATTTTCTGGGGAAATATTTTATGGTTCTTTCAAAGTCAACAAGGGAAGGGGGAGAGAGCATTTACCCATCACTCCTCCATTTTGGTTCCTGGAAGTTCAAATAGGTGATGTTTAATCTGAAAGTCTCAGGAGCGGCTGCAGCTGATAGCTATGGCTCAGTGTCTGTCACTCACTTAGCCCTCTCCCACCCTGGGCTGCCATTCCACGTTCAGCTGTGCTGCTGCTTCCTCAGGCCTCTTTGGAGCTATCCTGCTTGGCCATGCCATGGCTGGATGTGCTGTGCAGTATGCCGTGGGCTCTTCTACATTTGCAGAACAGATCCTTCCTGTCGACCTTCCAACATGTCCTGGTTTGTAAGTCTGCCACAGTGTATCTCCTTTTGGATTCTGTACCTCCAAAATTTGGTCAGATTCTCTTTTTGGAGGTATATGAAGGAGTTTGTCTAAGAGTTTAGGCGAGTAGTTGCTCTCACTCTGCCATCTTGGCTCCTCCTCCCTCAGCAAATAGTTTTGATGATTATTTTAAGAAGTCTGGAAGTACTCCTCCCCTTATGTACCTAAGTTTTCCTACTATTTCTCTTGAGATTCTGAATGTGTCTCTGTGAATATTATTATTTTCTCTAGTTCTGTAAAAATGACACCTTGGTAGATTGATTGCCAAGGCACTGAGTCTGTAACTGAATTTAAATAGTACCATATTTTTTATTAGATTGATGAAGATCAACTATGGAGCAATGAGTCTCTCTCCAATTGTTTAAATTTCTCTTTATTTTTATGAAGAGTGGTTTGTAAGTGTATGCAAAAATATAAGTAATTATACATATATAAATGTGTATGTGTCTTGGTAGATTGACTCCAAAATATTTTATTTATTTTGTAATTATTTTGCATAGGATTTCTTTATCAGTTTTTCTGGTTTTTATTATTGTTCTACATAGAAATGTTGGAGGGGAGTGGATTTTGTATTCTCCTACTTCATTGAAGCTACTAGTCACCTTGGTTAATTTGCTGCTTTACCCAAGTCTTTACATTAGCTATCATATACTCTATAAATAAGAATACTTCCATCTCTTCTTGATTAAGGGTTTTTATGCAGTCCTGAGTCCCTCATTTGTGAACATAAGGCAGTGAAAAACAAAAAGTGAAAAAGATGAGAATTCAACAGTTGAAACAATGCTGCTTGTATGCCTCCAAACAGGATCAAGAAAAGGAATAGTCCAATCCTGAGGCAGCTGAACCAAGGAAAGACTTAGAGAAGACAGAGGGACCAGCAGATACAGGAAACCTAGAGGAAAAGAAGGAATGTTGGGGAATGAGAAAGGAGGACCACCCAGAGGTGAGAATAAAGGGATGAGAGGAGAATCTATGATCTGATTACCTCATTGGCTTGCAGGACAGGTTGGTGAGAGTAACCTGCATGACAGAGACCATTTTATGCACCAGGAATTTTCCTTCCAGGATCTGCTGCTTCAGGGCACTAAAGCCATCAGTATGGTCAATCAGGTGAATGATCACACTTATTGGTAAATGAACCATCAGGAGCATCCCCCTCCAGCATGGGAGTGGTCCCCTTTCCAGGGGACACATTCAAAGGCAACTCTGAAAAGCTCAATAAAGCTCAAGTCAAAGATTATCCCTCTGTAATCACTGGATGCTTTAGTTTAAGAGACCAAAAGATTAACAGGTAAAGGGGATGGCATCTGGAAAGTTAATTTCTGAGAAATGTCCAGGACTGGGGGAAATAAGTTGAAGCAATTTATTCTAATCTTGGTGACATCTTCTTTTACAATTCCGCATAGTGATACCAGATATAATAGTAAGTGGTGAATAAAAGCAATGAAAGAAAAATAATTGTAATAAATATTTTGGGGACAGAAAAGGGAACCTTGATACTTTATGCTCTCATACAATGGAGGGACAGTTTGGAAGAGTGATTAGAAAGCTAATATTGGAATCCAGAAGACCTGGTGAAATCCTGCTTCTGGCACATAATAGCTATATAACCCTAGACAAGTAATATAACCTCTTGGTGCCTATCCAGGGAATTACAGACAAATTGCTGATCTGCATTGATGGAGGGAGTTTCTACATTAACAGATTTAATGGTCCAAACTGAAAAAATATTAGGAAAACAGGAAGGGAGCAGAGGACTTTTGTTAGTTCTAAAGAGGAGGCATAGAAAGAAAACAAAACTGTAATGGTGGGAAATGCTTACCAGAGGTAACAATGACAGTCATAAAAGTATAAGAATAATCCACTGTAGAAGCAATCTGAATACTGATAATCAGGCTGTGATTATAACATTCATATTATTCCTACTAGTTATCACAGTTCATTTCAGCTGTCATATTTGTACCTTTTGTTCTCTGGAAGGGCAATGTCTGTAGGTCAAGAGCACTGGATGTGGCTGTCAAGTATCCTGAAGATGGAACATTCATACGAATGTTCCAAACTGAAGGAGAAGAAAGTGAATCTACACCAAAAAGACAACCATAGCCATCAGCATTTGCAGAAAGTACTTTACCAGGCATCTGCAAATCTAGTCTTTGCCTACTAAACCAGTATTATTCAATAATCACACATTCTACAGACACATGTGTGCATTTGTGCATGTTGGCAGGATGGGGCGCAGGGGAGGCAGAGATAGAAAGAGACAAAGATAAAAAAGACAGAGGTAGAGAGAGAGACATCTAGACATGAAGACACAGAGAAGCATTCAGAGCAAATCAGTCCTATTAAAAGTGAGCCTTCTGTGTCTTGGAGTAACCTTAAAACTTAGAAAAGATTTTTGGATCAGCACACACACACACATACTCTCTCTCTCTCTCTCTCTCTCTCTCTCTCTCTCTCTCTCTCAATATAAATACATAGACATATGTATGTGCATGGGTGTGTACGTTTATATGCATCTTGAAAGGCCCCTTATTCCATTTTAATAAAAAAATTGCTTTATGAATTATGAGCCTGTCAGACACTTGTGAAATATCTTATAAAGGAATCCTGAGACTAGTGGAAGAGACTGGAATCTAATTGTTCTTTTCTTTAAAAATAAAGCTTTCTCATATTTTAAAAGCATTCTGTAGAAAAACAACCTCAAGACCAAGATATACGGAATGAAAGCTCATTCCACTCACTCAGTCTGGGATAAAAACATACCATGTGAAGGGTATTAATACACACACACATACATATATACATACATACCTACATACATACATACATACATGTGTATTGTATATGAATGACTGAAAAAAGAAGAAGGGGGAAAAAGAGTGTAGAAATGGGAGACTGATGGAGGCCTGTTGGAGAGAGAGCATGGAAAAAGGAACTTCAGAGAGATATAATAGAGGGATCAAAGAACAATTTGCTGGCTATGAAATACATTGAAGCCCAGTGTCCTACAAAGGCTCTTTGTGATATGTGAGCTGAAGCAGAAATAAGCAAGATTTCCTGGCAGTCAAGGAAAGGGGGAATGAGTGCACAGGAGATGAGAAGGGAGAACCTGACGTGACAATTGCCTTTTCCTGCCTGGAGAAAAAAACAACATTTAGGGGAAATCAGAGAACAGATCTTCTGGGATGAGAGATCCTCACTGTCCTGGAAAGACAGGCACAGGCATGGAAAATAGTAGCGAATGAAGAATGTTACCTAGGAAAAGTTGGAATGAAATATTATAAAGTCAGCAGTAGAGAATTCTGAGTGGAGCGTTTTCTTTATAATTAAAAGATTGGGCTCATGGCCTCCATGGGCAACTCTAGGGTTTATTAACCAGCTCTTCCCTTTAAAGTCAGTGGACTTGAGTATAATGAGGGTGGTCAGGCCCCATAATACTCCATTCTGACTGGAGCAGATGCTGCTGAAGCTTATATGGAGCTGAGCTGGGCTCTCCAGACACTTTCAAGGACATATGTGTTCAGTGCTGAAGAATTTCAAAGCAATCTTCTGACCTGCATGAAGGCATCAGAAGGAGAGGAGCTGCATCAAAGCTGAGATACTGGAGAGTAGACCTTAAAAAAAGTAACTCCATGCTCTGGTACTTACTTTCTCCCTATTTATTAAACTTGTAGGAACTCTATGGAAGCTCACTCTTTCTTGGAGTTCTTGGGTGGGAGGAGAAAGTGGCTATGATAGTTGCTCAGATATGGCAAACCTGAGCCTGCACCCCAGTCCTCTGGCTGACATTTCATTTTGTTTCTTTCCTGAGCCTGGGTCATTGAACAGTAATCATGAAATGGTCATTTTTCATTTTAGAAGCAACATCATGGCATAAGAATCTAAGATTTCATGGACCCTCAGTTGGAATTAACTAGTAGCAAAAGGAATTTCTACATTTACACTCTTCTCAGCAAAGATGCCTACCAACAGAAGAGAGAACCAAGCTATGTCCTATTTGAACAAAAGATATGGATGAACTTTGTGGAAATTGTTTGGAGAGTGCAGTGTCAGGGTGAAGATACAATAGCTAGTCCACAACTCTAAATAGAAAATTGCATAGGGCTAACTAGGCACACATGGTTCATGATGGATCAAGTGGGAGAGAGGAAGGATCCCTCCCAAGGTCCCTACTTCAGAAATTTTCACTCCATGAGGCAACCTTAAGGATCAAGAATTCCAAGCAGTTTTTTTGTTGGCCCCTTGTTGGCAAAAGCAGACTGTGAAATCTACATATCTGAAGTTCAATTAAATAATCAAATTCAAGTAGCTTATCTGGAGCATGAATTCTGTGAAATGAATGTACAGTGTCAAGATATGAAGGATATCTAGAGCAGTAAAAGTCACTGTCCATTTCATTATGGAATTTATAATCCAGTAGGGGATGAAGGATAAGACATAAACTCAAATGAATATAAAATAGAGTATAAAAAAGAACCACAATCTAATACCAGACTTCAAAGGACAGAGGACTCTCTTTCTGTTTGGTAACCAGAAAACATTTCATGAAGGAAAAGAGAGTTTTACATCCTATAGGAGACAGAAACTTCACAAAATTTTTAATAAATCCCTGTCCTGAACGAGTTTGCATTACAGAAGTGTCATTACTATGCAAATAAACAAACAAAAAACAAGGAATACGTTGCTTTTTTTAAAAAAATGTTTTAAATATAAACTCTTGGGTTTTATAGGTTATGGATTCTAGTTTTGACTTTTGTCAATGTATGCTTATGAGTTTTTGTGTTTTAAAGAGCATTTCTTTTGTAGAAATGGAAATAAATTGTTGTCCTGTTATCTACCATGAACGTTGAACATCTTTCTCCTTCCTTTGGGCTAGACCCTTGATATAAGTCAAATCTTAACCTTAAGGTGCTTTATCCAAAGGGCTCTGGTTTAGGGGACACAGAGAGTCAAAGGAAAAAAGAATGTGACTCCCCCTCTTTAGAGGCCAGATTTTCCTTAGGACTGACTGACCTTGGAATATACATGAGCCCAGAGTTGAGGAACTCCTTATAGAATGGGGCCAATCTCTCCAGAAATGCAAGTGGTCTGATGTTTTATAGGAAAATGAAGATAATTATATGGAGAAACCAGGAGGTTGAGTGGTCACACCATTTCTTTGGCCATGCAAACCTCACATAAGCTTGCACTAGAGTCCAAAGAATCTCCATGTTTTTTCTGGATCCCAGATTAGTTGATGACTCTGGGCAACCAGAAGTCCCTCTCTTGCTTGTTTAAAATGACCTCCCTGGAAAGGTCCCACTTGTACAAAAATATTTCTACCATCTCTTTGTGGTGTTGGAGAATTGGAAATCAAGGGTATGCCCATCAACTGGGAAATGGCTGAACAAGTTGTGGTCTATGATTGTGATCTAATGCTATCATGCTATAAGAAATGATGAATAGGTAGATATCAGAAAAACCTAGAGGGACTTACATGAAATGATGCAAATTGAAATAAGCAGACCAGAAGAATATTTTACACTGTAACATCAGTGTTGTACGATGATTGATTATGAATGACTTAGCTATTCTCAGTAATATGAAGATCCAAGACAATTCCAAGGCACTCATGATGAAAAATGCTATCCCTCTCTAGAGAAAGAACTGATAGAGTCTCAATGTAGAGCAAAACTTACTATTTTATCATTTTGATTTTTTCATACTTTTATTTTTGGTCTGTTTTCTGGCACAGAATGGTTAATAAAGAAATGTTTTGCATGACAGCACATATATAACCTACATCAAATTGCTTATTGCCTCAGGGTGGGGGAAGGAGAAGGGAGGGAGAGAACTGGGAAATCAAAATTTTAAAACATGAATGTTAAAATTTGTTTTCATGTGGAAATCAGAAAAATTTGAAAGATTTAAATTACCTCCCTGGCAAAAGAAAATCATTTAGCACTCAGCATAGATTTATCCTTCTCCCATCTACATTTAAATCAGAACCTGAAACCCTGGTGCAGTGAGAAAGACTATGAATTTCAAATCATTGTTCTTCAGTCAGTTGCACTTGTGTCTGATGACCCTATCTGGGATGTTCTTGCAAAGATACTAGAGTAGTTTGCCATTTTCTTCTCCAGCTCTTTTTGCAGATGACAAAATTTAGCTAAACAGGGTTAAGTGACCCACCCACATTCCCACAACTGTTCCTTGACCCTTTCTGAAGCCACGCTGGCTTTCAGGTATATGCCCATCTTCCAGGTGAAAGATCAGCCTATTAAGAATGACTCTAGCAATAATTTTCCCAGCAATGACTCAGAAGGAGATTCCCTTGTGATTGTAGCAGGACAATCTGTTTCTTTTACCCTGAGAGACATGGACAATGGAGGCATCCTTGAAATCCTGAGGCATAATCTTCTCTTGCCATATAACCTGGAAAATTTCAGACAGCTTTTGTATGAGCAATGGTCCCCCTACCTTGTAAATCTCAGCTGGAACAGAATCAGCACCAGGTGCTTTGCCACATGAAAGGAGCCCAATGGCCCTCAAAACCTCTTGTTCACTTGGAAGATCAGCTAAGGAGGGATTGACTTCAACCTGAGGTAAATAGTCAATGGCCTCAGCATTGATTGATGATAGTGTGTTGAGAACACTATGGAAGTGGTCAGTCCATCTCTCTAGGATCATGTCCTTATCACTAATCAATGTGGCTCCATCAGCACTGAGTAGTTGTGATGCACCATAAGTTTCTAGTCCATAGATATTTTTCAGGGAATCATAAAAGTGCTTTGGATTGTTACTACAAGCAAAAAACTGAATTTCATCTGCCTTCTTACTGAGCCAGGAATCCTGCATCTCTCTAAGCTTTGCTTATACTTTGCTTTTGATGGAATTAAATGCTGTCTTCTTAGAGGTAGATGAACTATCCTGCTGGTAAATCCTGTGGAGTTCACATTTTTCATTTAGCAGCTTTTGAATTTCCTCATCATTTTCATCAAACCACTCTTGGTGTTTTTAAGTGTTCTGACCCAGATGAGCAAATGCAGTGTTGTACACCAAATCTCTGAGAGCTGCCCACTCCTTTTCTACTCCACTGTTGCCAGCTATATGTTGGCTCAACTATCCTTCCAAGTGAGCAGCAAGCTGTTCATGCTCAAGAGAAGAGCTCTAATTTGTTGACATTAATTGTTCTGGCAGTCATTTTGCCTTGGGGGAGGGGGGTAGCTCTTTTGATGAATGTGAATATTTAGCTTGGAAAGGATAAGTCTATAATCAGTCCAGCACTCTGCACCACACATTGCCTTTTTCACTGTCACATCTTGTCCATCTCTTCTTCTTACAATCATACAATCTATTAGATGCCCGTGTTTGCTGTGAGGGTGCATGCATGAAGTTTTATCGTGTTTCAGTAAATGAAGACAGTGTTGGTGATGAGAAGGTCATGTGATGCACAAGTATTCAGCAGTAAATGTCCATTGCCATTTACAAAAATTAACTGGAGAAAATAACTCCTTAAAAGGAACAACTGGACAGACGGAAAAAGAGATGCAAAAGTTAACTGAAAAAAACAATTTCATAAAAATTAGAATTGGGCAAGTAGAAACTCATGACTCAATGAGACAGCAAGAATCAGTCAAGCAAAATCTAAAGAATGAAAAGATAGAAGAAAATGTAAAATATTTAATTGGGAAAACAACTGACCTGGAAAATAGATCTGGGAGAGAAAATTTAAGAATTATTGGCCTGCCAGAAACCCGTGATGAAGAAGAGAGTCTGGACAATATCTTCCAGGAAATCATCAAGGAAAACTGCCCAGAAGTGCTAGATTCAGAGGGCAAAATAGTCATCAAAAGAATCCACCTTTCCCCTCCCAAAAGGGATCCCAAACTCAAACCCCAAGAAATACAGTTGCCAAATTCCAGAGCTGTCAAGTGAAGGAGAAAATAGTACAAGCAGCCAGAAAGAAACAATTCAAATATCAAGGAGATACAGTCAGGATCACACAGGACCTTGCAGCCTCTACGTTAAAAGACCAAAAGAATTGGAACCCAATATTTCGTAAGGCAAAAGAGTTTGGACTACAACCAAGGATCAACTACCCAGCAAAGTTCAGCATAACATTTCAGGCAAGGAGAAAGTCATTCAATGAAATAAGGGATTTCCCGAGCTTTCTGTCCAAAATGCCACAACTCAATAGACAATTCGATCTTCAAATGCAGGTCTCAAGAGAATCATAAAAAGGTAAACAGGGGGGGAAAACATAAACAAAAACAAAACAAAATTGTTACTCAATTAGGGCAAACTGTTTACCTCCCTATAAGGGAAGATGATAACTGTTAATCTTGAGAATTGTGCAGCTATTATGATAAAAGGGATATACATAGAGGGAATGGGTATAAAGGAAATGATGTCATGTCAAAAATATGATTTAAGGATGAGAAGGGATTGTAATAGGATGTGTGAAAAGGAGAAAGCAGAAAATGGCAAATTACACCACAGGAAGAAGTACAAAATTATAGTAGAGGGAAAAAGAGGAGGGAGATGAGCATTGCTTGAGAAGTACTCTCATCTGATTTGTTTAAAGGAGGGAACAATAAACTTAAGTAGATAATCCTTACTAGCTCTATAGGCAGTAGGAGGGGAAGGGGAAAGAAAGGGGAGGGAGGCTAAAAGGGAGGGAAGAAGCAACAAGAGTAAAGGGGAGCAAAAGGGAAGGGAGCTAAAAGAGGGAGGGGAAGACTGCAGGAGGAAGTGGTGAAAAGTGAATACTATTGAGGAGGGGAAGGGAGATGGGAGAGCTAAAAGGACAAATGGTGGGAAAGAGGATAGAGGGAAATACACGGATTGTAATCATAACTGTGAATGTGAATGGAATGAATTCTCCCATAAAACGGAGATGGATAGCAGAATGGATTAAAAGTTATAATCCAATAATATGCTGCTTACAAGAAACACATTTGAAACAGGGAGATACACATAGGATAAAGGTCAAAGGATGGAGCAGAATATATTGTGCTTCAGCTGATGTAAGAAAGGCAGGAGTAGCAATCCTAATCTCAGACAAAGCAAAAGCAGAAATAGATCTAATCAAAAGGGATAAGGAAGGAAATTATATCCTTCTAAAAGGCACCATAGACAGTGAAGCAATATCATTACTAAACATGTATGCTCCAAGTGGTATAGCATCCAGAACCTTAGAGGAGAGGTTGGGGGAGATGAAGAAAGAAATTGACAGCAAAACTATACTAGTGGGGGACCTCAACCTCCCCCTCTCTGAACTCGATAAATCTAACCTGAAAATAAACAAGAAAGAGGTTAAGGAGGTAAATAAACCTCTGGACAAGGTAGATATGATAGATCTTTGGAGAAAATTGAATGGGAATAGAAAGGAATATACCTTTTTCTCAGCGGTACATGGAACATTTACAAAAACTGACCATGTACTAGGACATAAAAAACGCACAGTCCAGTGCAGAAAGGCAGAGATAATCAATGCATCCTTCTCAGATCATAATGCAATAAAAATGACATGTAATAAAAGGCCATGGAAAGATAAAACCAAAAATCAATTGGAAACTAAATAATCTAATCTTAAGAAGGTATGGGTTAAAGAAGAAATCATAGAGACAATCAACAACTTCATTCAAGAGAATGACAATAATGAGACAACCTACCAAACCTTATGGGATACTGCAAAAGCAGTTATTAGGGGAACTTTTATATCTTTGAATGCCTACATAAATAAAATAGAGAAAGAGGAGATCAGTGACTTGGGCATGCAGCTGAAAAAGCTGGAAAAAAAACAAATTGAAAATCCCCAAGTAAACACCAAATTAGAAATACTGAAAACCAAAGGAGAGATTAATAAATTTGAAATTAAGAAAACTATTGAATTAATAAATAAAACCAATAGTTGGTTTTATGAAAAAACTAATAAAATTGATAAACCTTTGGTCAATTTGATTAAAAAAAGAAAGAAGAAAATCAAATTACTAATATTAAAAATGAAAGAGGTGAACTCACTTCCAATGAGGAGGAAATTAAAACAACAATTAGAAACTACTTTGCCCAACTTTATGCCCACAAATTCGATAATCTAAACGAGATGGATGAATATTTTAAAAAATACAAATTGCCCAGATTAACAGAAGAGGAAGTTGAATACTTAAACAACCCCATCTCAGAAAAAGAAATTGAACAAGTCATTAATGAACTCCCTAGGAAAAAATCTCCAGGGCCAGATGGATTCACAAGTGAATTCTATCAAACATTTAAAGAACAGTTAATTCCAATACTATATAGATTATTTTTGAAAATTGGGGAAGAAGGAAGTCCTCCCAAATTCTTTCTATGATACAAATATGGTTTTGATACCCAAACCAGGAAGAGACAAAACAGAGATAGAAAATTATAGACCAATTTTCCTAATGAATATAGACCCAAAAATTTTAAATAAGATTTTAGCAAAACAAATCCAGAATCTGACCACGAGATTAATACATTAAGATCAGGTAGGATTCATACCAGGAATGCAGGGCTGGTTCAATATTAGGAAAACTATTAGCATTATTGATCATATCAACAACAAAGCTAACAAAAACCACATGATTATCTCAATAGATGCAGAAAAGCTTTTGACAAAATCCTACCCCCATTCCTATTAAAAACACTGGAGAACATAGGAATAAAGGGAACTTTCCATAAAATAATAAGCAGTATCTATTTAAAACCTTCAGCAAGCATTATATGCAATGGGGATAAGCTAGATGCATTCCCAATAAGATCAGGGGTGAAACAAGGATGTCCATTATCAGCATTATTATTCAATATGGTACTAGAAATGTTAGCTGTAGCAATTAGACAAGATAAAGATATTGAAGGAATAAGAATAGCCAAAGAAGAAACTAAGTTATCACTCTTTGCAGATGAGATGATGATATACTTAATGAATCCCAGAGATTCAAGTCAAAACCTACTTGAAATGATAAACAATCTTGGCAAAGTTGCAGGTTACAAAATAAACCCACACAAATCTTCTAGATTCCTATATATTAGCAACGAAGTCCAACAGCAAGAGATAGAAAGAGAAATCCCATTTAAAGCTAGAGTGGACACTATAAAATGCTTAGGAGTTTACCTGCCAAAACAAACCCAGGGATTATATGAACACAATTACAAGACATTTTTTGCACAAATAAAGTCAGATTTCAGTAAGTGGAAAAACATCAGTTGCTCATGGGTAGGCCGTGCTAATATAATAAAAATGAAAATTCTACCTAAATTAATTTACTTATTTAGTGCCATACCAATTAAACTATCAGATAATTATTTTCTAGAGCTGGATAAAATAATATCAAAATTCATTTGGAAGAACAAAAGATCCAGAATATCAAAGGGACTAATGAAAAGAAATGCTTGGGAAGGTGGCCTAGCACTACCAGACCTCAAATTGTACTATTAAGCAGCAATTATCAAAACTACTTGGTATTGGCTAAGAAACAGAGAGGTAGAGAAGTGGAATAGACTTGGCACTCAAGACACAGTAGGCAAGGAATATAGCAACCTTCTGTTTGATAAACCCAAGGACCCCAGCTTCTGGGATATGAACTCACTGTTCAACAAAAATTGCTGGGAAAACTGGATAACAGTGTGGCAGAAATTAGGCATAGACCCATGTCTGACACCATACACAAGAATAAAGTCCAAATGGGTACATGATTTAGGTATAAAGATTGATACCATGAATAAACTGGAGAAGCAAGGAATAGTGTATTTATCAGATTTATGGAGAAGGGAAGAATTTTTTACTAAAGAAGAGATAGAAAGCATTATGAAATGCAAGATGGATAATTTTGATTACATTAAACTGAGAAGGTTTTGCACAACCAAAGCCAATGTAACCAAAATTTGGAGGGATGTAGTAAATTGGGAAAGAATTTTTACAGCTAAGCTCGGGGATAAAGGCCTCATTTCTAGAATATATAGAGAACTGACTCAAATGTATAACCATACAAGTCATTTCCCAATTGATAAATGGTCAAAGGATATCAACAGGCAATTTTCAGAGGAAGAAATTAAAGATATCTATAATCATATGAAAAAATGCTCTAAACCACTATTGATTAGAGAGATGCAAATCAAAACAACTCTGAGGTACCACATCACACCTATAAGATTGGCAAACATGACAGAACAAGAAAATGATAAATGCTGGAGAGGATGTGGGAGAGTTGGAACACTAATTCATTGTTGGTGGAGCTGTGAGCTCATCCAATCATTCTGGAGAGCAATTTGGAACTATGCCCAAAGGGCGACAAAAATGTGCATACCCTTTGACCCAGCAATATCACTACTAGGACTGTATCCCCAAGAGATCATAAAAATGGGAAAGGGTCCCACATATACAAAAATATTTAGAGCAGCACTCTTTGTAGTTGCCAAAAACTGGAAGTCAAGGGGATACCCATCAATTGGGGAATGGCTGAATAAATTATGGTATATGAATGTAATGAAGTACTATTGTGCCATAAGAAATGATGAACAAGAAGACTTCAGAGAGGCCTGTAAGGACTTATATGATCGGATGCTGAGTGAAAGGAGCAGAACCAGGAGAACTTTGTGCACAGCAACAACCACAGTGTGCGAGAGTTTTTTCTGGTAGACTTGGAAGTTCACAATAACACAAGAACTTATTTAAAAAAAAAAAATCCCAATGGTGGTTTTCTAAGGCAAAATGCCTTCCACACTCAGAGAAAGAAATATGGAAGTCATTTGCAGAATGTAGTAGATCATGTTTGTGTGTGTATGTGTTTTTGTGTATCAAGTTTTGATTTGTTATATGATTTCTTCCATTTATTTTAGTTCACCTACATAGCATGACTATAGTGAAAACATACTCAATAGGAAAATATATGTAGAATCTATACAGAATTGTATGCTGTGGTGGGGAGGGAGGGGGTTAGTTGGGGGTAGGTGTGGGGGGGAATAAAATCTTCATTTTATGGCAGTGATTGTAAAACATTAAAAAATAATAATAAAATTAAATTTTAAAAAAAGAAAAGCATGAAAAGGTAAACAGGAAAGAGAAATCATAAGGGATTTACTAAAGCTGAACTGTTTACATTCGTACATGGAAAGATAATATTTGTGATTCTTGAACCTTTTTATTTAGGCATTTGGAGGGATTACACACACACACACACACACACACACACACACAGAGAGAGAGAGAGAGAGAGAGAGAGAGAGAGAGAGAGAGAGAGAGAGAGAGAGAGAGAGAGAGGGCATAGGGTGAGATGAATAAGAAGGGATGATATCTAAATAAATAAATAAAATTAAGAGGTGAGAGAGGAATATATTGGGAGGAGAAAGGGAGAAATGGAACAGGGCAAATTATCTCTCATGAAAATAAAGCAGCAAAAAGCTTTTTCAGTGGAGGGGAAAAGGAAAAAGGAGAGGGAAAAAGTGAAGTCTACCCTCATCACAATTGGCTTAAGGAGGGAATAACAGGCACACTCAATTTGGTATGAAAAATCTATCTTATTCTGCAGGAAAGCAGGGGAGAAAGGGATAAGTGGGGAGTGGAGGGGATGATAGAAGGGAGGGCAAATAAGATGAGGGGGGTAATTAGTAGTAAACAGTTTTGAGAAGGGATGAGGTAAAGAGAGAATAGAAAAATGGGGGAGGAGAGGATAGGATGAAGGGAAATATAGGTAGTTGCTCACAACATGGCTATTATGGAAGTCTTTAGCAAAACTACACATATAGAGCCTAGACTGAATTGCTTGCCTTCTCAAAGGGGATGGGTGGGGAGGGAGTAAGGGAGAGAAGTTGGAACTTCAAATTTTAGGAATGAATGTTGAGAATTGTTTTTGCATATAACTGAGAAATAAGAAATACAGGAAATGGGGTATACAAATCTATCTTGCCCTACAGGAAAAGAGAGAAGATAGGGATAAGGGAAGGGAGGGGTGAGAGAGAAAGGAGGGTAGATTGGGGTAAGGGGTAATAAGACTGCAAGGCATTATGGGGTAGGGGGAGGGGAGAGATGGGGAGAAAATTTGCAACTCAAATTTTTGTGGAAATGAGTGTTGAAAGCTAAAAATAAATAAATAAATTGGGGGGGGGGGAGAAAATTTCCAAAGTACTTTAAAAAAAAATTCCAACCTACATAACAAAATCCAAATTTGAAAGTACTATAACAATTACATTAGATCAATAAGAAGAGCATTCTCAGATGCTGCTCTGTATTCTTTTAGGGCAGATTTTAATTTGATTCACATCAAACCTGGATTTCTAATCATTAATGGCAAACATTTTACCCCTCGCCCATTTTATTTGCTTTCTTAAATCAAATACTCTTGCTACTTAAAAGAAAACTTCCATTTAAAGAATACATGGCTGGCCATTCTCAGCACTGAATGGCCTTTTCCCTTATCTATTTTACCCTTCTTCCTTAAATAGTTGAAACTCCATCTTGTGACTCCATCCCCCCTCCAAGGGCTCCCCAGACATACAGCTTTCCCAGTTAACTCAGACTGAGAGGTGTAGGGGGTAATCTCCCCTGAGCACATGGGTGCTGCTGTTCTACCCTGGAAATTTCAGGCTCTACAGAGTTTGAAATCCCACCTGTTATCCTCAGGGTAATTTTAAATATGCCAGTCTCTCCAGGCAGAAGTTTTCATAGTTTAAAAGATTAAGTAATTGACTTGCCCAAATACACACCTCCCTTGTCTTAATTGCCTCCAAAAGAAATCACTGAAATTCCAAAGTGAACTTGCAATTTTAAACACACCGTCCAGTATCAGATATGTTGACCCAATTCAAACTTCAAGTATAGATTTTAGCTTTGAGATCTCACCAAATCAGAACTCAGCTTTTCTCTGCAGATTGCCCAAAGTTCATTTTCCCTTTTCTTTATTTTCACATTCAAAGAATGTGGACAGGGTTAAGAATGCCAAAGATGTTTTGTTTTTTATTTGCATGCTTGTCTTCCACTTTCTTCCACCAGAGTTTAATAAATTCTAATCCATCTTAAACATTAAATTAAGAGTGACACATTTCACCTTTTCACAATTCCAAACATGAGTAGAATAAATTCAGTTAACTTTTGATTGTATCCCCTTACACAAAAGCTTCTCATTTGTCTGAGGCAGGAAAGGGTTAAATGCTGGTTAGCCTGCCTTTCTTTGTTCTGTGGGGGAAAAAAAGAAATTCCTTTCCTCCTCTGAAACTGATCTTGGAGGGTTGAAGAAAAGGAGGTAACTTGGCATTTCAAGCACAGTCCAGCTCAATTTTTCTGATCTTGCTGACTGGCTGGCTGGCTAAATTTACAACCTTATAAAGAGTCAGATAAAACAGAGACACAGAATTTCATTCACCCAGAAACATCAACACAATGTATTTGACAAAACCTTACAGAGTGCACATCAATTTTGAATTCAGAAAAACCAGTTAAAACTTGCTGTTATTTATCTGATTGATTTCTAGATAATTTTAAAGAATCCTTCCCAGAGGTCCCTTTTGGAGGGGACTCCCACCCCTTCGAGTCTGACTGAGACTTTCCCATGGCTCTTTCAATTTCTGTCACCAGGCATCAGACTCCTCATTTCTTGTCCAAGATCGCTTAGACTCCTCAACCCTGCAGACTCAACAGAACTAACCCACAAAATGCTCCCTATTTCTTGCCCAAAGTTTCTCGGGCCTCTCGATATCAGCAGACTCAATAAGACTAGTCCTTCCTATGTTGCCCTATCTGCTCACCCAGGGTTTCAAATCAAGAAAGGTTCACCTGGGTCTGTGCACAGACTTACATGACCAACAGATTCCACAAGTGTTCCTTGTTCCCTTTCGATCATTTTCTGCTCTAGATTTCAGTCTCCCTTCAGGTCCTTTCCTGCCAGAGGACTCTCACTTTCAAACCTGACCAAGGGCTGCCTGGAAAACTTAGGGGGGATGTCCTGTTGGCCAGTCTGTTTTAGAAGGATCACCTCCTTTTTTAGGAGGATCCAATATGGGCCCCAAAACTGTGTGGGACAGAGATCACCACCTCAGAAAATGTTGGAGTCTGAATCAGAGATTAGAAAAGGTCTTTATTCTTTCTCATGAGAAAGGCCACAGCCCTTGAAGCTCAATCAGCTAAAGCCAGGGAGTGCACTCCCTGGCCATGAGAAGCAGATTTTTATAGCCCTAAGCAAGTTCCCTACTCCCCCTCCTTATCCCTTTCCTCATTGGCTGAGTTAATGGAAACTTGCTAGGTGCTACAGAGATTTCAGATGACTTGTAGAATCTTAACAAAAGGGGGAAAAGTCCTTCTAGTCTTCAACTGAGGAAACTACACTATAGGCCATCTTCCACACTCTAGAAGTCCTTATTGCACATGATATTTTATTGATTTATTGATTTCAATATTTGGGATCAAGCCCCAAAACAATGCAAAGCCTCCTGGAAGATTTTTAATCACTCAAAGGAATTTAACCAGTCTATACACATAGGGAAGATCAAATGGATGAAAATGTCTATTGCCTAGAGTTTCAACATGCATCTGAATGAATATCCTTTAGATTATTCCAACAGTACACACACACACACACACACACACACACACACACACACTCCAAATGGTCCAAATCAGACACTGATTGGGGCCCAGAGTTGAAAAGGAAGAGAACATGAAGATGGCAGAGTAGAAAGACACACGTACACAGGGTCTCCCGACACAGCCTATAAAATACCTGTAGAGAGGGACCCTCAACAAATTTTGGAGTAGCAGAAGTGGAGAACAAAAGAGTGGAGATTTCCAGCCCAGGGTGACCTGAAAGGCCCATGGGAAACATCGGTTGCACTGCACGCGGAGCAGAGCATGGAGCCCAGCCCAGCCTTGGCCACGTGGGGCAGTGAGATACGACTCTGGGAGGAGGACACTTCAGGGGTGGAATCTCCAGTCACAGCAGCAGGTCCTTAGATCCCTCAACCCACAGGTGCCAAAGGTCAGTGACGGGGTTTTTTCAGCTGGCCAGGAAGGGAGAAGGGCCTTCCCATAGCTACAGCCTCAGGCAGTGGCCCACAGAGGCCACATCAAGCAGGCAGCAGCCCCTATATCAGCCTGTGTACATTGTTGGATCTTAAAACAGCTGGGGGCACTGAGGAGCTTAGTCTTGCCTTGGCCCTGTGTGGAGGCCCTGGGGGAAATGGTCTTTGTCTCACACTGAATGGCAGCCCTGCCCATCCACCTTATCTGAAAATCAGCCCCCAGCACTGACTTGGCAGAACTGGAGGCCAGCTGTCTGTGGAGGGGTAACTGATAAGATTCTGAAAACAAAAATCTCTCCCTGCTTCCAGATCAGTGTACATGCTGGACTGTACCACCTTGAAGGAACTGAGATATTACCGATTCCCAGAGTATACCCTACTTTTGACAAAGGACCAAAAAGTCAAGTAACTGGTTGGGAAAATGCCCCAAAAAGGAAAAAAAAGAAGACTATAGAAGGTTACTTTCTTCGTGAACAGATATCTTCTTCCATCTTTTCTGATGAGGAAGAATAATGCATACTATCAGGGAAAGACATAAAAGTCAAGGTTTCTGTATCCCAAACATCCAAAATAAATATTCAATGGTCTCAGGCCATTAAAGAGCTAAAAAAGGATTTTGAAAATCAAATAAGAGATGTGGAGGAAAAATTGGGAAGAGAAATGAGAGAGATGCAAGAAAAGCATGAAAAGCAGGTCAACATCTTGCTAAAGGAGACCCAAAAACATGCTGAAGAAAATAACACCTTGAAAAATAGGCTAACTCAATCGACAAAAGAGGTCCAAAAAGCCAATGAGGAGAAGAATGCTTTAAAAAGCAGAATTAGCCAAATGGAAAAGGAGGTTCAAAAGTTCACTGAAGAAAATAGTTCTTTAAAAATCAGAATGGGACAGATGGATGCTAATGACTTTTGAGAAACCAAGAAATCACAAAGCAAAACCAAAAGAATGAAAAAATGGAAGGTAATGTGAAACATCTCATTGCAAAAACAACTGACCTGGAAAATAGATCCAGGAGAGACAATTTAAAAATTATGGGACTACCTGAAAGCCATGATCAAAAAAAAAGAGCCTAGACATCATCTTTCATGAAATTATCAAGGCAAACTGCCCTGATATTCTAGAACATGGGGGCAAAATAAATATTGAAAGAATCCACCAATCACTTCCTGAAAGAGATCCAAAAGAGAAACTCTTAGGAACATTATGGCCAAATTCCAGAGTTCCCAGGTCAAGGAGAAAATATTGCAAGCAGCCAGAAAGAAACAATTCAAGTATTGTGGAAATACAATCAGGATAACATAAGATCTAGCAACTTCTACATTAAGGGATCAAAGGGTGTGGAATATGATATTCCAGAAGTCACATGAACTGGGACTAAAACCAAGAATCACCTACCCAGAAAAACTGAGTATAATACTTCAGGAGAAAAAATGGTCTTTCAATGAAATAGAGGACTTTCAAGCATTCTTGATAAAAAGACCAGAGCTGAAAAGAAAATTTGACTTTCAAACACAAGAATCAAGAGAAGCATGAAAAGGTAAACAGCAAAGAGAAATCATAAGGGACTTACAAAAGTTGAACTATTTACATTCCTACTTGGAAAGACAATATTTGTAACTCTTGAAAACTTTTTTCAGTATCTGGGTAGTTGGTGGGATTACACACACACACACACACACACACACACACACGTAGAGAGAGAGACGGAGAGCACAGGGTGAACAGAATAGGATGGGATCATATCTAAAAAAAATGAAATTAAGTGGTGAGAGAGAAATATATTGGGAGGAGAAAGGGAGAAATGGAAGGGGGCAAATTAACTCTCATAAAAGAGGCAAGTAAATGACTTTTCAGAGGAGGGACAAAATAGGGAGATGAGAGAAAAAACATGAAGCTTACTTCACATTCAACTAAAGGAAGGAATAAAATGCACACTCATTTTGGTATGAAAACCTATCTTACAATACAGGAAAGTGGGGGAGAAGGGGATAAGCAGGGTGGGGGGGATGATGGAAGGGAGGGCAATGGGAGGAGGGAGCAATTTGAAGTCAACACTCTTGGGGAGAGATAGGATCAAAAGAGAGAATAGAATAAATTATGGACAGGACAGGATGGAGGGAAATAAAGTTAGTCTTACACAACATGACTATTATGGAAGTCATTTGCAAAACTTCACAGATATGGCCTGTACTGAATTGCTTCCCTTCCCAAAGGGAATGGATGAGGAGGGAGGGATGAAGAGAAGTTGGAACCCAAAGTTTTAGGAACAACTGTTGAGTATTCTTCTTGCAACTAAGAAATAAGAAATACAGGTAATGGGGTATAGAAATTTATCTTGCCCTACAGGACAAAAGAGAAGAAGGGGATAAGGGAAGGGAGGGATGTTAGAAGGGAGGGCAGATTGGTGATAAGGGTAATTAGAATGCTTGGCGTTTTGGTGGTGGTGGTAGGGGAAAAATGGGGAGAAAATTTGGAACCCCAAAATATTTTGGAAATGAATGTTGAAAAGTTAAATAAATAAATTTTTTAAAAAAAGAAAAGAAGAGAACATGTTAGATTATTTTCCAGAAACAGCAAATTTTTTACTGAATCCAAACTTCCCATGAGAGTTTTCCCCTCCTCACCTCAACATGGGGGGCTAGCCAACAGAGCCGAAGTTTTTTGAGCATGAACAATATCCTTTGCCTGATGCCAATCCATGTGGATACTTGGTGAGCCTGTTTCTAGATATTTATGATAGTGCCTTTTCCCAGATCTTGTGCAAGGTTTTTGGTGGAGTTTTTTTTTTAAGACTCAAATGAACAAAGCTCTCTCTTCCTGGCACCATTCAGTGAAAAGGAGGAAATACTGTGAGCCTTTAAGGGAAAGTTGCACAGGGACAGATGTCTCACCTCTCCCCGAAGCCACCACAAGATCATGAATTCATTGCAAAATGGATTGGGATTTGGGGGGTTTTTTTGTCTTTTTTGTGTCTATTTCCATATCTAAAGTGAGTAAGTATCAGAGACAGAACAGAACAGATTATAACTTAGGGAGTTTTAAATGGTTTGAAGAACACCAGAGATCTAACAGCTGGTTTCCATACATAGTATAAGAAGACATAGTCCCTCAGGCTTACTTATACAATCCCGAATGGAGAAATAGTTATTGCTTTCTAGGGACCCAACCTGCCTATTACAGTGGGAGTTAGTAGAGTGAATCCAGAGGGGATGCTATATATATTTAAGCCACACTTATTATTTTATTGGTATTGGGAAACCCCAGTGAGGAAACTCTGTCTATAACTACAACAAAAATTTTAAATCTGAAGAGAAAATCGCCTAACCAGGAGTAAATTTTTGGGCAGATTACCTTTGATAAAGGACATTAAAAACCCTTAGTCCAGAGTTGTAAATTGCTGCAGGCCCAGGCATTCCTAAGGAGGAGATGCACCTGCCTGCTCTCTTTCTGTAAGTTTGTGTCTACACTCCTTCCTCTATGGGTACTTGCACTTTGAACATAGAATGTGCTCTCAGTTTGCCTTCTGTATAGATGAAGTTTCTGAGTTCATTGAGCTCATTTTGGCTGATTTGTTAAGTGGAAAGTATATCAGTGGGGCCTTGGGAGCCCCAGTAATGAGTAGTATAAATCTAGCTCCTGTAATGTAGGGTGTCTCCAAAGACCCTCAGAGAGTGAGTTATAGCAGTATGCATACTCATTCTGGAAGCCTGACCTGCCAGTATGAGGGCAGCTTGCTGATTGAGCCAACACAAAGACAAAAAAGAAGGGAACAGGAAAGGGGAATGGGGAGGGGGTCAGACACCACATCCACTGCACTGCAAAAGGATTGTAAAAATATCAGGAAGATATAATAATCCAGAAGAGAGCTATTAAAAAGTCTGAGTTACTGTGAAGAAAACACCTGTCATAAAACCCATATCCAGGTGAAGCTAACATTAGGTTTTTGGTGAAACAATATACATTAAATTCGGCTGTCACAGGGAAGCAAGAGACCCAGTTACAACAGGAAGGAGTTATAGCCTGAGGGAAGAAGCAAAGCTACAAACACACAGAACTAGAAAACCATGGCCACCTAGGGCACTGGTCTCCAAAATGGAGTGTGCACATCCTTCGGGATACCAAAGAGATGTGCTAGAAGACAACAGAACTGCTGTCTCTATTTTGTTTTATCTAAAGAAAGAAATTCAGCTTTACTAATAAGAATGTGTAGATTGCAGCCAATACCCTCATTAATCTCACAGGTTGGACACTTGTGTGCCATAGGTCATGGATCATCCAGAGGAAAGACAGCACCACAATAAAGAGAGATTAACAGACACTGTAACAACCCTCACTCATTATTTGCTTTCAGAGGATTGTTATGCATAAAAGTTTATGTGCCTGCTTAAGTGGATTTATGGAATATATTATCTAGCTTTAACTAAATGAATCTAACCAACAACATCTGATGACTTGAAAAAGCTCCTACCAAGAAATATTAAATGAAAGATAATACTAAAATTGAGTGACAGAGCTCCTGCTCCAAATTTCAGCCCTTTAACTTTGTAGCTAAACAAGATAAGCAATAAAAAAAAAAAAACACAAACAACCCCAATGTTGATGATATAACTAGACTTTTCATTCTTTATCTTTTCTTTGGAAGCAATCAGGACTAAGTCACTTGCCTAGGGTCACACAACTAATATGTGTCTAAGGGCTGATTGGACCTCAGCTCCTCCCTTCTTGCTTAAAAGAAAACTGTACCATTTCTTAAAACTCTCATATGGGCATACTTATAAAACTAGGAAACATAATTTTCTAATGAGTTTAAAAATCTTCCAACTAAAATATTTTAATGCATGTTAAACTGTTGGTTGTCATAAAAACATAAGAATACCACTCCTTTTGAAGAGTTTATAAGAACAACTGATTGATACCAGAAGGAGGAAATGTTTTTAAGTGGGATTTGAACAAAAGCTTTTGCATCATTGGTTAATGGGATCAAAAACGGCATATCATTAGCAAAGACACCCAATGATGCACTTTTTCTACTTGAATCTATTTCTTTTCACTGGACACCTTTTTGTAGCAAGTATTGCAATAAACTAAACTTAGAAACAAAACTTTGAATTACTATGTCACAAAGTGTTAAAAAGTTAAAAAATAATAAAACATCCAATTATATTGCTTTCACTACAACATGTCATTTTAAGAGAAAAGTAAAAAGAGGTTTTGTATTGGTAATAGGTAAAATAAAAATTATTTTAAAATACTGTTTATAACATCTGTATCTCATACTTCAAAAACTATTTGGATGCATTTTTTTATAATTTATACATAATATATTATTACATTTGTGCAGGTAAAGAATTTGTTTTTTCCTAAGAGTATTATTTTTCCAACTACATATAAAGATAGTTTTCAACATCCAGTTTTGTAAAATTATGAATTCCAATTTTGTCTCCCTCCCCTTCTCCAAGACAGCAAGCAAGTACAATCATATTTAAGGATATTTCTCCATTCGTCAAGTCGTGAAGGAAGAACTAGTAGAAAATGGAAAATCATGAGAAAGAAAAAGCAACAAAAGAAGTGAAAATAGTATGCTTTTATCAGCATTCAGACTCTATAGTTCTTTCTCTGGATCTAAATAGCATTTTCCATTACTACTCTTTTGGAATTGTCTTGCACTATTGTACTACTGAGAATAGGGAAGTCTATCCTAGATCATCACTGCACAATGTTGCTATTGCTATGTACAATGTTCTCTTAGTTTTGCTCACTTCACTCAGCATTAGTTCATATAAGTCTTTCCAGGTTTTTCTGAAATCTGGCTGCTCATCATTTCTTGTAGCACAGTAGTATTCCATTACATTCATATACCACAACTTGTTCAGTCATTCCCCAGTTGATGGTCCTCCTCTCAATTTCCCAATTCTTTGCTATCACAAAAAGGGCTGCTATAGATATTTTTGTACATGTGGGTCCTTTTTCCTTCTTAAGATTTCTTTAGGATACAGTCCTGGAAGTGATATTGCTGGATCAAAGAATATGCATAGTTTTACAGCCCTTTGGACATGGTTTCAAATTGCTCTCCAAAATGGTTGGATCAGTTCCCAACTCCATCAATAATGCATTAGGATTCCTATTTTCCCACATCTTCTCCAACATTATCGCTTCTTCTTATCTGTCCTATTAGCCACATCTGAGACGTGAGGTAATGCCTTAGCGTTGTTTGAGCAGGCAGAGAATGTAAAAATAAATATACATATATTGTGATTTCATGTCAAACTTCGTTTTAGTGATGGGATGTGTGCTAGTTGAAAAAATTGGAGAAACTGTCCTTGATAGTTCCAGGTAAGGACAACTAGTCCTGAAACACCTGAAAAAGCCTGGAGGACACCATTGAATTGTAACAGTAAGTTAACAAAAAAATCCTAATGATGGCTTCAAGTCATAAAGAAAGATGTAAATAATATTTAAAAGTCAGAAAATGAGTTTGCATTTTAATAAAAATATTTATTTCATACCTGTTGTATATAGATCCTGTGATGGGAGTGATAAAGAAGTAAGAAAAGTCTTGGTTCCTGACTTCACAGAGTTAAATCTGTTAAGATTTTCCTTAGGAAGACTTAAGATAATTTTTTTTAAAATACTCATACATTACAAGATCATAGATCCATAGCTAAAAGCACAGTATAAGGCACATAGTAAATATCTTAAAAATTCTTGATGATTGATGACAGGAGACATCAAAAGTCATTTAGTCCAAATACTTCCACCCTCACCCCCATTTTCATATAAGGAATCTGAGGCCCTGAAGGGAAAATTTAAGGACTTGCTTTATACAGTCCTTCTCGGTAACAAGGACATATCCCTATCACCAACCAGTGTGTCAGAGGTTCTCCTGTGAACTCACTTTCTTACCTCCTCCATTGAAAACCAGCAATTCAAAACACTGTAGAAGGACAGATTTTATTGAAACATAAAATAGGGGAAGATGAACAAACCTGAAAACTATGAATTCAAATTGATTAGTCCCAAATATTTAAAACACTCTCTATCATTTTAAAAAGTTTTATAAATTCCCAGAGCCAGAGTTGCCAATAGGATGGTTCCTCTCATGTTGTGGTAGGCAAGAGATAGTTTGGTGTGGGCAGGGGCCTATAGATCTTTGCTGCCTTCCACCTGTTCTAACATAGCTCTAGTCAGGTGGTTCTTCTTCAGTTCCACAGGCTCCTCCACGTAAGCCCTCTTTCTCATTTAGTTGTTCTTTAGCTCAAAACGTTTAAGAAACAACTTCTCTATGGAGTAGAGCTTTGTTTATTCTCAGCCATGGTCTTAGCTACCAAGTGGGTAAAAAAAAAAAAAAAAAAGAGTTTGTTTTTTTTAACAGAAATATAGTGTATCCATATAGTCAGCCTCTCGTTATATACCAGTACCCCCAGAAAGCAGGATTGAACTTGTTCTCCAGTTTCGAGAGTCCTCATGTGTTATCAGTTCTACATTCTGATATGATAACCACCAATCTTGTTATCTTTTCCACCTCTGACATCTGGGAGGAGCATCTTCCACCCAAGGGAACATTCCTGGATTATTTAGGAGCCAACAAATGTAGTCCATTTTCTCCCTAGTCATCTAACTTAAGGACCTGAATGAGATTATTCTGATCATCCACAGCTATCAGAAATCTTGGCCAGTTGCCAGTCCTGCCTGGGGTGAGGTCTGTGTTTCTAGCAGTTCTCAGACAGGCCTACGATCTAGTTTTCACCCTTGATTTTCCCAAGCAGCTCAGTAGAAAGGGCAGGAGAGCACAGCACCTGCAATATTTGCTAAAGTAAGTAACACATTGAGAATCTCTGTAATTACACCAGATATGGTTTCTACAGAGCAGCAGCTATGGTATCAAACTGAAATACAAATGGGGGCTCACTTAGTCACAAACATCCCTGCGAGTCACATATATTCGTGGTTTGAAAATGTCACATTATCTGTGTTTTATTGAACTTAAATCTATTTTGTTAAATCTTTCTCAATCACATTTTAATCTAGTTCAGACTGCACTTGGATGTGTTGTGAGCCTGCTGAGGTCTCTGTCATCTGCTCTGAGCAACCTTCTAAGATCAGAAGGTATCATTCTATATTGGTAGAAGTTTTCTCATATGGGAGTTTACCTTTCCTTCTATCCCCTGCTTAGCACAGTGCCTGGCACATAGGAGGATTTCATAAACGCTTATTGACTGTGGAAACTATCCATACTAACGTCATACTAAGAAAACCACGGTTACCTTCCTTCTCTATGTCCTACTGTTCATCATAAAAATCATAATAGTGAGAGTTTAATTTTTGCAAATGTTATCTCATTTCATTGTGTTCATACGAAACACACTTATTTACATGTATATATTATAGTCTGTAATACATATGATATAAAAAATGTATGAAACAGCAATATTGTTTAAGAATAACTGAATGACTAGGTCATTTTGACTATTATAAATATGTGAATTAACTTTAAAGATGCCATCTGCGCCTAGATAAAGAATTGATTAAAAAGAGAAGTATATATAGAAAAATTTTACATATATGTACCCATTTGTGTCTAATGGTAACCGTCTCTAGGGTGGAGAGGCAGGAAGAAAGAAAAAGCATGGAAAGAAAAAAAATCACATGATAACTTTATTACATATTTAAAAGGAATAGCAAGGTGTACATACTGAATTTTTAGTTTCATGTGAAATCATCTTTTTTATTCTACTGTATTATAGAAATACTTGTTTTATTCCATAAATTAAAAATAAGTAAATATGGGGAAAAATAATTTATGATGTTCGTGCCTAGTGCAGCCACATCTAGTAAATTTATACACACTCTCTTAGTGGCCTGCCATTCTCCCCAGGATGCAGTGTGCTCTGAGGAGCAGGCATCCCCTACTTGCTACGTCTGTGACATCTTCATTCATCAGGCAGAGCATCATAGGCTACCCATAAAATCCAGGCACTAACTGGCTGCCACTGTGCCATGTTTTTCAATCTGTTGGGGAGAAGAGTTGTGACCACAGTCAGTCAGTCAATAACAATTTATTAAGTCTTATTTATTAAGCCAGGCACTGTACTAAACTTGGGATACAAAGAAAGTTGTTGAGGAGCTCACATACTAATGGGGAGGCAGCATGCTAACAGCTATGGACAAACAAGCTCTGTGCAGATTAAATAGAAAATAACTGACTAGAAGGAAGAGGGTATGGGAAAGGCTTCCAGAAGGAGGTAGGATTTGAGTTGGAATTGAAAGGAAGCTGGGGAAGCCAGGAGGCAGAGGATTCTGGGAATGGGGGACAGCCCATCCAAATTCCCAGAGCTAAGAAATCAGTTGTCTTCTTTGGGGAAGGTAATGACCAGTAGACAAGCTGTGGATCCCCTGGATACCCGAGGGCTCTCAGGTCTGCCTTTTGTAGAGAATCACATATTCACTGTACCTGTGTCACCAGGCAAGTGACATCCATCTCTCTGCCTGTCAGTAAACAATCATGGTGGGGAGAGGAGAGCAACAAGTATTATGCTTAGGTGCCAATTATTCAGCTCAGTCAAAAAAACAGATGTGAGAACCTACTATTGTTACCTTGACTAGGAGAGGGATGAAGCTTTACATAATTAATCTTGGAAGTACTGTTCTGAAGGGGCTCAGGAGAAAAAATGCATTGTCCAAGGAAGAAAGAAGGGATGTGAGGAAGGAGAAGAACAGAAATTCCCTATCTCCTCTGAAGGTGGTCTTTACACAAGGTTACCACTTCCAGGTTTCTAAGAGTAAGGTTCTCAGGAGTAGTGTTGAGAATTTGCCCATGGTCTTGAAGTCATTCCTTCTATTTCTTTTAGAGGCTTCAAATAGCTCCCTGGAGAAGGGGCTTCTCCCAATTAATCCTCACACCTTCATGCCTTTTGCTTCAAACAATATGTGTGTGTGTTTAGAATTCTTTTCCTTAAGCCACTCCCTATTTTAGATTTCATGTACTATCTCAATCTCTTCAGAATAAGATTTAAGAGATCCCATTCCAAATTTTCCATGAAGAAATTTATAGAAAATCTCTCTGTTATTCTTTAAAGGAAAAGGTTAGAAGTGTATGGGACCCAGGGAATGTTATAATTTGCCTGCTGCTTTTCTTTGTTGTAGTCATCTCAACCTTTTACTATTCAGAAATCAAGTTGGAAGAAATGGAAAACTCCTGATGTCAAAGCTATTTGCCAGTCCAGCTAGTTTAGTACAAACCTTTCAGAAATCTCAGCCCCTCTGCATTTCCTTTTTCTTGAGTTGTATTCACTATGGCTAGCCCACCTAATCTCTACCCATGCTACCTCCAATTCCTACCCAGCAAGCCTGACAAACATCAGTCATTCTTCAAAAAGAAAATAGACAGGGGGGTCCTGGTGTTTCTGTAGATCCCTCCCTCTCTTCTCCCTGTGGTAGCCACACAGCCATGATGGCTCACTTTCCCTGTTCCTCCAGTTTGGAAATGAATGGCATTTCTTTGGATATCAAGCTTAAAGTAAAAAGGAGGTGATGGAAATGAATAGAGAAGAGCATGAGTGAAGTTGACAACATAGGAGAGGTGACAAAGAAATGGGAAGCAGAACAGTGGCCCCACTATAATGATTCCAAGTGTGGAAAAATCATAATTTCCTTCAAAGCTACACTGCAGCTTTGGTGGCCACTTGATCACATGTATAAAGATTGGGGGATGAGGTGGTAGTGGGCCCCATGATTAGCTGGTCAAGCTGGTCACTGCCAACTCTCTTACCTCAAGACTTCTTCTTGTCTTCTTCAAAACCTCATGTGTTCTGGTTACTGGAACAATAAGAAGGCAAAAATCACCAGTCTGCTAATGACACACTTGTCTTAGAATACAGAGGAGAGATGCTTTGTAAACTTGCTCCTTTTTTTTACCTTCCTTGGTCAACCCCATTTCTCTCATTCATGATTTCTCTCCACCCAAATCCCTTGCCCCCTTATCCTATCACTGTTCTTGCCTAACTGTGACCATTACATCCAATTTTATGACAGAATGGTGCTTTAGGAATGCAGGAAACCATGTGGACTCTGGGCTGCATTGATTCTGTCTAATCTCAATGAATCTTTGCTACTGCAAGGAAATCTTTTCATTCTTCCCTAAACAGATCTCCATTATAAGAGAGACTCTCCATAGAGACTCTTTGATACTTCTCTACCTCAGCCTCTCACAGGAACATTCCTGCTCACCTCACCTTACCAATAAAAGAGACCATTCACCATTACTCTCCATATCAAAATCCCCCTGGATTTCTTTCTCACATATCCTCCTTTATTCAAGTCTTTGATGAGACATGACCCTTCTCCTAAAGAACCCATACCTTCATAGACCTACTCCATCCACTCCTATCTCCTAGCAGTCATTCCATTTTTTAATCTGCTATCAATCCCCCTTGACCTTATTTACAAAATCTCACCTAACATCCCTTTCAATCTATCACTCTATGTTCTCTCCTCCTTTTCACAGTCACCTTTGAGGGGGAAAACCCCAACTATCTTTACATTTTGCTTCCACCTCTCTTCTCTCACTCTGCATCCTTTGAAACCTAGATTCTGATCTTATGTTCAGCTAAGAACACATTCTCCAAAGTTCACAATGGTATCTTCACTGCTATATCCAATTATCTTTTTTCAGTTCTCATCTATCCTGACCTTTCCATAGTATTTGATATTTGTCTTTTGCTGACTACTCTCTCTTCTTTGGGTTTTGGGGGTATTTTTGTTTTTGGAGATAAGGATCTCTCATTTCTCCTTATTTAACTTTTCTTAGTCTCTTTTGATGGATCATCAGCTATATTCCATCTCCTTATCACGGATAAACTGAAAAGATCAGTCCCGCATCCTCTCCCTTCCCTCTCTTTACTCTCTAGGGCGAATGCACTAACTCCTCTAAGTTAAATTTCCATCTTTATCTATACAACTCTAATATATACAGTTCCTGAGTTCCATCACCAGCTACCTCCCAGGCATTTTAAATTGGATAAACTAGAAGCATCTCAAACTCAACATGTCCAAAAGAGAACACATTATGTTTCCATAACAACCCATCCCTCTATGCTTCACTTCCCTTTTTCTGTTGAGGATACTAGACTACATCTTTGCAGTCATCCAGATTCACAGTCTCAGTGCCATCCTTATCTCTTCCATCACCCTCATTCCCTATCACCAATGTCAAGTCTACCTCTTCTCTGCATTTACATGATGACCTTGTGAGTTTCAAACTTCATTACCCCCCAACCCAGGATTATTGATTGCTACCCTTCCCCATCAACTGCTTCTAATTAATGTTGACTATTTCACAGGAAGACCTCTCTGTCTATCTCCATATCTCCCTTTGTTTCTCTGTCTCTATTATTTTTAGTAATGAACTCTATCTTTTACCACATGATGATTTCTGGATGCCCTCATATTCACCAGAATCCTTGTGAATCCTCAGTCATCAAAGGGACAAAGAACGATAATTAAACAGAAACACCTATACTACAACTGTTCTTGAAAGAGTATGCACACTTCACAATCACAATCTCCCACCCCTTCAACTCAGTATATTCCCCAGAGACAATAATGTTCATCATAACTACAATGTTTAGGGTTTCATTTTGATTTTTAAATTTACATTACTGTAATCTTTGTGTTGGTTTCTGGGTTCTATTTAATTCTGCCTGTATCAGTTCAAACAGATCTTTCAATGTTTCTCTGAATATCTTATGGTCATAATTGTATACTTAAAAAATATTCCATTGTCTTCATATGTCAAGTGAACTATTCTCAATTAATGGACACTCATTCCAGGTCTTTGACAAGATAAAAAGTGCTATGACAAATAGAACAGTAGTGTATTTGGTGTTTTAATTTCCCTGGGGTTACATGTCCAGAAGTGGGAATTTGGGCAGAAAAAGGGATAATCAGTTTAGCTACTTTTCTTACATCAATTTAAATTATGCTCAGTTCACCCCATTGTTCAAGAATGCTCTCCATAGATATAGTTATGAAAGCTATTTCCATTTTCCTTGAGTTTTTTAATGATATGATGATCTTTTCTATTTAACTTAGGTGTCAATTTGTAAGTTACTGTCCTATATGGTATGAGATGCTAGTCTAAACCTAAATTTTACTGAACAGCTTTTCCAGTTTTCTTGGTAGTTCTTTTCAATTATGGAGTCCTTGTCTCTACAATTTGTGTTTCTGGGGTTATTGAACACGCAACGGTTAAGTCTGTTTCAGATTTTTGCATATCTTCCTCATTTCTACTGGGCTACTTTTTTATTTTTTTTAACCAGCACAAAATAGTTTTGATGATTATTTCAAGAAGTCTGGAAGTACTC
The DNA here is from genome assembly GCF_028372415.1 of Notamacropus eugenii. Lineage (NCBI taxonomy): Eukaryota > Metazoa > Chordata > Mammalia > Diprotodontia > Macropodidae > Notamacropus > Notamacropus eugenii. The sequence continues at coordinate 300,988,423 of NC_092873.1, forward strand.
CTCCCCTATTTACCTATTTTTTCCTACTATTTCTTTTGAGATTCTGAATGTGTCTCTGAATGTGAATTCTATTATTTTCTCTAGTTCTGTAAAAAGAACACCTTGGTAGATTGATTGCCACGGTACTAAGTCTATAAGTGAATTTAAATAATAGCATATTTTTTATTAGGTTGATGGAGCCCGAATACAGAGCAATGAATCTCTCTTCAATGGTTTGAATTTTTCTGTATTTTTATGAGGAGTGGTTAATAATTCTATGTAAAGATATAAATAGGTGTACATATATCAATGTGAATGTGTCTCGGTAGATTGCCTCCATCATATTTTATTCATTTTGTACCTGTTTCGAGTAAGATTTCTCCATTAATTCTTTCTGGTATTTTTTATTGTTCTACATAGAAATGTTGAAGAGGAGTGGATTTTGTACCCTGCTACCTTCCTGAAGCTACTGATCCCCTCCATTAATATCCTGATTTACCCAAGCCTTTACACTAGCTGCCATACCCTCTTTAAATAAGAACACTTGCCTCTCTCTCTGTTGTCTTATGGCTAATCATTAGAATTTGTAAAACTCTCTCCAATTATGAAGCCAGTGCTTTTATCCCTGCCTTTATAAGGGAAGTTAATGTTTCTCTGCTACAACAGGGTAAGCTTTGCATATTAGATATACACGTTAATCATGATTTGAATGGACCTTTACTATGCTTTTTAAGATTTTTAGCACAAGCAGGTGCTTTATTTTTTTCAAAGTCTTTTTCTGTACCTGTTGACAGAATCATATGCTTTCTGTTTTAATGTGATTATGTTAAGTGGTTTCCTAATGTTAAACCAATGTTGCATTTCTAGTGGAAACATAACTTGTTCATAGGAAATAACTTTTTTAATATTTTGCTATAGTCTTTTTGATTGATTTTTATGTAAAGTTTTTGCAGCAATATTCATTATTTATATTGATCCATCTTCTCTCTTGTTCCTTTACCCCATTTTAACTTCGGTTACAACAACATTTGGGTGTGAGGAAGAGATTTCTTCTTTTATTCAGTGGCATGAATTTTTTTCTTTCTTGTCACTTTTCATTGTTTCCAGTATAATACTTGATCATTCTTCAGGCATTTTAAAAAATTCTTACCTATTCTTCCTTCTGCCTTGATGAGTCCCATTATTAGATCATCTTTATGCTTGGGAACTCAGTTTATACACAGGCTTTCTTGGGTAGAATTTTGCCCTTTGTTTTTATGTTTTTTATTCATAATTGTTTATTTCACAGTTCCTTCCTTCCTGCTTGATCCCTCCACCTCTTCCACTGCAGTGACATCCCCCATTTTCTCCAACACAAAACATCAAAGCTGTATTGGGCAGTATGAGGGACAGTTAAATTTATGCAAATTCTATAGCAAAAAGGTACTTGATCACCTAGTTTTCCTTCCCACAGTCATGGAACCCCTTCTCCTCTAAGCAGCTCCATGGTACATTGTCTCTTGCAACTCCTGTTCATAGTTGTGACCTGCTTTTCATCAAGTATCCTACCTCTTATGGTCCTGAGTGGGTTCCACTGTGGTCTGTACAATGAAGGAAGAGAGTTGTCATCCTAGGCAGGGCTAGAAACTCAAGGCCAACACCTATGAGGTGGTTTGTGCTGACTGTGGTCTGCAGCTTGGGTAGACTAGAGATGCATAGACTGTGTGGGACCTTCAAATATCTCAACTTTCCTATGTCATTTCAGAAAGAGTTTTAGCTTATGCAGTTGGTTTTTCTGTCTTCCCAGCTACTGGAAGAAGATCTGATAATGCATGTTTTTGCCTTGATTTCAAGTGGTTGGGCCTAGGAAATTATGATAAAAACAACTATTCTGCCCTCTTGTGAATCGTATTCTGCCATATTGTGAATCATATAACAAAAGATGAGGCTTTATATCATTCATTCTTTCTTTACTTTTTTTTAAATATGACTTAACTAGTATAAATTGCTACAGTTTTACAAAAATTCCTCATCTTACGTGTACTTTGATAGATTTGATCACTATCACTATTAGACATTTATCAAGTTTTCCCAAGAACTGAACAAATACATACAAAGTAAAATATGGATTACACACATTTTCAGTTAATTGTGATGTATGAAGTGATTATGTTCATTGATTTCCTAATGTTAAACCACCTTTCCATTTCTAGTGGAAACACAACTTGTTCACAGTGAATAAGCTTTCTCAATATTTTGCTGCAGTCTTTTTGTTAGACTTTTGTTTACAATTCTTTCATCAATATTCACTAGTTATACTGGAGCAGCTAGGTTGCATAATGGATAGAGTGGAGGTCATGAAGTCAGAAAGACTCATTTCTTAAGTTCAAATCCACCTTCAGACACTTACTAGCTCTGTGACCAGGGGAAAGCCACCTAATCCTGTTTTCCTCAGTTTTCTCATCTACGAAATGAGCTGGAAATGGAAACCACTGTAGTATCTTTGCCATGAAAACCCCAGACGAGGTCACAAAGAGTCACAGGCAACTGAAAATGATTCAGAATGATGGAATCCTAATAAAGCTGCCCCCAGCCCCAATATACTAATTTCTTCATAGCCCCAAAGAACAATTGCCTAACTTCTTCATATATGTCTCACTGATCACTAGGATAACAGGTATGTCCATGAACTCCTATTTCCCACAGAAACAGCAGCTGTGTCCATGCATTCAACCACAACCACAGCCATGTCTCCAACTGGACCACAAGACTCAGCCAATCAGAAAGCAGCACCACCAGAAGGCCAGAGCAGGATGTGGACCGCAAAACAATAGAGGAGACTTTCCTTAAGTAAGTACTTGTACAGTAATAGCAAAAGCTGTCCTTTAGGTTAACTGATGACATAGAGAGCCTTCTTCTAATGCATTATCATACATACATACCAACCCAAAGGGTTTTTCCTTATGAAATGTGGATAATGTGCAATTCTACTGTGGCTAGGACTCCTCCCCTATTACTTAATCCCTTAACAAACCTCTCCTGCCTTTGTAATATACATAATTTCTATTAAGCAATTATATCTTTGCCCTATAAAAATCTATCTTCTCTGAAGTTTTTCTTTCCTCTTGGAATTTAGCCTGCTTCATGAGAGGCATCAGTCTCAATAAATGACTATTCTTGCAGGAGAAGTGGTCTGACTCTGAATTCTTTGAGATCATTCCACCACAACACATCATGAAACAACACAGTAGGACCTGAACAAAGTGGATAATGAAAAAATCTACACATGCATTCCCCAATGATTCTCTCCATTTATTCTTATAAAGTGTCAGATTTGTTGGACTGGATATCCCTATTGTCAAGAGGACTACCTGCCCAACTCTATGTGATTCTTATCTGTGCCTAATTTTTCCATCATATTTGGATATCAGATGTTCCAAGCCAGTATAAGACCTGTTCAAAGGAGCATGAGTAGTCAACTCAGATCATTAAAAATCTCTCTCATCACTCAGATGATTTTGTAAAAGCCTATCTTGTCATTGAAATTTCCACTGCTCCATGTAAATGTGAAGATCTCATGATTAATCTCTCTGATTCTCTACTCTGTATGATTAGAATGAACTTATCTATAACCTGCATGGATGCCAAGGAATCCATATCACCTTAATGTTTGTACTCTGACATTTGTAGCTTTACACAGTCCAGAGTACCTCAGCCCTGCTCTTTAGGATGATTCCTGATTTGGGAACTTAAGACAATGAAAGAAGCAAGGTGAAAAAGATGAGTGTTGGACAGTTGAAACAATACAGCTTGTATCCTCCAAACAGGAGCTAGCAAAGAAATGGTCTGATACTGAGACAGCTGAACCAAGGAATAACTATGAGAAGACAGAGGGATCAGCAAATATCAGGATGCCTAGAGGAAAAGAAGAAATGCTGGGGAATGAGAGAGGAGGACCACCCAGATGTGAGAAGAAAGGGATGAGATAAGAATCTGTGATCTGATTACCTCAGTGCCTTGCAGGGCAGGTGAGTTGAGAGTAACCTGCACGAGAGAGACTGTTTTATGCCCCAGGACCTTTCCTTCCAAGATCTGCAGCTTCAAGGCACTGAAGTCATCCATACGTCCAATCATGTGATGCCCATGCTTGTTGGCAAATGAACCATCAGGAGCATCCCCCTCCATTATGGAATCGGTCTCCTTTCCATGGGATCCATTGAAACCCAACTCTGAAAAACACAACAGAGCGCAAGTCAAAGATCATCTCTCTGTAATCACTTGATGATTTAGTTTAAGAGACCAAAAGACTAAGAGGGAAAGGGAATGGTATCTGGAAAGATAATCTCTGGGAAATGTCCAGGCCTGGGAGAAGTGAGTTGAAGCAATTTATTCCAGTCTTGGTGACATCTTCTTTTCCCATTTCATATAGTGATATCAGATAGTCAGATATATTAATAATTGGTGCATAAAAGCAATGAAAGAAAAATAATTATAATAAACATTTTGGGGACAGAAAAAAGAACCTTGATTAATTTATGTTTTCGTACAATAGAGGGACCATGTTGAATGCTTATTAGAAAGCTAATATTGGAATCCAAAAGACCAGGTAAAATCCTGCTTCTGATACATAATAGGGTTGTAACCCTAGACAAGTATTGTAAATTCTTCTTGCCTGAAACAACTCTCCAGGAATTACAGACAAATTGCTGATCTGCACTGATGAAGGAAGTTTCTACATTAATGGATTTAGTGGTCCAGACTGGAAAAAAATTAGAAAAATGTGCAGGGGTAGAGTACTTCTGTTGCTACTGAAGAGGAGGCATAGAAAGGAAACCAAACTGTAATGGTGGAAAATCCTTAACAGGGGTACCAATGACAGACATCAAAGCATAAGAATAAACCACAGTGGAAGCAATCTGCACACAGATAATCACCCTGAGACTACATCCATACCATTCCCAACAGTTATCACAATTCTCTTCAGCTGTCATATTTATACCTTTTGTCCTCTGGAAGGGTGAGGATCCTAGGTCAAGAGGACTGGATGTGGCTGTGGAGTATCCTGAAGATGGAACATCCATACCAATATTCAGAACTAGAGGAGAGGAGAGTGAATCTGCACCAGAAAGGCAACCATAGTCTTCAGCATTTACAGAAAGTGCTTGACCAAGCATCTGAAAATGTAGTCTTTGCCTCCTAAACCAGTAGAATTCAATAATTACACATTCCATAGACACATGTGTGCATCTGTGTGTGTTGGCAGGGTGGAGGGAAGAGGAGGCAGAGATAGAGAGACAGAGAAAAAAACCAGAAAGACAGAGATAGAGAGAGATATCTAGACATGGAGACAGAGAGAAGCATTCAGAGCAAATCCATCCTATTGAAAGTGAGCCTTAATTGTCTTTGGGTAGGCCTAGAACCCAGAAAAGATTTTGGGATCAGCACACACACACACACACACACACACACACACACACACATTCTCTCTCTCTCTCTCCTTCTCTCTCTCTCTCTCTCTCTCTCTCTCTCTCTCTCTCTCTCTCTCATATGTATATATATACACATAGACATGAGTAAGTGCAGGTGTGTGTACGTTTATCTCCCTACTCGATTTTAATAAAAAACTGCTTTATGAATTATGGGCCTGTCAGACTCTTGTGAAATATCTTCTAGAGGAATCCTGAGACTAGTGGAGGAGACTGGAATCTAATTATTCTTTTCTTTAAAAATAAAGTTTTCTCATTTTAAAAGCATTCTGTAGAAAAACAATCTCAAGACCAAGATGTAGGGAATGAAAGCCCATTCCACTCACGCAAACTGGGATAAAAACATAGCATGTGAAGGGTATTAATATATACATACATACATATGTGTGTATTGTATAGGAATGACTGAAAAAGAAGAATGGGGGAAAAGTGATTGGAAATGGGAGACTGATGGAGGCCTTTTGGAGGCAGAGCATGGAAGAAGGATCTTCAGAGAGATATAATAGAATGATCAAACAGCAATTTGCTGGCTTTGAAATACATTGAAGCCTAGTCTCCTACAAAGGCTCTTTGTGATATGTGAGCTGAAGCAGAAATAAGAAAGATTTCCTGGCAGTCAAGGAAAGGGGGAATGAGTGCACAGGAGATGAGAAGGGAGAATCTAACGTGACAATTACCTTGTCTTGCCTGGAGAAAAACACACAACATTCAGGGGAATCAGGGAACAGATTGTCTGAGAGGTGAGATCCTGACTGTCCTGGAAAGACAGGGACAGGCATGGAAAAGTGTAGCAAATGAAGAACGTTACCTAGGAAAAGTTGGAATGAAATATTATAGTCAGCAGCAGAGAATTTTGAGAGGAGTGTTACCTTTATAATAAAAAGGCTGGGCTCCTGGCCTCCATGAGCAGCTCTAGGGTTTATTAAACAGCACTTCCCTTTAAAGGCAGTGAACTTGAGTATAATGAGGGTGGTCAGGCCCCATCCTATTCCATTCTGACTGGAGCAGATCCTGCTGAAGCTTACATGGGGCAGAGCTGGGCTCTCCAGACACTTTCAAGGACATATGTGCTCAGTGCTGAAGAATTTCAAAGCAATCTGCATGAAGCCATCAGGAGGGGAGGAGCTGTGTCAAAGCTGAGATACTGGAGAGTAGACCTTAAAAGAAGTAACTCCATGGTCTGGAATTTACTTTCTCCCTACTTATTAAACTTGTGGAAACTCTATGAAAGCTCACTCCCCCTTGGACTATTTGGTGGGGAGAAAGTGGCTATGATAGTTGCTTAGATATGGCAAACCTGAGCCTGTGCCCCAGTCTTCTGGCTGATATTTCTTTTTCTTTCTTTCCTGAGCCTGGGTGATTGAACAGTAACCATGAGGTGGTCATTTTTCATTTTAGAAACAACCTTATGACATAGGAATCTAGGGTTTCATGGACCCCTCAGATGGAACTAACTCCTAGCAAAGGAATTTCTATATTTACACTCTTCTCAGCAAAGATGCCTACTGCCAGAAGAGAGAACCAAGCTATGTCCTATTTGGACAAAAGATATGGACTTTGAGGGAATTGTTTGGAGAGTGCAGTGTCAGAGTGAAGATACAATAGCTAATCGACAACTCTAAATAAAGAATTGTGCAGGGCTCACTAGGCACACATGGCTCACAATGGTTCAAGTGAGAGAGAAAGGAAGGATTCCTCCCAAGGTCTTTACTTCAAAAATTTTCACTCCAAGAGGCAACCTTAAGGATCAAGATTTCCAAATGGTTTTTTTTTTGGTGGACCTTTATGGTCAAAAGCAAACAGTGAAATCTAGATATCTGAAGTTTAATTAAATAATTAAATTCAAGTAGCTTTTCTGGAGCATGAATTCTGTGAAATGAATGTACAGTGTCAAGATATGAAGGATATCTAGAGCAGTTAAAGTCATTGCCCATTTCATCATGGAATTTATTATCCAGTAGGGGAGGAAGGATAAGGCATAAACTCAAATGAATATAAAATAGAGTATAAAAAAGAACCAGAGTAGAATACCAGACTTCAAAGGAGGGAGAACTTACTTTCTATTTGGTAACCAGAAAATATTTCATGAAAGAAAGGAGAGCTTTATATCCTGTAGGAGACAGAAACTTTACAAACTTTTTAATAAATCCCTGTCCTCAAAGAGTCTGCATTACAGAAAAAAGTGTCTTATTAATATGCAAATAAACAAACAAAAAATAAAGAATACAGTGCTTTTTAAAAAAATGTTTAAATATAAACTCTTGGGATTTATAGGTTATGGATTCTGATTTTGACTTTTGTCAATGTATGCTTATGAGTTTTTTATGTTTTAGAAAGCATTTCTTTTGTAGAAATGGAAATAAATTGCTGTCCTGTACCTTATCTACCTTGGACATTGAATATCTTTCTCCCTCCTTTGGCCTATACCCTTGATATAAGTAAAATATTAACCTTAAGGTGATTTACCCAAAGGGCTCTGGTTTAGGGGACACAGAGAGTCAAAGGAAAAAAGAACATGACTCCCCCTCTTTAGAGGCCAGATTTCCCTCAGGACAGACCTTGGAATATGCATAAGCCCAGAGTTGAGGAACTCCTTATAGAATGGGCCCAATTCCTCCAGAAAAGCAAATGCTCTGCTGTTTTATAGGAAAATGAAGATGGTTATGAAGAGAAACCAAGAGGTTGAACAGTCACACCATTTCTTTGGCCATGCAAATCTCATGTAAGCCTGCACTGAAGTCCAAAGAATCTCCATGTTTTTTCTGGATCCCAGCTTAGTTGATGACTCTGGGCAACCAGAAGGCCCTCTCTTGTTTGTTTAAAATGACCTCCCTGGAAAGGTCCCACTTGTACAAAAATATTTCTACCATCTCTTTGTGGTGTTGGAGAATTGGAAATCAAGGGTATGCCCATCAACTGGGAAATGGCTGAACAAGTTGTGGTCTATGATTGTGATCTAATGCTATCATGCTATAAGAAATGATGAATAGGTAGATATCAGAAAAACCTAGAGGGACTTACATGAACTGATGCAAATTGAAATAAGCAGACCAGAAGAATATTTTACAATGAAACAGCAATGTTGTATGATGATTGATTGTGAATGACTTAGCTATTCTCAGTAATGTGAAGATCCAAGACAATTCCAAGGCACTCATGATGAAAAATGCTACCTCCCTCTGGAGAAAGAACTGATGGAGTCTCAATGCAGAGAAAAACTTACATTTTATCATTTTACAACTTTATCATTTTGATTTTTTCATACTTTTATTTTTGGTCTGTTTTCTGTCACAGAATGGTTAATAAAGAAATGTTTTGCATGACAGCACATATAGAACCTACATCAAATTGCTTATTGCCTCAGGGTGGGGGAAGGAGAAGGGAGGGAGAGAACTGGGAAATCAAAATTTTAAAACATGAATGTTAAAATTTGTTTTCATGTGGAAATCAGAAAAATTTGAAAGATTTAAATTACCTCCCTGGCAAAAGAAAACCATTTAGCACTCAGCATAGATTTATCCTTCTCCCATCTACATTTAAATCAGAACCTGAAACCCTGGTGCAGTGAGAAAGACTATGAATTTCAAATCATTGTTGTTCAGTCAGTTGCACTTGTGTCTGATGACCCTATTTGGGATGTTCTTGCAAAGATACTAGAGTAGTTTGCCATTTTCTTCTCCAGCTCTTTTTGCAGATGACAAAATTTAGCTAAACAGGGTTAAGTGACTCACCCACAGTCCCACAACTGTTCCTTGACCCTTTCTGAAGCCACACTGGCTCTCAGGTATATGCCCATCTTCCAGGTGAAGGATCAGCCTATTAAGAATGACTCTAGCAATAATTTTGTCAGCAATGACTAAGAGGAAGATACCCCTGTGATTGTAGCAGGACAATCTATTCCTTTTACCCTTAGAGACATGGACAGTGGAGGCATCCTTGAACTCCTGAGGCATAATCTTCTCTTGTCATATAACCTGGAAAATTTCAGACAGCTTTTGTATGAGCAATGGTCCCCCTACCTTGTAAATCTCAGCTGGAACAGATCAGCTAAGGAGGGATTGACTTCAACCTGAGGTAAATATTTAGCTTGGAAAGTATAAGTCTATAATCAGTCCAGCACTCTGCACCACACATTGCCTTTGTCACTCTCACACCTTGTCTGTCTCTTCTCCTTACAATCACAAAATCTATTAGATGCCAGTGTTTGCTGTGAGGGTGCATACATGAAGTTTTATTGTGTTTAGGTAAATTTCAACATGTACCATACAAATTCCATCTCTTTTGCTTGTTGTTCTTATCTATCAGTTACTCCAAATCTTACCCTCTCCATACCAAGCTCATCTCATCATCCCTTCAATACACCTTCTCTAACTTCTTGTTTTTATTTTCTCCTTCTATTAAAAGGGAATAAAATTAAGTGATGCTTAAACACACTTCTTTCATTAAGTTCCTTCTTCAATCCATCTTCACTTTTTTTAAATGCAAACTCGTTATTTCTTTCATACAGGGAACTCCCAATAGGAATATACCACCACCAATGCCAATCTGTAACTTACATTTAACACAAGCGCTCAAGGTCCCATAGTTTGTAAATGTTAACAGGATTGGAACTCAGACCTCCCTGACTTCACCACATCACAAAATAGATAGGATTATTTAGGGGAGAATCATATGTATAAATTGAGCCTCAAAGGAAACTTAGAATTTCAATAGGCAGAGGTGGGCAGGGAATGCCCATCAGGCACAGGGACATTCCATTACAAAGGCAGAGATGGGAGATGGAGTGTCATGTGTGAGGAAGTATAAGAATACACATACAATACTGTATCATATTAATATTGTTTCAACTAAAGCTCATATATCATTATAACGTGAAATACTGTCAAGTCTTCCTTAACCTTATATTTAAGAAATTAAATTTTTTAACCCAAATCTGAAGTTTTAACTTATCCTCATTAAAGAACTTTTAATCCAGCCCCCATCTGCTATGGCATACTGTCCCTTTTAAACATCTTGTTAGTGACCCTTAAGTCTTTTTAATATTTTATTTTCCCCACAATTACACGGTAAAACAATTTTTAAAATTTAAAGAGACAGTTTGGAGTTCCAAATTCGATCCTGTACTCAGTCCCTCCCTGAGACAGTAAACAATCAGATTCCATATTCAATTTTGTCTTGTTGAAAGTCATGGACATTTTATTTGCCCAATGAAAGTTAGTCTTGGTTTAGAAACCCCACCACCTCTACAGAAAACACATTCTACTGTAATTTGGAAATATTATATTGTCCATATGATGGATGGAGAAGACTCCCCCAGCTTTTCTGGGCTCTGGACAAAAGTACAAAGCAGGTGTTAACAAGAAAGATGAGCTGTAGGATTTGGGCTACAGGGTTGGATGTCTGCAACATGAGTATCTGAAATCTGCTCATTGTGAAACTAAGAATCCAGAAGTATTCTTCTACTTGAAGGCAATGCAAGTGGATTTCTTCAAAATCCAGTCTATAACTTGGGCATTTCAATAATTCACCCTGAATTTGTCTTAAGTAACATGGCTGGATAAGGTTGAACTGTGTTGTCTTGCTGTCAAGGCTGACTAGACATGAGCCCAATCACAACCTAGACAGCTCGTTTCGGCGATTTGTGTCTGAAAATATCTCTCCTCTTTTCCCCCCAACCCCAACTCCCCTTTCATGGTATTTTCCAGGAAGGAATGCTGTATCTCTGTGCAAGATGGAGTTCTCAGGAATAGAGCTGGGGCAGGAGACAGATGGAGACTAAATAACTTACCCTTCAGCATCTCCTTGGAATTCTGGTACAGGGTTAGGTAGACCTGCAGCTCTGACTGCAGGGACTGGAGGACTCTCTGGTTCTCCTCACCCTGTTGCTGGAAGAGGATGATTTTGTGCTGGAGCCTACCAGGAAAAAGAGCAGGGCTTAGTCATAATTGGGATTCCACAGGGCAACAGAACCATTAGGACAACATCACTGTGAGCTAGTGATACTCTCTAGAGCAGGTGCCTTAGATTAGGGTAAGACAAAAAGAGAATAGCTACCATGAAGTCTGTCAGTGTTAGAGCAAGAAACATGCACTACATATCACTGAGGGGATTAATAGGCCCTCAGTAGAATTCTAGGTATTGGCACAAGAGCACTGGATGGAGTACTGGACCTAGAATCCCAAAAGACTTGAGTTCAAATCCTGCCTCAGATACCTCATAACTGCGTGACCCTGAAAAAGTCACAGAACCTCTGTTTGCTTCAGTTTCCTCACTCATAAAATGGGGAGAATAATAGCACTTACCTCTCACAGTTGTTATGAGAAACCGAGAAAAAAATGGTAAAGCTCTTGGCACAGCGCCTGGCCCACAGTAAGTGCTATATAAATGTTAGCAATCGTCATGATCATCATCATCATGATCATCATCATTTTTATCTAGTTGAATCTTCACAACTATCCTGGGAAATAGGATATGAAGGAAAGTGAGATTTACTGAAGTTAAATGGCTTGGCCAGGGTCACATCGCTAATAAACATCTGAGGTAAAATTTGAACTCAGATCTGTCTGACTCTAGGTCACTCTAAGCCTCCTATCTACAGTGCCACCCTGTTCCCGATTTGTTGTTCAGTCATGTCTAACACTTTCTGACCCCATTTGGAGTGTTCTTGGCAAAGGTACTGGAGTGGTTTGCCATTTCCTTCTCCAGTTCATTTTACAGATGAGGAAACTGAGGTTTAAGTGACTTGCCCTGGGGGTCACAAAGCTAGCAAGTGTCTGAGGTCAGATTTCAACTCAGGTCCTCCTGACTCCAGGACCAGTGTTCTATCCACTGTGCCACTAACCAGCTGTCACTAGTCATACATGGAAAGAAAAGGAATTCTCTAGGGAGGGATTCTCTTGCATTTAAGGCAGGGATCTACTGGTAAATGTTTAATTGCCTGAAAAAAATGTACACCACAGACTTTCAAGTTTCATATGCATCATTAACATTTTTTCTGTAACGTCCTTAAATCTACACTGGGATTTTTTAAAGTTTTCCACCCATGAACCCAAGTTTTAGCAGTATTGTTGGCATTTTGTGGCCTGATGGTACGTATAGTGCAAAGGGCGCATGCTTTATGTTCAGAACCAAGGCTATACTGAAGCATTGCCAAAAACACCCCAGATCCATTATGAATTTGATTTTTAAGTAATTTTTGGTTGCTGCAGGTTCAGAAACCTTGTGCTGTTCGAAATTTTTCAAGACTCTATGTGGGGTTGAAAACCATAGTTGAAGAAGTGCTGCTCTAGACCATGAAGAAAATACTATATCAAGCCTTGATATGTAGTGTCTGCTGATTTCTGAGGGGTAAATACTCACCCTGAAGATTGACCATCTGGCTCCCTGACATCCTGATGGCTTCCAGCACTCTACTGACTTAGGGCTTGTTACAAGGGTAGTTGAGATCAGAGGCAGAGAAAGAAACTCTATCTCCTAATGGGCCATCTCACCAGTCTTTGCAGAAGGTATGAGACAGAGGGCTGCCCTGCTCCAAGACAGCCTGGTTCACCTGTTGTTTTACTCCTGGAGGGAGAGCTGCTCCTCTCAGAACTGCAGAATCACCTGCTGCCTGTCCTTCAGGTTCTCAGCCATCTGCCACTGCTCAGCCTTCTGTATCTCCAGTGTGGCCTTCAGCTCTTGGAGTCTGGTTTGGGAGGCCAGCAGAGCCTCCATCACATGCTCCAGCTCCCTAGAATGCTCTGATGGGGCAGAGAAGACAGACATATTTGGGTTTCTGAGGCACCAAGGTGCCTAGACCCCTTGGAGACTCGCAAAACCCACCAAAGAAGATTACAGTTCCACCACAAGAGACTTGCCAAACTGAGAGAAGGGGAAGGTGGAAGGAGAGACCCTAAGTCTGCAGATGACTATCAGGAGTGGGAAAATAGTGGACTCTACCACAGGGCCAATGGACACTATTTTCGTAATCTTAAGTCACAGTTTGTGACTTAAAAACAAAGGAGCAACTGGGCACTCAACAGCCTCCTGAAACGGAAAAGCTACACCTGCTTCTCGCTGGCAAAATTTTCTATACAACATGCTTGAGAACACACACTGAAAACGCTTGTAGTGAATATGATGCTTTGTTCAGTTGTCTCAGTTATGTCTGACTCTTGGTGACCCCATTTGGGTTTTCTTAGTAAAGATAAGTTTCTTAGCAAAGATGAATGGAGTGGTTTGTCATTTCCTTCTCCAACTCATTTGACAGATGAGGAAACTGAGTCAAACAGGGATTAAGTGACTTGCCTGGAGTCACACAGTGAATAAATATCTGAGGCCAAATTTGAACTCAGGGCTTCCTAATGTAATAGACTCTCAATATAACATTCAATGCAGCTGCTACATGAAGCCAGATAATAATGATACGACTAATTTATATTAATAAACATACTTAGGCATCATCACATTTGAGGGAGCTGGGTAACCTGATGGGTAGAGAGTTGGATTTCAGGGTCATGAAGATCTGAATTCAAATCCCACCTCACTGAACTGCTTTCAGTCTCAATTTCATCTGTAAATCAAAGGGTAGTCATGAGTACTAAGAGATATGATAACTTCCCATTTATGATGGGTATTGTATTTCTAGCCTTCTCAATGGGTGCATGAGGAGTAGAGAGAGGAAGAAAATTTAGAACTGAAAGTCATTTTTTAATTTGAATTTTTAAAAATGGTAAAAGAGAAATAATAAAGGATCTTTTAACAGACCTTTAAGTGCTACATAAATGTGAGCTATTATTAAATACTGGATAAAACCACACTAAGGGTTAGGTAGAGCAAGTCATAATTATCTTACTTTGGCAGATGAAAATAAAAATCTAAGGGTGATAGAGAGAGAAAATTCTCTGTGTCATATAAGTAGGGAATGACAAAATAAGGACTCAAACCCAAGTATTCTATTGCTGTCTCTTTGTTCTTTCCATCATGCCTTTCCCTAAGGCAGCTTGACCAGGGCTATGGCACCTAGAACATTCACTTCTATGCCCTCCCTGAACCCATGGATGCTCTCTCATGGAAGAAGCAGTCCACATCCAATGCCACTCTGAGAATTCTGAGTATCATAAAGCAATAGAAGCAGCTTCAAGGATTCCCCCACAGACAGAAGAGACCATTATCTGGGGTATTCCCCTCTTACCTTGGGAGAGGTGCTTCAGCTCAGTCTGCAGGTTTTCCTTTTGTGCCAGGAGGATTCTGATCTCGTTGCCCAGCTGGGACACAGACTCCAGACTTAGCATGTGAATGCTAGAGGAGGAGCCTGTTACAGGAATGAGGCATTGGACACCTCAGTTGAGTTATGTACACACAGCATCTGTATTGATTTACTGACGGGCTTATTCCTGATCCCCAGTGGTTCCAACCCATCACAGCCAAAGTCCACCCCAATTCCACTTTCTATTTTTACAGGGTATTGGTCTGGTAGATTTAGGGAATTCTGTAAACCAAATATACCTAGAATTTTAGGGAGGCATTGCAGGAAGCTTCTCATACTATCCCTGAGGATGGGATGGAGAGGGGTGGGATAGATGAAAGTACAGGTAGATGGATTTCAAATGGATTGAATGACTGGACCAAAGCAGAGAGATACATATTAACCTGAAAGGAATTCTCTGGGAGAGTGCTTGATGGGCCTGCCCTTGGCTTTGGGGCATTCACTATTTTTCCATATGACCTGGATTGCCATTGGAGTAATAAATGGTGTCTTTACCTCATTTGCAGAAAGTTCCAAGATAAGAGAGACTGGGAACATTTTGGATGATATAGTCAGGTCAGGATTCAAGGGAAGGGAAGAGAACCACCATTTGTGATCATATACGGTGTGCTTGGCACACACCAAGAGTTTACATCTACTGACTCCTTTGATCTTCACCACAATCCTAGGAAATAGGTGCTGATTATGAAAGACTAGAATGATAATTCAAAATCTAATCCAATCAAATTTTTAGAGATGAATGTAAGGTCTTACTTTTAGTCATAAAAAAAAAAAATCAATAGGATAGAGGAGTTATGACCAGACAAGTAAATACAGCAAACAGCTGGGGAATTTTGGAGAGCTACAAGCTTAGTATGAATCAGTGATATGATATGACAGCTAAAAAAAGCTAATGTGATTTTTTTCATTCCTCAGTGAGATTATATGACCATTCAAAGAAGGTGGATCTAATAACATATGTAGAAAAAAAAAGAGATGGAGTGGGTGTCATGAACTTGCCCATATTGAAGTGGATAAGTAGATAATTGCTCATACTATGATTTGTCATGAATGGGAAGCCCATTGAGTTGACTTTCATCCAAATGTTTTGCACAGGCACTGGAAATGAACAATAAACTGGCCTATTATTGAATGTGAGGCAAAGACAACGCTGGTTCACCTTTTTTTTTTTTCCTTCTTTTTGGGGGGAGGAAATCAGAGTTAAGTGACTTGCCCAGAGTCACACAGTTAAAAAGTTTCTGAGGCCAGATTTGAATTTTGGTTCCCCTGACTCCAGGACCAGTGTTCTATTTACTGCACTATCTAGCTGGACCGTGGTTCACTGTTTGAGAAGCTGCAGCGAGCTTTCCATGATCCTTAGCTGTGGATCTCAGGAGGCACTGAAGCTCTGATTTCCCGATTTCTATGATGTAAAGGCTCACACTGTAGATTGAACAATTGGCTCTCTTATACAAGCTGACTCCAGCTCACTCTGACATAGAAGGGATTGGGACAATACAGAGATGTAATATAAAGAAAGATTACAGCAGGGAAATAGCAGGTGATGAGTCATGAGAAAGATGAAGGTCAGGGAGATGGCTGATGGTGGGAGGGAGGTCATCTTACAACACACCTCTACTGCCCCACCAAGAGACCTTTAGTAAAGTGGAAAGAATAGAATGAAGAAGAGTAATAATGATAATAATGATAATAAAAATAATACAAAGGAAACAAACCAAAAACACTCCTTGGAGGTTCAAAGACCTGAACTTGGTTGCTGACTCTCTAAATAAAATAATTAATAACAAGTCAGGAGTCTTGGGTTTTATTCTGGGGTCTTTCACTTATTGGGAATATGACTTTATAAAGTTCACCTAGCCTTTTAGAGCTCCAAGCTTCTTCACCTATCAAATAAGGAGGGGTCTGAAAAAGATGATTTCTGGTCCTTTCCACCTTTATGATTCTGTCAAGGAAGAGCTGTAAGGAATGTAAAGATTTGTGCAGATATCACTGAACATCTTCATCAGGAAAAAATCCTAAAAAGACAAATTTTGTACCTTACTCCCTACAAATCAAGCATTGTACTGCTTCAACTATAAGAAAGACCCAGAATTTGAATGGGACTGAGCTGATTTGAATTTTTCTTTCCAACAGCCCTCGTGGTAAAGGACAGTCTGTCCTCCAGCTATTTGCTAAGGAGGTAATTAATACAGATAGGTTCCTCAAGATTTTCATGGAGCTTCCAGGTCTCACTAAGATGTTCCTCTAACAAATCAGCCTCCCTGGTTGTTCCATCAGGATACAGAAATAGAAATTGGGAGGGAACTTGAGAGGGAAATGAAGGACAGTCTGGGTGCCTGTCAGTCAGTCAGTCAGTCAGTCAAGATGGATTTATTAAGTACTGACTGTATGCTAAGAACCTGTCCATAGTAAGTCTTGGGTTTCAGGCAATTTTCAATACCCATCACCCTCCTTCTGTCATGGTGCTACCACTCCCACAAAGCGTAAGACAACCAAGTTGAATTATCTCTAGGGATTGAGGTGCATGGAAGAAGCAATTAGACACAGGCAAGAATGGAGGAAACAATTAAAAAAGGGTCCTGGGTGCTTGTCAAGAAACCTGCAGAAAACTTTTAGTCCATTTCCTGATCTGAAGGCAAGGTTTCCTGTTTGAGAACAACAAAGGGACCACATATCCCCTAACATTTATATGATAAATATCTATTGAATAAATTGAATTTTTCTAGTTATTTCAATGAGAGTATAGATGTCATGATTATCAAATTTGCAGATAGGTACAAATTTCCCAGATAAATTGTGGCCTTTACCAGTTTCCAAGGTGTAAATACTTGCATTAGGTGAAAAGTGAAATGCTCACATTGAAAATCTAATAAGTGATAGAGATGGCTTCTGCTAAAGAATGGGAAGGGCTGACAATTCCAGCTAAGAGAAGTGGAATCCAAAATTCTCCAGAGGTTGAGACAAGGACTAAATCCAAAAAAAAGCCAACTTAGCCAAGACAAATGTAAAGTGTGGCACTTGTGTTACAAAAACTTAGAGCACACATAAGGCAGAGGGAATTATTCTGGCTAGCAAATGGTGTGAGTGGAAAAGTCGAGGGGGGGAGGGGTGAAGACTGTGAATGTATTGCAAGATCACAAGGAGGGAATATATGTAACTTAGGCTGTTTAGTATTGAGAAAGAGGAAGATGGTGGTTTGATTATGAGTTACCCTGATCAGAGCAAATCTAGAGTTTTGTGTTCAGCAATGTCCTCCAGAGGAAGACAATCAGTATGGTGACAGTATTTAAAAGTGTGCCTTAGGAGTATCAGCAGAAGGGACTGAGGCTAAGTAGCCCAGAGGTGAGAAGATGGAGTTGGGGAGGATTACTAAAGGATGGCCACTGTCTTCAAATATTGAAAGTACTCTC
This sequence comes from Notamacropus eugenii, assembly GCF_028372415.1. Taxonomy (NCBI): domain Eukaryota; kingdom Metazoa; phylum Chordata; class Mammalia; order Diprotodontia; family Macropodidae; genus Notamacropus; species Notamacropus eugenii. The sequence continues at coordinate 301,006,524 of NC_092873.1, forward strand.
CTACAGAAAATGGATTAGACTTAATCTGTTGGAACCTGGATGGCAGAATTACATGGGAGTTACAAGGAGACATATTTGGCCTCCATGTATAGGAATTAAACTGCTTAGTAGTTGATCTGAAGTAGAATTGCTGATTTTGGAAGTAGTGACTTACCCCTCACTGGAGGCCTTTGGCCAGAGGCTAGATGATCACCTCCTGGAATTTTATAATTTATACTCTTAGGGGAAGTTTCACTATGAGGTTCTAAGATTTGTGAATGAAATATTTTGCTGCTGGTGATTCATTTCATTGTTTTCTAACTCTTTGTGATCCCCATTTGTGGTTTTATGGCAGAGATATTAGAGTAGTTTGCCATTTCCTTCTTTAGTTCATTCAAAACAAAAAGGAGCTGAGGCAAACAGGGTGAAGTGACTTACCCAGGGTCACTCAGTAAGTAAATGTCTGAGGCCAGATTTGAACTCAGGAAGGTGAGTCTTCTTGACTGCAAGCCCAGTGTTTTTTGCACAGTGCCACCTAGCTGCCCCAACTGTGTGCATCTTTGGGAGTATTGGGCAGAGGAGGTATGAATAGAATTTATACTTACCTATTGAACAACTTAAGCCAAGATTTCACCCAATAAGGAAAGCCTAGTACTTCCACTTATGAAGAAAAAAGAGAGGATTATGGAAAGATGGCAGAAGAGTTTAGAAAATTCCAAGATTGCCATATTTGTTGCACAAACAAGACAAATGGTGTCTCTGAATGAACACAGAGCAGCCAAAAGAGACATAGGTAGTATGGTGTTTGTCTTGAAACAATTGGAGAAGATCCAAAGAAAGATCCCTGGAGGTTCTGAGGAGTGAAGTATAAACACCTCCAGGCTACCTCCTCTGAACAAACAACAAGTCCTGGGAGCAGCTGGGCTGGGAGGTACCCTCACTTTCAGTAACAGGAATTTTCACCTCCTGGACAAAGTGGAGAGTTGGATTGGGGCTTGGGAGGAAGGAGAAATTAAGGAGGTCCCTGCTGACAAGAAATGCCAGGTCCAGCTGTGTGGATGAGATGAAATCTTGGGCAAGAAGGAAACAGTACACACCAAGTGAGTACAGAAGCAGTGAGGCAGGGATGCTGGTGCCTGTGGACACTTACAGGAGATCTGAGTCCTTGATCTTCATTCCATGACATAGGGGAGAACTGAGGGTTATAGCCACTGCAAGGTAATCAGGGAGCAAGAGCATTTCCAGCATAGTGTGCTTGGGGATCCTACTTGTGGCTTGGAGGGGGAAAGGAATAGGGAGGTTGGGTTCTGGGCAAAGCTCAAAAAATTACAGTCAGAAGGATCTGAAGGCTACAGGTAACATTCACCAAACCTCAGTATTACAGGTGATTCTAATACAAGGTGCTAATTTTTTTTAAAAAATGAGGAGTGAAAGGAGAAAGAATCCAACCATAGACAGTTACTATGGAAACAGAAAAGACCAGGGTTAATGTTCAGAGTAGGATACTGAAGCAAAGAGTAACATCAAATGAATAATTGCCCAAAAATCCTTCATAGAAGAACTCAAAAAGACTTCAAAAATCAAAAAGAGAAATTGGAATAAAACTAAAAAAAGAAATTAGAACAATCCAATAAAAACAAGATTATGAAAAGAGGGTCAACCAACTGGAAAAAGGAGATCCAGAATCTTAAGAAATTAGAATTGGAAATTAGAATTAGAATTAAATTAAATTAGAATTAAAAATTAGAATTGGGCAAAGGGAAGCCAACGAAGTTATAACACACCAAAAAAATATTAAAACAAAATATTAGGAAGGAAAAAAAACAGAAGAGAATGTGAAACATCTCATTAAACAATGCAACTGATCTGGAGAATAGATCAAGAAGATAAAACAAGAATAATCAGATTATCTTAAAGCTATGATTTAAAAAAAAGAAGAATCTTGATACAATAAAAAAAAAATAAAGAAAATTATTAATGCTTCAAGGATTAGTTCCAGAAGGAAAACTTAAGTAGAAAAAATTCATCGATCACCACATGAAACAGATCAAAGCAGGAAAACCTACAGAAATATCATAGCCAAATACAGAAATCCCCAAGTTAAGGAGAAAATACTATGAACAACAAGGAAAAAAAACCTTCCAAATGTGGTAGAGCCACAATTAGAATAGCACAAGACTTAGTATCAGCTACACTAAAAGACTGCATGTCTTGGAACACTATATATCAAAGAGCAAAAGAACTGAGGTTGTGGCTGAAAATATCATACCCAGCAAGGGTTAATATAATTGTGAGTAAATAAAATGATATTCAATGAATTGACAAACTTTCAGGATTTTGTTGCAAAAAGAACAGTACTTAATAAAAAAACTGACACACAAAATCCAAGGTAAACATTGAAGAATAAATTACGAGAGACTCAATAAGGACAGATTCTTCACTTCTAACACAAGGAAAAGTAAGCTATATGTCTGAAATTTTTGTTAGTAATTGGGTAGTTCAACAGAAAGATCATGATAAACGTGAGTAGGATGTGATTTGAAAAAGCAAAATGGTATGTGGTAAAAAAGACTAATTATCTTATATAAATGAGATGGAAGAAGAAGAATTGATACAGAGGACTGAGATGTGGGAGCAGGGCTGGTAGTTCTAGAACCTTGCTCTCCTTAGGAACGGGTTAAAGAGGGAACAAACATATATATCTAGAAGGCTATATTCAGAAAGAAATAAGAGGATAAAGGTATACAGAGTAGGGAGAGCACAAGGGAGGGATTCTTAGAGGGAACCCTACTCATATCACATCTGGGTAAAAGAGAGAACAATATATCCATTTGGAAGGGTATAACAGTCTTCTAAATTTATAAAGAAAATAGGTGGGTATGGAAAGGTATGTAGATGAACAGGAATGGGATAAGGAGGGAATGACAGAAACATTTTCAAGGATATAAAAGTCTTCCAAATTCAGACAGAAACAAGAGGGGAAGGGGATAGGGTCTGGGGAGAGGATAAGGGAGGGATTCGTGAAGGGCGGTAGGGTGAGGAACAGAAGGGCAAAAGAGCAGGTAGTAGGAAAGCAGAAGAGTGAGGAGGGATAAAAGTAAGGATAGTGAGGAAAATAAACAAGTAATTATATTCTAGAATGTGAATGGGGTGAATTCACCCATAAAATGGAAACACCAGATTAAAAATTTTAATTCAAAAATATGTCACTTTCAAGAAAGGCTATAAAAATGAGAGATTTACACATACATAACATATAAGTCAGGAGTAGACATTATTATGTAAAAGCAGAAAGCAGAGGTTGTAGTCATGATCTTAGACAAACTTAAAGCTAAAACAAAATTAATTAAAAGACCAAAAAGTAGAAACTATACTATGTGTCAGAAATATTAATCAAAATTGTTTCAAACTATTGAAAATAAACAGGCAGTATAAAGTTGGAATACTGCTGTGGTACAGGAAATGATGAGCTAGTGTATTTAGAAAAGTGTGGAATGACTTGGACTTATAAAAAAGATGCTATCCACCTTCAGAGAAACAGAGCACAAGTGGAAATAAGCATAGTGTGTAGTTTACCTATATGTCTACGAATATAAATATATGTGTATATATATATATATATATATATATATATATATATATATGATTACAGATACCTGTGCATATATACGTGTGTGTATGTATATATGTGTGTATATAAATGTGTATTTGTGTGTGTGTATACACATATACACACAAATATAGACATATACATCTATATGAAATGTCCACACTCAATTGTGCCATCTGGGGAGTGGGGGTTTGGAAGGAGGAAAAAAATAAATTAAAAAGTATACAGTAGAAAACAAAAGAACACCTAGTAGGAAGCAAAGAACATATGGATAGCTCTGAAAATAATGTGTAGGATTTACTACACATGTTTTCTTGAAATGGACATTTATTGCTTTATATTGAATGTTTTTATAAGTTCTACTGTATAAATGGCAAATTTTCTTTTCTTATTTTATCTTTAAATTTAAAAGAAAATCGGGGAGGAGCCAAGATGGTGGAGTAGAAAGATACACATATGCTAGCTCCTAACCCACAGCCCATAAAATACCTGTAAAGAAGAACTCCCAACAAAGTCTGGAGCAGCAGAAGCCACAGAACAACAGAGTGGAGGAGATTTCTGTTCCAGAGAGACCTGAAAAACCATCACGAAAGGTTTGTCGTGCACCGGACATGGAGCGGAGCCCAGCCTTGCCTTGCCTGCGCAGCACCGAGGGGAGCAGATCCAAACAGGCTTCAGGGACAGAATCTCCAGTGGCAGCGCAGGTCCCTCCACCCACAGGCGCCAAAGGTCAGTGAGAGGGTCTTTTCATCTCTCTAAGAGGGGTGCAGGGTGTCCCCATGACTCAGGCCCCCTCAGGAGACAGCAGCGGAGGCAGCAGTGGACAGGGGCTCCAAAGCAGGCAGGAGCCCAGATCCATTGTTGAAGGTCTCCTCCTAAACCCCCTGAGGGAACTGAGCCCTGTGTGGCGGCCCTGCCCCCACCTGAGCACCTGAACTTAATCTCACACTGAATAGCAGCCCCACCCCAAAACCCTGAGGCTGAGAAGCAGCATTTGAATCTCAGCCTCCAAGTGCTATCTGGACAGAACTGCAGGCGAGGTGGGTGTGGAGAGGAAACTGAGAGGTCAAGTAACTGGCTGGGAAAATGCCCAGAAAAGGGGGAAAAAAATAAGACCAAAGGAGATTACTTTCTTGGGAAACAGGTGTCTCCCCCAATCCCTTCAAATGAGGAAGAACAAGGCATACTGTCAGAGGAAGTCAAGGGCCCTCCCTCCAAAGGGGACTTAAACTTGGCTCAGGCAATAGAAGACCTTAAAAAAACAAGTTAGCAGCTTACTAAAGGAGAACCAAAAAAATGCTGAGGAAAATAGCAGCTTTAAAAAGAGGCTAACTCAATTGGAAAAGGAGGTCCAAAAAGCCAATGAGGAGAAGGAGGTTTTAAAAAGCAGAATTAGCCAAATGGAGGGGAAGGTTCAAAAGCTTACTGAACAAAATAATTCATTGAAAGAGAGAAATGAGTCCAGAGAAAAGAATGACTATGAGTTAAACCAAGAAGTTAGTAAACAAAACCAAAAATTTAAAAAAATAAAAGATGAGGTGAAAGAATTCATTGGAGAAACAGCTGACCTGGAGAATAGATCCAGGAGAAATAATGGAAAAATTACTGGACTACTTGAAAGCCATGATCAAAAAAAGAGCCTAGACACTATCTTCCATGAAATTATCAAGGAAAACTGCCCTGATGTTATAGAATCAGAGGGCAAAATGGATATTGAAAAAATTCATCGCTCACCCCCTGAAAGAAACCCGAACAGAGAAACTTCTAGGAATTTTGTGGCCAAATTTCAGAGTTTCCCAATCAAGGAGAAAATACTACAAGCAGCTAGAAAGAAACAATATGAGTACTGTGGAAATACAATCAGAATAACACAGGATCTGGCAGTTTCAACATTAAATGATCGAAGGACTTGGAGTAGGATATTTCAGAAGTCAAGGGAACTGGGATTGAAGCCAAGAATCACCTACCCAGCAAATCTGAATATAATACTTCAAGGGAAAAAATGGACATTCAGTAATATAGACAAATTTGAAGATTTCATGTTGAGGAAAAGACCAGATCTGTATTTAAAAATTTGACTTCCCAAGACAAGAATCAAGAGAAACATGAAAAGGTAAACAGGGGGGAAAAAAAGAAAAATCATAAAAGACTCTCTAAAGTTGAACTGTTTACCTTACTACATGGAAAGAAAATATTTTTAACTCTTGAATCTTTTCTCAGTATTTGGGTAGTTGGAGAGATTGTACACACACACTCACACACATACACATAGATAGATACAGAGTACAGGGTGTGTTACATCAGAAGAGATGATATCCACATACACACACACAGAAATAAAAATAAAATAAAATAAAATAAAAATTAAGGGGTGAAGGAGGAAAATTCTGGGAAGAGAAAGGGAGTAATGAAACAGAGCAGGCTATAACTCATAAAAGAGATAAGAAAAATCTTATTCAATAAAGGAGATAAGGGAGAAGGTGGGGGGGAATAAAGCTACTCTCCCCACATGTGGCTGAAGGAAGGAATAACATGCTCACTAAATTTGATATGAAAATTTATATCACACCACAGGAAAATAGGAGAGGAGGTGACAAGTGGGGTGAGGGGAATGTTAGAAGGGAGGGCAAATGGCAGAAGGGAGTCACTAGAAATAAACACTTTCAAGAAGGGACAAGGTCAATTGTAGGGGGGGAAAATAAGGGAGATAGGGTAGGTCAAAGGGCAATATAATTAGTATTACATAACATGATTATTATGGAAGTCTTTTGCAAAACAACACATGTTTAGTCTATATTGAATTGCTTCCCTTCTTAGTGGAGCTGGGGAGGGAGAGAAGTTGGAATTCAAAGTAGTAGAATGAATGTTGAGAATTTTTATTGCATATAATCAGGAAACAAGAATTACAGGGATAGGGGTATGGAAATTCATCTTGCCCTGCAAGAAAAGAGAAAAGATGTGGATAGGACAGGGGTGAGGTGTGATAGAGGGGAGAGTGCATTAAGAGAAAGAGTAATCAGAATGCAAGCTATTAGGAAGTGGGGCAAGGGGGATGATGGGGAGAAAAATTGGTCATGTTCAAAGTGAGGTAAAAGCAATTAGTATTAAAACAACAGACTGAATTAATTACTGAGAATAAATCAATGACATCTTTAGTTTGGAGAAAGAATTTCAGTCTAACTTTCCAGGAGGAAGGTAATCTCTGATAAAATTTGGCATTGATGGAAAAGTCAAGGTTTTAATGGTAAATTTGATTTTATGATTGCCATTTAATCAAGAACTAGAACATGTATAGAAAGACATGTAAGCCACTTAAGAGTTGCTTAAAAGATGTTCCTTAGCCAAAGTGAAAGTACAATCATACTTTAAGCCTGGTTATAAGAACTTGCCATTTTTAGATGCAATGGGACTACTAAGTGACTCTTCTTCTGAGGCTAACTCCAGGTATGGGAAGCAAGAAAGGCGATCCGAGCCTCCATTACATGATGCCAGTATGCTCATGAGATGCTGGTATGAACTGCATAGGTGATCTCAAGGGAAGAGTGGGCGAGCAGCTGTTCAGCATGGGCTGAGGTGGGATTCTCCAGACTCAATTTCCCCACTGACACCTGGCAGACTTTAAGACTGACTGAATGCAAGTGAATCTACTACTGCCTGGAATTGACATGAAGTTGGGGAGATATTGTTTCCCTGCTATGTTCCTATTCTTGGTGGCAATTTCCTATAGTCAAAAGGTTTGTAAGCTTAATAACAGATCTATTTAATTATAGATTATGGGTAGAGGAATATCTGAGGCTGTCTAAAATTAAGCTATTAGGCATAGGACTTTGGACCAATAACATTAAGTTAGGGTCCTTTTATTCTTAGTAATACTGTGGAGACAATTAGATCAAGAGCTTGTGAAGTTAGCAACATAAATATTATCTGTGTCTCAGTTGGCTTATGTTTAAAAAAAATAATTTTTTTGTGGTCCATGTTGTAGATGCTTAAAAAAGATGTATCACCTGACCAAAAGTTTGAATTGCTTTATCTGTTATAAACTGTGTTAAAAATAAGTATAAAAAATGTATCATATCAATTTCCAACTATACCAGCAATGTAATAATGTACTGCTTTTGAGAAAATAAATAAATAAAGGAATTTAAAAGAAATTTTAAACCCATTTGAAAAAATAAAAAGAAAGAAGTTACCAAAACAAAACCAAACAAAACACCTTACTTCTCACATCTACTGATTCACACCTCTAACAAGGAAGAAAACTTGTCAATAATTTAAGAGAAGGCTTAAAATGTTAATGACCGTGAAAGAAAAGATAACATTAACATTCTCTTCCGATGGCTGATCCTTTCCCAGAGCATGCTGGAGAAGATGGGATTTACCTAGGGGTCAGTGACACTGGAAGGAAGTGGGGAACGCAGTCCCTTCACTTCTTCATCTAACTGGTCCAATGGGACATGATCAACAAACTCAATAGCACTGTGCTTTAAGCAGCTCAGTGATCTCTAATTCCCTCTCCAACACATCATAGGTTCTGAGCATTAACCTGGGTGGTTGGGTGGAGCTTCGTCTGCACACTCTTCTTCATACCGGGTACACTCACTGGCCACATCCTCATCTGAGCTGCCTTCCATCTCATCAGAGAGCAAAGAGACACTGCTTAGAGGGTGATGGGCTTCAGCGAGGCTGTGGCTGCTGGAGGGAGTCAGGGATCAAGCAAACTGTTGGGACTGCAAGACCTCAATCACCTTTTCCTCTTCTGCTAGATCTTTGTTGAGCCTAGAAGTCAGGAAAGGTCAGAGGATGAAGGTATAGTCATCTGCAAGTAACCACTGCCACAGCTGTCCCTGCTAGACAGCTCATAACAAGGAACCCAGAGACAGAAGGAAGGAAGGATTCCTTCAGAAGAGCCAAAAAACCCACCTCATTACACCTCTTCATGTTGGTTGTGGGGAGGGGAAGAGAATGAAGAGCAGAAACTCAGAACACCTGCCAATGAAGCAAGAGCAAGGAGTTAACAAGGCATTGGAGAGACGGATGTGTGTCAAAGAGCAGACCCAAAACCTTGCAATAGCTGTTGAGAAAAATTTGTTTTTTTCTTTGCCTGGACAAGTATAATGATGGCCCATTCTAAATCAAAATTTTTTCTAAGGCAAGGCAGTTTTTGAGTTATCCATCTCTCAAGAGATTCAACTCTACTGTTCAAACCTGTCCCCGAGAAAAGTAAGCATCCCCTAGTTGATCTTCCTATTCATTTTTCCCCTTTCCAATCTATTCCACACGTAGCTACCAAAGACATTTCCCTAAAGTGTAGATCTGCCATATGAAAACAAAATGGAGAAGCCTAAAAACACCTCATCTGGCCTCTGCTTTCCAACACCAATCAGCTCAGCACCAGCTAACCTGAAGCATTTTAGCTTCCACCTGAAAGAATCAGAGGCCACAGCACACAAAACCTCAAATTCTAGGCTTGATAGAGTCCCCTGTGCCCAAGATGCAGTGATCTACTTTAAAAGCCAGGCAAAGGGTGATTATCATGAGCAAAGCAGAAAAGAAAAGACCATAGAAACTTTCTATGGGGACAAGGACCAAAAGACAAATACCAAAGAGGTCAGCATTGAGACTGTGCTCCCATCTGAAACTTCAGAAGGAAATATGAACCTGTCTATAACGCAAACAGCCTTTTTGCAAGAGCCCTGGAAGGATTTTAAAGCCAAATTAGAGAAACAGAAGAAAAACTTACCAATGACTTTGAAAATATGAAAAAAGGAAATCACAGAAGAATTTAAAAAGACAACTGGACAAATGGAAAAGGAAGGAGAATAACTAACTGGACAAAATAATTGCTTCAAAGGAATAATTGGACAGGTGGAAAAGGAGATGTAAAAATTAACTGAAGAAAACCATTTGATAAAAATTATAATTGGGCAAGTGGAAGCTAATGACACTAAGAGGCATAGAGAATCAGTCAAACAGAATCTAAAGAATGAAAAGATACAAGAAAATGTAAAATATCTAATAGGAAAAACAACTGACCTGGAAAATAGATACAGCAGAGAAAAATCTATGGGTTATTCACCTAGCAGAAAGACATGACAAAAAAAAGAGTCTGGACAATATCATCCAAGAAATCATCAAAGAAAACTGCCCAGAAGTCCTAGACACAGAGGACAAAGTAGTCATCAAAAGAATCCACCATTCCCATCCTGAAAGTGACCCCAAACGAAAAACAACAAGGAATATCATTGCCAAATTCCAAAGTATCAAGGGAAGAAAAAAATACTCTAGACAGTCAGAAAGGAACAACTAAAATATCAAGGAACTATAGTCAGGATCACACAAGAGCTTGAAGGTACTACAATAAAAGATCAAAGGAATTGGACTATGATATTCTATGAAGTTAAGGAGCTGGGACTACAACCAAGGATTAATGACCCAGCTGACTTGGGCATAATATTTCAGGTAAGGAGATGGACATTCAGTGAAATAAGGGATTTCCAAACCTTCTTGATGAAAAGGCTAGAACTCAATAGAAAATTTGATCTTCAAAAGCAGGTCTCAAGAGAGGCCTAAAAAGGTAAATAGGCGAAAACTTGTTACTTAGTATGTGCAATCTGTTTACATCCCTATAAAGAAAGATGATACTTGTTAATCTTGAGAATCGTATATTTATTATGAAATATAAAAGAGATAAATTATAAATTAAATGATCTGATGATAACAAATGTGATTTAAGGGTGCAAAGGAATTCCAATGGGAGATATGAAAAGGAGGCAGAAAAAAATAAATTTCATCGCAGGAAGAAGCACAAAAATATATTACAGTAGAGGGAAAGAGGGGAGGGAGATAAGCATTGTTTGAGAGGTATTCTCATGTGATTGGATTCAAGGAGGGTACAAAAACTTCAGTTAAGTATAGAAATACAGCTAGCTGTATAGGCAGTAAAAGGCGAAGTTGGAAAGAAGGGAGGGAAGGCAAAAAGAGAGAGAAGAAGTAGTAAGGGGAAAGGGGATTAAAAGAGAGGGAGGCTAAAAGAAAGGAGGGAAGACTGATGGATGCAGTGGTCAAAAATTAAAACTGTATCATACAGGGGAAGGGAGAAGGAAGCACTAAAAGCATAAACAAGGGGAAAGAGGATCGAGGGAAAGACACATAAAGTAATCATAACTGTGAATGTGAATGGGATGATCTCTCCCATAAAATGGAAACAGATAGCAGAATGCATTAAAAACCATGATCCAACAATATATTGTTTACAAGAAATACATTTGAAAAGGGGACATACACACAGGGTAAAGGAAAAAGGGTGGAACAGAACATTTTGTGCTTCAGTTGATGTAAAAAACTGCAGGGGTAGCAATGCTAATCTCAGAATAAGCAAAAGCAGAAATAGATCTAAACAAAAGAGATAAGGAAGGTAAGTATATCCTCCTGAAAGGCAACATAGACAATGAAATAATTTCATTACTATACATATATGCTGCAAGTGGTATAGCATCCAAATTCCTAGAGGAGAAGTTAAGGGAGTTACAGGAAGAAATGAACAGCAAAAGTATACTAGTGGGGGACCTCAACCTCCCCCTCTCTGAACTTGGTAAATCTCACCTCAAAATAAACAAGAAAGAAGATAAAGAGGTGAATAAAACTCTGGATAAGGTAGATACGATAGATCTCTGGAGAACAGTGAATGGGGATAGAAAGAAATACGCCTTTTTCTCAGCAGTACATGGCACATATACAAAAAGGTACAAGGTACTAGGGAAGAGAAACCTCACAATCCAGTGCAGAAAGGCAGAGATAGTCAATGCATGCTTCTCAGATCATAATGCAATAAAAATTAGATGTAATCAAAGGCCATAGAAATATAAACCAAAAACTCATTGGAAACTAACCACTATAATCCTAGTGGGTTAAATTACAAATTATAGAAACAATCAATAACTTCATTCAAGAGAATGACAATAAGGAGACAACCTACAACAAAAGCCCAACAGCAAGAGATAGAAAAAGAAATCCTGTTTAAAACTACGTTGGACACTATAAAGTATCTGGGAGTCTACCTGGCAAAACAAATGGTGGGACTAGATGAACACAATTACAAAACACTTCACACACATAGAGTCTGATCTAAGTAAGTGCAAAAATATCAGTTGCTCATGGGTAGGCCGAGCTCATATAATATAAATGAGAAATCTACCTAAACTAATTTACTTATTCAGTGCCATACCAATCAAACTATCAGTAAGTATTTTCTCTTTGTTGTTGTAGATTTGCACATCTTGTAAGATATGTTGTATGTCTTATTTTTTACTGTTTTTGTTATTTTATTTGCTTTCAGGGTTCTACAGTCACTTCTCTCTGTCCTAGATTTTTCCCCCTCGCCCTCCTTTCTTCTCCCCTACCTCCCCAATCTCTCCCTAAAACGGCATACAATTTTATACAGCCTCTACACATACATTCCTATGAAATGCATTTTCACCTTAGTCATGTTGCATGGATTCAACCATTCCCCAATTGATGGGCATTCCCTTGATTTCCAGTTTTTGGCCACAACAAAGAGAGCTAGAAAAAATAATAACATCAAAATTCTTCTGGAAGAACAAAAGGTCCAGAATATCAAGAGAACTAATGAAAAGAAATGCTAGAGAATGTAACCTAGCCCTACCAGATCTCAAATTTTATTATAAAGCAGGAATCATCAAAACCACTTGGTAGTGGATAACAAACAGAGGGGTAGGCCAGTGGAATAAATTGAGGACTCAAGACACAGTAGTTAATGAATATAGCGATCTATTGTTTGACAAATCCAAGGACCCTGGCTTCTAGGATAAGAACACACTGTTTGACAACAATTGCTGAGAAAACTACATAACAGTGTAGCATAAACTGGACATAGACCAATGCCTGAAACCATACACAAGAATAACATCCAAATGGATACATGATCTAGGTATAAAGATTGATACTATAAACACATTACAGGAGCAAGGAATAGTGTATTTGTCAGATTTATGGAGAATGGAGAAATTTATGACCCAACAAGAGATAGATAACATTATGAAGTACAAAATGAATAATTTTGATTGTTAAATTGAAAAGTTTTTGTAAAAACAAATGCAATGCAAATATGATTAGGAGGAAAGCAGATAACTAGGAAAGAATTTTTGCAACTAATGTCTGTAATAAAGGTCTCATTTCTAAAATATATAGAGAACTGAGTCAAATGTACAAGAATACAAGGCATTCCCCAATTGGTAAATGGTCAAAGGATATGAAGAGGGAATTTTCATGGGGAGAAATTAAAACTGTGTTTAGTCACATGAAAAAATGCTCTATAATCACTATTGCTTAGAGAGATGAAATCAAAACAGTTCTCAGGTTACCACATCACACCCATCAGGCTGACTAACATGACAAAGCAGGAATATGATAAATATTGGAGAAGATGTGGGAGAGTTGGAACACTAATTCATTGTGGGTGGAGCTGTGAGCTGATCCAACCATTCTGGAGAGCAATTTGGAACTATGCCCAGAGGGCTAAAAATGTGCATGCCCTTTGACCCACCCAATGGCTTTTGGTGGTCTATCCCAAAGAGATCACAGAAATGGGAAGGGGTCCTACATATAGAAAAATATCTATAGCAGCTCTCTTTGTGGTGGTGAAAAACTGGAAATCAAGAAGATGCCCATTAATTGAGGAATGACTGAACAAGTAGTGGTATAAGAATATAATGGAATACTATTGCAGTATGAGAAAAGATGAATAGTAAGACTTCAGAAAAGCATGGACAGACTTCTATGAACGGATGCTGAGTAAAAAGAGCAGAACCAGGAGATCTTTGTACACAGCAACAACCACAGTGCACAAGGAATTTTTCTGGTAGACTTAGTTCTTCAATGCACTGTAAGGACTTAAATAATTCCCAATGATCTCTTAAGGCAAAATACCTTCCACATCCAGGGAAAGAACTATGGAAATCAATCCCAGAATCAAGCAAACCACTTTATTTTGTATTATGTTTTAGTTTCTTTTTAGGATTTCTCCCTTTCATTTTAGTTCATATACGCAACACGACTAAGGTGAAAATGTATTTCACAGGAATGTATGTATAGAATCTATATAAAGCTTTATGCCATCACAGGGAAGGAGTGGGGAGTTGTGGGGAAAGGGAGAAGGGATGGGAAAACTCTAAGATATGTGGAAGTGATTGTAGAACACTGAAAACAAATTAAATAATAAAAAATCACCAAATAAAATGAAAAAAATTTTTCAATGGACTCTTCAGGCAAAACACCTTCCACATCCAGAGAAATTACTACAGAATTTCATCACAGATAGAAAGAGATTGTTTTCTTGTGGGTTACGTTTCATTTTGTTCTGTTTTATGGTTGCCCACATTCATTTTAATTCTTCTATGCACCATGCATTTAATAGGAATGTACGCGTAGAACCTATAGAAGATTTACGATGTCTCAGGGAGGGAATGTAAAAAAATCTAAGATATATGGAAGTGATTGTCAAACACAGAAAAGAAATAACATAATTCAATTAAAAACAACTATAAGGTATCTCGAGCTCTTCAGAAAAGTTAAGCTATCTTACTAACATTTAAAGTACTGCCCAATTCATCAGTCTGACAACTTTTAACCCAGGACTTACGAAATAACGTTTGGTATTACTCTAGCTGGCTGGCCTACATTTGGACTGTAGCTTCAGACACTAGCAATTCCTCCTGGAGATCTTGGTAGCCTTGTTTACAGTGTTCTAGTTGGGAGAAGAGATGATGAGTTGACCCCTTCAGACTAGATTGCTCTAGTGACACGTTGCTACAGAGCAGCCCTTGGCTGTTCACCTAAGAGAGCCAGAAAGGGAGAATTAGTCAATAAAGAGACTCTGTAGAAGAATGGGGATTAGGCGTGGAAAATAGAAGAGACTGAGCAGATGCCTAACCACCATCTTCAAGGACTGGAATGGTATTTTGTAATGTGGAAAAGCAAAAACACATGGCACACTTAGGTTTAAGGTAAAGTAAAAGCTTCAAAATAAGTATATTTGTACAAAAATGGAGTAGGCTGCATAGGGTGGTAGTGTGCTCCCCAAAACTGGATTTCAAATACATACTGGATTGCTACTCATTATTGTAGCTAAGTAGTGCAGTAGATAGAGCACTGGGTCTGAAGTCAAAAAGACCTGAGTCTATTTCTTTTAGAGGTTTCAAATAGGTCTTTGGAGAAGGGGCTTCTCCCAGTTAATCCTCACGCCTTCATGCCTTTTGCTTCAAACAATATGTATGTTTAGAATTCTTTTCCTTAAGCCACTCCCTATTTTAGGTTTCATGTACTATCTCAATCTCTTCAGAATAAGATTTAAGAGATCCCACTCCAAATTTGTCATGAAGAAATTTATAGAAAATCTCTCTGTTACTCCTTAAAGGAAAAGGTTAGAAGTGTATGGGATCCAGGGAATGTTATAATTTGCCTGCTGTTTTTCTTTGTTGTAGTCATCTCAACCTTTTACTATGCAGAAATCAAGTTAGAAGAAATGGAAAACTGCTCATATGAAAGCTATTTGCCAATCCAGCTGGTATAGTACAGACCTGTCAGAGATCTCAGCCCCTCTGCATCTCCCTTTTCTTCAGTTGTATTCACTATGGCTAGCCGACCTCACCTCTACCCATGCCACCCCCAATTCCTACCCACCAAGCTTGACAAACATCAGCCATTCTTCCAAAAGAAAAAAGACAGGAGGGTCCTGGTGTTTCTTTAGGTCCCTCCCTCTCTTTTTCCTGTGGTAACCACACAGCCATGACAGCTTACTTTCCCTGGTCCTCCAGGTTGGAAATGAGTGGCATTTCTTCGGATATCAAGCTTACAGCAAAAAGGAAGTGATGGAAATGAATAGAGAAGAGCATGAGTGAGGTTAACAACATAGGAGAGGGGCACAGAGGTGACAAAGAAATGGGAAGAATACTGGCCCCACTATAATGATTCCAAGTGGTAGAAAGATCATGTTTTCCTTCAAAGTTACACTGCAGCTTTGGTGGCCACTTGATTACAGGTGTAAAGATTGGGGGATGAGGTGGTAGTGGGTCTCATGATTAACTGGTCAAGTTGGTCACTGCCAATTCTCTTACTTCAGGGTTTCTTCTTGCCTTCTTCAATACCTCGTGTGTTCTGGTTACTGGAACAATAAGAAGGCAAAAATCACAAGTCTGCTAATGACTCACTTGGCTTAGAATACAGAGGAGAGATGCTTTGTAAGCTTGCTCCTTTGGTTTACCTTGCTTGGTCAAGCCCATTTCTCTCATTCATGCTTTCCCTCCACCCAAATCCCTTGCCCCCTTATCCTATCACTGTTCTTGCCTGACTGACCCCAACCTCAGAGTATTCACATTGACCATTACATCCAATTCTATGACAGAATGGTGCTTTAGGAAGCCAGGAAACCATGCAGACTATGGGCCACATTGATTCTGTCTAATCTGAAATGGACCCTTGCTACTGCAAGGAAATCTTTTCATTCTTCCCCAATCAATTCTCCATTACAAGAGAGACTCTCCATAGAGACTATTTCATACTTCTCTACCTCAGCCTCTCACAGGAACGTTCCTGCTCACCTCACCTTTACCATTCACCATTACTCTCCACATCAACATCCCCCTGGACTTCTTTCTCTCATTTCCTCCTTCATTCAAGTCTTTGATGACACATGACCCTTCTCCTAAAGAAAGCAGACCTTTATCCCATCTACTCCATCCACTCCTATCTCCTAGCAATCGTTCCATTTTTCTAATTGGCAATCAATCCCCCTTGACCTTATTTACAAAAACTCCCCTAACATCTCTTTCAATATATCACTCTATGTTCTCTCCTCCTTTTCACAGCCAACTTCGAGAGGGAAAACCCCCACTATCTTTACACTGCTTCCACCTCCCTGCTCTCATTCCTCATCCTTTGAAACCTAGATTCTTATCTTATGTTTAGCTGAGAACACACTCTCCAAAGTTCACAATGGTCTCTTCACTGCTATATCCTACGATCTTTTTTCAATCCTCATCTATCTTGACCTTTTCCCAGCATTTGATATTTGTCTTTTCCTAGCTACTCTTTCCTCTTTGGGTTTTCAGGTGTTTTTTTTTTCTTTTTGGAGATAACGATCTCTCATTTCTCCTTATTTGACTTTTTGTTAGTCTCTTTTGATGAATCTTCAGCTATGTTCCATCCCCTAATCATGGATAAACTGACAAGATCAGTCCTGGATCCTCTCCTCTTCCCTCTCTTTACTCTCTAGGGTGAATGCACTAACTCCTACAAGTTCAATTTCCATCTCTATCTATATAATCCTAATATATACAGTTCTTGAGTTGCAGCACCAACTACTTTTTAGACACTTTAGTTTGGATAAACCATAGGCATCTCAAACTCAACTTGTCCAAAAGAGAACTCATTATGTTTCTATAACAGCCCACCCCTCTCTGACTCAATTCCCTTTTTCTGTTGAGGATACTAGACCACATCTTTCCAGTCATCCAGGTTCACAATCTCAGTGCCAATCTTGTCTCTTTCATTACCCTCATTCCCTATCACTAATATCAAGTCTACCTCTTCTCTACATTTATGTGACCACCCTGTTAGCTTCAAACTTCATTACCTCTTTACAGGACAATTATAATAGCCTCCTTTTTGGTTCTTCCTACCTCCGGTTTCTTCCTTTTTCAATTTATATCAACACACAGCTCCCAAAGTGATATTCCTAAAGCACAGGTCTATGTCCCTGACCTGCTCAAGAAGCTCCCATCACTCCGTATTGCTTATACAATAGAATCAAAATTCTCCTAGCACTTGAAGTTCTTCTCCACCTGACCCAAACCTATACTTTCCAGTCCTAGTACACATTTTTGCTCTTCACACACTATTATGAGTCAACCAGACAATTCTGCTGGTGTCATCCATTTTGTCTTTGTGTGTGTGTGTGTGTGTGTGCCTTTGTATAGTTTTCCTTATACTTGGACTCCTCTTCACCTACATCTCTTAGAATCCACATCTTACTTCAGACCTCAGCTCAAGCACCACTTCCTCTGTGGTGCTCATCCTGACCTTCCTCCCCCAGCTGCTAGTACCCTCCCCTCCAATGGTCATCTATTTACTTTTTATATATTATGTATCTATTCTATGGACACATTATGTTTTCTGTGATTGAATCTAAGCTCCCTGATGGCAGGAACATTTATTTCTCCCTTTGTATCCCCAGTATTTAGCATATTGTATGACATATAGTAAATGCATATTGCTTAATAAAACATAATGTATAGAAGGCATGGGGACATCATGGACACATTCATGTGATGGAACCTTTTTGGTCTCCTTGCTCACTGGACATCTATCAGAAGGACAGGGACATGTAGAAACAGCTTCTTTTTTCCACCTTACTTCCCCAACCTGCTCTGATCTCTTGCAGTGCCTGCTGGAAACATCTATATTGGTGGAAAATGAACTGCTCCAAGTTCTCCTTCTCCAGTCTTTAGGCTTTCCTTACTGTTCTTGAGGAGATTCTCTTGATGGAATAATTCTTTTTCAAAGTGACAATTTCTCCTTCTATTGACTCCTGCTAAATAAAAGATCAGGTTCTTGGTTAGAATGCCTAATAAAGCCCAAAGCAAGATTCCATACCCTTCTCAGCTGTAATTCCGGGATGACCTCTCTCCATTCTGCTAACCCAAGAAAGTCTGGTCCTGCACATAGGACTGGGATGGGATTTTAAAACACCTATAGCAGGCATACAGATAAACTGGGAGCCTGAATGAAATAGGAAATGTCAGAATTTTAATTAAGAAAAACTGCCTATTATCTTTTTCTTCTTTACAATTACCAGGATTTTTTGGCATCATTTGCACAGTTACTGTGAAATTATATGAAGGTGAGGCATCCATTAAATGTGTGGTAATTTATTCAGCAATGGAACAATGAATGGACTGGGGAAAATTTGCTGTTTAGGCTGATATCAATTGGTCACATACCTTAAAAACAGCAGTCATTGAGCATGATGCAACTATTTGTAGCTGGATCTAGGACATTAATCCAATATCTAACCCCTACTAGGAGGAGAAAGAGGTACTGGACTCAATCTAGAGATTTTCTACCTCAGGGACCCTTAAACTTTTGGGGGGCATGAACCCTCTGGCAATCTAGTGAAGCTGATGAACCCCTTTCTCAGATTATATGTCACCTACATTCCTAATTAAAAGGCATGATAAATTTCAGACAGAAGTTAGTGGAAATAAAGGAGTAAATTATACTTCCATCCATTTCATGAATGCCTTGAAATATGTCCACTAACTCTGTTCTCACCTGAAAGCCAGGCTTGAGCTCAGAGACAAATCCTTGGAATGACAATTTCTCAGACCTTCCCTACCTCCTCCCCCAGAATCCTAAGATTCTAAAGCCATCCCAGGCTTTTGGTGTCTGTGCCTGGAAAGCCTTATGACTTAATGGGACCAGTTTGTGATTATGTCAGACTGCTTGTGTAGTACTGATGGCTATAATAGAAGAATTTAATCGAAGCCAAGTGGTGTAGCAGAGATGATGTCAGATCTGTAGTCAGGCAGACCTGAGTTCAGATAACTTACTAGCTGTGCTTAGTCAAGTCAATTAAACTGTCTGCCTCAGTTTTGTCTTCTGCTAAAGGCAGGGATAATAGCATTTACCTCCCAGGGCTATTGTGAGGATCAAATGATGTAATATTTGCAAGTGCTGTAGAGAAATGATGGCTATTGTTATCTTTAAAGGAGAAAGATGAATGGCCAATATTTGGCCTTTTTCACTCTAGAAATCTCCAATGGAAAAAAATAGTAGCACATTTGTAATACTTCCAGGGGGTGTGTCCTTTCAATATTTCTCAAATCCTTCCTGTTTCTCTGGTTGAGTAGCTCATCCCAGGGGAAGAGGAAATCCATATGGAGTTACATATGGGGAACACAAGCCAGAAAGCCCTGTCTTGCATTAATTCTTCACATTCATACCCCCTCTCTCCAAAGTCTACCTCCTGGAAGTTCCCTTTCCCTGTTACTCAATCCCAGCTTTTCTTGTGGGAACACTTCAATCTGTCCTAAAACATGAGCTACACATCCCTCCCACCTCTTACCATGTTCTTCTGGTGTGTAGGGCTATTGGTACTGGGCAGGGCTTCTCTCCAGATCATGATGAGGAGACAGTCAGACTCTTTCCAGATCTGGTGCAGGGTTTTGGTGTTACCTCAGAGTTGGTAGCTGCTTCCAGAGGTCAGAACCTAGCAAAAGAGAGAAAGTAAACATGCTTCTAAGGTCTCAATATGTTCTCCATGGGAGGGTTGTGGCTGAGAAAAAAGAATCTTGGACCCCTAAATCCTTTTCTGATTGGATAATCCAGAATATGCAACCTTGAGTAATGACTTCCTTTATGGGAGAGTGTTGAACTGCTTCTAGCTCTCTAACACTGACAGAGATTTCAGGGGGCAGAGTGCTGAGACTGGAGTCAGGAAGACCCAAATTCAAATCCAGCCTCAAGGCACTTACTAGCTATGCTACCCTGGGCTAGTCAACCTCTGTTTGCCTAAGTTTCCTCATCTGTAAAACAAGAGCAATCTATCACCTATCTGATTGTTTTGTCGTATAGATCAAAGGAGATGTTTGTAAAAATAAATTGTAAAAGTGTCTAACGGTACGTGGCATATCTTAAGCGCTATATAAACACTTACTTTCTTCTGTTCTTGTCTAGTTATGTCTCCTTCATCTGTCCTTGTATCTCCTCTCCCCTCCTACTTCCATATTGTAACTTGTCATTGGGGCTCAGTTGCCTCAGGACATAATCACCCCTCTGGTCAGTGAGGATGAGTTATGTGCATTTCAGGGTTTACAGGGACTACAAATTTAGGAACCCTGAGTTTTATTCTTGGCTTGTCATCACCTACTTCATTGACAACTTGGATTTAATCATAAAATTGAATCTCTTTGTCATTCTAGGTCTGTAAGATAGATATTAGGCAAGTATTCCCCACCTCAAGCCCTCATACCACAGTCAATGATTGCTAAATAACATTTTTAATGACAAAAATGTTTCCCTCCTTCCTTTCTTCCATTCTCCTTTCCTGTCTTCCTCCATCTCCCCTTTTCCTTCCTTCCTTTTTCCTCCCTTCCCCTCCCTTCCTCCTTTCTTTCATGCATCCTCATTGTTATTTCGTGAGTTATGTTAATCCTCTACAAAATATCTACCTCTGACCTCTATGGTCAATTCACTTCAAGGCATGAGGCAAACTACCTCAGTTTCCTCCTTTGAAAAAGGGGGTGACAATAGCACTCATAATAGACTCATACCATAGACCCCACTTGCCATTGTAGTAGTTCCCAGCCCAGGATTATTTCCTGCTAAACTTCCCCATCAACTACTTCTAATTAATGTTGACTCTTTCACAGGAAGACTCCACATCTCTCTTTGTTTCTCTGTCTCTCTTGTTTTTATTAACGACCTTTGTCTTTTACAACATGTTGACTTCTGGATGCCATCATACTCACCAGTATCCTTGTGAACCCTCAGCCTTTGAAGTGAGAAAGAAAGGGATTTAAACAGAAACACCTGTACTGCAACTGTCCCTGAAAGAGTATGCAACATTCCACAATCATAATCCCCTACCTCTTCAACTTTATTTTCCCCAGAGACAATACTGTTCATCATAACGACAGTATTTGAGGTTTCATTTTAATTTTTAAGTTTGCATTTACTATAGTCTTTGTGTTGGTTTCCTGTTTCTATTTACTTTTCTCTGCATCAGTTCAAACAGTTCTTTCCATTTTTCTCTGAAAATCTTATGGTCATCCTTTTTGTAGTTAAGAAATACTCAATTGTCTTCATATGTCAGGTAAACTATTCTCAATCAATGGACACCTTCCAGATCTTTGGTAAGATAAAAATTGCTATGACAAACAGAACAATAGTGTATTTGGCGCTTTAGTCTCCTTGGGGTTACATGTCCATAGGTGGGAATTTGGGCATAAAAGGGGATAAGCAGGTTAGCCACTTTTCCCACATAGTGTCAAATTGATTTTCATAATGATTGGTCCAATATGAACAATGTATTTTTGTGTCTGTCTTCCTATATCCCTTCTAATGCTATCTCCACTTGTCAAAATTTATAATTTGATAGATGTATGGTGAAACCTTAGATTTGTTTTAATGTGTATTTCTCTTATTTTTAGTCATTTGATAGTTATTATTAGTTTTAAGTTCTTCTTTTGAAAGCTGATTATACCTTTTCACAGTTTCTTTTATGAACCTTTGCTCATAAATGCCTGTTATTTCTTTATATGTCAGACTTTTCTCTGAGATATGTGCTGCAGAGATTCAAACCCCCCCCCCAATAACAGTTTTTTTTTTTATCCTAACTGCATTGGCTTTATTTGTGCAAAATCTTTTTAAATTTTACGTATTCAAAAAGGCCTGTTTTCTCTTTTATGATCACTGCACTCCGTTGTTTAAGAGTCCCCTTCCTCGACAAAGTTGTGAAAGCTATTTCCATTTTCCTCCAATTTTTCAATGATATGATCTTTTATATTTAAGTTAGATATCAGTTTGTAACTTACTGTAGTATGTGGTATAAGATGCTAGTCTAAACCTAAACTGAACTGCTTTTCCAGTTTTCATGGTAGTTCTTTTCAATTATGGAATCCTTGCCTCTAAAATTTGTGTTCCTGGAGTTATTGAACATGGTACTTTCAAGTTTATTTCAGATTCTTGCTTATCATAATCAGTTCTACTGGGCTACTTTTCCATTTTTTAACCAGCACCAAATAGTTTTGATGATTATTTCACTGGAAGTACCACTCCACTTATGTACCTAATTGTACGCTGCACAATCACAATTCCCCACGCCTTCAACTCAATTTTCCTCAGAGACAATAATGTTCTTCATAACTACAGTGTTTGTGGTTTCATTTTCATTTTTAAGTTCGTGTTACTTTAGTCTTTGTGTTGGTTTCCTGGTTCTATTTAATTCTCTCTGCATCCATTCAAACAGATCTTTCTATGTTTCCCTGAATATTTTATGGTCATCCTTTGTATAGTTAAAAAATATTCCATTGTCTTCATATGTCAAATGAACTATTCTCAATTAATAGTCATTCATTCTAGGTCTTTGATAAGATAAAAAGTGCTATGACAAATAGAACAATAGTGTATTTGGCATTTTAATCTCCTTGGGGTTGCATGCCAGAAGTGGGAGTTTGGGAATAAAAAGGGATAAGCAGTTTAGCCACTTTTCTCACATCAAGCCAAATTATGCTCACTTCATCCCCTTGTTCAAGAATCTTCTCTGTAGACATAGTTATGAAAGCTCTTTCCATTTTCCTCCAATTTTTTAATGATATGATAATCTTTTCTATTTAAGCTAGGAATCAGTTTGTAAGTTACTGTCCTATGTGGTATAAGATGCTAATCTAAACCTAATTTTTACTGAAAAGTGCTTTTCCAGTTTTCATAATGGTTCTTTTCAATTATGGAGTTCTCGCCTCTAAAATTTGTGTTCCTGGGGTTGCTAAAAATGGAACTGTTAAGTTTGTTTCAGATTTTTGCTTATCAATCATTTCTACTGGGTTACTTTTCCATTTTTTAACCAGCACCAAATGGTTTTGATGATTATTTCAAGAAATCTGGAAGTACTCCTCCCCTTATATACCTAATTTTTCCTACTATTTCTCTTGAGATTCTGAATGTGTCTCTGAATGTGAATTTTATTTTCTCTAGTTCTGTAAAAAGAACACCTTGGTAGATTGATTGCCATGGTACTAAGTCTGTAATTGAATTTAAATAGTACCATATTTTTTATTAGGTTGATGGAGCTTAAATATGGAGCAATGAATCTCTCTCCAATTCTTTAAATTTTTCTTTATTTTTATGAAGAGTGTTTATAATTGTATGTAAAGATATAAATAGGTATACATGTATAAATGTGTACGTGTCTCAGTAGATTGACTTCAACATATGTTATTCATTTTGTAATTATTTTGAGTAAGATTTCTCTATCAATTCTTTCTGTTATTTCTTTTTGTTCTACATATTTCTAGGCTACATAGACTAGGTTTGTTCTACAAATGTTGAAGAGGAGTGGATTTTGGATTTTGCTATTTTACTGAAGCAAGTGACCACCTCAGTCAATTTGCTGATTTACCCAAGTCTTTACATTAGTTACCATTTACTCCATAAATAAGAATACTTGCATCTCTTCTTGATAGATATTTATCCCTTTATTTCTAATGGCTTATTGCTAATCATTAGAACTTATAAAACTGTCTCAAATGCTGAAGACTGTGCTTTTATCCCTGCCTTTATTAGGGAAGTTAGTGTTTCTCCACTGCAACAATGTGAGCTTTGGATATTAGATATATACATGGATCATATTGTGAAAGGAGCTTTACTATGTTTTTTAAGATTTTTAGCACAAGCAAGTGCTTTATTTTTTTCAAAGGCTTTTTCTGTACCTGTTGATAGAATCGTGTGCTTTCTGTTTTCAATGTGATTATGTTAACTGGTTTCCTAATGTTAAACCAACCTTGCATTTCTATTGGAAACATAACTTGTTCATAGGAAATAACTTTTTTGAATATTTTGCTGTAGTCTTTTTGATAGATTGTTATTTAGATTTTTTTCACCAATATTCTTTATTTATATTGATCCATTTTCTTTCTTGCTGTTTTACCCTAGTATAACTTTGGTTACAACAACTTCTAGGTATAAGGAAAAGATTTCTTCTTTTATTCAGTGCCATGAATTTTTATGTTGCTTGTTGATAATACTTGATCATTTTTATGGCCTTTTAAAATATTCTTACCCATTATTCCTTCTGCCTTGATGAATCCCATTATTAGAACATTTTTATTCTTGGGAGCTCAGTTTATACACAGATTTTTTCAGGTACACTTTGGCCTTTTGTTTTTTTACTATTATTCGTAATCACTTATTTTATGCTTCCTTCCTTCCTGCTTGACCCCTTCCACTCTTGCACAGCAGTGACAGCCCCCATTTTCTCCAACACAAAACCCCAAGGCTGTATTGGGTGTTATAAGGGACAGTTAAATTTATGCAAATTCTATAGCAAAAGGATAGGTGGTCATCTAGTTTTCTTTCCCACAGTCATGAAACCCCTTCTTCTCTAAGTGGCTCCATGGTACATTTTCTCTTGCAGCTCCTGTTCATAGTTGTGACCTACTTTTCATCAAGTATCCTACCTCTTATGGTCCTGAGTGGGTTCCAATGTGGTCCATACAATGAAGGGAGAGGGTTGTCATCCTAGGCAGGGCTAGAAACTCAAGGCCAACACCTACAACTTAACTAGTATAAATTGCTACATTTTTACAAAAATTCCCAATCTTACACATACTTTGATGGATTTTATCATTATGGCTATTAGACATTTATCAAATTTTCCAAAGCACTGAACAAATATAGACAAAGTAAAATATGGATTACATATATTGTCATTTAATTGTGATATATGAAATGATTATATTCATTTATTTCCTAATGTTAAACCACCCTTTCATTTCTAGTGGAAATACAATTTGTTCACAGTGAATAAGCTTTCTCAATATTTTGCTGCAGTCTTTTTGTTAGACTTCTGTTTACATTTCTTTCATCAATATTCACTAGTTATATTGGAGCAGCTAGGTTGCATAATGGATAGGGTGCAGTTCATGGGGTCAGAAAGACTCATTTTTTAAGTTCAAATCCAACTTCAGACACTTACTAGCTCTGTGACCCAGGGGAAAGTCACCTAATCCTGTTTTCCTCTGTTTTCTCATCTGTAAAATGAGCTGGAGATGGAAACCACTCTAGCATCTTTGCCATGAAAACCCAGATAGGGTCACAAAGAGTCACAGACAACTGAAAATGATTCAAGAGTGATGGAATCCTAATAAAGCTGCCCCAGCCCCAATATACTAATTTCTCCATAGCCCCCCTGAACAAAGGCCTAATTTCTTCATATATGCTTCACTGATCACTAGGATAACAGGTATGTCCATGAACTCTTATTTCCCACAGAAACAGCAGGTGTCTCCATGCACTCAACCACAACCACAGCCATGTCTCCAACTGGACCACAAGACTCAGCCAATCAGAAAGTAGCAACATCAGAAGGCCAGAGCAGGATGTGGACCCCAAAACAATAGAGGAGAATTTCCTTAAGTAAGCACCTGCACAGTAAGCTGTCCTTCAGGTTAACTTATGACATAGAGAGCCTTCTTCTAATATCATTACCATACATACATAACCGCCATATGTTTTTCCCACATGCAATGTGGATAATATGGAATTACACTGTGGTTAGGACTCCTCCCCTATTACCTAATCCCTTAACAACACTCTACTGCCTTTGTAATATTCATAATTTCTGTTATACAATTATATCTTTGCCCTATAAAAATCTATCTTCTCTGAAGTTTTTCTTTTCTCTTGGAATTTAGCCTGCTTCATGAGAGGCATCAATCTCAATAAATGACTATTCTTGGATTAGAATTGGTCTGACTCTGAATTCTTTGAGATCATTCCACCACAACACATCATGAAACAACACAGTATGGCCTGAACAAAGAAGATAATGCAAAAATCTACTCATTCATTCCCAGACGATTCTATCCATTTAGAGTTATAAAGTGTCAGATATCTTGGACTGGATATCCCTGTTGTCAAAAGAGAACTACCTGCCCACTTCTATATGATTCTTATCTGTGCCCAATTTTCCCATCATATTTAGATATCAGATGTTCCAAGCCAAGAATCTCAGTATAAAATCTATTCAAAGCAGCACGAGTAGTTAATTCAGCCCATTAAAAATCTCTCTCATCACTGAAATGATTTTGTAAAAGCTGGTCTTATCATTGAAACTTCCACTGCTCCATGAAATGTGAAGATCTCCTGATTAATCTCTCTGATTCTTGACTCTGTAGGATTAGAATGAACTTACCCATAACCTGCAAGGATGCCAAGGAATCCATATCACCTTAATGTTTGTACTCTGACATTTGTGGCTTTTACACAGTCCAGAGTGCCTCAGCCCTGCTCTTTGGGATGATTCCTGATTTGGGAACTTAAGACAGTGAAAGAAGCAAGGTGAAAAAGATGAGTCTTAGACTGTTGAAACAATACAGCTTGTATCCTCCAAACAGGAGCTAGCAAAGAAATGGTCTGATACTGAGACAGCTGAACCAAGGAATAACTATGAGAAGACAGAGGGATCAGCATGTAGCAAGATGCCTGGAGAAAAAGAAGAAATGTTGGGGAATGAGAGAGGAGGACCACCCAGATGTGAGAAGAAAGGGAAGAGAAAAGAATGAGTGATCTGATTACCTCAGTGTCTTGTAGGGCAGGTGAGTTTAGAATACCCCTCAGGAGAGAAAGCATTTTATGAGCCAGGTCCTTTCCTTCTGAGATCTGTAGCTTCAGGGCACTGAAGACTTCCATATGGCCAATCATGTGATGCCCATGGTTGTCAAATGAATCGTCGGGAGCATCCCCCTTCAGCATGGAATGGGTCTCCTTTCCAGGGGACACATCAAAACCCAACTCTGAAAAACACAATAAAGCTCAAGTTGAAGATCATCCCTGTGTAATCACTTGATGATTTAATTTAAGAGACCAAAAGACTAAGAGGGAAAGGGAATGGCATCTGGAAAGATAATCTCTGGGAAATGTCCAGGCCTGGGGGAAGTGAGTTGAAGCAATTTATTCCAGTCTTGGTGACATCTTCTTTTTCCATTCCATATAGTGATATCAGATAGTCAGATATATTAACAATTGGAGAATAAAAGCAATGAAAGAAAAATAATTGTAATAAACATTCTGGGGACAGAAAAAGGAAACTTAATTAGTTTATGTTTTCATACAGTAGAGGACCATGTTGAATGCTTATTAGAAAGCTAATATTGGAATCCAGAAGACCTAGTGAAATCCTGCTTCTGATACATAATAGGGATGTAATCCTAGACAAGTAATGTAATCTCTTCATGCCTGAAACAACTCTCCAGGAATTACAGACAAATTGTTGATCTGCACTGATGAAGGAAGTTTCTACACTAACAGATTTAGTGGTTCAGCCTGGAAAAAAATTAGAAAAATGTGCAGGGGTAGAGGACTTCTGTTAGTACTGAAGAGCAGGCACAGAAAGGAAACAAAACTGTAATGGTGGAAAATCCTTACCAGGGTTACCAATGACAGACATCAAAGCATAAGAATAAACCACAGTAGAAGGAATCTGCACACAGATAATCAGTGTCAGACTACATCCATATCATTCCTACCAGTTATCACAATTCTCTTCAGCTGTCATATTTATGCCTTTTGTCCTTCTGGAAGGGTGAGGACCCTAGGTCAAGAGGACTGGATGTGGCTGTTGTGTATCCTGAGGATGGAACATTCATACCAATATTCAGAACCAGA
Source organism: Notamacropus eugenii (assembly GCF_028372415.1). Lineage (NCBI taxonomy): Eukaryota > Metazoa > Chordata > Mammalia > Diprotodontia > Macropodidae > Notamacropus > Notamacropus eugenii. The sequence goes on from NC_092873.1 coordinate 301,034,569, forward strand.
GGAGAGGAGAGTGAATCTGCACCAGAAAGGCAACCATAGTCTTCAGCATTTACAGAAAGTACTTTACCAAGCATCTGCAAATGTAGTCTTTGCCTCCTAAACCAGTAGAATTCAATAATCACACATTCCATAGACACATGTGTGCATCTGTGTGTGTTGGCAGGGTAGGGGCCAGGGGAGGTGGAGATAGAGAGACAGAGACAAAAGCAAGAAAGACAGAGATAGAGAGAGAGAGAGAGACAGGGAGACACAGAGAAGCATTCAGAACAAATCCATCCTATTGAAAGTGAGCCTTAAGGGTCTTGGGGAAACCCTAGAACCTAGAAAAGATTTTTCGATCAGAACTCTCTCTCTCTCTCTCTCTCTCTCTCTCTCTCTTTCTCTCTCTCTCTCTCTCTCTCTTTCTCTCAGTGTAAATACATAGACGTATTACATGCATGTGTATGTACATTTTTAAAGGCCCCCTACTCCATGTTAATAAAAAATTGCTTTATGAGTTATGGGCCTGTCAGACTCTTGTGAAATGTCTTAGAGAGTAATCCTGAGACTAGTGGAACAGACTGGAATCTAATTGTTCTTTCTTTAAAAATAAAACTTTCTCATATTTTAAAAGCATTCTGTAGAAAAACAATCTCGAGATCAAGATATAGGGAATGAAAGCCCATTCTACTCACCCAATCTGGGATAAAAATATAGAACATAGCATGTGAAGGGTATTAATACATACATACATACATACATACATACATGTGTGTATTGTATATGAATGACTGAAAAAGAATGGGGGAAAAGTAATTGGAAATGGGAGACTGATGGAGGCCTTTTGGAGGGAGAGCATGGAAGAAGGATCTTCAGAGAGATATAATAGAGTGATCAAAGAGCAATTTGGTGGCTTTGAAATACGTTGAAGCCCAGTCTCCTACAAAGGCTCTTTGTGATATGCGAGCTGAAGCAGAAATAAGCACGAAACTGTACAGGAGGTCTTGCTATTTCCTGGCAGTCAAGGAAAGGGGGAATGAGTGCACAGGAGATGAGAAGGGAGAACCTCACATGACAATTGCCTTTTCTTGCCTGGAGAAAAACACACAACATTAAGGGGAAATCAGGGAACAGATCTTTTGAGAGGTGAAATCCTGACTGTCCTGGAAAGACAGGGACAGGCATGGAAAAGAATAGCAAATGAAGAATATTACCTAGGAAAAGTTGGAATGAAATATTATAAAGTAAGCAGTAGAGAATTCTGAGAGGAACATTTCCTTTATAATAAAAAGGCTGGGCTCGTAGCCTCCATGGGTGGTTCTAGGGCTTATCAGCCAGCACTTCCCTTTAAAGGCAGTGGACTTGAGTATAATGGGGGTGGTCAAGCCCCATAGTTTTCCATTCTGACTGGAGCAGATGCTGCTGAAGCTTATATGGAGCTGAGCTGGGCTCTCCAGACACTTTCAAGGACATATGTGCTCAGTGCTGAAGAATTTCAAAGCAATCTTCTGACCTGCATGAAGGCATCAGGAGGAAAGGAGCTGCATCAAAGCTGAGATACTGGAGAAAAGACCTTAAAAAAAGTAACTCCATGCTCTGGTACTTACTTTCTCCCTATTTATTAAACTTGTGGGAACTCTATGGAAGCTCACTCTTTCTTGGAGTTCTTGGGTGGGAGCAGAAAATGGCTATGATAGTTGCTCAGATATGGCAAACCTGAGCCTGCACCCCAGTCCTCTGGCTGATATTTCATTTTGTTTCTTTCCTGAGCCTGGGTGATTGAACAGTGATCATGAGAGGGTCATTTTTAGTTTTAGAAAAAACCTTATGACTAAAGAATCTAGGACTTCATGGACCCCTCCGTTGAAGCTAACTAGTAGCAAAAGGAACTTCTACATTTATACTCTTCTCAGCAAAGATGCCTACTGCCAGAAGAGAGAGCCAAGCTATGTCCTATTTGGACAAAAGATATGGACTTTGAGGGAATTGTTTGGAGAGTGCAGTGTCAGGGTGAAGATACAATAGCTATTCAAGAGCTCTAAATAAAGAATTGCACAGGGCTCACTAGGCACACATGTTCAGGATGCTTCAAGTGGGAGAGAGGAAGGATCCCTCCCAAGATCCCTATTTCGAAAATTTTCACTCCACAAGGCAATCTTAAGGATCGGGAATCCCAAATGCTTTTTTTGGTGGCCACTTATTGTGAAAAGCAAACTGTAAAATCTAGATATCTGAAGTTCAATTAAATAATTAAATTCAAGTAGCTTTTCTGGAGCATGAATTATGTGTAATGAATGTACAGTGTCAAGATTTGAAGGATATCTAAAGTGGTAAAAGCCATTGTCCATTTCCTCATGGAATTTATAATCCTGTAGGGGAAGAAAGATAAGACATAAACTCAAAGGAATATAATATAGAGTATATAAAAGAACTACAATCTAATACCAGACTTCAAAGGACAGAGGACTCCTTTTCTGTTTGGTAATCAGAAAACATTCCATGAAGGAAAAGAGAGTTTTATATCCTGTAGGAGACAGAAACTTTACAAATTTTTTAATAAATACCTGTCCTCTATGAGTTTGCATTAGAGAATAGAAGTGTCTTATTAATATGCAAATAAACAAAACATAAAGATACATTGCTTTTTAAAAAAATGTTTTAAATAAAAAGTCTTGGGATTTATAGGTTATGGATTCTGGTTTTCACTTTTGTCAATGTATGCTTATCAGTCTTTTGTGTTTTAATAAGCATTTCTTTTCTAGAAGTGGAAATAAATTGCTGTCTTGTACCTTATCTACCTCGGACATTGAACACCTTTCTTCTTCCTTTGGGCTAGACCCTTGATATAAGTCAAATCTTAGGCTTAAGGTGGTTTACCAAGGACTCTAGTTTAGGGGACACAGAGAGTCAAAGGAAAAAAGAACATGACCCCCCTATTTAGAGGCCAAATTTCCCTCAGGACTGACCTTGGAACATACATGAGCCAACCCTTGAGGGATTCCTTATACAATGACCACTATCCCTCCAGAGAAGCAAGTGGTCTGCTGTTTTATAGGAAAATGAAGATGGGTATAAGGAGAAGTCAAGAGGTTGAGCAGTCACACCATTTCTTTGGCCATGCAAACCTTACATAAGACTGCACTGAAGTCCAAAGAATCTCTATGTTTTTCTGGATCCCAGCTTATTTGATGAGTCTGGATAAGTAGAAACCCCTCTCTTGCTTTTTTAAAATGACCTCCCTGAAAAGGTCCCACTTGTACAAAAATATTTATACCATCTCTGTTTGTTTTGAAGAATTGGAAATCAAGGGGATGCCCATGAACTTGGGAAATGGCTGAACAAGTTGTGGTCTATCATTGTGATCTAATACTATCATGCTATAAGAAATGATGAGTAGGTAGATTTCAGAAAAACCTAGAGAGACTTACATGAACTGATGCAAATTGAAATAAGCAGACCAGAAGAACATTTTACACTGAAACAGCAATGTTGTATGATGATTGATTGTGAATGACTTAGCTATTCTCAGTAATATGAAGATCCAAGACAATTCCAAGGCACTCATGATGAAAAATGCTACCCCCCTCTAGAGAAAGAACTGATGGAGTCTCAATGCAGAGCAAAGCTTACTATTTTAACATTTTGATTTTTTCATACTTGTATTTTTCATCTGTATTTTCTTTCACAGAGTGATTAATAAGGAAATGTTGTGCTTCACAGCACATATATAACCTACATCAATTTGCTTATTGCCTTGGGGTGGGGGAAGGAGGAAGGAGGGAGAGAATTTGGAAATTAAAATTTTAAAATGTGAGTGTTAAAAGTTGTTTTCATGTGGAAATTGAAAAAATCTTAAATAATTAAATTACTTCCCTGGCAAACCAATTAGCACTCAACATAGATTTATCCTCCTTCCATCTAGATTTAAATCAGAGCCTGACACCCTGGTGCAGTGAGAAGACTATGAATTTGGAATCATTGTTGTTCAGTCACTTGCAGTTGTGTCTGATGACATCATTTGGGTTTTTCTTGCAAAGATACTAGAGTAGTTTGCCATTTTCTTCTCCAGGTCATTTTACAGATGAGAAAACTTAGATAAATAGGGTTAAGTGACTCACCCACAGTCCCACAACTGTTCCTCAGCCCTTTCTGAAGCCACAGTGGCTCTCAGGTATATGCCCATCTTCCAGGTGCAGGATCAGTTTATTAAGAATGACTCTAGCAATAATTTTGTCAGCAATGACTTAGAGGGAGATAGCCCTGTGATTGTCACAGGAAAATCTATTCCATTTACCCTTATAGAGATGGAGAATGGAGGCATCCTTGAACTCCTGTGGGATAACCTCCTCTTGTTCTATAACCTAGAAACTTTCAGTCAGCTTTTGTATGAGCAATGGTCCCCCTACCATGTAAATCTCAGCTGGAATAGAATCAGCACCAGATGCTTTGCCACAGGAAAGGAGCCTAATGGCCCTCAAAACCTCTTCTTCAGTTGGAATTTCAGCTAAGGAGGGATTGACTTCAACTTGAGGTCAATGGTCAATGGCCTCAGCATTGATAGATGATGGTCTGTCGAGAACCCTATGGAAGTGTTCAGCCCATCTCTCTAGGATCATGTCTTTATCACTAATCAATGTGGCTCCATCAGCACTGAGTAGTTGTGATGTACCGTAGGTTACTGGTCCATAAATAGCTTTCAGGGAATCATAAAACAACTTTGAATTGTTACTATCAGCATAAAACTCAATTTCATCTGCCTTCTTACTGAGCCAGGAATCCTGCATCTTTCTAAGCTTTGCTTGTACTGTGCTTTTGATGGAATTAAATGCTACCTTCTTAGAGGTGGATGAACTATCCTGCTGGTAAATCCTGTGGAGTTCTCATTTTTCATTTAGCACCTTCTGAATTTCCCCATCATTTTCATCAAACCACTCTTGGTGTTTGTGAGTGTTCTGACCCAGATGAGCAAATGCAGTGCTGTACACCAAATCTCTGAGAGCTGCCCATTTCTTTTCTGCTCCACTGTTGCCATCTGTATGTTGGCTCAACTTTCCCTCCAAGTGAGCGGCAAACTGTTCACACTCAGAGAAGAGCTCGAATTTGTTGACACTAATTCTTCTGGTAGTCATTTTGCCTTGGGGGCGACGCTTTTGATGAATGCGAATATTTAACTTGGAAAGGATGTTTACGATCAGTCCAGCGCTCTGCACCACACATTGCCTTTGTCACTCTCATATCTTGTCTGTCTCTTCTCCTTACAATCACATAATCTATTTGATGCCAGTTGTTGTGAGGGTGCATCCGTGAAGTTTTATTACATTTAAGTAAATGGAAGAGTGTTGGTGATGAGGTCATGCAATGCACAAGTCTTCAGCAGTAGATGACCATTGCTGTTTTTTAGCATGATGTTTTCAGCCATGTTGACAAATGCTTTCAATGAGAATGAACACGGCATCAAAGTCAACTACCATACTGACCATAAGTTCTTCAATTTCAAAAGATTACAAGTCAATGCTAAAGTGGAAGGGAGTGTAGGTGCATGATTTTCTGTTCACAGATGATTGTGCACTCAATGTAGCCTCTGAAGCAGAGATGCAACAAAGTATGGAACAGTTCTCTGCTGCCTGTGCTAATGTTGGTCTAATCATTAACATCAAATAAAACCACAGGTGCTCCATCAGCCACCACCACACTATTAATACTTGGAACCATCTGTTACAAAAAATGGAGAAGTTTTGAATGCTGTGGATAAGTTACTTACCTTGGTAGTGTACTTTCCAGGGATACACACATTGCCAATGAGGTTGATACACGCATTGCTAGACCTAGCTCAGTGTTTGGGAGGCTCTGAAGAAAGGTTTGGGAGAGAAGAGGTATTAGACTGACTACCAAACTGAAGATCTACAGAGTCGTTATGCTGATCCCATTGTTATATGCTTGTGAAACATGGACAGCCTACCAGTGCCATGCCAGGAAACTCAATCGCTTCCAGTTCAACTGTCTTCGGAAGATTTTGAGGATCACCAGGCATGATAAGGTACCAAACACTGAAGTTTTTGCTTCAGCTGAACTGCCAAGTATTCAACCTATGCTTCAGAGAGCTCAACTCCCACGAACTGGCCACATTGTTCAAATACAAAATTTACACTTGCCAAAAATATCATTTTATGGAGAACTTGCATGCGGCAGGTGATCACATGGTGGCCAGAAGAAACATTATAAGGACACTCTCAAGGTCTCTCTCAGGAACTTTGGATTTGACTATGCAACATGGGAGACACTGGCACAGAACCACTCAGCATGGTGTGCCCACATAAGAAAAGGTGATGTGGGGGGGGGGGGTGGAGCCAAGATGGTGGAGTAGAAAGACGCAAATACACATAGCTCCGAACCCACAACCCATACAACATCTGTATAAAGTAACTCACGGCGAATTCTGGAGGAGTGAGGCCACAGAACAGTGGAGCGAAGGAGATTTCTGTTCCAGAGGGACCTGCAAACCTCTCGCAAAAGGTCCGTCGCTCTGCAGACGTGGAGCCCAGCCCAGACCTGCCGCGGCCGCGGCACCGAGAGGAACAGATCCGAGCAGGCTTCAGGGACGGGATCTCCAGTGGCCGCACAAATCCCTCCACCCACAGGTGACGGGGGTCGGTGAGAGAGTCTCTTTGGCGGGTCGAGAGGGGAGTGGGGTGCCCCCATAACTCAGGCCCCCTCGGGAGGCAGAAGCTGAGAGGCAGCGGCAGACCAGGGCTCCCCAAGCAGGCAGGAGCCTGGATCCATTGTTGAAGGTCTGTGCATAAACCACCTGAGGGAACTGAGCCTGAGAGGCGGGCCTGCCCAGACCTGAGCACCTGAACTTAATCTCACACTGAATAGCAGCCCTGCCCCCTCCAAAAGCCCTGAGGCTGGAAGCAGCATTTGAATCTCAGACCCCAAACGCTGGCTGGGAGGATCAGGAGGCAAGGTGGGTGTGAGGAGAATATTCAGAGGTCAAGTCACTGGCTAGGAAAATGCCCAGAAAAGGGAAAAGAAAAAACACTATAGAAGGTTACTTTCTTGGTGAACAGGCATTTCCTCCCTTCCTTTCTGATGAGGAAGAACAATGCTTACCATCAGGCAAAGACACAGAAGTCAAGGCTTCTGTGTCCCAGCCCACCCAATGGGCTCAGGCCATGGAAGAGCTCAAAAAGAATTTTGAAAATCAAGTTAGAGAGGTGGAGGAAAAGCTGGGAAGAGAAATGAGAGACATGAAGTCAAAGCATGAAAAGCAGGTAAGCACCCTGCTAAAGGAGACCCAAAAAAATGTTGAAGAAAATAACACCTTGAAAAATAGGCTAACTCAATTGGCAAAAGAAGTTCAAGAAGCCAATGAGGAGAAGAATGCTTTCAAAAGCAGAATTAGCCAGATGGAAAAGGAGATTCAAAAGCTCACTGAAGAAAATAGTTCTTTCAAAATTAGAATGGCACAGATGGAGGCTAATGACTTTATGAGAAAGCAAGAAATCACAAAACAAAACCAAAAGAATGGAAAAATGGAAGATAATGTGAAATATCTCATTGGAAAAACAACTGACCTGGAAAATAGATCCAGGAGAGACAATGTTAAAATTATGGGACTACCTGAAAGCCATGATCAAAAAAAGAGCCTAGACATCATCTTTCATGAAATTATCAAGCAAAACTGCCCTGAGATTCTAGAACCAGAGGGCAAAATAAATATTCAAGGAATCCACAGAACACCGCCTGAAAGAGATCCAAAAAGAGAAACTCCTAGGAACATTGTGGCCAAATTCCAGAGTTCCCAGGTCAAGGAGAAAATATTGCAAGTAGCTAGAAAGAAACAATTCAAGTATTGTGGAAATACAATCAGGATAACACAAGATCTAGCAGCCTCTACATTAAGGGATCGAAGGGCATGGAATAGGATATTCCAGAAGTCAAAGGAACTAGGACTAAAACCAAGAATCACCTACCCAACAAAACTGAGTATAATACTTCAGGGGAAAAATTGGTCTTTCAATGAAATAGAGGATTTTCAAGCATTCTTGATGAAAAGACCAGAGCTGAAAAGAAAATTTGACTTTCAAACACAAGAATGAAGAGAACCATGAAAAGGTGAACAGCAAAGAGAAGTCATAAGGGACTTACTAAAGTTGAACTGTTTACATTCCTACATGGAAAGACAATATTTGTAACTCTTGAAACTTTTCAGTATCTAGGTACTGGGTGGGATTACACACACACACATGCACACACACACACACACACATAGAGACAGAGTGCACAAAGTGAATTGAAGAGGATGGGATCATATCTTTAAAAAAATGAAATCAAGCAGTGAGAGAGAAATATATTGGGAGGAGAAAGGGACAAATTGAATGGGGCAAATTATCTCTCATAAAAGAGGCAAGCAAGAGACTCATTAGTGGAGGGATAAAGAGGGGAGGTGAGAGAAAAACATGAAGTCTACTCTCATCACATTCCACTAAAGGAAAGAATAAAATGCGCACTCATTTTGGTATGAAAACCTATCTTACAATACAGGAAAGTGGGGGATAAGGGGATAAGCATGGTGGGGGGGGATGATAGAAGGAAGGGCATGGGGAGAAGGGTGCAATTTGAGGTCGACACTCATGGGGAGGGATAGGATCAAAAGAGAATAGAAGTAATGGGGGACAGGATAGGATGGAGGGAAATATAGTTAGTCTTATACAACACAACTATTATGGAAGTCATTTGCAAAACTACACAGATTTGGCCTATATTGAATTGCTTGCCTTCCAAAGGGAAGGGGTGGAGAGGGAGGGAGGTAAAGAAGTTGGAACTCAAAGTGTTAGGATCATCTGTCGAGTAATGTTCTTGCCATTAGGAAATAAGAAATACAGGTAAAGGGGTATAGAAAGCTATCTGGCCCTACAGGACAAAAGAGAAGACGGAGACAAGGGCAGAGAGGGATGATAGAAGAGAGAGCAGATTGGTCATAGGGGAAATTAGAATGCTTGGTGTTTGGGGGGGGGGGGGAGGGGACAAAAGGGGAGAAAATTTGTAACCCAAAATTTTGTGAAAATGAATGTTAAAAGTTAAATAAATAAATTTAATTAAAAAAAAGAAAGAAAGAAAGAAAAGGTGATGTGCTCTCTGAGCAAAGCAGAACTGAGACAACACAAAGTGAATGCAGGACGCGCAAATTTGCAATATCCACCCCAAATATTCAAATAGACTATCTGTGCCCAATCTGTAGTAGAGCATTCTGAACCCCTATTGGTTTAATCAGTCACAGTCGGATACACTGAAATTTCGGTTTACTAGGTGATGTCATTTTGGTCCTCTTTGAAGACGAAGGACAACAACCACCCAAACATAATCCTTCCTCTACCACTTACCAGTTGGAGACTGATTTTTGAAAACTCATTGCTGTTCTAACCTTAGTTTCTTCATCTGTAAAGTATCTGAAATAATACTGGTTTACCTACTTTGCAATGATAAGAATATTATCCGGAGTATCACATAATTACACAATTATTTTATATAGTGCTCATTATGTGCTGGGCACTGTGCTGAGCACTTTGCAATTATAATCTCATTTGAGCTTCACTCCAACTGTAAGGGCAAGTAAAGGAGGATCTTTTGCTGTTTTTGTTTTAGTATAATCAAGAAGTATAATGCCTCTATTTGAATGTGACTGAGGAGGATCTTTCCCACCCGTTGTCAGTCCTGGGAAGATTTGTGAGGTTTAAGCCTTTAGTTACTGAGGCACTGGTTCTTTAAGGGTGTGATGCCCTTTGACTATAAAAAGTGTATAAAGTCTCTGAGGTGCAGTTTTATTTTGGGGCTTAGTTTTGGTAAGAAAGTTTGAGTGCCAGAGAAGGACACTGGGAAGCTGCTAAGGAACCTCCTGGCTTAGAGAACTCAGATGTCATGCTTGCCTGACCAGACAGGTGTCTGTTGAATTATGGTCAGAGGAAACCATGTCTGTTGATTACTTTGGGGTCCCGGGTATTGACTCCCCTGAACCAGGTGAATGATATATGTGCTTGACTAAAGGATTGATAAAGGTGCTTGATGAAAGTCATTGTTAACCCCTCAAAAGTTGCCTTTCTTTTTATGAATGCAGATCTAAGAACCTGGGATAGAAGGTCCCATTGTGTATGTGGGGGTGCTTATTGTTACAACAACCATCCATGGGAAAGAGGGACTATTATTTTCCCCATTAACCCCACTTTACAGTTGAGGAAACAGAGGATGGACCACTTTCCCCATAGATGATCATAAATGATGGGTGATGATGTCATCTATAGCCCTTAAGGGCTCAATGTAGGACTCTCCACCACAGACTCTGAAAACAACCCCACCCTCTCCCCAACTCTTCACCCCCATGTCTATGTGAAGGTTTGTTTTCCTACCTTGGAAAAATTGTCACTTGTTCCCAGGGCTAGTGGCTAGGAAATCTTGGATCATGCAGGAAGATGAGGGTAGATTTCCCAGGACTGCACTCCAGCCTCTGCTGGGAATTGTTAACTTGGAGGCTGTATTGCAATTGACTTCGAAGAGCCCAAACCTCTGCTACAAGGGTGCTCAAGTCACTCCTCAGAAACCCTTGGTGATAGATATCCCTGCTGCAAGCTGAAAGATCAAGGGACAATTTGGTGCAATTGAATGGGAGTCACATCCTGTGGAGTTACATCCTCTTGACAGAACTCCCTACCTAACCCCACCCATCCAAGCTGACTCCCTTTTTTCCTACTTTACCATCTCTGCCAATATTGGCACTAGTCTCTGAAGGCTTGAAATTTTGGCATGATCTTAATATCCATCATTCCTCTCCTTCCCATCTTATATGCAAGCTATCATTAAGTACTACTCATATTCTCTTTGAGATGTCTCATTTCTATCCCTTCTTTTGAACTACAAGCATTCTGAGCTCATATTCATCTGATCAGTCATAGCCGGATTCATTGTCACTTCACTCTAACATCATCGTATGATTTTGGTCCTCTTCAAGGACAGAAGAAAAACAACCAACCAAACAATCGCTGCTTCTCTCCAGGATATCATCATCCCATTCCCACATTACCTGCTTCCTGCAGTTGCTCTGCCTTGCCACTAATTTTACCCTCTGACATCTGGAAGACAACATCTAAATCCTCTTTCAAATTACAGCTTTGTGTAGCCATAATGCACCCTGCCCCTCAACTCCAGTCTTTTCTAGGCTAAATTTCAACACGCACCATACAAATTTCCATCTCTGTTGCCTGTTGTCCTTCTCTATCAATTTCTCCAAATCTTACCCTCTCCATACCAAGCTCATCTCATCATGTTTGCAATACACCTTCTCTAACTTCCTGTTTTTATTTTCTCCTTTATTAAAAGGGAGGGAAATGAAGTGATGTTTAAACAAACTTCTTTCACTAAGTTCCTTCTTTAATTGTCACTTTTTTTAAACCCAAACTCGTGATTTCCTTCATACAGGAAACTCCCAATAGGAACATACCACCACCAATGCCAATCTGTAACTTAGCATTTCACACAAGTGCTCAAGGTCCCATAGTTTGTAAATGTTAACAGGATTGGAACTCAGACTTCCCTGACTTCACCACATCACAAAATAGATAAGATAATTTGGGGGAGAATCATGTGTATAAATTGAGCCTTAAAGGAAACTTAGGATTTCAATAGGCAGAGGTGGGCAGGGAATGCACATCGGGCACAGGGACATATCATTTCAAAGGCAGAGATGGGAGATGGAGCATGATTTCTGAGGAAATATAAGAAGGCCACATACAATGCTATCTCATATTAATATTGTTTCAGCTAAAGCCCATATACCATTTTAATGTGAAATACTGTCAAAACAAGTCTTCCTTAACCTTATATTTAAGCAAATAAATTTTTTTTAACCTAAATCTGAAGTTTTAACATATCCCCACTAAATAATTTTTAATCCAGCCCTCTATCTTCTATGGCATACTATCCCTTTTAAGCATCTTGTTAGTGACCCTTAAGTCTTTTTAATATTTTATTTTCCCCCCAATTACATGGTATAACACTTTTTAAACATTTAAAGAGATAGTTTTGAGTTCCAAATTCGATCCCTCTACTTGGCCTCTTCCTGAGACAGTAAACAATCAGATTCCCTATTCAATTTTGTCTTGTTGAAAGTCATGAACATTTTATTTGCCTAGTGTCAGTCAGTCTTGGTTTAGAAACCCCACCACCTCCATAGAAAACACATTCTACTGTAATTTGGAAAAATTATATTGTCCGTATGATGGATAGAGAAGACTCCCCCAGCTTTTCTGGGCTCTGGACAAAACTACCAAGTAGGTGTTAACAAGAAAGATGAGCTGTGGGATTTGGGCTACAGGGTTGGATGTCTGCATTATGAGTATCTGAAATCTGCTCATTGTGAAACTAAGAATCCAGAAGTATTCTTCTACTTGAAGGCAATGCAAGTGGATTTCTTTAAAATCCAGTCTATAACTTGAGCATTTCAATAATTCATCCTGAATTTGTCTTAAGTAATATATCTGGATAAGGTTGACCTGTGCTCTCTTGCTGTCAAGGCTGCCTAGACATGAGCCCAATCACAACATGGACAGTTTATTCCTGCAATTTGTGCCTGAAAATGTCTCTCCTCTTTTCCCCACAACTCCAACCCATCTTTCATGGTATCTTTCCAAGAACGAATACTGTATCTCTGTGGAAGATGGAGTTCCCAGGCAGAGAGCTGGGGCAGGAGACAGATAGGGGCGAAATCACTTACCCTTCAGCATCTGCTTGGGTAGAGGGCTACATAGAGGGTTATGTAGACCTGCAGCTCAGACTGCAGGGACTGGAGGACTCTGTGGTTCTCCTCATCCTACTGCTGGAAGAGGATGATTTTGTGCTGGAGCCTACCAGGAAAAAGTGCAGGGCTTTGGAACACCTGGGATTCCACAGGGCAACAGACCCATCAGGACAACATCACTGTGAGCTAGTGATACTCTCTAGAAGCAGGTGCCTTAGATTGGAGTAGGACACAAAGAGAACAGCTACCATAAAGTCTTTCAGTGTTAGAGCAAGAAAGGTGCACTGCATATCACTGAGGGGATTAATAGGCCCTCAATAGAATTCTATGTATTGGCACAGGGGCAGTGGATAGACTACTGGACCTGGAATCCTGAAAGACTTGAGTTCAAATCCTGCCTCAGATACATCATAACTGTGTGACCCTAGACAAGTCATATAACCTCTGTTTGTCTCAGTTTCCTCACTCATAAAATGGGGACAATAATAGCACTTACCTCTCAGAGTTGTTATGAGAAACCAATGAGAAAAAAATGGTAAAGCTCTGGGCACAGTGCCTGGCCCATAGTAACTGCTATATAAATGTTACCAATCATCATCATCATCATCATCATCATCATCATCATCATCATTCTTATCTAGTTTAATCTTCACAACCGTCCTGGCAAATAGGCTACAAATGAAATCGAGATTTAGTGAAGTTAAATGGCTTGTCCAGAGTCACATGGCTAATAAACTTCAAAGGTAAGATTTGAGCTCAGACCTTTCTGACTCTAGGTCACTCTAAGCCTCCTATCTACTGTGTCACCTTGCTCCCGATTTGTTGTTCAGTCGTGTCTAATACTTTCTGACCCCATTTGGGGTGTTCTTGGCAAAGGTACTGGAGTGGTTTGCCATTTCCTTCTCCAGCTCATTTTACAGATGGGGAAACTGAGGTTTAGGTGACTTGCCCTGAGGGTCACAAAGCTAGTAAATGTCTGAGGTCATATTTGAACTCAGGTCTTCCTGACTCTAGGAACAGTGCTCTATCCACTGTGCCACTAGCCAAATGTCACTAGTCATATATAGAAAGAAAAGGAGGTTTCTAGAAAGGAATTTTCATGAAGTTAGGGCAGGAGACTACTGGTAAATGTTTCATTGCCTAAAAATATATACAACACAGACTTTCATGTTTCATATGCATTCTTACCATTTTTACTATCACTTTCTTAAATCTAGACCAGGACTTCTTAAACTTTTTCCACTCATGAACCCTTTTCAAGTTTTAGCAGCATTGTTGGGATTTTGTGGCCCAATGGTATGTATAGAGCAAAGGGTACATGCTTTATGTTCAGAACCAAGGCTACAGTGAAGTGTTGCCAGACACACCCCACATCCATTATGGGTTTGATTTTTAATTAATTTTTTGTTGTTGCAGATTCAGAAACCTTTTCCCATTGTCAAATTTTTCAAGACCCTATGTGGGATCGAAAATCACAGTTGAAGAAGCTCTGCTCTACACCATCAACAAAATACTATATCAAGCCTTGATATATAGTGTTTCTTGATTTCTGATGTGTGAATACTCACTCTGAAAACTGACCATCTGGCTCCCTGAGCACATCCTGATGGCTTCCAGCACACTCCTGACTTAGGGCTTGGAACAAGGGTAGTTGGGATCAGAGGCAGAGAAAGAAACTCTGTCTCTTTACAGCCTGTCTCGCCTGTCTTGCAGAAGCTATGAGACAGAGGGCTGCCCTGCCCCTAGACAGGCCTGGCTCACCTGTTGTTTTTCTCCTAGAGGGAGAGCTGCTCCTCTCAGAACTGCAGGATCACCTGCTGCCTCTCCTTCAGGTCCTCAACCATCTGCCACTGCTCAGCTTTCTGCCTCTCCAGCGTGGTCTCTAGCTCTTGAAGTCTGGTGTGGGAGGCCAACAAAGCCTTGCTCAGACGCTCCAGCTCCCTAGACTGCTCTGATGGGGCAGAGAAGACAGATTTGGGTTTGTGAGGCACCGAGGTATCTAGACGCCTTGGAAACTCCCAAAACCCACCAAAGAAGATGAGAGCTCCACCACAAGAGACTTGGCAAACTGAGAAAAGAGTTAGGTAGAAGGAGAGACCCTATGCCTGCAGATGACTATCAGGAGTGGGAAAATATCGGACTCTACCACAGGGCAAATGGACAGTACTTTTGTAGTCTTAAGTCACAGTTAGTGACTTAAAAACAAAGGAGCAACTGGGCACTCAGCTTAGCCTCCTGGAACAGAAAAGCTACACCTGCTTCTCTCTGGCAAAATTTTCTATACAACATGTTTGAGAACACACACTGAAAACACTTGTAGTGAATATGATGCTTTCTTCAGTTGTCTCAGTTACATCTGACTCTTGGTGACCCCCTTTGGGTTTTCTTAGTAAAGATAAGTTTCTTAGCAAAGATGAATGGAGTGGTTTACCATTTCCTTCCGCAACTCATTAGACAGATGAGGACACTGAGGCAGACAGGGTTTAAGTGACTTGCCCAGAGTCACACAGTGAATAAATATCTGAGGCCAGATTGGATCTCAGGACTTCCTAATGTAAGGACTCTAGATGTAACATTCAATGCAGCTCCTACATGAAGCCAGATAATAAGGATAGTGCTAGCTTATATTAATATATATCCTTTAGGCACCATCACATTGGAGGGAGCTGGGTAACCTGATGGGTAGAGAGCTGGATTTGCAGAGTCATGAAGACCTGAATTCAAATCCCTTTTCCCAGAATTGCTTTCACTCTCAATTTCATCTGGAAATCAGAGGGTAGTCATAAGTACTAAGAGACATGATAACTTCTCGTTTATGATGGGTATTGTATTTCTTGCCTTCTCAGTGGGTGGGTGAGGAGTGGAGAAAGGAAGAAAATTTGGAACTGAAAATCATTTTTTAATTTGAATTTTTAAAAATCATAAAAAAATAATATTTAATAGAACTTTAAATGCTATATAAATGTGAGCTATTATTAAATATTGGATGAAACAACACTAAGGGCTAGGTAGAACAAGTAATAATTATCTTACTTTTGCAGATGAAAAATTTAAGGGTGAGAGAGAAATTTCTCTGTGGTCATAAAGTAGGGAATGACAAAATCAGGCCTCAAACCCAAGCCTTCTGTTCCTAAGGCTCCTTGTTCTTTCTATTATGTCTCTCCTTCGGTCACAGCCTGCTAAAGGCAACTTAACCAGGGCTATGGCACCTAGAATGTTGACTTCTATGCCCCCTCTGAACCGATGGATGTTCTCCCATGGAAGAAGGAGTCCACATCCAAAGCCACTCTGAGAATTCTGAGTATCATGGAGCAATGGAAGAAGTTTCAGGAATTCCCCCACAGATAGAGGAGGCCATTGTCTGGGGTCTTGCCCCTCTTACCTTTGGAGAGGTGGTTCAGCTGAGCCTGCAGGTTTTCCTTTTGTGCCAGGAGGATTCTGATCTCATTGCCCAGCTGGGAAACAGCCTCCAGACTTAGCATGTGAATGCTAGAGGAGGAGCCTGTTACAAGAATGAAGCACTGGACAACTCAGTTGAGTTACGTACACACAGCATCTGTATTGACTTAATGACTGGCTCATTCCTGATTCCCAGTGGTTCCAACTCACCACAGTCAAAGTCCACCCAACCTCACTTTTTATTTTTACAGGGCATTTATCTGGTAGATCTAGGGAATTCTGTAGACCAAATATATCTAGAATTTTAGGGAGGCATTGCAGGAAGCTTCTCATACTATCCTTGAGGATGGGATGGAGAGGTGTGGGGAAGATGAAAGTACAGGTAGGTGGATTCCAAATGAATTGAATGACTGGACCAAAGCAGAGAGATACATATTAACCTGGAAGGAAGTCTCTAGAAGAGAGCTTGAGGGACCTGCCCTTGGCTCTGGGGCATTCACTATTTTTCCATATGACCTGGATAGCCATTGAAGTAATAAATGGTGTGTTTACCTCATTTCCAGAAGGCTCCAAGGTAAGAGGGATAAGGAACATGTTGGTTGAGAGAGTCAGGTCAGGATTCAAGGGAAAGGAAGAGAACAAACTCCAGGGTAACTGTGGAGAAACCCAAAAACATCTCATCTGGGCTTTGCTTTCCAACACCAGCCAGCTCAGCACCAGCTAAACTGAAGCATTTTAGCTTCCACCTGAAAGAACCAGAGGCCACAACACACAAAACCTCAAATTCTAGGCACAAGAACAGTGGGACAGAGCTCCTTGTGCCTAGAATACAGTGATCTGTTTTAAAAGCCAGGAAAAGGGTGATTATCACGAGCAAGAAGCAAAGTTGAAAAGAAAAGACCATAGAATGGGGACAAAGACAAAAACACAAATATCAAAGAGGTCAGCACTGAGACTGTACTCCCATCTGAAACTTCAGAAGAGAATATGAACTGGTCTATACCACAAACAGCCTTCTTGGAAGAGCTCGGGAAGGATATTAAAAGTCAAATTAGACAAACAGAAGAAAAACTGAGAAATGACTTTAAAAATGTTAAAAAAGAAATCACAGAAGAATTTAAAAGGACAACTGGACAAATGGAAAAGGAAGTACAGTAACTAACTGGACAAAATAACTACTTCAAAGGAATAATTGGACAGATGGAAAAGGAAATGTAAAAGTTAACTGAAGAAAACCGTTTGATAAAAATTATAGTCAGGCAAGTGGAAGCTAATGACACTGTGAGCCATAAAGAATCAGTCAAACAGAATCTAAAGAATGAAAAGATACAAGAAAATGTAAAATAACTAATAGGAAAAACAACTGACCTGGAAAATAGATCTAGCAGAGAAAAACCTAAGGATTATTTGCATATCAGAAAGCCATGATGAAAAAAAGAGCCTGGACTATATCATCCAAGAAATCATCCAAGAAAACTGCCCAGAAATCCTAGAGCCAGAGGGCAAAATGATCATCAAAAGCATCCACCATTCACCTCCTGAAAGGGACTCCAAACTAAAAACAACAAGGAATATCGTTGCCAAATTCCAGAAATATCAAGTGAAGGAGAAAATACTGCAGACAGCCAGGAAGAAACAATTAAAATATTGAGAAATTACAGACAGGATCACACAAGACTTTGAAGGTACGACATTAAAAGATCAAAGAAACTGGAATACAATATTCCATAAGACAAAGGAGGTAAGGAGCTGAGACTACAACCAAGGATTAATGATCCAGCAAACTTGGGCATAATATTTCAGGCAAAGAGATGAACATTCAATGAAATAAGGGATTTCCAGACCTTCCTGATGAAAAGGCTAGAACTCAATAGAAAATGTGATCTTCAAAAGTAGGTCTCAAGGAGGCCGAAAAAGGTAAACAGGGGAAAAAAACTGTTACTCATTATGGGCAATCTGTTAACATCCCTATAAGGGAAAATGATACTTGTTAATCTTGAGAATTGTATATTAATTATGAAATATAAAAGAGATATACATAGATAGAGGGGGTGGGTATAAATTAAATGATCTGATGATAATAAATGTAATTTAAGGGTGCAAAGGGATTTTAATGGAAGATGTGAAAAGGGGGAGGCAGAAAAAAATAAACTCTATCCCAGGAAGAGGCACAAAAATATATTACAGTAGAGGGAAAGAGGGGAGGGAGACAAGCATTGTTTGAGAGGTATTCACATTTGATTGGATTCAAGGAGGGTACAACAAACTCAGTTAAGTATAGAAACACAGCTAGCTCTATAGTCAGTAAGAGGCTAAGTTGAAAGGAAAAGGGAGGGGAGGCAAAACAAGAGGGAAGTAGTAAGGGGGAAAAGGGATTAAAAGAGAGGGGTCTGAAAGAGGGGAGAGAAGACTGAGGGATGCAGTGGTCAAAAATTAAAGCTGTATCATGGAGGGGAAGGGAGAAGGGAGAACTAAAAGCATAAACAAGGGGAAAGGGAATGGAAGGAAAGACACACAAAGTATTCATGACTGTGAATGTGAATGGGATAATCTCTTCCATAAAATTGAAACAGATAGCAGAACGGATTAAAAACTATGATCCAACAATATGTTGTTTACAAGAAATGCATTTGAAAAGGGGACATACACACAAAGTAAAGGTAAAAGGTTGGAGCAAAATGTTTTGTGCTTCAGCTGATGTAAAAAGAAGCAGGGGTAGCAATCTTAATCTCAGAATAAGCAAAAGCAGAAATAGATCTAAACAAAAGAGATAAGGAAGGTAAGTATATCCTGCTGAAAGGCAACATAGACAATGAAATAATTTCATTATTGTACATATATGCTCCAAGTGGTAGAGAATCCAAATTCTAAGAGGACAAGTTAAGGGAGTTACAGGAAGAAATGAACAGCAAAAGTATACTAGTGGGGGACCTCAACCTCCCCCTCTCTGAACTTGATAAGTCTAACCTCAAAATAAACAAGAAAGAAGATAAAGAGGTGAATAAAACTCTGGATAAGGTAGATAGCATAGAATTCTGGAGAACACTGAATGGAGATAGAAAGAAATATACATTTTTCTCAGCAGTACATGGCACATATACAAAAAGGGACAAGGTACTAGGGAAGAGAAACCTCATAATTCAGTGTAGAAAGGCAGAGGTAGTCAATACATCCTTCTCAGATCATAATGCAATAAAAATTAGATGTAATCAGTGGCAATGCAAATATAAACCAAAAACTCATTGGAAACTAAACACTCTAATCCTAGTGGGTTAAACTACAAATTATAGAAACAATCAATAACTTCATTCAAGAGAATGACAATAAGGAGACAACCTACAACAAAAGCCCAACAGCAAGAGATAGAAAAAGAAATCCCATTTAAAACTATGTTAGACACTATAAAGTATCTGGGAGTCCAGCTGCCAAATCAAACTGAGGGACTAGATGAACACACTTACAAAACACTTCACACAAATAAAGTCTGATCTAAGTCAGTGCAAAAATATCACTTGCTTACGGATAGGAAAAGCTCATATAATATAAATGAGAAATCTACCTAAATTAACTTACTTATCCAGTGCCATAACAACCAAACTATCAGATAATTATTTTTGTTTTGTTGTTGTTGATTGGTATATCTTGTAAAATATGTTGTATGTCTTCTTTTTTATTATTTATTTGTTTTCAGTGTTCTACTATCACTTCTATCTTATGTTTTCCCCCTCCCCCTCCCTTCTTCTCCCCTACCTCCCCACTCTCTCCCTAAAATGGCATACAATTTTATATAGGCTCTACACATACATTTCTATTAAATGCATTTTCAACTTAGTCATGTTGCATGGATTCAGCCATTCCCCAATTAAAGGGCATCCCCTTGATTTCCAGTTTTTGGCTACAACAAAGATAGCTAGAAAAAATAACAATATCAAAATTCATCTGGAAGAACAAAAGGACTAGAATATCAAGGAAACTAATGAAAAGAAATGTTAGAGAATGTAGCCTAGCCCTATCAGATCTCAAATTGTATTATAAAGCAGCAATCATCAAAACCACTTGGTACTGGATAACAAACAGAGGGGTAGAGTAGTGAAACAGGTTGGGTACCAAAGGCATAATAGTTAATGAATATAGCAATCTACTGTTTGACAAACCCAAGGACCCCAGCTTCTGGCATAAGAACACACTGTCTGTCAAAAATTGCTGAGAAAACTAGACAACAATGCGGTGGAAACTGGGCATAGAGCAATGCCTGAAACTGTACACAAGAATAAAGTCCACATGGATACATGATCTAGGTATAAAGATTGATATTATAAACATATTACAGGAGCAAGGAATAGTGTGTTTGTCCAATTTATGGAGAATAGAAAAATTTATGACCCAAGAAGAGATAGAGAATATTATAAAGTTCAAAATTAATTAATTAATTAATAATCATAATTCTGATTATGTTAAATTGAAAAGTTTTTGCAAAAACAAACGCATTGCAACCAAGATTAGGAGGAAAGCAGAAAGCTGGGAAAGAATTTTTGCAGCTAGTGTCTGTGATAAAGGCCTCATTTCTAAAATATATAGAGGACTGAGTCAAATGTACAAGAATATAAGGCATTCCCCAACTGATAAATGGTCAAAGGATATGAAGAGGGAATTTTCATGGGAACAAATTAAAGCTGTCTTTAATCATATGAAAAAATGCTCTAAGTTACTATTGATTAGAGACATGAAAGGAAAACAGTTCTGAGGTACCACATCACACCCATCAGGCTGACTAACATGACAAAACAGGAAGATGATAAATATTGGAGAAGATGTGGGAGAGTTGGAACACTAATTCATTGTTGGTGGAGCTGTGACCTGATCTAACCATTCTGCAGAGCAATTTGGAACTATGCCCAGACAACTACAAAAATGTGCATGCCCTTTGACCCACCAATATCACTTTTGGGAGTCTATCCCAAAGAGATCATAGAAATTGGAATGGGTCCTACATGTAGAAAAATATTTATAGCAGCTCTCTTTGTGGTGGTGAAAACTGGAAATCAAGGGGATGCCCATTAACTGGGGAATGAATGAAGAAGTAGTGGTATAAGAATATAATGGAATACTATTGTGTTATGAGAAAAGATAAACAGTAAGACTTCAGAGAAGCCTGGAAAGACTTCTATGAACTGATGTTGAGTGAAAAGAGCAGAACCAGGAGAACTTTGTACACAGCAACAACCACAATACACAAGGAATTTTTCTGGTAGACTTAGTTCTTCATTGCACTGCAAGGACTTAAATAATTCCCAATAATCTCTTAAGGTAAAATGCCTTCCCCATCCAGGGAAAGAACGATGGAAATCAATCATAAAATCAAGCAGATCACTTTCTTTCTTATTATATTTTGGTTTTTTTTAGGATTTCTCCCATTCATTTTAATTCATCTATGCAACATGACTAATATGAAAATGTATTTAATAGGAATGTATGTGTTGAACCTATATAAAACCTTATGCCACCTCAGGGAAGGAGTGGGGAGTAGTGAAGAAGGGGGAAAGGGATGAAAAACATCTAACATATATGGAAGTGATTGTAGAACACTGAAAACAAATTAAATAATAAAAAATCAATAAATAAAATGAAAAAAACTTTCCAATGGACTCTTGAGGCAAAACACCTTCCACATCCAGAGAAAGAACTATGGAATTTCATCACAGATAGATAGAGATCATTTTCTTTTGTATTATGTTTCCTTTTGTTCTGTTTTATAGTTGTCCACATTCATTTCAATTCTTCTATGCACCATGCATTTAATAGGAATGTACGTGTAGAACCTATAGAAGACTGTATGCTGTCCCAGGGAGGGAGTAAAAAAAATCTTAAGATACGTGGAAGTGATTGTCAAATACTGACAACAAAATAATTCAATTAAAAAACAACTATAATGTATCCTGAGCTCTTTAGAAAAGCTAAGCAATCTTACTACCATCTAAAGTAATGCTCAGTTCATCAGTCTGACAGCTTTGGACCCAGGACTTACGAAATAAGGCTTGGTATTGCTCTAGCTGGCGGGCCTGGGTTTGGACTGTAGCTTCAGACACTAGCAATTTCGCCTGGAGATCTTGGTAGCCTTGTTTCACACTGTTCCAGTTGGGACCAGAGATGGTAAGTTGACCCCTGCAGACTAGATTGTTCTAGTGACAGCCCTTGGCTGTTCACCTGAGAGAGTCAGAAAGGGAGAGTTAGTCAATAAAGAGACTCAGTAGAAGAATGGGTATTAGACCTCTAAAACAGAAGATTCTGAGCAGATGCCTAATCACCATCTTCAATGATTAGAAGGGTATTTGGTAATGTGGAAGAGTGATAATACACGGTAGATTTAGGCTTAAGGTAAAGTCAAAGCTTCTAAATAATTAGATCTGGACAAAAATAGAGTAAGCTTCCTTGGGTGTTAGTTTGTTCCCCAAAACTAGTTTTCAAATGCAGACTGGATAGCTATTCATTAATGTAGCTAAGCAGTGCAGTAGATAGAGCACTGGGTCGGAAATCAAAAAGACCTGAGTTCAAATCCAGTTTTAGATATTTATTTTCTGTGTGGCTCAGGACAGGACACTTCACTTCTGCTTGCCTGAGTTTTCTTATCTGTAAAGTGGAGATAATAATGACAGCACCTACCTCCTAGACTTGGTATGAGGGTCAAATGGGATGGCAATTATAAAACACTCAGTAAATCTGTGCAGTGTTATCACCTTGCTGACAAAGGTTCATATGGTAAAACCTATGGTTTTTCCAGTAGTAACGTATGGCTGTGGGAGTGGGACTATTAAAGAAAGCTGAAAACTGAAGAACCGATGCTTTTGAACTGTAGTGCTGGACTGGACTTTTGAGAGTCCCTTAGACAGCAAGGAGTTCAAATCATTCAATACTAAAAGAAATTAATTCAGGTTCTCCCTATTTGAGATTTGCTTAGCAAAAATATTAGTATGCTTTGAACATTTCCTTCTCTAGCTCATTGGACAGATGAGGTAACTGAGGCAAACAGAGTTAAGTGGTGTGCTTGATCAGGGCCACGCAGCTAGTGTCTGAGCCTGGAATTGAACTCGGGAAGATGTCTCCAGGGCCAGTTTTCTCTCCTTTGTTGCTACTGTTCACATATAAAAAAAATCAGTAAGACTAAGTATATATCATGGATTAGATAAGGACTGAGCTAAAAGAACTCTAAGGTACCTTCTAATTCTGAGATTCTCTGATTAACACCCCTGGGACACCCCTATCTTGATGTTGAAGTCATACTTGGGGCAAACCAGAAGGAAGCATCACGATTGTTTCCCAGAACAATCAGAGGGAGTGGGAGGGTGGTTCCCAGAAGGGAATGGAATGATGATTAACTACTACACTTCAAACTTTGGAGGCTCTAGGGGACCCTACCTCTACCTCCTACATCCTACTTTCCCTGGCTTCCCCACCAAGTTAAGGACAGATAGAATGACTCCACATTCAGGTTTCTTTCCTGGAAGCCTATACTTACCTGGTGGTCATCCTTGCGTTTTAAGTCAAGGATAGACACAAGGTCAATGATCTGTGACCCAGAATACAGCCCTTTGAACGCCCTGTCTTGAAGCTGCTCTGCCTAGGAGTCCAAATGACTTCCATCTTCCGTCTGTCAATCTCCATGGTCAGGCTGATAATAAGCTGTGCATTCAGCTTCTTGCCCCCTCCTTTGCTATTCAGGGTCAGCTGGTCTCTCAGAAGGCTGATCATGGCATTGGCATTCTGGAGCTTCCCCTGCACCTTTCTGACCTCAGCACACTGGCTGCCTTCTTTGAAAGGCCCTCTGGCATTCTCCACCCACCATTCTTCCTCCTTCTTCTTGTCTTCCTCCATTTCCCAGCCTTCAGACATTGCTTCTCCCATCTGCTCCTTCAGCTCCACATTCTCCAATTACTGACTCAGCAAGGTGTTCCTACAGGATGCACATACAGGCACAGGGTACCAGGCTTAGGACCTCAACAACATTTCTGATGTTCTCCTTAACCAACTGAAGTATGTGATTACAGTTGATTAAAGAATTACAAGTTTTGTTGTGGAAGGGGTGGAAAATGGCTTTCCCATTTCATGGATGAGAAAAACAAGGCACAGAGAGGTCAACTAACACCGCATGACAGAGGCAGGACTAGACTATCAAGTCTTCTGACTCTTGGTTCAGGCTTTTTCCCACAATGGGCAAGATTGGATCCCAGTTGCTGAAGAACCAGCAACCTCTGAATTCTCAGAAAGAAATCTGTAATTTCTTGTGTGAGACAAAAAGCAAGAATATTCTTGCTTGGGACACATCAATTCCCATGAGTTTTGGGGGATTTTTTATTCATACACATGCAGTGTTTTCTCAGTAGGTGATGATTGTGATGAGGGAAGTCCCAATAACATTCACAGGGCATTCCAAAGAAACTAAGTTTTTTCTAATACATTAGGGCTCTTTCTCTTCTACCCAATTCTTTACCAAGGCAATGATGAAGGGCAAAATGATTTGAACTTTGCATTCTCTACTATTTATACTCTCTCTCTCTCTCTCCTCTCTCTCTCTCTTTCTGTCTCATAGGTACACAGATTAGCTAGACAGATACAGGAAGAGAGACAGAAACAGAGACAGAGACAGACAGACAGAGCTGGAGAGACAACAGGGAGTGCACCTCTGATTTCATTGGTGTAGGAGACTTTCCAGAGAGGCAATTTTCTCCAGCAATATATGTTGTCACTGCTTCTAGATCGTAAACTCTTAGAGAGTTTCCTAGAGTCCTGAGGTTGACCAGGATTATGCAGTCAGAATATGTCAAAGTTGCTGCTTAAACCTAGGTCATCTTGTCTTCAAGGAGAGTTCTCTATCACATATACATTTTATTCAGCCCTTTGATTGCATCATTGTGGAAACAACCTCTCCATTCTGATCACCAACTTGTATGCAATTTAGTCTTAAGACAGTAGTCTGGACCACTTAGAAGCCAAGTAACTTTCCCACAGTCATAAAGTCAGGACATGTAAGACTTGGAATTCAAATCCTGGTCTAGCCAGCTCTCTCTCCATTACACACCATAGTATATGTATCAGTATCATATTATAAAAGTAGATTTATGGCTCAATGAATAGGGCATTGGAATTGGAATCAGGAAGACCAGGGCTCAAAGACCTTCTCAGGCACTTACTACTTATGTGACCCTGGGCAAGTCACTTAGCACTTCTGTACCTCAGTTTCCTCATCTGTAAAATGAGAGTGGTGCTCTGGAGGACCTCTGAGATCCCTTTCACCTCTAAGTTTCTTAGCCTAGTACTCCAAGTCCACTACTCCATTCACTATGACATCCCAATCTCTATTCCATAACTAGGATTCTATCCCAACTGTACATAATAATAATATATTAACCTTTATCTGACACTGTTTTCTCAACTGTATAATGGCCCAGCATTGTTGTGAGGATCAAATGAGATAATATTCATTAAGCACTTCACATAGTGCCTGGCATTATGAAATGATTGTTCCCTCCCCACTAGAATCTAGGTCTCCCAAGTGCCAAGACCAGTGCTCCTCCTGCATGTAGCCCAGTGCCTTACCCAACTGGGGCAGAATAAGCCTCTTGGGCATCATGGCACTTGCCTGGAAGAATTCCTCTTTGCCAGGTGCCTATTTCTGATCTGATATGGGAAACAGAGCAGAATCCAGCTTTCTCAAGCTGGGCTTTCAGATCCTTCAGTTCCCCCTTCAACTTTTCTCTTCTGTTCCAGGAGTTGATAGATCTCTGCCTTTGGGAAGATTATTTCCTCCTCAAGGTCACAGTTTTTGTCTCATCTTGACGGGTAAAGAGGAGTTAGATTAGAATATTGGGTATCCTATGTCCCCACACTTTTCTCTAAAGCCTCTTTGATGTACTGATAAGAAATCAAGGTTTAAATTGGTTAGGTCATCCAGGATGAGAGTATCCACAAACCAAGGAGTTAACAATGAAGACCACCAGGCAGAAAGAAGTAGTCAGACCCCATGACCTTTTCTATCTTTCCAAAGTGCTTTGCTGGCCCGTAGAAATGACAGTACATAAGGGCAGTAAATGGACCTTGTGGGGCAGGGAGGGGATGTACATACCAGAGAAGAAAGAAGAGACTCCGCCATCGGACAGGTCACTTTAGCATGACTGCTGACGGAGTTGATAAAGCCTAAAACAATTTGTATTTTGTTTTAAAGGAGAGAAACTGGGTCTCTCTACTTTATACCTCAACTAGGTTGAGGTATAAGGATGCTATGATTCCCTTGTTCCTACTGCTTGAAAGTTCACCTAGAGTAGCTTCCAGAAAAGACAGTGAAGGACTACAGTACTGCTAGTACATCATCGGTACACAAGGTAACCCATGGGCTGTCCAAGCAGAAATGACAACAAGCTCTTTGGCCACAGAATAAAAAGCAGAGGAATGAACTGAAGTCACAGAGTCATAGAATCAGAATGTTTAACTGAACGGAAACATAACAGTCCCCTTAACTTCAGGCAGGTGACTGGAGTTCAATCATAAACTGCCTGGGGCAGACAGTTAGGTGTCCTCTTCTTAAAATATCTGGGGCGCATGACTGTGTCCCAGGCCTAGAATTCACTCTCTCCTCACCTTCCTTAGAGTCTCCAACTTTATTTCAATTTTTTCAAAGTTTATCTCATGGGCTGTTTATCACAGGAATTCCTCCCAAATATTTCCCCAGCTGCTAGGTCTTCCCCCACTCCAAACATCTTGTATTTATTTTGTATGTTTGTGTCTATGTATGTGTGTGTACATATATATATATATATACATGCACATACATATATGTGTGAATACATGTGAATATATATTCTTGATATCTGAATATGGACATCTATATATAAGGATACCTATATCACACCCATATACATATACATACATACATATGTGTGTGTGTATACTCACACAGATATCCTTAAAATAAATTGGTCCTTTGAGGAAACTCTCCTCTTAGCATTTTCTGTGTCTATTACAGCATGAGGTACATGGAGTAGAGCCTTATTGACTCATTCATTGATTTCAGCTCTATGTTTGTGTTGTTCAGTCCTTTTCAGTCATGTACACCTATCATAAACCCATTTAGGATTTTTTTGCTAATGATAATGGATTGTTTTTCCTTTACCTTCTCTAGCTTATTTCTCAGATGAGGAAATTGAGGCAAACAGGATTGTGACTTTCCCAAGTTCATACAGCTAGTAAGTTCATTTTACGGATAAGGAACCGAGGAAAACTCAGGCTGAGCTATTTGCCCACAGTCATAACTCTACTCAGTGTCTGAGCCCAGGTTTGAACTCAGAAAAGGGAGGTTTCTTGATTGGGGGCCCAGCACTCCATGAACTATGACAACACCTAGCATCATTCACCTCCATGAGCTGCTCTTCATTTCTTTGTCCATAAAATGATGTGTTGAACTTTAAGATCCCTTGTAACTCTAGATCTGTTAATATCTTCCTTCAGGCTTTCCTATCTGAAAAATCCCAATCCCTTGTCTTTCCTTCCAAGGACTTTGAATTATTCTTAATCACTGAGACAATCAAACAACAAATCAAGCCCTGGGGTGTACTGTTTGCTAATTTCCGAGCTGTAAAGGCTCACACAGAAAATTTGACAATCAGTATGGGTCCAAGCTGGCTCTAGTGTACCCCTGGCAGACTGCCCACCTTTCTACTCATCCTACAGATGCTGCCTGGGATGTCACAAAAGTGTTGGTCACGAAGTCAAGAACAATGGACTAAATCCTAGCTGCCTATGCTTTCTTGGCCTTCGTAGTGTTCAGTCATTTTCCAGTTATGTCTGCCTCTTCCTGATTTCATTTGCAGTTTTCTTGACAATGGTACTAGAGTGGTTTTCCATTTCCTTCTCCAGCTCATTTTACTGATGAGCAACTGAGAGGAACTTAGGGGGAAATGATTTACTCACATGGTCACCCAGCTAGTAAGTATCTGAGGCTGAATTGAACTGAGGAAGATGTGTCTTCCTGTCTCCAGTTCTGGTGATCTTTCCACTGCACCACCTAGCTGCCCTGGGCACCTTAGGTGAATCATATAACAGTCTGAGCCTGCTTCTTTATACAAAAAAGAGAGAAACTACTTGAGTGGAAAGGACATCAGAAACCATTCCCTCCAGAAACCATCCCATTCTACACATGAGGAAACAGAGGCCCAGGGGGTTTATGCTACTTGTCAAAGAGAGTAAGCTGCAGAGGCAAAATTTGAACCGAGGTCCTCTGACTTCCCTTAACCTGCATACCATACTATATGTGTTTTTTGAATCAATTGTATTCAAGTATTTGTTATAGAGCATTTTAGGGTCTACCAAACAAAATGGGCTTCATCCTGTC